>NC_083804.1:1166485-2366485 GCF_015708825.2 Lethenteron reissneri
GCTTCCATCTGCGGTGGGAAAACAAAAGCCATCCTCCTCCTGCTCCTCCTCCGCGTGCCCCGCCACTGCCGCCACGTGCACCTGCTCATTAATGGCTCGGTAGCAGCCACCTCGCGTTAGGTGCCGGGCGCGCGTCATTTATCCCTTCATTTATTTCGCTTCGTATTCAGGGGGAAAACAAAAAATCGCACGGAACAACTCTCCCCCCCCCCCCTCAAACCCTAACGGCGCTTTGTCGAAGGCGCCGTTTGAATCGCGCGCCGTAGCCTCCGCTCGACGGAGGCGCCGCGCGATGCGGGGGCACCGGCAGCTGCCTCCTCCGCCCCCGCACGGAGCCGCCGCACGAAGCCGCCGCACGAAGCCGCCACAGCCGCCGCACGTGCGGAGGCGCAAAGAAGAAACCGCTCGCGCGCTCCACCGCTCCACCGCTCCTCGTCGTCGTCGTCGTTCTCCTCTCGCCGGCACGGGGTGGGCCGACCAATTTTTTGGCAGGCGTGTCGTGGGGGGGTTGGGGGGACACAAAGATTCCACGTATAGCCTTAACAGACTGTTAAGTGCTGTTAGCGAGTAGCACCTATGAAGGCCGGAACGGTACACGATGGGGTGGGTGGCCAGCATCGCGCCCGACCGCCTTTGTCTCCCCAGTGGCGAAGTTTATTGCACACAACACCAGGTACTCATTTGAGGCTGAGTTTACCTAGGGGAGGCTCAGAACCGGTTCAGATAATCGTCTCGGTGTTGGCCGTGAGCGGGAATCGAACCCGGGTCGCCAGGTTCGTAGCGCTGCTCAGCGCTAACCACTACACTACCGCTCCCCTAAACACGCACAAAGACACGCGCGCACACACGCACACACACACACACGCACACACACAGACACACACATGCACACACACACAACAACAACAACCGCCATTCGCCACTAAGTGGCGGTGACGTCACCACGACGCTTGTGCCAGGCCATGTGCACCTTGAGGCCGCGTGAAGTGTCGAACGCCCGCTGGCAGGAGGTCACGGGGTAGACCCAGGTGCCACGGGTCGACTGACTGAGATGACCGAGATGACTGGCTGATGCACCACCTGTGCATTCTAAAGAGCAAAAAAATACATGAATAAATATAAAGGGAAATGATGAGGAATTAAGAAGTTGGAGGCTCGGCCAGGATGAGGAATATTACTCTCCGAGAAGGCGAGGGAGGAGGCGAGACGTGTTCCGGCACGTGTTGAGAGGAGACAAAGCGATGCCACACAGACACCTACAAACTCACACAGAGACCCATAGACTCACACAGACACCTACAGACTCACACAGAGACCCATAGACTCACACAGACACCTACAGACACACAGAGACCCATAGACTCACACAGACACCTACAGACTCACACACCATAGACTCACCCAGACACCTACAGACACACAGAGACCCATAGACTCACACAGACACATACAGACACACAGAGACCCATAGACTCACACAGACACCTACAGACACACAGAGACCCATAGACTCACACAGACACATACAGACACACAGATACCCATAGACTCACACAGACACCTACACACTCACACACCATAGATTCACACAGACACCTACAGACACACAGAGACCCATAGACTCACACAGACACATACAGACACACAGAGACCCATATACTTACACAGACACCTACAGACTCACAGAGACCCATAGACTCACACAGACACCTACAGACTCACAGAGACCCATAGACTCACACAGACACCTACAGACTCACACAAAGACCCATAGACTTATGCAAACATCCACAAACTCACACAGTGTACATTAGTCTAAGGGTTTCTATGTAACTCTACGGGTCTGTATTCCCGTCTATGGATTACGAAAATGCATGCCAGTCTTTGGATGATTAAAGTGTACACGTGTCTGTGGGTCTTCATGTAAGTCGATGGGTCTCTCTGCGATCTACGGATCAAGACGCAGCACGTGTGAGTGTTTGAGAATGAGAAGAGGAACGTGAGCACACGGACAGACGGCGAGTCTCGGATAAGCTGGCCCCTCGCGGGCGCCACGCAAACTTCCCGTCCAAACTTCTGGGCTTCCTTGAATTGCGGGCTCCCTTGAGGCTGTCGGTTTGGCTACTCCCCGGGCAGAGCTGTGACACGGACAGGGCCACCCTCTACGATCGAGCCCTCGTGAACAGCCCGACGGTCCTCACCGTCGGAGCTCACGCGTTGGCGGAGAGGCTGCTCGGACACTGACCGCGCAGCGCTCGTGCAGGTCGGGTGTCGGCTGTGCAACGGATGTGGGATCTAGCAGAAGGAAGGAAGCGATGGCGATGTGTGGCGGCATTGGTTGTGATCTGTGTCCACACACTGTCAATGCTTTCTAAAGACAATCATCGTCGTCATCATCGCCATCATCATCATCATCATCACGAGCCGTGATCAATCTCCTGCTGGGTGAAGGCGTCTCCAAACCGCCCCGAGCTCTCACTCTAAACATGTGCTCCGGTCACGGACTCGCGCTGCGCGCCGCGGTGAAGTTTGGTCAAACACTCCTCCTCCCCCTCCCCGCCGTGGCAGACGCACCACACACCGTCCACGTGGAGTCTTCACGCTTTCGCGCAATTGTTTCAGTTGCGATTCCAAAGCCAAGGTAGCGATCTGCGTCAGTCCACAACTTGGACGTTTAAGCGACGCGAGTTTGCACAGCGCGGTCGCCTCCTTCGTGTCGGCCTCCGCCTCCTCCTCTCGCGGCACGCGGATCGCGCGAAGATTGCCGTTGTCACCGACGAGCGGCGACTCCCGTCGGCCCAATTGTGTTGAGCGCGACCAAGAACCACTTCACAGCTAGGCTTCGTCGCCATTCCTTCGTCGACGGGAGGACAACTCCCAGGGGCGCTGCGCCTCTATCGCCCCGTGAATTAAAACGCACAAATAAATAAATAACATTCTCGTCGATCTGGAATTTAGAGAGAGAGAGAGAGATTAAACATCCTCTGTGATCTGAAAACGCAGGCGAGAGGCGGCGAGAACAATTACCAAGTGACGTGGCCTTGCGACTCTGCGTTGAACGCCCAGGAGGAGGCTTCCCGGGACCCCACGTGCTCGCGATGCAGCGCCGGTGGGGAGCGTCCAATTTGCGGTGCTCTTCCCTGCGAGTGCGCGCGGTGGGGGTGACGCGGGGATTAACATCTCCCACTTCCCAGGGATTCACATCCCCCCACTTGCCAAGAGTTCACATCCCCCCACTCCCCCCCCCCCAGCACCCGTTACGTGAGACTACAATAACGGCAGCAACCTTTTTGCACCCCAAAGCTCCAGTGGCGCCTCCGAGCACGTGTGTGTTGTGTTGTTCACATCTCCGTACGAGCCGCGGCATTAGATGTAGGGATGCGGATGTGAGTCTGTGTGTGCCGTGGTTACCTTTTTTCATCAGCATCATCACCATCGTCAGCCATGATCCATCCGCTGCTGGATGAAGGCCTCCCAAACCGGCTGTAACTTCCCACGATCCTGCGATGCGACAATCTATCCAGCACCGTCACACGAACTGATCCCATCGCTGTCTCTTTGACAGGAGAAATCGTCGCGATGCAGCGCTGGCAGTGACGCGCAAGGACACGGGAACACACAAACACAACAACAAAGCCCACAACTCATTCGTCGACAGCACCGCCCGTGAAGAGGACATCGTCACAGGTCAGGTGACGCCTCGGGGAATTGCCCTTCCTCGTATCAGGGACATCAGCCATCGCCACAAATGGCACCTCCTACTACATTGCCCTTTCTATGGCAGTGTTGTTCACGGATATGTTGAGGTTTTGTCTTTTTTACAGGAGAATATTCCGCTGATCAAATCAACAATTTGGGTACCCCGCCCAGCCCCGCCCCGCCGTGCTCACGTGAGCAATCGGGGACGCTCATCTACAATTGGTGTTTCAGAGCCGGTGGTGGAAATTCCACATTATCAGGGCGGGAGCCAGTTTATCCAATTTCGACTGACAACGTTGGCTTATCGCAAAGTGGTATCCCATTCGAACTTTCAGAAGAATGGTGGGCCGATGCGACCCGTGACCGGGATTTGAAGTCGCAGCCTTCAAAACAGCAGTCAGGCGCAGATGCTTGCAGGCGGGGTATGTGATCAGCATGATGATGATGATGATCATAATTAATAACCATGATTTTATATATACTGTATATGTATGGATTAAGGCCTCCCCACGACATCACCACCCCTGAGAGACCGCGCACATCATAATACGATTAATGGGCATGTCTCTGTTGATGTCGAGGATGTTTTTCATGAAATGTAATATCGATGTCAAAAGCGTCGGTGAAACGGAACACGCCCCTCTAGCAACAGCAAGGCGCTGGCCCCGTTCGGGCGTTGGCACGGATCACGTGACGCGAGCCGCGCTGCTGCCCTCGACACGGAGGGGGGGGGGGGCACGCGGCCAGACCCCCCCCCCCCAGGTGTGAAACTCATGAATGGGGCGCACAGCCGTGGACAGAGGAGCACCCGGGGAGAGGGTGGGGGGACAACTTGGGAAGTGACCCCTCCCCCCTACCCGCTCCCCCCACACACACGCGGCTTTTGATGACTAATAATGATGGTGACATTTGTGTCCAGCACAGTCGTGATCTAGAAGTGGAATGCTTCAAGAAAGTCCTCGCTGAAGTTTGTCGCGCTTGGTGGCACCGGCGGGAGATGTCTGGGCCGATGGCTCTTGAGCCAATCGCACACCACACTCGACAACCACACACCACCACACACTTCCCACCACTACACCACCACACACTACCCACCACTACACCACCACACACTACCCACCACACATCACTACACCACCACACACTACCCACCACTACACCACCACACACTACCCACCACACATCACTACACCACCACACACTTCCCACCACTACACCACCACACACTACCCACCACACACCACTACACCACCACACACTACCCACCACACACCACTACACCACCACACACTACCCACCACACACCACTACACCACCACACACTACCCACCACACATCACTACACCACCACACACTACCCACCACACACCACTACACCACCACACACTACCCACCACTACACCACCACACACTACCCACCACACATCACTACACCACCACACACTACCCACCACACACCACTACTCCACCACACACTACCCACCACACATCACTACACCACCACACACTACCCACCACACATCACTACACCACCACACACTACCCAACACTACACCACCACACACTTCCCACCACTACACCACCACACACTTCCCACCACACATCACTAGACCACCACACACAACCCACCACTACAGCACCACACACTACCCACCACTACACCACCACACACTTCCCACTACTACACATCACTACCACCACAAAGACCTCCTAAAGCCCTAACAGACTGTAGGGGCAAGTGCTGTTAGCGATTAGCACCTATAAAGGCCGGCACGGCACACGAGGGGGTGAGTGGCCAACACCACGCTCGGCCGCCTTTGTCTCCCCAGTGGCGACGTTTGAGCATCGCACCAGGCACTGAGGCTGAGTCAACACGAGGGGAAGCCCAGGACTGGTTCGATGTATCGTCGCCGGTGTTTCCCGCGAGCAGGAATCGAACTCGGCTCGCCGGGTTCGAGTAGCAGCGCGCTGACCTCTGTGCCAGCGCTCCCCACTGGCGCACCCCGCGGGGAGTCCACGGGGGGCTCGTTGTGCTCGCGAAGGCCAGAAGGGGAAGCAGGCGGAGATGTTGTTGTTGTTGTGATTGTTGTTGTTGTTGTGATAGTTGTTGTTGTGATTGTGATTGCGTGGCAGTGTCGGTGGCGCTGTGTGTGTGTCTGCTCCGAGTGAGGAGGGGGGGCGGAAACGCTGCGCTGCGAACCCGGAGACCCGAGTTCGATTCTCGGTCAAGGCCAACACCAGCGACGATTATCTGAGCCGGTGCTGGGCCTCCCGTAGGTCGACTCAGCCTCAAACGAGTACCCGGTGCGGTGTGTGAACATCGCCACTGGGGAGACAAAGGCGACCGGGCGTGGTGCTGATCCATCCCATCGCGTGCCGTGTCGTCCTTCGTAGGTGTTAACTCGCTAACAGCACTTGCCCCAACAGTCTCGTGAAGGCTACACGGGGGCGGGGGGCACCTTTGTCGTTGTCTGCTCGGAGTGCGTGCGGCCTCGTGGCTGAGCAGGCCACATGGCGAGGAGGAGGAACATGGCACGCAATGTCAAACGCGTGCGCCTGTTTGCGTGGGAGCGCTCGCGTGGAGAGACGTTGACTTAAAACACAATGCAGTGAGCACCCACAAAGTGGCTTGCGTATCACGGCGAACAACAACAACAACACCCGCTCCGCTTTGTGTGGTTAGCGCGCTGTGCTGCCGATGGACAATGAGCAGCGTGAGACCCTTGAGTTGTGGGGCTGTCATCAGAGCAGCGCCATGTCGCCCGAAGCGTTGGGATCGCTGTGCGTGTCACCGGGGTTCCATTCCCGGCCATGTGGAGAGCGATATCAGAACTGGTAAGAGAGCTTCCTTTAATCTGACTTCGCTTCACACGTGGGTACCTACTCATGTGTGGCGGGGAAACATCAGCCGCGGGGAGACAAAGGCGGTCGGCCGTGGCGTTGGCCACGTTATCCCTTCGTGAGCCATGCCGGCAATAGATGAGCTCGTTAGCAGCACTTGCTCTAAAGTCTAAACCGTCTCTTGAAGGGCTATTTGTCTGTGTTGGTATTTGTATTTCGTGTCCACACACAGTGGATACGCACCACCAAAGACAAGATAGCCTTGACAAGTTGACAGACTGTTGGGGAAAGTGCTGTTAGCGAGCACCTATGGAGGCCGGCACTGCACCACGAGAGGGTAGGTGGCCAGAATCACGCCCGACCGCCTTTGTCTCTCTAGTGGCGATGTTTACACAACGCAACAGGTACTCATTTGAGGCTGAGTCGACCTAGGGGAGGCCCGGGACCGGTTCAGATAATCGTCGCTGGTGTTGGCGGTAAGCGGGAATCGAACTCGGTTCGTTGCAGAGTTTGTAGCGCAGTGCGCTGACCGCTGCACTACCGCCCCCCAGCAGCACCACCACCAGCACCACCACCAGCAGCAGCACCACCACCAGCACCACCAGCAGCAGCACCACCACCACCACCAGCACCACCACCAGCACCACCAGCAGCAGCACCACCAGCACCACCACCACCAGCACCAACAGCAGCACCAGCAGCACCACCACCACCACCAGCAGCACCACCACCACCAGCACAACCACCAGCACCACCACCAGCACCACCACCAGCACCACCAGCAGCACCAGCAGCACCACCAGCAGCACCACCACCACCAGCACCACCACCACCAGCACCACCACCACCAGCAGCACCACCACCAGCACCACCACCAGCAGCAGCACCAGCAGCACCACCAGCAGCACCAGCACCACCACCACCAGCACCACCGGGACCACCAGCACCACCAGCACCAGCACCACCACCACCAGCACCACCAGCAGCAGCACCACGAGCACCACCAGCACCACCAGCAGCACCACCAGCAGCACCACCAGCACCACCACCACCAGCAGCACCACCAGCACCACCACCAGCACCACCAGCACCACCACCAGTACCACCACCACCACCAGCACCACCACCACCAGCACCACCACCAGCACCACCACCACCAGCACCACCACCAGCACCACCAGCACCACCACCAGCACCACCACCACCAGCACCACCACCAGCACCACCACCAGCACCACCAGCACCACCACCAGCAGCACCACCAGCACCACCACCAGCACCACCAGCACCACCACCAGTACCACCACCACCACCAGCACCACCAGCACCATCAGCACCACCAGCAGCACCACCACCAGCACTAGCACCACCACCAGCACCACCTCCAGCACCACCAGCAGCACCACCACCAGCACCACCACCAGGACCCCAGCACCATCACCACCAGCACCACCACCACCAGCAGCACCACCACCAGGACCACCAGCACCACCACCACCAGCACCACCACCAGGACCACCAGCACCATCACCACCAGCACCCCCACCACCAGCAGCAGCACCACCAGCAGCACCACCAGCACCACCACCACCAGCAGCACCACCAGGACCACCACCAGCACCACCAGCACCACCACCAGCACCACCACCACCAGCACCACCACCACCAGCAGCACCACCAGCAGCACCACCAGCACCACCAGCACCACCACCAGTACCACCACCACCAGCAGCACCACCACCACCAGCACCACCACCAGGACCCCAGCATCATCACCACCAGCACCACCACCAGCACCACCACCACCAGCAGCACCACCACCACCAGCACCACCACCAGGACCACCAGCACCATCACCACCAGCACCCCCACCACCACCGCATTCACGGTGACCTCTGCGTCACGCCGTGCTTGTTGTTGTTGTTGTCGCCGCAGCAGCGACAGCCCGTGATGAATAGCGCTTAGTTAGCGACGTCCCCCCCCCCCCCCCCCGTGATTGATTGGACTGCCGGTGCGCGCGAGCCATTCCTCGCATACCCCGCGCTGCCGTGGCCGATTTATGACGACGCGGTCGCCGCGAGACGGGCGAGTAACGCGATCGACTGTCAATCACGGGAGGAGGCTCCTGCACTCGCCCGCCCGCTCTCTCTCCCGTTCTCTCTCTGTCTGGCCCGCTCTCTCTCCCGCCCGCTCTCTCTCCCGCTCGCTCTCTGGCTCTGGCCCGCCCGCGGCTCTCTCTCCCGCTCTCTCTCTGTCTGGCCCGCTCTCTATCCCGCTCGCTCTCTCTCCCCCGCTCTCTCTCGTTGCTGTTGCCGAGTTCACGCTGCAAGTCGCGCCGCAGGATCCCCGCTAAGGAGCGCGCAGTCCTCCTCGCGGCCTTCCTTTCCGCCCCGAGACGGCGCCGCTCGGGTTCCCGTGAGCGCCGAGTGATTCCTCGTCAGCATTTCAGGATCGCGTGACGCGGCCCGCCGCGTGATGCCGACATTGGCGATTCGAGGCCGCCCCGGTCAATACGCCAAACCGTGAGGTTCTGACTCAAATGAGCATTGCGGCGGTGGTCATATCCTCTTTTTAGCCCTGAGCCAGTGGTGGAAATTCCACATTTCTATGGCAGGGCCGGAAGAGCGCGAGTCAATACAACGTCGGCTGATGGGCGCACGCACATTCTTATTTACTTGTGGAGAGACGCAATGGAATTGTGCTTATATTGGCATCGCCGAGTGTGTAGTAGTGTTGTTTCACACAGAGACACCGCGAGAGAGAGAGAGCGAGAGGGCGGTGTTGGGTGTGCAGGCAGGATGAGCTGCCTGCATTATGCTCAATAATTCAGGCGGCTCTGTATAAAACATTGCGGTGTACACAGCTCACGTCTCCTGTCGCAGAACGCGATACACAGGGAGACCCCAATACACGGGACAACAGCGGGCTCGGTGCAACCATCCCTCTGTGTGTTTAACACTCAGCGCCGCGATGCGCACACACGTGTAACACGCGTGTGTGTGTGAGTGTGTGTTATTGTGTGTGTGTGACGGAAGTGTAGCGGTTAGCGCTGCGCTACGAACCCGGTCACCCGAGTTCGATTCCCACCCACGGCCAACACCCAGTGACGATTATCTGAACCGTTCCTAGGCCTCACCTAGGTCGACTCAGACTCAAACGAGTAGCTGAAGAATATCTGAACCCATATTCTTTGGGGTTTTCGGTAAAGTCACATAGATTGGTTCAAAGAAAATAGCCAAAAAGATTACGACGTTTCGAGCGCAACACAAGCGGTCGTCATCATTTCCTGATGACCGATCTACACGACTTTACCGAAAGACCCAAAGAATATGAATTCCTACAGTCACGAAAGCTTTAAGTCAATATTTTATATCTGAACCGTTGAACGAACCTCTCTTCGGTCGACTGAACCGAGTACCTGGTGCGGTGTGTAATTGGAGCTCGCCGCGAACAGCCCTTGCCCTAGTAGCCTGCACGTTTATACGGGGGAGCTTTGTCTTTGTGAGAGATGGATGCTCGAATACCCAGGCAGTACGGCACAGGCGCCTCCAGGCGCGCGTACCAATACTCGTGTTCCTGAATCAGTGACGGGGTCTCTGCTCATATTCTAGATTCCAAGCATATGTTTTTTTTTTATTGGAGATGAAAAAGCAACCCCACAAACCACCACAATTGTTCAGTGAGACAAAAAAACGAACACCTCCTCATCGCCCACCACCACCATTATCAACATCATCATCATCGTCGTCAACATCATCACCACCACCACCACCATCACCTGGCCACGGAGCTCACACGGCCGCGTGTTTTGCCACGTGGAATTACTGGCGAATGACAGAACGCAATCTTGGTGTTTGGCTCGCTCTCACGTAGGGGCGGGGACGGACACGTACAATGAGTTACACAGGGAGCTGCCGCAGCTCGGAGATGATAGCACAATTACGTCCATTCTATCCCAATACAAAATAACGACTGCATTTTGTCCGAGTAGTGTTTACTTGGGTTTACGAGAGCCATCTCTCTCCCGGACAATAGCAGCCCTGCATCATCTCACACCGAGTAGTAAGAAGCGTGGATCATCACAGCCCAGGGTACACAGACGCCTACACTAAAGTAACCTCAATTTGGCTGTGACGTGCGATGCACGCTGCAGCTCTCTTGGAGCGCTTTCGAGGCCGTGATGAACACGTGGTGCCGAGACTTCGAAGGCTCCAACCGCTCGAAGCGGCGAGGGGCATTTCAGCGCCTGGGAGCGGCACAAACAAGAGGCCGGTGGCCACCCCGTGCCGGTTGGGATCCTGGAGCGGCGTAACGCGACATCGTTCGCGGCGCGACCACCACGAGCTTGCTGGGAGCACTCGCAGGACGCGTGCACGCATGCACACTTGTTGCAATGTGGACATTGTTCGCTGCCATAGGAATGTGGAATTCCCCACACTACGTTAAGCACGTTGCCCTTTCCCTCCCACATAAGCAGCGTGTGGCGGCTACTGCTGCTGCTGTCCGCGACTAAAGCGTGCAGCTGTGAGCAGCTGTCGCTTGGACCTCTCGCTCGCGCCGCGTGAGAACCCAACACCGCGACCCGCGCACAGCCCACCTCCGTCAATAATTGATTGGCTGTATATGAGCCGCGGCTCTCGCATTGCACGCGGCCCGTGTACCTCGGGATATAAGTATCATGCACACGCGTGCCCGGCGCGGATGCAGCTCACGCAGCAGGGACGGGGGTGGCGGTGCCGCACGCGTGGCACGCACCGCGTGCCGTCGTGATCACGTGGAGAGATGCCTACAAATACAAGTGCTATCAGCATCATCATCAGTCGTATCGCTATTGATTGTTACACGAGGGGGCAAATGCGCCGGGGTCCATCGGCCGAAGGGGGCCCGGGCGCTTTGAAGTTGAGAGATATTTGGCAGGGACCCTCAGTTTAAACTAACAACTTAACAAACATTTATATTTTACCAGGTAAGGCCCACTGAGCTATCTACGTAGCTCTTCTTCAGAAGCGATTTGACTATCACAAACGATAACTCGATGAAGTAGCTTATCATTATCACGTGGAAATTCATAGCAGCAGCCAAACACTCTAAACGCGTGATGTTCATTCTATATGTGGACGGAAAAACCGGAGGACCCGGGGTCACTCACTCGGGTTGACCTCCACGTGTTCACACACTCGTACTGGTGGTCTCCACGTGTTCACACACTTGTACTGGCCGTGCTGAGACACCGCAGTTGCTCACGAGTCATCGCCTCGCGTGTTGGCGGGTGCCCTACGTCTGCTCCGGCCTGTCCTCGAAATGGCGTGGGAGTTGTTGATTAAATCGGCGTTTGAGATCAGTGCCGTCGTAGTGAGTGTCAACGGTGTCGATTCAAAACGCCGAATTGGTAAATTACCGCCACGGAATGACGGAGTTCGTGTCGCGTAACGGGACGGCAGTCGTGGTGAATGCACGGCGGGGCCACACGTTGATGCGTTGTAGTCAAATCCTCCACGCTCCTTCCAAATCACCCGGCTCCATCTCCTCCGTTCTGAGAAGCCCAGCAGAGTGAAGCCCTCGGCAGTGCTGGGATGGGAGGCTGCGTGTGAGGTTGGTGAGACGATGTCAGCACGGCGGTGGATTCTCGACTGTGGCTGCGCGGAGCTTCGAGTGTTACCCCCTCGTCTGCGGGGCATCCTCTCACTGTCTCTCACGATGTGTGCACTGTTTGTTGAACTTCTTTCGCACCGCACGTCGCCAACCGTGATGATTCATCGGAGGCGCGGATTCGCACCTGGAGATGGTCAGACATCCCAATGCAGGACCCTCCTGATGAAGAGCGTTGAGACTCGTAAAGAGATTTTGCTGCGGAGAGGCTGCAGCGATGAAATGAGCTCGCGTGGAGGTGACGCGTGGATTCGTGCGAGATGGCGAGAGCTTGGCGAGCACTTCATCGAGCAGTGGCTTGGTCGTGGCTGTTTGACGGCGATGATTAAGAGATTGCATCTGTGTGAGCTCTCCGCTGTGTTAGCGCGGAGAAGTGGCTAATTCCAGCCGCTAATTAGTCAATCAATTAGTGCAATCAATAACTCGTGGCCTCTCGTGGCGGGCTCTGCCAGGGAGGGTCTGGAAGCACGCGAGTCGTGGTGAGTGAGGGATGGGAGAGGCAGCCACGGGTGACGGTGCTGAGTGAGTGAGTGTGAGAGTGTGCGTGTGAGTGAGAGGGTGTGTGAGTGTGAGAGTGATGTGGTACAGGAGGACGTGGAGCTGAGTGAACTTGCCGATGACTGGTACCAGCGGTGTCAAGATCGGCCTCTGTAGAGGAGGCTCGTGAAGGATGCTACTGGGCAGTTGGAGGCAGTCGCCCTTCAACAGCAACGGAGGGCGGAGGTGCGACGCTCACAACAACGAGCGGAACGCCGGGTGGCTAAAGCACAGCAAGCTGGCACAGTAGGAAGCACAGGTGGTGCATCAGCCAGTCATCTCGGTCATCTCAGTCCGTCGACCCGTGGCACCTGGGTCTGCCCCGTGACCTCCTGCCAGCGGGCGTTCGACACTTCACGTGGCCTAAAGGTGCACATAGCCTGACACAAGCGTCGTGGTGACGTCACCGCCACTTAGTGGCGAATGGCGGGTGTTGTTGTTGTGTGTGAGTGAGAGTGGTGAGCGGTAGTGCAGCGATTAGCGCGCTGCGCACTAAATCCGGCGATCCGGGTTTGATTCACGCTCACGCTCACGACCAACACCAGTGACGATTATCTGAACCGGTCCTGGGCCTCCCCTAGGTCGACTCAGCCTCAAATGAGTACCTGGTGCGGTGTGTAAACATCGCCACTAAGGAGGAAAAGGCGGTCGGGCGCCGTGTTGTTCACCCACCCCCTCGTGTGCCGTACCGGCTTTCATAGGTGCTCGCTAACAGCACTTGCCCCTACAGTTTGTTCGGACTATACGGGGGATCTTTGTCTTGTTGAATAGCACTTGCTCCAACAATCTGCGTCGGCTACGCGGGTCACCTTCGTGTTTGACCTTTGTGTGAAGACGGCATTTGACGATTCGCCTGCATGCCTCGCGAGGCGCTGAATTGCCACAATGAGAATTGCTCCTCTATTGGCTGCAATAACAATAATGATAAAATGCAACTCCCCGTCAAATCCACTGCCGGGTGAATATCTCCCCACGCCATGTCGGTCACATGGGTCGTCGTTTGATAATACTTGACCATACTTCACCACGCTGGTCAGTGCTGGATAGTGAGGAGGGTTGCCCAGGTCCTGTTGGGATATCACTCGCCACTGAGGTCGTGTTTAGTTCGATGTCCTTCCCCGTACCTCCAATTAGCACGGTTGGCTACGTACGGTGTGAAAAAAGTCCAACACACATACATCAGCGACCGAGAAATCGAACTCAAGTGGCCGGTGCTCAATAGTGTACCACGCCAACCACTGCGCCACCGCTCCCCCATTGCACACACAGATCGCTGCTATGCATCAACAACAACAACATCATCATCATCACCACGTGAGCGTGTGGAGTCGTCGGCGTTGACGCAGGCAGACACCGCCGGCTCAAGGCAGCGCCTCTTCTAATTGGCACGCGGAGCGCGGAGCTGCGACTGGCGAACTTGTAGCGCGCTGTGGGTGCACGCGGGGGAGCGGTGGCGCAGCGGTTAGCGCCACGAATTCGATTCCAACAAAAGTGGCGAAGATTTGAGCCGATCCTGGGGCCACCGCTAGGTCGTCTCAGCCTCAACTGAGGTACCCGCTGCGGTGTGTAAACAATCGGCACTGGGAAGACAAAGGCGACCGGGCGTTGTTCCGGCAAAACCACTCCCTCGTGTGTCATAGGCGTTCGCTAACAGCACTTGCCCCAACAGTCTGTTAAAGGCTATACGGTGGGTCTTTGTCTTTGTACGGTGTGGGTGTGTGTATTGATATTGCTCAGGTGAGTGTTGACTCTGATTGGTCGATATGCTGCATAGACACAACTGTAGGCCTACACATGTGTAGACCTCTACACATGTGTAGGTCTACACATGTGTATGTCTACATGTGTGTGCTGTAGGGGTCTCTACATGTGTGTACTGTATGTTTCTACATGTGTGTACTGTATGTCTACATGTGTGTACTGTATGTCTCTACATGTGTGTACTGTATGTCTCTACATGTGTGTGCTGTATGTTCTTAGGTTTTTTCGGTAAAGTCACGTAGGTAAAACATCAAAATTAATACAAATAAAATAAAGATCACGACGTTTCGGAGGCAACACAAGTCTCCGTCATCAGGTGGGACCGTCACAGCCAGATTAGCTGCATCAAGTGAGGCAATGATTCAAGATGTAATCCCTTAAAAGCGAGTTGAGGGGGGAGGAGAGGGAGGGGGGAGCTCATCAGAATGTGGTAGCCAATGAATGGAACGTATCGGGAGGGAGGGGGGGCGGGGCCAAAAGGGTGGGCGACGGCGTGGAAGCGATTGTGCGCAAGCGACAAACTGCTGCACACGCCAACGTCTTGGACAGGGAGGGGGGAGGGGGAGGCCTGATACACATGATAGAAAATAACGAAAATGCGTATGTTTATACCAATGCTGGCTGAACAATGAAGAGATTACTGTTAAACACTGGGGATGTTAACACTCGGTAAAGTGAAGTAAGATAGTGCCTGTCAGATAAGATGGTCCAAAAAAAAAGTGTAATTAAGTCTTTTTTGCGTGGTTAATAACATCTTTCCAATGATTACTAAGTTTGTACCCATCATCACGGTTGAAATTATGTCTGTGTTTGTATATTTGTATGGCTTCGTGTACAAACCTTTGATGGTAGCCAGGAGGTTTGCAGAGAACCTTGGTCTCGGAAAAGACAATTTCACAAGAGAGCCCACCGAGTTGTAGCAATGATCGGCAACGGCCGAAGAATCAGTTCTGCCGTGTTTCAGATCTGACTTGTGCTCGCGGACACGATCAGCAACATGACGTTTCGTTTCTCCAATGTAGCAATCACCACAAATGCAACTCAATTTGTAGACTCCAGGATACTGTAAGTCAGGAACGACATCCTTCACAGATGGAATCAGATCACGGATTTTATGCACTGTATTGAATCGGACTTGGATCTTATGTTTGTTTAGAATTTTGGAGATCTTTTTGGTCACGCCTGCTATGTATGGTAACGTGATAGTTTTGGTCGGAGTTTCATGTGGCTGTTTCTGTGTGGTGGGAGAGACAGCTTGGCGGATAGTACGGTCAGAGTATCCGTTCATCCTGAGGGCCCGATGTACATGTCTTTACATGTCTCTACATGTGTGTAACTGTAGGGGTCTCTACATGTGTGTACTTTATGTCTACATGTGTGTACTGTATGTCTCTAATTGTGTGCATTGTATGTCTCTACATGTGTGTACTGTATGTCTACATGTATGTACTGTATGTCTCTACATGTGTGTACTGTATGTCTCTACATGTGTGTACTGTATGCCTACATGTGTGTACTGTATGTCTCTACATGTGTGTACTGTCTGTCTACATGTGTGTACTGTAGGTGTCTCTACATGTGTGTACTGTATGTCTCTACATGTGTGTACTGTATGTCTACATGTGTGTAACTGTATGTCTACATGTGTGTAACTGTAGTGGTATATACATGTATGTGCTGTGGGTGTCTCTACATGTGTGTAACTGTAGGGGTCTATGCATGAACATGCTTCCTTGCGAACCTGCGTTGGAATGCGTGACAATGGGTTTGCACATTCGTCTACAACACATAGGCGACGTCTTCTTGGTTCTTTCGGTAAAGTCACGTAGAAGAGAAGTAATAAAATAATAAAAATAAAACATAATAAAACAATTCTCACGACGTTTCGGCCACAACGCAAGCAGCCGTCCTCAGGTGAAAACCAGGTCCGTCGAGGCGACAGAGTCTGAATGAAACAGCACACGAGCTTGGAGCATATATATAAGCTGGGCGCATTGACAAAGGAATTTGCATATCAAAAGGAATTTAGCATATTTATGGGAAATGCAGGAATGTGATTAGTACTGCATATGCATGTGCATTATGCAGGATTAACAGCATCAAAGGGAGCTGCAGTTACTGCTGCTGCAGCAGTTGCTGCTGCTGCTGCAGTTTCTGCTGCTGCTGCAGTTGCTGCTGCTGCTGCAGTTTCTGCTGCTGCTGCAGTTGCTGCTGCTGCTGCACTTGCTGCTGCTGCTGCACTTGCTGCTGCTGCTGCACTTGCTGCTGCTGCAGTTGCTGCCTTATCCATTTTAATATAACACTATGTATTATTCTACCCACCCTAATGTGTATCATACTGCTATATGTTTACTGTACAATTACGACACCATACATTACTCTGCACACTGCACCCTGCCAGTGAGTGGAACGCGGTCTGAAAGTCACCATTAACGTGAACACAATCAGTTAAGATGTGTTCACGTTAATGGTGACTTTCAGACCGCGTTCCACTCACTGGCAGGGTGCAGTGTGCAGAGTAATGTATGGTGTCGTAATTGTACAGTAAACATATAGCAGTATGATACACATTAGGGTGGGTAGAATAATACATAGTGTTATATTAAAATGGATAAGGCAGCAACTGCAGCAGCAGCAAGTGCAGCAGCAGCAGCAAGTGTAGCAGCAGCAGCAACTGCAGCAGCAGCAGCAACTGCAGCAGCAGCAGAAACTGCAGCAGCAGCAGCAACTGCTGCAGCAGCAGTAACTGCAGCTCCCTTTGATGCTGTTAATCCTGCATAATGCACATGCATATGCAGTACTAATCACATTCCTGCATTTTCCATAAATATGCTAAATTCCTTTTGATATGCAAATTCCTTTGTCAATGCGCCCAGCTTATATATATGCTCCAAGCTCGTGTGCTGTTTCATTCAGACTCTGTCGCCTCGACGGACCTGGTTTTCACCTGAGGACGGCTGCTTGCGTTGTGGCCGATACGTCGTGAGAATTGTTTTATTATGTTTTATTTTTATTATTTTATTACTTCCCTTCTACGTGACTTTACCGAAAGAACCAAGAAGATGAATCCCTGCAGTCACGAAAGCTTTAAATCGAAACATAGGCGACGTTTCGAGGATTGGCCCTTATTCATTGCTTTGATGTGGCTGCTATAATAGCATTGACATTTATCATCGGCTTCATGTCTATTAAGAAGCGACATTTCTCAAAACGTTGCCTAATAAATATTGTCTAATATATATTGTCTCTGATGTTATTATGCTTTTAGGGGAGTGCTATTGATGCACGTGTTGATTTCTGCAGTGTGTACACCGATATTAATTATTGATTCATGGCGTAGAGTGATTGTATGGTGCAGTGGTGCCTGACATTTATCTATATTGTGTAGGTCCTGTCGTCATGTCTATACGGTGTGTGTGTGTTTATGCGGGTCACACCATTGACGATTAGCAGAACCGGTCCTGGACCTCCCCTAGGTCGACTCAGCCTCAAATGAATACCTAGTGCGATGTGTAGTTAATATTGCCACTGGGGATACAAAGGCGGTCGGGCGTGGTGTTGGTCACCCACCTCTTGGTGTGCCGTGCCGGTCTTCATAGGTGCTACTCACTAACAACACTTGCCCCCAGAGTCTGCTAAGGCTATAGGGGGGTCTTTGTCTTTGTTTATGGTGTGTGTGATGATGTATAGTGTGAGATGATGTATAGTGAGTGTCGGCTTTATATTTATTGTTTGTGTGTGTGTATGTGGTGTGTGACATTTTCATGACGCATCTATACGATGTGTGTCTGTGGCGTGTGTATGTATCGTGCACAAGGCTTACGTCTATTGTGTATATGGGGTGTGTGTGTGTGTGCATTGTGCGTGCGTGTGGACGGCGGTGTATAGATGGGTTGCCTTCAATTATATTCTGGCAATAATATCTCAATTGGAGCAGAAGTATTTCACGCATTCCACGTATTCCACGTATGGTTTACAGTAACGGCGTGTGTTATGTATGATATATATGGCTTTTGTATGATGTATTTTTTTACAGCACGTTTTGCTTATGTATGATATGTGTGTGTTGTATATGGTGTGTTTGTGTGTACTTTATATGGTGGACTGTTTTGTATGCGTAGCTGTAGCGAATATCTGAACCGGTTCTGGGCCTTCCCTAGGTCGACTCAGCCTTAAATGCATACCTGGTGCGGCGTTTAAACATCGACACCGGGGAGACAAAGGCGGCCGGGCGTGGTACAGAACACATCATCCCCTCGTGTGCCGTTTCCGCCTTTATAGGTGCTCGCTCACAGCACTTGCCCGAATAGTCTGTCAAACACTACACGGGGTGTCTTTGGTGTGTGTGGCACGCATATATGGGATTGTATATATGGCATGTCGGTGTGTGTGTATGTGCAGAACGTCTACAATACACATTGAGTGGTGGGGTGTGCGTCGTGTTTTATTGTGCGTGTAACGTGATGCGTTGGCCATGCATGTCTGTGTATAAATACGTGTTAATATACCGTGTCTTCACAAACGTGTATACACGTGTATAAATATACCGTGTCTTTGCGTGTATAGGTGGGAGGATGTACATGCGCTGTACAGACATATTGTTGCGTCGCAGGGCCGTGAGAGGTGGCCACGGCTTCGAGGGGGCTTTCATCCAGCAGTGAACGGACCGTGGGCTGCTTGAGTCACACCGGGCATGCTTCTCTGCATAGCGCGCTCTGCCTCGAGGCAGTTTTCAAGGCTCTGACGTATCGACCACCCCAGCCCCTCTCTAGGGCTTAATTTCTCACTAAATATGTTCCGGCTCGGCGGTAGACTGGAGCAGGCACGTGACTGGTATCCACAGCCTTTGCGAGATGGACACTGGATGTGGTGTGCCGTGTACGAACACATTTGCCGGAGTGTGCCTTACCAACATCGCGTTCACGCTGCGACCCCAATCTTAGATCCTAGCTCACGTAAAGCGCGAGGCAAATGCACACCCTGAGTGCTCATTGTATACGGGAGGACGGTAATAATCGAGAGGGAGTGTACGTGTACAGATTGTTTTGCCACTCTACTGCTGGATGAAGGCCTCCCACCCCCAGATAGGGCTTCAGCACGCTGGACAGCGCGCGTTAGTGGAGGCCGTGGGCATAGACACGGCGCCGTAGTGCAGTACAACAATGATTCTGCATTGATATAAGCATTCCTTCATCCAGCAGTGGTTCGACGGTAAGTGATGATTCAATAGTAATTCGCTCTCGATGGGTATAACGCGATGTTGAGACTGCCCTGTGAAGGTGTGGAGCAAACGAACTTGCAGCGCCTGTCCGCCTGTGTGTGTGTGTGAATACCATGCAATGCAGGCACACATTCACACACACACACACAAGTATCACCTCGTGTAGCCTCAACAGGCTGTTGGGGGTAATTGCTGTTAGCGAGCACCTATTAAGGCCGGCACGACACTCGAGGGGGTGAGTGGTCAGAACCACGCCCGGCCGCCTTTGTCTCCCGAATGCCGATATTTAAATACCGCACAAGGTACTCATTTAAGGCCGAGTCGACCTAGGGGAGGCCCAAGCTCTGATCAGATAATCGGCACTGGTGTTGTCAGTAAGCGGGCATCGAACTTGGATAGTCGGGATCGTAGCGCAGCGCGCTAACCTCTCCCCACACCTTCACACACACTGGCATACACACACACACTGGCATACACACACACACACACTGGCATACACACACACTGGCACACACACACACACTGGCACACACACACACACACACTGGCACACACACACACTGGCATACACACACACGTAATCGCCCTCCTACACACACATGTGTGTGTGTGAGTTGCGACGCTGGCACAGGTGCGATGGATGATGCGCAATGGGGAGCGATAAGCAATACAACGAGCACGTGCTCCGTATCAGCGCGCGCACAATGGGGGCGGCGTGGAGAGGATAATGAGTTGGCCGTGGAGCGCGCGGCATTCCTGTGGGGCAGTGGAGAGGCGGGCCAGCCCGTGACGTGTACCCAGCCCGCGGCGTGTACCCAGCCCGCGGCAGGTACCCAGCCCGTGGCACACGCGGCGTGTACGCACCACGTGTACCCGGCACGCACACACCGCAGGGTGGAGGCGGCTCAGCGCCAGAGGGAGTGGCTGACGGATTTAGTTTTTGTTACACACGGAGAGAGACAGATACCCTCGTCTTTATTATGCATACACGCTCGTTGTAATTAGCTGAAATAATCTTGATGTATAGAGGACTGCAGAGCTTGGGCAATTGCTGGTAGCGCTGGCTTACTGCATGGCTGCCGCCCGGTATACGGGAGGACGTGGGTTCGATCCCGACCACGACGTCGATATATTTGGAGTTTGCGTGTCTCTCTCCCGTGAACGTCACAGTTCTTGACCATCGGCGATCATCCCTTGGAGCCGTGAGCCCGTGGTCACGTATCCTGCCCAAGCCACACTTACTGTCCTGTAACCGATTGAATGATATCACCTGCGCGTGTCCCTTCTCTAACGCGCGTGCTCCTCTTGCTGGCACCCCCACCCCACCCAGTGCGATTGAACGCGTGCACGCGGCCGCCGTGCGGGGCAGGCGCGCGTGCACGAGGGGACGTGCCGGGCAGAGGTCTGCACGCTGTGCCGCTCGCGTCACGCACAAGATGGGTATTGACAGACACGCGGCTCGATTCGACTCGTCGAGTTATTTTATTTTATATATAAAAACCGTGCACGCCTTTCGTCTTATTATAACATTCACCGACATTTGTACAATTTTACATGCAGACACGTCGCCACGTGTTTATGAGCAGTGCTTGATTTCAACCGGAAGAGTCCGGAACGCTGCTACGTGACGTTTTATTCCCACGGCCCTCTCCAAACCCACCCGGGTTCACTCTTCCACACGAGACTCCATCCTGGTCTCTTGGGTGCTCATCCGGTTTTTAACAAATGAACCTGGCACTATGAACAGGTTGTTTTAATTTGTATATTTTTTAATATATATATTAACGTGTTTATTGGAATTGTAGGGCAGTGGGCTGCACTAATATCGGATTATGACGTTTCGGCGTGCTTGTTCCTCACCCCGATATCCCGCAACTCCCAACTAGTCTCTGAGCAGCGTTCCGGAAAATATCTCGTAAAGAAATGAAGCCCCTGGGTGTAACTTACATGTACATCGAATACGCGCGCACACACACGCACGCACACACGCACGCACACTTCACCCGATACACTCAGCTCCGCAGCAGCATCGGCGGCGCACGTGTACACTGATTATTAATTATCATCATTACCATCATTAATTATTACTCGTGGTCACTATGTACAAAGCTCGTATGATGCATTGATATCACTCTTGAGGCTGTGCCAGTTTTGATTTGGTTGAGACGAGGTCTGCGGAGTTTCCGTGTGGCTCAACGCGCGCCCACACGCGCGGCAGGATTTGGACGAGAGAGAGAGACAAAATAAGGGGAAAAAAACATTCTACAGCGGTCACTGGCGAAACGGTCTAACGTGTGATCGAGAAAGAGTCGAGAGGAGGAGGAGGAGGGGGGCGAGGTATGGTGGCTTTCGTCGCTTGGAGGTATTCGGGGCTAAGCCCGCCCGCAAACCTGCAACACAAAACGCGACGGCGGTGTTGTTACCACGCGCAAACACGCACAGTGCAAGGGTAAAGAGGGAGCCCTGCAATTGCACGCTCGAGTCACTGCTGGCGGAATGGACCTTCACTCGGAGGGTAGGGGTGGGCACGATAGAGCCCCTCTTGAGAAGAAATATGGCTCATCTTCCACGCTTTCCAGACGTCTAGAAGGAGGTGGGAGTACGCACGCCTTGTACATATCTATGTATGTATCTAAGTGTGTACATTGCATACATGTGTATCTACATCCCAACATAGCGCATGGATGGAATTAATAAGACGCACGCGCGTGCATTGTCTGCGCAAGAGCTCTCGGCCTTATCCGTGGGTGGCCGAGTGGTCGTGCATGTCCGTAGGTCGCTATGCACGTAGGTCGCTATGCATGCACGTAGGTCGCTATGCACGTAGGTCGCTATGCACGTAGGTCGCTATGCACGTAGGTCGCTATGCACGTAGGTCGCTATGCACGTAGGTCGCTATGCACGCAGGTCGCTATGCACGTAGGTCGCTATGCATGCACGTAGGTCGCTATGCACGTAGGTCGCTATGCACGTAGGTCGCTATGCACGCAGGTCGCTATGCACGCAGGTCGCTATGCATGTAGGTCGCTATGCACGTAGGTCGCTATGCACGTAGGTCGCTATGCACGTAGGTCGCTATGCACGCAGGTGTGCAGGTAGACACGCTTCTGCGCGCCAGTGACGAGCACGTACCAGTATCTGGCTCCGATGCAGTGTTCTTAGAGCTGAGGTGATTTGTCAACAGTCGCGTCCACGTGGAGAAACTGCGGGATACGAACAGCAGCAGCAGACGCGGAGACTCAATGCAGACTCAACTCCCTCACTCCACGCATACATTCGTTCAATCCGCTCACTCCACTGTCAATGGCTCATTCATTCAACGACTGTCATTCATCCAACTCATGGCGGTGGCATTAACTCATTCGGCTCACTCCAGGGTTTTTCACGCACTTACTCGCGTCATTCATGTATTGATTAATCTCGCTCAAGTGTCGTTCATTAATTCGTTCAGCTCACGCCAGGAGTGTAATCCATTCCGCGATTAACTCCACCGTGATTTACCCATTCAGCTCACTCCACTGTCACTCGCACTCATGATGATGACACTGCACACCCGGACCTGTCATTCACTCGGCTCCCTCCAGCGAAATTCATTCAGCTCCACCTGAATGTCATTCAATCATCGATGCATTCACACAGCCCATGCCCGTTCACGGTGTCTCCAAGCAAGCTCAATATGAGGAGTGATAATAATCATGATGATGATGTCGTTTACCCAGTAAAGCTTCAATGAGGCTCAAGGCACTTTTGCAGGAGGGTCCTGCTACATTGGGATGTTTGGCCAATCCCATTAACAATGGGAGTTTGGCTTCGTGCGGGAGAGCACTGGAGAATCCGGAGACGACTCAAGACGCGTGAAAGGGGGTTGACGCTCAATGTTCCGCACAGATGGATTCTCGAATCCCACTGCCGCCGCCTGGCCAGCCTCAATTGCGAAAGCCGCGTCGTTTCGCGTCGTTTTGGTCTTTTTGGAGATTTTCCTAGATCCGGTTTGTGTAGTAAAGGGAAGGAAGCGATGACGAGGGGTGGCGGGGGAGTCGGTGGCTGTGACAAACTCTGTGATTGGCACACACACCACCACGTGCGCACGTGTACACGTGTGTACATGCACGACCTCAGAGAAGGGTGTTTACTGGATGTGGCGTGCCGGGTGCGGACTCATATGTCCGGAGAGAGACGTCGCTGTTTCACCACGTGCACACCACGTGCACTGGCCTCGCGATCATCCCACAGCGGAGGCCAAGCGGGATTGAGCCTGGCTAGTGCTGGGATGGCGGCCTGCCTGTAGGTATAGGATAGGTTTGCGAGGTGGCCAGCAGAACAAGTACAGCCATGCATTATTGAATCCATCTGTGCAGAGCGTTAAGCGTTAGACCTTGGTCTGCCGCGTGGGTTTTATCCAGGTTTGTCGAGACTTTACTTTACCTAGGAATTGACCAAACATCCCATTGCATGACCCTTCTGAAGGAGTCGAGACACGGTGAGATTATCCTGAGTAAATAAACAGTGGGCATCCATCTGATCGTTGTTGTTTTACAAGGGCGAAGTGGAGTTCGAGAAACGGCGACGATCGGGTTCTGCGCTTTACCCACACGTGCCAGGACTGTGGAACTCCACGCGGACAGACCTCACCCCGCTCGCCTCGGACGCACACCACACGGCAAGGCGCTGTTAGCGAGCACCCAGTATTTGTGTTTGCGCGATTCGTTTACCCCGCTCGTACTGTGCACTCCGATTGCGTTGTTTGTATTGTTTGTTGTTGTCGTTACCGTCTCACCTGCCCCGAGTGGGCACCAGTGAACAGGATCTCTAAAGCTCATCGGTTCCTCCAGTGTCAACAACTATTCTGGTTCGGATTGAGGCCAGCGCTGATCGCGAGGCGCAGGCCGCCGCAGCCGTCTTTGTCTCTCCAGTTCGGCGGTTCCCACCACACGCCGACCAGGCTTCCATTCAGGGCCGCGCGGGGCTGCGTGTGACACATTTCCGCGCGGATCGATTCGAGGATCCATTGCTGTACTGCAATATCCCTGGGCCGCCTCGTGTGCTCCGCGCAGCACACTGTGCAAGCTATACCCGTGTAGGGGTATTGCACGCGCGCTTTGAAGCGCACGCACAGCAAACGTCGTCTCAAAGCCGCGACTTGCGCAATAAACACGTTTACTTCGTGATTAGCTCGAAGCGATCGGCCAGATGTAAAGTTACGTTCGTCGTCTTTCTCCATCTAAAATTGTAGCGGGGGGTGGAGGGGGTGGGGGGGTGGAGGGGGGGTCAGGTGAGACCGCGATGAGCCGCGCGGCGGAGCGGGAGGTTCGTGCCGCCGTGAGGCCCTAGGCCCCAGGCAGGGGCGAGCTGGGAGATGCGTGTTGTTGTTGTGGGGGAGATGCGTGCGTGTTGTTGTTGTTGTGTGGGGAGATGCGTGCGTGTTGTTTTCGTTGTTGTGTGGGGAGATGCGTGTTGTTGTTGTTGTGTGGGGGAGATGCGTGCATGTTGTTGTTGTTGTGAGGGGGAGATGCGTGCGTGTTGTTGTTGTTGTGTGGGGAGATGCGTGCGTGTTGTTGTTGTTGTGTGGGGAGATGCGTGCGTGTTGTTGTTGTTGTGTGGGGAGATGCGTGCGTGTTGTTGTTGTTGTGTGGGGAGATGCGTGCGTGTTGTTGTTGTTGTGTGGGGAGATGCGTGCGTGTTGTTGTTGTTGTGTGGGGAGATGCGTGCGTGTTGTTGTTGTTGTGTGGGGAGATGCGTGTTGTTGTTGTTGTTGTGTGGGAGAGATGCGTGCGTGTTGTTGTTGTGTGGGGGAGATGCGTGCGTGTTGTTGTTGTGTGGGGGAGATGCGTGCGTGTTGTTGTTGTTGTGTGGGGAGATGCGTGCGTGTTGTTGTTGTTGTGTGGGAGAGATGCGTGCGTGTTGTTGTTGTTGTGTGTGGGAGAGATGCGTGCGTGTTGTTGTTGTTGTTGTGTGTGGGAGAGATGCGTGCGTGTTGTTGTTGTTGTTGTGTGTGGGAGAGATGCGTGCGTGTTGTTGTTGTTGTGTGTGGGAGAGATGCGTGTTGTTGTTGTTGTTGTGTGTGGGAGAGATGCGTGCGTTGTTGTTGTTGTTGTTGTGTGGGAGAGATGCGTGCGTGTTGTTGTTGTTGTTGTTGTGTGGGAGAGATGCGTGCGTGTTGTTGTTGTTGTTGTTGTGTGGGAGAGATGCGTGCGTGTTGTTGTTGTTGTTGTGTGGGAGAGATGCGTGCGTGTTGTTGTTGTTGTTGTGTGGGAGAGATGCGTGCGTGTTGTTGTTGTTGTTGTGTGGGAGAGATGCGTGCGTGTTGTTGTTGTTGTTGTGTGGGAGAGATGCGTGCGTGTTGTTGTTGTGTGGGAGAGATGCGTGCGTGTTGTTGTTGTGTGGGAGAGATGCGTGCGTGTTGTTGTTGTGTGTGGGAGAGATGCGTGCGTGTTGTTGTTGGTGTGTGGGAGAGATGCGTGCGTGTTGTTGTTGTTGTGTGGGAGAGATGCGTGCGTGTTGTTGTTGTTGTGTGGGAGAGATGCGTGCGTGTTGTTGTTGTTGTGTGGGAGAGATGCGTGCGTGTTGTTGTTGTTGTGTGGGAGAGATGCGTGCGTGTTGTTGTTGTTGTGTGGGAGAGATGCGTGCGTGTTGTTGTTGTTGTGTGGGAGAGATGCGTGCGTGTTGTTGTTGTTGTGTGGGAGAGATGCGTGCGTGTTGTTGTTGTGTGGGAGAGATGCGTGTTGTTGTTGTTGTGTGGGAGAGATGCGTGTTGTTGTTGTTGTGTGGGGGAGATGCGTGCGTGTTGTTGTTGTGTGGGGGAGATGCGTGCGTGTTGTTGTTGTTGTGTGGGGGAGATGCGTGCGTGTTGTTGTTGTTGTGTGGGGGAGATGCGTGCGTGTTGTTGTTGTTGTGTGGGGGAGATGCGTGCGTGTTGTTGTTGTTGTGTGGGAGAGATGCGTGCGTGTTGTTGTTGTTGTGTGGGAGAGATGCGTGCGTGTTGTTGTTGTTGTGTGGGGGAGATGCGTGCGTGTGTTGTTGTGTGGGAGAGATGCGTGCGTGTTGTTGTTGTTGTGTGGGAGAGATGCGTGCGTGTGTTGTTGTGTGGGAGAGATGCGTGCGTGTTGTTGTTGTTGTGTGGGAGAGATGCGTGCGTGTTGTTGTTGTTGTGTGGGAGAGATGCGTGCGTGTTGTTGTTGTTGTGTGGGAGAGATGCGTGCGTGTTGTTGTTGTGTGGGAGAGATGCGTGCGTGTTGTTGTTGTTGTGTGTGGCGGAGATGCGTGTTGTTGTTGTTGTTGTGGGGGAGATGCGTGCGTGTTGTTGTTGTGTGTGGGAGATGCGTGCGTGTTGTTGTTGTGTGGGAGAGATGCGTGCGTGTTGTTGTTGTGTGGGAGAGATGCGTGCGTGTTGTTGTTGTTGTGTGGGAGAGATGCGTGCGTGTTGTTGTTGTTGTGTGGGGGAGATGCGTGTTGTTGTTGTTGTTGTGTGGGGGAGATGCGTGCGTGTTGTTGTTGTTGTTGTTGTGTGGGGAGAGGTCGTGTCGCGGCGAGTCCGCTGCGCGTATCTGAACAGGTCCTTTGGTCTCCCCTAGGTAGACTCGGCCTCAAACGAGTCACTGGTGCGATGTGTAAATGTCGCCACTCGGGGAACAAGTGATCGTGTGCCGTGCCGGCCTTCATAGGTGCTAGCGTCCAACAATCACTTGCCCTAAAAGTCGTTAAGGCTATACGGGGGAACTGTGTCTTTGGTTTAGCCTCGATTTGTGGCTAACCTCTCTCGAGATGTAAATACATTCAGCCCCGTTGCGCTGTTCCGGAAATGACTTTGACACCGCCTCAAACATCTCGCTGAATGTTGATCCCCAGGTGTGACTTGTAGAAGTATAACGCGGTGCAATAATGTAGGGTTCCTGTGGACAAGGAGTATCTCCTCTATGCTAGTGGTAGTGCCTTACGCCGATAATCCTGACGCATCGGCAGCGTTCCATCAGATATGGAGTGATCAATTGAGCCCTGCCTGACGTCAGTACCGCCACAACGCATGTGATGAAAACAACCCGGCTCAAACACATTTACTGAATCTGCCAAACTTGACAAATGTCGCCGGAGTGTCAATCAGGATCAGGGTTCGTGAAGTTGTACTCTTGCAGAATGCCAGCTGAGAAGATGAATACTACCCTGAACTCTGTAGTCACCTCGACGACTCGCACTCACAGACGTTGCATCTTGGGTTGGCCGGCACACTTCTGCATACAGGGGTCTGACGTGAAGCGAGTGTTTGTGTAATTAAGACAACTATCTCCGTAGAGCGTGAACAGGCTTTTGGGTCAAGTGCTGTTAGCGAGCCCTTATGAAGGCCGGCACGGCACACGATGGGGTGGGAAACCAGCACCACGCCCGGTCGTCTTTGTCTCCCCCCTCGTGACGACGTTTACACACCGCATCTAAGGCTGGGTCAACCTATGGGAGACTCAGGACCGGTTCAGATAATCGTCACTGGTTGTTGGTGGCCGTGAGCGGTAATCGAACACGGATAGTCAGTTTGGTAGCGCAGCGCACACACACACACACGTGGCGCACACGGTACGTGCACCACGCCGTGTGAGCGATCGGCGATTAGCGCACGTGCACACAACGTGCACACAACGTGCACACAACATGTACACAACGTGCACACAACATGTACACAACGTGCACACAACGTGCACACAACATGTACACAACGTGCACACAACATGTACACACAACGTGTGCCGTCTACGCAAGACCTGCGTGCGCCCTGCGCGTACGGAAATGACATTGCAACATCGGAGACGAGGATCCTCGTACATTTTCTGGCAGCGGGCCGCACGTGCTGACAATCGATTGGCTTTAGCGTCGCACTCCACGGGAGGCGGAGTACTTGGTTCACGGGTGACGGGGATCGTTCCGGGCATCATCGCGCGACTCGGAGGCCGGCGAGGAACCTTCACCGGCCGAGCTCGTCCCGCGAGCGATGCCGAGCAGCAACATCCCGTGGCGGCGTGAAATGTTTTCGAAAAAAAAAAAAAACCGTCCTAGGTAGGTCACGGACGTATCCGCACCGACCAGAGATGAATGATTAGGTTGTCACCGTGCGACTGTGCAGTATTGCACGAGTCGCCGAGAATAAACGATTGCTAATGACAATACTAATATTCGAAAGACATTACTGCCCGACGTTTTACGTCACCAGCCTCCATCAGAGAGACTGGTTGTAATATTTACGGCTAATCCTTCCGTGCACGATCGCTTTGCGGTAGGGTATGTAGGTGGGTGGTGCATCAATCGATGTGTTTTTTTTAAATTTCAATTGAATCAGTCGAGAGCTCATTGAAAGTCAATATCGCGACGACACCGTGAAGGCGGTGCTCGCGCGTGCAGCGAGTTGGGACGCGTGTGGCACCACGCGGGGTTCAGTCGGGGGTCTTCAAAGGTCACGGCCCACCGCCACGGGCACGCCAATGCCGAGCAACTTCGCTCACCGCGACCGACGCTGCTGGATGAAGAAGAGCGGTGGCGCGCTGGTTAGCGCAGTGCTGGTGGTCCGCGTTCGATACCTGACCACGGCTATCGTTCGTGAACGAGTGACATCGGCAACCGGTGCCGGGCATCGACCCGCACGGAGCGGCGATGGTGACGTATGGTGAGGCAAGTTGCACGAACGACACGGGAGGCGCCGAGTCCTCGTCCGTGAGTGCATTGCAAGGGCAGAAATGTAGGGAATCACTCCCCGAAGTGAACGTATGTATGTTGAACTTCTTGTGTGTATGTTGAACTTCGTGTGCGTACGTAGCCAACCGTGCTAATCGGAGGTGCGGGGGGACGGACAACAAACTAAACACGAAAAAAAGTTCTAAATATTTGTTGTTTATCTAGGTTTACAAGTGCACAGCTTCCAGTGGCTTCCTAAGATCGACCGTAGCCGTGGGCGCACGGGCCACGGACGACGATGAGCAGACAGAGTGCTGCGCCCGGCCTACTGGCGATCCCGTCTGTGCGGACTTCACGACAGCCCAACTGCTGCACCACACGCGCATGATGCACCGTCCGTCTCGACCAGGCTGCACCACACGCGCTCTGGCACTCAACTCTAACCGCGTTCTACGTGGGGCGACATGAACCAAATACTCTTCATGGATTGTCATCCACATTGCAAGCGTATCATGCAAACGTAGACATTGCACGTGTTCTACATTTAGTGACGTACTACACACATATCCACAAGCGATACACTTAGCCTGGCATTCAATACACACACTTTACACATATGTGATATACACTACATGGCATTTATAGCAAATTACTAACCCAGTAAAATTTGACATTCACCGCGTAAGATCACACACACACACGAGATCAAATTTACTTGACGTTTTATACGTCACAATTACATAAGGTCCATTTGGAACGGCATACGCGTGTACACACACGTGTACACACACACACATGTCATGCGCGTTGCATGCCCACGATCATGCACGTCACACGTGTGTTCATCGCGCTCCACGGAACCCACGTGGATTTTTCAATGCCCGCGTACACACTTGTATCCACAGCGTGTACCCACGTGTAGCAGCATGCATGCAGGCATGCCCACGTGCACCCTCATAAACCATGCAACGTGGTACCAATCACGTATCATTCGCTCGTACCAACCATGCACCACCCACGTGCGCCCTCGTGTATCCACCACTCACCTCCACCCCGACATCGGCGCTCGCCCTGCGTACGGCCGCCGCGGAGCTTGAGGTCACGGTTGGAGCCCTGACCCCGGTCGCCTGGTTGATGGGCACCAACGGCAGCCGACGGTGCTCGCTACCCACGGCAGGAGGAGGAAGAGGAATCATCTCGCCCCAGGGGTGGCCGCCTCCCCCGTCCCTTCGCTGCCTCCTCCTTCGCCTCTGCTGCAACTCCTCCTGCTCCTCTTCCTCCTCCTCCTCGTCGTCCTGCTGCTGCTGCTGCTGCTGGGGCTCTCCAACCGGCTCGGGGGCCCCGTCGAGCGCCAGCTGCAGGTCCCCGATGTAGTCGATGACGTGCTGCAGCAGCTCCGTCTTGCTGATGCGCTTGCCCGGGGGCACCGTGGGCACGAGGGCGCGGAGGCGCGCGAAGCAGCCGCGCATGTCTGCGGCCGTGCCCGCCGAGACGCCTCCGAGGCCCGACGCGCCGGGCAGCAGCAGCAGCGGGCACGGGGAGGCCTTGCGCAGCAGCCGCGCGGCGCCAGGGGTGTTGGCCCTCATCGCGAAGCGACGCGGGTGGTGGTGGTGTGAGTGGTGGTGAGTGGTGAGATGTGAGCGAGATGCGTGAGATGAGTGATGGGTGAGGCTACGCGTGTGTCTGCGTGTGATGAGTAACGTGTCTGCGAGTGAGTGTCTGATTGGTGCTTGCGGATTCTCGCTAACAGCACTTGCCCCACGAGCGTGTGTAGGATATACGGGGGAGCTGTGCCTGTGTATGCTTGAGGTAGCTATGTATCGTAGCTTTGCTGCGTTTGCGCAAATGTGTAGATGCGTGAATACTGTACGTAGCTGTACGCGTGTAGCTGTACGTGTGCACTATGAATCCGTGTTTACACTGCACATGCGTGTCGGCGCGTGTACCCGATGCATGTGCACACCGGGATACGAGTTCTCAGGCGTACGGCTGTGTACACTGGGCGCGGCTGCGTCAAGGTCTCGCTGGGCGTGAGCGCTCTGCGTGTACACGTGCAACTGTCGTACGTGTACGTGCGCACCAGCTGTGCTAGGTGTGTGTCCGACGTATCCACCCCCGCGTCGTATGCCCCGCACCCCTACTATGCGTGTACGCAGCGTGTGTGTGTGTGTATACGTACGTATACAGCGAGCGCTAATAATCATTCGGCGTCACCGCCACGGGTCGACCGCGGTACACAATCTAAATCGAGTCCTAGCCCTGCCCGTCCACCCTGCTGCGTACACGTGCTGTGTACACTATAGTATACGTGTGGTGGTGGTGGTGGTGGTGGCGGCGGTGATGATGATGCAGGCGTGCGCGTGTGTGTGTGTGTGTGTCGGGGCTCGTAAGCGCCTCTGCGCGTCTCCGTGTCTCTGAGCGCTTATATAGTCACGCGGCGGCCAATGCGCGCGCGTCACATCACGAGGGGCGTGCGTGCGGCGATGATGATGATGGGACAGGCACACAGACAAGCACACTGGCGTTATTGTATTATCTCTATTATTAATAACAAAAGGACTTCGCTTGTTTAAAGCATCACTGGTGAATCTCATGACTCTCGTTTAGCAGGGGTTTGCCAAGTTATCGTGGAAAAAAATAACAAAGTTGTGTGTGTGTGTGTGATACAGCTGCTCTCCTCCTACTCGCCGGGGTTGTCACAGAACGCTTGATGCCACGCGTCGCCTCGACACAATTGAAAGGGCATCCCCAGTGGCAGCTTTCCCTGTGCGCCACCAAGTATATTCAGGACCTGGCACGCAAACGGGCATTAGTCTGCCAGCAGGGGGCGATGATTGTTATATACGGTTTATATATTTTTCAAATTTGGAAAGTTTGAACTGGCGCATGATGTCCTACTCTTGCGAATGACGTTAGGGGATATTTAGCGTCCACTGTGGATGCAGCAGACGGCGCGTAGTGATAATGTTACGGCAAATACACCCGCAGTATTGATCAGGGCGGCCGCTGGAATCGAACTGTGAACCCGTGCATCGAGCGGCGAACGCGCAACCACCAGGTCAATGGTTGTGGCGCACGGTGTAGCGCCTCTAGCGGCTGCAAGGGTCAGATAATAATTGTTAACGTTTAATAAACCGCTGAATACAATCACATGTCCTTACTTCCCATTAAAGCGACGCTCAAACACACAAACTCGTTTTCCGCGTCGGGCTGGGTCCCATAGTGTATGCAGAGTGCTTCTGCCAATGATGTATGATAATACAACATCAGTTGTTTACCAAAACGGACTGATGGTGACACCCAGAAAGGCCAGGACCGGTCCAGAGTTTGCTTGCTAAAACAAATGCAGCTTCGGGAGAGTATGGGTCTGGAAAGCCAAGCGACTGGACTAAACATCTATCTATTCATATCAAGTAGAGACGAGACTTAGATGTGCTGTTTGCACTTGTATTGATTGACGTCGACGCATTGTGTACTGCGTGGATTCAATAGCAGGGGTGTAACGATTCATCGAGTAGTCGATGAACATCGATTATCACTTACGATATCGTCCATCGCATCACGAGGGGAGTGCGCACCGGGATGAAGGGGGGGGGGATTCACGCCCTGGGGTTTATGTAGTCAGGACGAGACGATCTATCGATTACATCGATTATGAGATTCCATTTACTGTCAATGCATAAGACTATATGACTTAGGATTCGTGCGTCACTGTCCGAAGTTTTGCTTATTAATCTCAGTGTAGGGACGTAACTGGATGTGTTAATTCAAAAGACGCGTGCACGCGCACGTTGTGCTCACGTGACGCTGGCAGAACAAAGCGGGTGTGACCACGTGAGCGCTCGGCGAGCGCCACGTGCTGTCACATGGATGTTCTCGTCCCCGCCGTAGGAATGTGTAATGTCCACCGCGGCCTAATTTCTGACTTTGACGCTGAATGAATCCACGTCGTCGCGAGCCGCCACGTCTACAAATAACCTTCGCCCAAATACAATGAAGCCGTCACGCGATGCACACGCCTGATGATTGCTAAACAATAGCCACATGATGTGGCGTAGAACGATCGGACTGTACATCCTCTGCACGTGTCCGTCACGTGGCGCAGAGATCACCGGTGTTCAATGATTGTACCCGTAATCAGCGTCACGTGTCGCGTGATTGTGCTAATCATCACGGCAGCAAGTAACGGATGAATGTTTTCATTAGCGGCGCTAACAACTTGGCCGCGGTAAGGCCCATGAGGCCGTTGGTCCGCCACATCTGGTTTCAAGAAAAGTCCAAGTGAGTTCGTGCTACTCAAAGCAGCTTGGACGTGGTGTGCTATTCATCTGTGCATAGCTCTGAGCAAGTGATGGAAATTCCACATTACTATGGCTAGGGGCCAAATCTAGCTATAGAGGATAACCGCCGTTTGACCTGCTGGTTGGTAGAGACTTGCGTATGATAAAAAAAAGGTGCTGTACAGAATTTATGGGTCAGTTTTAGTTTTTATTTGTCCCGACGGAATTTCTGAAACGCGCATTAGGAGTTGGCGTCGTGGGTGGTGATGAAAACAAAACTGGCATCAAGACAAAGTCAAAAGACAAATATCCCCGTATAGCCTGAACAGACTGTTGGGGTAAGTGTTGTTAGAGAGCGCCTATGAAAGCCGGCACAGCACACGAGGGGGTGGGTGGCCACCACGCCCGGACACATTTTTCTCCCTCATGGCGATGTTTACACATCGCACCAGGTACTCATTTGAGGCTGAGTCGACCTAGGGGAGGCCCAGGACCGTTTCAGATCATCGTCACTGGTGTTGGCCGTGAGCGGGAATGAAACCCGGGTCGCGAGGTTTCTCACGCACCGTAGCGCTGACCGCTACACTACCACTGACGGTAAACAATATTGGCATTGACACGATACAAACAACAACAACAACTACACACACACAGACACGCGCGCCGTGTGTCCATGGCGTTTGCATCGATGATAAATAATAATAGTCAATTTCGTGGCGTGCACGCTGCTGCGATGCGCCCGTATCGTGAGTGTCACGGGGGGTGACGTCGAGAAGATGAATGGTGCTGGGTGCAGGCCCCATGCCGACGACGACGCCGTCGTGGGCCCAGCTGGGTCCAGGGAGCGGTGCTCGTTGTGCGCGTGCGTCGACGTGGCCATTCGTTCTCCACGCGGAGCGATCTACACAGCGCAGCAATGCCACTGTTACAAGGCCAACGGTGCTGTTTGTTGCAGGCCGCGGTCAGCGCGCGCCGCGCTACGAACCCGGCCAAGCCGAAGTTAGATTCCCGTTCACGGCCACCACCATCGGTGACGATTATCTTAACCGGTCCTGGGCCTCCCCTAGGTCGACTCGGCCTCAAATGAGTACTGTACCTGGTGCGGTGTGTAAACACCGGGGAGACAAAGGCGGCCGGGCGTGGTGTTGACCACCCACCCGGCCTTCAAGGTGCTCTGAAACAGCACTTGCCCCAGCAGTCTTTTAAGGCTATACGGGGGATATTTGTCATTGTGTGATGGTGTAAGGGACTGGGCGTCTGTTGTTGTGATAGTGCGAAGGAGATTGCGTGTGGCTTTGTGATGGTGTAAAGGTATTTGTGGGTTTGTGATAGTGTGTGTGTGTGTGTGTCAGTGCTGGTGCAGCGGGTAGCGCGCAGCGCTCCCAAGCCAGCGACCCGAGTTCCACTCGGACTCAATGAGCAGCCGGTGTGTAAACATCGCCGCTGGGGAGACGAAGGCGGCCGGGCGTGGTGCTGACCACCCATCCACCCTGTGTGTCGCTCGCTAACAGCAATTGCCCCAAAAGTCTGTTGAGGCAACACGGGGGGTGGTGGTGTATGGATGTGTGTGTGTGAGCTTGTGAAAGTACAAAGGGGGTGTGTGGGTTTATCTTAATGTGTGAGCGAGTGATGGTGTAGGAGTGTGGCACTGTGTGTGTGTGGAGGTCACGTATTGCACACGTGCGCGTGTGTGAGCGAGTGATAGTGTAAGTGTGGCACTGTGTGTGTGTGTGTGTGGAGGCCACGTATTGCACACGCGTGTGGGTGTGAGCGTGCTACCCACGATGCCTTTGAGGCTCAGGGAGTGTTGCATGAGAAGCCACATTGATAGCCATCAGCAGCTTGTGGTATAGCAGAAAGAACCACACAGAATGTGAACAGAATTTGACAGCAGATCTGACCAAAAACGTAACGCTTTTCACATTCTCACGTGAAGTATAAATCCAACGCTTCTGGGCCATCGCTCTAAATCGACAATGCCATGTTAACAATTGTAACACCGTGTTGAAGACATTCAATTTCCCCATTCGGAACTTTGGCAATATCTCGCCGTGTCATTGACGCCTTTGTGTTGCAGTCTCAATGTGGGGTTATTTTTTCACTCTTGGTTTTACAGATACCACATTTTACTGTGGGGGGGAGAGGGGGGGGGGGTTAGCACAGTGCGCTACGAACCCGGTGACCACAGTTCGATTCTCGCTCGCGGCCACCAACACCAGTGACGTTTATTATCTGAACCGGTGCTGGGCTTCCCCTAGGTCGACTCGGCATCAAATGAGCACCTGTCGCGATGTGTAAACACCCGCATTGGGAGAACAAAGGTGGCAGGGGCGTGGTGCTGGCCACCGACCCCCTCGTGTGCCGCTCCGGCCTTCATAGGTGGTGCTACTCGTCAACAGCACTTGCCCCTACAGTCTGTGTCGGGCTATAAGGGCGAGCTTTGTCTTGTGATGTAATCTATGCATCACTACTGTGAGTAAAGAAGAAGTCTTGTGCTCGCAATGGGCTCTTCGCTGGTTATAAACGTTCCTCGTCGCTCATTCACATGCAGCACAACGGAACTCTACGATTCCGTCGTGTCTAGCCGACTAAAGCATTCAAAATTGAGTCATTCAAAACACCTCCATTCTCTTTACTCGCAGCGCTGATGCAGCACAGCATCTCTAGATGTGCTTAGATTGTGACGCTCTCTATCAATCAAAATTGCTGTTGCTATTGCATTGTTGAGCGCCGCTGCGCCTTGCGGAGTCGGCGTTTACCCCGAGACTTGTGACGGCAGGGAGAGGGGACCTGCACCCTGCACCGTGCACCCTGCACCCCGCACCCTGCATCCCGCACCCTGCACCCTGCACCCCGCACCTTGCACACTGCACCTTGCGCCCTGCACCCTGCACCCTGCACCCTGCACACTGCACCCTGCACCCTCCACCTTGCACCCTGCACCGTGCACCCTGCACCCCGCACCCTGCATCCCGCACCCTGCACCCTGCACCCCGCACCTTGCACACTGCACCTTGCGCCCTGCACCTTGCACCCTGCACCCTGCACACTGCACCCTGCACACTGCACCTTGCGCCCTGCGCCCTGCACCTTGCGCCCTGCACCCTGCACACTGCGCCCTGAACCTTGCACCCTGCACACTGCACCCTGCACCCTGCACACTGCCCCCTGCACACTGCACCCTGCACACTGCACCCTGCACATTGCACCCTGTACACTGCACCTTGCATCCCGTGCCCGTGGCTCGGCGCGCGATGATCTGCTGCCAGGCACGGCCGTGGTGGTGGTGGTCGATCGCAGTGGGGGGGGGGGGTTTGTAAAGTCTGCGTAGTCCCACCGCTCCCGAGACGTCTGTCCAGCGTGCGGAGTCGGACACATTCCCTCTCCAGGGGCTCTCTGGTTTATCTCCAGCGGGAGCTCCTGCAAGCAATTGCAGGGCTGCACTTTTTTTATCTTTTGACCAACGATTGCAAGAGAGCTCGTTTTGTTTGTCCATGAAAGCGTCACCGAGTCTCACGACTCCTGGGAAGGTTCTCCGTTGGGATGTTTGGCCATTTCCCTCTTGAGTGATTGCTTTGTCTGTGGGAGGAGGAGGAAACGAGCGAAGCCACGCGTACAGGCGCTCAGCAATCACGAAGTCTTCACCTACTGGTCGAGAACCAACTTGCTGTGCTTCCGTCTTCTGGTCACCTGGCGGCCAAGCAAGTGTGGAGTCTCGTAGCACTCGGTGATCTCTGCGTGATCCACCAACCCTGCAGTATTGCAGGCGAGCGTCACCACGCACGGCAGCGATGCCCTCTAAACCGCGTCACTCAGGAGCCAGTGACCGAGCGCCAGGGGTTACGATCTCGGTATGAAAAGTTCCCCACGTGAGCCAAATTATAGAATGATAAATCGCGGCACCGCGATAGAGGGCGATGACTTTGGGGGGGGGGCAAGGGGGGGGGTCTTCATCCAGCAGTAGATGGACCATGGCTGCTACTGACGACGACGATGAGGACGACGATGGAGTCGACCGCGCCTGTGCCCTCGTCCTCCCTTGCAAGGGAGAAGCGCCGCCTCGGGGTGATCTCATCCCGCCTTAAACCCGTGGGGGGGGCGGGGGGAGCGTTGGCCGGGGCGCACCGTCGCATCCACCTCGCCTCGTCGGGACTGGCGCACCGCGGGTTGCCGCACATCTCGACGGTGAGTGGAAGCGCCCGTCAGACCTTGCAGCTGCCAGCGGCTGCGTGGGGAGCGGCGGTGCAGCGGTTAGCGCGCCCGCGCCGCGAACCCGGCGAAGCTTGAGTTCGATCCCCGCTCACGTAGAACAGCGGTGACGGTTATCTGAACCGGTCTTGGTCCTCCCCTAGGTTGACTAGGCCTCAAATGAGTACTTGGTGCTGCGTGTAAATATCGCCCACTGGGGAGACAAAGGTGGTCGTGCCGGCATTCATGGGAGCTCACTATCACAGCACTTGCCCCGTAAGCTCCCGCGGCCTTTACGGGGGATCTTTGGCGCGGTCAGACAGGCGCACTCTTTGATCTTCACTTCCATCGGACACCGCAGCGCCATGCGCTAAACCTGGACCCTTCATGTGCGCCGTGCACAAGCCGAATACGCCGCACGCAGCGCCACTCATCTTAACCTTGAGGCTCTCAGGCGGCCCGACACCAGCCACTCGGCGCGAGCGGCACAGCTGTTTATCATGAATGCGCTCGTGTTGATTCTGGTCAGCTGACACCGACACAAGTGCGGCCCAAGGAAAACTCGCGACGGAGATTACTGCTCTCGGTGTTTTTGCAACGCGCTCGGACGCGCGCGCGTGTTTGCGCGTGTGTGTGTGTGCGTGTGTGTGCCTGTGTGTGTGTGCGTGTATGTGTGCGTGTGTGTGTGTGCGTGTGTGTGTGCGTGCGTGTACGTGTGTACGTGTGTGTGCGTGTGTGCGCCTGTGTGTGTGTGCGTGTATGTGTGCGTGTGTGTGTGTGCGTGTGTGTGTGCGTGCGTGTACGTGTGTACGTGTGTGTGCGTGTGTGCGCGTGTGTGTGTGTGCGTGTATGTGTGCGTGCGTGTGTGTGCGTGTATGCGTGCGTGTGTACGTGTGTGTGCGTGTGTGCGCGTGTGTGTGTGTGTGCGTGTATGTGTGCGTGTGTGTGTGTACGTGTGTGCGTGTGTGTGCGCGCGTGTGTGTGCGTGCGTGTACGTGTGTGTGCGTGTGTGCGTGCGTGTGTGTGCGCGCGTGTATGCGCGTGTGTGTGCGCATGTGTGTGTGTAGAGCCACGTGTCTGTCTGCGGCGTCGCGTGCCTCTGACGCCAGCCCAGGTTGTTGTTGTTGCTCTAGCGGCGTGCTGAGCACGTTCGCGGAGTGCAGTTGTGGGGGGAGCTGCCGTGTGACACACCGGGGGGGGGGGGGGGCTCGCACGCCGGCCCTGCGGTTCAATCTCGCGTCGCGGCAGCCGAAACGTCGCGGCCAAGTTTCTTAATTTCCCCACCCCCCTCGGCGCCTCGCCACGCGTGGTGGGGCAAAGTGTGGGGACTGCCACCCGCTCCCGTGCGTCCGGCCCAGTGTGGAAGAGTAGGCCGAGCACGCTCTACAGGGCCTGGGTTTCTCCAGCGTAGGCGCTTCTGCCACAGCAGTCGTCGGCAAGCAGTTGCAGGGCTGCACCTTTACCTAGTGAGGGGGGGGGTAGTGAGGGGGGGGGTAGTGAGGGGGGGTAGTGAGGGGGGGGGGTAGTGAGGGGGGGGGTAGTGAGGGGGGGGTAGTGAGGGGGGGAGGTAGTGAGGGGGGTAGTGAGGGGGGGGGTAGTGAGGGGGGGGTAGTGAGGGGGGGGGTAGTGAGGGGGGGGGTTGTGAGGGGGGGGTAGTGAGGGGGGGGTGAGGAGGTGGGGGTAGTGAGGGGGTGGGGGTAGTGAGGGGGTGGGGGTAGTGGGGGGGGGCTCTCTGTTTGTCTGCCCTAGCGCTCATTTCTCAGCCTTTTGTTGCGAGCTCGCAGCAGCGATTCTAAGTGCCTGAGATGTGGTCCCAATTGCCTCGTCGGCGGCGTCGGCTGCCCCGTGATTTGTAATCGGTTTTTTTTTGGTCCGAATTCGTGCCGGAAGTCCGCTGGATATAATTTTCAGTGCAATATAAAAAGAAGAAGACTTGGGATTCTCCTGCACTTTGATTCAACCGCATCTCGTAGACTGCAGACGTCGGGGCGTGCATCACGGCAATGGTATCATCGCCGTCGTCAGCCGTGGTCAATCCACTGCTGGATGCAGGCCTCCCGAAGCCGCCTCCAACACCCCCTTCTGCGATGAACCTCGCACCTGCACGTTAATGGATGTAATCGCTCCATCTCCTGGGTGAACGTGTGTAAATATATAAAATAGGTTTAAGAAACAGACACTTGGTCATAGCCATAGGGAAGGACTTTGGGATCTCAGGCCCCAAATTAGAAATGGTCTCCCAATGCAGCGATCTCAACGGATCTGTGTGGCTCTATGGGGTCATGGCGAGGGTCGTGGTGGGGGTCACGGGGTGAGGGGGGGGGGTAGTGAGGGGTGGTGATGGGGGGGGGGGGGGTATTGAGGGGGGGGTCAGGACGGATTAAAGACGTAATTCGCCACTGACATTGGCCAAGTGCAGGAATCGCACTCGGGTTGCTGGGCCCATAGCGCGGTGCGCTTCACCACTGCGCCACCACTCCACCTCCCAAGCGTCCAGCGAAGACGATGGGCTCACAACGTCGTCATTCCAACGAGGCTCTTCACTACACTGTGCTTGTATAACAACAACAATAAGCCACAGCTTACACCGCGTCATCACCATTGTTACCACAGTGTTGTGAGTATTATTGTCACATCGTGATTCTGTAACTGTCGGGGCCATCTCTGCCGAGGCGGCGCAGCGCTCGGACGCGACAGACGCAGGCCGCGGCGGCGACGACGTTAATCGCGGCTGTCGGGACGCAGATGTTTGTCGTCGGCGATGGCTGAGACGATGTGACAGGGCAGACGGACGCGAGCGATGTGCTAAGCCCTGCGCTCTGGGCTAGGGAGTCTCCGTGGCCTCTCGCCTCCCATTCCAGTCGTGACCGCAGCAGCGTTTTTTTGTTTTGTTGACTCGGTTTTAAGTGAGAGGCCGGCAGATGTTCCTGATCGTACCGCGTTTGTCATTTGGCCTCCGCTCGATCTCGCGTCGTGCAGCATTCTCCATCGCCTCTCGGTCCGATCTGAAGCCGCTTTCCAGAAATTCGTTGTGGCTGCGACCGTTATCCGTGGCACCCTGGGACTCGCCTCTTGCCATGGATCCACACCGTCTGGCCGTAAGCGCAGTGTAAGCAAAGGCCGAGCGTGTTGCTGAATCATTGTTTTCATGTCGTGGTGAAACAATTGAGAGCGAGTGACGTTTTCCCTTGGTAATTACTGTGTGGGAATTAACAATCTACAATTATAACCCGACTCGCTCGCAATAACCAAACGTTATTATTGTTCCCTTATTTGACAAAAAAATGTTCATAGGTATTAATCATCGTAGATTTTATTCGTTGCGCGCACCGCAATTATGTTGGCACGTGGTTAGGGTAGGGACGATAACACAAACATAGGCCATGATGGAATTAGTGTCGCCACGAATGCACGGGTATATATAAAATGTCAAAACAACTTGACACGAATCGCATTTTAAAAATGAATTTCTGTCGGTGTAATTAATGAAGAGCGCCGCATCGGAGAACCGCGCCGGGGTCGCCGTCGCGTACGCGCAGTGACCACCGGCACGCCTTCCAAAACACACGGGGAAATTTAATTTATCGGCGCGCAGTTTAATTTTAATCTGCGCGCACTCGCCCGATGGAGTGAGCGCGACGATTTGAAAGGGCTGAAAGGAAGAGTCACCTCCAGGGTGAGCAGGAGAGTTTTTGCTCGGAGCTCTCGGCTCTCAGATTACCGTCTCATCCGATTATCGACGCTTGCGGTGGGCCCCGTCAAAATGTCACGGCGGGGCATTGAAGCTCCTGAAAGCAATTGATCTAAATGTATTTAAGCTGATGAGACACTGAATGGTGAAACCGGTCCAGCCTTGCATTGTATTGTACCAATACTACCGATGAAAGATGCACTTCCACAAAGCTGTGTGGCCGATGGGTAAACAAATATGTATATTTGTGGGGAGACTAATATATAGGATGGAGGTACATACGTATTTTGTTATGAACATTCTCCACAATGGCGTGATGACATTGTGTAAATGTATTCAGGCGGAGGTGCTCAGAATCACAAAACTTTTGTTGCAGCTTGAGAAGAACATGAGCGTTATATTTATATATATATGTTCTATAACATGACGTTTAATCGTAATAACAAATATTGTTTTGATACGAACATATTTGTAATTGCTGATATCATTGAGCGCCTTTACAAAATAACGTGTATCGGTTTGCCTCTAACCAGTGTTACCATTATACAGGGTGTTTAAAAAGATGGACCCGATTTGAAATCGCTATATCTCTGCAACCACGAACCGCCCTTGAATGAAACTCTTACCACTTGAAAGGGCGGGGCATCGAGTTTCAAATGATTACCGCGAGATGCCTCTCCCAGCGCACAAACAGCCCCTAGCCTCAGTCATTCGCAAGACGGCGACCCCGCAACACAAGGCGTTTTGCGTTCTGCAGTTCAGCAAGACTGAATTCGTAATTACGGTGCAGCGTGCGTTTCAACGGCGTTTTGGCATTGATCTGCCAATGTCAAAAAGCATTCGTCGTTGGTACCGATACATTGAGGAAACAGGCTGTTGATGTAAGGGGAAGAGCACAGGGCGACACGCACCTCAGAGGAAAACGTGAGAAGAGAGGCGCTTGGGACGAATTCAACTATCGTCTCGATGTTGTCCGTACAGCAGGTGGAGGGCACATATAGCATTTTTTAAAAATTGTTAATACAACTTTATAACTCATTAAACCGTTTGTAACTTTTCGTGCAATTGTAACATGTTGCCATCGTGAAATATACTGCTTTGAAATTGGGTCCATGTATTTCAAACACCGTGTACAGTGTCGTCTGTGGCTCTGTTGACAAAATGCGGCCATTGCATCGCTGACGTCCAAGCCGAGAGCGCGCGAGAGAACGCGACGAGGGAAATGTTTGATGTCGAATGGCACGCAGAGGCCTCCTCCTCGGCGTCTTCACTCGCGCGGAATCTGCGAGACAATACACGCAGGCAGCTGACGTGCACCGAGCGGACGGATCTTTGCGCGCGGAACGCGAACATTCCAATTGAAATGTAACGGGGGAATTTGGCGAAGGCTTTGTTTAATCCGCTGGAAGAATGGCGATGCTCGTGTTTTGTAAAGCCGAGTCGGCGGGCGGGTAGAATGTCGGTGAAGGTGTTGACCAAACCGCGTGGCTAATTACGATCGAAAGCGGCCGCGAGTGATTTGCGAATGCGGAACCGCGCTCGGTCCGGCGTTGTTTGGTGAGCATGGCGGCGGCGCCTCTTCTAGAATGTAACGTCAAAGCCTTCGTGAAAATTGGGTTAAAAACCAGAGCGCATTCGCTAACATTACACGCGCGAGAATGATCTACGGACCCAGCCGCGCATCCGTGGAAAGCTTTTCTTTTAATTATTAGAAGCGACAACGCTTGATATAAAACACTTAACATTCGTGTAATTCTCTCTCCATATTTCAGTTATGCTACCAACAAATAACTATTAATGATTTAATTCAGGATTCGGGGGAATATTGGTGGTGACTTGGGTAGTGGATTGATAACAGCTAATGATGATGAATTATTTAAAGCTGTTTGCCAGTCGATATTGTTGGGAATTCACCACATCAGCCACTGCAATGATTGCTGGGTTTCCATGAAGTATCAAATACAATTGTATCGGGAGCCTGCTGATTATAACGATCTGTGAATGGATGAAATCGATCACATGTAGCCGATTTCACCTTTCCTACCAATTCACCACCCTAAATTAATAAAAACATTTAAATATTCAGGACATGAGTTTTTAAAAATCATATTCTCAATATTTGTTATTTTGAATGGACATGGATAAAAAACTATCTAAATATTTTCGTTCATACAATACATACACACAGGTTGGTGTGAAGGTGGCACTTATTCTAAGGAACAGGTAAGAGAACGACACGTCGTTTCGGTGTCAGCGTCGAGGACCGTCCCCTTGCGTCGCGTGTGCCGACGATGGAGCTCTGCGCCCGTGGTCTCCACTGTGGGACCCGCGTGTCAAACCCCGCGTGTCAAACCCCGCGTCTCAAACACACCGTGTCAAACACGGCGTGTCAAACCCCGCGTGTCAAACCCCGCGTGTCAAACACGCCGTGTCAAACACGGCGTGTCAAACACGGCGTGTCAAACTCCGCGTCTCAATAAAGGCGTGTCAAACACGGCGTGTCAACCCCGCGTGTCAAACCCGTCGTGTCAAACCCCGCGTGTCAACCCCCGCGTGTCAAACCCGTCGTATCAAACACGGCGTGTCAACCCCCGCGTGTCAAACACGGCGTGTCAACCCCCGCGTGTCAACCCCCGCGTGTCAACCCCCGCGTGTCAACCCCCGCGTGTCAACCCCGCGTGTCAACCCCCGCGTGTTAACCCCCACGTGTCAATCCCGTCCGGCTCATCTGATCGCCGACACCGAGCCACGGCCAGGTAGCTCGCCCGGGCCTCGGGCCGCATCCAAGGGCAGCGTCATCCCAAGAGGCCTCCATCCAAGGGAGCGTCAGTGAGTGCCTCCGCCCCTCTCAGGAGGATGCTGCCGCATTGCCACGCTCGTTGTCATATCCAATTTGGAATAAGTGCGTCGTGCGGGAGGGGCAACCGTCGTAACCCAGCCAAGTCCCACCCGCCATCCCGGGGGGGTGGGGGGGGGGGTGATGCTGAACATATCCGCATGCAGGCCTGGAACCTACTTGCCGTACCACCCTCATTCTGGCCAACCGGCAGCGCGGCAGGGTCTGTTGGGGTTTTAACGGTTGCTCAGCATAGGCGGAATTGCCCAAAAATGCCAAAGGACCAGCACAACATCAGGCTGGAAGGTCTCGCAGAGCCCACTGGGTGATCGTTGAATGGTCCACCAACCCTTGCCTGCAAAGACCCCCTCCGCGCCCGTTACACCCGCGTGTGAGTGTGCGCGCCGCGCGTTGGGCGCGTGAACCCTCCGCGCTTCCCCGACGGCGCGAGAGGCTCTCTCGCGGCACCGCCGCCGTCTCCGTGGCGATGCAGCGAGGTGAGGGGGAGGGCGACCTTGGTTAGGGCGCTCGCTACCTGCCACGTTGTTGGCGCCGGGGCTTAACGAGCGGTGGAGGCGGAGTGGGGCTCGGAGCGCGGACCCCGCCGATGGGGCGCGTGTCGCCCCCCCCCCTCCTCCTCCAGACTCCCTCCCCCATCCCCGCCGTCGTTAAGGAGCCGGTTTCAAATGAACTATTTTTTTTTCTGTGTCACGGAGCCGAGGGCTTAATTGCCGGTTGCCAGGGCGACCGTTTCCCCCAGCAGTGGACAAGACCGCATAATTACGGCGAGCCTTCCCATTGGCCAGCCGTCGACGGGCGGTGGGGGCTCGATGGGGGGGGGCTTGGATGGGGGGGGGAGGGGGATGTCTCGTTGCAAGCCCAGATATTCAGATTTTATTGAGAGAAAAATGTTTGGAGCAAGATAATAATAATATGCATAGGATGCTTCAATTAACGAGACGATAATTAACACATAAATATCAATTAAAGAAATGAGACTCCAGCGAGGGAGGGGAATTTTTAGCCTACCGCCGGCAAAATAAATTACATAAGGGCTTATACGGTTTGTAAACAAATTAACAAACATTAGCATAATTAGTTCATCAAACGAACGGGGCAATTAGCGCGTCCCGGGCCAAGCATTGCGACGGGGGAGAAATAAACAAAGATGGCGTAATTAAAAAACAAATTGCATCGTGGGTAAGCGTATTGTGATTTGCCTCCATTCGATAAATACCGGTAATTAAGAGCGAGAGTCATTAGCGTAATTAGCTATTACGTAAGGCCGGGGTCAGCCCCTAGAATACGGTTTTAAGAAAAAGCATAAAATGTCAAGCGTGAGACTGCGTTCCTCGAACACCTGACTGGCGAGTGCAAGAACGCGCAACGCAGCCGCTCGAAATTCGTGAAGGCAGATCGCAAGAGTAAACGATGCTCTAATGAATAATCCTGGTGTGGCGGTAAACCTTTGTCACGCTTTCATCCGATCAGACAAAGCATTAAAACATCGTCTGGTTGTCGTCAACAAAAACTAAAAAATACGGGCGCCACAATTTTCGCGGCTGCCGAGGTAAGCAGCTAAATCCATTTGCGGTGTCGCGGCAGTTGGAATGAGCGCCGCTTGGCGGCCCCACAATTGCCGCTGCTCGTCTCTGCGCAGGTCGCAATCAAGGTGTGTTTGCGAGCAGCGTAAATCAATAAAGCCAAGAGCGAGATGGCCTGTGAAGGAGGGGTGGGGGGCGGGGGTGTGGAGGATGAGGGGGGGGGGGCAGTGTCTGTGGGAGCCCCTCAGAGGCCCCCCCCCCCGCCAGCCCTCGCTGTTGCGCGATCGATCCTGGCCGAGTAAAAGCCGCGCGGTGACAAAATGGGGCTTTAAACAGTCGCAGCGGATGCAGCTGCATCAGTCGGCGATCATTCTCCCCCTCCCCCCACAGATCTCTGTCCAACTGTTAAAATACACCTGTGTACATGCGTATTGTTAAATTGCTAATTGTAAAATAAGACGATCAAATTATTGTACTGCCAGACCTGAAACACTCTTTATATTTGTTCAAACGCGTCAAATCGTCCTTCGGTAATTGGTGGCAAAATCCGCCCGATACGAGCGACCGGGTCGGGCATCGCGGTGCCAGTCTGAGCGCCGGGTGCACGAGCCACGCGTTCGGTGAACGCGAGCGCGGTTTGTTCATTCTCGACTCGTGCGCAATCCGGAGGGGGCACGGAACGACGGTGCGCGCGCACGCACGCGCGCACGCGGACGCACACGCGGCGCTCTGCTCGACACGCGCCGCGAATGCATTCGCTTTTTTGCCGGGTGACAAGTTCCACCGGCTGGGGGAGATTACACATTTAGCAGCGAGCACGGGGCCTCTGATTGCGGGACTCCTGTAGAACAAGTTAATCCCATTTCTGCGCGAAAGAGGCAGACGGCTCGGGACTGCCGTAGCCCCTGGGAAATATCGGCGATTCGCTGCCGGCTGCCACGACCGATGGGGAGGGGGGCTTGGGGGGGGGCTGAGGTGGCGGTGGGTGAAGGGGGGGGGGGCTTTACGTGCGAGTGGCTCGACACATGAGAAACGCCTTGGGGCTGTGGTGGCGGCAGTGTCGCCGCCGGTGCAGCTGTTGTGTTGAGAAGCGTTAACCGAGTGCGGGTTCACGGAGGGATGGGGCAGGAATTGTCTGATGCTCAGAAGCGCCGCGCCAGTGCTGCCTTTTGATAACGCCAGGCAGCGCCGGCTCTTCTCCTCCTCCCATGCGGCACGTGGCAGAGATCAGCCTGCGGCTGCGAGAGCGGCGACGCGCGTTGTGTAAATGGATGTCTGGGCTCTTGAGCCATTCGCTCACGCTGGCTGCGAGCTGGTGAAGGGTTCCGGTGCTGCTGTTCGATTCTCTTGAAGAGCGAGGCAGCGGTTGGCTCTGTCGCTCCATTGTTCCGCCCGGCAGTCTCAGCTGGAACTGTCTGCTGTCTTGCCACTTGTGTGGGAGCTGAGTGCGTCGCTGACGAGTTGATGTCTGCAAGTGTTCGCGACTGCAGTCGATGGTGTTGGGGCTAGTCCCGTGTGGGTCCCCGTGCAAAATACATTTTGGTGGGCTCCCCCTGTTCACTTTGTAAACTCCGAGTGAAATTTCAGAAGAGAAAGAATATAGACAGAGAGAGAGAGAGAAGAGAATTGTAGACGCACGTAGCGACGAGAAGAGAGATGGGGAGATGACAGAGATGTGATTAATTGGATGTTCGTGCCCATTTGCTTTATTAGGATTTTAATGTGAGATGATATTTCATCAAACAACTGTCTTCGTGATTCCAGGGCACTTGAGCTGCTTGGGGCCCCAAGCTTTTGCTCGGTGTTGCTTGCGCCTCGGTGGGTCTGGGTTCACTGCCCTCGCCGTGCCCATCGCAGTGTCTCTGGCATTGGGAAGTCCATTTCTTTTGTCTCGTATTTTTTCAAAACGCTTCCATTTAAACAGCACAGAGTGTTTATGGTTTATGCAGTCTCGCTGATGAAATACTGCAGTGGCCACGCGTTGCCTCATTTCAAATGGAAATGGCCTTGGGACAATTGACCTAAATGTTGTTACTTTGAGAATTTCTTTTGATTTGAAAGAGATATAAATAATAAAAAGCCAACCTCTCTTCCTCTACCCTTTGGGTCCTCATGCTCCATCAATCGTCTCCTCATTACCGAGACGGTTGCCTAGCAACAACGACCCTGCTCCACCCCTCCCCCCACCTACATTCCACGTGGTCACATGATGGTTGCCTAGCAACCATCTTCCCGACGGCGGCTCCTGATTGGCTCCTGCACCGTCTCGTCTCGGTGGCCTTTGCCGGTGACCTATGGCCGTGGTGCTGAATCGCTGGCCGTGGTGCTGAATCGCTGGCCGTGGTGCTGAATCGGCCGTGTGACTCCCCTACCCATGCCTCAGCAGCAGTCTGCAGTCAGGGTCATTTATTGCCTTGTCTGGCCTCGTGAAGAATGTTAAACACAGACGAGCGGCACCGGTCAGGGCCCTTAGCTCGCACCCGGAAGGTTACAAGTTCATATCCTGGTTTGGGAGGAGTAGGATCAGCCAATCATCAGTCCACGGCTGATAAAGTACAAGGTTATACCTCCGAGTGGTCCATTTACGGTAGTCAGGGGTAGTGGATCTATGGAGAGGCTGGCTTCATCCATGGGAATGTGTAATATCCACCACCTGAGCAGGCTAACGAGTGAAGATGAAAGCCACCCCATTGTCTGATGTAGTAGAGCGGCGCTAACTTTGTGTTGACTGTCGCGCACGACAGGACATTTTAAACATGGCCTCGGACAATGTATGCTTCCATTACCGGTGCCATTGTTGTTTTATTTTAAATGAAATGAAATCCCATTGGGATCTTGAGAAGCGTTGTACGATACAAGTGTGCATTGCACTATTGGAAAATGACACCATAGCTAAAGTTGCACAGCCATCGACCCTTGGCTGACAAGCTCGGTTTTCTAAATGCAGGTCCGTAACAATAATTATTAAAATAATATACTGTATTTAAGAAATCCAATACTTTTGCATCAGCATAATCATAAAAACGAACGCGCATGTGCTGCGTCGGCACTGATTTAATATCAACGTTAAAATGATTATCGAGAGCCATCGACCGGAGCCATCGATACCATGACCTGTGCTTATTACGTTATTCTCTCACCTCTGCACAGTCTGACATCCTACAAAAATATCCTAGCACCACCAACACCCTGGCCATCTCTATTCTATCCAGCTTTTGTGTTTGGAGACATGACTTCAATTATTATCTTTATTTATTCATACTGAACAAACCCAATGAGCTATGAAGCTCTTTTTCACGCATGCCCAGTGGGGCGGGTCAGAACGTTACAACGAAAAATACAGAAAACGATCGCAGTGCAAAGTATGAGAAAGAAAAGCAAATCGCAAAAAAAAATACGTAAAAAATCAAGGCAGCGGGCAGCCGGGCACGTCCTCGTGATGGCAAATCGGATTAATTGTCACGCGTCGTTTGGCTGCCTCGGGCGGCTCTTCTGGTGCTGCTCGCAGTCGGTGGCGGAGGTGTGGCGGCGCACGCCGACACGCCACACCGGCACCGCTGAGGACACCAGGACATTTGTCAGGACTAGTCCTATTCCTCCACCGCGATGTTTCCGTAGAGGGGATACGGCTGTCTGTGGGTGGGTGTGTGTGAGGTGTGAGTGTGTGGGAGGTGTGAGTGCGTGGGAAGGTGAGACCGTGGGTTGCAGTGAACAGGGGATGCAGGATTAATGGGTTTCCTCACTGGCACTTATGCACTGACATTTGGACCACTGTCTGCAGTGATTTCCGCACTCGAGTTCGTGAGGGGGTGGCCTCCGCACATCTGAGGCAGCCAGTGTGGTAGACACACTGCACTGGTACGACCCTGGAGATGGAGTGGTGCTGTAAGTGGCATTCTCAGCCACTTAATTCTGGAATTCCAACCGTTAAATAGCATGGCATTAGTGGCACATTTGAGGAGGCTTTTGTATTCACTCGTTTTTTGCCAGATTGATAATGCATGCGCTCTCAAGCCTTTCAAAATGAGGAATATGAAATGTTTGGCCGTGAAGAAAGTTTCGTGAATTTCTCACCCAGGCACTTTTTAATGTTAATAAAAGATAATTGCAATTTAAATGCAAAGCTTAATTACAACATTTACACTGTGTGTTAATAAATGTTTTTTATTGCTGCTATTTTTATTACGACAAACCCTTGATCATTTGCATAATTAAAACTATTCTCTGCCTTTAATCTGTATGGGATAAAAGAACACCCACAAAGTTCTGGTTGAAATTTTAAATCCCCAGTCGGGCATCGACTCGGCTTCTCATAGTAATTGTAACATAATTTACTGATTTGTCCAAGAAAGCCACACAGTCACAGGACTATTTTATTCAGGAATAATGCCGCTACATTGGGTATTATTCTAAGATGGTTTCAGCCAATTAATGACGAGTTGTTTATAGATGTGGGAATAAATGGCGCACCCAGATACAACCCACGTGCGCAAGGGGGCAACGATCTATCCCCGCACAGACGGAAAAAATATGGCAATTAGTCCATTTACTGGACTGCCTTCTGACAAGGCAACATATCGTTTATGGACGCTCACAGGAAGGGAGTTTCTCGACATCTCTGCGGTGACCCACAAACCCTCGATTACAGGGCTTGTGCATGGCCACCACCGCCCGGCTCTGGCGTGGATAAAATGTGGCTACCCTAATAGACATACTCGCACCTGCTATTGGAACGTGGAGTTTACACCACTGGCTGAGGGCCATCGATAGAGATGGGTGATGCCCCGCTGTTTGGCTTCTCATAGTTGATGAATGCATCGCGTATCTTTCGATCCACCGCCTCCAGTCTCTTCTAATCTCCTTACCTATCGGCTCCGTCATCGTGCTCGCCTGATCTCACAAATGTCACCCTCCTACTTACCTAACACATTTAGCGCGCCAGGGTCTCTGACTGGAAGTTTTCTAGGGCAATTCGGATCAGTTACAGCGGGAGGAAATGCACGTTCCCTCTCTTCCCACCAATGTATAGTAAATAATTATTTCTCTGAGTTCTGTACATTTGCAGAAGTATGAATGATTCATTAATTCGACAGTGTGCACGAGTGTGTGTGCGATGTATGGCAAGAGATGGGAAATTCTCAAGATCCCTAAAATGGAATTGCGATTACATTTTTTTGCCTCGATAAGATTCCTCGTGGGATTGTGGGATGGGCAGAATCAAGGAATTACAGTGGGGACCGGCTGCCCAGAGTCCGCTGTCTAAATCGGGTGAATCAGGAGGCACCACGAGGACCGATCTGGCCGAGTGGAATCGCGACATTGGCCGATGCCAATGCGGTACATTTCGTTGGCAATGATGGTTGATGCCGGTCAGCTGGAACTGGGATTGACCACCACTGGGACCACCGGGCTAGACGGTTCCTGAGGGCAGGATTGACTGGGGTTTCCAGCTCCCTAGGTACAAAAAAAACCAGACTCGTCATGAGTTGAAAACTATCTCGCGAATGCATTGTCTTGTGAGCTTTACAGTACTACTATTAATATTGCGCAACAGACAAGAACGGGCTCTTATTCATGGTCTGAGAAAATTGATCTTGGCGGAAAAAACAGGAAAGGTGGCAACCGCAGTTGAAGCTCATCAGCGTGGATTGTGAAGAGAGTTTTTTGCCAAGCGGAGTGTTCTGTGGTGGCTCCGGTAAGTCTGTTTTTTTCATCGCTGAGATCACTCTGGGATCACACAGCTGCAGCAGCAACAGCGCCGGCTACTGCGAGACCTCGGCACGACCCTCCAGAAAAACAGCACCGAGCCTCAGTGAGGCCTCCCAGGGCACTCAAGCGTAGCAATAACAACAAACTTCTCCAGAAGCAAGAATGATCAGAGAGATTCAATTTTTTAAAAAAACCCCAGGGCAAGTGGCAACCTAGGAGTGGCCGTGCCACCCCCTTGAGTGAGCACTGCCCTCTGCGGGCGGCGACCGTGGGCGATGCTGTGGGCAGGCATCCACGGTCCGCGCTCTTCATCTCCCGCGGCGGCCGCGTTGGCGTGAGTGAGAGGCACTGAGAGCCCTCCAGCAAATCCACAGCGGCCTCTTGCGAGAGGCCGCTGTGAGCACCAGCGGTGTGAAGTGAACGAAAATCGTCAAGGCCATCCATTTACATTGTCCATTTAATTAGAAGCCCCAGCCCATCATCTCTCTGTGCTCAATGAAATCATTACCACTCTGTGAGCAGCTAACAGTAGTTGGTAGAAGGGGATGGGGGGTGGGATGAGGGGTTGGGGGGGGGGGGTGACGGCTGGGCTGGATGGGGGTGCGTGGGGGAATGTGGGTGTGAAATTCGCTGCTGCGTGGGGATGCGCCTCAGAGGTAGCGTGTGGTGCCTGCAAAGGGCTTCCTTAAATATCTCACTCGGGAATTTCTGAAATGCTGCCGCCAGACTGGCCGAGAGAAGGGATGATCGGCGTAAGGCACTAGCACTAGAGGGCAAGCTACGCCTATCCGTAATAATTCTCATTTATTGTCCCCTATATTCGTATAATCCCACGAGGCCGAAACGGGGCGTGATGGATGTGACGGGACAAAGTAATTTCTGAAACGGCGTTCTCAGCTGAAACCTGGCGCCGCGCCTGCCCCCTACGCAGTTTATTGAACGCGTGACGACCATCGCTCGGTGGAATACAAAAAAAAATTGTCCGAGTGTTTTTGTTCGCCGAGTGGACGGAACGCGGCTGACACTTCTGACTGAAGCGCCATGGCGTTCTACTTCCTCTTTTTTGTGTACAAGGTAAGGCCCCACTGAGCTCTGTAGCTCTTTCTCAGAAGTGACCTGGCCACAAATGATAGCTCAACCAAGTGGCTTATCGTGTGGAAATTTAGAGCAGCCAAATAATCGATTACGCACGTTGATTTTTAAATGTGGAGGAAAAAACAGGAAGACCCGGAGAAAAATCCACGCAACCATAGGGAGAACATGCAAACTCCATATATACAGCAGGCGCCAGGATCGGGATCGAACCCACGACCTCCTGTATACCAGGCGAGGTAGTAAACATCTCCTAGCCACCGCGGTGCGTTAACTTGGAGGAAGGCGTGGAGCTTCACAGTGAAACCGAGGAGACAGCTCAAGCGTAGATTGACTTTGGGCCGAAGACCCTGCCTGCCAATGGGCAGAGGACTACAGATGAAGGAGAGGCTGATGATGATGATGATGATTGTTGTTTGATTGACGTGGTGGTCAGTTGGAGACATTGGGGACGAGTGAGTCTCGCTCCCCAGCGCAGTCATCGCTGGCTCCGTGCCGCCCTCACGTGGAGTGTTTGAGCAACCTCATGCGGCTCTGTGGTGAGACACTGAGACACCAACACGCGTGCAGTTGACCTCACAGCAGGGTGAAGGCGCAGCCCTGCAAGTGCTTCCACGAGAGGGAGCTCTAGAGATAGCCCCTCCAGGTGGTATTGGCCTACTCTTCCACGCTGGCCACACGTATTTAGAAGAGGTGGCAGTCGGTGCCCACACTTTACCCCACCACACGGCCCTGCCAATGCTCTAACTTGTACAGCACAGCAGCATCCTCTCTCACTAAGACATTGCAATAACAATCACAGGTGCTTACTGCGCGAGGCGTCATCGGCCCGTATGTGACAGCGGCGCATCCCGATCCGTCGTGTTACTGAACACTCGGCTGTTCTTTTTGCTAAGTATGACTTATTAACGACTCGTCGTGTTTGTCGGTAAACAGCGGAGCGTGTTTGTGCTACACGCGTGTCTGTGTGTGTAGTAGTAGTGCTATTGTGGAAACAGATGTTATCGGACATTCAATGTGAGCTCGACGTGGAGTCTCGCTGAGTCGTCGCGGTCAGAGGGCACGACTCACGGTAAACGTTTCGTTCAAATCCGAGTCAGTGCTCAACTCATCAGTCCTGTGGGGTCAATAAATTATGTACCACCTTGTGGGAGCTGAACACTCGTAGAGATTCATAATTGAGTTTTGGGTTCGGCCATTTAATGATTGCTCACATTTTTGCGAAGCCCTCCACCATCTGACTGCCAATAATTGAAATTGCCAGGTGTACAAACATTTTCTGACTTCCTGGTCTCTGACCTGATGATGCTTGACGCAAGCTAAATGTTGAATCTGATCGCTAATAATTTGGCCGTGAGAATTGTTCTTCGACTGAGTGGCGAGCTGAAACGATAACGATTGGCGCATTAAGTAACCGTGTACTTCGTGATCATTCACCATGTGTGGCTATGTCGGGTGGAGGAAGGAGGGTTCGACGACGAAAAATGTTGCTTGGACATTCCGTGGCACGTCCCAAAAAATAAATCGTGGGTAATTTAATATTGTTCGCGATTTCCTACATGTTACGCTAACAGTGACAATTGTATGGACTTGGTAATTCCATAATTTACTCAGCCGCTGGTGGAGATGATCGGAGGTCAGTGCACACTTCTGCACGGGAACGTGCAGCTAACATTTGTGGCCAGGTCACTTCTGAAAAAGAACTACAGAGATCAGTGGGCCTTACCTGGTAAAATAAAATAGTATTATAGTTGAGTTATTGTTACCGTTTGTTTACCCAGGAAAGCCTCACATGAGTCTCAGCATTCTTTAGGAGGCGATGCCGCTGCTGCTGCTGCTGTGCGTGATCCCAAATGAGTAATCTGCACGTCCTTTTTCAGCTTTGGGAAGTTTGGCCAATACCGCTGACATTTTATTTAGCAGTGCTGGTGAGCAGTGACTGCTCATGGTTATTTTAACTTATTATTTTGCCTTCTGATGTAATTGTCCGTGATGAGTTGGTAATTCTGATTAATTAGAGCCTTGCAGCATTTGAGACTTTGGGCGTCGATGTTGACTGCTCGAGAGAGGGCTCTCGAAGAGAGGTTTGGAACGAGAGAGCCCTCTGCTGTTGAGGAGGAGAGCCAACAAATGGTTTCGAATTGGTGGCAGCGATGCGTACTCATGTCTGGGTGGGATGTGGGTGGCTGTTAAAAGTGTAATGTGGCTTTTAAAGGTCACACAACCATCGACGGGAAAATGGTCAAAACTGACTTGCCATCTGTTTTGTTACGTATTGCGCCATACTTTTTGAGAATGAAAAAAAAAACACATTTAGTAAATATGACACACCTGTATTTACATAACATTAGCTTTCATGCAAGAGAATGTTGGTGACCTGCAGTGTTGTGAGTAGCACTTGACGGCTCACACACAGTGCTTTATATTTGGCAGATATCTGAAGTTATTGTTTTAGTTTTGAAAAGCACGCACATATTTGCGCTCGTTGTTCCTACCCGCACGAGTTAAATGAGATGTTATCACTTCGTGAAACAAAAACCCGACAGCCGAGACAGACGTTGATAGGTGCCCACATTTAGCAACAAGCAATAAACTCTATGGGGACCTCATTTGCCAGTAAAAATATGATAATTGGTTCTTTACCCTTCTATCTGGCAACAAAACTGACACCTTTTTGCAAGGAGTCATGTTTGCATAGACCGCAATACCTGCAGTCATAATACAAAACAAAAGAACATAACTCTGATAACTCTGATAATGTGCACATTATAATGTGCACATTATCAGAGTTATGTTCTTTTGTTTTGTATTATGACTGCAGGTATTGCGGTCTATGCAAACATGACTCCTTGCAAAAAGGTGTCAGTTTTGTTGCCAGATAGAAGGGTAAAGAACCAATTATCAAGCAATAAACTCGTTTAATGTTTGCCCTTTGTGAGTGAGGGCAGGGTGGCGCAGTAGTAACGCTTGTGTCTTACAGCAAGAAAGGACGCAGTTTAATTCCTGACTCGGGCCCCCATTCTGTGTTGCGTCTGTATGTTCTTCCCCTATACTGTTGTATAGGTTTCTTTCAGATTCTCAGCTTTCCTTTGAGAGATTAAAAAGTCCCCATACAATGTAACCGGTATTGGCCAACATCCCAGTACTGAAAAGTACCGGCCAATCCATCAATCGACAGCAAACAGGCGGAGTAGTAAGAACCACGATGGCTGCCCTGCTCGCGGAGCTGCTGAAGCCACGCATGGCAAACCGCAGCCACGTGCTGTTGTCAAAGCCACTGTGCCATGACCCAGTGGCTTCCGGTTGCAACATGAAGACGTTATGAGGTGCCACTCATTACGCACGAGGTGCTTGCTACAAACGAACCACCAGTACCTTGCTGATCTCATCAAGGAGCATACATCATCACGCCAAATCCGGTCATCTTCTCAGCAATGGCTTTTGGCAAACCATCGAACAAATATAGATGGTCACTGCATCACGCGCTTCAGATACGCTTCCACAGCCATCTGGAACTCAATTTTTTTGATATTAGGAAGCCACTTGAGCAATGCACTTTTAAATGCACATTGAAAACCAATTTCTTTAGAGCTGCTCTTTGTGTTTAGTTTGTTGTCCTTCCCCCGCACCTTCGATTAGCACGGTTGGTTACGTACTGCGCGACAGAGGTTCCACTTACGGCACGTACAATACCCGCGGCACATACGACATCCATACGCATGGAGCGCCAGGCGTGGTGTATCTCTCGCCGCGTGGCACGCGCGTGAGGGCCTCGGCCTGCCGACGGTGGCGGCACTGGGCCAGGGGGTGAACGGGCCCCTTGGTACAGACGGCTCGGGGTTCTGGTGCGTAGCGCGCTCTCTGCGGGTGCCGCGGCTTCCTCCCACCATGCCAGGGTCTGGGTGTTGTGGTCCAACAAGACTCGCCGAGGCTTTATTGGCGAGCCTGAAAAAGTGGTTCAGATTCCACGTTACTATGGCAAGGACTTTCATGGGACAACCACTGTTGACTTTCTAAGAATAATTACTTGATTTGAGCGTTGAGTTGATTTGATTTGTTCCACGGACGATGGTCCCGTTTATCCGGTTGCTTATTTTACAAGGAGAGAGAGGAAGACCTCACAGAGAATGGCTTGACGACGACATAAGAGGTTGGTGCCAGCAAGATGTGGCCACTACGTGAGCATATTGGCACTGCAAGACAGAGGAAAGTGTCTGTCTTGGAGTTCCAAATGACGACATGTGCAGTGGACACCTCCGGGCAATCTGCCCATGGATCGTGATGATGAGTTTAGAAGGTGGCGTCTCTGTGGTGTGTGAGCACGAACAGTAACAACAACAGCAACAACAACGATGTCGCAGAGAACGAGGACGCGCAGCAGAGTCCTTGAGCAGAGATGCACATCTCGCGCGCGGGGTGTTTAACGCTCGCACACGAGGCACTGGGCATATCGTGTTTCCCGGGTGAACGCGATATTGTTGAGGCTTAATTAGTTCAGAAGCTGAGCTGGGCATCGTAACGAGGGGCATGATGGGATAATCGAAACCGAAAGCTGACCAGATAATCGAAACCGAAAGCTGTTGCAGTGCACGTTAACCCCAGGGTTATAAACCGGCTACTCATCTTGAATATCATCGTCATCAATCCACTGCTGGATGAAGTCCTCCCCAGCTACTGGCACCTCCCACTGTCCGCGCGATGGTCCAACCCCCACCCGGCACCTGGACTCGCCGAGGGGCCGTGGACACGCGTGGTGTCGCCATGCCACGGGCACCCGGAGCGAGCGCGTCCGTCGGCCAGAGGAAGTGAAAGCCTTTGGGTTCTGCTTTGATGTTTAATCATACCAACAACGAGTTTACCTTGGGTAATATAATTATTTTTAAAGCTCCTTTATGGCAGTGATGAAGGCAGCTGCGGGGGGAGAGGGACGAGAAAAACGGTCTCTTTGTGCGCCTCCAGGAAAAGATGAAACTCAGACTTTAGCCGTTTGAGCAATTTTAAATGTGTACGCTTCTGTGTGTGTGCTTCACGTTGAGAACGGGAACTCCCCCCCCCTCCCCCGCGAGTGGGGATGGGTGCACGGCAGTGAGCGCACTGCGCGATGAACCCAGCAAGCCGAGTTTGATTGCCGCTCGCTGCACAACGTCGGTGATTAAAATCTCAATCGGTCATGGGCATCACCTAGGTCGACTCAACCTTAAATGAGTACCTGGTGCAGTATGTTTAAACATAAGCATTAGGGAGACAAAGGCGGCCGGGCGTGGTGCTGGCCACCCATCCCCCCTCGTGTGCCGCGCCAGTCTTAATCGGTGCTACTCGCTAACATTATTACAGTATTAATTTTATAATAACGTAATGAGACATCGACTGTTTATGTTCAGCGTCCAAGCTGTGGCGCGTCGTCTTGCCAATGCATGCGTGGTGGTTATGGACCGGATCAGGAGCTGGCGATTGGAAACGTCCGGAGTGGATTCCACGTAGGAGGAGCCGGGACTGGGGCCCCCTGCGATCGCCACCGCGAGCCGCGGCCAGTCGCTGCGGCTCCACCGAGTGGCCAGCAGGGGTCACGCTGCTACCGCGTTACGGTAGCCAACTCCACCACACTCGGTCACAAGACATTCGCGCATTCATTCTCAGCCGTCGAGGCTGCGCACGTGGGCCCAGGGCAGCACGTGCTGGTGTCGGAGCAGCACGTGTGCCCAGGGCAGCACGTGTGCCCAGGGCAGCACGTGTGCCCAGGGCAGCACGTGCTGGTGTCGGGGCAGCACGTGTGCCCAGGGCAGCACGTGTGCCCAGGGCAGCACGTGTGCCCAGGGCAGCACGTGTGCCCAGGGCAGCACGTGTGCCCAGGGCAGCACGTGTGCCCAGGGCAGCACGTGTGCCCAGGGCAGCACGTGTGCCCAGGGCAGCACGTGTGCCCAGGGCAGCACGTGTGCCCAGGGCAGCACGTGTGCCCAGGGCAGCACGTGTGCCCAGGGCAGCACGTGTGCCCAGGGCAGCACGTGCCGGTGTCGGGGCAGTTCGGCGAACGAAGCGAAGCGGGGAGAAGTGCATGCGCGGAACGACGCCGAGGGACGGAAAGAGCAACACTTGTTTGGATCGGGAAATGAAGACGAATCAGAGACGGCACGTTGAGGATTAACACTTGGGCCTGGTCAAAACGTCAAATAAAATAAAAACTATAAGCTATTTGTTATTTTTTACCAGGTAATACCCACGGAACTATATCGCTCTTTTCAGAAGCGACCTGGCCATAAATTATAGCTCATCGCAGTGGCTTGTCTTGTGGAAATGTATAGCAATCAAATACTCGAATCGCATGCTCCTACGTTTGAGAGGGGAAACCGGAGGATCCGGAGAAAAATCCACGCGACTACGGGGAGAACACGCAAAATCCAAATATACAGCAGGCGTTAGGGTCAGGAACGAACCCACGACCTCCTGCATACCAGGCGAAGTAGTTTACATCTCCTAGCCACCGTGGTGCCCTAATGGGGTGATGGCCAATGGATGACACAAGTGACGAAAGGACAGCCAAAGGCGGAAACGCATTCAAGAGACAAGCCCGGCCACCGTGGGGATGGAGCGATGACCTGGTAAACGATGATGGCTGGCTGATCTCACGAGGTCCAGCCCAGCGCTGGCTATCACGGGACTCCGCGTGTTGACCTCACGACCTCGGTGTGTCCAGCATGTAGTTCACGTGCCTGATATCTTGATGGAGAGAAGCCGTCGAAATGTGGAATTCTTCACCACTGACTCAGGGCCACTGTTTGAGATAGGGCACTGCCCCATGCCCTATGATATTGTGTTTTTATTTGAGTGGAACACACGTCGTTTTTCCCACTCTTGTCAGAAATAAGATTCCTACTTTAAAATGTGTAAGACGGTGCATGTGCTGGAGTCTGTGAGTCGCAGCTCTTGCTTGAGTAACTTTCATTCCGCTGAGTCACGCCAGAGCTCGATCTGACCAGAAGGAAATGGAGGCATGTCGTGTTGATGACTATTTGCGTATGACATATCGTCTTAGACCTCTGCAAAAAAAGTAGTGACAGAAAGTCGTCACCATGCTTATTCTGCGGTGTTTTTTGGAGATTCTGATCCTTATTTCCATTCCTAATATTTAGAGTTGGGAGTCGGGGGTAGGGGGGGAGTTTTTTTTACATTAAAGAAAAGTCCGGGTAACACTTGGGGGAACAAACGGAGTTGGTTCTTGTTTTTGTTATCTGCAGGGAACCTAAACTGTGGACATTAACAGGAGTGGCCGCAGGGTCCAGGGATGGCGCCGTTGTTGAGACGCGACGGGCCAAAACTAACGAAAGCTTAAATACGATGTCAATTGATTTGCACGATTCGAAAGGAAATCGTAAGTTACGCAATGAGCTCATTTGACGTAAAAAAGACACAACGCGGCCCACAAATAAAGGGCGACGCGTCTTAATCGATCGCAGGAGAAGCGCGCGGTGAATAGACCTGGTTCCGCATCGATTGCTCGCTGAGTATCACGCACGGGGCGCGCACGTCAATGCCTGGACACTGGGCACGCCGAAGCGCGCAACATGAGCTCGACCTGTGAGTGTACCGCGCGGTAAATCGCCGTGCTCGGTCCGGCAAAGTCGCACCGAGGCATCGAGGCTCTTCCTGCTGGAGCGTGCGGATCCATTCGGATCTTTGATGCCGATTCCGTTGGTGACGAGAGTCTGGCTCCGTGTGGGAGGGACGTGGTCAGGAAACCCAGCGTGCCTGCTGCAATCTCCACACAGACAGATTCAAGAATCCACTGCTCTTACTGCCGACTCCAGTCAACCACAACCAAATGATGTAACACCTGGACTTGCCAGGCATTCTCCCGTCCAAGAATGTACCAGGCTTAACCATTTAAGATTTCATAGGGATAGCGCAACAACCTGCTTGTTGTACTGCTTTCAATGGCCTGCTTGCTCTACCGCTTCAGTAAGTCACCTTGTAGGCCTGTAAGCCGGTTTCTCATACATTGTGATCTCGGTGTGATTTCACTTGGCCTGACAAAGAAGTGTTAACGATCACATGTGCGATGATACGGGACTGCGTTTAGAGGGCAATTGAATGCATCGGCAACTCGGCCACTTCAATGCCCTGGTGCAAGTTGTGCCAAGAGGAAAGCCCCAGCGGCAGCTGTCCCGACGTGTCGTGTGAATCGCAGCTTCTGTGAATCGCCACGATTCGGCGTCGAGATTTGACTCAAGAACGGAGCGGCGAGTGACCTCTGAGCCGGTTGCTGGGCCACTCCCGACTTGACCGGCGCGGTGAGGTATGGTCAAACAACACGTAGGGGGGGGGGGGGCCTTCATCCAGCGGTGGATTGACAAAGGGCTGCAGAGGACGTCACGATGGATTGTACCGCGGCCACCGCCGACTGCGCGGGGAGGCAGAAGCCGACTTCTGAATCCCCGGCGGGAGGGGGAGGAGGTGAAGAGGCGCGGCGTCGGAGTCTCTCGTTCCGATTTGTAACGGCGCTCGACGCTGGGGTGAGCCGCGGGGGGAAAGGATGGTGATGGTGACCGGCCTGGGGGCGTGTTCAAGAAGTGCACACAAAAAGTAAAAAACAAAAACACCCAAACAAACAACAGCTGGGGAAAATGGCACGTTGCATTATACAACACGTCTCGTATTGATCTCAAAACCACTTTCAACAGCACTTATACTTTTGCCAATTGAACATTCTTCAGGTGTGACCTTGATTGTGACATTGGTTATAGTTGCAATGCAAGGCGGAGGGTTCACTTGAAAATTGTGCATTCGTCACTGAGCTCACGCGCGTGCACGCTCGGTGCGAGTGCGCGTGAGCACTTCCACCCTCGGTGCCGGCGCGTGCGCGTGCACGCACGGTGCCAGCGTGCGCGTGCACGCTCGCGTCCACAAACAGAGTTACTGTGGGCCTTTCGGGGCTCGATGTCTGCTCGGCCTCTAACAATGATGCGTCAGTTCGTCCATTCACGTTATTGGGCTCCCTGTCCACGCGCCGGGTCGTGCACGTGAGAATCACTGCCGGTTTGACCGTTCGTGCAAATTCATCGTTTTGGTCATCATCGGCAGTGGTCGATCCACTGCTGGATGAAGCCCCCTTCTCCAATCCGCGGAGGTTTCACTTCTCCCTCGGGCACCGCGACTCCAGCCGGGCGGCTCGGCGGGAGAGAGCGAGCGGCTCCTCCGCGAAGATCGGAAGGTCGAGAAAGATCCCCTCGTCTCTCATTCCCGCGGCAGCCGCTCGTGGAGGGAGACTCGCCGTGCCATCTTCAAGAGGGCGCCGAACGAAACGTTCTGAGACATTCGACACGGGGCTGTGTGCGTAATGCTCAAGTTGAACGGCTGTTGCCCAACGTTGATTTGTTGACGTCGCAAGGGCGAGGGTTGCTTGTGTGGGAGGGCGAGGGATTAGCCTGGCGATTGCGGGCGAAGATATAAACATTGAACGGTAAACACACACACACGTGCACAAGTCCTGTGGCTGGCTATTGTTGTTGACGACGTGCTGATGCTGCAGTAATCTGAGAATATCGAGATCTGATGGTGGGGTAATGTCTACACTGGATGGTGTTACCAGAATATTATAATGTTGTTGTTTAGTTTTGGGATCTGTTGACATTATGCGGGGATTATGTCGATTATGGCATTCTATGATGATTCTATAAGATGATTGATATTGTAGCGATACCAAGATATGACGATGCTATCTTGATGTCATCATGTGATATCCTGATATGCGGATGACGTGTGAATGATATATCACGATGGGATATCGTCACGACATTGAATTCAACGGCATCTGTAGTTTAACTAGGACGCAACTGCTGAACAGTCGAATCGGTAACAGCGTGACGAGCTCTCCTGCCCTTCTCTCAGATTCCGCCGTGTGCGTGCGAGTGTTGGCTCGACACTGTGCAGACGAACTCTGCCAGCCGGGTTCAATTCCCTCTCGCTGCCAAACTCGCTGGCGAATATCTGAAGCGGTCCTCGGCCTCCGCTAGGTCGACTCAACCTTAAATTATTAGTTGGTGCAGTGTGTGACTATCAGCAGCAGGGAGACAAAGGGCAGCCGGGCGTGGTATTGGCCCAGGAACCACCTCGTGTGCCGAGCGAGCCTTCGTAGGTGCTCGCTAACAGCTCTTCCCCCAAGTCTGTTGGCCGGAGCCAATTACTTTGCCATCGCAGTTGCAACAATGTGGACCGCAAAAAGAAAATGTCATTGGAATTAGCGTTGTAAACCGTGGCCGTGCGTGCATGCAGTGTGGGGGAGGCAGCAACTCGGGCATACTTAATGTAAAGTTGGGTAACACAAAATAAGCAAACTACGTTTTGTGCCAATTAAATATTTATAAAGCGACCCCGTGTCGAGTGCTGAGATTTAACGATGCCAAATGTGTAAATCTGGTAGACTGGGAAATGTTCCTCTGTGAGTTTCTCCCGCTTAATGACCATGTCTGGAACTCTTCATGGGTTTAACTGCGTCTTCACGTCGACAAAATGTACCCAGTTTGTAGGGACCTTGTGGTGAACACAAATCTGAGCAGAATTTGTTTCTTTGAAGCGTCGTCTAGGGCAGATGGCCTGGCCAATCAGACGCCAGCACCACTTGAGCTTGTATGTATGTATGTTGTATGTACGTATCTATGTTGAACTTCTTTTGCACCGTACGTAGCCAACCGTGCTATTGGGAGGTTAAACTGGGTTCTCGAGTGGAGTGAGTTGATGGTTCCAGCCCGGTCACCAATGACTCGACTTAACTTTAGTTACATTCCGCCAGTGAGAATTACAATTGTGAGTTTTACCCTTCACGTAACGAACGGACATTGCTCGTGAGTAGGGCGGGGTGGGCGAGCACTGGATTCTTTGCCTAGCGCCACGACACCGAGAGCACAGCTCGGAAGACATTTACAATATATATATTTTGAAACAAATGAAAAGCAACAATTGTTGGCTTAATCGTTTTAGTCCCGAAATAAATATTTGCTTGACCAAAATTCCTTCCGCAGAAGGGGGGGGGGGGGGGGGGCAAGGCCATATTGGCACGTACACATTTATTTTTCACGTTTCACAAGTGCCCCACGACACCGGTTCGACAACATCGCCGTCCTCCCGTGGGTTCGTTTTTGTTGTTTTTGTGAAACCCGCTTCGCCCACAGCAACCGCGGCGGCGTCGGTGCATCACTCTCCAGGCAGACGAGGAGAATAAAACACAAGCGGCGGCGGCGGCGGCCTGCTGGTAAACCGCCGGCGTTATTGCAGCTCGACCAAGAAGTCCCGCTTAAGATTTTCAAACAACACAAATCAAACCAAACACATCACGCCGCCGCCGCCGCCGTCTGCTCGCGTGAGTCTCTCAGGGAAGGTCGCCCCGGCCGCTATCGCGCGGCCTGCCAAAGTGTCCCCTTTGTTGTATCCGTTTCGCCTTCATTTGCTCTCTTCCGCTATTCATAATTCCTTTGTTATCACCGAGGCCATGAAATATTTAAATATCCATAAAATATGAATGGCGCTCACAAATAAGTGTGACCAACAACGGCGCTGGAGAACTGGGGGGCGGGCGGGTGATGGGGGGGGGGGTGAGGGGGGGTGAGGTGGGGTGTGAGGGGGGGGGGCCAGCGTTGGCTGGGTTGGCGTCTTTGACTCCTCGCCGCCTGCGCCGTGAGTGGTGGTGTGTGGGTGCCGGTGCGCGGCAAGTGGAGTCCTGTTTGCGTGAGGAAAGGCGGCACAGCGGGGAGCACAAGTGGTGGTGGTGGTGCATCTTTGCCGGTCATCTCAGTCGGTCAACCCATGGCACCTGGGTCTGTTTTGTGATGTCCAGCCAAAGAACCTTAAAACTTCACATGACCTCAAAGAGCACCTAGCCTGGCACAAGCGCGAAGGTGATGTTACTGTTGCTGAGTGGCCGATAGCGGCTGTTGTTGTTGTTGCTCTGGTGGGGAAAGTTGGCGCAGTGGCCCGGAGCGTGGCGTTACAGTCCCAAGAGAATTTGATTCGTGACCATTTACAAAGTAGAAAGGGAAAACTGAACCGGTCCGGGGCCTCCCGCGGATCGACGAAGCTTCGACCGAGTGCCTGCGGCGGTGTGTAAACATCACAACTCGGGGAGACAAAGGCGGTTGGGTGTGGTGCTGGCCACGCGCCCCTATCTCTCCCCTCGTGTACCTTGGCAGCCGTCACAGGTGCTGGCGAACTGCACTTTCCCCAGTGGCGCGGGTGGCTCCAAGAGGGGTGGGGGTTGGCGGTCATTGTCTTTGTGATTGCCGGGGAGACGTTGCCTGCGCCATGAAGTGACGCTAATGAAAGAGCGCCGGTGCTGCTGCTACTACTGCTGCTGCTGCTACTACTGCTGCTGCTGCTACTACTGCTGCTACTGCTGCTGCTGCTACTGCTGCTGCTGCTACTGCCGCTGCTACTACCGCTGCTACTACTGCTGCTGCTACTACTACTGATGCTGCTACTACTGCTGCTGCTACTGCTGCTACTGCCGCTACTGCCGCTGCTACTACTGCTGCTGCTGCTGTTATTATTGTCGCAGCTGGGTCGGCCCACGTGATGGGCTTGGTTCGCAACTGGCGGAGACAGGAGCACAGCGAGTCATTTTTATTTCTGGATTTTATTGTGTTTTTGTGCTCGCGCGTGTGTTTGCAATGTGCGTCACGCTCGCCCGGCCTGCCCTGATGGTTGGGTTGGGCTGGGTTGGGTAGGTGGCCGGGGTTATTTTTGGCCCGCGGGACGCTCAGGACACCCAAGTGGCTGGGCCACTGAGAGTCACGCGACAAGGCGCCGCGCGCTGCCGAGGCGAAGCTCGCAGGGACAGCCCCTCGTGGGGGCGGCGAAGTGTCGCTCCGTCGGCCCAGGGCGTGTTTGGAAAACAAGTTTAAGACGATTAAGGGCGTTTAACAAAATAAGACGGCTTTTATTGACGGGATTTTTTTTTACACGAACCCTCTCCACGACGACGCGTAATGGTTGTTTTGCATTTTGCCGTGTACGGTTTTGGTGTCGAACTAGGATCCGTTCGGCACAGAATGGTTGCTAGCCGGTAAACACCAGTCAGTTCACACCGGCAAGCATGGCTCTTCGGCTGATACTGAGAGGCTCGATGTCACAACCGGTCCAGCGGTACTGCTGATGAGATGCACTCCCAGAAGGCCATATGGCTGAGGGGTTTTGTAAAAAGAACATGTCTTTATGTGGAGAGAGAGATCATGGGAAGAAGGCGTTATTTATTTAGCGATTCGTATGAACATTCTTCAAAATGAGGCTTAATTATTGTTTATACGTTTAAAATACTTTGCGGGCGTTTAATACTACAACACCACTTTTATGCACTGGAATCTATCATACTGCCTGACTGGCTGGCAGACACGTGCGCAGCGATGACGTCACCCGCATCTCGCAGAGTTGAGCCGGGTTCGTGCGTCCCGATGACGCCACACGCCATGACAACAACAACCGCCATTCGCCACTAAGTGGCGGTGACGTCACCACGACGCTTGTGCCAGGCCACGTGCACCTTGAGGCTACGTGATGTGTCGAACGCCCGCTGGCAGGAGGTCACGGGGCAGACCCAGGTGCCACGGGTCGACTGACTGAGGCGACTGGCTGATGCACCACCTGTGCCCTCTACTGTGCCAATTTGCTGTGCTTTAGCCACCCGGCGTTCCGCTCGTTGTTGTGAGCGTCGCTCCTCCGCCCTCCGTTGTTGCTGGAGGGCGACTGCCTCCAACTGCCCAGTAGCGTCCTTCACGAGCTTCCTCCACAGACGCCGATCTTGACACCGCTGGTACCAGTCATTGGCAAGTCCACTCAGCTCCACGTCCTCCTGTACCACGTCACTCCATCTCTTCTCTAGCCCGTGCCGCGCCCGTTTAGCCCCCTCGATCCTGCCGAACAAAAGCTGTTTAGGCATGCGGTGGCTGGGCATACGGGCTACATGGCCCAGCCAACGCAGCCTTGCCTGCCGGAGGAGCTCACCGATGGGACTTTGCCCAGATCTCTCAAGGATTTGTGAGCTCCTCACACAATCCAGCCTGGTTAAACCCAGGATGGATCGTAGGCAAGCCAGCCTAAATGTTTCTAACCGGCGAAGATGTTCCATTAGGGGGGTCAACGTTTCGCAAGCGTAGAGAAGGGAGGGAATGGCTGTGGCCGAGAAGTCCTGAAGCTTCACACACACTCACAGCCTCCAGCCAGGCCGTGTGCCACACCACACACACACAGAGCCTCCTGCCATGTCGTGTGCCACACACACACACAGAGCCTCCTGCCAGGCCGTGTCCCACACCACACACACACACAGAGCCTCCTGCCAGGCCGTGTGTCACACACACACACAGAGCCTCCTGCCAGACCGTGTGACACACGCCACACACACACACACAGAGCCTCCTGCCAGACCGTGTGCCACACACACACACAGAGCCTCCTGCCAGGCTGTGTGCCACACACACACAGAGCCTCCTGCCAGGCTGTGTGCCACACACACACACAGAGCCTCCTGCCAGGCCGTGTGTCACACACCACACACACACAGAGCCTCCTGCCAGGCTGTGTGCCACACACACACACACACATCCTCCTGCCAGGCCGTGTGCCACACGTTCACGCGCTCCGCTCTCTTATCAGACGCAAGTTTTGCTGCCTGGCTGGCTGGAGGGAGAGGCGGCCGGTGACGTCCAAAGGCTCTGTGTGGGCTTACTAGCCTGCTGTGAAAATAGTCGGATTTGCGTGAATGTGTTTTGATGACTGCCGCCGAATCGTGATGTTGTGAAGACAGACAAAAAAAACGTGCTGCTCGCTTGCATAAGAAGAGGAGACTTGGGTCACGCACCGGCGATCGGATTTTTTGTTTCCCTCGGCGATGAAGTGCAGCTCGGAATCGATGCGGCGGCGCAGGGAGCGAGAAACGAGGAGACGCGCGCGGAGTACCGCGCCTGCGACAAACACCAAAAAACCCGGCATCGACGATTAAATTGACCCCGGCTAACGAATAACCCTTCACGTAAACACGAGGAGAGCACGTGGCTTTTCGACGGCCGCGGCGTGAATGCAGCCAGGTTCAAGGGAACAGCCCGTACACAGAGCACGCGGCACACGTGTCATCGTGCCCCCCGTGGGGGAGAGAGATTATGGCCACGTCACAGTTATGTATTAACCAGGCTGATGAGCGTTTGCAACACACGCTTGTTGTGGTTATCTTTGCAGAGCGTAGCGCGCGCACATACACCGCCCGTGCCAGGCTGCGTTTCTCGCCGGCAGGGTGGACCGGCCCGGGGTAACCGCAGCCGCCAACTCCGTCCCCCTCGGCTTGGCACGCGCCGCGAACCCGCTGGCACGGCCGCACGAAGCCCACGTGTGTGTGTGTCGCGCGCGCGCGTGCGTGTCGTGCGCGTGTGTGTGTGCGTGTCGTGCGCGTGTGTGTGTGCGTGTCGCGCGCGTGTGTGTGTGCGTGACGTGCGCGTGTGTATGTGCGTGACGCGCGCGTGTGTGCGTGCGTGTCGTGCGCGTGTGTGTGTGCGTGTCGTGCGCGTGTGTGTGTGCGTGTCGTGCGCGTGTGTGTGTGCGTGTCGCGCGCGTGTGTGTGTGCGTGACGCGCGCGCGTGTGTGTGTGCGTGTGTACTTGTGCACCATGCGACCGCAATACAGACGCGCGCCGCCACCTAACTTATCTACAATCACAAACATGGATCACCCGTGTAGCCCTAACAGTTCTTGCTGTTAGCGAGCACCTATGTAGGCCGGAACGGCACGCGAGGGGTGGGTGGCCATCACTACGCCCGGCCGCCTTTGTCGCCCCAGTGGCGATGTTTACACACCGCACCAGGTACTCATTTGAGGCTAAGTCGACCTAGGTATACACGCACACTACAATGTGGCCTTAAGAGTCAAAGTGATTTCCTGCACACACGGGAATCGAGGTGACGCTGTTGATCCCCTGCTTAGAGGAGATGAACAGCGCCACCTCGACGAGCCGAGTGCGCTCTTGTGAACCATGCTCGTAGCAGCAGCAGCAGCAGCGATAGAAGAGAGACGAGGAGGCGGCGGTCTGCAAGGTGAGCGAGTGACCCACAGAGAATCTGTCGGTGCCTTGACGATTATCTGGACCGGTCCTGGGCCTCCCCTAGGTCGACTCAGCCTCAAATGAGTACCTGGTGCGGTGTGTGAACATTTCCACTGGGGAGACAAAGGCGGTCGGGCGTGGTGCTGGCCACCCACCCCCTCGTGTGCCGTGCCGGCCTTCATAGGTGCTCGCTAACAGCACTTGTCCCTACAGTCTGTTAAGGCTATACGGGGGATCTTTGTCTTTGTACAAATCTGTGGACACAAACAGGGAGACGCGCGTCTTGGCCGTGTGTCTTTCCGGAGGATTGATGCGTTGGAGCGAGCGCCACCGTCACGATTATTTGAGGAACCCTCATTTGAGGCGCGTGAATTATTTATTTTGTATTTTTATATATTCACGGCGGGGGGGGGGGGCTCAAGTGTTCGGGGTGGGGGACGAGGGGTGGGGGTCGTGTGGTGACAATGGCAGAGATTTCTCTTTCTGTGGGGGGCTCGCGGCGGAGGGAGGGAGCTGGGATGAGCGTGTGCGCGTGCATTAATGCGGTGCCCGGGCACACGGTGGCTCTCATCTCCCAGCGGTAATCACTGCAAACATCAATCGCCGATTAATATTCCTGCAGAACAATAGCCGGGGAGGAGGAGAAACAAAAAAATCATCATTTGCCGTTGTTGTTGTTGTGTCATCTGTTCGTTGGCAGCCCCGGACAATAAAATGGCGCCACACGTATCTGTGAGCTCTTAATTCTTGACACGTTGCTCATGTTAGTGCTGCTGCTGCTGCTCCTGTTGGATGCTCCCTGAGTGTGGGTGCCAAGGGAGTTGTGGTCCCGCAGGCTGCCTCATTTATCTCTGACAGCTTAGTTCACTCACATGTGGTGAGGCAAAGTTGTGGGTCCTCCCACTTAGTTCACGATATCTGGCCGGCGTGGATGAGTAGGCCAAGTACCCTATCGAGGAGTGCTCTATCGAGCTAGTTGAGGCCCTTCCGCCAGCAGTGCCGTGACAAAGGAAACTGCAGGGCTGCGCCTTTACCTTTACCATCTCGGGTCAATCCCCGGCCGCGTGCACCCGTGGCGCGTGTTGTAGTGTACTATACTCGCGCATCTATGACCCCCCCCCCCCCGTCTTCACCAACCCAGATTGACCAACCTGGCGGTGGTGCAATCGCTGCTCGTCGCAGAGGAACACGGTTCGAGTCCAGGCCATCGAGTGCCGGCGTCATGGTTCCAAATTTTATTTTATTTTCTATTATACTGTATCGGCAATTTTCCCAGTTGGAATCTGCAGAGCCATCATCGCCAGCGACTGCGAACATCTGGCAAGACTCTCCGGAAAATGAGTCCACGAGGCTTTCCTGGGTAAACAAGCGGACAGATGCAGATAACGGTGAAGTAAGATCGCACAACCCCTACGACTCGCACGGCGCGGTGAGGCCGTCATCCAGCAGTGGAGTGGCAAAAGGGCTGCGCGTTGCACGGATCAAGGATGGAACAATTCAATAGCTGAAAAACAAATACAAATGCCAAGGTTTTTTTTTTTATATTAAAACAGTCTGAACTTTGTGGTAACGTGATTACTCAACGCAACCAAAAAAATCGAACAGTGAATAACATGCTGTTGTGGAACGTCAAAAAACTAAATTAAAAAGTCACTCGCAAGCTGCGCGTTCGGAAAACAACAGAGAGGGCATCTCACTACGAGCTACTTCGAGTCTCTAAAGAAATCTCAAGTTGAGCCACCTGAGGTTGTATGAGAGTATGGATTCATCGCCATCATCATCATCATCAGCCATGATCAATCCACTGCTGGACGAAGGCCTCTCCTCCGTGCTTCGCGTTTCTGCGCTGGAACAATCCACCCAGCACCTGCGCTCACTCTGCCTCGCGTGCCTCGCCTGCTTCGCCTGCCTGATCTCATTGTATGCGGCGATAGCTGCGCGGGTCTCCGTGCTCTGAAGTTCCAGACACGAACTCCGGGAGCCGCGATGACTCGATGGGATTGAGGCCCTCGGCCACATCCGCGTGGCTGCGCGCGTGGACATAAGCGGAGCCGCAGGCGTTGCTCGCGCTCGTGGAGGTGAAAGTTCACCGATGCCGCGATCGCATTTGTGCAGATTTGCCATAAATTGGCGTAATTGCTGTGAGAGCGAGGTTGGGTGGGGTGGGGGGTCGCCTCCGTGTAGTGGAGCTGCGCGATGTTCCGAGAGCGTGAACATCGCCCCACCCCCTCCACCGCCCTCAACGAGACGGAGGATCGTCGCGCGCCGATTCAAGAGTAGACGGCTCGAGGAATCCTACGCGTCGCGACTCGCCTCTCATTAAATAGCGTGGCTGTCGAGTGTGCAGGCGGTGCAACTGCTCCGGGTGCCACAGGCCAGAAGTGCCCGGGTGCCGAGCGACGAAGACGGGGGGGGGGGGAGATTGGATGGCACCAGTGCCCTTGCCGGTCTTGCTGTGCCACGAGCAGGGTGGGCCACGTCCATGATGATGATGTCGACGATGATTTAAAGAGCCGCTCGATGACCACGAGCAGCCGCTCCCCACACCGGATTTGTCGCGGAGATTCACGGCGTGTTCCCCGAGCGCTGTCGGGACGGCGGCCGTCACGTGGCCTCGCCATTCGCCAGGAATGGCAGTGTTGGGCGCTGGACATGGCTGGGTGTGTTGCTCCTGCAGATTTGCTGTTTCATCGATCGCAGCTGTGTGTGCCGCTCGGTACGCTTGTGAGAGTGCCCCTATACTTTGTAAGCCGAGGGGCAATTGTCATGGGCAGGCATTGCCGATGTCTTTGTGCTCTATGATGATGGCTCAGGGCTCAGGGCTCAGATCACTGAGCTAGCAACGCTACGCACCTCGGTTTGAGTCAAGGTTTGGACGACACGGCCTTGAAATGAGAACCTGCTGTGATAAGTAACCTCAGCGTGTGCGCCGTGTCATTATTTACAGCCACTCTGTAACAACACGTGCCCTACACGTGCACTAACAGTCGACAAAGTCGACACAGGTGATCTTTTTGTCTTTATCCTTAAAAAAGATAATGTACATGCCTACCCCTCTCTTCGTACGTAGGATAACATCTGGTTATGGTCCGCACAGCGGAGCTGCTTGTAATGGCCAATAAATGTAGTGTTCTGTGGTAGTCCGGTGCGACCGGTACGAGTAATGATGGTCTTGGGAGAGGTGGTGCTCTCATTTCACGAACATCCCCAGCGAGTGAGCGATCGAGCGAGCTTGTGATCGCGCGACACGCTGGTGCACTTTCGCTATAGGAAACATTACAAGAAGCCTAACCTTGATTTTAGTGTTTTTTAGTAAAATTTTGCTTCCTTTTTCCAGGAAATATTTCTTTTTTTTTAGATTTTGAAACGGCGGGAATGCCGCTGGGCGCTCTCTCGCTCGGCGCATTCACTGGCGCGCGTCCGAGCGTTTGTGCGGGAGATTTGGCGGCGGCGGCTTTGTGTTCTCTTCATGCACGGACGGTTACCCGTGCACTCTGAGCGAGGTGCTGCTCCATTCAGAACGCGTGCACCGCGAAACCGGAGTCAGCCGACGACAATTGAGCTAAGATTACGGAAGCTCACTCGAGGCCACGCGATCCGTTGCAGCATTTAACTCTGAACACAAAGGCAAAGACCCGCCCGCCCCCCATATAGCCTTGACAGACTGCTGGGGCAAGTGCTGTTAGCGAGTAGCAGCACCGGTGAAGGTCGCCGCGGCACATGAGGGGGGTGGGTGGCCAGCACAGTGCTCCCGGCCGCCTTTGTCTCCCCAGTGGCGATGTTTACACACCGCACCAGGTGCTCATTTGAGGCTAAACGAGCGAGAATGGGACCGGAAGATGACGTCACAGAACAACTTCTGAGGTACGAGGAAGTGACGCACACGACGTGTGAAGGTCAAGACACCGGACTTGCAATCCAGAGGTCACCGGTTTCATTCAATCTCCCGGCGCGCCAATTGACTCAACTGTACAAGTGTCTCGACCCCCTTCCCCCTCCCCCCACTGCCTCTGTCCATCCAGCAGTGGGACCGGGCTCACCGCAGGAGGCCGTGTGCGGTGGGGTAAAGTGTGGGGGGTGTTTCCAGTATTCCACGACGTCTGGCCAGTGTCGAAGAGTAGGCCAAAGTACACTCTACAGCTGCAGGGCTGCACCTTTAACTTACAAGAAACCTGTTTCAAAAAGCCACGTGCACAAGGGGCTCGGTGGCTCCTCTCATCGTCTACCGATTTTTAGATGGAACCGCACCGCGTCCACCGGATATCGTGCCGGTCATCGTGCCGGAATCGTGCCGGTCATTGTGCCGGATATCGTGCCGGTCATTGTGCCGGATATCGTGCCGGTCATTGTGCCGGATATCGTGCCGGTCATTGTGCCGGATATCGTGCCGGTCATTGTGCCGGATATCGTGCCGGTCATTGTGCCGGATATCGTGCCGGTCATTGTGCCGGATATCGTGCCGGTCATCGTGCCGGATATCGTGCCGGTCATTGTGCCGGATATCGTGCCGGTCATTGTGCCGGATATCGTGCCGGTCATTGTGCCGGATATCGTGCCGGTCATCGTGCCGGAATCGTGCCGGTCATTGTGCCGGATATCGTGCCGGTCATTGTGCCGGATATCGTGCCGGTCATTGTGCCGGATATCGTGCCGGTCATTGTGCCGGATATCGTGCCGGTCATTGTGCCGGATATCGTGCCGGTCATTGTGCCGGATATCGTGCCGGTCATTGTGCCGGATATCGTGCCGGATATCGTACCAGATATCGTGCCGGTCATCGTGCCGGAATCGTGCTGGATATCGTGCCGGTCATTGTGCCGGATATCGTGCCGGTCATCGTGCCGGATATCGTGCCGGTCATTGTGCCGGATATCGTGCCGGTCATCGTGCCGGATATCGTGCCGGTCATCGTGCCGGATATCGTGCCGGATATCGTACCAGATATCGTACCGGTCATTGTACCAGATATTGTGCCGGTCATCGTGCTGGTCATCGTGCCGGACCGCACGCGGCACAACCTGCCGTCGACGTGGCGAGGAGCCGCCCCGCGCAGACGCCGCACCGGCGCTGCGGTGACGAGACGTTAACTACCTCGCCAGGTCGATCCCGACCTTGACGCCTGCTGCTGCTGTCTATTTGGAGTTTGCGGGGATTGCTGCAGTGGTTGCGTGGATTTTTGCTCCAGGTCCTCCACTTTTCGCCCTCCAACATGTTAAATCGTTCAGAGTGTTTCTGTGCCATTTGGTTCAGCTACCATTTGTGGCCAGCTCAGTGGGCCTTGCCTGGTAAAACAAAACATAGTCTTAGTAATATGCCGTTCTTACGACGCAGATAATTATATAATCGTGTTCCGCCGATCCTGGGGCGGGTGGTGTGGCGAGCTGCTGGCTGCGTGGGGTCCGCGCGCGTGCCCTGCGCGGCGCGCGGTGCCCGGCTGAGCGCCGCAACTCCCCGGCACAATGGCCCAGTGTGAGCTCCTGTTGACGCCGTGGGTTCCGGAGAGGTTCGCCGATAGGGGCTACTTCTCTTATTTCTGCGGGATAAAGAGCGAGCCATTGTGAGCGCCTCCGCTGACCGTAAATTGCCCCTTCCGCCCCCCCCCCCCGCTCTCTCGCTCCGTTTAAAATAAGCGCTGTCTCGGGGTTGGCAGGATAATTGAGGCAGTGGGAGTGCCGAAGCTGAGAGGTGTATTTTAGCAGAAAATTGGTAGCGAGTGAATCGCGAGACTGTTTCCAAATTCAAGATTTTTAGTGTTGATTGCAAAGAGGTTACGGCAGCATTGGTCTCCACGTGGGTTCTGTTTCCCGTGCGCCGCTGCCACGCTCGAGGAACGTCGCCGCAAAGACGACGCGCGGTTCACTCACTTTAGTTACTGCTCGGATAGCCGATAGCGCGGGTGCCACTCATGAATGGCAGCGGTAAGATTTCATGAAGTATGATTATTATTCATCATCGCCGTTGTCAGCCTCTTTCAAATCATTGCTGGATGAAGGCATCCTCGCGGCAATGTCGCCTTTCACGATCCTGCGGCGTCGTGTGATCATCCACCGGCACCTTCTGCACGTGACAGGATTGTGTCGCTCCAACTCCACGGCGGAAATGATCGGACGCGTTCCATCCCTTGGCTGCCACTCCGCTATCATCATTGGCCATCGGCCATCGTCTGTTCTCGCCGTGACCCGTCCTGCCCAAGCCCGCTTACCTTTGCCGGCAGTCTGAATGGTTATTGAACGGTGCTATAAACGTGCTGTGCCTTCCCGCTTATTAATCGGTGACGTCCTTTATTCCCGGCACTCATTTATTAACTACTTATTTTTTTGCGCGCCGGTTGCGAGTATCGCTGCGAAGCAGTCGTTCCAGCGGGAGGCTATTTTGGTTCATCCAATTAACAGAATTAACGGAATGTGGCTCTGCCGCGCGCACTGGCGCTCTCAACCCCGCGCCCCTCCTCCTCTCCTTTCGCACAGACCCAGCGGAAGCCGTTAATTATTTTGTCGCTACATCAATTAGAAGTTCGGGTTTGCAACGGGGGGGCGGGGAAAAAAATGTTCGCGCCAGGATCTCGGCGCAGACTGCGGAAGTCGTCGCCGGCGCGTGGCGCGCCGCGCGCTTCGAATGTCCTCCCGTGTGCACTCCCCGCAGTCGCTTTGTGCGGCCGTCCTTTGGTTTCTGTTTAATTACTGGTAGCGCGCACACCGCCTCGAACGCGACTGCGATGAATCTCATTTTGTGACGAGATCAAAACGAACGGGTTCCGCTCGCGTTCAATGAATTTGTCGACGCTGATAAAAACAAAAAAAACACCCCGTGGTCGAATCGCGGCTGTGCGGTACGCTCATTTAATGGTGTTGATCTCAATTACTACTACTACCATTATTATTTCCAGATCTGAAATGGTAATCAAAGTTGCATTAAAATTCCATGGGCGCAATTTAAAAGCAAGTTGAACTGATCGCTGCTCAGGTGACCTCTCTGCATGTTTCACTGCAGCCTTTGAATTTGCACGATTTATAATGCCCGTTACATCGTGGAGAGCGCAACAGACGCACGGACACGTGACGTTGGCCACCGCTCGACGACACTGGGTTGGCGACATCACCGTGGCACCTGTGCCAGGCTAGGTGCGCTTTGAGGCCTCGCCAGCGGGTGGTCAGGGCACGGACTCGTTCCGTAAGACGATCGCCAGACCCGGCTGGATACGTCACTCGGGGCGCAACCTCGCCGCGCTTTAGCCGCCTGACCCTCGGCGGACCTGCTCTCCCACACACCCACTACGCGTGTGGCACGGGCGGTCGGCACAGGTTGTGGTTAATGGGATGTAAAATGTATGCAGGCCTCAGAATTATGATGGCACCGTGGAATTCTGTGTTTGCAATGATGTTGCCGTCACATCACCACCCACCACGATCAGTTCGCTGCTAGATGAAGGCCTCTCCACGATGTAGCCATCGCACTGGTTGTTGCTCTGAATTCTGTTTGGCTTCACTGCTGTACTTTTTATTATTATTATTATTTGTTTTTCTTTCGTCATTTTGCTGACCCAGGCCACTCTTGCTGCAAGCAAACGAGACTCATCCAGGTATCTCTAGATCTCAGCTGGTTCAACCACATTGACTTGAAACGCGCTGACATCTTACAATAGTGGTACTAATTTGAATAGTCTCAGAAGAATGATGGGTTGGGGTTTAACCCTTAACTGGCAGGGGGCACAGGCGATGCCAGTACAACAAGGCAGTGTTGGATGTGTGTGGAGTTTGATGCGGTCCCCCTCGTGTACCAGAGATGTCTACAGCCACTCCGGGTTCGTCGCACTTGAAACCAAACCCTCGTGAATTGAATCGCCGAAACAACCAGCCTTGTGCCGAGGCCTTATCGTGAGAATCCGTGAGATGTTGCAGCACTGTTAAGGACGACAACAACGATAACAATAATACAGCATCATTATGACTGGGACTGCATCCTTCGTGCTGAAATTTCCACAGCGTGTCACGCGGCCGTATGGAGAGCAGCAGCTTGGACGTTGAACCGAGAATCCACCTCGTGATGAAGATGATCAAAGTCGTTTCCTGCTTGTATGAGCATGGAGACGGCATCTCCTGTTTACGCATTCCTCTGGCAGGGGTGAGCCTTTCCATAAGACGACCACGTTTGACTTCCCCACAAAGTGGCATCAATTGTAACGACCCTCACCCCGAGTAATGATGGGCTGAGTGAACTTTGCCAGCCGCCGGCCTGTGAACTCGCAACGTTCCGGCGACGAGCCGCTCGGCTCTCCCCGCTGGGACCGCGACGGCGATGACTCCGGTGGAGTCTCTGCCCAGACTCGTGGCACCCACTCGGCCACACGCAGGCGAGTGTGTACCCACCTGTCCATTAATTTTTCCGCTCACGCCCCTGAGCTCCTTAATCCCTTAAAATATTTTTTTTGGGAGCCTCTGCGATTGTGCAAACCCCGGGCGCTGTAATGCCGCCGCGGTGTTTATCCACGGCAGACAGATCGGCCGCCGAATTGTTTGAGCATACGTGAGGGCAGCGCTCGGGTCAATAGATATCCCCAAAGATGCTCTCTCTCCCCCTCCCTCCCTCTGTGTGTGCACGCGATGTTTTTTTCATGAGTCTGTGTTTCGAGCAATGCTTATCAGCTGATTTTTACACCACGCAATTACACAGGAGGTTGGTTTAGGGTCGATATTTAATTTTAAATTTGGTAAATATTAGGCAAGGAATGGAGAGCGTCCGTTAGGGTTGTCCGCCTGGGAGACGGAGCGACTAAATCGGCACGAGTGCCGGACCGAGGAGGAGGATGACGTTGTAGGATCGAGAGAGCTAGCGGCCGCTTGAGTAGGCCTTCATCCAGCAGTGGATTGACTGTGCGTGATTATGATACTGATGGTATTAAAACGAGTGGCTCGCTTGTGAGCTTGGGATTAGGTTGCAGTGCGTCAAGGTACAAGGCTAAGTTGCAGCCCTGCAATGACTTTCCACACCCCTGCTGGTGGAAGGGCTTCCAGACAAGCAAGCTCTAGAGAGCGCCTCTGGAGAGTATCTTGGCCTACTCCTTCACACTGCTCAAGCTGCTGGGAAGAGGTTCTGTCCGGGACATTGGGACCTGCGGATCAAATGTCAATTGTCATTTGTTATGATATTGCTACAGTGTTTAAATGATTAGTTTTGCATTCTCTTGCTCTTAGAATGTATACTGTTATGATGGTCGCTGTTGTGATGTTTGATGTTTTTTTAATATACAGTATGTGCGCTGGAACCTGTCTACCTTTACGATATTTTTGGTTTCTGACCCTTCGTCTCGCTTGATGAGGACGCTGATCCTATCGGAATTTGAAAAAACAAGTCGCTGATTTTATGCTCAAAAACCATTCAGGCAGTGTTCATCTCCTGCTGATAGGCCTGATCCAGCAGTGGAAATTCCACATTCCTATGACGGGGGGGGGGGGGGGGACGAGTCTCTTGAAGTACTGGCGACTTCCCCCCACAGAGCGGTCATCAATTTGAGTGGACCTCAAACCCGGGATGTGAACTCGCAACCTTCCAATTGCGAGCCGCTCGCTCTCCCGCCGAACCGTCGGGACAGGTCGTCTTGGCCTTCAATAAGTATAATGCAACAACACATTGAATAGATGCAGTAGCAACTGCAGCTGCAGTTGCATGTGCAAGTGTAAAGGCACAATATTGATGCACAATGCCTTTATTCCTGCCGAAGCTTCTTCAGTGCCATCGCTCTGAATGGTTGTTTGGTGGGGAGGAGGGGGGGAGGGGAAATCCATCTGTGACAATTTGATGAAATTATACGGCGTGTGGCCTAAATGCATCGGGGAAGCAATCTGCGGTCTCGCAGTGGCGCGTAACACGGCCCCGCAGCCTCGAGATTGATTGACTGATGGAGAGAGGACGCTTCGCTATTCCTCCGCACGCGCGCGTTCTGCCCCGCGGCCATTAAATCCCCACCCTGGGCTGCCCCCCCCCGCCCCCCATTAGAGGCCCCTTAGCTGCCAATCAGCAGAGGCCGCTTCCATCATCGCCCCCCCCCCCCCACGACGGCGCGATCGTCGTGCCAGCTCACACCGACAGACGGGCCCCCCCCCCTCCAGGTCGCGCTTCTGTTCGTCGATTCCGTCGGCGATCGTCGGTGAGCGGCAGGACGAAGCTTTGGCGATGTCGTCGGTCGCGCTCCGAATTGGCCGAGTGTGGGAAACCTCGCGGCGGGCGACTGAGTTGGGATGACGCAGCGGCAATCACCGCCACCGGCACCCAGGCCGCCGCTGAGTCGCTCTGTGCAGCGCAGCGGCAGCTGCCGTGCCCCCCCCCCCCCTCGTAACCCGCCGACCCGCCCCTGCCGGACACCGCTGGGTAGAGAGCTTCACAGCTCATCGGATTTCTCCTCCGGTGCTGAATGAATATTACGATGCGGAAAAAGTAACGTGAGCGCCGAGGAGGTTCGTGACTTTCTGAGCGCAGTGTGAATGCGAGTTCGAACCACTCTGTATATTGATCATCCACCGTGAGGCTACGCCAGGAGACATTCGCCGGCTGGCTGGCCAACCTCCGCGTTGTATGCTGCCGATTAGCTGCCCACCGTCGCTTCAGCTGCCCACCGTCGCTTCAGCTGCCCACCGTCGCAAAGAAGACCAAGGGGTTCTAGATTTGAAGCTTTCGTCACTGCAAGGATTCATATTCTTAGGTTTTTTCGGTAAAGTCACGTAGGTAAAAATTAAAATTAATAAAAGTAAAATAAAAATAATAAAAAATCACGATGTTTCGGAGGCACCGTCACAGCACGATAGCTGTATCACTTGATATCAAGTGATACAGCTATCGTGCTGTGACGGTTCCACCTGAAGACGGAAGCTTGTGTTGCCTTCAATTAAATTTTTTTACCTACGTGACTTTACCGAAAAAACCTAAGAATAAAACCAAGGGGGGTGGGGGGGGGAAGTAACGCGTCGAACGACATCGATCGCGGCGCTCGCTTGCCGCTCGCCGCTCGCGCCGCGTGGGGTGCCTCCTGCACGAGGGCGGTTCCGTGGCGCGGATCAATCTGCCGCGGCGCAGGCGCTCGTCGAGAGGGGGGGGCGCGCGGGGCGGCGGTGGCGCTGGGGGAGCCAATTAGCCGCGTGGCGTCCGCCACCGTTTCCGCCGCGCGTGGCGCTCCAGCAGCGGCCGCCGGCGGCTTCCTTCGCGTCTCAAGGCGCGCGCGGTCCGCAGCCGATTGCCGGGTCGGGCTGCAGAGTCTCTCACTTGGCTGTGCCCAGAAAGTGATAACTCGGGCAGGTCAACACAATGTCGGCCACACGCACACGTGTATATATACATATCTATCGAGAAATAGGTACATATTTATCACGGTGCTTGAGTACAGGTCCAGAGATCCAAAACGGCAAGTGGCCATCAACAAACAGCACTGATAAAGTGTGTTGAATCGAGCAAAGGTTATGATAGGCAATTTTTGAAGACTAATTCCTTTATAACTGCTTCTTGTGTTTAGTTTGTTTTCCTTCCCCAGCACTTCTAATTAGCACGGTTGGCTACGTACGTTGCGAAAGAAGTTCAACATACACACACATACACACATACATACACACATGCATACAGCACACACACACGTACGTACAACTCCCCACGTTGTCTGGGGCCAATGGTGGCGCTGCACACAAACTCGGCACCAAAGCTCAGCGCCCCAAGCAGCTCCAGGGAGCTCCCCCATCAACTCAAATCCCAACAGACGTGACGAGCCAATTAACATGAAGCAGCCAATTAATCCCTCTCATCTCTTCTCACCGCATCTCCAATGGGTTTTTTTTTGTCTACGTTTCTCTGATCTCACTGCAACTATATCTCGTGTCTCCATCTCCTCCGACATCTCCCCAGGATGTGTAAAGGCTGACTCGGGCGTAATTAAGTGGCGAGTGTAATCTTTAAACATCGGCACCGGGGAGAGACGCACGTAGCAGGGATTTGGTGCCGTACCCATCACTCCCCATGTGCCAAGCTGGCCTTGATAGGTGCTCACAAACAGCGCTTGCCCTCGACTCTCTCGGGATGAATGGGGGATCTTTGTCTTGTCTCCATACTTAAAATTGCCGTGCTCATGTTCATTGGCAGCCTTGAGCCTGCTACAGGAGTTGAACCCACGTCATTGGTATAGTAGTGCAGTGTACGGACCCCTATGAGGCACACACACATGCATTACATACACGCACATGCATTAGATATACACATGTATCAGATACACACACACATGTATTACAAATATATACACACACTACATACACACAACACACTGGTTGTTGGTACAAGTGCTGTTAGCGCCAGTGTAGGAGCACCGTTTAGGTCCACACGAAGTGTCAAAGGCTCGCTGACAGCAGGTCACGGAACAGACCCAGGTGGCATGGGTTGACCGACTGCCGCTCCACACGTGCACACGCACGCGCAAACGTATGCGCGCGCACGCGCGTGCTATCGATGCGTACTTGTTAATGTGCAAAAGTGCCCGCTCACCATTTGTTCACCGTGGTTCTGTCAATTTGTATTAGCGCGCATTGGATTGGTTACTAAGCCTTGGGCGGTCACTAAATCACGGGGAACCGGAGAATCGTAAAGTAATTTAATTCCGTCGGTGGTTGTACGGCGAAACGATGAAAATTAGTCGCCGTTATGAAAGCGAGAAGCTTTGCAGGTTAATTGCGCGCGCGTGCGAGAGCGGTTACGCGTTTAAACGCCCGTACGCTGTGCCACTGTGCAGGCTTACATTCCATTATTCCTCGTGAAGAACAATCGCGATGCCGACAGGGCACGGAAGGCCACCGCCAAATGTCGCCGCGCTGAGCGCACTTGGCATTGCGCATCGATGGGGGGGGGGGGGGGCTGCTAATCAGCTCCACCTCCACCCCGCGCCACCGCGCTCCCCCCGGGGGAGAGGGGGGGGGCAGATTTTAATTTTTTTAATCCTCATTTCTCCCTCGTGGCCGTGGAGTTTTAATGAGATCCTTAATTTTACTTCGGTGTGAAAGGCGGTCGAATAGTTTTGAGAGCACGCCGTTGGCTGTGAGCTGCGGCATCGCTGCCGCTGCGCGTCGGGAAGGGCCCTGGTCTCGTCTACTCGCAGTCTCATGGTCCTGGTCTCGTCTACTCGCAGTCTCATGGTCTTGGTCTCGTCTAGTCGCAGTCTCATGGCCCTGGTCTCGTCTACTCGCAGTCTCATGGCCCTGGTCTCGTCTAGTCGCAGTCTCTTGGCCCTGGTCTCGTCTACTCGCAGTCTCTTGGCCCTGGTCTCGTCTACTCGCAGTCTCATGGCCCTGGTCTCGTCTACTCACAGTCTCATGGCCCTGGTCTCGTCTACTCGCAGTCTCATGGCCCTGGTCTCGTCTAGTCGCAGTCTCTTGGCCCTGGTCTCGTCTACTCACAGTCTCATGGTCCTGGTCTCGTCTACTCGCAGTCTCATGGCCCTGGTCTCGTCTACTCGCAGTCTCTTGGCCCTGGTCTCGTCTACTCACAGTCTCATGGTCCTGGTCTCGTCTACTCACAGTCTCATGGTCCTGGTCTCGTCTACTCGCAGTCTCATGGTCCTGGTCTCGTCTACTCGCAGTCTCATGGTCCTGGTCTCGTCTACTCACAGTCTCATGGTCCTGGTCTCGTCTACTCACAGTCTCATGGTCCTGGTCTCGTCTACTCACAGTCTCTTGGCCCTGGTCTCGTCTACTCGCAGTCTCATGGTCTTGGTCTCGTCTACTCGCAGTCTCCCTCTCCGTGGGCTTCTACTCGTCGCCTCTATTCTAGTTGCAGCCACTGTGGTTTGCATAGAGACCCAAAGGCTTGCATAGAGACCCATATACCTGCGTAGAGACCCATAAACTTGCATAGAGGTCCTTAGGCTCGCATATACTTACGTTATTTAAATATTTACATAAATCCCTAGACCTCCTTGGAGACTCATACACTCCTATGCACTTTCGTGATCCATAGGCTTACATAGAGACCCATAGACTTACATAGAGACCCATAGACTTACATAGAGACCCATAGACTTACATAAAGACCAATAGACTTACATAGAGATCCATAGACTTACATCGAAACCGAACCACTCCCAACACGAGCGGCTTCCTCCCTCGCTGGGGAGCGCCAGCAATGATGGCCGGCTTGAGAAAAACGAATCCCCTGGAAGATTTGTGATTTTCAGGGAATTTGCCGGTTCCCCTGGCTCATCGCTTTGGGCCAATGCGTCGGTCCTCCAAGCTCCCCGCCCCTCTCGCCCCCCCCCACCTCAACCCACGCCGCCCTTCCCGTTCAGCCCTCGGAGTGAACCGGAGGAGCCGATGGGCCTCGCGCCGTCTCGTCGAGGCCGTGCGTCGGCGCTTGCCGAGTTGATCTTTGAACGAAACGTACAGCGCGCCCCGGAGCGAGACGCCGTCACCGCGCTAAATATATTGCCGCGTGTGAAGTGTTGACAGTTAAAGACAAATAAAATGGGATGCTGTCTTAAGTGTCGTTTAATTTTATGAGCAATCTGCATCTCTAGTGATGTGTCTGAATGATCCCGACAGCGTCGAATTTCCCGTCAGTAATAGCGCGGTCAGAGAGGGGTGTTTAACGGGAGCAGACGCGTGCACTTTAAGTGGACTTGAGTTTGAATTGCAGCTCTGGATTTATGCCGGCTCTTCTTCCGTGTGTGCGCGATTGGTAAAGGCTGGGGTGGAATATTATCACACGTGTGGAGTCCACTAAAAAGGCATTTAATTTGTCAGTTAAACCCAATACGTTATATCGGTAATCAAAATTTGGACAGTAAAACAATGGTTACTATAATTACCCTGATCCCAGGTCTCCCTTAGAAAACAGACGGTAGGTTGGTCTCAATGGGACTCTGACATAGATTCAATAAATATTGACGATGTTGATTAAATTTCATTCAACAACTTCTCAACACCTTGCACTGAAGTTGTGGACAGAAGTGAATGCTCAGATGGCTGGGGAGGATGATTTTGGTGAGTATAGAGAGAGGCCTTAGCCTGTGGTTCAGTAAGATTGGAACATCAGACACACTTATGGGGAGGAAGGCAGTCATTGTTAGTAAAACATTTCCATGGCGGAGATTCTTGGCTGTGGCTTGGGGCGGCCTTCATCCAGCAGTGGATTGGCGAAGGCCGATGACGATGATGACGACGTTGGTAAGGAGTCGGTGAGGAGAAGTCTCGAACTGATCGGGAGGAGGGATCGATGCAGCGATGCGAACAGGAACTGGGTGGGAGTTCCAGCAGAGGAGAAGGAGCGACCACCCAGTAGACGGAGGTTGACCGGTCTACTTAACAGGAGGCCTCTGTAGCTGAAACGGAAGGCACGAAATGAGAATACTTTGGAGGGAAGATGAAGTGGAATTAAATAAATGCATCGCTTTTTGTATTTAGGCGTTGTTTTAATCTATGTGAGCCAGGAGGAAACCCATGCAAAAATTGGGAGGGATAGAAAACATGGATGGCTGCGTCGTGAATTACGCAGCTGTGGTTGTAGACAACAGTTGGCCGAGAGCGATGATCCAGCAAGTGTGCGCGATTCGCCGGCGGCAGCGTTAATTATCCGTATTGATCTCGCGTCGCGTCTGCAGAGAGCGCGAGATTTACCCCGCGCCGAGACGGAGCCTACGGTGCTCGTGGGTGCCGGAGCTCTCGGCTGTGTTCCGGCGTCGGTGGCCTCGTAATCACCGTGTCGGCGCTGGCTACGTCAACGATCAGAGCTATCGGACAGTGGAGAGGGAGAGAGAGAGAGCGGGACAGAGAGGGAGGAAAAGTATCAGTTGAATTCCGTGATTAGTCATAATCATAGTCGTCGAAGACCAAAGCTGCGTTTTAATGTTTCTCAAAGTGTTTATTTACAGCGTGAAACGCATCCGAGATGACGTACGCCGCGGAGATGGAGCGATGACATCAGTTGGTGCGGAGGATCCGGAGGGATTGTTGTCGCATCGCGGGATTGTGAGAGGTGGTCGCAGCTCGGAGAAGCCGTCATGCAGCAGTGGACTGACCACGGCTGTTGACGACGGTGACGACGACCGTACCAAGTTGATTGTCGCAGAAGCTCCCTTGCCACCCCAGTTTAGCTCCCAAACGAGTGGGCAACATCGCCACGGAGACACGCGCTAGAGTGCACGCTGTGACCTCATCCGAGTCAACCGACGATTGGTTTTGTTCCGCCGGCGTTGACGCTCCATTCGACCACGCAGATGTGCCGAACGTCTCGTTGGACCGAAAAGGGGGGGGGGGGCTGACGTCTGCCCCCCACCCCACCCCATCCCCTACGTGGCTGTCGCTCGACACGTCACCCTCGGCGCACCTGGGTGTGGCGGGGAGGCAAATTGGACGACGGCAGGGATGGTGGTCGTGACGGGTGGGTCACGGCGGCTGCGATTTCGCTCTCGCCCCGATCCCGGCGCCAACACTTCTCATTCGGTGCCATTTGCCTCGCAGCGCCCGGGGACCCGCAGGGGACACGTGGACTGCGCGCCAGCCGAGTCGCGGCGCGTCTATTGTGCATTTGATCACGAATTGTCCGGTGATGTTTTGATTTTTAGCTGTCAGATGTAACACGGAACGAAGAGGAGAGATGGCGGGGGGAAACAAAAAAACCTCGAAATAAAATGAGGCTTTTTAAACCACCCCTCCCTCTCTCCCTCCTCCTCCTGCTGCTGCTGCTGCCCCAGTGTTTGATATCAAATGACTGCGGTGAGTTTCCAGTATTAACGCGGTTTCTTCAAGCAAAAGCGATGATATCTGCAAGCGTGCGAATGTTGACGCGATGGAGCATCATTTTTCACCGCGGGATTTTTCTTATTTTTTCGGGGTTTAAATCGCACAATCAGAACCGCGCGTTGAAAGTGCTAGAAACGCGCCGTGTCGCCTGAGGTCGGCGCGGCGTGCGCGTGCGTGACATTTCCCCAAAGATATTTAAATATAGAGCGCGATAATCACGTCGCGCGCCGCGACGTTTGATCAGCCACATTAAATATAGGTCCTCGCCACGCCTCCTGTGGCGGGCACCGCCTTCCCGCGCCGCCACCACCGCCACTGCCACCACCGCCACCACCACCGCTACCGCCACCACCACCACCACTACCGCCAACACCACCACTGCCACCACCGCCACCACCACCACTGCCACCACCGCCACCACCACCGCGACCACCACTACCGCCAACGCCACCACCACCGCCACTACCGCCACCACCACCACTACCGCCAACACCACCACTGCCACCACCGCCACCACCACCACGACCACCGCTACCGCCACCAGCACTGTTACCGCCACCGCTACCGCCGCCAGCACTCGTGGAGCGGTGCCACCTTCCCAGACGCGCTGCGGCCCTTGAGCCGTCGGCTGCATGAACGGCCCCTCGGTGCCGAGCAGGGTGGCAAATGCCAACAGCGATTCTCTTCAAGTATTTCAGCACCAGATCACAACTTTTCGTGACAGCGAGCCCACCGTGGTATCTGTATGCGTGATGTAATTTATAATATGAGGGTACCTTATTATATTTGATAGGACATTGTTTTGTATATTAAAAAAAAAACGTGAATGTGATATAAAACATCTACAGAATATGATAATGCATTGGACCTGGTGTCTATAAAACAGACATTCGCTAAGCTTTCTAACAGCGGTGAACACTGCCCGTGCCGGACAGGAGGAGCATTTGCCACCCATTGTGGTACCGGCCACGCCGCTTGGCTCACGGGGCCACCCGCTCCGAGGTCACGGCGACGCAAATAAATGACTCGACACCCCAATCAGGGCTGGCAACACCGGGGCACACGGAGCTTCTCTCTGCCGCGATGATAACGGTGATATACCACCGAGGTAACGATTCATTTTACTCACCGTGTCTGCTCGTGTATGCCCCTGGGGCATCTTGAGGCTCTCTGTAATTACGTGATGGATGGCTGCAGGGTGGGGTTTGTTGGGCCTCTTTTTTAACACACATGATTGATGCCTCCGGGGCATTGGCTTTGCTAGGTGGAGGCTCGCATTGAGTGGCTTCAAGGCTTCAATTTAGGCCAGCCCCTCAATCACAGCCTCCCGCGCTCTCTGTGTGTGTGCTTTATGCAGATGGCGGGTTCTTGCCTCGGGGTGTTTAAATACATATGCATGCAGATGTGTGAACTCCTCGCGGCGCACAAACATGCGGGTGGGTTGCTCGTGTACATTTTAATGCGCAGATTCATTAAAAATTCTGCACGTTATTATTTCGCTATTTTGCTCAAATATCGCAATTGAAACACAAAATGCGAAAGTCGAGCGCACATTTGACGCGTCGGCTTTCACCGACCAAAGTTATGATTCATAATTGGTTTGTTTGGGTGAGGTCGTTTGTGTCATGAAGCCTCCTCCACTCGACATAAATCTGAGCTCTTGTTATATTGATGTTGCCCCAGCTTCACAGCGTACGTAGCCAACCGCGCTAATCGGATGTGTGCGGGAAGGACAACAAACTAAACACAACAGAAAGAGTTCTCAAGAAATTAGTTTTCAATTGATATTTAAAAGTGCATCGCTCCAGTGGCTTCCTAATATCGGAAGGAAGAGCGCAAAAGCGCATCTGAAAGCGCTTCCGCTGCGAGGGTGACCGCAGTTCGCGTGGTGATGTATGCTCCTTGACGAGATCAGCGAGGTGTCGTGGTTTACTTACGGCAAGCACTTTGTGTGTAATGAGTGCGACCTCAATGTATTCCTTCAACAACTGGAAGCCAATGCAGCTTGGCGAGCACCGGGCCGACATGTTAGCAGCCTGATGATGCTGGTTGTCATCTCCAGCGAAACATCGCACCCACGTAAACGTCGTGATATTATTCTCCAGCAGCAACACCGGTGGTGCTGAAGCAGTCACGCGTTTGGCACGTTTGATTGGCTACGTCGGGTGGAGGAGGGTTCTACGACACACATTTTTACAAGGCCTAACCCAAAATAAAACAATGATGAATCGTACCGCAAATGTTTATTCCTCATTCGTTGCAATGCACGGGACAGTTGTTTTGGGACATACGATGGCTTTTGCGAGCTTGGGTCGGTCTGGAAAATGTCCTTTAAAGGTCGGTGTAATGATTCTCTGTGGCTTGTTCTGAAAATAGAACGCGTGTGGTCGAGCGATAACCACAGCTCAAGTGTGCGGCGACCTTGACCCCTCCCAGAATCTCCTTTTGGCCAGGCTGCTTTGGCAGTGCCGCATAATCCTTTGTTTGTCGTGCGGTTGTGGTGTTACGCGCTCCACATATGCCCACCTGTAATACGATACGGCATTGAGACGTGTATTCATGCATAGTAATCACAGTCATCGTCACCTTTATTTTACACCGGGAATGCCTCAGTGAGTCTCAAGATACTTTTTCAGCAGGGTTCCTAATTGGGATGTTTGACAAATTCAATCAATGAACATTTCGCTTCACGTGGGACGGGATAACGTTGCAAAATCTGCACAGACACATTCAAGAATCCTTTGGTGTGCTTGCCATTTTCCGGTATTGGTTGGAGCATTCAGAGTAATTGAGAATATTATTACTTCACTCGCTTGGGTAGAGACACCCTTTACCTTTAGCAAAAGAAATCAGTCGATAATTGAAAAAAGTTAAAGTATTTCAACTAAACCGTGATACCAATTAAAGACTTGCACTGAATGGGAAAATAATCACTCAGACACCCTGATGGGAAATGGTGCAGTCCCTGCAAATCAGTCCTTGTGATAAACGGGCGTCGCTCAGAAAACACAACACGTGCTTTGTGTATTGTTTTCTATTGTTGCATAAATCAATTACTCTGTTGAGAAAAAGCCCTTCGTGCATTCGAATGTTGCGCAGCTGCGCACGACGCCGACGCTTTTGTTTGTAAGTCGCGAGCTGGGGGCACCGAGAACCTCGTGAACGCTTCATCTCATTGCTTGTCGTCCTTCACCCGCACCTCCGATTAGCGCGGTCGGCTACGTACGGTGCGAAAGAAGTTCAACCGAACCTACAGTTATACACACACACATCGCGCCGAGGCGGAGCTCGTGCAGGCGCCGCTAGCGAGAGCAAGGCCCACCGTGTAACGGGGTCTCCGTCCTCGTGGTCGCAACGTTTCCCTTTGCTTCTCGAGAGGTTAAAAGTTCAAGCCGTGGAGGACGGCTTCGTTCCCATTCCCGCGCTCATGAGGCGCCCCGGGATAATTTGGCGTCGCAGCGTCGTCGTCGTGGTCGTCGTCCAGCGCGCCCGGCGGACGCGCGAGAGCGAGTGAGCGAGCGAGCGAGCGGAATTGGCCGCCGCGGTCCGTCGCACGGCTTCTGGGACGGCGTCGATGACGACGATGACGCCGATGGGAGACGCGCCGGGGTGAAGTTCGCCAGGCGCCGCCGCGTGCCCTCTCTGGGTCGCGTTTTGCGTGGGATGCCGATCTAGGGGGTGGCTGCGCACTGCGGTTAAATCAGTCAGAGGTGGTCGTCTTCGTGTTGTATGGAGAGAATGCCCCCCGCCATAGGAATGTGGAATCCCACGACTTTCCTAGGTCCACCAGGAGAGATTATTATGATGACTATGGCTATGTTTATTTACTCAGGAAAGTCTCAGAGTTTCAGTGTTCAGGAGGTTCCTCCCAAGTGGTGGCATTCCGGGGAGTTATAGGTGTGCCTTTGTGCAACTCCTGTTGAGAGATTTGCAGGTGATTTCTCAGCATTGGGATATTTGGTCAACAGCGGTTACATTGTTGCGGTATTTTAGCTGTGGGAGGAAAAATGCGAAGCCGGAGGAAATCCCTGCAGAGCAGCGGGGAGAACTTACAACGTCCCACGCAGACAATCACCCAAGGGGGGAATCAAACCCAGGCCCTTGTTGCTGTGAGGCACGAGTGCAGCCCTTGGGAAGGGATGTCAGGGTAGAGTTGCTGCAGCAGTTGTTCCCCTGTATGCCTCTTGCTCTGTGAGCTTTCATCATGATCAACCGTGATTCATCTACTGCTGGATGAAGGCCACCCTATTCGCTGCCATCCCACAATGAAACAATCCGACGCCGGCACCTGCACGCAAGCCGATCCCGTCGCTCCGTCTCCGCAGTGGAGGTTCCACTTGGGCGCCGCTCGGTAGTGATTCTCACCCATCGTCAACGTCGTGCGATGATTCCTGCCCAAAGCCCATCGACTTCACCGGTATCAACAAAGCTCTCGAGTGCACGCACGCACGCACGCACGCACGCGTGTATATGCACGAGAACCACCTCGTGGTCGTTTGATGTTCCAGGCTCAGCAGAGTAAAAAAACAATCAGGAGAAACGGCCTGAAGTTTTATCGCGGATTCTGTACACGAACTGCGGATTCTGTACAAGAACCGCGGATTCTGTGCACGAAACGAAACCGAAACTTTGCCAACAGCACGCGTGTTGGCAGGAGGCACGCAGCGCGTTGACGTTCACGTCGGCACGGGGCGCGATGTGAAAACAGCGCAGGAAACCGGGCTGCTACCCTCCCTGGCGCAACACCCCCCTCTCATTTCCCCCCGACACAATGCCCCCACCCCCTCCCCCCACCCATTGCCCCCCCCCCCCCCCCCGACCAACTCGCCACCCCAGACATCAGATCCAGACAAGACGGAAGTCGCCCACAATGACACACTTCCACGTTTTGAATGTACGCAGAAAATCAGGATTCCACCTGCATCTTTATCTGCTGCTGCGGACATGGGAGGATTACTTTAATTTTGTTTGAATTTCCGTGCATTTACGGGGAATGGCTTGGTGGGAGTGGTGGATGCAGAGGTTAGTGTAATGCGCTATGATCCTGTACATTTGATACTGGCTCTTGGCCACAGCCAACATCAGTGGCAAATTATATCTGAATCTTTCCTCCCCGCCACCCCCCACATTCACTATTCCGTACTGGCCAGCGTGGTGAAGTATGGTTAGACAACCCCCCCCCCCCTTAACCGACACGCTCCCGTGGGGGAGTCCTTCATGCAGCGGCGTGTCGACAAAGGCCTTGGGGAAAATGAAAACGTTACATTCGGGGTAATACATTGCATTGCAAAACCAAATTGTAGCAATTCATCAGGATCGCTCGTCGCGTTGTTCCGCGGCGGGCGGGAGGCTGGGCCCTGCCCTGCGTCGCGTTGGCGGCCCTTTATCTCCCCTCTCCCCAGGGTGGCGCGGCTGTTACACTCCTTCTCCTGCCGCTGCTTATCCCGACAAGCACGGATTCCGAATTCCGCGCTCAATTACCCCGCGCGCCGCGCGAAGACTCTGCTGTGGTGCCCCCGCGTGGGCCCAAGGCTCCGCCACGGGGTCTGTGAGCGAGCGCCCAAGTGCGGGGGGACCCCCCCCCCCCCCGGGTTCGGCGCGTTCCGTGGAACGCGGAGAATTCGTGACTTCTGCGTTCGCTCCCCGCCCGCCCCCGCATCGCGACCAATGTCGATTGTGGCGTACAAAGTGACGGCCTCGTTTAAGCAGGTAAACGAATTCGGCGTGATTGGGGCCGTAATTCGCTTGAGGTCGTCTCTACAAGAGAAGGGAATCCATCCTTCACGGCGTTAATTTCCGCGCAGATTGAGTGGGGAGCGCGTTTGCGCGTCGCCGACGATGCCGTTTAAGGGCCTCTTGTCAAAGCGACGAACGCCGGCACGCTCTCCGCTTTATCCCTTAAAACGATTGGCGTAAAATACATTTTACAAATTAAGTTTCCAAATTTCCTTTTATTATACTCAAGCCATTGGCTCGCCTTGAATCCGACTGGAGAGACAAAAGCTCTCTCGTCAACTCGTGACTACTCCGTGCTCATATTTCCAACGGTGCCATTTTCTCTCTCGTGCCTTTTGTGCATGGCAGCACACCAACATTTCCCAATAAATCCTTCATCGCAGGGTCGTAAGAGATGGCGGAGGCTTGGGGAGACCTTCACCCAGCAGTGGATTGTCCATGCCTGACGGTGATGATGATGGCGGTGGAGGCTCGGGGAGACTTTCATCCAGCAGTGGATTGACCATGACCGACGACGATGTGTCGAGGCAAGCGTTTGCAGTGTTACACGCGCGTGAGCACCTCGCCGCACTGCACAGCTTCGGACAAAAGTGTCTGTAAAGCGAGTTGAAGGAAGATGCACGTGACATTCATGTTCTTGTCGCACACCGCAGCGCACAGGCTGTGTTTCGCCTGAGCCGCCCCGCGCCAGCCCGAGGCTCCGTGGCCGCGGAGCGACTTGGAGGCGGCTCTCGGCTCGTGCCGCGCTGCAGCCACCTTCACGACTGCCCCGCTCGCTAATCGAGCGTCACTGCAGCGCTCCGGACCGCGACTTTACACGCTGCTTTTTGAACGCGTTCCAACTAAAGGTTGAAAGCACTAATTCATCAGCGCTGTCCGTTTATCTGCTCGTTTGTCTGTGTCTGCATGGGTCTCTTCGCCTGTCTTGTCCGTCAGTCTGTGGTCGTTGGGGGGGGGGGGGGGTCACGATCATCCTCCACGCTTCTTTGCATACTCTTAAATGTTTTGTTCCGTATACTTCGCTCATGCCCGTACTTCTGATGCACGTGTCCCCCAGCCGGTATTGTTACTCCTGCAGACAGATCTATGAGGAGGAGAGCGCATTCTGTCTTCCTCTTTTCTCGTGAAACTCGGCCGCGGGCTGCCGAGGGGCCAGCGCGCGTGGGAGACACACACACAGTCTATGTTTGTATCTACAAGCAGCTGTTTGTTTCTTGTGTAGTGTCTGGTCTTAAGTGCACGCGTTATCTCAACGCAGCGGCCTTGCTATGAGACTGGAGATGAAAGCCTCAGCAAATCGAGCTAGCCGCCGCCCTACCACCCGCTGTCTCTGCCTCGATGTTTGTAGCTGAGGTTCTTTTTTTAATCTTCCCCAAAGGAAAGGCAACCAACGAAGACCCGGCCACAGGGCAGGGATGTTCTCGGGGCTCGACTGCCAGGCCCAGCCGTCTCATTTGTGGTGACTTTGTTCAAAGTGCGTGGAGAGGGGCCCCCGCTTCTACGAATAGCGACGGGTGTGCGTCTGCAAATTTGCCGCGACCGAGTAGATTGTTCACCGGAAACATTTGAATTTCTGTAACATTCAGTGATAAATCCCAAATGCCACCCGATGGCTTTTGTGCTTTGGAGACTGGGCTGAGGCCAACGACTACTTGAGAACGAGGCTGGGACTCAGCATTAGTGGCTCCGTGAGCCACCCAGCCACCTTCTGTTTTGTATATATTTTGAGTTTTTTTTTATCATGCTGCAATTGTGAGTAATAAACAAAAAAGAAGAAAGATGTGCGATGGTCCCCACGGAATTTTAAAAGTACATTCGTCGATTGCTCTCACGTGCTTGTGTGGAGATGCGGTGGCCTTGCCCCGTGGCGCGCGTGCCCAGAGCGCTCTCCCGCACGAGTGAAAACGCTCGCGGGCTCGTTTGAGTGAATAATTGAGCACAGAGGTGGATGGCAACGTACAGCATCATCGTGGTGTTGGCCGAACAATTACAAAATAGGACCCACCCTCCTCCCTGAAATAAAAGATCCTGTCTAATGCTGCAAAAGCTTATAGCCTTGGCCTGCTACGTGGAACGCGAGTGCATTGTGGCGTTGGCTGCGGTGCGAGGCCGCAGCCGCTTTCAACGCGCTTCCCGTGCTCTCGCGCTGGCGCCGTGCCCAGTGATTAGTACCCCTCGAGGTGGGTGCCACATGTCTCTCACGCTGCGTGGCACTCTGCATAATCAACTCCGGCACGTCCCCCCCCCCCCTCTCGCGTGTGCAAGCTTTTATTTTTGTTGTCCTCAAATAACATTTTCCCAGATCTGGCAAATTTCACGATTTTTTTTCCTCTCCCTCGCAGCTTGAACATGTGTGTGTGTGTGTGAGGAGCGGTGGCGCGGTGATTAGCACGCTGCGCTACAAACCCGGCGACCCGAGTTCGATTCCTGCTCACGACCCAGTGGCGAATATTTGAACCGTTCTCTGGGCCTCCCTAGGTCGACTCAGCCTCAAATGAGTACTTATTTGTGGTGCGTAAACACTTCCACTCGGGAGACAAAGGCGGCCGGCCATGGTGGGTGCTGGCCACCCACCCCCGTGTGTGCCATGTCGGCCTTCATCCGTGCTCGCTGCTCGATGAAGGCCTCCCGACGTCGTTGCCATCTCCAGCGATCCTGCGATGTGATAGAGTATACCAATTTGTGGTCCCCCTACGCCAACCACTGCGTAGAGTAATTGCACAAAGTAGGGCCATCTCGTTTCTATTTCAATAGTTGACAAAATTAATTGAGAAAGGCCGCAAGACACGTGGTGATTCTCGAGCGTGAGTTTTTGTTGTTGTTGTATAATCGGCTGGGTGAATGACGTCGGTGTGTGTGGTAGGAATTGTGCAGAAGGATAGGGGGGGGGGGTAAGCAACTTGGAAGTTCTGAATAAACACATGGCAGACGTCGTTAGCACAAAACGAGATTGCGATGGGTGGGACAGGAGTGCCGGGTGGAGGAGGTCAGAGGTCACAGAGACGGGAATTGGAGCGGTTGATGCCTGAGAAGAAGCCCTCGGGGAGTCACTCGCAGGGAGCTCAGATGCAACTCCGTGATATCCGCTTCCGTGCGTCGTTCTCGAACAGGAAGGGTCGCGCCGCTCTGCGAGAGATGCGAATGGGTTCTTCGTCTCACGAATGACGCCCGCGGCGCAGGAAATAGATTTGAAATAAAAATATAATGAGAGCAATAAAAGTAAACCTTGGAGCTTGGGTGTCAACGGTGCAACGCTTGCAGACGATCTAGCGGAAGGAAGGAAGGAAAGGGCGCGATGCCGAGTTGTGGCGGCATCAGTGACATTAATGACGCGGCGACCCACTGACCGTGACCTCATTTCTACTTCTGCAAACAAGCTTGGCAAAATACTCTCTCTGCGTTGCAAACGGCGGGTCTGGTGAGAGAGGGAGAGCGAGAGAAACCTGTAATTCCCAGTCATTTGGTAAAGGTCACGCTTACACCATTAGCAGTGTCACAGCGAGAGATTAAGAGTTTTATCAGCTGTGCAGACAAAAAAAACCACTACCAATTACATCGCTTTATTTGGGTGAAACGGCTCTCATCCGCACGCTCGGGTCAAGCGGCTTCCCCCGATATCTTTTGATTTTAGTTATTCCCCTTCTGATTTTCGCGACCGAAATGATTCGGCGACGCCGTGAAATAAAATTGTAAAAAAGAAAAATCACCATTCCGCGTAATTTCCGTGAACCTTTGAGCGTTCACGCCGGCGGTAGAGCGGCATTAAAATTTAAACAGTTCCCGAATTTAAAAGGCACCGTGATCGCACGCGTCTGGACAGGCCGCGCGAGCACGTGGCTCGTGCCCCGTACCACGAGCCATGCCAAATTAAAACCCACCGTGCCATCCACACACAAAGTCGCGCCGTGCACATCGACACTTTATGCACAGCTCCAAGCATTTAACATTGTAACCTCGTGGCGTTCAACGCTTTGACACTGTCACCCCGTTGTAATATTGTTTGCGGCGTATTAAATACGATCATGGCATACATCGACTTCAACTGTGACGACTGTATTTTTTTTTCGGCTTGAAGTTCCCGTTTTTTTTAATTTCCCCCTCTCCCCGAAGCTCTCGCTCCTAACTCGCACGCCCCCTGGAGAGACTCCGCAAGACGAGCACCGCGCTCCTTGAAAGTCCTCGGCCGCGCCGTCAGGCGGCGGCGGCAACGGAGGAAGCGGAAGCCACCATATGCCTCCGGAACTCCCGTCGGGTTTCGTTAAACATTTCTCTTTTAAAGGAACGTTGTCTAATACATTGAGCAGCGCACTTGGCAATTCGTAATATGTCAGCAGATGTGTTTTGGTCTCGTGCAAACGTCGGTGACGAACCGCCGCTCGCGCCCGCACTGCGAGCGCGAGCGGCGCCGAGCGGCGCGTTTGCTGCCGCGTCGCTTGATTGATGTGATGTGTAAAACCGAAGTGCCTGAAATATTTAGTGGCACGTGCGTTGAACAAAGGCGAATTGTAGAGCCAGTGTGTCACGTGCATATGCACGTGTCGGGCAAAGAGAATCACAAACTAGATTTTCCTCTCTCCCTCTCTCTCTCCAAGAGGGAGAATAAATCCTGTTGCTTTGCAATAATGACTTGTGTGTTGATATATTGCACAACACGTGTGCGTAGGTGTGTTGGACTTTTTTCACACCGTACGTAGCCAACTGTGCAAATCGGAGGTGCGGGGGAAGGACAACAAATGGAACACAAAAATCAGTAGTAAATAATTGAAATCACACAATATTGGAGAAGAAGAAAGTGATTTATGACGTGGGCTTGGGCAGGACGCGTCACACGGCTGTAGGGCACGGCGGACGATGATCCAGACTCGTAACGGAGTGGCAGCCAAGGGATGAAACGCGTACGAGAGGTGAAACCAGCTGGTGGTGGTGGCCAGCAGGTGCCGGGTGGATTATTCCATTGCGGGACCAGTGAGAGGGGAGGAGACCTTCGCCCAGCAGTGGATTGACCATGGCTGATAAAGAATAATGATATATTCAACCCTTATACAGAGTTCTCTTAAATACAGTTGCAGAATAGTGCAATGCTGTGCGTGTGTTGACACTCTCACACTCAGCGCGTGTGCCTCTCGTCCAGAAACTGGGAAGCCGTGGGCGTTCACTCAAGGTCAGATTAAGGTCGGAAGATCATCACGGTCTAGCCAATGCGGCTGGTGCCACCATACCTAGCCTGGCTAGGTCAGGGCTTTAAGACCTAGTGTTGTGGACAGGGTTAAGAGGAAGGGTGCGTGTAACTGTAATGAGTTTTTGTATTGTATAATTATCCAGGGTGTGCATGCAAACCTCGTGGCAAGGCGGGCTCAGGCATGCCGGGGGCAGGGTCAAGGTCACAGCGAAGGAGGGCTCGAGATAGCGTGAGGGCAGGGCATGTTGGGCGCATGGATTAGGGCTTGAGCTAAGGTCAGAGCGTGCTGAGGGTCTCCTCCTGGCCCTGGGCGACTCCAGCAATGGGGGGGGGGGGGGGGAGTGGGGGGGGAGTGGGGGGGGGGAGGCCTTGAAGCCTTTGTGCCATGGCTTCGGGGAGAGCCGGGTCCTATTGAATGGCGTATCTGATGTGATGGATAATCCTGTCTTGCCAGTAATGTGGATGCGATGCCAGAAATAATATGCAGATCTTAACACGGGCTGTTGGGCACACGGCCCTCTTTGTATCTCTACATAGGGTACGTTCATGTGGCCGCGTGGAGCTCCATTTACAAAGAAGCTCTCTGATGATTTTGCTTGAGCAGACGGTGTCGTTGCCAAGTATCAGCCAATTTGGCGATGGAATTAGTAGGAATACGTCTTCCACTCACTCTTCACGAGCCGTTTCTATTCACGCAAAGTCGGCAGATGGGACCCACGCTTACAAAGGACCTCGTGGTTCATTGATGACGTTCCCAAAATGCCACGCACAGATTGTGGCAGAGTCTTGAGCAGTGCCACGTGTGTTACAGGCGTGTGTGTGTGCAGACGCACACACGTGGACTACAAACGTCCGTGTGTGTACACGCACGTGTGCTCGTCCTGTGCAAGTGAAATCACCGCGTATTTAATCGAGAGCCGTTTGGCACTAAGCAACAACATTTGTTTACTGACAGGAATGCTCTGGCGCTTTGCCCCGGTCTCCAGGTCTCCGGTGTTCGCCTCTCCTCGGCATACGGCAGATTGAGCCTGCCGCTCACAGGGGGTGGCTACTTCCTCCGAGCTCTGAGGCTCCGCAGCAGTGCGGAGGGGGCGGGGGGCAGCCGCGCCGTGACTCGCGACGTTGTCTGGACCCAGGAGCCCCAGCCCCTCGCCCGACGGGAACGCGATAAATTCACGCGACTCGGCATGCGGGGACGTTCCGCTCGAACGCAAACATTTGATCCCTGCGCCCGACTGTGTGCGGGGTTGTTTGTTTGTCGTGCTCCCTCCCGATGAAGGCGCGCCTCCTCTTATCATTGGAAGCGCATTTGCATGCATCGAGAATAATTTGTGGCGCGGGATTGTTGCTCTGCCGGCTTACAAATTCTTCCTTGCAGAATTTAATTGGCCGCTTCTGTGAGTTTCCGACCTGCGTCGCAAAAAAAAAAAAACCCGGTGCCAGTAGAAAAGAAGAAATAAACGGCCGCATAATTAACTGTCAAGCATCATGAAGACCCAGAGAGACGCACGGGGACTTTCATTTCATTATTTTTTTCTCTTCTCTCCCCACAATCCGAGTTTAACGATGCCGTTTTTACGCAGCAGCGATGGGAATATAAAAAAACGTCCGCTCCTGCACGTGCACATCGAGCGCTAGGGACCATCCGCTCCCCACCACCGACTCATCCCCAAGCCCCCCCTTCCAAATACTCTCTACTCACCACCCCTAAAGGTTTCAGCCCCCCCCACCCCACCTCCGTCTCCACTCACTATCCCCCTGTGGCCTCTCCCCATCGGGGGAATGGGCTTTTCAGGAGCAGACGTGCGATAAAACCAATTTTAAATGTGTTGATTAATCGGCGGGCGGAATTATGCGACGTATCCGTGGCGAGCCGTTTTATGAAGTCGTTAGTGAGGGTGCGAGAGCGCAGCGTTTGGCCAGGGCCAACCAGATGCCACGTGGCCAGGAGATGTTAACTACCTCCCCTGGTATGCAGGAGGTCGTGGGTTCGATCCCGACCATGACGCCTGCTGCTGTATATTTGGAATTTATGTGTCTTTCTCCCCGTCGTCGCGTGGATTTTCCTCCGGGTCCTACGGGGTTTCCCCTCCATATTTAGAATCAACATCACGCGTTTAGATTATTTGGTTGCTATATATTTGCACGTGATGATAAGCCACTTCGTTGAGCTGTCATTTGTAATCAGCAGGTCGCTTTGAAAAAGGGCTCTATAGTATAGCTCAGTGGGCCTTACCTGGTAAAATAAAAAATACATCGTTTTTATTTTAGATGCCACGCGGAGAGTGGTGGCCTCAGTGCGCTGTGCTGCCACCGCTTCTGTGCGTCGCCTTCTACTTGTGATGGCCACTCTCTCTCTCTCTTATTTTATTTTTTATATTTTTTTCTCCACGAGTTGAGTGAATTAGCCTTGGCTGCACAATAAGGCTAGGCCGTCAGAGTTTAATTCATGCCGGGGGCACTTGAGAATGGCATTGGTTGGTCTAAACCTGATATCCAACTGCTCGTGAGTTTAAATTATGCCTAATCGCATCACCATATCGTAATTGCCTTTCTCAACTAAAAAAAAATGCGTCCTTACATTTTCAGGGTCACAAGTGTAGGGCCTCTGTTCTGTAACCAGAAGATCACATCATTTTATTAATCCAGAAATAGTGCTTGCGGTCGAAATAACATATTCAAACGTGTCCATATTGCACGCACAGGAATACAAAGACCCCTGCGTATCCGTTTTAGATTGAGTGTTGGGGCGAGTGGCGTTAGCGGGTGCCTATGACGGCACTGGCAAGGCACACGAGGGGGTGGTGTGAGCATCACCTCGCCCGGCCGCCTTTGTCTCACTCGTGCCGATGTTTAGACACTGCACCAGATACTCCACGCACGTACATATTTACGCGCTCACGCACGCGCTCACGCACGTGCAGACACACAGGAATCACATTAAAATTATCATATATTTCCTCGCGGCAATGAACAGATCATTAATAGTTTGCTTTGTGTAATATATGCGCGACACTTCTGGCTGTGTATAATATGCGCCATGTGTCCATTAGGAAGCGTGGGGTTGTCGTTTTTTGTTGCTGTGTTAGCAGACGCAGCGCAGTGTTTACAAAACGCCCATTACGATAATTTTCGAGGGGTTGTTTTCAAGGACTCAACAAGGGCCAGCAAGGAGCAATCTGCAAAGATTCATGAATTGCGCTCATTTTCTCCCACGTCGGCGTGCGTAGCGCTAACACGCGCGGCGCACGGCGCCTGCCTATTAACATCCACTCTGGGTGTTTTCCTCGAGCAGGACTTTGCGAGCTCGTTAACCTATTATTTATTTATGTATCTCAGCAGCATAAATTCCCTACCCGTTCCTTCTGTATGGGATAGAGTGTTTCCCCCTCGCATGTTTGAGTTGTTCGTGGGATGTTCTGATTTTCTTCCACATGTAAACAAAACGAGCTATGCATTAATTGACCGATGACACCTTGATACATAAAGGACTGCAGAGCTTTGGTAATCGTTGGCACCGGCTCACCTCGTGCTGCCGTGCGGCTGCTCGTCTGTGGTTCCTCCTCGTCGCTCCACTGAGTCGTTCTCTCTCTACGAGAGTGAGCGGACACTGTGCACGTTGACGTGGCGATACGATGTGAATGATTACATATATAGAATGATGACATATATAGAATGATGACATATATAGAATGATGACATATAAAATGAGTTGATCAATTAAACTCATTCCCTTGCGCTGCCGCGTTGTTGGCAGTGGCTCGCGAGCACAAACACCAGAAACGCAACGCGTTTGTCCATGACGCCGTGGCCCTGAGGGGACATTTGGAGTGTGGGCATTGCTTCGGGCACGAGGGCCATTACCCTCAAACGTGACCTCTCAGATGTTGCTTTCAGTTTAGGTCACAGTGCGGTAGCCGAACGCATGCACGCGTCGCCGCTAAATACCAAAACACCCCCTGCACGTGCCGTGGCAGTTGTTGCTCCTCCGCATCTACATCACCCGTACGAAAGAAGAGGAAGAAGAAGAAGAAGATTGCTCAGTGTCATTGTCGTAGAGTATCAGCGGTCATCGACTCATCATCGTAGCAGGGACCGGATGCGAACTGAGACCGCCGCAAGGCAGAGTACGAGATGCAGTGCGCGTGTGTACAGGGCGGTGTGAGCGCTGGGCTCGCGGCACAACAACAACAACAGCAACAACAGCAGCAACAACAGCAACAACAACAGCAGCAGCAGCAGCCAGGAGGGAGTTCGTTTCTCAGCGCTGCTCGTAAATACGCCTCTGCTGCTGTAATCGCTGGTTCGCGAATGACCCATCTGTGCCTCGGGGCTGATACAGAATGTGCTCATTAAAGGGCTCGGTTTTAAAAGTTAAACAGGCCGTACGCTACAGAATCACCAAATTGCACGCATTTATTTTTCAAATCGCGAAAACTTCGAGTTTTTTAAAAAAATCCTTCTTCAAAAATGCCGGCAAACTGAATGACGGATGGATGTTGTGTGTGCAACGCATGACAAATGGTCACGCCAAGCCTCATGTTTCTCAGCATTCGCGAACGGTGCTTCTTGATGTTGCGTTGTAAGTCGATAGAATTGGCAGGCGATGCGTAATCCATAGCACGGCTTGCATGTGGGGCAGTGATTGATATAAAAATAGTGCAATGAATATTAGATTAGCTGAACTTTAAAATAAAAATTTGTTTAGCGAAGGAAAAATTAATCGATTGAGGTGGCCAAACCGATTTGAATAAAAACAAAACCCCGCAGCCTCTAACGGAGATGGTGACGATAATGACCTCTTATCACACACACACACACGTATACACTTAAATATGTCTGCACGAGTATAATTAAACGTTTCACAAAGCTCATCATAGGCCAGTCAACCACGAGTGGCAGGCGGCTTCAGACGACGGCTTTCTGCAAAGTGACCGCTGCACAGATGCGCCTCGAGGCGGCGTTTATCTCCGGTTTGCAGGCCAGAGCCGGTGGCGGAAACTCCACATTCCTATGGCGCGGCGAGTGTCTGCAGAGGGCAACCGCTGTCGACTTCCCGACACATCGGTGCTGATTGCATAGACCCTGTAGGGACGATGGGTGGGGTCAACCCCGTCCGACCTGGATGGGAACCTTGCGATAGCGAGCCGCTCTCTGTACCACGGAGACATGGAGAAGAGCTGTCAGTCGTGTTCCACCAAAGGAACAGAAATGTGAAACGAACCTCGTGGAATTATCTCCTTCAATAGACATCAAAGCTCTATTTGTGTACATTTTCGATCATCAACGGTGAAGCGTTTGGATGGATTCCTGTCCACAGTCATTTAGTGAAACTGGTCGAGGTCACTCCACGTAAATAGCCAGGCGTAGTGTGGATATTACCGCCGTTTCACCAGCCTTGCACAACCCTTAGTAGGTGCTCACTAATAGCATATTGTTTACCTTCTAAACTAAACTGTTTATTTTATTTGACTCGTTAAGGCCCGCTGAGCTCTGGAGCTCTTTTCAGAAGCGACCTGGTCGCGAATTGAAGCTCAACGAAGTGAAGGGAACAACCAGAGGAGCCGGAGATCGCGTAAACATGCAAACTCAAAATATATAGAGCAGCAGCAGGCGTCAGGGTCGGGATGGAACCCACGACCTCCTGCGTACCAGTCGAGGTAGTGAACATCTCGCCACCCCAATGACTTTCTGAAATGTATCTGAAGAGGCGATTGCAGAGAGGTATTACTTTTCCACAAATCAGAACCCTCGGCCTTGTTCACAGAAGATGTAAACAGTGGCCTTCTCTTGAATAAGCCACCTCAACTATAGATTAAAGCTAACCATTGCAATAATTAGCAAAATGTAATCGGGTATTGTATTTTAAAAAAACAATTCAACTCGATGCTGATTGATGACATTAGCAGAGTCCGTTTTCGAATCGTCACGTTCCGGTAAACAAACACTCACGCCTCGCTTGTTGATGGTGAGAACTTTGAACGCAGCGTGTGCACCAGGGTCTCGCGCCAAACTATAACTACCCACATCTGTTCACTTTTACTGCGAATTAATATAATTAATACCTGTCCCGTTTATCAGCGGTGACATTCACAACCGGTTCAATACAGCGAGGACCAAGAACATCCGTCTCTCATCGGCATCCTCGCCTATGTGCACGTACGCGTGTGGGAATGTGCCTGCGTGTGTGTCTGTGTGTGCCTGCGTGTGTGTCTGTGTGTGCATGCGTGTGTGTCTGTGTGTGTGCGTATTGTAGTGCCTAGCGTGCTGCGCTATGAACCTGGCGACCCGGGTTCGATTCCAGCTCACGGCCTACAACAGTGACGACTATCTGAACAGGTCCTGGTCTTCCCCTAGGTAGACTCAGCATCAAATGAGTACATGGTACGATGTGTAAACATCGTCACTAGTGAGACAAAGGCGGCCGGGCGTGGTGTTGGCCACCCACACCCTCGTGTGCCGTGCCGGCCTTCATAGGTGCTCGCTAACAGCACTTGCCCCTACAGTCTGTTAAGGCTACACGGGGGATCTTTGTCTTTGTCTTTGTTTTGGGCACACACGAGGCGCACGTGAACGCCGTTCTCTCTCCGCGTGGTCGCGGGGATTTTGTGGTTCTCCTCCACATCCCTCCACATTCACACTCTCGACACGCTGCTGACAATCAAGTCCACACGGTCAGCCACTTTCGTTGGGCTTTCATTTGTGATGGACAGCTGGCTTCTGAAAAACAGCGAAATAGCTCAGTGCGCCTTACCTGGTAAGTTAAAACTAGTTTAGTTTGTTTAGCTTAGTTGAGAATGGCACGACTACGTCATCCTGAGGATGAGTGTAGTTTGTGTTGTGTTGTTTGATCAGGCGCGAGAGCTCAAGGCACCAGGATCGAGTCTCATTTGCTCGAGCGAAACTGGGTCAGCGACACGACATAAGTGAATATCCAACACAGTTGTACAGTCAAGTAAGCTGAGAGAAGAACAACCGCGTCACTGGAAAAATCTAATGACTGCACAGACATAATGTACAAATCAAGATTATTTTTGATATATATAGAACATCGTCCTGAACGTCCGTTGGCTCGGTTAATTCAGTTTTAATTGCGTTCCTGTTGGAACATTTTGAGTAAAAGTTCTGTTTTTGCATAATGTGCAATATGCAGAGATGCAGACTCTGAAATATTAAAATTAATTTCCCCTTAAAGAGAATTTATATCGTGGCCCACCTCAACTATCGGGTTAGGTGGCCGGATTGTTGCAGCGAGGGTTCAACCGAGTCTCTTCATGCCTCCGGGGTTAACAAATTGAGTACCAATTTGTTGTGAAATCAACAGCAGCTGTTTAATGGAAAGACACGATCCAGCCATATGAATGTGGAATCCCCCCCCCCCCCCCCCCCCCCGCTGAGGGTGAAAATATAGGAGATTAGTGGGTAACGAAATGTACTTTCGACTAAAAAACAAATATGACTGCATCTCAAGATGCTTCTTCTTCCATGTGGCTGTTGATGTAAATAGCTGCAATGTCACTTGCAGGCGGTCAGGGCAGACGACCGCGTCAGGAGCAGCAGCGGAGTGCATCGCTGTGATGTCTCCTTCGTATTTGTGGATCGGGGCATTGCATCGTTCTACGCTGTACGGTCTGTTCTGGATGACCACAGTTTGTAATTGTCCACTAGGCATCAGGAATGCCTCAACATTCTGTTCACAGCGCGGTGTTCCCACGCGGCACGTCAGTTGGCACGTAAACTTACTCAGAAAATTCGGAGTGTAACGATGCATCGATTCATTGATTCACATTGATTTTCAAGGCTCGTGATACATGCACTTGAGTTTCGTGTGTGTTGGAATCAATATAAAATTATGTCATCATCATCCAAGATCTTTCCACTGGTGGATAAGGGCCTACCCACGTCATCGCCATCCTCCTCTCCGCAGTACCACGAGTCTTATGGCATTTGATTAAAATCACAGTTGCTGAACACAGACCAAAAGGCCCAAACAATAAGCCGCCAGCAACAAACAGCACTGTTAATGTTGTAATCGATTGCAGTGAACGTGTTTCATGAATTGAACGAGCTTTTACGACTCGGGGAAAGATATTGCAGAGTGGACAGTGGGAGGAAAGGTCAAGTACTTTGACCTCCAGTGTGGTGAGTCAGTGGGAGAGTGAGTAAGTGGGTGTGTGAGTCAGTGAGTGGGCTTGCGAGTGAGTGAGTGGGTGTGTGAATGAGTGAGTGGTTGAGTGGGTAAGTGTGCGAGCGAGTGAGCAAGCGAGTGAGTGACTGGGTGAGTGAGTGGGTGTGTGAGTGAGTCAGTGAGTTGGCTTGCAAGTGAGTGAGTGGGTGTGTGAGTGAGTGGTTGAGTGGGTGGGTGATTGAGTGGGTAAGTGTGCGAGCGAGTGAGCAAGCGAGTGAGTGACTGGGTGAGTGAGTGGGTGTGTGAGTGAGTCAGTGAGTTGGCTTGCAAGTGAGTGAGTGGGTGTGTGAGTGAGTGGTTGAGTGGGTGGGTGATTGAGTGGGTAAGTGTGCGAGCGAGTGAGCAAGCGAGTGAGTGACTGGGTGAGTGAGTGGGTGGGTGAGTGGGTGATTGGGTGTGCGAGTGAGTGAGTGGATGAGTGGGTGGGCGAGTGATTGAGTGAATGGATGAGTTCGTGGGTAAGTGAGCGAGCGAGTGAGTGAGTAGGTGGGTGGGTGAGTGAGTGAGTGGATGAGTGAGTGAGTCGGTGGGTGGGTGAGTGGGTGGATGAGTGAGTGAGTAGGTGGGTTGGTGAGTGAGTGGATGAGTAAGTGAGTATGTGAGTCGGTGAGTGGGTGGATAAGTGAGTGAGTAGGTGGGTGGGTGAGTGGGTGGATGAGTGAGTGAGTAGGTGAGTGGGTGAGTGGGTGTCAAACACGGGATTAGGACAGCACGGCCAAACTGACAGACGGTGTCCTCAACGTGACGGGTGAAGGAAGCGGTGAGTGAAGTTCACCAGATCGGTAACCGTGGCGTGGCGATGGAACGGCTCCGTGCATTAAATTGCCGAAGCCATTGTCAAGCCACACGGCCAAGCCACACACACGGCGTCGCAGTGTTCACTGCGATTGAGGTTGGGCCGTCTCTGATGGTTTTCCCCCATTGGCTGGTGAGGCTAGGGTTGTGGGTGGAGGGCGTTGTGATTGTGCCTGTGCCTGGAGGACAGCTTGTCATGTGGAAGCTATTGCTGAAAAATGCATGAGAGGAGGGGTTGGGTTTTTGTATCTTTAATAATATCACTACAAGTGACGACTGACACGGCGTACAAATAAAAGTGGCAGCCAAGAGTAACGCCAATGCTCTTTATTCTGCTGGCGTGACACGGCTGTTGCATGGGACGGTTCGGCATCGTTTTGATCTAAATCCTATTTGCATACCAAGCCCTTGTGCTCGTGAGAGTGGCAATCAAGGAATGGCTTTGTCACGTGTTTTGAGTGCCGTCCTTTTTAACAAACACCGCCGATGTTCAAAGCAGAGCGCGCTGGAAGTGCCCATTTGTGGAAAAAGCGCCTCGTGTCCACGTTCACATTTTTAATTAACGAAGCTTTGCCGAGAATCGAAGTGTTTTGACTCGCTCCGTGCGCTGAAATGGGTTTCAGATTTAACATTTAATTACGCGACAAGCGCTACCGTGCGGTTGTGCCCACTCACCCAATTTTCATTAAATGCAATCCTTAGACTATTTGTTGGCATATTTGCATTCTCATAATAGTGCTCTTAAAACGCTCGTGCGTGAGTCTTTTTCCCCCCACTTCACATGATTACGTTTGCTTGAACAACACGCTGAAACGCAATGCCGACATTCCGGCGTGCACGAAGCTCCATCATCCCCCTCCCCAAGCTGCAGTCTATTGAGTGATGGAAGAGGAATAGGGAGGGGGAGAAATAAGAGGAGGAGAACGACGGTGGGTGATGGACAAGAAAGAGACGGGCAGAGAGAACGCGACGAGATTCAAAAAATAATTGAGGAGCAAATCGACTGCATGCCCCTATAAAGCATTAAACTTACGTGCCAACTTGAGCCACTCTATGTTACAATACATTTTATTTACCCATAATCTCTGTTTTTGGGTTAGGTCACGTAATATAAATGTGTCGTTAAACCCGTTACCACCCGACACAGCCAAGTAGTAGGTTTGTCAAATAAAGAAAAAGTGCCAATTCGTTACTAGTACAGCACACCGGTGTGTTGGAGAGTAAACTCACAAATGTACTCAAATTTAATATTGACTTGAAGCTTTCGTGATTGCAGGAATTCATATTCTTTGAGTCTTTAGGTAAAGTCGCGTAGATAGGTTCAAAGAAAATAACAAAAAAAACGACGACGTTTCGATCGCAACATAAGCGGTCGTCATCAGGAAACCTTCGTCTTAGAGAAATCAATTTCGCGTGAGCCCACCGCATTAAAACAATGATCAGCCACGGCCGAGGTATTGGTCCTACCGTGTTTCAGATCTGCCTTACGTTCACGAGCACGGTCCGAGACGTGTCGCTTAGTTTCCCCAATGTAGCTGCTGCCGCAGACACAGCTTAGTTTGTAGACGCCGGGGTATTGCATATCAGGGATAACATCCTTCACAGATGGGATCAGATCACGAATTTTATGTACTGTGTTAAATCGAACCTGGATCTTGTGTTTGTTCATGATTTTGTAAATATTTTTCTGACCCCTGCTATGTATGGCAAGGTGATGGTTTTCATTTTGGCACGGACTGCGGAGAGGGTTGAGGAAGATGCAAAGGAAAAGGAAGGAGGGGGGGGGGGGGGGGAGGAGACGAGCGGCGGCGCTGTGTGTGTGTGGGGGGGGGGGGGTGATGCCCACGAGGCGAGGTGGGTTTGAGCAGCGCGAGACTGCGGCGAGCAGTGCGGAACGGCGTCGGCGGCGGTGCCGAGCGAGCGGGTGAGGTGGTGACGGCACGAGGAGGGGGCGAGAGGGGCGAGAGAGGCGCGGTGTTGGCGCTGAAGGGGGGGGGGGGGGTAGCGCCCTGACCGCACGTGTGCATACATCGTGGGGAAATTGTCCACTTAATGACGGTAATAAGGAGCCCCTGCGCACCGGCTGCGAAGCGTTTTGTGGAACCGTCGATGGAGTGTGCGCGCGTGCGCGGGCCGGAAGAGCAGCGCTGGTGGCGCGTGCGGGAATGAGGTGGGGAGGTGCCGGGACGGTCATTGATGCAGAAGAAGCGCTCACGAGCGGGGGGAGTGGGGGGCACCCCCCCCCCCCCACCTTCTCCGCTGCGTTGGTGCCGACGGCGCGTTCGCCTCGCCCAGGTGCACGGATGGAGACCGATAGCGCCACGTCGCGTGTGCTCACAAGGCCGGCCGGGCGGCCGGGCGGCTGGCTGGCTGTCACCATCGCTCCCGTCTGAAAGCTTCCCCGCCACCAAGGGCAGTTTTGAGGTCTCCACTGGCAATAGTCTCCAGGGCCACCTAAGAGGAGGAGGGGGTGTGGGGGGCTCAGAAGGGACATCGACCCCCTCTTTGAGCGGTGACGCCCACGCGGTGCCTCGCGCGGCACGCGGTGACGCCCTCGGGGAACCGGGAGCCCGGTGGGGGCGAGGGCGGGGTGGGGGTGAACGTCCGAGTTGCGCACACAGACACGCGCACACAAACACACGCGCACACAGACACACGCACACAGACACTCACAGACACACACGCACACAGACACACGCACACAGACACACACGCACACAGACACACACAGACACACGCTCACAGACACACACGTACACAGACACACGCGTACACAGACACACGCGCTCACACAGATGCGCCGGGCACACGTGCGGGAAGGTTGCGTCTCGAGACGCGTGTTGTCGTCGACTCGTGCTGAACGACGGCTGCGGAAATGGGAAGCAGCGGCGCTCGATGCGTTGCAGTGCAGGTCTGGGGCGGCGGGGTCCCGCGCCGCCTCCTTTACGTAACAAATGAAACGACTCACCCCGCCCCAGTTGGTAAGAGTTCGCCCACGAGCGTCCACGTTCTCGACCCCCGCCCCCACACTCAGCACTCCTGCAGCAGCGCGGCGCAGTTCTACTCCACGGCAATGAAACAAACGCTTTTTGGCCGTAATATTTTTCTGCCTTTGCCGACCTAAGATCGATTTTTTTTCTTTATGGAAGCAATTTTAGGGAACGGAAGAAACCACCCCCCCCCCCGTCAAATCGATCGCCCCTTGATGTAGTAGCAATGCACTTTAATAAAGTGTGTTTAGACTTGACGACGCTCCGATGTCGTTTGGTTATTTACTGCTGACGACACCGAAACATCGGACGCAACATTATTTATTTATTTGGAGGGGGGGGGGGGTGAGGGGGGGGGATCTCGCTCGGTCGCCTTTCTGGAAGAGGCCGAGGCCACGTGGCGGCGTGCGGTAATGCGATATCGACGTGAGGGCAGGACAAGCGCGAGCGTGTCCATTCGTGATCAATAACCAGCGGGTATCGAGCGCGCCGCGTGTTAGCAGCGAGGGGCGGGGAGGGGGGGGGGCAGCGGGCGAGGTGGGGGCCAGCCCCCCCCCCACCCCCGCCCCCTCGTGACGTAGCCGCCGCTGCGGCCGCGCGGTGACGCGAACGAAACTCGGGCACGGGGGCCCAACCCCCCCCCCCCCCCCAAGGTGGTTGATTACAAAATAATTAAAACAAAACGACGTCACAAGAAAATTAAGGCCACATCGTATGCGGTGAGCGTGCGCTCACGGCCAAACTACCGGTGACGATATTCCGTACCGGTCCTGGGCGTCCCCTAGGTCGACTCAGCCTCTAAAGAGGACCCGGTAGGGTGCGAGGCAACTTTCCGCGTGGATAAATGAACGCGCGGATTAATTCCTCGCGCTGCTCAATTGCAAATGCTGTGGATTTACTCTCCAACACACCGGTGCAGTGCTGCGCTACTGACGAATTGGCCAAGTTCTGTTGAAGTGACAAACCTGACTAATTGACTGGTGGTGGCGGGTTTAACGCAACATTTGCATATTTACGCGATCTAACCACCGCCCCCAAGAAACCCTCTTATTGCTGCTCAATTACCGTCCACGGCCGCCCCCCTCGCTCGGAGCGCCTAGTGGGTTCCCTTGGCTGGCCACGCGTGCTCAGAGCTGCACGCCGTTCGTGCGGCGCGAGGAAACTTTGGGGATTCCATCACGAAAGTTGCGTTCGCGATGTCGGGGCTGCTCCACAGCTGCACAGAGGGAGCGCCTCGCACAATTAATTAATCGTTTGCGCTCCTGGTGTTTCCTTTAATCATGGTGCTTGCTATGCATTGCTGTTCAAATCTATATTGTGCCCATCAATATTTGTTTGTGGCATGGCACACATTTCGTCTGGCTGTTGAGTTGCATCTTGGCTGGAGAAAGTGTTCACATCAGTTGTTGCTTCTTCTTGTCTGGAGAATGTGCCAGATTTGTCCGCACGGTATAGGGGGAGGGCTGCTCAAGTTGAGTACTTAAAAATTTTTTATTTCAATTTGCATGCGGCGACCGTGTATCTGTGGCAGCGTGAGTCGGAAGGCGCCATCTTTATATCGTGCGGATAAGAAAGGTCACTTGAAGGGATCTCAAAAGTTGTTCTGTGGAAACTCCTTTTACAGGCCATCCTGTAAATACAGGGTGATGCACTGCTCACTCCCAGTTCTGATTGGATACTTCATCTCACCACATTATTGCTGGAATAAAATTGCCGTCAAGTCTAGACGACGTTTTCTTGTTGGGAAAAAAAAATCACACCGTTGCGTAGGTCATCAGCGGACGTACCCCCGTGTGCGCGTGTGAGATGTATGTAGGGAGCGGTGGCAGAGCGGTTAGCGCACTGCTCTATGAACCCGACGACCAGAGGTCGTTTCCCCCTCATGGGTAACATCAGTGGCGAACATCTGAAGCAGGATTTGTGGACTCAGTCTCATATCAAATGCAGTGTGTAAACATCAGCACTGGGGAGACAAAGGCGGCCGGCCTTGGTGCAAGCACCCTCGTGTGCTATGTTGACTTCCATAGGTGCTCGATAACAGCACTTGTCCCGGGTAGCCCGTGCAGACTACGCGGGGGAGCTTTGTCTTTGTGTAGTGGGCACTTGCTCCTCGTTGCTCTCAGGGCCGTGAAGGGGGGGGGGGGGCGAGGAGGGCTGGGGGGGGGGGGGGGCGGGGGATTGCGCAATCCTCGCGTCACAGCGGAGCGCCGATCGCCGCGGCCCAAGGCACGCGGGCGCCTTGATTGATCGATCGACCGGCTTGAGTAAAAATCTGATTGAGACCATAATTCAGGGCTAAATCTAACGAAATCGGTTAAAGATGGAGTGGGGATAGAGGAGGCGTGGGGGGGGGGTCACCTGGGAAGCGGCGTGGGGGTGTGGGGGGGACGTCGTGGTGGGGGGGTCAACGCTGGCGGCTCTCTGAGTCTCGAGCAGTGGCGCTTCGCCGCGCGCCCTCCACGTCGCTCTCGCGAGTGTCTCCGACAGTTGGACGGCGCTGTACACATGTGGATTATTATTGTTGTTTTCATTATAGCGGTTTTTTTATTCTGTAATTGTGGAAAGCTTTGATGTTGTTCGCCGGCTGAGTCGCCCTTCAGCAATTGTTTCTTGCTGTGGTTGTCACACCTGAAGACTGACGCATGTGTTGCGCCCGAAACGTCGTGATTTAATTTATTTTATGCCTACGTGACTTTACCGAAAGAACCAAAGAGTAAGCTTCTTAGCTCTATGGGCTTTGCTCGGGAAATTTACTTCTGGTTCTAATTATTTATTATATTATCAGTTTTTAAACGTCAGTGTTTTCCTACTCAGAGTGTGTGTTTGAGGGTGGAGGGGGTGGTCGTCTCTTTTGGTGGCCCTGAGCCAATGGTGGAAATTCCACATTTCCATGGTAGGAACCGGTCACTCTATAGGACAACCTATCTTTGCTTGCCACATTGTGGTATCTATTTTATCGATCCCAAAAGAATGGAAAAGTGGACCAACCCCAAAGCTGGGATGTGAACTCATAACCTCCAAAATGTTCGTAGCATGTCGCACTTTGTTGATTGTACAAACACTGCTATACTCTGATTGTATAACAGAACACCTGCTCACATAATTATAAATTTTTCCAAAAAGGGTTCAGTCAATATGGACAATTCCACTGTAACGGAATCACACGAGCATTGCGACACTGGTCACGTGTTGTCTCTTTTGTTATTGCCAATTGACGCCAATGCGAGATCAGAGCAAAAACAACTACATTCCAGAAGGAATTTAAAACAGTGCTCGATATTAAATGAAATACATTTACAGGAATCAAACTTGGCTACAACACATTAGCTTTTGAAAAAGCATTCAGAGTAAAATAAAGGTACAGAAATATCAGAGTATATTCATGGTGATTATTGCAGTCATATGCAAACAGACAACAATATAGAGTATGTCTAACACAGGAATTCCATGAGCGTGGGATTGGCCGAGTGTGCGGGTTGAATAAAAACTCAGCCGGTCTGTTGGACACGAGCCAGGAGCCTCGAACCCCACGTGGACACGAGCCACGACCCTCCAACCCCACGTGTATACTCCGATGCTCCTTCGGCTCATTGCCAGTGAGGTATCGCAGCCATCGGTGGATTAAGTGCCCCTCTAAAATGTGTTGTCTTTCCACATTCAGATTAATAGAGAAATAAAATCGCTATATATTTTCTCCACCTGCCAATTCAAGTTATTGCAGTGTTTTATAAACCCCACGGGAGTCTGCATTATGCGCATTGTGGCCGCACATGCCGATTTTGTTCCCAAGACGCACGGGATACACGCACGCGCGCGAGCTTGCGTGAGATTAAGTCGACGGATGAAACTGGGAGAATGATGCCGACTGCCTTGGTGATGCTGCAAAAATCGGGCTGGTTCTGGTACATGAAAGCATCATTAAATGGGAACTTTAGCAAACAAATGTGAAATGAATGATGGTGAAAATTGACCTACTTAGTGTAAATACAAGCACAATTTAAAACCCCTTCTGTTAATCCACTGCTGGATCAGGGCCTTTCCATATGCCTTGTGGGTCAGGGAGGGCATTATTTAATTGCATTTCATCGCACTGATCAGTGCAGGTTGGTAAAGGTACCACAATTGGCGTTGCTGGTCTGCTCTTTGCTCACAACCTCGTCTCCGTAGCAGCAGCATCAACACACTGGTTACCTGTCCAAGCACTATTCAGGCTCAAAGCTGCTTAGCTTTCCCATTGCAAACATTGTGAAAAATATATACTTATGAGAATTGACATTCGAATAATCTGCATTTCTAATTCCCACAAATAATAGATTGAATCGGAATCGGTAACATGACAGAAGGACATCAACAGGAAGACACTGCACAATAATGACCTCGTGGAACCCGGTGATGAAACAAGGACATTATTACATAAACACAAATAAATACATTATCATTCGCCACGGTAAATCCACTGCTAGATGAAGGCCTTCCCAAGCCGCCACCGCCACCTCCCAGGATCCTGCGATGGAACGATCCGCCGAGCCCCTGCACACGAAGCCGATTTCACTGCTCCATCTCCGCGGGTGGTCGCACGCCGCGACGCCTTGCGGTATCTGTTTATTATTATTATCCTTGCCCATCGGCCGTCATTCATTTCGAACGACGTCTACTGGCCCAAGTAAACTTCAAAAGCACAACACAATATAAACCTCGGGACATTTTTCGTGGACAATCTCGAGGAGTCGGCGTCCTTGCGCGCAGAGCGCGGGGGGGGGGGGGGGGCTCCGTCACGCGGCGGCCGCGATCGCCGGAGGCACTCGAGCGCGGGTGCCTCCCAGCGGCGTCCCCTCGACGCGATCTGCCCCCTCCTGTCTCTCGGATCAATCCGCAGGGTCCCCAATTTGAAGTCGTCATTCCTCTTGGGTGCCCTCTGATGAATTGCCGAACAAACCTTTTGAAGGTCGCTGGCGTCGTCTTGAGAGTACGGCCTGTGGGTTTTTGGGAAACAAATGAAAGTCTTAAAGTGCGGCTTTGCAACTGCCCGGCGCAGGTAACCGCACCCATTGACCTTTGCCCCGGGTCGCTCTTGTGTCACAATTGATGATCGCTTGCCACGCCACAATGCAGCCACTGACACAATCGCGAACGGAGCAGCAACCATTTGCGTCAGCATCAGAAGCAGCAGCAATTTTTATGTTACGCATTCTCCGAAGAAACTCCATCGCACTCGGAAATGCGTGCATGCTGGAAACAAATCGACGTAACAATGTGGAAGAGTGTGCTGCTCACAAACAGTAGGGAGGCACGACTCCCATAATGCCTCGCGTGCATGTGTCATGTGGACCACCACGTTGCGAGCACGATGTTCTCGACCTTGCCCAAGCCACCGGCTCAGCAGAGCCGAACGCGCAGCCGTGGTTACGGGTCAGGCCACCACGAAAGAGCAGAGGGCGCGGCGCCTCCACGCCCTCGTGACTGGGGTCCCGCGGGGCGCGGGCGACGTCGTCGCTTGCGAGCGCGACGCGGCACCCGCGGTGACCTCCGCGTTGCGCAAGGTCGCGCCGCCACTCGCCCTGACCCCCAGCGTGTCCTTGCGCAGACGACGCGGCGACGCTCCCCGTGTCGGCGCCGCCGCCGCCACCTCCGCCGTGCGACCTTTTCAATTATTCCGCCGCCGAGTGGCTGCGCGTCGTCAGTTCTTTCGGATAGCGATGGAATCGTAATGAAACATGATTCGGCGAACACGCTATCTGGAACATATTAAATCGGGCTCGGTTCTTCGTCCCAGATCAAACATATTAAGCTGCACTTCTAAGCCAATATTATCTTAGCAGGCTGACAAAGTTTCTTCGCAATTTGAATTTAAATTCAAGTATTACTGCCAGGACTGGCACGTGAGCACACACGCGCACAGCGGCGTGTGGACCACTCGCCGTGATGAAATCCACCTGATTACTGGGTCCACACTAACGCTGTAAATCTCCGTCTCCTGTTGGAATTTGCGCTTTTAGCTGCAGCGCATTAATAACATCGCTGGGTATCGCATCATGGTGACGGGCAATCATCAGCAATGGGCAGTCGGAAAAAAATGCACGGCAATTTTTTACTTAACTTTGAAAGCACTACTTTAGAAATGCAACAGTGAAAATGTCATTTGATGCATCAAAAATGCATTTATTGAACACAACGCAAACGACGCATCCATTTTAGCACGTGGTTTTGGACACACGAACATTTTTATCGGTCATATTGTTTTTTAAAATAAATGTCACTGAGTGGGGCTGGGGCAGGGGGGGGGGTCAAGGATAATAGCGGAGCGGCAGCCAAGGAATGGAACACGCCTGGTAGCTCTCTATAACTCGGTACCGTCAGAGATGGTGACGACTTGGGGAAGACTTCATCCACAAGTGGATTGATCATGGCTGCTGCTGCAGCTGCTAGTGATGATGAAGCGGCTTCCTATTGGAGCAGAGTCGTGAATAGTAATCTCAGGGTGTCTCGATCGCTCGCCACCTTTGACGAGCCCTTGACTCGCCACAACAGCTGTCACGAGCTCCGCCGCTCACTCCGCGAGGCGCCACGAGCACACGCGTGTACTCGCAGTGTGTACACGCGTGCTCACGGCGCGGTGTGTATAGGCGCGGTGCGGTGTGGACACGCTCTGTGTGTACACGCGTGGTGCGGTCTGTGCACACGCGCTCTGTGTACACACCCGCTTGCGGTGCTGTGTGTACACGCGCTGTGTGTGCTGTGTACACGCGCTGTGTGTATGTACGCGGTGTGTACGCACACGGGGTGTGGTGTGTACACGCGCTGTGTGTGCTGTGTACACGCGCTGTGTGTATGTACGCGGTGTGTACGCACACGGGGTGTGGTGCATACACGCGCTGTGTGTGCTGTGTACACGCGCTGTGTGTATGTACGCGGTGTGTACGCACACGGGGTGTGGTGTATACACGCCCTGTGTGTGCTGTGTACACGCGCTGTGTGTATGTACGCGGTGTGTACACGCGCTGTGTGTGGTGTGTACACGCGCTGTGTGTCCTGTGTACACGCGCTGTATGTGGTGTGTACACGCGCTGTGTATGCTGTGTACACGCGCTGTGTGTGGTGTGTACACGCGCTGTGTGTATGTACGCGGTGTGTCCGCACGCGCTCGTATCTCCGGGTCGGCCTCTATCACGGGGGCTTCTGCCGGCCCCTCGAGGCGCGTGATGGATGCGCTGCCCCAGTTGGCTCGCCGACTGAGTCGAGTAAATAAAAACGAGTCTCCACGCTCAGTGTTTGCGAGGTGCTCATCTTCATCGGTGGCCCCCCGAGTGAAAGATGGAGATTTCCACATTTATATTGCAAGCGCCAAACTCAGCATGAGATGATGCTTTTTTTGCGGTGTGATACGTTGTTGGTGGTACAATTAACAAAAAACTCACACATTTGTCAATCGCATTGCACGAAAAAAAAAACCGCGGCTCTTCGGGAAATGGCCGTGCAGTCCATGGGCCCAGGCGAGATATTTCACTTTTGGGTACCACCGGAGGTGACGTGAATTTAGTGGTTCCAAATTTTTTGGTGAGGCCAATAACAGTGAATTATGGGTTAACTATTTAAATATGAGTGGGTTATAAAGGAATTCACTCGTATTAGCCATGTAAATACGTGGCAACTGCTAAAGATGCAGACCTTAGGTGGGACAGATTTCTCCTCTGGCTCATTGACTCTTCTTCGTAGCACATAGACAGCCAATGTCGATATCGCACGGAGTGGCGCTTATGTTAACAACCCCAAAGAAATAAAGGTTCGGGCCAATTCCCCGCTTGCAGATTGAACTTGCAACCTCACGACTGCGCGCCAAGCGCACGTACGCGCACTACGCGCGCTAAGAGAAATGACGTTACATTTTATTCCAAAATTCACGTTGCCTTTTAATGTCAAACGTTGAAAGATGATTTGATATTTAACATTCCTCGCTCGAGCGTGCTCCTCTGCGCCGCTAAATGACGTCTCAAGGAGGCCTTTGTTTTATTTTCCCCAAATCCCGCGGGCGAGCGGTTCTTGTGGACGTGACGTTGACGGACAATGACCCGTGCCTGTGAGTCCGTCACGGGATCTGTAACTCACGAGACACTCGCCGCCCACCGCGCTGTCAGCCCGTCTGCGTCGAGAGCTGTGCGCCGGCTTCTCCCTCCGTCATGTGATCGGATTGGACACGAGATTATTGCCTTGATGGGTGACACAGTGAGCTTCTTCCACCGCACAACAATTGGTCATTTGGAGTCTGCGGTAATTCCTGTTCCAATTTCATGGAACCGCCTCGGGCAAAATGGAAAATATACATCAAGGGTTCCATATTCAGCAGGCATGAGCGTTGCGTGAGAGGCTCCGCGCGGGCACTGTGCACGCACGTGTGTATGTGTGTGTGTTATGGGGAGCGGTGGCGCAGCGGTTAGCGCTGCGCTACGAACCTGGCGACCCGCGTTCGATTCCCGCTCACGGCGAACAGCAGTGACGAGTATCTAAACCGGTCCTGGGCCTCCCCTAGGTCGACTCAGCCTCAAATGAGTACCTGGTGCGGTGTGTAAGCATCGCCACTGGGGAGACAAAGGCGGTCGGGCGTGGTGTTGGCCACCCACCCCCTCGTGTGCCGTGCCGGTCTTTATAGGTGCTGGCTAACAGCACTTGCCCCTACAGTCTGTTAAGGCTATACGGGTGATTTTTGTCGTATCTTTGTGTGTGTGTGCGCGCACACGCGTTATGCTCTTATACGTAGAAATGAAGACGGAACTGGTTTGCGGAGTGTTACATTGTAACACAGAACTGTAACCCGGTGCACACAGCTGCCCGGGTCCGATACGCAGTCGCCTCCTTTAGCCGGCACTCCTTCGCGAGTCTCGACCGGCGTGCATCGCGCCAAGGAGCGACGGGTCGGGCCCAGTGGCGCTTCGCTCCCTGGCAGTCAAGCGGGTGTCTGAAACCCGCGTTCCCCCAAGGAGATTTGGAGCTCTCAGAGCCAAAGCACCTTGCTAAGGGGAGGCGCACTGGCGCACAGAAACACACGCGCACGCTGCTCGCCAATCCACTGCTAGATAAAGACCCCCGTCCCCCAATGCCACACTTCACCGCTCTGGTCACTGTGCGTTGCTGGGCCGCAAGGCGCAGTCGGCTCAGTGTGTGTCTCCATCCACACACGGGACCGCGATCTTTCTTGATAATTCGCGGAGTAAGTTCCTGGATAACAAAAACACTTTGCTGACCTGCTGTTTACTGATGTTTGGAGAGGAAAAAAGTATCATCTAATTTAATACGCAGTTGCATTAAATGCGCATTAATGAGGATCGGCATCTCCAAAGAGAAAGTTAAACAAATAAGCGTGTAATTAAGGGGGAGATGTTTAATGACACCCCATGCCTTGCGGTGGGGTTGCGACGAGTCTGTTGCAGGGACATGCAAGTTGCTGTAAAATATCCTGCAGAGATTGCTTGGGATTACTCCAGCGGAGGCCGTAGACATGATGCATGGATTTTGGCGAAGCTCAGCAGGAGGAGGAGGATAAATTGGGGGCGTTATACGCAGTGGCCAGGGCGCCGTTGTGACGGTGAGAAACGTGTGCAACAAACAGAACAAACCAACCCATCGAATAGCGTCACGTATTGTTTTAAAGTTCATGTACAACTGTATTAAACATTTAAAATCACCCAAACGTGGCAAGTGTGGGATTACAGTTTTTGCCCGATCACACAGCGAGAGGACACGGACCACCCCCACCCCTGTTACGCTCCAGAGATTGTTGGGAAAAGCGCTGTTAGCGCGCCGAATGATCTCCTTCAATAGACATCAAAGCTCTCTTTGTGTACATTGTCGATCATCAACGGTGAAACGTTTGGATGGATTACTGTCCACAGGCATTTACTGAAACTGGTAGTGGTCATTCCAGATAAATAGCCAGGCGTAATGTGGATCTCATCAGCCTTGACAACCCCTTAATCTGTGCTCACTATTTGCGTCTTGTTTTCCTTATGAACTTAAATTTTTGTTTTATTACACCAGGTAAGGCCCAAACTAAGTGGCTCATCACGTGAACATGTTTGGCAGCCAAACACTCTAAACGCACGTTGATGGAAAACCCGGAGGACCCGGAGAAGAATCCACGCGACCACCGGGAGAACATGCAAACACCAAATATGCAGCACCAGCAGGCGTCAGGATCGGGATCGAACCCCCGACCTCCTGTATATCAGGCGAGGGAGTTAACATCTCACCACCGCTGCGTGTACACAAGGGGTGTGTGTGTATACGTCACCACTGCGGCGTGTACACAAGGGGTGTGTGTGTGTGTGTGTACGTCACCACTGCGGCGTGTACACAAGGGGTGTGTGTGTGTACATCACCACTGCGGGACAACGCCATGCTCTTCCCGCCGCTGATGTTCACACACTGCAGCAGGCACTCATTTAAGGCTGAGGTAATCTAGAGGAGACGGCCCAGGATGTGAGTCGAACCGGGGCCGCGGGGCTCGCAGCACGGAGCGCGCTGCGAGCCGTCGCCCCGCGTCTCGGGCGGCCTCGCGCGTACCGGCCATGTCAGGATTTTTTTTTCAATGTCCTCTCAGCAGGGAATCACAATGTATATATTTAATAAATCAGTGTGTGTATGGTGCTGCAGCAGTACAAGTGTGTCTATGTGTGCTGTACAGCAATAAATAGCACGCTTTATTTCCTTCGTGCGCAGGCACGGCTCACAAAACGCTCACCATCGCGAAACACTCACCCTCATGAAACACTCACCCTCACGAAACACTCACCCTCATGAAACACTCACCCTTATGAACCACTCACCCTCACGAAACACTCACGCTGGTGAACCACTCCCCTGGTGAACCACTCCCCCGGTGAACCACTCCCCTAGTGAACCACTCCCCTAGTGAACCACTCTCCTGGTGAACCACTCCCCCGGTGAACCCCTCCCCTAGTGAACCACTCCCCTAGTGAACCACTCCCCTGGTGAACCACTCCCCTGGTGAACCACTCCCCTGGTGAATCACTCCCCTGGTGAACCACTCCCCTGGTGAACCACTCCCCTGGTGAACCACTCCCCTAGTGAACCACTCTCCTGGTGAATCACTCCCCTGGTGAACCACTCCCCTAGTGAACGACTCCCCTGGTGAACCACTCCCCTGGTGAACCACTCCCCTGGTGAACCACTCCCCCGGTGAACCACTCCCCTGGTGAACCACTCCCCTGGTGAACCAATCCCCTGGTGAACCACTCCCCCGGTGAACCACTCCCCTAGTGAACCACTCTCCTGGTGAATCACTCCCCTGGTGAACCACTCCCCTAGTGAACCACTCCCCCGGTGAACCACTCCCCTGGTGAACCACTCCCCTAGTGAACCACTCCCCTGGTGAACCACTCCCCTAGTGAACCACCCCCCTAGTGAACCACTCCCCTAGTGAACCACCCCCCTAGTGAACCACTCCCCTAGTGAACCACCCCCCTAGTGAACCACTCCCCTGGTGAACCACTCCCCTAGTGAACCACTCCCCTGGTGAACCACTCCCTTAGTGAACCACTCCCCTAGTAAACCACTCCCCCGGTGAACCACTCCCCTAGTGAACCACTCCCCTAGTGAACCACTCCCCTAGTGAACCACTCCCCTAGTGAACCACCCCCCTAGTGAACCACTCTTCTGGTGAATCACTCCCCTGGTGAACCACTCCCCTGGTGAACCACTCCCCTGGTGAACCACTCCCCCGGTGAACCACCCCCCTGGTGAACCACCTCCCTGGTGAACCACCCCCCTGGTGAACCACCCCCCTGGTGAACCACTCCCCTGGTGAATCACTCCCCTAGTGAACCACTCCCCTGGTGAACCACCCCCCTGGTGAACCACCCCCCTGGTGAACCACCCCCCTGGTGAACCACCCCTCTGGTGAACCACTCTCCTGGTGAATCACTCCCCTAGTGAACCACTCCCCTGGTGAACACACCGAGGGCGGTTGCCACCTCTCCTGGTTTCCCCAGGACTGTCCTCTTCATGACGGAGCTGTCCTGAGAGATGTGTAAATCTGTTAAGATTATTAATGATGATTTTGCTGCTGATAATACCCCACTCAAGACGACGCAGTTACACGCATGGCTGTGTCCTCATGGTGTGTATCTCAGGGGGGGTGGGAACCGCAGCACTCGTGCCCCCGTCCTCGTCCCTCTTCTAGCGCTACTGCCACGGTGACCCTGCCCCTGAACTTCACTCACGGACTCCTCACTCACCCTTCCCTTGCACCGCACTACTTCAGAATTCCCTCCCAATCGTCTATTTTCCATGTCCCTAGGATAACCTTCGCTCGATTCAACAAACGTGTTCGCTCTTATCCACTGCGACTTTAACAGCGCTGTTTGTTGCCAGCCGTTTGGCGTTTTGGGTCTCAGGACCTGTGCTCAAGAACCGTGATAACTAGATATGCATACACGTGTGTGTGTGTAAATATGTAACCGAGTGCGGCCGTGATGATGAAGGGAAACTTGCGTGCGGCCGACACCGGGGACCCGCCTGTAAATAAACATTTAGATTAAAAATAAACAGGCATATGAATTAATATTGACCAGGTGTGTTTGTAGAAACATCCGAGAGAGAGAGACACTCACATTAGTGGACGACGGGACGCGCGCGAGCGTGCGTGCGTGCCCGCACAAGTGGACGGATGGGCAGATAGAGGCCTGCGATCGATACGTCGATGATGGCGGTAATTGCGAGCGCCGCGGCCGCTGGGCTCGCAAGCCCGCGGCTCGCCGCAGGACGAGCCCGCGGCTCGGCGGGTGGTGGTGGCCGTGCGGTGGCGACGACGGCGGGGGGGGGCCCTGGCCGGGCAGTGGGGGGGGGGGGGGGACGTGGAGGGCATCGAGCGCGCGCGTCAGCGCCAGCAAAAGTAGTTTTGCTCGCCGGGAACTCGCACCGCGAATTATAATCAATGAAGGTCGCAGTCGCCGTGTGTGGGTGGAGACGACCGCGGAGCCGACTGCGCCTTACGGCTCAGAAAGCCACAGTGACCAGAGCGGTCAAGTATGTTCGAACAACAACCCCGCGGACGGACATGGCGTTGGGGGGGAGCCCTTTGTGCGGCGCTCGATTGACGAGCGGCTGATCGCGCGCGCGCGTCTCGGTGCTTCAGCGCGTCTGCGCCTCTTCTTAACGAGGGACATTTTGCTTGAGAGCTTGGAGGCTCCTGTGGAGATGATCTTAAAGCTTCATTACAAACGCTCGGTTTTGGTGCTAAGGGGCCACGTCCCAGCGACTCTTTGGGAAAAAAAATATTTCGGAGCGATATGTCTCGTCGCGATTTCATCACGCAGCGGGATTGATCCCAGCCCAGATTCCGTGGGACTGTTGATTTCTGTGCGACCCGTAGCGTGCTGCTGCTGCTGCTGGAACCTCACGCGAATGCCATTGCCACAGAGGATTCCACTGATGTTGGTGCGATGTGAATTAACAAAACTCACCTACATGGGCACTTTCATTCCGCTATCTTTTATTTAAGATGGGCCCTCAGCGTGGTGTATGTTTTACTTATTTAGCGTGTCAGCACAAGCTCACTGGAGCTGCTGCTCTCTGTGAGGCTTCGCTCTCTGTCAGGCCACCGACGCAGGAGCTAGGAGATGTCAACTCCCTCGCCCGGTATACAGGAGGTCGTGGGTTCGATCCCGAACCTGACGCCTGCTGCTGTATATTGGAGTTTTAATGCTCTCCCCGTGGTCGCGTGGATTTTTCTCCGGCTCTTGCAGGTTTTCCCTCCACATTTGTAATGAACGTGCGTTCGGAGTATTTGGCTGCTATAAATGTCCACATGACGAGAATCCACTTCATTGAGCTATCATATGTGGCCAGGCCGCTTCTGAAAAAGTGATATATAGCTCAATAAACCTTACCTGCGTTTACCGAACCTCCGAGTGTCACGGTTGACTACTAACGGTGTGAAAGAAGTTAAAATTCATACATAGTCAAATAAAAAATAAACATTTGAATCGTCGAATCATTTAGTCCAAGTACTGAGTCGGCATTCCCATTCGGCCGCTTCTCCGTGACGCTCGCCGCACGCGTTGCAGGCACGAGCAGAGCCGGCGTCGATGGACATTGGAGTCTGCTGCTGCTCGCTTCTCAGCCACTGGACGGTCCACCCGAGACGCCCACCTGGCAAGGCTTCCACGCTGCACCCTCGCTCACTCGCTCGCTCGCTCAGCTCGCTCCCCGCGCTTGATAAAATGAATCGGAATACAACCCAAGCGTAGCGTTTCGCTTTTCTGTGAATGTCATTTTTATGATGTCTCTCGCTGTGCCTCAGGTGTGAGTGTGGAGCGCGATTGTGTATGTTCGTGTGTGTGTGTGTGTGCGCGCTCGCGCGTACGTAAAGGAGCAGGTGTGTGCGTGTGTGCGTGTGTGTGTGTTGGCGCGGGGAGCGTTGGCGTAGCGGTAAGCGCACTGCGCTACAAAGTTGGTGACGCGAGTTCGATTCCTGCTCACGGCCAATAACAGGGACGAGTATATGATCAGGTCCTGGACCTCCCCTAGATCAACTAAGCCTTAAAGGATTACCTGCTAGGATGTAAAGTAAACAGCGTTAGTGAGACAAAGGCGGCACAGCGCGTGGTGTTGGCCACCCGTGCATTGCCGGCCTCCATAGGCGCCGCGAGCCACACGGGGGACCTTCGTCAGTTGTGTTCGTGTGGGCGCGCGTGCGGCCCCGTGGCGGCCTGCGTCTGCATGGATCCCAGCCTGGTCGGGACGGGGGCCACGGGCGCTCTCGCGGCCTCGCGCGCCAAGTCCCGGGCGAGGCGCGAGTTGGCACACGCGCGCACGGGGGGAGAGGGTGGTCGCGGGGTCATTCAGGGTCACCGCTTGCGTGCGCGCGCGCGTGCCACCGCTCGCATTCGTGTTGAGTCAACGTCGCGTCCATCGCCGGTGTTCGTTACATTTCTCACGGATCCCATCCCTTTCGACGCCGCGCGCATGAATTAATGATATTCAATTGCCCGCGTCGGCTACACGAGTTAAATAAAACCGCTGTGATGTGGATGTGGCCAAGGGCAGAGCGTCGAGTCTGCGCGCGCTCATTACGGGCGCGCGCGTGTGCCCAAACTGCAGATGCAGTGGCCCAGACATGCAGAACACAACATAATCATCGGCGCCGTCGTGGAGAATATAAATCACAAAATTGATAAACAGACAACGCCTCCTTCACACGTCTGTTTGTCCACAGGCTAATAAAAAAAGTATCTTTCTAAACAAGACATCGGCCCCACGGCCTGCTGGAAGTGCATAATTTAAACAGAATTGATTCAGTACAAGCAAAACTCTGGACCGGTTTCGACACACTGCTGTTGAACTGCCAGATGCTCTAGGCTAGAACGCTTTCTGTACACTATGGGTACAAGTCCGACGCTAAATTATACAATGCGCAAACACAGGCATGCTCACCTAATAATTGTTTTTATCTCATAATCATTATAGATGTAAGATGTTTGTATACGTTTAGAACGTGCTCGTATCACTTGACACCTGGGTAGCCGTGACGAAGCGACGTCCCATCCCACACGGTTTTCGGGGGTGAAATGTTTAACATAAACAAAGTGTTGAAACTAATTGACTCCGCAAAACAGATTTGTTGTTTTGTGCCCGAGTTGCGTTCTGCCAGCCGTGTTGCGTTCTGCCCCATGGTGCATGCCCAACTTGACCGTGTCACCGTTGTGTTTGGATGTTTTTGTTCATGGAGTTTTTTGTGTGCCGTAGCCAGCTATCTATTGTGTAACCAGGTCTTTCATAACAAACAAAAACATGGGCATTCATTACCCAACGGGTTTTACCTGTGCCCGCAATAACACCAAATAAATAAATCCACTCTGAAGTCGTTGAATCGTCGACAGATTCACGCGGCAGGCGAGGGAATGCGTGCATCTTCGGGTGCCCTCGATCATTATTTGTCTCTGAGATGCACGCCGAGCGTGAGCGTGTGATTATAATGACGGGCAGTGTGTAACTCGAGGCAAACGGCAAAGATTATTCACGTTCTTGTGAACGTGCCTGTGTTAACTTCTATCTGTCAAGGTCACTCAGCCAACGGCCCCGATGTTCTCCAATCAAGTGGCCCCATCAGCCGTGCTGTCTGCTGCCCGTGTGTTTTTTGCTGTTGGGTTTGCTGACTCGCGTGACCTTGCTGAGCCCCCTGTCTGGCTCTAGAGATGTGACCAACGCAGAAAAGGCATCTTTGTGAATAATGTTATCTATCTGGCGTGTGTGTGTGCGCGCGTGTGTGTGCGCGCGTGTGTGTGTGTGTGCGCGCGTGTGTGTGTGTGTGCGCGCGTGTGTGTGCGCGCGTGTGTGTGTGTGTGCGCGCGTGTGTGTGCTCGCGTGTGCCTGTGTGCGAGTGAGTGAGTGGTTCCTTCCCGCTCACGGCCATCATTAGTGACAAAAGATATGAACCGCTACTGGACCTCCACTAGGTCGACTCAGCCTTAAAACTTCACCTGGAGCGGTGTGCAAACATCAGCGCTGGGAAGACAAATACAACCGGGCGTGGTGGGGCCTTCATCGCCCCAACAGTCTGCCAAGGCTACGCGGGGTGGGGCGGGCAAGGACCTTCGTGTTTGTGGGGAGTGAGGCAACGCCGCTGCTGCTCGCGAGGCACTGGGGGCTTGCTGTGAAATGCAATTCCGAGTAGAAGCAGCAGCAGCAGCAGCGGCCTCGCTGCCCGCCAGGCGGCGCGCCACGCGTGTCCCGCTCCTCCTCCTCGTCACGGGCCCACGGGGGGTGCTGTGGTGGGGGGGGGGCTCTACGCCCCAGCAGCGCGTCTTGTGGGTGTGTTTTTATTTGGGGGGGGGGGGGGGGCGTTGTACGTAGAAGCTCGAAGAGGTGGTTTGGTTCTGTGGGTTTTGTTTCAACAAACCCCCCCCCCCCCCACGCGGCGCTCTGCAGATTAACAGCAGGGCGAGGCCTGCCGCACGCTCCCCGCCTGAGCCGTGCGGGTGATTCACTTCGCGCCTGTTTTCTCTTCGCTCAATCTAAAGTGGCATGTTATTGTTGCTGGTTGCTAATTTATTGCATGTGCATACACACACGCACACTTGTGCCATATTTCAATTTACTAACTCTTGCCAGCCAGTCAGATGCTGCATGGATGTTTCCCCGATGCCAGGCAGGTGACGGAGGTTGCTCACCATGTTTCGTGGCCATCTTCAAAGATCGATCACCGCTGATGTTCGCCGTGGCTCGGAATCACAACTCAGGCCAGCAGCTTGACAGCACAGCCCCCGACGCGACCACGATTCTGTGTTGATCAAAAGCAGGGCTTTGCTACCGGGAGTACGAGGGCTTATCCTGTGTGTAGTATGAGTAGTATTTCATATTTTATATGAAGCAGCAGCAGCAGCGCCGACACACCCAATGAATAAAGTTGTCACGTGAATCAAACGCGCCAATGTTTGTTCCTACTGCTCCGGCAGCCCCGCTCCCAGTGTGTTGGCGAGCAATCTCACAACATTTAAACGGGCACTGACGTGTCGCTGGAGATTATTCTTTCAGCATGTGTAGGTTGTTGACGTGAGGTCACAACACCGGTGCTGCTGAGATGGTAACACACGTGGCACCTTTGATTCGCGCCTGACACTTTTGTGAATCAGCTGCGTCGGGTGGCGGAGGGTTTACGACACACATTTTTACACGACGACCTATCCCAAATGAAACCAATTACCGATTACATTATTCGTGCTGTTCTTTGTGTCATGCGCTGCCACCGCAGTCATCGGTGTATCCAGTATGGGGCACATGCAATGGCCAGCAGTGGATAGGCCATGGCTCATGGTGTGGCTCGGCCTGTAGCCCTGGCAAGGGGCGGGGTGCTTCATGGTGCACGGACCAACGATGTCCCAGGATCTGAGTTCACAGCGAGGACGTGTCAGGGTCGCGAGAGCACCCACTTCCCACACGTTCACTTTGACCTGAGAATGCACGTACTTAGTCGATGCACGTTTATCTCCCGGTCTGTGTTTTAGGCCATAACCCTCTTAATTGAGGCGGAATTTCAAATGCAGTTTCCCCAATTCCTTCGGTCGGAGCGGTGGCGCAGTGGTTAGCGCGCTGCTCGCCAAACAAAAGAGTTTGATTCCCGACCGCGGCCATTCCTGGCCCCCGCCATCCAAGATTCGCCAACCCGCACTTAATCAGAGTGATGAAGTATGGTTAACAAAGCCCCACGCTTGAGTGGAGAGGCATTCACACAATAATAGGCTGGCAAAGCGCTGTTATCAGTTGCTTGTGCCTCCCAATGATGCTGACATTCCCTGCGTTATCATCACTTCCTGCTAGCCCAAGTTTCTTTCCCTGAGTATGTCATCAACCAGGGATACTTAGGAAGCTCCTGATTGGCCAGGGGATGTGTATAAATTGAGGCTGATGGAGAAAGGCCAGATGGGGGATCAAAGCGCTGAGCTGGATTTCGACTCCAGGCCACAAGCCGTTTTGAGAAGCTCCCCATTTGTTCGGAGCCTGGAGAGTGGAGGCTGGCCGTTATAAAGCGAGCCTCTTTCATCACAAATATGCATGGTTGCTCATTTCCTCCTGGCCAAATGGCATAGTCATCAATGACGTTATCTCTCTCTCTGAGCAACATACTCTTACTTTCCCACTTGAATTTAAACCCCATCGAAGTCTCCCCGCCACCCACTTTAAGCATTCGCACGTATTTCATGTTGAGATGAGGTCACGCTAGACTCTACATGGATTCGAATCCCTTTGACTTGTATTTACGTTGTAGCTTTTATTGAGCCTTTGCCAAAGCTAACAACTGATGTAATGTATTTATCTCTTTTTATCTAAACATTGACTCGGAATTGCTCTGGACAAATAAACATTTGCCTATGAGTCTTGCCATTGTTATTTAAAATGTGACTGCATGGCAATGTGAAAGAAGAACATTCTGCTGCTGAAATGTAAATGGCACGTGAGTAACGATGTCTCGCTGTCATTAATTGTTTGTGGAATGCTTTGTTGTTCGATCAATATCGCGCCAACAAAATATAGCGTCTTACATGATGGTTGGCAAACATTGATCTCACTCAATCACACATGCTTAGATTCATGCAGGCTGCTTTCACAATTCATTAAAACGTATAAAAAATGTGTATCAAGAACAATTAATTTAAGATCATTGTTATGCTGTATAACTCATGTTTGCCGAAGGATGATTTTTATGACAAAATGCAGTGGTTTAAATAAACGATGTATCCATTGGCTGTGACACGCAGTTTCTAAGCTTGCGCATGCCATGTGTTCGGGAGCTAAATGCCAACGTGGAGGTCTTCTCAGCCACACCGAGAGGGCTTCAGAGGAGAGAGCAAAACCTTGGACACCTTGGCGACCAACATGCGGCACGACCAGAGAACACATTGGAGGGCTGCATTTGGATTCTCGGAGTGGGAATGAGCCAAATTAAGCAACAAGCCAAGTTGCATGCCACGCGTTGTTGTTGTTTTGTTGTTGTTGTTGTTTTGTTGTTGTTGTTGCGGTCATTGCCAACCGGGTTGAAACCATAAACTCGCTGCACTTGAGAAGCCGTTTTCTCTCGGCTAGCTGATCCCTGGACGTGACTTGCTCGTCCCACTACGTGACATGCTCGTCCCACCACGTGACCTGCTCGTCCCACCACGTGACCTGCTCGTCCCACCACGTGACCTGCTCGTCCCACCACGTGACTCTCTGGGCGCGGGATGACGCCCGCTGGTCCGTCTGGCCTCTCATTGAAGCGGACCCCAAAGCCCAGCCGCATTTTGTCTGAGCGTGCAGTTGTTATTCTGCGGTACGGTGGTCCGATTACTGCCTTGCTGAGATTGCACTTTCGTACGCGAGCCCCCACTGGCATTGTTGCTCCTCGAAGCGTTGGCCTGCTCGCGTGCACTTACGCCAAACACAACATTTGAAATGTGAAACGGGATCCAATATTTGCCGTGGTATCTGCTGCGCGTGAGGAAATCGGGGCCATTATCTTATGGTGATTCCGTGGGGGTCAACGAGTTGAAGTTGAGCAGAGCCACGGACGGAGTGACATTCCCAGAGATGCGGGCTACACGCGGTGTCCTGTCCTCTGCTGGTGGGCAGCGCAGGAAGGGCTCACACGCTTGATGGCGTTAATGAAATGTGTTGTTAATCTCGTGAAATTTCCCACAATTCTATCCCGATCGTGATGTCGTCGTGGCGTCACGTGATGAGTTAATTCGGATCTCTCTCTGAGTGCACAGCAGTGCGAGTCCTCGTGTGAGAGAACGGCCCGCGCGGGTGGATATCACAGAGCTACGTCTGAGATGCCTTCAAGCGACCTCTGACCCACACGCAGTACAGGGCAGCACTCTCACACCCGCTCTGCATATGAGAATGAGGTTCGTCACGTGACAGTCGGAGCAGGAATTTAGCCAAATTAAGTGTCGAACTAAAACGAATTCTATGTTTTTTGGGCAGCCATTGGCAACCGGGCTGAGGCCATCAACTCGCCACCCTTGAGGACCCCATTCAACTCTCGATGTCCACCACGATTTGAACCCCGCGGATCTTCGCGGCGTCGACTCAGCGCTCCGATGACTTGAGTCACCACCCGTAGACCTCGTGAACGAGTCGTATCCTCTGCCCATGCCGGCGCCTTCGACAGGCCACTGCTGTTGCACAGCGCCGTGGATGCCGCATCCCACTCCGCAGTGGCTGGCAGGGCACCACCCCAAGAAGACAAAGGCAATCTGTAGCTGACTGAGATGTGTCCGCGGTCACCGTTCACTGCTGCACGTGACGGGGCGGCGTTCCCCGTTCGCTCGGCCCCTTCCCGCGATCTGTTCACTCTCGGTGGCTCCGTGTCCACACCGTCCTCAGTCCACTGCGGGCAACACAGTCACATGTAAAGGCGCAGCTCTGCACGTTGCTCACTCACGCCACTGCTGGCGGAAGGGCCTCCACTAGAGGGTGCTCTCGGGAGGGGAACGGGCGCAACAGTCTTGGAGGAGGCGAGAGTTGCCCACACTCCACCCCACGGCACGCCACCCGCCTATCCACTTACTGGGTAGACAAAGGCCGGGAAACTCAAGAAACGTGCTCCATCCTGCCAACTGCCGCACCGGGAGATCGAATCCACCCGGCTACCTCTGAACTGCGAGCCCAACGTGTAATTTACACCACGGCAACATTGGTATATTGACAAAGATAAAATATATCAACACAATCTATCATACCGTGAAAGCTTTCTGAACTTCACGCTCATTATTAATTGATTTTTGTTTACGAGTCGTGGCTAATGCCTCATTAATGCTCGGCACATGCCGGATTAACACGTGGGTGCAGGGCAGCTGTAGCGGGGTGTTCATTACGGCTCCCTGGCCCCGTGTCGGTATTTGCTGATGACTCATTGTTTGTGATCATCGAGAACATCACGTGGATTAATTAACCATAATCGGTGCAGGTCAATACGTCTGGCTTTGCGATGAGCAGTTGTTTACACAGACGAGGGCCAATGGTGGCGTAAGCTATTGCCCTGTTTGCTGAAAAACATCGCCTTGTTCTGAGTTGCGGCTCTATTGTTCCGTATTAAAAAAAGTCAGAGTGATTTCCTGCTCGCTCCTGCGGCAGGAGCGAGACTCTCCGTAGGACAACCGCTGCTGACTCCACCATAAAGTGTAACTGGATGGCTCTCTGAGTTCTACGTTTGTGAGTCTGTGAGTCACAGTCCGAGCCTATGGGTCTCTGTGAGTCTACGGCAGTCTATGTTAGTCAATGGGTGTCTGTGTGAGCTCGTGGGCCTGTTGTCGTTTAATGTCCTTTGTGAAGCGGAACATTTTACGATGAATACACCTCCGGTAATGACCAGGGTGGCCACTCGAGTCGAACCGCGGGACCTCTGCATCACTTCGGCTACCACCTGAGCCTCGTCACCGCCCCCTGTCTCTAACAATAGGCAACAGGCAATGAACAATAGAACCCCCGTGCTGCTCCTGTGTGTATGTCCCAGGTGCCGTTTAGGACGAGTCCGTGGAGGGCCAAGTCATGCAGAGCGCACGGGCAGCTCCCCGCAATCGTAGATCAATGTGTCACTGCTCGCTTGCTAATTCCTCCGAATGGAGTTTTATTAGAAGACGCGCGTCCGCGCGCATGTGTGCACGGGTGTGTATGGGGAGCGGTGGCGCAGCGGTTTAACGCACTGCGCTATCAACCCGGCGACCTGAGTTCCATTCCTGCTCACGATCGATAACAGTGGCGAATATTTGAAGCGGTCCTGGGCCTCCCCTAGGTCAACTCAGCCTTGAACGCGTACCTGGTGGGTTGCGTGAACATCAACACTAGGGAGGCAAATGCAGCCTGGTGCGGTGCAGGCCACGCACCCCCTCGTGTGCGGTGTCGGCCTTAAGAGGTGCTTGCGAACGGCACTTGCCCCATCAGTCTGGTAAAGGCAATACGGGACCCTTTGTCTTTAGATGTGGGTGAAGCAGTTGGCTAAATGGGCTATGAACCCTATGACTCGAGTCTAATTCACCGCCATGGCTAACATCAGTGGTAATTGCTGTAAGAATTTGACCCGGTCTTAAATTGATAGCTGGTGCGGTGTGTAAACATCAAAGCTGGGGAGACAAACGTGTCCGCAGTATATACGTTGGGCCGCGTTCACAATTGTTTTCCCAAAACGCTCCGCGCTCTGGCAAGTTGACACTACTTGCGATGTTTATTCCAAAATTGAACCGGAAGTAACAATTGCCAAAAACGCGAACTGAGCCCTCCCTATATGTTTACCATAAATATGCAGTGTATCATAATAATGTTGTCTTCTAAATAAAACACGAGGCCAGTGGAGATGAAAGAGTCTTCAGGAAATGTTTCAAGGGCATCGAACGAGCGAACCCGGCTGGAGTTTTGAAACTTCTCATCAGCCCCCCTCCGCGTTGACGCACAGAAGCTGCGTGTGCACCGTTGACACCATCAGCCATGCTCAATCTACTTCTGGATGAACGGTCTTGCCCACACCTCTCGTGGTCCTGCAATGCGAGATAATCCACCCAGCACCATCAGGCGAATTAACTTCGTCGCTCGTCTCCCCGGTAGGAGAACCTCCCCAGATGCGTCCCCTCCCTTGGCTGCGTCCTCGGCCTCGACCACCGACCGTCGGCCTTTCCGGCCGTGACTCGCCCTGCCCAAGTCCGTGACTCGCCCTGCCCAAGCCCGCTTGCCTTCCTCCTTCAAGACGATGTCACGAAGCGGCGTTACGCCCGCTCCATAACCCTTCCCGGCACGTCGGCACGCCGAGCGTGCATCGGTGAAGGTCTTCCTTGCGCGCTTCTCAGCGACGTGTTCTACACTCGTCGCTCGTGACCACGAAGTGAGCGCGGTGATTAAGCCGAAGAATGACGATTATTATTTATTTCCACAAGGACAGTTGATGCGTCTAACAGGTTCATTGATTTAATTTCGCGTGCCTAATTAGTTAATAAATTAATAATTGCATCGCACTGGGTGATTTGATTTGTCGCTTTTTTTTCACGGCTCGGGGAGAAAAATAACTGTTTACATTGGACCCGGGGGCCTAATTATCACGTCCTGTCCAGCGCGGACAGCAGGCCGCTCCCGCCGTCACTGGGAGGCAGGCGACTTGCGATGGCGCTCATTTCTAATGTGCCGTGCATCCATTCCAACGTCACTCGAACAAGACGGGGGGGGGGGGGGTGACGTGGGGGAGGGGGTGAGAGGGGGGTCATTCCCGTTGGTCGCACGGTCGTTCCCAGGGACACTTTAGGCAGGAGACAGGACCCCAGGAGGGATGCGGAATCCGTAACGGCGGCGGAAGTGTATTCATTCAACCCTGTTGTGCCCAGTTCCAGTGTTAAAAATACATTTAACGAAAATATATTTTTTATTAAACGGATGGATGTTATTCATTTCAGCAGGAAAACCTCGATAAGCCGCTGCGCTTGATTGCACGGGGCATCCTTCACCAGCAGCCTGCATTGACCAGCGTGGTGAAGTATGGTCTAGTAAACTCCCGCGATCGACAAGGCGGCAGAGGAGGCCTTCATCCAGCAATGGATTGACAAAGCGGCTGGAAATTACTGGTATTTTTGAGTTGATAATGTAAATAAAAATTCTTATTTGACACCAGCGGAGAGCCCTTAGAGGTTAACACAGCCCGCCTTTGCAAGGGGGCCTAAGTAATGGATGCAATGCACACCATGAGTGGTGTAAGGTCAAACACAACAGTATATAACATCAAATTCACTTTTTTAAGACAAACAATAGCTGAAGTAATAACGTAAACAGCAATTTATTAATATTATGTTTAAATAGAACGTAAAATGTTACGTAACGTTTAATACCGTAAAATTATGTCGGTGATAATGTAATTAATCTTGTCTAAGAAATATTTTTTTCTATTTACTACGATTTCCAATTGCAACCTGACATAGGCATCCCAAGTTTCAAGTTCAAGTAGATTTTAGCGAACCCGCTGAGAACTGGGAAGGCCAGGCCCCTTGCCAGGGTGAACAGGGGGGGGGCAGGTTCATTGCCCGGGTGAACAGGGGGGGCAGGTTCATTGCCAGGATGAACAGGGGGGGCCAGGCTCATTGCTCGGGTGAATTGTGTGGTTACAAAAACCGAAAAAAATCTAAATAAGCGCAATCATGAAGCAAATAGAAATCGGAGACAAAACAACCAAATATGAATTAGCCATAGCCATCCCGACAAAGTGTGCAAATAAAATACGACGAGATATTAATTTACCATGCGTTTGATAGTAAAGTGTTGAATTGTTGAAACTAAAAAGTGTATCACTTACTTTACGTCTGCACTACCACTTGCTTATTGACGTAATTATGATAATACATTTCCCATTGGTCACTCTCAAGGCGATCCATTATTGCCGTGGTCAGCATCACTCCTCCGCAACGCGCGGTCCGCACGCGGCCCCCTGCAGCCTCCTGTCCGCGTGACCCCGCCCGCGTGCGAGCCGCCTTGTCCCGCTCCCGCTCGCGAGCTTTAATTGACCCCGTGGAGGTAACACCCATCACTCCTGGAAAACGCCTCGGCGCTGCGCTGCCCTGCGCTACTGGCGGCACGAGTGAGGGAGCGCGAGAGATCGGACAGCCATGGGGGGAAGGGGGGGGTCAGCGCACTGCCCGCGGCTCATCCTCGGCGATATTTTGCGTTCCCAGGCGCAAGCATTACCCGCGACCCCGTACCTTCTAAGACACGTCGGCCACTTGTAGAATCGGCGTCTGTGGACTACGACCTGCGGCCCAGGGCGTTTGCCGCCAGTCGTCGTGTCCGGGACACGCGCGTGGCACGGTGTCACCGCCGTCGCACGCGAGCTGCGCTGGCCGGGTGCCCTGTGCTCGGCAACAGTCATTAATGAGGCAAAGTTGACAGTTCTGGTTGAAGTGTAAGTATCTGTCGATGTTGCCATAGTCTAGAACTGCTGGCCCGTTCAATAATTTGGAATGACCGGGTTATCTTTCGTATCTTGTAGAATCAGGGCGCCGCCACTCACTGAATGCTAATTTTCAAGTTAAAGAGAATTCAATTTGAACAGAAGGGCGATTTAACACAATCATATCTCATATCTGCGCCCGTATAAATTTCCTATAAAGCAGAGTACAGTTCAATCCTGTGAATAGAAATTTGCGAATTTGTATTATCTGAAGAATACCCAAAACAACGCTGCAGTTCGGAACCTTGAGGGAAATTAATTGTAGACCACAGGAGATACAGTGTAGGATCTTAAAGGGCTGATATGGACAAAATACAAAGGCCACGGGGGGAATTTTCGGCCTCGTGGGGCGAAGCAACGAAGCTATTGAAGAGTTCTTTACGCCGGTGACTTCTCTGTGCTCAGCAAAAGCCCCTTTCAATCGTTGGTTAATAATGCACGTCTGGTGCAATGAGCGGAGCCATGCCTCAGAACACTCGCCGTGGGACCGGCTCCAACAAAACACTCGCCAATCAGTCAGGGCGCGAAGCATAGAAGGTCAAATCGTACATTACTAGGCTTTGAGTCGTGTTAAAAAAGCATTAATTCCCAGTTTTTTTTATTCCACGAATGAGCTACGGTTGGCTTAAGTTATTACCACTGGAATAAGTTTCTGTGATTTTTGTAGTTTTCATTTGCAGCATTCAGAATTATTAATTTTTACAGGTCTATTATTCTGGTTGGGGTGAGGAGGGTTGATGAAGAACTTTTCATTAAAAAATAAACGATGCACTGATAGGTCTCCGTCACGTGCCGTGCTCCACATGAAGGCGGCTCTTGAAGGTGTGGCAAGGAGCACGTGATCCGGCCCGGTGGCTCAGCGGTCGAGCGAACGGCTCGCGAGTTGAAAGTCCCGAGTTCACATTCCGCCTGGCCACCGCCCATTCAGGAGCCGATCAAATGAGCATGGCGGTTGTCCAAGGCACATACACTTGCCTCTGGCATGAGAATGAGGAATTTCCACCATGGGTTCGGGGCTTGTAAACGGGAGATGATCACCAACGCCTCAATGACTTGAGTCGGGCAGATAATGACCGCCTCTCGGTTGCGGCCTCGTGGTTGCTGCATGCGCGTGGAGGGGTGAGGTCATCACGGATGGGCCTCCTCACTGTCGGCACTCGCGGGGGGGGGGGACTCCATAAACACTGCGGCTCCCGTTGTAAACGCGAGTTTGTTGCGCGCGCATCGGGGGCTGTGCGCGATCCAGGCTGCGCGTGCACGTGGTAGGGGAATTGTTGAGCGACTGATAGACATCGTTTAGACTCCCCGCATTGGAGTGAGCAAAACACGCCGAGTGATGGATAAGCTGGCTGGTTAGGCAGCAGTAATTCGAAATAATCCCAAACATTGCGACTTGTTTTGTAGTCTTCCCTTACGGGGTGTTTTTGATGACTGCCTCTGAAAGCTCTGAGCACACCCGGTGTGTTTGTGTATTTGGCCGCTGCTGTTGTTGGTGTTGCCTATGCTGAAAATGTGTTGTTGTTGTTGGTGGTGTCGCGGTGTGTATTGTGATACGCACCTGTTCACGATGGTATGATTGTATGCGGTTCAAGTAACGATAATTGACAGAATATCAAGTTACAACAGCAAGCATTATTTAAGGTGAGATTTCCTGTGCATATGCACGTTCCACATATACGTTACTGTTACTATTGCAGAGTAATACACATCAGTGGCCCGTGTGCTAATTTCCTTGAAATGTCAACATTACACTCAAAACTTTCCTTGTATGGGCAATATAATTAAAGATAAATGGACTCCAATCAAGTGCATTCAAGTGTTGGAATAACTGGCAGTTTGTGGATTGAAAATATCTGGAATTAATTTAATGAGTAATTAATGCAATTTTAATTTCTAAGAGCAGTATAAATGCAACTTCAGCTCTAGATGCTCTATGTAAAAAGTATAATTTGTGCTATAATGTATAAATGTATGTTATGAGATCATAGACAAGCGATGGGGAGTCTTCACTCTTCTCAGCCTCGCCTTCTCTCACGTGAAAATGAAGACAAAGATCCCCCGTGTAGCCTCAACAGACTGTTGGGGCAAGTACTGTAAGCGAGCACATATGAAGGCCGGCATGGCACACGAGGGGGTGAATGGCCAGCACCTCGCCCGGCCGCCTTTGTCTCCCGGGTGACGATGTTTACACACAAGGTACTCATTTGAAGCTGAGTCGACCTAGGGAATGCCCTGGGCTGCTTCAGATAATCGTCAGCGATGTTGTTGGTCGTGAGTAGGAATCGAACTCGGCTCGCCGGGTTCACTTATTTTCCGTCTCCTTGCTTCCACAGCGGACTTTGCTCCACTTTGGCGACTCCGAGTGTGAACAATTGAACTGCAAAATGTGCCCAATGGAACATTTCCGCCCTTCAATTCCCAGAAGCGCAAGTGTCTTCTAACATCATCAGAAGCACATTTACATAGAACAGGCATTTAATTAACTTCTTCTTTAAGGTCAGCTTGGCAAGGAAATTGATTGCAGTGCAGCGTAACATTCCGTGTGAACCCGGTGATTATGAATTGCACGTGTTTAGCTGAGGCAGCTGGGTAGCGTGTCTGATATCGTCGTTACGGGAAGTTTTCATTTCGCTGCGTCGACAAAGGAGGAGCTGCCGTGGCTCAGCGCTGGCGGTCAGCTCACCGCGATTGCAGTCCAGAGCGTTCGTCGGTTCGATCTCCTGGCGCGGCACCAAACATTTCGAAGCAAGTTTCTGAAATTCTCTCCCCGCCCCACCCGCAACGCTTGTCCATCCAGCACCTGCGATTAGCACGGTTGGCTTTGTACGGTGCAAAAGAAGTTCAACATACAGTACATACATGCATAGACGGGTTCGCTGCGGTTAATCGATTTGTTAGGTAAAGTCTTCTAAGACTGCTGGTTCACGTGGAAGATTAGGCCAAATGCCCTATGCAGTTCGTACTCTCGAACGTGTGTCATGATCCTGTGATGCCTCCTACTAAATGCAATACAACCCCAGTTACCCACAACCCAAGATTCATATGATTCATATTATAATATGAATCGTGGGTAATATAGGTGTGGTTAACTGGAGGTTTATTGCATTTAGTAGGAGGTATCATAGGATCATGTCACACGTTCGAGATAATTGTCGACGGGCTTGTTTTTCCTGTTACCCGTGGTTGGCTTTGGCAGATGAAAAGGAGTGAATTCACGGAAAACATCGCGGAAAATAGGATCCGCAATGTTCATCCTTTACATTGCCACAGATATGGAGCTGCCTCCCTGGACACCGCGCCGGCGAGATCACAGATTCCGGTCTTCAGGCCTTCAAGTGCCGAGCACCACAGGGACATCTCCCGACGTCACCACGCGCCGTGTAGGAGTGAGGATTGGAGCTGCAGTGACTCAATCGTCATGCCGAGTCGATGTACTCAATGTCTGATGTGGCCTTCGGTCACAATTGCACCCAATAAAATATAAAAAGAGGTGCTTCATATGTAACGAGGTTTCATTTTGTTCTTACAAAAAATTATACGCACACGTGTAACGTGCATGTGCAGATAGCGCTCGTTATCGACGAATCGTGCGCGCGCATCTTTGCTTGTGCAACGCACGTGCCCTTGCGCTGTGAGCGACACGCCTTGTGACTTCGGCATCACACAGTGAGCTCGTGTGTGCGCGCGTACGCGACCGCAGTGGCTCGATTTAACAAACAAACAAAAAACATTCAAAGCGTCTTCTTGTCGGGAGTAAAAAAAAAACCTTTGCAGTTTTTTTTCACATCGTGTGGTCTCATCAATCGCATAAACAGGCACGCGTGGGCAGCCGGCCTTGCGTGCAGCGGACTCAAGCGCCAGAACTGCTCTCAAACACCCCGATCCGTGCGCCGCGCGCGTGTGGGTGTCATAGCCGACTCGGGCTGTGGCTTGCGAGTTCGTCCCCTGAATCAACAACCTGAAACAAACAACAACAACAACAACAACACACAGTGGTTGCCTGCTCGAGCGAGCATTGAGGCGCTGCTCACCGCCTCCTGTTTACAGTCCTGAGCCAGTGGTGGAAATTCCCCATTCCTGTGGTGGGGGCGAGTCTGTCCATAGGACAACCTCTGTGTCAATACTCCCAACAACACGGCACTGAATGTATCGACCCCGGGAGAGATGATGCGCTGGGTGAACCGCCAGGCAGGATTTGAGCGTGCGTGCCTCTCTCACCCGATTGCCGAGCCACCTGGCTGATTACCAGTGCCGCTGTTTGATCGGCGCCGTTCTATGTCAGTAGCAGAGCTCACGGGTTTCAAACCTCACCGATTTCCTGGGCTCAATTATATCCGGTCAAGTAGAGCGAACCTCTCGCGACGATTGTAAAGTTTAGAGTTCAAATCCTGAACGGCGCTAGACTCAGTGCCGTCATCTCTCCGGGGTGGTCGATAATTGCCCGGGGGGGGGGGGGGTAGAATTTATTTTCGTCCAACGAATAGATTTCCCCCCTCCATAGGAATGTGGAATTTCTACCCACTGGCTGGGCAGCAGGGCTGTAAACAGGAGATGAGCACCGATGCCTCAATGCTCATTTGAGCAGAAAATCACTTTGACTGCGAGGTTTTTTTTCCTCTCTATCTTTCTCCGGCGACGCTGAAATATGCAAATGTGTGCTTCAGGCTGGAGCACGTGGCATTGGGAAAGCTATTTTGCATGCTACGCTGGAGCTTCTCGTGTTCGGGGTTTCTTTCTCTCTCTCCCTGCCGTTGCAGAAAATCGCGTGGAACGTAGCGTGGCAGAAGACGATTACTCCGTTTAATTAAACATTGCTTTCCTTGTGGCCGCATCTGGAAGCTTTGAGGGCGTGAAAAAAGAAGAAGAATAATTACCGCGGCTGTAAATTAAATCTATTCTTCACAAGGTACACAATTGATGAGTTCTTTATTTATTTCTCCCCCCCCCCCCCCCATTTAAACCGTTTTATTCAAATGAGCGCCGTGCCAGATTTTGGCTAACGCCAAATGAGCGCTTCCAGACGTCCCCACTGTTAATGCAAATTTGGTGCAACGCCGAGTGTACAGTAATACATTAAATTTGAATTAGTGCCGGAGTCTAAGCAAAGCCCTTAATTTTATTATTTTTGGGCTTTTTTTTCACTCATTCTTGTTTACTCACCCCCCCCCCCGCATGCTGATAAATATATGCATACGTAGTACAGTACACGTGTGTATGTGTTCACCGATGGGTGTGTGTACTTCTTGTGGGCGTGCGCGCGCACAACGTGAACGCGCGTCACGTCCACGCCAGACTGCGGGGACGCCGAGCTGATGACGGTCAACAAAAAGAATCGCGCAAACTCACGACGGGCGAGGCGCGTCCCATTGATTTCGAAGGGGGCATCAGAAACATCCCAGCATGGGCGCTGAAAAGGAAGAGGAGTCCGTGGCTGGGTGGGGCGGGCAGTGATTCCAGGCGTACCATGCGAGGCCGCTCTGACCAACGCTACGGGACGCGGTCGATGTCTAGGTCCGGGGCAAAAAATGCCACTCGGGAGGAGGCGCCCCTCGTCCCGAGGCCACCAGGGCCGCTGCGGGGCCCTCTCTGTCGTCGTGCGAGGCTCGGGGTGAGATGTCCCCCGTCGCCACCGCCGTGTGTGCCCGCGTGGCGCGGGGCACACGGCCGGCGTCCACGAGCCATTGGGCCCATCGAGAGAGACGGAGCGATGGAATCTGTGTGGATTGTGACGTCCCGCGATCGTTAGAGACCGCGGCAGCTTGACGAGGTCTTCATCCAGCAGTGGATTTACCATGACTGACGATGATGACGATGATGATTACGAAGCGTTGAACCCTGCCTCATAAGACCCCTGTTTTCAGTGAGAGTTGCAGCAATAATGATAGTGATGCTAAATATTACTGTGGACAGTTTAGGTCATGGCCTGAGGAGATTAAACTCGAATAATGTTTAATCTCTTTCTGTGTCACTGCCTTCATCCTTCCACGAATAGGGAAACATATTCCGTAACTCTAAATATTGTCACGGCTGTCACAGACCGTGCAAATAAGCACCAGGAATGAAACGTGTTAAATAACGCCCCAACGAGTCTCAAGATCCTATTCAGGATGGTAAAATGTCGAATGTCGGGTCAATTTCTTTTTTTTACGTTTTACAAAAGATTATTTAATATGTGCCGCACATTGTTCATTAAACTACTCCAAGGACTTTGCGCTTGGGCACGGGGAAATTAACACGTCAGCATTTTTGCCAGACAAACCTTTCCAATGGTAATTAAGCAAGAAGCTGATTCAGCGGTGAATGTCGATGCACGTCAATGTGAGATCAGGTGCATTGTTTCTGCGATGAGATGCGATCAGCTGACATTAGCCTGCGGTGTCTCCGCCTGGCAGCTTCTGCGCCCAGCAACAGAGTCGCGACTGGGGCTGGATGGCAGAGTAATGGATACCGTGGGACAACCTTCAGGGATGACCGTGCCTCTTCCGATCAGCGGAATAACGCATCTTGGGTGAAGGCGCATCCCTGCAGGTGCTCTCTCACGCCCACTGCTGGGGATCGGCCCCCATTAGAGATAGCTTTAGAGGACCCCTCTAAAAGGGTATTTGGTCTTCTCTTCCACGCTGCTCAGATGTCTTGGAGGAGGTGGGAGTACTGATACTTTACCCTACCGCACGGGGCTTGTGGGCTCTGACGAGCTGCGATGAATCCGTTTGTTGATTTTCCTGGCTGGAATGAGGCGATGGTGGGGTGGGTGGGGGTGGGTGGGGGTGGGTGGGGGTGGGAGGGTTCATGAAACTTGCTCCCTCGTCTCAACTTCTGCCGTTGGGAGATGGAATTGAACCAGCGAACCCGGGGCTCTGAGCACGACACCCCTGCGGAGGAGTGCTTCAACACGAGTCGTGAGTCAACAACAAGAGGAGCACCGATAGGAGGGAGGTGGGCAGGAGGGAGGTACTTAGTGCCGCAATTAATGCCTCGTTTCAGAGTATGCCACCCCGGAATTAAGTGCTGAATTTGCAACCACTCAGTGCGCTGGTCTGTGATACATTTTTAAAAGGTTATACCTTTGCTTAAATGTGGCCGTGCCACATTGAACGCCCCACCCCAGCGGTGAATTATAAGTGGTGCCCGCGCAAAAGATTGATGCATTTTTGCCATAATTGACCAGAATTGATTAATGCGCTTCTGATTTAACGGCTGCCTGGTAATTTTAGCTGAAAGTTTCAGATGTATGTCTTGAGTGGCAATAATTTAGCCATTAAAGTTTATTTACGAGCGCGTTGAAGGGAGCTTGGCGGGAGCGACTTTTATGTCAGAGTGAAATGGGGACACAGTTGTCCCTGTTCGGGGTTTAACGATGCATCGACTCATCGATTAATATCGATTATTATTAGTAGAAGTAGTCGGTTGAGGATGCGTGCGTTGAAGCTCATGCTGTCGATGTTGTCGAGATAGAGCGGTGATAACGGCTCGCGTGCAGGAGCGAGCTGCCTTGCAGCTGTGTGCGTGGTGGGGTCCTCACGAGACCTTCATCCAGGAGTGGATAGAGCATGGCCGCTGCCGATGACGATGGTGACAACGTAGCTTGGGGTGGAGCGGGAGTGCACTGTACTCTAAACCTAACAAACTGACTTTGATTTCCAGACACGGATGGCATCGGTGGCGAGTGATGTATCATCTGATCCTGGGTCACTCCTTCACCAACCGCCACTGACCAGCGTGGTGAGGTATGGTCGAACGACCCACGTGACCGACATTGCTTGGGGAGGCTGTCATCTGGCAGGGGTTGAACAACGGTTTGCGATTTCATAATTTGACTGTTTCATGATTTGTGTCCGTTGTAGTCAATGATATTACGTGCCCACTGCAGTTACTGTTGGCCGCCGTATTCAGCACGATGCAAACACATATATATATCAATTGAAAACAATCAAAATCGCCACCGTGAATCAAGCCAATTCATTGGATCATCGGGGAGTGAATTGTTACACATCGAAGTTTTACTTTCCTCCTGCCCCCTGGCTGAGGCTGCCAGACGGCGCGTAGTAATTCTGAGCGAGCCGCGCTCGTGAAATGCGACGACTTGGGCAGAATAGGGGAGAAGACGTGGCCCCGCTGTGATAGCGAGCTCCGTGTCCTCTCCAATGAGTTGCTTTACCTTCATCGATTGCCGCCGTGATGTTCCCATTCCGGAAATTACGGCCCTTGCTAGAACCGTCGCAGCACCATTCCATTTCTTCGTCTCCGTGTCCCGAGGCTTCGTCTTGTTTATTCTTCTCGTCTCTTTCCAGCCGAGCAATTCCAATGTAGGTGGGTGTGTCGGTGGGGGGGGGGTGGTATGGGGGGGGGGTCTGCGAGCGAGCGCGGACACGGCCGCCGTGCCGTTTTCACCGCGGCCCACTTTCTCTCCCGAATCACGCCGATAAATACCCGTGCCGGACTCTCGTTGCGCGTCGGTGGACCTCGCCTCCGCACATTTGGAGACTCGGCACGCGCAGCGGCGAAAGCAGGCGTCGCAAGATGACGACAGACGTTTTGTGTTTATCGTTGAACTTCTTTCGCGCCGTACGTGGCCAACCGCGCTAATCGGAGGTGCGGCGGCGGGAGGGGTAATACAACACATTACCAACACAAACATGCCTTGCAAAGAAATGAGTTTCAATCTGGATTAAAAAGTGCGTGGCTCCGGCGGCTTCCGAACACCTGTGGAGCGCAGGTGAACGACCCAGCGGCACCTTGGTACCTGGACACTCAGTGTTGATGACGTCACGTCTGCCTCCCGCACGCGTGGATCGCTTTTCCGATCCGCTGCTGGATGAAGCCGCCCCGCGCACCCCGTTGGCCGTGGACGTCGTTTGGCACCCTGCACGGTACTAGTCAGCACGAGCTCGTGACGGCGGGGAGCGGAGACGTTGCAGCCGAGTACAATACAACAAGCAGACTTTGCTGCACTGCTCTCTGCTGACAATGTATCCCCGCTGCATGGTGTTCGCCCATCCAAGCGCTGTCCAGGCTCAAATCTCGCTTAGCTTCCCGCGTGTGACGAGATCGGGCGCACTGCCGGTGATTGGCTCGAGGCTGTTGATCGCGAAGCGTTTGAATTCACGTCACTCAGCCCATCGTCCCTCTAACAGTGATGGTCGTGTGGAGGTACTCGCCCCCGCCTTAGGAACGTGGAAATTCCACCACTGGTTCTGCAGGGCTGTAAGCAGGAGACGAGCGCTGCATCGCTGCTCGTTTGAACTCTAACACCTAAAATATGTTTTTCATTTTACTAGGTCAGGCCCATTGACCTTCATTTTTATTTTTCAGAAGCGACCTGGCCACAAATGATAGCTCAACGAAGTGGCTGATCATCGTGTGCAAATGTATCAGCTGCCAAACAATATGAACGCGTGATGTTGATTCTAAATGTGGAGGGAAAACCCGGAGGTCGCGGAGAAAAAGCCACGCGACCACGGGAGAGAGACACGCAAACTCCAAATATACAGCAGGCGGCAGGGGTCTGGATCGAACCCACGACCTCCTGTATACCAGGCGAGGTAGTTAACACCTCGCCACGGCGGCGTTGTCCTCTGGTTGCGCGCCGTGGGGAGTGGAGCGTGCCCGTGAGACGGCTGGGTCGGGGCAGCCCTCCCCGTGTGTCCGGCTTTACGCCTCCTCTGATGGTCAGGAAATACCTGGAAGGAAAGCTACAAAAAATGAAAGTGACCAAATGTTTTAGAAACAGATGAAGCAACCACACGCTGAAGGTTTTCTTTTTCTCGGTGCGGCGTTTTGTTGTCTCCATCTCTTCGCGTGTCGCGAGGATTGCTGTGCCGGCTAAAATTGTCGACACTGTTGCTAGGGCGTTCGCGATTTCTTTTCTTCCATGGAGCCCTCCGATGAACTCCTTGCAGTGGGCCCGTACCGCGTGTTGTTGTTGTTGTCGTTGTTCGACACGACGGCCGACGTTTCGCTCTGCACGCTGGGAGCTTCTTTGGGAACCGAAAGGAGCAGCTCGATCGTAGCCCTGCCGGATGCTGCCGCTGCTGCTGCTGATGCAGCTGCTGCTGCTGATGCTGCTGCTGCTGCTGATGCTGCTGCTGATGCAGCTGCTGCTGCTGATGCTGCTGCTGCTGATGCTGCTGCTGATGCAGCTGCTGCTGCTGCTGATGCTGTTGCTGCTGCTGATGCTGCTGCTGCTGCTGATGCTGCCGATGCCGCTGCTGCTGCTGATGCTGCTGCTCCTGCAGCTGCTGCTGCCGCTGCTGCTGCAGCTGCTGCTGCCGCTGCAGCTGCTGCTGCCGCTGCTGCTGCTGCCGCCGCTGATGCTGCTGCTGCCGCAGCTGCTGCTGCTGCAGCTGCTACTGCTGCTGCCGCTGCTGCTGCTGCTGCCGCTGCTGCCGCTGCTGCTGCCGCTGCTGCTGCTGCTACTGCTGCTGCTGCTGCCGCTGCTGCCGCAGCTGCCGCTGCTGCTGCTGCCGCTGCTGCTGCTGCCGCTGCCGCTGCCGCTTGCCGGCCCGCGTGGAACACCAGCAGCTGCCGGCAACGCCAAATAACCGAGGCAAAGCAAAGAGCGGCCTCCGTCCAATTCCTCAAGAGAGCTGCCGGGATGGAGGAGCGAAACGTCGGACGTCGTGACGAGCAAACGCGCGGCGCGACCCGAAGAGGAGAGTGCGCACGGCCACAGCCGCGGCGCAGTCGACGTTGCCCTGACGTCCGAGTTCTGGACGCACAGGAGCCGGAGCCGCTGGGCCCCGCGAGGGGAGGTGTGCGTGCCGTCAGGGCTCCTTGAGCGGCGTGCCGAGCTCGATGGCAATGGGTAGACGGCGCATACATCTCAACGACGCAAGAGCTTGCCCGTGGGTCACGTGGATTTATTTCTTGATTATTCTTCAAAGTTCCCATACGTTGTGCTTTTAATCGTGGTGGTGATGGGTACCATATTTCGATTGAAAAACATTCCTTTCACGACTTAAACCAACACCCTCGGGGCTCACTCCGCGAGGCTTTTTCTCCGAACTGATGATTTAGCGAGATTAATATTCTCCCATTCTCTCTGAGCCGCCGTGCCCGTGACCTGTGTCCAGCAGCTGTTTACAAGCGAAGACTTTTTTTATTTTAAACAAAGCAGCGGAAAGCGTTTATTCAAGCACAGACCCCGTAGGTGGGAAAATTATATATTTCAATATTTCATCATACGCAGAAAAAAGAGGCCTTGACTTCATAATTAGAAAATTTGCAGAAACAGCACCGCGCTCTGTTAACCGATGGTGAGGTGACCCTGACATCACGAGATCTCAGAAGCTCAGCAGGATGGAGCCTGGTTAGGACTGCACTTGGATGGGAGACTGCCAGCACCTATATATGTTGAACTTCTGCCACACCGTACCTAGTCAACCGTGCTAATCAGAAGTCCGAAATCAACATAATAAATATGTGTTGTCGATTTGGGCTGCGAGATGCCTGAAAGATGACTGCACTACATTGGAGTGATGGTTCTGTCTGTGTGGAGTTGTGAGTGTCTTATACGGGGTGAGTTTTCACCACATTCTCTGGTTTCCTCCGACAAGAAGCCAGAAGCTCATGAGTGGAATTGACGAATCATCCCGACGCAGGCCCTCCTGACAGAGAGACTCACTGAGGCTTTCTTGGGCAAATCAGTCGAATCATGTATTATTAAATCCTTTATATTAAGTTCACTTGCTTGCTTGCGCGCTTACGACCGTGCAAATCTTTCGGTCGTTTTTAACCCACTTCCCGTGATCCAATCGAGCTGACATTTTGCACACAGACTCGTTGTGCGTGATAATTTCTTTTTGTGAAAATAGTTTTCCAAAATTTTACACTTTTTAGGTAATTTTTTTATATTTAATTACCAATTGCTTAATGGTGGCAGGCAATCATCTGACTCATAGGTGGCAGCCATCTCAAGCCAGAGGACGAGAGGACTCTAGCCGCCCGTTTCAAAGACCAATGTGGGCTGGGTTGTGGCCCATTGAACACGCATATCAAGGATTTATAGTGAAAAACTTTGTTTTTACGGGTTAATTTTTTTAATGACTAATGCCGTATTTGCCTTCTAATGGGAGCTGGAGCACTTCACCGCGGTGCGGACGGAGCGGACGGAGCGGATGGAGCTCCGTCCGTGCGGGCTCGTCAGTGGAGTCAGCCCCGCGTCGGAACCCGCTGCGAGTCGGGCCGCAGAAGACATCATTAGGGTGTCGCGGTCATCATTGTGATGATGATGACGATGATTATTCTTCTTCTCGTACAGGACGCCGTGCACATTGTTTAAGCTGACGCGCCTTCACACCGGCTGGACATGCAATCAGGAGCGCCGGCAGAATGAAAGGTTACTGGAATGTCATTTACAGGAAATGAATGGGCTGCGAGATGCTAATGCGCATGAGGGCATCCGCACTGTATAATGAATGGTCCCAGGTTTAGCGTTATTAAGGCGATATGCCAAACAATAAGAATGTATTAGTTTTATCCCCTCCAGGAGATAATGCCCGTTATCCTGCAGATGATTCAAATACCACATAGCGGCGCGAAAGGCAGGACTCTGTGTGTGCAGGACGTGCTGTGTGTATGTGTGTGTAGGCACGCACTTGTGTGTGTGTGTATGTGTGTGTATGTGTCTCAACTGCAGGAATGTGGCATTCTCACCAGTGGCTCACAACAAGCCTCTGTCCACCCAGCAGCAGAAATGTATACACCCCAAATAAGTCGATCAGCCGCTGGCGTGTGGTGGGGTAAAGTGTGGGTCCTATAACCTCTTCCAAAATGCGTGGTCAGCGTAGAAGAATAGGTCGAAACCCCTCCAGAGGATCTAGTGGAGGCTCTTCCACCAGCTGTGGCGTGAGCCAGCGATTGCAGGGCTGCACCTTTACTTGTTTTTATTCCGTCAGGAAACGGTGTCTGTGCGGAGTGGACCTCTCATAAATAAGTCATGGGGGTGATCCACTTAGACGTGGAGCGACGAACTCAAACGCATAAACACCGTCCCTACCGCCACACCAAACCGTCCCCTCCAAAACGGCGTTCACTTGTCCCTTCCACACCCAGCCACGTGGGAAGCTCTCAAGAGCTCAATCTGCGTGCCCCGTGTCAAGCCATCGGAGCCATTGGCCTGACAAAGCCTCATTAGTACCACCACCTAGGTTGGTAAATTCTACGGAATGTGTTCCCGCAGTGTTTTATCTCCAGATTTCAAATGTGTGTGATTGCAAGGTCCCATTGGGTAGCCTTTTACAAGAACAATATAATTAAAGGGAATAGTATTTTGGATTAAAACAATGAAAGTAATGTGTAAACAACCGACAGTACAGTATGTACTCTGAGCCTTTTGCCCATGGTGAACACTGCCCATGTTGAACACTGCTCATGGTGAACACTACCCATGGTGGATTCAGCCCAGCAGGATGTCCCACAGCAGGTGGTATCGGCGCCAACCCCCTTGGCTCATGGGCTGCTCACACCTCCCTGAGCAGCGGGGGAGGGGGGGTCAGGGGTCAGCGTGTCAGCATCCCCAGCCACCCCTGGCACAGCTGAGTCCCACCGTGCCATCGTCCCACGTGAACCCCCGATCATGTAATCAGTGAGCGGCTGTCATGAATAAACTGTTTACATACTCAGCGGAGACAAACACGCGGCGTGCTTATGATTGGTCTGCGTGGTTAAATACAAATCATTTCATTGGTCTCTGAAATTGTCCCTGCGAAGGGAAGGGGCCGCAGGGTGTACTGACGCGTTATTAACGTGCAGTCGTCCTGCTGCATGGTAATTACATTTGTGTTATCCTGTTATTCAGATTGCAGTTAATTATCATCGCGTTTTATAATGGCACGTATTAAGTATTACAACCACGAGTCCATTTGGGTATTTTATTAATATTCTATCTTTCACTTTGTTAATTGCCACGTGTTAATGAAAAATGTAATCAGAGCTAAATAGATTATTAGTAGCCCAGCGTTACAGATAATCTTCATTTGTCCTGCATCTTTACAAAAACGAATTGTCTTTTCACGTCCATCAGCCTCCCGGTCTTCCCATTGTTTGAGCTCCCATGCTCTGGAGTGGTTTTAACCTTTTAGGTCTCATCAGCAGCGTCAGGCTTGCGATACAATTACTGCTAGCTTATCCAGATATAATCGGCAAGAGCGCTCCCTATAAACGATGGGAGCCCTGTCAGCTAAAAAAAATACTCAGTGGAGACTGCAGGCCGACACGTGCGGTGCTGTATGAAGTGTCTCGGTTTGCCGTGCTGATGGGACAGCGGAGGATTCTTGTGCTTTTGCCAGGGTGGGAGGATATGTGTAGAGAATTTAGAGCTACTGGGATTGTTTCCACAGGCAGGCTCACTCAGACCCTGGCGATCCGGGGGTTGATGGTGATCAAAAACGAGTGCAGTGCTTCGTGAATGTACGCACCTTGAACTGCTTTCGCACCGCACCTTGCCAACCACGGGAATGTGAAAGTCCTCAGCAACGTGAATACCGCGTTGGAGCGCACTCGGGCTACTCGAGGGGCCTTGGCTGTTGACGCCACTGCACGCAAGTAGAGACATGTCTCTAACGTTAAAGGTATTGGCGAACTTGTGTGAAGTTAAAATCCGTTGTCGTGTTTTATTATAAACGACCTCGTCGACGCTTCGTCTCGGCAAGCGATTGTAGTCGGTGATGCTCACGACAAGAAGTGAACCCTCGTGCACGGTGCTGCAGGACAGCTGCTCGAGGCCTGTCCTGCAAGCCCCTGGCCTCCTCAGACTGCGTGAGCGTTGGCGATGTGAAATATCCTCAGAGAGATGTGCACTCGGAGTGGAGTAGAGACTGTAGCACGGTGAGAGTCAGGAGCCCCAGCACTGCGTGGGATCAGCAACACGTATCTCGTCTCTCTCCGTGCGCTTCTATTGCGTGCCTACTCTCTACCCACCTCCACTCTCCTCTTATTGAGCTCCACCTCATCCTCCCATCGTAACCTCGGTCTCCCTCTGCTCCGTCTGCCATGCATCGGTGACACCTCTCTCGTCCATGGTGTTCCTGTGTGAGTCTGTGGCTCTCTGTGTGAACCTGTAGGTCCCTGTGTGAGTCTACGGGTCTCTGTGTGAGTCAATATATCTTCGCATGCGTCTTATGACTCTCTGTGGGAGTCTGTGGCTCTCTGAGTCTGTGGCTCTCTGTGTGAAGCAATGGGTCTATATACGAGTCTATGGGTCTGTATGCGAGTCTATGGGTCTCCACAATAAGTATGCGAGTCTCTGAGTCTGCATAGCCACTCAAAGCGAATTTTCATTCGTTCTCAACGCGTGCCAAAACCACCTTGGTCTAGCGTCCCTGACCTCCCCGAAAGGGCCTCATCTGTAATAATTATCGGCGCCGTGAGAGCTCTGCGGCGCAGCGGGCGACAATGAACTCCGCGAGGGCGCGAGGGGGCGCGGGACGTCGCGTGGAGACGAGCGGGTGAACGGCAGCTCTGAGAGACGACCCCGCGATGTGGATTCCATCGCGGCGCGTGACGGCGGATTAATCCGCAGTGGTGCGGTGGCAGAAATCCCGCTCCCGCGTGATCAAAGCCCTGCACGGAAGATTCCCTAATCACGTTGGAGACTCTCATCCGCAGCTTCGGGGTGGGAATTTGAGCACGTCGCGCGGAGACATGCGCCTGGCGCTGCCTCGGCGTTTCTCCCGGTCATTCTCCCGGCCACTCTCCCGGCCACTCTGCTGTCTCCGCAACCACAGAGCCGGGCCGCTCCACGCTCATTCCAGTCGCCGATTCAAATGTTTAAACCTAAGCCCGCAACGTAGCCCCAGTGGCGCTGTGTTTTAATTAAGCGCGATGGTTCGAACTGAAAGTCACCGTCAGTTTACTGATGTTCCTCTCCTTCGGTCATCCTGAGCCATTGGCGGAAATTTCTCATTCTCATGGCAGGGGATCGGTTCCTCCATGTGATGACCACTGTTAACTTCTCCCAAAGTGGTTCCCATTTATCTACCCCAGAGGGATGATAGGCTGAGTGGACATCCGATGTCGATTTGAACTCGTAACCTTCCGATTGTGGGTTGATTCTTCTAACCACAAATCCACCCATTCGCGTACTCGCCTTGTCTATGACACTGAGGTATGCATCAATTCGCTGGTCTTGTGGGTCAATGAATTTGCTCTAATTCGGGATTAGATTCAGAAACCCATAGACTCACACACAGCGACAAATGGACTCTCACAGAGATCAATCGACTCACACAGAGACCCACAGACTTGCGCAAGAGGCCCGCAGACTCGCACATAATAATTTATTCTTTATTTGCCATTTGTGGCTGGAGTGCCTGCATGGCTTAAGTGAATCAATTTCATGAACTCTTACAAACAGAAAATAGTTGATTCTATTCGGCAAGATCGATGTACGAATCATAAGCTTAAGATTAAACTTAATCAATGATGCGATGTCTAGAGGATGTACAGTCTGTCTTACATTGGTACCTCCCCATGAAATGCCGACGCTTTAATTGACAATTATAATTCACGTATGTTAATTTCCGACACAGGGTAAATGTTGGGATATATAATATGAAATCAAGATTAAAATAATATACGGTGTATTTTAAGAGTTATTGTAGAGCTCTCACGTTTAACCACGACGAAATATTACCGCTTCTTCTAATCGGTATTAAAATTAGTTTTATACGTTTTCAAGATTAGTTGAACATGTGAACGCGTGACATTCGTAACCTCCGCCTGATTTCGTCGGTGGGGGGGGGGGGGGAGCGACAAAAATACCACAACATATTTAAAACTTACCTCCGAGTAAGATGGGAATCTATTTTAGCGGTATCTGATTGACATTTTAATTTTACCGCGCCGGTCGCGATTCGTCGGCGCTTGCGTACAAAGTGAGCGGCCAATTATTGCGTTTTTTTTAGTCGGATCGCGACGATGCCGCCGTCACGACCGCCGCCAGCGAGCCAGCAGCGGGAGTGTTCGTGGGGCTTCTCTCGCCGTCGCAGAGACCCCCCCCCCGGTCGCGTCAATGTTGCGCCGTCGGCTGTGCGCGCGATCGGCGATGTGTGCGAGGCCGCGCTGGTTAGCGCGAGGCCCTTTCGACCGCCACCGTTGTAAAGGCGCGCGGTTGAGCAATCGATGGTCCGCCGTATATCACCGTTCAATTGTGGTAATTACACAGCCATTGCCTCCCCCCCTCCCACCTCCTCTCATTTAGGTTGCATCGTCATAGATTTATGAAGTGGGTCCGGCGGACACAGAGAGAGAAAGAGGAAAAAAAACAATTAGGAATTCGCCCTCGCCGTTAGCCGCCTGACCCCGCCATGAACGGCGCTGGTCCGGGCCTCTCCGTCTGCGCGCCCCGCGCCCGGCGCTCTGCCCCCTGGTTCACGAAGCGCCGCAGACAACCGGCAAATTGTGCGCGCCAGCACAAAGGGCTCCGTTGTGCTTTGGCGCACATTTTAAACTTTATGTACGTTCGCCCGCTTTTAAGAGAACTTCATTCCGCCCCCCACCCACCGACCCCCCCCCCCCGTAATAAACGGCGCTCGGCGAGCCGCTATATTACAAACAAAGCACAGAACTCCCTTTGACCCCCTGGAGCGTGGCGGCTCCGATAAAGCGACGTTTGTCTGGGTGGGAGTTATTATTTGTCGAGCGGCTGTTCGCCCCCGCGGGCAGCCCGAGCGAGCGAGCGCGCGCGGCGTGGGTGCGGGCAGCGCCGCGTTATATTGAGATGGGGGCAGCGCCTCGCGATATTGAGGTGGGTGGCGAGTTGCGCGGCGCGGGTCGCGGTGGCACGCGCGGCGGCTGACGCGCGTCGTGGATTTTCCTGGCACGGTCCGTGCGGGTGGAACGCCGACGGCTTTCCGTTCCGCCTCTCCATCCCGGCCTCTATCACCGCTTATCGCGATCTTTGTTTAAAGCTTACGCCGGCTGTGATGTACATGTTGGTCCAGATATCATGACCCCCCCCCCATTCAATTTTCGAAAACTTTAACAATAAGTATTCATATTGGTCTTTCGATTTTAACAATAAGGTTTATTTAAAACATACGTGAATATGCAAAGGGAACAAAAAATGTTAGGGGTCAATTAATTATGGGTCACAAGACACCTGCACCACCCTATACAACATCAGTCTGTTAAGGCCTGTCTTGTTTCCTCATCATCATCAGCCATGTTCAATCCACTGCTATATTGAGGCCTCCCTGAGCCGCCACCACCTCTCACGACCCTACGATATGATCCACCCAGCGCCTGCACCACGGGCTAAATCCATCACTCCGTCTCCTCGGAGGGTGGCCCAGTTATTGTTTTTTGTCGCGCTGTTCCTCGCCGTGTCGCTCTCCTCGTTAAGCCGCGGAGCAGCGTCAAGCAATCGTGTTGTGGAATTGTCTGCGCAGCGAGGCGAGTGATGATGCCTCGTTACGAGGTGCGCCGCTCTCCGGCGCCGCCTCTACACCCGGCAACAGCAGACCTCATAGCCGCAAGGCCAACGTGCTGATTAAATGTTTATTCAATCTACCCAACCTAACTTCATCACCGGCCGTATTCAAGGTTGTGAAGTGGTCTGGTAATTGGCAGCGAGGCCCCGTGCAATATTACGGGGCCGGACCTTTGTTTTAATTGAAACTTGCCCGGCCAATTACTGCTCCCTCTCGTTATCCCACGGTGCGCTCAATGCGTACGCGGGGCGGCATTGTGCGAACGTGCTTGCAGGTGTGTGATTTGATCAGCTCGAGAGCATGATGGATTGGACTCATATGAGCGCGCCGCGCTAACCCACTTAGCAAACAAAGTGCGTGACTCAATAAGGGAGCCCGCCGCGGACACTGCCAGCGGCCGGGTTTCGTTCCGCTCCTCATCGTGAGCGACGCGTCCGACTGCGCTGCAGACTTGAGACTCCTCCTCGCTCACGGCAAGAGAGTCGGCCGTGTGAGTTTGCGTTTGCGCTATGGTGGCGAGATGTTAACGCCCTCGTCCTGGTATGCAGTAGGTCGTGGGTTCTATTCCGACCTGACGCATGTCTATTTTTAGAGGCTGCGTGTCTCCCTCCCCATGGGCGCGTTGATTTTTCTCCAGGTCCTCCGGTTCCCCCCCCCCCCCCCCCACATTTAGAAACATTTGCCTGAATATTTGGCTGTAATAAATGTCCACGTGATGAACCACTTCGTTGAGATATCGTTTGTGACCAGGTGGCTTCTGAAAAAAAGAGCTACATAGCTCCGTGAGCCTTACCTGGTAAAAAAAAAAAACCCCAAAAGACCATGAGTGGCAAGCGACATCTGAACTGGTCCCCGGATCGCTTCCATTTACCGTTCACAAACCCCCAGCGGCTTGCGTGTCGTCAAACGTAGCGTGGGAAAGCCATCGTCCAGTAGTGCATTGTCAAAGGGCGGTCAATTATCTTTTGTTAATCGGACTCGCGGGTAAATTGTGGTTTCATCAAATAACGTGGAGTGAAAAATCCCGCTATGCCAACATTGCATATAAACTGATAGAGTTTAAGCGCACCGATTATTATCCTCCTATTTGTGACCATAAATAAATAAACGGATAATACAAATGTTTTCCTGGGAATGCACACCACGCAGTTCCCCAGCAACAGAGGGCCCGACACCAACGTAGCACCAGGCATGGCATTGCAAGCGCTTTCTTGTGTGAAAACGCTCGTGCTGTTTAAATGTCAAAGTCCCGTGAATATTCTCTGTTGCAAGAGATACCAAGACAACGCAAAGTGCATTCGGCCAATTAAAGCAAACGGGATCCTCCTACCTGGTTAAAAGACGGTCTTACCTTTTGTCATAATGTGAAGTCCGTCATAAAAGATTAACGCGTGCACGAGCGCGCGTGTGTGTGCCGTGCATGCATTCGTAAGAGACCTTAATTGAATGACACCATTACAAATATGGTTGACCTGTACAGTGTCCTGAAGAGGTATGAAATTGAGTGATTTTAAACATTCAATAATTAGAGCCGACGCGACGCGACCACTTAGGGGCATTAAGGTGCCGGCCGCCCACTGGCTTTAAACCCCCATTTATCAAAAACATAACTGCCTTCAAATACAAGAAGAAGAAAATGTATTTATACTGGAGGAATCCGATGAGCTATAAAGCTCTTTTATAGTACTTTATTCAAATCAAGAACGGCATCTTTAAGCATCCTCATGCAACACTTATTTTTGTTTACGGGGACACAATAAGAAAATCGATTGAACACTATTGGTGTATTGTGGGAGGAAAGGTGAGAATAGGTTTTCCCCTTTTTTCTGGCAACAAAACAGCTGTGTTATGATTTTAAAACCCCAAATTGAATTATTTTACAAGGAATCATGTCTGCATTAACCACAATACTTGTGGTCAGAATGCAAACAAAAACATACTCTGATAATATATGCATTGACTTTGAAACTGATTGGTCCACACCAGAGACAGCTTTCTTTTGAGCCTCGTCTCAAAACGGTGTTAGACCAGAGGACGCCAAAATGCGCCTTTGGTATTGTGGTTAATGCAGAAATAATTCCTCGTAAAAAGTTTAGGTTTGGTGTTTTAACATCTTAACACCTGTTTTGTTACTCTTTGGTTTTATCGGTAAAGTCATGTAGGTATAAAATAAATCACGACGTTTCGGGCGCAACACAAGCGTCCATCATCAGGTGGGAAAGCATGGTCTGCTGCTGAGGCAGACTGTTTTGTTGCCAGAAAAAATGGGAAAACCTCTTCTCATATTTTGCTACCGGCAAAGGAGGTCCCAGGATGGGAGGAAAGGCGCCCAAGGGGGTGACGTTCTGAGTAGCACTGGGTGCAGCATTCACGGACAGGAAACGTAGACAACGCCGCAGTTCGCAGACCACTCTGTTGCCTGTGCATGAATACTGGATACTGGCAAGGTGCCAGCAGGCATTTGTTTTATTTTATTGTTACCCGGAGAGAACAAAATTGAGACGACTGTCCCTTTCACACACTCCTCACACTTCCTGTACTCGGAGCACTTTAAGTTAACTGCTTTTATTTATGTCATGAAATGGCACAAAATACCTATTGGGAGGTTTATATTTGTTTTACATATACCTTTCTATGATATCAATAATATTCCGGCGACAGAATGACATTCGTAGGAGCACAAATTAAAAAAAGTTCGGGCGACGTTAAGTGAACCGTGGTCAGTCCTCTGCATTCGTTACTCCCACCTCTGCGGCGCGCTCGCTATTCTACATCTGAGATTATTTCAATGACATGCAATGTATATTTGCTAAATGGAAATGTCCGTTCAGCCAGTTACCCAGCTAGTTTGGGTGGCAATGGCTCGCAGCAGCCACTCACAACAGAGCTGCTGTTGGGGTGTAGAGGAGCCAGCAGCCATCCAGTCGTAGTATGATAACACTCGCATACCCAGCAAAGCGTCACTCATCCTCAAGACACCTTTTCAGGAGGGTCCGGTTGCTGCGTAGATTCCAATTTTGTAAAAAAAATTGGCCAATCTTTCAAACGTGGAAAAAGTGGGACCATGACGCCGCGCATGCTGGCCTACTCCTGCGAATGACGTCACATGATCTTTAACGGCCACTGTGATGATCACTAATAGACACCGCAGTATTAATCAGGGCCGCCGATAAATATCGAACCAGCGAAACTCTCCGGCGAGCGGCGAACGTGTTACCGCTGGGCCGCGCGACCGACCTACGCTGCACGGTTGATGCTAATCCTCAGATTTAGTTTTTCATCGTTCTACTCGGAATTACCACTGAACTCCACCGTTTATTTAATGCGGTAACCACTCGGTGGAGAGCTGGCCACAAATACGCGTCTGTGGCTCATCCCGGCCATCTGCCGTCCACTCCCGAATCGACTGCACGAGGCGTGCGTGACCCGACGAACAATTAATCTGGATTTGGCTTTTCGTGCTCTCCACACCGGCGCCCATTAACTCCAATCCCTTTGACCCCATGTACCCCCTCGAACCGGATTTTCACGTCGGCCAATTAACGGCCACGTGCGATGATGCATTGCGGCAACGATGCACGCATGGCCTCGGTGCTGCTGCTGCTGCTGCGGGGGCGGCGTGGACAGGGAGGTGCGCCGTGTCAAGTTGTTTTCCACGAGTTTGGAATCGAACCCAGGCCCTTCCTGCTCTGCCGCCCCGGTCGTGCAAGAGGCTCAATATCCACAGCGTGGGTTCAATCTCAGCCCTCCGCACGCGTGTGTGTGTGCGTGCTCACCGGCGATGTGTTAAACAATTCCAACTCGTAGGACCGAGTTTATCATTGTTGAAATGTGCTTTTCATGCGGTGCCCGACCATCGGATCGTACCCTTCGTAACATTTCACTGTATCAATCATTAACCGTTGATTATAAAGCAGCAAGCGTGTGTATGCTAACCCCTTGAGAGTATTTCTCTAAACGACTAAAGAAGCCAAAGACTGAAACGTGAGCCTCTTTGTGTTGAACACCGTTATCCCGGCTGCATCTTGTCGGGTTTATGATGACGATAATAATAACGCGCACTTTTTATTTTATTTTCACAGTATTCCTCGTGAGCTTGCCCGTTGTGAACGTCGTAATTAAAGCGCTCGTTCCCGTCGCCCTTCTTGTCATGCAAATTGAAACCCTACTTAGCCGTGTAAGAGCGCCGAAAATGCATTCATTACATAGATTTTTAAAATACGTAAAAATACATTATTTACCAGTTATGCGTGCGAATGCAAATTACGTATTAATGACAGACTATTAGCACTGCCACCTTTTTTGTAGGGTGCTCATTTAGGCTCTGAACTCCCCGCGCCAGTGTTTCATTTGGCCCGGCTTATTAAAATAAACATTACGCTTTGCAGTGCGCGATAATGTTATTCCACATTGGTAATAAAACACCCTTAAGGATATAAATACCTCGCCGCTAGTTGCTGCCAGTCCATTAATAATTCAGGGATCCAAATAAAAAGCTCGAAAAATGACCAGGCGCTGCCCTCTGGTTAACCAACCCAGGGGATGGAAGATTTATTGCCCGTATAAAACGGAGGGTGCCACTGCAATTGCTCTGACGGCCAGAATGATGCACCCACTTAGCTCGAGGTCGTCTCCGGAGACGGCATTGGGCCCGCGGCCTCCGAAGGGCCATTTCAAAACTAAGCGCTGCGTTAGCTAATGGTCTCTTTGGCCTATTACCCCCTTCAGAGCGCTCCTCGGAAATAAGTTGAACATGAAATGATGGTGCTTGTAGCGTGCCAGAGAGGCCAATGTGTTGAGAAGGCGCGGTCCATCAACGGGGCCCTCGGCCGCACGCTTCTGCCGCTCATCCGCGCCGCTAATGAGTTGGGGAACGTCCGCTCGAGCGCGATGGTGAATTATCACCGGTAAATAGACACAAATAGCGGGTGCTGTTACACTGACGGCTCGCACGCGTAAATAAGCACACACAGGCACGGCGTGTTTGTTTGGGGGGGGGAGGGTGGAGCAGTGGCACGGTTGATGAGCGGCATCGCGCTTTCAACCCCGTAACCCGAGTTTCTGTTCTCAGTTATGGCTAACAGCAGTGCCAAGGGAAAGTATGGTCCAAAACAACCCGCATGTTACACACGGTGTAGATTTACAAAGGGCTGTAAATTAGAACTTGAACTTTCTTCATCATGATGGTCATCGAAGGCTGGTGAAGGAGGTGTCCAGCGGCGCTATATTGACCACTGTCTGGCAGGAACCTCCTGGCGAGGCTTTCCTGGGCAAGCAAGTGGAGTAACAATAACACCAATCGAAGTAACATTATAACAACATCGTAAAATGTGGCCATCGCGAGTTAGCTGTTAGCTGCATGGGGAAGCTGCCAACTGTGTGGAACAGATAAATAGCTGATGCGAATTAAGGGGTTGTGCGAGCAACTGCAAAATAGCCCATAAGACTTCGCAGGACCACGGGAAAAGCCCGCTACGTTCTCTCTGATGTAATGAGAGAAGATCACAGGGCAGTCGAGAAACCTGGCAGTTAGAGTTGATCGAAATCTGTCTCACTTCTCTCATTTTCAGGCTTGGATGTTGCAATGTTCCGTGCCTGGGCCTTTATTTCCGCGTGCTATTTACGCCATGGACATGACTTTTCGGGACACTGCGCTGAATTAAAGTTCCACAGCCAAAAGTGAAAGACTCCGAGCTCTTGGCAGGCCGTGGACTCGGTAGATTTTTATTTATTTATTGCTCCCGAAGGTTAATTGATTTTTTTCTGGGCCATAACTCCCGCATTACAGGGAGGGCCAAACGGTGTGGAGACAAATTGGTGGTCACACGTGTAGGCAGTTGGTGCGCAGTGAAGCGTGTCCGTCCTTCTCCCTCCCCGCAATCCCAGCAAAGCCAAGAAGAGCTCCCCAGAATCCTCGGCCGCACGTCCCCGCACCCGGCACCCGGCACCCGGCCGGGAACCTCGATGGCCGAGCTCGGCACTTCGAACGCCGTTCCATCTCTCGCCGCCCCAGCCGGGAAAACACCGGGAGCCTCCCGGTGTGCGCCGGCTCCTCCACTGCCTATCGGTAACGAGCAGAATGACGAACACACACACACATCTTTCTCACCTCCGATTAGCACGGTTGGCTACGTATGGTGCGAAAAAGTTCTCGATACATACATGATGAAGGCAAGCTGCCTATTGGGGGACCCATAGGCATCAAAAACGCCACTAAACTGAGCTGTGTAGATGTTATATTCTGTTATGGCTGCCTTTCAAAGCACTTCTATTATCACGAAGACAAACATCTCTCAGTATAGCAAGGGTAGTATGAGGATGATGACGATTCGGTGCCTGTATTGTGAGCTTAGGCATTGATTTTGATCAATGAACTGATGCTCATCATTACAAATCCACTTGGAGGAGTCGCATCTGCCGCTGTCGTTACCCAGGGCATCGCCGCCCGCGTCGCTGTCGCCACCCAAGGCTCGGCCGCCTTGGGGAGTCTCGCCATGCTCGACCAGAGCCCATTTAGCCGCCACTTGCAGATAAACGTCGTCCTACTTGTGGTGTTAACCACGTTCAGTCCGGACCACTGTTCCGGGAATTCTTGTGGCATGCCACATCCATCTCGCTGTAATGTATCCTCCTGATACTGCAATTGCGTGTAGAAATACAGGATACAATAATAGGGAGTTGCTATGGCTAGGCGTACCCTGGTGGTAGTTAGTGCCTTACGCCGATAATTCACATTTCAAGCCGGGCTTGCGGCTTCTTCGATAAATAACTAGCGCGAAGTGAAGCCGTGCCCATTCGTGACGAATGCTTTATGAAGGATAATTTTTCTATTCAGAATTTTGCCAAGAAGCTTCATCACACTGTTCGAGGTGAGACAATCCCCACGTCGAGGCTGCAGCGATGTAACGAGGCGCCGTGGAATCCGTCCCGCCATGCCCCTACCGTCTGGTACTCCTCGCCAAAGAGTCCATGGGCCGGTGGAGACCTCGGTACGGCTATTAAAAGTGGACGTTGCGATAACACTCGCACACACACTTATCACACGAGGTTATTGCACGATGTTCTTCTAGTTGACGATTTAAAAGGGTGGTTTGTGTACAACGCAAGTGCCGCCCATCTCAGGCGGTGGTACCACCGAGTAAGACATTTTGTGCGGACCGCACGCAACTCGGAACCACACCTCGCCGTGACGGCGTCGCTCCGAGCGTGGCCGGGGCACGTGGCTTTGCCTGCCGGCCGTGATTGAGTTGCTGTGCGGAGGCGGCGTGCCGGAACAGCTGTGTGTGTGTGTCGCGTGATGGATTATTCGCAGTGTCGCGGGTGCCCCCGCGCCAGAGCGATTGTTTGTTCGGGGGACTGGTTGGCGCTAATGATATTTCTTAGCTGTCATCACTGCCAAGCTGGTAAATGAGGGCTTTATATCCGTCCCTGAGGTTTTTGTTGCTGATGCGACATCGTATGGTTAAGTGTCCTCTTCTTGATAGATCGATTGATTTAATGGTGGAAAGCAACGGATATCATAAATATAAATAAACAGCGAGTTAAATAAAAAATGTCGAGTTGGAGCCGTGGCTTCTCTCCTCCCGCTGACCCCCAGTTTGGAGCTCCCTCCCCGCGGTCTCCCGCTCTTCCAGCCTGGCCCAACTTCACCGCTGCTCTCTCTTAATGGCCCCGTGGCATTTTGGGCCCCCTGTGGGCCCACGTTCAGCAGTCGTCTTAAAAACACACGCACAAACATATATAATATTTTGACATCTGCCTAGATCGTAATGAGTCTTGACAATTTCAAAGCAATGCAGTATTTGTTGATTGGATTACGCACAGTTGTTCAGAGCAGTGAATCGCCAATTTCTCCCGAGAGCGTGAGTGGTGTTTCCAATTCCGGTGTGAGTGATTGATTCAAACATTTGTGTGCAGAAGACCAAGTGGGGAGCGAGCTGGGAATAGCAGCAGCAATACGCACACAAAAGATAAAGATCCCCCCCGTCATAACCTTCACAGACCAGTGGGGCAAGTGCTGTTGGCGAGTTCCACCTATGAAGGCCGGCACGGCACACGAGGGGTTGGGTGACCAAGCACCACGCCCGACCAACTTGATCTCCCTCGTGGTGATGTTTTACACACCGCACCAGGTACTCATTTGAGGCTCTGTCGACCTAGTGGAAATCCCAAGGCCGGTTCTGATAATCGTCACTGGTGTTAGCTGTGAGCGGGAATCGAACTTGGATGGCCGGGTTCGTAGCGCAGCACAGCGTGCTAACCGCTACACTACCACTCCCCACAATAACACACGCACAACACACCACACACACGCACAACACACCACACACACGCCCCTCTGTTACGCATTGAATGTAGTGAGAGTAACGTTTAGCCGTGTTGCTGAAGCGAGCCAATCAAGATGCTTCGCCTGTCAACGTTTCCTATTTGCTCTGTGGGCCACAATCGAACAGATTTCCGTAGTATTTTTATTTGAATATTAATGCGTGTAAAGTCCGTAATGTTATAAATACGATTTATAATGAAACCAAGTGGCACAGTAGTTAGAGCCCTTGATTCACAATTTCTCAAGGTTTCAATTTCAAATCCCAGTCGGGGGTCGACTCAGCCCATCATTGTTCCAGATTAGATAAAATTAATACCAGTTAGTGAACAGGTCGCAGCGGGTGTCCAATGGAGGCATAGGGATGAGGAAGTTGGCTGCAAATGGAGGTGATCGGAACTTCACTGGGAACTGCGACGTGACTTTCACTTTGAATGAAACACGTTAAAGTGCGTCTACCGTTAGCATCATTTCTCGGAGTGTCCGTGAGTTCAAGGGTTCTATCACCTTCAGAGAATGTATATACAACCATCAGATGTGTCGGCAATCATACCGACCAAGGGATACTAATAAAACACGTTTTTTCATTCTAATCCACTGCTGGATGAAGGCATCTTTTGGGTGTGTCTGTCGGTCATGGGGGTTGTTTGACCATACTTCACCACCCCGGCCAGTACTGGTTGTTGAACCAAGGTATCGCTCGCTACTGGCGTTATCCCTGCCTGGGAAGTGGAGTCAGGTTGCCCGGTTAGTGAAGCCTATTTCAAGAATACAGCCTTGCATGCATTTTAAAATCACCGTGAAAATATGTCCATTGTGTATCTGATGATTTTTCCGGCGCCCTGTGTGCAGTTTGTGTGTGTGGTGTGAGCGGTGGCGCAGTGGTTAGCGCACTGGGCTACAAACCCCGTGACCCGAGTTCGATTCGCGCTCGTGACCAACAACGGTGGGGAATGTCTAAACCGGCCCTGTGCCTCCCCTATGCCGACTCGGCCTCGGCGAGTGAACGTCAGAGCATTGTGGAGACTCAGGCCGCCCCAGCGTGCCGCTTAGAGACCACACCGGCCCCTTTGTGCGTCGTTCCGACCCTCATAGGCGGTCGCTAGCAGCACTTGCCCCAACGCTGTTGCTGCCGCTATGCCGGGGGCGGGGATCTTTGTCTTTGTTTGCATTGCGAGGCCGCGTTGCATGAGTGGCTCAGAATTGCACCCCGGCGCTCCCAGTGTCTCGCAAACTGTGACGGGAGCGCGCCGTGAAGAATGGGCACCATCTGGGCTCCATGGCTCCATCTCACCTTGCCATATGGACTATAGATTTCTCATTTAGAGACGTCTTATGATTTTACAGTTAACTGTGACCATGTTTGAGTACAGCACATGAGTTTTGTGCCTGTGTATTTGTGTGCCCGTTGTGTGCACGTATTCGTGCGTGTGTGTGCGCAGCGGTGGCGCAGTGGTTAGTGCGATGCGCTAGGAATCCGGCGACTCGAGTTCCATTCCCGCTCAAGGCCAACATCAATGACAAATATCTGAAGCGATCCTGGGCCTCGCCGAGGTCCAATTAGCCTCGAAATGAGTACCCGACGCGACGTGTAGACGTCAGCACTGGGAGACGAAGGCGCCGTGCGTGGCTCTTGCTGCACCGCCCTTCAATGCACCATTCTCTCTTATCAGGAGCTCACCGACAGCACTTTGCCCCAACAAACACAAGGCTACGGGGCGATCGCTTGCTTTGTGATGGTGAACAGGTGCTCACAAACAGCAGTTGCCCTATATATGTCTCGAGCATTAGGACAAGCGTGTGATGTTCGCGTGTGTGCGCGCGCGCACGTGTTTACCGTGTGTGCATATGTATGCGCGCGTTCACGCGTGGTGAGTGTGCGAGCGGGTGTACATTATTTAGTCTTCACTGACACAGACACCATTACGCACGCTTTCATTTATTTTTCATTACTTTCCACGGGGGTGTAAGGCAGCAGCAGCAGAACGCCTCTATACGGGCGGCGGGCCACGCTAATATAAAGGACAGCCTCCCCTGGGCACGCGGCACATGGACGCGCGATGCAGATATGCGCTAACAGTGAGAGCGCGCAAACACACGGAGGTGACGCATACAAATCAAGCCCCCCCCCCCCCCCCCCCATCCTTCTCGTCTGCCTTCTCATCTCGCTCCACTCTCCCTTCATGTGCTCTCCACTCCAACTATCAAGGCTGCCTCGCAACAAACAAAAAACCTTCAAGCTCTGCTCAAAAGACATGTCGCTACTTCTCTGCTGCTGTCCTCAGTCTAGAATTCCCCCCTCCCTCCGCCCCCCGGCCATCTGTGATACCGACTCTGTGCCCCTTGTTAAAGTTCAGACTCTAAATCTGTCCCAACTTGGTTGCCTTTGACTCTTTCTCGCACGGTTGGCTACGTGCGGTGCGAAATAAGTTCAACGTGCGTACAACACAATACGTGTGTGTGTGTGTCCCAGTGAAACTCGCGCACGATTTTTGTTTTTTTGCGCTCAGCATCTTGAGACGCAGTTGCCTTTAGATCCCGCCGGTGACATCAAAAGAGAGATAAGCGGGAAAGTGCCACGACCGCTGCGGAGATGGAGTCGTGAAATCAGCCTCGCGCGCTGGAGCTCGACGGATCGTGGTACCACAAAATAGCAACGGCACGGGGAGGCCCTCATCCAGCAGTGGATGGACCATGGCTGCTGCTGCTGCTGCTGATGATGATGACGATGATGGCGATGATAAATCTCAATTCCCAGCCCCACGTTCCTTGTCGGCTGCCCCTTGCCCCCAAGCACCCCTGGGCTCATCAGACTAAATCACATCTGATGAAATTCATAATACAACAAATTACCCGATTGTTGACGTGTGCGGTGTGCGCGGGAGGGAGGGAGCGTGGGTTGTCGTGGGATCGGCGCGCCGTGCGCCGTCTGGCTCGACACCGAGCTGGGGGGGGGGGGCTGAGAGACACTGGAGCCCCCCTCCCAAACCTCGTCTGGTCGTCTCTGTTGCCATGGCACAGGAGAGGGAAGATCGGCAGAGACCCGGAATTTGCCGGATTCACGAGGCTCGCGCACGGACTAATGGCTGCGATTTTCATCGAATTGCACTTACGTCTTGCTGCTGTTGTTACTTCAAGCAAATGTAGAATGTCTGCAAACATCGCAGATGACTTATTACGCAACGCAACTTCAAAGTCGCGCGGTTACTCTGCGCTTAATTGGACATTGGGACGGCACTCAGGCGCTCGACTTCGGTTTTCAGCCCCGTGCCGTTGGTGGAAATTCTACATTCCTGTGGTGGGGCCGAGTCTTTCCATCGCACAACCACCGCCCCCCCCCCTCACGTCGGAACTCGTGTTACTAAGCCTGCAGTCGACCCCTCAATCACAATTTCTACTCAGCTCTACTGTTGCACTACGTCGGGGCGAGGCTGGAGGGTTAGTTTGCATGAATACCATGATGATTTATACTCCGTGCGTGATGATTGTTTACATCCAGCAGTCGCGCGCATAGCACCCGCGCGTGACTTTTGGCGATCGCGTCAGTCTTGCGCCGAGCGCGGCGTTGCAGGCGTTTGTACGGTGCAGCAGCAGTAGTAATAATAATAACGACGATGATGATGATGATGATGGGCTTCGGCAGTTGCATCGCGACTGATTGATTTCGCGCAGAGCTCGTCTCGGCCCCGAGAGCTCGCGCGCGAGTCGCCGGCGAGTCGCGCCGCGGGTGACTCCCGCCGAGTCCCCGAGACGACGAACGTCGACACCGGCCCTGAGCGGCGCTCGCGGTGAAGCGGCGTCGCTGCCGATCGGATGGCACTCCCAGAATGGCCGCGCGGCCGATGGGGATCGTGTAGCGATGACACTTTCCCTACTCGACAGCGTGAGCTGAGAGCGTCTCAAGCAGCAGGCAGGGCAGCGAGCGCGTGCGCTCACGTGATGAGAGGAACGTGCAGCCGAGGCTCGAGCTGACGACTCGCGCGACCGCGGTGATCTCCGTTCGTGCGGCGAGGGGGAAGAGGACTCGGCGCGCGACATGTTGATTGTTACATCCACACCAGCGGCGGCGGCGGTGGTGGTGGTGGAGGAAAGACGGACTGAGAAGTGATTACGACGGGTGGCGCGCGGCTCTGCGGCTCGCGGCAGAATGAATGCGCCGTGGACACGCGCGTGAAGTGGACGGATGGCGACTTCGCGTGAAGGTTAACGGAAGCCAAGGAGACGGATCGCGGGGATGAAAATCGCGTCTGCACCTACGCCGGTGTGCGCCCCGGCTCTCCCAAATCGCTGTGTCCGCGCGCCCCCCCCCCCCTCCCCGCTCCAAATCGTCGCTCTTTGCGAGGCCGTGAAACGCGTGAATCACCAACGCGCACGGTGTTCTTGCCCGAGCGCCACGCACACGCGGCGAAGCCTGGGCACACCCTCGCAAGGTGGGGGACGTGAACTCGTGGGGCGATGGCGTCTTTTTGAGAGTAATGGGGGTAATGGGCACGTCAGATCGCCGTTGGCAGGGCCATGTTAATCCACGCAACGGACAGGAAGGACGAGATGAAAGGGCACGCCGAATGCGCATGCATCATGTACGTTGACTCGGTAACCCCCACCCCCCACATTGTGCAAGAGCGTAAAGAAGCGTGGTCACCACATCTACGCCTCTATATAAGGAACGAAACAGGTGGACTTCTCCACAAATCTGGCTGTCGCCTGATGAAGCTAGTTGTAATTACTGGCGAAACGTCGTACTCTGATTGTAAATGTTGTGGCTTGGCTCTCCAACACACCGGTGTGCTGTACTAGTGACGAATTGGCCACGTTCTGTTTATGTGACAACCCTTACTAGTTGGCCGTGTCGGGTGGTGACGGGTTCTAACGACAAATGTATATATTTACGCGATATAACCCCAAAAAAAACTTTATTATGGATAATGGTCACGATAATTGTGACGGTGAGATATGATGATGGATATGATGATCGAGATGACGGCTTCTCACTCCAAGAGTCGAGTTCCGAGTTTCAATTCTTCCTCCTCCGCTCGCGTGCACCCCGCAGGGAAAATTGGGTAGCGATACCACGTGGGGTGCATCGTCTGTGCGACAATAGGCATCATGATCATGTGCCTGAGAAGTACTCGGTCTACGTTATTCAGCGGCTGATTGGGTTCCGCTGGAGAGCGTGCGACGTCTTTTGCTTCATCGACCCTGAGAGTCGTGATCACAACCGAGGTCGGTCTCGTGGCCCCGCGCCACGAGTGTTCGTCATTCAGCGCGGCGACGGCGGCGGCCGCACCATTGACGCTTCGAGAGGGCATCTTCAGCTATTCCCGTCTGAAGGCCCAGAGTGCCGTTACAGTACAGGGGAATCCGAACCCAATTAAGGTAACCCTCACGTCCTCTCACTCGTCTAGGGCGCGGGCATAGGTGGAGTATAGTCAAGCGCTGTTGCATTTTGTAGCTTCTGTAATGTGACTCTGAATACCCGACGTCAATGACAGCCTCGCCGAGTCTCAAAACTCTAGTCTTGCATCGGGATGTTTGACCGGCTCCAGATTACCAGTGTGTGGCGTCATGTGGGAGGGAGCTGGGGAACCTGAACGAAACGCAAGGGCATAACAAACATCTGCACAGATGGATTCAATCCATCTCAGTATTGGTGTCGTCTCACAGCCAAAGGCTACACCGATTGGTATTCCCAGGCAGTCTTTCATCCAAGCACGAACCAAATTCAGCCCTGCACCATCATCATCATCAGCCATGAACAATGCACTACTGGACGAAGGCCTCCCCACCCTGCCACAATCATCTCTCACGATACTCCAATGCAACAACCCCCCACACCGCACCTGCACAGGAGCTGAACCCATCACTCCACCTCCTCGGTGAATGTTGAACCTCTTTCACACCGTACGTAGCCAACCGTGCTAATCGGAAGTGCGACGTACGCTCGGGCGCGTTCCACTCTTTGGCTGCCACTCCGTTATTATTTTTGACCATCGTCCATAATCTATCCTAGGCATGGTGTGTCCTGCCCAAGCTCCATAACTATTCTTAATAGGGTGGATGATGTCATGAACCTGCGGAGTGTCCTCTCATACGCGTCGTTCCTCTCTGTGTGTGTCTCTTTGTGATTCCAAGCGTGCGTCTCTCCACGCGTCTTCGAGCACTCTCCAGCCCTGGTCCCGGTATTTGTCGCTAATGACCGCGCGCTGTGTCTGAGCCACGTCATAGCCGGCTGGACAACCCCTGCTTAGCTCGGGCGTACATGGATCGGGTGATGTGGCCGTGGTTCAGGGTGCACGCCAGGCTCGGCTCCAACTTCCCTCGTAATTGGGGGGGGGGGGGGGGCAGTTGTCCTGGTGTGTGAGGGGGGGGCACTGTGACATTGATTCACCAATAAGGAGGACAAACTTGGGGTGGTGCCAAAGCGGCGGCATTTGGTGGTGCAGGGCTCATCCCAGCGGCCCCCCAGCGCCGGCCCTGGCGGTGCCCTGTCCCCCGGCATGCCCCGAGCGTCTGGCTCCCCCCCCCTGTCCCCCTCGGAGCAGGGGAGAGCCTCCCGCAGACGAGACAGCAGCGCGCGTGTGCGGTGCCTGTTTTGCTGTAGAAGCAAACCCGGTTGAGTCGGGGGGGGGGATGATGAATAAATACAAGCGTCTGTCTGCGTGTATCTTAAATAACCGTCGCGTCAGAGAGCAAATTACAAACCGTGACCCCCTCCACCCCACACTGCGTCACCCCCCTCGCCCCCCGTCCTGTCTCCATTCCGTCGTCCTCCCCACAGCATTCCGGGCTCGTGTCGCTAGCGACTGAAGCTGCGCGTGTTGACGGGGCGACGCGACTCCCCCGGATGGCGGCGGCAGCAGCAGCCGCGTTCGTTACATCATCATCATCTCTCCAAAAGACTCTGCTGCTGCTACTGCTGCTGCTCTACTGCTGCTGCTGCGGCGACGGCGACCACCGCTGCTGGCCAATTCCTTATCGGGGTTTTCGTTGCGGTCGGTAACGGCACAACGCCCCCCCCTCCCCCCAGCACGCCGCTGTCTACCGCCCGTGCTGATAGCGCGGCCGGTTAACGGCTGCTCAAGGGAACACGCGGCCCGAGCAGCGGTAGTCGAGCGAGCCGGGCTCTTATCTTGGTAGGTGTGTAACTATTTACTCGGCTGGATATCCCGGCCTGTCCAACATGCGTTTTCATGAGTTGGTAATGACGAAAGCAAAACATGACCCGTGAGAGGTATCACTGCAGTGATGGAGTACACACATTGAAATGATCTGCGTTGGCAGTGGGGCACAAGCGCACGTCTGCTGTGAAGACGGGACGTTGCCCCAGACTTGGACCTATCGTATCCTGATAGTCTAAGGCCACGGTGTTATTGATGAATGTGGTGAGTTTGCGGTGGTGGTGGTGGTGTTAGGGGGTAGAGCAGTCGCGAGCCGGCGGTCTCACCAAAGCACCCCTCACGGTCACCTCGCTCTCTCTTCTCACCTGGGTGGCTCAAGCCACGGGAGCCATGAGCGATCACCACCGAGATCCTTTGATTCGAATCTGAGCCCAGCAGCTTGCGATTCAACAACGGAGTTGTTGCCACCGCTTTACTCGAACATACCGCGATCATGACGACGTAGACAAAGAAACAAACCCACGTGACTCCGACGACTCCGTGTGTCAGCTGGGGTTGCTCGGTGGTGAAATTTTCCAGAGGCGCGCGCCTCTCCCACCCGACTTGAAATTGAGAATTTATCCGTCGACGCATCACGTTTCGACCTCGGCGCACAATCCGTGCGTGGTATTCGTATAAGTTTGAACCGGGGTTCAAAGGGGGTGTTTCATGACCCCTGCCTTTTCGGGGTGGCAATGAAGCATGTTATGAAGGAGGAAGCCCTCAGATGCAATGAGCTACAGTGGAATTGGACTTGCTTGAGCGATCTTGATTTACAGATGATGTATGTCTGCTCGCAAAGTCCCTCCTGGACATGCATAGAATCCCGTAATGGATTCTGTTCGCGCTGCTGGTAACCCTAATAGTCTGATCGTAACTTCACAACTTCAGATGGTTGTGTGCCTAACCGTTCGGTGTGGAGACGCGTTAGCGAGGTGACAGGTTTTTTTTTTGTCGGCTGGAATGTGGAAACGGGTACAACGTCAAGGACGTGATTTTTGCTGCTAAAACGAACGTCGTGCCAACGCGCGTCTCCCGTTTACAGCCCTGAGCCAGTGATGGACATTCCACATTCCTATGATGGACAAATGACGGCTTCATTAACAAAAAAAATTCTCACCACTGTTAACTCTCCACGATGTGATACTTCATTTGCATATTATTTTTTTATTGAGGGTTGACTCGGCCCATCATTCACTTGGGGCCGATAAAATATCACCTTGTGGCCCAGAGGTCAGAGCTCTGAGCTGGTACCGTGGAGTTACTGCTGGGTTTGAATCCGAGTTGGGGCCATCCGTGATTTAACCAAACATCTCCACACATTTGTGGACAAACACGGCCTTTAAAATAACTCAATATACAGTGTCCGACGTTTTGGGCATTGGCCCTTTTTTATGGCACATGCGCTTGGGTCTCAAGCGGAGTTAGTTGATAGTCTCAGCGCTGATATTTACACAATTTGTTTCTATCGGCGTGCGACGAACAATGTTTGTAGAGCATTAAAAGGCGCGAGTCATGTGATGCCGCTGACACAATTGGAATATAATTTGGGAAAACAACAACAGCAAAAATGGAGCGCGTGCATGATGGGGAGGGAGGGAGTTTTATTTTCTCGGAATTATGAAGGCATGCTGTGTGCCTCCCATCGCTGGTTAACCCTTCCACCCCCTCGGCGATAAGCATCATTTAGCATGGACAGACACACATAATGGGAACAAGTGATTAATGACATTTCTCAAATGTGAATGTTGAGTACGACGCACGGTATCTCTTGGCCAAACTCCGCTCAAGTTATTTTCATGGACCATTAGCAAATAGACTAACCCGATAACAGGTCCATTACTATCACTGCTCACGTGTTTTCATTCGTAGTATTTATCATTTTTGGTTTAAAACAAAAAGTCGCTTCGGTAATTATTGCCGTCTCTCTGTCAAACAAGCTGCAGCTGAATTCTAACAATCGATTACGTGTCAATGTGCAGGGTGGGTGAACCGTTGGAGTTTGTTTTTCCTTGTTTTAATGTTTCGTTTTGTGGAGAATTATTATTACAGCTCGCCTTGACACGCCGGCTAATCCGTGTTCAGCAGGTACGGGTAATGTCTTGATGCTTTAATGTCACTCGCGTTTGACATTTTAATGGCTAATGCCGGGCATTAACAATAAAATGTCCCGCTTAATGTGAAAATGATGCAACGGCAGACGCTTTGAGCAAACCCCCTTGGTTTCTCGATATTCCTGCGCTAATTGTGCATGCAGAGGAGTTGCTCTGAATTGTATTTTGATCATTAAGAGAACACGAGGTGAAATCCTGCCACGAGACGCTGTTCTATAATGAATACATCACATTAAAAGCCGGTGCCATTTTTAATCAGCGTTGATAGCAACTCGCCCGTACTCGCAGGGGAATACTTGTCAGTTTCATCACGAGATCAGATGGTTATGATAATTTTGTAATAGTGTTTTTTTTCTCTTTCGCGTTAAAATTACGCTTTGGTGATTCTTTCATGGCCACACTCGCCCAACGAAATGCGCTCTGCTTTGTCTGCAAGGTGGTGATCTCGGTAAATGTCAAATCTTTATATTTAATAGGCAACTTTGGGATTTATGGGTAATAATCACCATATATCAGGATGACATTTTTTTTTATTTCATGGTCACTTTTTCCTATTCATCATCTTCATCGGCCATGGTCAATCCACTGCTGGATGAAGGCCTCCCCAAGTCGTCACGATCCTGAGATCTAATAATGCAGCCAGCTCGTGCACACAAACTCATCTCGTCACTGCGTTTCTCCGATTCATCGCTTGGACAGTCTCGGGGATTTGTCAGAAACGTTAAAGTGCCTTGCGCTGTCCGACTCAAGGGGCACACCACGTGCGTCCGGAAGCTGGCGACTCAAACTAAGCAGTTACCGTGCAACGTACACACGTACACACACACACGTACACACACACACACGTACACACACGTGCACACACACACACGTGCACACACACACACGTACACACACCCAGCGAGCACAACTCTGCCGGCAGTGCTCCCTCCCTCTACATAAATGCGTGGGGATTGTGGTGCTGGCGTTGCGCGTCGCGGAGCGGCGGTGGGATGGTGAGCTGTGCTTTTTGGTGTCGCCATGAAGGCTTGGATATTGCAAAATTCTAGGGCAATTTGCCGCTGGTGAATAAACATATATAAAAGTCAAAAGTCTACATAAATGGTCAAAAGCCCAAGCGACTTCCTGATTTAAATGAGCGTTGAGGCGGTGCTCATTTCCAGTTTACAACCCTGAGCCAGCGGTAGATGTGCCACGTCCATGTGTGTCAATCCAGAGGACAACCACTGTTGACTCGCCCCGCAAAGTGGTACCCATTTTAAGTTACCCCAGAGAGATGATGGGCTCGGTCAGCCCGCTACCGCAATGCAAACTCGCGACCTTGCCGACTGCGAGCCGCTCGCTCTGCCGCTGAGCCACGCGGCCGGACGGGTCGACGCATCCATGGTCGGCATCAATAATTCACCACTCTCCAGCCACCCGTGATTTGATGAATAGTCATGGCACGGGGCACGGGCCCGTCATTCAATTCACCACTTGCTTTCTTCGTCTCTTTTTGACCGTCTCATTTGTATTTCTTCTCAAAAAATATGTCGTGGTCTGCTTTGCGATGGACCGCCTCACAGCACCAATCGGTCTTGCGGTAAAGAACATCTCCACGAACACTTGCCTCTACATCCCCCGCATTGCAGCGTGCGCCGCTCAGCCCGCCTTACAAAACCCGCCTGTCTCCACAGCGGCATTTAATGCAACAAAGATGGGCCTTTCAGAGGCTGTGTGTTCATCAGGAGCGGGTGATGGATGGTTGGGTTCGTGGCGTCTGTCTCGGCCGCACTCCCCGGCGCTGCCCCCTCTCAGTGCTGCCCTCCCCGTGCTGCCCGACCAGGCTGCTCCTCTCGGCGCTGCCCGACCGTACCGCAGGTGCGTGCGGATGTCACCGCACGCATCTGTTCCTCCTCCCCCTGGCAGCAGCAGCGGCAGCAGTATGAGAAGCCCTCCCAGAGGCAGCAGTGTCAGTGATGTATGGAGGTCATCGGATAGAAGACCCAGTAAAGACTGGTGTGATACGAGCACGCAGCGAGCCTTGGTTTAACATCGATGGACTTGAGAGATTGCAAAGAGTCTAATTTCTGAGGCTGCGTTGTCAGGATTTGGACGGCATCAGGAGGGTAGATTGTGATTCGGAGCTTGGCGAGAGGCCGATTGATCGAGTTACGATAAAGGTTATAAATGAGCGGTTTAATATGCGCTGAGCGCTCTCGGACATCGGCGATGTAAAATGGTTTTGAAGGAAAATTAATCTTCTCCTGCTGATGGAAATCCTGGTCAGTTGCAGTGACACGAACGTGGTGCTCGAGGTGACCAGGAGCCCAGCCGCCCTCTAAAGACGTCTGTTTGAGCTCGCCTCGGAAGCTTGTAGCCTCCCGCTGGCGACGGTTCACGCGAAGAAGACGAAGAAGACGAAGAAGACGAAGAAGACGCTGCCGCCAACTCCGCGTTGCGATTTTCCAGTCACGCGCTGCACGGAGACGCGCGAGTCTGGGGCAGCTTTGCTTTGGAGACGATCTCGTTGCAGCGGCTCGCTTCGAAACGGATTGCAAGGCGGGGGGTGGGGGCTGCGGGGAACGCTCCGTGCGGTATTACGTGGCGTGAAGAATAATTTCACGCGACTAAAGCATAAATCCACATCGCTGAGAAACAAAAGGTGGTGTTGTCGCGGTGTTGATTTAAAAATCTGTAATTGTATCCACGGATGCTCACATGGGTGCCCAGAGCCTTGCCATGTGGTTTCACTTCATTTGGTCAGCAGTGGGAACGGCCCCTCCCGTACATCATCCCCACCACCCTCCTACCCCCTCCCCCTGGTGACCCCCCCCCCCCCCCTTGAGCGAGCGTAGCCCTGAAGGGTACGTATGGACGAGAGGTCAAGGTCAGATCTGCCAAGCATGGCGTCCATTAACGAGTGATTGAAACGCCCACCTAACCCAAACAACCATCATCGCTGGGGCTCCTCAAAACGCCATTAGGAGGAGTTGAGAGGGGAGGAGCGCGCCGGCTCTGTGCGTGATGCACGATGGGCACCCCTCCCCCCCCACACCGCACCGGTTGGGATTCTCAATCACGGCCCATCCGTCTGTGTGCGCGCGTCTCCGAGTCTGTCCCGCCGCCAGCAGCCCGTACCGATGGGTACCCTCCCAGAGGTCGGCTGAAGGGATAGGCGGCGCGGTGACGGATCGCGGTGAAGGATCGCGGAAATCGCCGCTCGGCCGCGCCCGTGACACATTTGTATGCCGGGACAGACACGGCCCCCCCCCCAGCTCGCGCCGCCTCCTCCAGCGAGGAACAAACACGACGCGCGCGGCTACTTTGGGATGGACATTTGACGGGGTTACGGGTTCACGTTTTAATGACGAATCATTTACTTTCTCAGCTAAGCCAGTGCAGCTAAGGCCCTGGTATAATGAGCAATAGGCAACTTGATGGGCTTCCACATCCAAGTGGCCTCTATGGACAGGTGATGGGCCCTCCTCATTCCTCGTTAACCCATTACCGCTACCTTGCGGTAATGAGCAGCCGCCCCGCAGCCATCGGCGATTGTATTCATCAGCCGGTCTGGGACAGGTGATGAACTGTCTGGCTGACTTCAGGCAGCTCGCTGAAACTTTTTAATAATGAGTGCAGCCACGGGCATTTGAAGCGGCGCACCAAGTCGGACAAGCAGCGGCGGTGTCTCGCTAGGAATCTTGACCATGTATGTATTAGAATCGTTAATTCGGCGTGTGTTGTGGCGGGGTTTTTACAGCCGGTTTCTTAATATTGGCGGCCGGGAGAATAACTTTTAAGCGTATCGAGATGTCCACTTTTTTACAGCACAATCTAGATTCGCATCAACATCCTGCTGCGTCCCAATGTCCACAATAAGCTCAGCAGGTCAATGCTGTCCCCTATTGATCTGACAATGGACTATCGACAACATCACCACCAATACAAATACGGTCGTCGACTGCCATTCGTCATCGGGCATCTTCTCTCTCCACTGCTGGATGAACGCCTTCCCGTGCCGCCGTCGCCATCCCTCGCAGGCCCAGCGATGGCACGACCCCAGCGTAACTCCTGCAAGCTCCATCTCCAATAAAAAACTGCCCAGAAGTGTGCGACTGTGCTCATGCAGGGCAGACCGTACAGCGTATAACGACGCAATGCCCCGATCCACAAATACGAAGACGGAGACATCGCAGCGACGCACTCCGCTGCTGCCCCTGGCGCGGTTACCTGCTCTTGACCACCTGAATGTGACATCGTAAATCCTAGATTTGAAGCTTTCGTGACTGCAAGGATTCATACTCTTAGTTTTTTTCGGTAAAGTCACGTAGGTAAAAAATGAAATTAAAATTAATAAAAATAAAAGAATAAAAATCACGACGTTTCAGAGGCAACACAAGCTTCCGTCTTCAGGTGAAACCGTCACAGCAAAATATAATTTTTTACCTACGTGACTTTACCGAAAAAACTAAGAGTATACATCGTAAATCGTTGCTCCGCATCTACATCAGCAGTCGTACGGAAGAAGAAGAAGAGAACGCAAATGAACGCAAATTAAATTCTGTCCATGGACTTCCCGTCGTGCGGGCACCGTGCGTAGCACCACGGGGCTGTATGTATGTGTTTGTATGTTGAACTTCTTTTACACCCTACGTAGGTAGCCAACCACGCACATCAGGGGAAGGACCAACGGAGCGGCTGGGGTGTGGCGGTGTGGACTTGACATCGGCCGCGCGCGGCTCCCCTCGGCTGGCGAGCTTAACCCCCCCCCCCCATCTCATTCCTGAGCAAGGAGCACAACTGTTACCACGTTTATAGCCTCTTAATTAACACGCTGTAACAATGTCATCAAAGAGTAATTTCTGGTTAAAAAAAAAACTGTTGAATTAGGATTAGAATTAAGATAGGGGTTAAGGGTCACAGTGGGATAACGGCACGGTAATTACTTGATGGGCTGCTGTGTGAGTCTGAGTCTCTGCGTGTCTGTGTGTGCCCAAGCTCCGTTTACTTCGCCGCGATTTCAGCGACGAGAGGCCAGGGCGGGAGTCCCGCCGCTCGGCTCCTCCGATGCCCCCTCGCCTCCTCTCGTCCTGCCGTCGCCAGTTATTGCCAAATAGAAATCGCGACCACGACGCCCGCACACGTTCGCGTTTTGATGAACTTACATCGTTGTCTGTCTTTATGTACGCGGACAGGCACGAGACGGTCGCTGGCTCGTCTCTGCAAGGCCACCACGACCACGTCCATAACCAAGTCGGCGAGATGACCCGCTCAAATAAGATCGCGCTCATGCTTTGTCCATCTCGTGTTTTACAGCCCCTTGAGCCAGTGGTGGAAATTCCACATTGCTATGGCGGAGGCGAGTCTATCCTTGGGACAACCAACGATAAACTTCCTCCCAAAAGCGGCACTCGTGTTATCGACCCCCGGAAGGCTCAATGGGCAGTCACCTTGGTCGCGTTGACGCCGATTCCATTGAGCAACATTGGCGTAAGAAAGCCAAACCGGCACCGTGCTTGTTGACGTATTGTCGTCTTGAAGAAGTTGTTTAAGGAAGGGGGCTGTCCCAGTGATGGAGAGAGGAGGTGGGTTGGAGGAGGAGGGGGGGGGGGTGTTGCCGGCCCCAGGTGTGCCCGTGCGGGCCACTGCCGACGACGACGAGGAGGAGGAGGTGAGCTGCTGTTATCACGGCCACCCGCGCTCATCGCTCCCGAGCGCCGCCGCCTCCTCCTGGGGCCATCCCCGCGCCGCCGCCGAGGCCTCGCGTGGCCTCGGGGGTTGAGCTCGTAAATCTTTCATGCGCGCGACGTCCCAGCGGCGTCGCTGCAGTGAAATCGCATCTGCAGTCAGCGGTTATCTTTTGCCCTCCTGATTAAGCATAATGTCAAAAGATGAAATCGCTGATTAGTGAGTAGAAATGCATGGTGGCGAGGGGGCGGGGTCCGGTCGACGTGCATGACACGACGGCTTCTTTCTCGAGGCACGCACCGCGAGCAGTTTGTGCGGGGTCGAGAGGTGGCCAAGGCGCAGCGCCGCAATGTCTCGCTCACGACCCTGCTGTCAGAAGGGGCCTCCACTCGAGGGACCGTCCTGCCCGTCGACTTTCCCGTGGTGAATCCGGGTGATGCCGCTGGGTGGCGGACAGAGGCAGTGTCGGAGGGATTTGATAAAACCCGCGCAGTGTTGTTTCGACTGCCGCGTCGGGAGATGGAATCGAATCGGCGAACCTCTGGATCGCAAGTGCGGTGCGCTGACCGTGATACCGCCACTGTGGCAGCGTCCGCGTGTGAAGTGTCGCGCCTCTTGTAAACCGTGTGCTTGTTGTTGTTGTCTTGCTGTGGGGTGCTCATCCAAAATATTTTTAAAATTGTTCATCACGGTTTATTCTTTTTTTCTCCACGCACAATGTAACGAAAATACCAAATTGCATCGCAACAAAATCTGCCACGCAGCATCTAAGATCCCGGAGGGCATCTCATTAGCCAGCCCTGGAGTTGTCCGTGCTGGACGAGCTCTGCGAAGCTGGAATTATTGATCCAACATGGGCCCCCGGTTGCATTGAAAACTCTGAAGCCAAACGCGCCGAGTAGAATTTAGCAAGGTAACAGAACCTACAAACTGCATTTGACCACATTTTTGTGCGTCTGTGATATATATAAAAACAAAAATAACATCTTGACAGTAAAGTAAGTTTCTATCAATCGACATTTGTTTGAGCCAGCCCTCCTGCTGCTGACTGATGCATACCCACCACGACAACACCGACATTGGCCTCCACGATGCATCGTCTGAGCCACTTCTCAGTACCATGTCCCAGTAGCACCTCTTGATAGAAAGACCCCAGAGCAAAGGAGGGATGGTGGCGGTGAGGGTTGGTGGGACATAGGAGCCCATTATGAGCGAGGGATTTGCAAACCTCGGTTTTTTTTAAGCCAGTGTAAGACCAAACGAACACGGATATCTAAGCACGGCTAGCATCAGTTGCGAGTGGTATCTGAACTGGTCCTTGGGCTCCCCTTCACCAACCTGCACTGACCAGTTTAATGAAGTATGGTCAAAAATATCCCATGACCAATACGGTGTGGGAAGGTCACTGGCTACCAGCTGATTCACAACGGGGTTTACAATTTATTAGAGACTCTGAGTTTAAGCAGCATGGGTATCATTATTAATTGTACATTATGCACACGTCTATAAGCTAATGATGTGAGTGTTGCGCCACTCGGCAGTGAAACATCTGGTGCTGAAGCTCTTGGAACGCAATAAGGATTCTTGGTACCGGACCTTCAATTGTCCTCACATGCATCTTCATCATCGTTATTCTCATACTTGGTCAGTCCACTGCTGGATGAAGGCCTCCCCATACTGCCACCATATCTCGTGGGCTTGCAACGCACGAATCTACTTAGCACCTCCAAACAAGCTGCTTTTATCGCTCCATCTCCACAGTGCTTATCCTCTCGGTCGCATTACGTCCCGTCTAGCCACAACGTGACCTGCCCAAGCCCGATTCTCTTTTCTAAAGTCAAGATAAAGCCTTTGACGGGCCTGTGTTCTTTAAACCACGTGGTGTTCTGTCGCTGTCTCAATGTAATTCCAAGCATTCATCTCCCCATGCTTCTTTGTGCGTTACAGTTGTTGTATCCATGTACGTTTAATGACCTGCAAACACTCGAATCCCACAAGCATTGAATCAAGGAAGCGTTTCCATCCTGTGCATGAATTCCAAGAAGTGGGGTTAAAAACGAATGCAGCCAGTGAGCTGGCACTTTTTTTTGCAGGAGTTTGCAAGTGCTTGGAGATTGGGAGATGTTTTCATTTTCATGGATAAAAAAGCCAAACCCAAACCCATGCAGCTTTGATTTGCGAAACCGTGTCCATAGTGGGACATTTGCATCGAAACACGGTGGGAACGGAATAGCATAGTGTGCAAATATTAAACCAATTGTAAAATGAATTCAATACAACTTAACACTGCATTGAGACATTTTCATTTCCAATTCCGGAAAATGGTGTCTGGCATGCGCGAAGGGCTGCATCTCTCTCCCTTTGCCTTTCTCATTAAACATTCCCACTAAACACTCGTGAAGACAAAAACGCGGAGGGACGACGCGGAGGAGGAGGAGCAGCGTCGACTGTGGACCGCCCGGCAAAAGACCTCTTCTTTGACAATGCAATTTGTTGACAATTTCCACTCATTTTTTGTTGTTGCTGCTGCGAATAATGATTCCGCAGTTGGTGTACGGGGGCCCTCTCCCACGCGGTGGCCGCAGCGGTGTCCGCGGGGCTGTGCAGAGGGGGGAGTGGCGCGTGACGCGCCGCCAACGTGCGCGTGGCGGCGCGTCACGCGGCGGCGGGGTCAGGCGGGCGCGCTTGGCAATTTGCCAGACCGCCCGTCTTGATGTATGGGGGAGAGCCCGCGTCGCATTCGAAACGAGAACTCATGAATATCGCGGGCAGCATGTCTCTTGATTGCGGCTGCGAGCTGCGGAGGGATTTGTTTCGAACCCCTCCACCCCCTGCTGTGTGTGTAGTGGTTTTTTGAAGGGGGGGGGGGTGGTGTGGTTCGGTAGAAATGCGATACTAACGCGCGCTTGTTTCTATTAAAATAGTCACCGGCTGCGTCCAAGAGGAGAGGAAGATGACTTTTATTCTATTGTGTCAAGCCGCTCTGGCAAATTAAACGTTCAGTGAAATACGGCGCCGTTGTTTGTAGCGCGGTGGCGAATGACTCGGGTTTTTTTTTCTTTCCCTAAGACTTTGATGCCAATCCATATTTATGTTTTTTTAAAGTGCGTTATTGCATTTCCACTGATCGTGGATTTACATTCTGCATTAGTGAATCAATAAGCTTAATTAAGTTGTTAATGCAAATTACTGCCTCCTATCATCTTAACCGATAATGCAACATGCAAATTACCGCTTCTGTCATCTTAGTCACTGACGGCGTGCCCGCTCACGTCTCCCTTCGCACTCGAGGCAGCAAGGTGCCTCGGCAAGCCCTCGCCTGGCTCACGACGCCTTCAGCAGCAGCAGCAGCTCGTCAGCGTGGGGCTGGGCTGGAGCTCTGAGCAGGTGGCGTCGTCGTCGGGGTCTCCACGTGGCACCCGTGGACATGTGCGCGGTAGTTTCGCGCACAACGGTCAACTTTTTACCGGAATTTAAAACTGCCTGAAGTTTGGGCATCGAATGAATCAGTAGCACCACAGTCACTGTAATTCCCCATGGACCCAGAGAGAATCAGAATGTGTGTTCATACTGGAGAATACGATGAGCTATAAGGCCATTTTTCACAGATGTCCAAGTGTCTGTGTTCGGACATGTGGCCACGGCCAACATCAGTGGCAAGCGGAACATGAAGCGCTCCTCGGCATCCGACTCGCCAACACGCACTGAATGGTGTGAAGTATGGTCAAACAATCCCCCAGATTGACCTGCTGTGGGCACTCGTTCATCCAACACTGGGCGGAGAAATAGCTGGACACTATTGAGATGTATTTTCTGTGCAGCAACAATCGCCTTTACACGTGATCACACGTCGTCTGTTTTAGTTGATGAATTATTTTTTATATAAACCGGCGAAGTGGAAAATCAAATAATTGAGCGTATTTATTGTATTAGCTACAACGCAATGCTCCTCTGGTTGCTGTTTAAAAAAGATAACGCCTGGTATTCTGTCTCTACCGCTAATATTCCACAAGATAGCCACGCTCATTTATAGCAAGATACATTGATGAATTAACCGCTATTCTTTTCAGTTAAACATGCCCTCAGTTACCGGATTCGGATGTACATTAATTGTAACTTGTAATTTTAAAACGCAATTTGGATCCCACACTTGCGATTCTGCATCTAACGCTGCATCAATTGATGCAATAGACCCTTAAATTACTCCCACGGCTCACGCACCAATCACGTTGAAGATAAATAGATCACGTGACCCCTGCAGCCACAAGAGGCGTTACAGGCGACCACAATCTCAAAACATCTGCTGGATTGAATCGAGGCCCTGCAAATACGCCACGTGGTAACGGCGCGTGGCGTATTTTAAAAGGCCAAGTTGTTTACGTTGACGCAATAGATTCTTCGCGTGTTCATGTATCGCTCGGCGTTCAGTCGTTGGGAAAACCCGGAATCGTGAAACCGCTGTGCAGTGTAAACTGTAGAGCATATATGGCTCGTTTTGGGAGGAGCGGTGGTGCAGTGGTTAATGCGCTGCGCTGGGTTTCATTCCCGGTCACGACTAATCTCGATGACGAGTGATATTGGAACCGATGCTGGATCCCGTCTTCACGAACCCGCACTGGCGAGCGTGGTGAGGTATGGTCCGACAACCATGAGTCCCATAACACAGCCAGGGGATGCGTTCATCCAGCAGTGGATTGGCAAAGGCTGAACAAGGAGAAAGCAACACTGCACATGCCCTGCGATAGATTTAACGAGATTCCCTGGGAGGGCGTATTCTAAAAACAATCTCAAAGACACACACGGACACAAATGAAGCCTAATACAAAGATCCCCCGTATAGCCTTGTATCGACTGTTCGGGCAAGTGATGTTAGCGAGCGTCGATGGAGGGCGGCACGGCGAACGGGCGGGTGATGTTCGCATCACCCTTTGTCTCCCGAGTGGTGATGTTTGCACGCCACGGCAGGTGCAGTACTCATTCAAGGCTGAGTCGCACTTAGGGGGAAGATGCTCGGGACCGGTTCGGGCAGCACGGGGCAAGCCAAGAGTGCGCAGAGACACACGCACGCACGCGTGCGCACAGTCAAGCTGAAGGTCTCTAAGTAGCCCGTGATTGCCGTGTTTCTACGGTCAAATCACCGGCAAGGCTCGCCGTTAAATCTAATGGGAATCTTTATGGGCCCTCTAGAATTAGTGTTGGCTTGTGCAGCCATGGGTTAAAGTAGAAAGCCGGTGTGAGCGCAAGCACGTCCACCTTTGTATCGCTGATGCCAGCACAAACTTCTCCACGCGTGATGCAGGCAAAAGCCTCCCAACCCCTTGCGCACATTTGCATCACAGTTGTTGATGTTTGCAACGGGGTAATTGCAAAAATGCCTTATCTCTTATTGAAAATGTACGATAAGCATCGGCAAAGGCGGAGGCTTTAATCATCAAGAGCTTGTCCCCTCCTTGAGAGACAGCTTCCATTTCCTGTGTTGTATTTCAAAGCGTCGTGTAGATTAACATGAAACGAACAAGGGATTATACCGTGGAGACGACTCTGCTGTGTGCCCTATTCTTCCGCTTTTTCCATTTGCCGTGCCTGAATGTATCGGGGGGTGAGCCGTTTACAGATACCCCACTCAAACAACAGGGAGAGACTTTACAGATAAAGAGGAGATAATATTTTATTACGCCGGAGCCTCTCTGCATGTGTCCGTGCATCTCCATCCATGAATCTCCCTCCATTTCTCACCACCCTCCCTGTAAGACGTGCAGCCATCACTTGCACAACAGCCAACCGATCTCCTGTTGAGGAGACGTTAAATCCAGTGAGGCTGGAGAAACTGAGAACTTGCTTTTATACAGAAAATATGAACAAATGTGCCGTGCAAGATTTGTGTCTTGGCTTATGCAAGAACATCACACTTCTTGAATGGAGTGGCTCGGCTTGAGTGCTTTGCAGGCCTGAGCAGCTGAAGCCCTGAATGGGGTCACCCACATCAGTCAGATACTCAGCGAGTGGTGAGAGACCAGCGTGGTGAAATATGGTCAACCCACCCCACTTCCATGACCGACGCACTTGCACCACGTGTGCGTACACACATGGGCACTCGGGTGCCACTCTACAGCCCCTACAATAGCGAGACGGTGAGACGTCGTGGCTTGTGAGGCATCGCTGCTCAAGGGTTGATGGGCATTAGCGACGACATTTTCCCTTCGTTTTTGCGAAACGACGTTGTTTGTTGACGAGACGACAAACCCGGAACCACGTGTTTGTGCGTGTGTCAAGGTGGGACACCGCCGCGCGCCAACCCTCCTCCCTCATCATTGGCAGCTCGTGTTGGAGGGATGAGAGTGTCCGGTCGGCCAGAGACGAGCGGGAACAGGGCAAAGACGGCCCCAGGTCTCCCCCCTGCGATTCTGGCGGAAGGCCTTGGGGCCGGAGCAAGAGGAGAATGAGGGGAGGCCTGGCCAGCGTTCGCCCGCTCACCTTTGACTCCTTCCATGCGAGTGAATACAATGGAGAGCGTGAAGGCGAGCACTGTAAATAACATTCACCAGCGCCCGCTTTGCCGCAGCTTCAGCATTTTTACGGCTGGGATTTTAAAAAGGGCAATAAATTACACCTGGCAACGCTCCTATAAACGTTGGGAGAGCACTGAAGGAATGCGCACGGCCCGTATTGAGCATGTGTATATATGTGTGCATATATACACACGCGGACCGGCTCGTCGCCGCGTTATCTCCTTGAGACACGAGATCTCATTTCCTCCCCGCCGCATGTTCAGTAAATCCTTATCGTCATCAGCCATGCTCCATCCACTGCTGGCTCAAATCCTCCCCGCGTCGTCACCGTGCACCGCGCTCTTGTGATGTCGCAATAGGTCTCGCTTCTGGACGTGAGCTGGACTTATTGCTCCATCCCCATGGTGCTTGTCCCCTGTCAGTAGCCTCGACCGTTTACCCGTACCCTGTTTAACTATTTAACTATTTTTATTTGACAATATAAGCCCCACTGAGCTATATTTTTTTTTCAGAAGCGATCTGGACACAAATTATTGCGCAATGAAGTGGCTCATCATGTGGAAATGTATCACAGCCAAATACTATGAGCGCACGTTGATTTTAAAAATATGGAGGTAAAAATCGGAAGAACCGGAGCAAAATGCACACGACCACAGGGAGAACACGCAAACTTCAAACACACATGCGTCAGGGTCGGGATCGAAGCCAACAAAGTGATAACACAGAAGGCAACCGAAGTGGGCTTAGGTTGACGGTAACCTGCACGAGTGCGTGTCTGAATGACCGCGTGTCTCTATTGGTGCACGTGTTTACAATTACACGGTGAGCACGAAATGAACTGATCAAGGATGTTCCAACTGGCTGACCTTTGCAGCATTTGAGTCAACGCGTTGATTGATTGGTGGGCCTTGTTTTAGTTCCTTTGTGTCACGCAAGTCGCGTGTGGAACAGCCTGACAGGGGGTCTGAGGGCTTCAAAATTATTGAGCATCATTTAAAATGAATGTAAAAAAGAACTTTTTTAAAACTTGCTTTTAATTATGATTCTCTTGCGTTATTTTTATTATGCCTTCGCTAGAAACGTGTTACAACGTGATTTTATTTTGCCTGGAATTGCATTGTTATTGTTCACGCCCGTAAAGCACTATGTATTGCAATTTCGTTTTGCACGAATAGTGCAATAGAAATAAAGTTTGATTTGATTGAATGATGTCTCATCGTCGTCATCCTCACGAGCTGCTTCTGGGCGACGCCTCTCTGCAGCGTCCGCGTCTCGCGCCGACCTGCAGGGCCACGCGCCCAGCCGCTTCGCCTGCACGGGAACCTTGCCGCCCCCCCCCCACCCCCCACCGTGGTGGCCGGCACCGTGGGTGCCTTCTCGCCAGGCTCTCGTCTATCGCCCGTCACCCTCCGTGGCCATGATGCGTCCTGCCCAGACTCGCTTTACATTTCGTTTTTTATACATTCATTGTAACGTCTCTGACTTGAGACTGAGTTCTCTTGTTCGTGGATTTCTGCGTCTCGCTTGGAAATCCCCGGCATGCATCTCTCCACGTGTTTTTGTTTACATTTCAGATTCATTTCCCTTTGCTGGTGTCCGGACTTCTGATCCGTAAATCAGCACTCAATGAATTATTTCTTGCTGAGACAGCGTGGTACGCCGCTTCTAATATATGCTGCTTCGAATGTTCCACACTGCCAGTGGTTAAGCGCGCTGGCTTTGCAATCCAGAGGTTGCCCGTTCTGTTCCATCTTCCCCTACTCAGAAATTAAAACGACGGTGCAAATGTATTTTCTCCACCACTGCCGCTGCCCATCCAGCAGTAAAAATGTGTTCACCGCGGTTGGTCGGCATGTTGCATGCGGCGAGGTGGAGTGTGGGTAAATGCAGGTGCGTGTGGAAGAGTAGGCCAAATACCATCTTGAGCTCCATCTCGTGGAGGCCCTTCGGGCAGCAGCGGCGTAAGCGAGACATTGCAGTACTGCACATTTGACCTTTACCATCTGTAAATACTGTCGTGGATTAACAAATCGCACATGGGGAGGTGGGGGGTGCGTTTGGCTAATAGATGCGGTAGTCGCAGGGCCGTGTTATGCTTGCGCTGTGGACCGCTGAGTGCAGGGGAAATGCTTGGTGGAATTGGGCAGCTGTGAGTGTGAATGCGCCCTCTGTGTGAAAGCCTAACAGCTGCTGCTGCAGCATTGATATCTGCATTGCAGTCATGTAAACACGACCACACAGATTCAGGGGCACTCTTTAGCGCATGGAACAACGAGCGACGCACATTTCAAACAGAAACGTGAAGAGTTTCTTCCAATCACCGCTCACTGCCAGAACGTGGTTTTTTATGATTTAGTATCGCCTTGTCGTGATCGTGGCCCAGCGACGATCCTTCTACTCCGAGTCGCGCGCGTGGAAATAAGTGGTAAGCATGCGTCTGTCCACGTCAAAGCTTTCAATGATAATGATGCCATTTCATGTATCTAGGAGAGCATCTACGAGTCTCAAGATTCATTGATTGAATTAGCCGAACATCCCGTGGCAGGATCCTCCCGTAAACGATACGAGGAGACTCGTGAAAAGAGGATCTGTATGACGCTGTGGTGTGACGGTGAGTGCGGTGGACTTGTATTCCAGAGGTCGCTGTTTCGATTCGATCACCCACCTCTTCCAAGACATCTGGCCAGAGTATAAGAGATGATTTAGTATTGCACATATTTACCAGGGAGACCAAGAGAGTACTGCCAGGTTTTCGCAGTGATGTTGCCATATTTAATAACAATGAGTAATTTGCAGGTAACTTTTCAGTGGTTGGATGTTTGGCTCATACCAGTCACATTGTATGACTGTCTTGCCTCACGGCAGATGGGGAGCGTATGTTAACAGGAAGTTCCTGTTTTTTGATGCTAATGTTGGTCACGTGACCAGGAAGTGACGATGTCAGATTTCCACTGTACCACTGGGGCGTCAGCCATTACAAAGATAAGTCAAGATGGCGGCACGCATCGCATCTCAGTGAGACCACAGCCGCACTTATCCATTGTGGGAGCTTAAGAAGCATTATCCGTAAGTTGTTTATATTCTTCTAATATTGGAAATGCTGTTGTAATGTTGGAATGACCGTTATAGCAATGTAAATGCCTTTATGGTGCCGTTAAGTTGTAGTGAATACGAGGCCTAGTTAGTAACGAAGCCTGTCACTTTCCTTATTGTGGATGTTACTTGTGATTTAGTAGGTCGAGTCAGACTTGTGCCTATGTTGCGATCCTGAGAGTGATAACGAAATATCTCATCCACAGTTTAGTGTTAAGTGTAATGCTGTACATTTGGGGTGCAGTGGGATGCATACACTTGTGCCTGTATGCAACGCATCAGCTTGTGCCTTTGTCTAGTTGTTCAGGGGTAACGTGGGGGCCTGGTCCTTCCAGGATCTATTGTTATCTGAGACAATGTTCTGATGCTGTGGTGTTAATTGTGTGGGTGTTTCCGAATTATAACAGATGCTGTATCTGTGTTTTCTCACCAGTTTTACCTGTTAAATCAATAAATGACGATCGGAGTTGGACGGTCATCCTGGCTTCGAGGGTTTATTGAACACATGGTTGTCTACTCGACTAGCGGTGCAACGCAGCGCACAGCGAGGCCGAGATAGTAAAAGGATATTCTTCTTAAAGCTCCCAAGAAGCTCTGAAGCCAGCTCTGCAGCCAGCTCTCAAGCAGTCAGCCTGCAGCAAGCAGCCAGCTCTCAAGCAGTCAGCCTGCAGCAAGCAACCAGCTCTCAAGCAGTCAGCCTGCAGCAAGCAAGGAGCTCTGCAACGAGTCTACATTAAAATCGTGCTGCAAGCATCGCAGCATGGAAAGCCACAGTTCAGCAGGGAGAGATGCTGAAGAAGGTGAACCAAGCAATCCAGGATCTCCCATCCTGCCTCAAGAGGACCAAGGGAGTTCAAGGCCCCAGAGGGAGGTCAGGTTGACGCAACGGGCCTTGGAAAGCTATGAGGCTGAGAAACAGGACCTGGATGCCAGGATACAACGGGCATGGAACCGGGTTGAAGCAGATTTATCCGAAGCTTCAAATGCCTCAGACACAGTGGCCTCAATTCAGCGGGCCATCCAGCGAGTGAATGTGAGCAGCTCAAGCTACAAGCTCCTGGCAAATAAATACATCTCGCTCCTGATGAAGGTGAAAACAGACGAGGGCATTGAGGGAGTGCGCAGACAAGAACACTTCCTCGAACTGCTCGATGATAATGTGCAGGCAGCGATACAAGATGCAATGGACCGTCTGGAGGGCTTAAGAGAGACACGATCTCAGCACTCCGTCTCATCCAGGTCCACCACAAAATCTAAAGCCTCAGCACACTCAAAGACATCATCTACTAGTATGGCAGCAGCTCAGGCACGCGCAGCAGCAGAAGCAGCAAACGCCCGTATTGCCTACATGGCTGAAGAGGAAGCCATGCTAATTGAAAAAGCACCACAAAGAAAAAGATAGAGGATCCAGAGAAGCAATGCCCATTGCATGATAAACCTCACTCCCTCCAGAAATGCCGTGAGTTCAGGAGGAAGCCATTGGAAGAGCGGAAGAACATGCTGAAATAATTTGGAGTGTGCTTCAAATGCTGTGCTTCTACAAACTACCTTGCAAGGAATTGCAAGGCAGTTATCAAGTGCGAGGAATGTGGCAGCGACAAACACGCAACTGCTCTGCACACATTTTACTCGAAACCCAGTAGCACTAAGGCTTCCGATCCCGAAGCAGAGCACGGCGGGGAGCAAGGCAAGACCGCCGCACTCACTTCGTCAATCACAACCAAATGCACAGAAGTCTGTGGAGAAGGCTTCAAAGGAAGATCTTGCTCAAAGATATGCCTCGTCCGAGTCTATCCCAAAGGACATCCTGAAAGGGCAGTAAGGATGTACGCCATAATGGACGACCAGAGCAACAGGTCTTTGGCAAGGTCAGAGTTCTTTGATCAGCTAAGTGTAGGTGGGAATTCCTTTCCATACACGCTCAGAACATGCTCAGGACTGATGGAGACAGCGGGAAGAAGAGTGAGCGGCCTCATGGTGGAAACCATAGATAGCACCATGAAGCTAGCCCTTCCTACGGTGACAGAGTGCAACGAGATACCGGACGACAGGAGTGAGATTCCCACGCCCGAAGTTGCACGTCACCACCCACACCTGAAACCCATAGCAGAGTTCATCCCGCCATTGGATCACGCGGCACAGATTTTACTTCTGCTCGGCAGGGACATGCTGAGAGTCCACAAGGTTCGTAACCAACGCAATGGACCTCACGACGCTCCCTATGCCCAGAGACTCGACCTAGGATGGGTCATCATAGGTGACGTTTGTCTCGATGGAAGACACAAAGCAGACCACATTAGCACATTCAGAACGAGTGTGCTCGTGAATGGATGCACGTTGTTCTTCAAACCGTGCCCCAACCACTTCACGCTGAAAGAGAAACTCGGCGAGAGAAGTCAAGGCTGTACCGTGCAGACTTACGAAGAAACCACCACAACTTCGCACGTACATCCACCATCTTCGATGGATTTTGTTCCTCCACGTTTCTCCAAGCCAGTCCTCACTGACAAGAGGAAGCCAAAGACGAAGCCGCTGCTCGTCGCTCTGCTGGTGGTCGTGGCGGTGGTTGCTGCGGCCGTGGCCTCTCCGTTCCTCGACTCGGAGCTATCGTCCGAGTGGGAATTCTGGAAGGAGTTCCACGGCAAGGCCCCACAACCGGAACATACCATCTCAAGGCTCGAACTGTGTGGAGCCATTCTTGCTACAGAGGTGGCGGAACTGATCTTAGACGAATTTGACGTCAAACTGGACGCGGTCAAGTTCTACACGGACAGTAAGGTCGTACTAGGCTACATAAACAAACAAACCAGAAGGTTCTACACCTACATCAGCAACCGGGTGGAGCGCATCAGGAGATCGACGCAGCCGGAGCAATGGAATTACGTTCCAACTGACCAGAATCCAGCAGATCTCGCAACTAGGTCCGTCCCTGCATCTCTGCTGAATCAAACCATCTGGCTGACGGGTCCAGCGTTCCTGTTACGACGTGACGTTGGCCCATGTACTACCAAGGAGACCTTTGGACTCTTAGAGCCCGAGTCCGACAAGGAGATTAGTCCTCTAGTGACAACTTTCGTAATAAATGTGCGACCAAGAAGTCCACTGAGTCCACACCATTTTGAACATTTCTCGAAATGGACGACGCTCGTGCGAGCGATAGCACATTTGACGCATATCGCAGACTGCTTCCATCGCCCGATGAGAGGCACCACTGGTAGCTGCAATGGATGGCATTACTGCACAGTGCCACGCACTGAAGACGAACTTTCCAGAGCAAGGAAATCAATCTTCCGCTGTGTGCAACAGGCAGCTTATGCAAGTGAGATCAAGGCCATCAACAAGGGAGAAGACCTTCCTAGGGTCAGCACCCTCAGGAAGCTAAACCCCGGGATGGACAAAGACGACTTGCTCAGGATCGGTGGTCGGCTAGGGAATGCAAAATTAGATGAGAATGAACGAAACCCCCTCATAATCCCAAGCCAGAGCCACATCGCAATCTTACTCGTGCGCCACTACCGCGAGAAGGTCAAGCACCAAGGTCGGCACTTCACAGAAGGAGCAATCCGATCTGCAGGGCCGTGGATCGTTGGAGCAAAGAGGTGCATCGCCAGCACAATCCACAAGTGTATCCGGTGTCGCAAGCTACGTGGAAAACAGGAAGAACAGAAAATGGCAGACCTCCCAGCCGATCGACTCAGTGTAGAACCTCCCTTCACCTCTGTAGGGATCGACGTGTTCGGACCGTGGACAGTCATCTCCCGCCGCACCAGAGGAGGGCTCGCGAACAGCAAACGTTGGGCAGTGCTGTTCACCTGTATGAGTACACGAGCAGTGCACATCGAAGTCATCGAGTCCATGGACTCTTCGAGCTTTATAAATGCACTCTGGAGGTTCTTCGCCATCAGAGGGCCAGCCAAGCAACTCCGATCTGATTGTGGAACCAATTTCATAGGAGCATGTAAAGAGCTTAAGATCAATACGGAGAATGTCGAAGATTATTCTGTCAGGAAATACCTTAGTGATCAAGGCTGCACATGGATCTTCAATCCTCCCCACTCTTCGCACATGGGTGGAGCCTGGGAACGCATGATCGGGATTGCTCGACGCATTCTCGACTCCATGCTATGTGATGTCGGGTCCACACGGCTCTCTCACGAGGTCTTGACCACTCTCATGGCCGAGGTCTCAGCCATAATTAACTCAAGACCCCTGATCCCCGTCTCAACCGACCCGGAGTCACCATTCATCTTGACTCCTGCTACACTTCTTACCCAGAAGACAGATGTGCTCACAGCACCTACCGAGGAGGCCAGCACTGCAGACCTCTACAGACGTCAATGGAGACAAGTGCAGAGCTTCGCGAACACGTTCTGGCATCGCTGGAAAAACGAGTACCTTACGACACTCCAAGTGCGCAACAAGTGGCAGTCTAATAGACCAGACATCCAAGAAGGCGACCTCGTCCTACTGAAGGACAACCAAGCCAAACGGAATGAGTGGCCAATGGGCCGCATCCTCAAGTCGATTCCAAGTGCCGATGGAAAAGTTCGAAAGGTCGAGGTTATGATTGCGAAGCAAGGTGTCGCAAGAACTTTCATCAGGCCCATAGTCGAGATAGTACTACTTCTCTCTCGCAAAGATATGGACAAATAAGTCGACCCGTTGAAGTTGTTATACACTTGTTTATGAGATAGGAAATAAATGGTGGTATCTCCTAGATACCAGACGGGGAGTGTCTTGCCTCACGGCAGATGGGGAGCGTATGTTAACAGGAAGTTCCTGTTTTTTATGCTAATGTTGGTCACGTGACCAGGAAGTGACGATGTCAGATTTCCACTGTACCACTGGGGCGTCAGCCATTACAAAGATAAGTCAAGATGGCGGCACGCATCGCATCTCAGTGAGACCACAGCCGCACTTATCCATTGTGGGAGCTTAAGAAGCATTATCCGTAAGTTGTTTATATTCCTCTAATATTGGAAATGCTGTTGTAATGTTGGAATGACCGTTATAGCAATGTAAATGCCTTTATGGTGCCGTTAAGTTGTAGTGAATACGAGGCCTAGTTAGTAACGAAGCCTGTGACTTTCCTTATTGTGGATGTTACTTGTGATTTAGTAGGTCGAGTCAGACTTGTGCCTATGTTGCGATCCTGAGAGTGATAACGAAATATCTCATCCACAGTTTAGTGTTAAGTGTAATGCTGTACATTTGGGGTGCAGTGGGATGAATACACTTGTGCCTGTATGCAACGCATCAGCTTGTGCCTTTGTCTAGTTGTTCAGGGGTAACGTGGGGGCCTGGTCCTTCCAGGATCTATTGTTATCTGAGACAATGTTCTGATGCTGTGGTGTTCATTGTGTGGGTGTTTCCGAATTATAACAGATGCTGTATCTGTGTTTTCTCACCAGTTTTACCTGTTAAATCAATAAATGACGATCGGAGTTGGACGGTCATCCTGGCTTCGAGGGTTTATTGAACACATGGTTGTCTACTCGACTAGCGGTGCAACGCAGCGCACAGCGAGGCCGAGATAATGACTTTATGGGAGAAATTGAGATGAATCTAATGAAAGCCATGCAGAGCAGACGAGAAAAACATTCAAACTCCACGCAGTCGGAAATTGAACCCGGGCAGCATTGATGGCCAAAACACCCCCTGCAGGCGCTCTCGAGAACTTCTTTTGGAGGCCCTTCCGCTAGCAATGGCGCGCAACATTCATTGCAGGGCTGCGCCTACACCCCTTGGAACCCTGCCGCGATTACCCCCCCCCCCACTCCCCTGGGAGGAAGAAGGGGCGCGTTCGCCGGTCCCAAGGGAGGCGCTGGGGTGGAGGAGGAGGAGGAGGCGCACGCGCGCGGGGGGTCAACTCTCGCGTCCGTGATTCTCCCGTCGGCGGGCGGGCGGACAGCGCGCACAGGATCTTATCGGGGCGCACCGCGCCTCCTCACGGCAGCGTCACGCGGGATGACGGCAGCAGCAACGAAATCAATTATTTGTAAGCTCCTTGGTGGGTGCCAGCATTTTGCAATCTCTGATAAAATCGGCGCATTTAAAGGATTGACCCCCCGCCACCTTGTCGGCATGGTAAGGACACCGTTCCGTGAAATTAAGAGTCCCGAGGGGCGAAAGCAGTTACAGTCGGGGACCTTTAATTTGAAAGGATGCTGTCATAATCATTTTGACAAGATATCAATCAGGCCCCAATCACTTAGAGTACTTTTGTATTTCATTTCACCAATGGGGCTTGTGTGTAAATTACCACTTATAGTGGTAATAGCTTTGGCTATTACCACAGCGCGGCGACTGTAGGAGCCAATGCATCGGTGGTGGTGGTGGTGCAAGCTGCGACACGGGCTACACACGGTAGCTGTCACCTGCATGCATAGAGGATCACTTCATGGGGAAGTCAACAGTTGTTGTCATATGGGTGGCCCCAACCCCGCCATAGGAAGGTGGAATTTCAACCGCTGGCTGAGGCTGTAAATTGGAGATGAGCCAAAGCCTCTATGCTCAGTTGAGTAGGAAATCACTTGTACTTGAAGACAATGATCCGGACAGCACGGCGAGTTGCTGCCTACGACAATAGTAATGAACTCGTATTATCCCATCAGATCTCAAAAGCCAAGTCGTGGTCGAGCTTGTCGAGGCCTTGCACGGGAGGCTGCTGGGGAATATCACGTGTTGTGGGCTCGGGCTGACGTGGGCAAAGGTTCAATCTGTCTGTGCAGAGTTGTCAGTGTCAGCCCCTCCGTGTGCGTGGTGGGGTTCCTCCCCCCCCCCCCCCCCCCACACGAAGCCAGACCACTCGTTACGAGCACGAACGAGTGGTGCTCATCTCTGTGGGGGACCTCTAACCAATGGTGACAATTCCACATTCCTATGGTTAGGGCCTGTCTACAGACTTGAGCATGAATAATGCACGAGCTACACTCGAGTGCAGTGCTGGTAGGGATATGGTGCGTGTGCCAGAAACATCAAGTCGAGACATTATTTGATAACACATTTGAAGGACATGCCACTGAGAGATATAGGCTTAAAAGGAATGTTTGCATTTCCTTGGACACTTGAACTACCGCATGAGTAACAACATTTAGTACACACAGCAGACACATTACTACACCTTGTCACGAACATGCCAAGGCAGTATTGTGTATGCTGGTGTGGCATGTAAACAGAATATATTTTATGCGTTTAAACATTGAGCGGTGTAATGTTGTTCAGAAACATACACAAGGTGATTTTCTTAGCTGTGAATCTTGCCCCACCTTTACTCACTCATGGTTAGTCAATCGGCAGGCCGGCCAATACGGAAGAGTAGGCCAAATGCCTCCTAGCGGGGCTCTAGAACTCACTGGAGTGGAGGCCCGTTCTGCCAGCAGTGGCGTGAGCGAGCACTTGCAGGGCTGCGCTTTTAACCTTGAACAATAATATTTTTGCCGCAACATTCTTGCTGACATTTGCAGGGGGCGAACATCTGAGACAGCCGGCCGCAACAACAAAACACCCCACACAGCAATTCCTCTCTTGATGCTCGGTCCACGCTTGATGCTCGGGCGCTATAAACGCCAAAGTTATAAACACCGATTTCCACATCGCAGTGATGTTTTTTTCACGCGATGTATTAATGCGCGCGCATGTGCGTGTTTGAGTGCGTGTTTGCATGTGTGTGTGTGGGGGGAGCGGTAGTGTGGTGATTAGCGCGCCGCGCTATGAGCCTGGCAACCCGGGTTCGATTCCCCCTCACGGCCAACACCAGTGGCGATTATCTGAACCGGTCCTGGGCCTCTCCTAGGTCTACTCAGCATCAAATGAGTACCCGGTGCAGTGTGTTACACACTGCCACTAGGGAGACAAAGGCGGTCGGGCGTGGTGCTGGCCACCCACCCCCTCGTGTACCGTCCCGGCCTTAATAGGTGCTCGCTAACAGCACTTGCCCCAACAGTCTGTCCAAGGCTACACGGGGCATCTTTGACTTTGTGTGCATGCCGCGTGAGATCAACGCGCCGCGTGACGCCGCGAGTCGCCCAGGCGGGACTCGGGAGGCGTCGTCCGTGGCGGTGACGTCACCGCCCCCCCGCTCGCACGAAGCCCCCCGAATCTGCGCATCGACTGGCGGGCCGACGTGAACCTGAGACGCTCTAGCCCTCCCCGCGCCAGTCACCGTCGCCGCCGTCTCCGTCTCCACGGCCGCTCGCGGCTCCTCCGCGCGGTGAGGAGCGATTCTTCGCAGGGCTGTTATTTGCAGAGGTTAATAATTTCCATTTTTTATATAATTTTTTTTGGAGTCTGTGAAAAATATCACTTTGTGTGGATACGCTCGCTGGAGGCAATTTGAGAGTCTGCTGAAAGAGTCGCCGCTGTTATAGGGCTGCTGTCTGGGCGCTGGTAATGTCGAAGCCATGTGGTGCAGACGTTACATTATCACGGCCTTTTGCAACCTTGAATTTCAGTTTTCGTAGGAAATGTACAACTTACTCCACAGTACATGGAGAGAACAAAATGTCTGGACAAAACTACAAAATATTTAGCAGCTTCAGATTGTATTTCTTTTGACGTGTTTATTTTACCAATAACTACGACCGAATTCTCCAGATGACGAACTGCTACGGAGAGAACGATGAACCCCAGACCCGTCAAGGGGTGAACACGAATCTGGTCACAAACACACAGCTACCGGATTGTAAGATGACATCACAACTTTCAATCTCGAATGAAAAAAGGCCAACAATTGCATCTTATAATCCTGAGCACGTGGTAACATATTTGCTGCTCCCCTTCGGGGGTGAGAATTCATGAGCCTACAGTGTGCCATATCATCGTCATGATCATCGTCACGATCAGCAGCAGCACCAGCCACGGACAATCCACAGCTGCATGAAGGTCTCCCCCGCCCGTCGCCGTTCCTCTTGATCCCGCAACACCGCAAACCATCGAGCTCCTGCACGTCTGCGCACGTCTGCGCAAACCATCGAGCTCCTGCACGTCTGTGCAAACCATCGAGCTCCTGCACGTCTGCGCAAACCATCGAGCTCCTGCACGTCTGCGAAAACCATCGAGCTCCTGCACGTCTGCGCAAACCGCGTGGCATTGCGTGCGACGATACGAAGTAATCCTGTGTCGTATTCATTCATTGCAAAATCGATTCTTTACGCACGCAATCCGATGCGTATATGATGAGTTTGAAAATCAATGTGAATCCGCAAATCGATGATATGCACCCAGCGCTGCTGGGCTGGTAACTCGTGCGGGGTCGCGACGTTTCTCACCCCGAGGAGGTGAACTCGTGGTCCGGGCAGCCGCAGCGTTCGCCACCGTGCAGCGAGCGGCGCAACACGCTGCAGCTATAGGGGATGGCATGTGTTTGAAGCCAGCTGTGATTCCTAAGCTAATCTATAAGCATACTGGGGGTAAGTGCTACCATGTGCGCTATAGGAAGCTAGTCACAACAACCCATTGTTTGGGTCCTTATCACTTGCACGTGAAAGCTATTAACAAAATTGGTCCGCTCAGTGCTTTTCCATTAATAAGCCAATCGCGTTCTTAATTTCCAGGCCTTTTGTTTGTTATGATAAAGACCGGCATAAATCCACGCGATCTCTTGTTCCGTTTGACGACATTTTATTTTGCAAACAGAAAAAAAGATGTTTGAGGAAATTAAATGACGAACGATTTGTGAGCTCTCGATTTAAAGCTTTCGTGACTGCAGGGATTCATCTTCTTGGTTCACCTGAGGACGGCTGCTTGCGTTGTGGCCGAAACGTCGTGAGAATTGTTTTATTATGTTTTATTTTTATTATTTTATTACTTCCCTTCTACGTGACTTTACCGAAAGAACCAAGAAGATTTGTGAGCTCGTTCGGAGCCGCAGATCTGAACACCCTGGCGAATCGTCGCTCCGGGCAGACGAAGATGTTTTGTTGCTACGATGCATTCGCTCCGTGGAGTCACGTGCAGCGTGATACTTCCAGAAGCGGTGATCCGTCGGCACGAGAAGCTTCCAGGTGAGGACTCGGTGCCATGTGACAGTCGTGTTCATGCGCCGCAATGAATGACTCAGATCTTACAATTGGCACATTTTGATTTTGTGGCAGAACCCCAGATGGAAGATGAAAGCCACACTATGAGCAGAGGTGCAACGAGGTTGTATATATATTGAACTTCTTTCGCACCGTACGTAGCCAACCGTGCTAATCGGAGTTAGCTACGGTGGCGAGATGTTATCTCCCTCGCCAGGTATGCAGGAGGTTTGATCCCGACGCTGACGCCTGCTGTAGATTTGGAGTTTGCGTGTCTCTCTCCTCGTGATCACGTGGATTTTACTCCGGGTCCTCCGGTTTTTCCCTCCACATTTCGAACCAACGTCACGCGTTTAGAGTATTTGGCCGCTATATATTTCCAAGTGATAAGCAACTTCGTTGAGCTATCATTTGTGGTGGCCAGGTCACTCTGTAAAAGAGCTCTAAGCTCAGTGCACCTTGCCTGGTAAAATAAAAACAGTTTTATTTGCAGTCCGCTTAACAGTCGACGTTAGGGATACGTGCCGTGCCCTCACTCGAGAAAGAGTTGGCAATGCGTGGTGGCATCACGGTCCAAATTTTTTCTAATTCACTTCGATTGGGAAACACAGCAATCGTCGCCCTGCAGAAAATTGTCATGACCTTCCTGAACGGATTTTGAGACTCGGTGAGGTTATCCTCGTCGATTCAGTTCGTAAACTAACGGAGAGCGGCACTCGGGAGTAGTTTTACTATTGAGGCAACGTATTGATTATTCAGCTGACCTACTTTATGTACATATTTTAAATTAATTAGACCCTGTTGTTTAGAATGTAGCATATCCTTTAGCTGGTCTGTAATGGTCTTTATATTCAAGCCAGGATCTGATATTCTTACACCCGATTTGATTTATATTTTTCAAGTTGGTTTAGTTGCAGCTCAAATGTTTTGTTTTAACATCACCTTTATTTGAATTGAAGTGATGGAGGACGAATGAAAGGATAAAACGATGATAAATTAGAAGGGTGGACAGCAGCAGCGTCCGTGAAATTGATGTGAAATTGGAGTTGCAGGAAGGTGTGAAAACCTGACCAAACAAGCAACACGCTTACGTCATATTTAAACAGTTCGTCTTCCACAAGCAGGCGGGCAGGAATGAGACCTCATTCACAAAAAAAAGAATGGTTCCTTAATGCTTCTGCCATCCTGATGAAGGGCTAAAGATTAAATTAGATCAAACCCTGCGCATTCGCTTTCACCTCCCCCCCTCCCCCCACCTTAACATATCGACCGGTAGATGAACACTCTGACCACAAGGCCATTGGGTCATTGACTGAGATTTGGAAGAAAAATGTTCCAAAGTCCATTCTTAACCCCCTGCTACCACCGCTCCCGATCGACGCGCACGCATTGTGCATCACCGCGCGGAAGCCATTTATTTCCAGTTGTGTTTTCACGTGGTCGTTATGCAACAGGCAGATAACATCGCTGGATGAAAAGTCGGCGGTTCGTGGGCCAACCGGCCAAGACTGCCAAGGGCTTCTCTGTGGGAAAGCGTGGAAGAAATGAATCTCGTTTTTTTGCCGTATTTTTCCCACAACTTTATGGAGATAGTGCTTTTGGCGGTGCGTCACGAGGCGAAAAATCCTCTCGGATGTCCGCGTTGGAGAAAGGCCCATAGTAGCGGTGACCACAGAAATCCCTTCAAATGACCTCTGATTCAAACATTGAGGAGAGCACTTCCCCACTCACTCTGCCTATGGGAGTTATGTTCGTTAAATGACAGTCAAAACCGCTGGAATTTAGCCAATTTAAGTGCAGAAACAAATTTAATCTGACGGGATTTTGTGTGTGCGTGTGCGGTCATTGGTGACTGGACTGAAACCATGAGCTCGCTACACTAGAGGCCTCGGTTTAATTGTAGGCAGCTGCCTGGATTCAAACCCATACCTTCCCCAGTGCCAGTCAGGACAAACAAGGCAACGCTGCCAAGGGCCTCGCTGTGCGAAGTCGGAGACGAAAATTAACCCCCTTAATGTTGGCGGCACAGAGCCGCAAAGGAAGTGCACTCCTCTGTGAGTTCAAAGTTCACCCAGCCGTGGTCACCCGGGGCTGATGGGGCTAACCCCTGTGAGATGTTTAATTCCAGATTGGGCCTTTTCCTGGACCGCATTTGTTGAGCTCAGCAGAGTCTTGGCGAACTGCGAGGCGGCTGCTGCTGCTGCTGCTGGCCAGGGCTGACCACTAGAGGCCCTTAAGCCTCGTTGCAATGTACTGTGCTGGGAGAGATTCACTGGGAGATATTTACTCCCCTGCCATGGTAATGTGGACTTTTCACCGCTGGCTCGGAGCCGCAAATGAAGATGACCACTCCTTAATGATACTAATGATGTGATTTCTGTGTCAAATAGTCTGGCTGCAATTTCAGAGTATTTTTAAGGAGGGTCTTGCATTGTAATGTTTGGCCATTTCTAATAATGAGTGTTGGCTTGTGGCAGGAAACTGCAGAAAATCAATACGTGCAAGGGGTAACACTGAAAACGCCGCACAGATAAATTCAATAATCCATAGGTGCACTGCCACCTCATGGCCATATCCCAGCCCGAGCCGTAGGCACTTGGTGTTCCAATCCGGGGACGAAACAGACTCAAACCAGCTTGGCTTCCTCTGGCTTTTTCCCTCCACATTTACATGATTTGGCTGTTATAAATTCCCACGTGATAATAAACCACTTCGTTGAGCTATAATTTGTGATAGCCAGGTCGTTTCTGAAAAAGAGATACGATATAGCTCGGTGGGCCTTACCTGGTAAAATAAAAAAAGTTTAGTTTTCGTTTAGGTGGCTGGGATAGAAACATGAGTTGCGTGCATTCCTCTTGAGCACAGAGCGTGTGGCAAAAGCAAAGGCTGCCCTTTTCAGACGCGCTTTGGCCATCATTGCGTTTGAGTCGGACGCCCTTCCTGACCTCTCGTTGTTGAGCAACGACAGACCCCACAAACTGCTCCGAGTGAAGATCCATTAGCTTCGTATACAATTCTCCTTGTTACCATCAGCGTGTGCGTGTGCAAAATAATGCCGGGTTTTCTTATTCGAAATCCGTGCCTCACAGAAACATGCTAAGAATGCCCCCATTTATATATTCGGTTCATATGCAATTATACGCGTCTATTTGTTTCTAATCTAAACTTGAAAGGATGTGAAGTGGTGGTGGCGATGTTCGCGCACTGCATTGGGAACCCCACTGACAGAGTTTGGTTTACATGACGACTGTATCACCCTTAACAATACTTCATAGCCCTGAGACCTCACGTGACTGTAACCAAGATGCAATGCGTTACCTTTACGAGCCCCAACTCAACTCTTCAGCTCTTTGTTCATAACCGCTCTCTACAGGACAGCAATTGGAAACAGTTCTGGCTGAATTATCACGTCAACTTCAAACTTCACGTAAAAAAGAAAACTAAATCTGAATTAAAATTCTAAAAATAATTAAGATGGGGACTTTGGGTATAGAAGCAAATCCTGTTTCTCATTGTCTACGTGGAAATATTTGATAGCTCCTGCCTGTCTCTCCTAGACGATGCTGACTTCGCATAGACATGAACCTCTACAACCACCATGGATATGCTAAATCCTATCTTCCATTCTGCCTTACGACCGATCTTACAAGTTAACCGCTCTGCTCATCACCGTGAACTTTGCTCCCAGACCGGTCATCACCTCCCTCCTTCAACTCGCAGGGAGATTCACTGGGCCAAGTTCATCACGAATGGATTCACATATAACTCATCCACTACCTGCTCCGAAATGTTTATTCCGGACCAAAGTCCTCGAGATTTTAGACGCCCCGCAAACACTGAAGTGGCCCCGTACCGAGGAGAACACATGCATCTGTTTCTCGCTCATTCTGTGTCGAAGATCCAAAGACCGGCAATGCCATCGCTTCAAAATGCCATTGGTTCCTCTCCCACATACAATAAAATCACAATATTGATTCTAAGCTGTCGATTCTTTACGATAACTTAACCAGCAGCAATTGCATTTGACATCATATATCCTTGTCTATTTATATGCGAGTACAATGGTCACCCCATGTCTGTTGAATGTTTCTGTGACTTAATGTGTAATTGTACGATGATCAGTTTAGGGATAATCTGCCCGAGCCGTCTGGCGCTGCAGGGAGTTCATTATTTGGCATTGATTGGTGTTTGTGCAGCGTTTTCAATCTCTCATGTGATGCGCTTGTTTTTTTTATCATAATCTTCTGATTTCTGTTTTCGTTGTCGCTGCACTTTACTTTGTTTTCCTGTCGTCATGTTCGTGACAACCCAGGTCACTCTTGCAAATGAGACTCATCCTGCTCTCTGGAGTTCTCACCCGGTCAAAGAAAATCTGCTTGAAAATCGATTTCCAACCGTGGCTAAGATCAGTGGCGAATGAAATCTGAACCGGTGCCGGGTCAACCACGTGGCCGAGCGGCTCTGACCAGAGTGGTGCACTCCGTTCAAACCGAGCCCACGACCGACGCCGAAAGCGGAAACCTTCATCCAGTGATGAAGAGCTGGACATTGTTTTATACCTGAAAGCATTTGCAACTAAAATAAATAAAAAATGTGTGGAGTTCAGAATTGTTATTTAAATTTCAGCATATAATCTACAATGAACGACGGAAATGTAATAATTCATCTAAATTGCATACCATGAGCAGCGTGTGGTTACTTACGAGTCATTCAGTGTATGGTAATTCGGTATGGTTCGGCTATGGAGCATTAAAGTGTTTTATTTTGAAGGGCATTTATAAAAACACAACATTACAAGGCCCCCAAATGTTGTTATGAAACGGGGCGCCTCTCCGCGACGAACTTAATTGTAAACACGTGAGGCCAGCTTAATTTCCTCACGTGCTGTGTTCTCCTTCCTCGAGTGCTCACAGAAGTATTACGTTACTCCGCTTGACCAACCATCTTGGCAGAAAAGTTTGTTTGTGAGAGAGCTGAGCGGAGCAATGGGGAGCGGAAACCCAGGGTCTCGGATCGCGTCTCGCTTGGCTCGTAAGGAGCTGGCCTCGATTATTTCCAGTGGAAAAAATAAAACATTTCCATGATGGTTTTGGTTTTCTCGCGGTCGTCTCCACCCCAGAAAAAAAAATCTGGCAGACGTTCCGGCTTTATCTAATCCGAGCCAGATCTTCCTTAATCGATGCACGACCCTGTCCGCTGCACGTTGACCTCGCGGTGGTCGCGGGGAACGGTAACCGCCCGGCTCCGCCAGGCGGTACAGAAACAAATAAATACGTAGAGGGGCCGTCAGGTTGCCTCCTGCGGAGGGCTGGCTTGAGGGTCAAGGCCCTGAACCCACGCGCGGCTGAGATAGGTGGCCTTCGAATCTGGATTTCAGGCACCCGTCATTAAACCGGCTGCTCAGGGCTGCAGCGAGCTGCTGGTCTCAGCCTGGCCAACACAGATTGCGCACAAGAAAAACGCGATATATATCGATGGTCATTAAAAGGTATTGTTGCCCCCATGATGGATAAAAATGCCAATTTAAATGTTATTTTCCAGAGCCAATCTCGGTCACAGGGTGATGCAATGCTATCTGTGAGTTCCGAATTGCAGCTTTCTCATGTCACGACTTGATGGGCATTGCTGTTGCAGGGCTGCACTTTGTACGCGATCACCAGCGCGTTACTGTGAGAATATTAGGAATAATTTACATGGATAGACACGGATGAAATATAATCGGACCTTCGGCGAGAGAGCCCCGCCACTGCCCCCGCGTCATCTAGACTAAGACGATCTTCGTACGGTGCGAAAGAAGTTCAACATATAATACTTATTTTTTATTTTTGTGAGCGTCACAAAAGTGGTTCCCAGCATCGACGGGAGCAGCCGCGGAAGCAGCCGCAGCAGCAGCTGCGGGGCGCAGGGCATGTCAAGCGAGCGCTGCTGCCCAGAGAAACCCACCACATCCTTCCCTGCGCTGGGAACGGCTACAGCTTCACTGTGCATCTCGGCAGCCACCGCATTGCCACGTGGCCGAGCTATCTGCCCCAAAGCATCTGGCGAGCCTTTAAAACCGCCTTCCACATCCCTCGCTCCAATGTTCTCTCGCTCCGCTCGCTTTAAATGAATACAAAGTTCAGGTGCTGGCCCTGAGATTGCCCGCTCACGACACCGCCTGTGGAACGGCCTCCGCCAGAGGACGCTGCAGAGAGACCGCCCTAGCCCCCAGTATTATTCACGCGTTTTCAAAGGGGGGGTTGGGGTGGTCGAATTTCGCCGATAATGCATCATCGGTGTGAGGGCTGCCACGCATTGAAACCCATCGCAGTGTGACAGCGCGGTGGGGGGTGTTCACGTGTTTTTATTGTCGGGGCCGCATGTCAAAGGTCGCACTAGAGACCACCAGGGGCCGCCGGTGGGCCCCGGGCTCTTGCAGTGAAGAGCGCCGCTCTGGAGGCACTTTGGCCGACTTGTACACGCTGGTCAGACGTCGTCTTGGAATACTGGCAGCAGGAGCAGCAGCACCCACACTACACCCCCCACTCGCGCGACCCGCTGATCTTAGGCGACCTGCGGTGAAGCCGCCCGCGCCGCTGGGCCAGGGGTCGGCGGCCTGCGGCTCCGGAGCGCACGCGGCGCCTCTCGCGACCGCGACGCGACTCGCACGCATCGCGGGCCTCTTGAAATGTTGAGTTTATTACCGAATTGGAAACAAAAGGAAATGTCTCTTCTTGTTATGTTGGTAGCCCACCCCGGTGCTGGGCGGACACAGGCGCTGGGGGAGATTTAGGAAACTCGCCGCCACTCGTTCAGCTGCCGCGCCCGGAGATGGAATGGAACGGGATGTCTCTGGATGACAGGTTCCAGCGCGCTCACCGTCACACCGCTCCCCCCCCCCACCCACACACACCTTGAAAGCGCTCAGGTTTAAGTAGGGGCGTAAAGATGTATTGATTGAAAGATGAATATCGATTATTAAGCTCGTGATACATCGACGTGTGCGTGTGTAGAATCAATGTTGGCCATATTTATGTATTTGTACGTATTTATGTATTTGTACGTATTTATGTATTTGTGCGTACGCATTGCGTGATAGGGTTGCATTGCTCCTCCAAACACTAGAGGCCGCTATATTCACCAAAATATTGAGACGTGAAGACACGCGGTGACCCCGAGTGGCACGAGGCGGGTAAGAGATCACGCGGCGACGTTTCAGCTTTGCACCTTCAGGAGACGGGAGCGCAGTGGGAGCGCCGTTGGCGCGCCAGTCAGAGGTTCGAATCCACCGGCCGCCCTGATTAACACAGCGGGTGTAAGGTAGAAGAATGTAACCTCGACAGCAATTGCTTTCGTTTCACTGTAAATGTTCACTATTGCTACGTACGCTAAGTGAAAATGTATAATAACAGATATTTCGAACGAAATTGTTGACGGCAAAGCTACCGATTACGCCGATGAAATCATCTGTGTGGGGTGGTGTCCAGGCTGGAATACGCGCCGCAATTTGAGCCGTCCGCTTCACGGGGAACGTTCAAGAGCCCCGTGGCGTCATTCGCAAGAGGAGGCCATTGCGTTGCGTCCGGCGTGAGGGCCCCGCCGATGACTCGATTGGGACCGCACACCTGCGCAGCACGCTGCTGCCACTCTGGCCGTCTCGTGCCACCGGCTCAGCCTCGCGAATGAGACTCGCCCTCCTCTCTCGAGCCATCGCCTGCTTGTACAACTACATGAACTTGAAACTTGAAGCGAGGCAATGGACATCGAGACAAAAACAATCATCGACAGTTCGACCACTCGATGTGTTTAAAGCATCGCTGTGTCGACGTTTGTGTTTACACATCTCTCCTGGACGAGCGTTCCCCGCCCTGCGCCTGCTGCTGTGTGGACTGAGTTTACATCGATTATAGACATCGCAATGATAATTGTTTTTTTACCCTTCTATCTGGCAACAAAACTGACACCTTTTTGTACAAGGAGTCATGTTTGCATAGACCACAATACCTGCAGTCGTAATGCAAACAAAAACATAACTCTGATAATGTATACACTGTCCTTGAAGTTGATTGGTCCACACCCGAAACAGCTTTCCTTAGAGCCTAGTCTCACATGGTGTTGGACCAGATGACGCCAAAAGGCGCACAGACATCGCAATGCTTTCGCCGTGTAGTCTTAGCAGACTGCTGGGGCAAGAGCTGTTAGCGAGCACCTATGAAGGCCAGAACGGTACACGAGGGGGTGGGGGGGGGGGCAGCACCACGCCTGACCGCCTTTGTCTCCCCAGTGGCGATGTTTACACACCGCACCAGGTACTCGTTTGAGTCTGAGTCTACCTAGGTGAGGCCCAGGACTGGTTCAGATAATCGTCACTGGTGTTGGCCGTGAGCGGGAATCGAACTCGGGTGGCCAGGTTCGTCGCGCAGCGCGCTAACCGCTGCACTGCCGCCACTCCCAATGATTCCGACGACAATGATTCCGATGACAATGATTCCGATGACAATGATTATGATGAGAGTGCAGTAACACGCACGCACACGAGCCCTGTTTTCTCTTTTGTTTCCGTCGGCTATCACGGAATTGTCTGGAACTCTTCTCGTTCAATAAAAGCAGGGCTTGTGTTTAGATTAACGCGTCGGCTGGGTTTTATTTTATTTAATGTAAATGTAGGGCTGTTACAGAGGGGCTGTTTGTGTAGGGCTGGTTGCATAGGGGCTAACGGATAACAAACACAGTGGGCGGGGACTCCGTGAGCACACGGGGTGGTGCCCGCAACGACGTCCGTACTGGACGGCGTGAGGGGGGTTTCGATCCTCTAGGGGGGTATAAAAAGGGTTGAGCCAGAGAGCTCGGGGCTCAGTCTTAGTGTAGTTGAGGGAAGAGAGAAGACCGGCCAGATAGGCCCTGGACTCCCCCTGGGACGCCGCCCTTGTAAGGGCAGTGCAGGCTGGAGCCAGTGGCGTGGTCCCGGAACCAGAGTCAGACCTCTGGGATTCCGGGTACCGTAGCCCGACTGACCAGTGTCGGGCCAGACAGCCTCCCCTAGCCCGTTAGCGGAGGACTCGGCTAGGAAGGCTAGCTAGGGGTGAATTCCCAGTTGTACGGGTGAGGGGGCCGATACATCCCTCCAGTATTGTAAGACATTGTGCAAATAAATACGTGTGCCTTACCCCGTTGTCCACGCGTCTTCAAGAACACTTCATCTGGCGTCAGAAGAACCAAGAACATGGACACGCGCCAAACAGCTCGAGCCAGGGAACAGCAAACGGAAGACGCCGCCGAAATTGTCGAGCCCGAGATGGCTCAACAAGACGACGTGCAGCCGGGGCCGGACGCGTTCTTGCCGGAGCGTCGCCATGAAGAGGAGCAGCGGACAGACCACCTGAGGCTGGCTCACGAGAGGCTGGCGGAACTGCTCTACGCCGCTGCCGCTACGCTGGAGAACATCACACGGCTGGGGGCTGGTGGTCCACCGCGGGGCGAGGGGAACCGGCGTCCGGAGCGCCTTCCCGCCATTTCTGAAGATTCAAATTTTGAATTTCCCGCCATCGACGCGGCGACCGCTAGGGGCGTGGCCAACCTCAACCTGGGGTCCGACATCGGCCGCGCTGGGGCTGCCGCATCAACGACGGAGGAGGGCGCGTCATCAAAGCTGCGACAGGCGATGCCATCTGCCGTTCGCGCCGAGACGCAGCCGGGTCGGGGAGACAGCAGCCCACGGGACTCCACGGCAACTGCTGCGCTGCATCAAAGGCTGCCCCCGCTTAAAGAATTCGTGGGCGCAGAGGGCGACTGGAGCGGCTTCCGAAGACGCTTCCTCGCCCACCAAGAAATGGCTAAATGGACAGACGCAGAAGCTCTCAGCGCCCTGCCGGCGCTCCTGGACGGCGACGCGCTTGCCGCCCTAACATCGGCACCGAAGGAAAGGCGCTCTACGTTACCAATGGCGCTGCAGCTGCTGGGAGGGGTCTACGGACCATCGGCGGAATGCAGACAGGAGTTCTACGACCGCAAGCGGGGAGAAAAGGAGTCGCCCCTGGCGTACCGAACGAGCCTCCTGGCGATGGCCAAGTCGGCCTTCCCCCGTATGGATGACGACGGCATCGACGCTATGGTGACGGAGAAAATACTCCTCCTGGCTGACGATCTTGACATCGCTGTCGTCGCACAGGAGGACGCGGAAATGACATCGCTCCAGGCGGCGCGGCTCCTCCATGCAAACCTCCTGTCGCTCCGGCGAAAAGCCAGCAGGGCATCGGCGGGGCGTGCGGTGGCTGCAGCCACCCTTCCGACGGAGGAACTCTACGCCGTCGACCACCGACGGCAACAGGCGACGAGTGCACGGCCGGGCCAGGACGGGTCGGGCCGTTCCGACCATTCGTCACCTCCGACGTCGCTCCCGCGGTGCTTTAACTGCGGCGTCCGGGGCCACGTCGCCTCGGGGTGCCGCTCTCCTCGTCAGCGCGGGACGACACCTCACCGGGACGACGGGCCTCATCCCAAGCTCCACCATCAAAAACCGGCGAGTCGCGGCACCCCACACGTTTGGCCCACACACACACCCGTCACGCACTCAAACACCGCGACGAGAGGGGGGCCGGTATCACGCACCATCGCACCATCACGCACCACTCCGGGTACCCATATCGAACCCGGCCAGTGGTCCGTGCTGGCCGATCGTGTGGTTGCCGCATCGTCGGGGTCGTCGGCCGTTGTGGGGTATATCGACGGGGTTGAAGTGCGCATCCTGGTCGATACGGGAGCATCGGCGACTATTATTTCGGAATTAATTTATAATATTCTCCCCGTCCGGAGTCGTCCCTTGATGCCAGTTAACATACCATTCTATGCGGCTAACGGGGGCTCACTTGGCATCATCGGACAAATTCGTGCCCAAATTTGTATCGGGGAAATAAAATTGTCTGGGCCGATTTTTGTTTCTTCCTCGCTGGCGGTTCCGTGCCTGCTGGGGACGGACTTCCTGGCCAAAATGCCGATTGTAATTTTGATCGACCAGGGGTGCATAGAGCTTCCATCGGGCAGACGCATGGCGTTTCTGCCATCGCCGGTTGCGACTCGGACGGCGTTCGCGACGGTGCCGGCGCTCGTGGAAAGAACGGTACGCGTTCCTCCGGGGACGCAAATGCTGGTACCCTTGAAACTTCGGCGGCCCCTCGTTAAGGGTGCTGGGGCACAAGGGGTACTGTTGGGACCGTCTAGGGCCGGGGTTAGTGGACCTGACTTACTACCGGCCCAGACCATAGTGAGAGGGGATGGTGAACCCTTCATCGCGGTCCTAAATGTGGGCTCGCGGACGGTGGTGATCCCACAGGGGACCGTGCTTGCTCACGCAACGCCGGTGCCGTGTGAGGAACCCGCCGTAAATTGCGTCAACACTGTCCCTGCGTCGCGACCGCATTCGGACAGCGATGAAGGGTGGCTCGAGGCGCTTTGTGCGGGATCGACGGACCTGTCCGATTCAGAGCGTCAACAACTTAAAACATTACTGCGAGAATTTTCCGACGTTTTTAGTCGAAATAAATATGATTTGGGTTGCACTCACTTGCTGCGTCACCATATTGACACGGGTGACAGCGCGCCAATTCGCCAAAATCCGTTTCGGTTGAGTCCCGCCGAAAAGGACCATGTCAAATCGGCTGTTGATGACATGTTGGCCGCGGACATCATTTCTCCTTCCACCAGCCCTTGGGGAGCGCCGATCGTCCTGGTTAAAAAGCAGGACGGTTCGTTGCGGTTTTGCGTTGACTTCCGGCGTCTTAATAAAATTTCGGTTGCCGACGCATACCCGCTCCCTCGGATGGATGAATCGCTTGACGCCTTGGCGGGAGCGCGATTCTTTTCCACACTCGATTTACTTTCGGGATTCTGGCAGCTTCCTCTGGATGATGAGTCAAAGCCTAAAACTGCTTTTCGTACACCGCACGGCTTGTTTCAATTCAACCGGTTGCCGATGGGCTTACACTCAGCGCCGGCAACTTTCCAGCGTTTAATGGAATTGGTTTTGGCTGGACTGCAATGGGAGTCGTGCCTCATTTATTTGGATGACGTTATCGTCTTTGGAAAAACCTTTGATGAACATCTCCAGAGGTTGCGGGCGGTTTTCCTAAAGATGCGGGCTGCTAATTTGAAATTCAAGCCCCAAAAATGCCATTTGTTGCGTGATTCGGTGCGTTATTTGGGGCACATCGTGGGACGCTCAGGTATTGCTACCGATCCCGCCAAAACGCAGTGGCCGACTCCCACCTCGGTGGGAGAGGTCAGGAGTTTCATTGGGTTCGCGTCGTATTATCGACGGTTTGTTGCTGATTTTGCGACAATTGCTAAACCCCTGCACGCTTTAACATCTAAAGGGGTTCGGTTCCACTGGGGTCAAGAGGAGGAGGCTGCGTTCCGCTCCCTTCGGGACGCCCTGGTGAAAGCCCCTCCCTTGATCTACCCTGATTTTTCGAAGCCCTTTTTGCTCGACACCGATGCGAGCAACACGGGTATTGGGGGTGTGCTTTCCCAGGTGGTTGATGGCGTTGAACGGGTGGTCGCATACGGTAGTCGGGTGTTGTCTCCTGCGGAGCAGAGATATCGTGTCACCCGTAGAGAACTGTTGGCAATTGTTTTTTTCATCCAACAGTATCGCCCATATCTGTACGGTCGGCATTTCACCGTCCGCACAGATCATGCGGCACTACAGTATGCCCTGCGGGTTCAACAACCATCGGGACAGTTGTCTCGATGGTTGGAGGTTCTCCAGGATTTTGATTTTGAGACCACTTACCGTAAGGGCGTTCGCCATACCAACGCGGACGCTCTGTCACGCATGCCAACCACCTCGGAATGTGCATGCCTCCTGGGGTCGGGACGTTGCAGACCTTCAGGGGACGCATCGGTTCCGATCCTGGCAGCCACCGACGACGACGAACCACTGCCTGATAATTCGATCAAACAACAGGGAAGGGATTCCCTGTTGGGGTTGCCCGTCACTGAGTGGGGGCGCCTCCAAATGGAGGATACCTCCCTCCTCGGGTGGCGTCGTCGCGTCGGGGGTGCTGGCCGGGTGAAAGGTGATTCGGGTGCATGAGAAATGGTACAGGGTCTGCTCATGCATTGGGACGCAAAATTACAGCGACATCGGCTGGTCGTCCCTTCGGAGTTGCGAGGCAAAGTGGTGTGGGCCGCGCATGAGCGCCTGTTACATCTGGGGACTCTAAAGACCCTTGCACTGATACAACTAGATTTTTTTTGGCCTGGTATGACAAAGGATGTTGGGGATCTTTTGAATTCATGCCCGCGGTGTGCGCAACGGAAACCGCCGGCACGGGAGTCTAACCCGCCTTTACAATCAATCAAGGTGTCCAGAATAAATGAGCTTGTCGCGCTGGACATCTTGGGCCCATTTCCCGCCACCCCCAGGGGCAATAGGTATTTGCTGACAGGAGTCGAGTATTTTACGCGCTGGCCCATGGCCTGGCCCCTTGCCAACCAGTCGGCAGCAGCCATTGTGGACGCCTTTGTTCAGGGATACGTCCTGGACAAAGGTGCTCCGGAACGGCTGCTGACCGACCAGGGTAAAAATTTTTCAAGCAAATTACTTAAACAAGTTTGTGACCTCTTAGGCACAAAGAAAATTCGGACCTCCCCGTATCACCCACAGACAGACGGAATGGTCGAGCGCCTGCATCGCACCATTTCGTCAATGATGGCACAGCAGGTCTCAGATTCTCAGACTGATTGGGACCTGCATATTCAGGGGGTCTTGGCGACATACCGGATGGCACCCCATGCAGCTACGGGATTTTCCCCCTTTTACCTTATGTACGGTCGCGAACCCGACCCGCCTGTTCGCGCCCAGCTGCAGATCCCCGACCCGCAAGGAAAAACTAAATTGGCTGACCACGTCAAATTTAATCTGGCTAAATTAACAGAGGCGCGGGATGCTGCGAGGTTGAACTCGGACCTCCGTCAAAAGGCGAACGAGCGCCTCAGGCTGGGTCGGGCGCATGTAATACAGTGGAAACCGGGGGACAGGGCATGGTTGCACTGTCCCCAAGTACCCCTGGCCACCTCCCCTAAGCTGGCGCGGCCGTGGCGGGGCCCCGTGGAAGTGGTCGAGGTCTTGCGACCACAGTGCGTGCGCATTCGTTGGGGGAAGCGGCGATGGTTCGTGCACCCCTCTCGATTGAAACCTTTCGTCGCGGTACACAAACCCACTTCACACATGCGTGGCCAGACGTGTGGGGGGTCGACCGACTCACTAGCTCCGTCTCCACCCCGCTCACCTAATGCCTTGCCGGCCGTGCCACCTCCAGGTGCATCGGGACTGACGAGCCCGCACCCACCTGCTGCTGCAAGGGACGCCGAGGTTCCCGCGACGTCAGACGCGGACTCTATACAAAACGATCAACCGCCACCGGCGGGTTCGCCACCCGGGATTGCCCCGTGTGACGGGCCTGCAGCAAGGACACGCGCAAAAATGCGCAGACTCTTATAATGCATTGGACGAACATTTTTTTCTTCTTCTCTCTTACGTACGGTTGCGTGGTGCTGCGTCGGTGGGGAGCTCCTAACACATTTTTTTTGTGTTGTGTTGCATGTGTGCTGCGAGTTCCCTGCTTAACCTGTATATATGCGTCGCTCTTACGGTATTCGTATTTATTCAGGGGGGGTGCGTCGGATTGTTCCCTTCGGGGTTGTGGGTTTTGTTGTTGTCATTGTTGTTGTTGTTGTCGTTGTTGCTGTTGGTTCCTTCATGTTAGCGTTAAAAACGTTTTTTAAGGCACACGCGGGTATCCAGGGGTTAAATAGCCTTTATTAAAGTTGTTGCAGCCGGGACGGCTGCGAGCTGTACAGGGGGGGGGGTGATGTAGGGCTGTTACAGAGGGGCTGTTTGTGTAGGGCTGGTTGCATAGGGGCTAACGGATAACAAACACAGTGGGCGGGGACTCCGTGAGCACACGGGGTGGTGCCCGCAACGACGTCCGTACTGGACGGCGTGAGGGGGGTTTCGATCCTCTAGGGGGGTATAAAAAGGGTTGAGCCAGAGAGCTCGGGGCTCAGTCTTAGTGTAGTTGAGGGAAGAGAGAAGACCGGCCAGATAGGCCCTGGACTCCCCCTGGGACGCCGCCCTTGTAAGGGCAGTGCAGGCTGGAGCCAGTGGCGTGGTCCCGGAACCAGAGTCAGACCTCTGGGATTCCGGGTACCGTAGCCCGACTGACCAGTGTCGGGCCAGACAGCCTCCCCTAGCCCGTTAGCGGAGGACTCGGCTAGGAAGGCTAGCTAGGGGTGAATTCCCAGTTGTACGGGTGAGGGGGCCGATACATCCCTCCAGTATTGTAAGACATTGTGCAAATAAATACGTGTGCCTTACCCCGTTGTCCACGCGTCTTCAAGAACACTTCATAAATATTACATTGCATACTGCGTCTGTGAAAACTGGCCCAAATTAGTTTCTCAGAAAAAAAGTGTAAAGAGCAGCTCTTGCCAATCCACTGTGCATTGTTTGTATTCTATAATTAGCCCAGCGGGAGTGGGTGGAAATGAAACACAATGGAGTGAATGACATTGCCCCGTGCCATGTGTGCGGCGAGTTTGTCCATCGCAGTGAATGCCGTCGTGTATAACGAATCACAACATACATTGTACACCTACAGCCCATCGTCAATCCGCATGCTGGATGAGTGTCTTCCCACGCCTTTAACATTTGACCATACTTCACCAATGCTGGTCAGTCGGTTCCCGTTTCTGAATGCGGTGGGGGTTGACTAGTTTAGACGTCACTGGCCACCAATGATGTTTGCTATATCCGGGAGTCGAACTCAGGGTGCCGGGTTCAAAGCGCAGTGTGAATTCCACTGCGCTCCGTAACTCTGTCCTGACAACAGAACAAATATCTAATGGGCTGACGCTTTGAAGTGGTGGTGCAGTGGTTAGCACCCCACGTGATGAGCGCAGTGGTTAGCACACCACGTGATGAGCGCAGTGGTTAAAACACCACGTTATGAGCGCAGTGGTTAGCACACAACGTGATGAGCGCAGTGGTTAGCACACCACGTGATGAGCGCAGTGGCTAGCACACCACGTGAGGAGCGCAGTGGCTAGCACACCACGTGATGAGCGCAGTGGCTAGCACACCACGTGATGAGCGCAGTGGCTAGCACACCACGTGATGAGCGCAGTGGCTAGCACACCACGTGATGAGCGCAGTGGCTAGAACACCACGTGAGGAGCGCAGTGGCTAGCACACCACGTGATGAGCGCAGTGGCTAGCACACCACGTGATGAGCGCAGTGGCTAGCACACCACGTGATGAGCGCAGTGGCTAGCACACCACGTGATGAGCGCAGTGGCTAGCACACCACGTGATGAGCGCAGTGGTTAGCACACCACGTGATGAGTGCAGTGGTTAGCACACCACGTGATGAGCGCAGTGGTTAGCACACCACGTGATGAGCGCCGTGGTTAGCACACCACGTGATGAGTGCAGTGGTTAGCACACCACGCGATGAACCCAGCAGCTCGATTCCCAGCCACCGATTACATCAGCGGCGAGTGATCTATGAACTGGGCATCCCCTGGGTTGACTCAGCCTGAAATAACGACCCAGTGCGGTGTGAGAACATTAGCTCGGGGGGAGACAATAGCAGCCGAGCCTGGTTCCGACCAATACCACCCTGACATGTGCTGTCCCATCCTCAATAGGGGCTCGCGAATAGCACCTGGCCCAACAGTCTGTTAGCAGACATGCGAAGGGTCTTTGTTATGTTTGTGAGCTGTCTGCGTGTGTGTGTGTGTGTAAAGGATTGCGCCGAGTGCGAGCAAACGTAAACAAGGAAATTATCTCAGGCACTGAGCTGGGTGGGAAAAGATAACCGGTGGAGCTAACAGAGAAGTCATTTATCTTCCCCCCCACTGCATCAACAACCAACAACCGCAGAGCCCCCACCCCTGCCCACAGTTCCCGTCCGCCAAGGCCTCCTTGGCGCGGATCAATCACCTCGCCTCACTGACTCACTCCATCACTTGTTTTGTTGTGAACGTTTTGGCACGCCCCATAAAAGTGGAAACTAAACTATTTTTTTTATTTACTTGAACCGGTAAGGCACGTTGAGCTACGTAGTTCTTTTTTGTCAGAAGCGGGCCTGGCCACGCGTGATCATAGCTCAACGAAGTGGCTTATCATCATCATCACGTGGACAATTATAGCGGACACATACTCTCAACGCGTGATGTTGATTCTAAATGTGGAGGGAAAAACCGGAGCACCCGGAGAACACTCTGTGCGACCACGGGGAAAGGGCCGTAAACACTCCGAATGTACTTGAGGCGTCAGGGTCGGAATCGAACCCTCGACCCCCTGTATACCAGGCGAGGTAGCCCCATAAACGATGATTTATTGAGTCGCTGTTATTATCGTGGCCTTGATGTTGTCTGCGGCCGAGTCGCCCTTGAACAAGAGCGACTTGGCTACGTGGACTTCACAAGGTAGCACACTCCTGATTCTAACATACAATGTCGATTTGCCATAATGTGTACTGTTAAGTTACTTAATATTCAGCAGCTAATTAATGTAGACGTAACGAAGAGGGTAGCAAGCAATTCAACAGCATACATGGGAGGTTGACGGAACATCTGCTGATGCTCTCAAACCTGCTGGACTGCAAGGAGGCCAGGAGATAGCAGTACAGCAAGTAGGTTCATCAGTTGCTTGTAGATATTTTGAATGCTGTCCCCTCCGATCTGTTCGCGGCGTTGTGATGTCCTCCCGCAAGGCAGGGACTGCCAGGTGACGTTGGCGTCGGCTGCGAGTTGGCCAGGAGATGGCAGTGCAGCAATTCGTGTGAATCCATCTGTGTGGAATTGTGAGTGTTTAAACTCCCCGTATGTGTGGGTGTTGTACGTGCACTCTGCTTTCCACCATCCTCTCTGCTAAAAACAAATGTTGATGCCATGGGCCATCCCAAGGAGATTATTGAGACTCGGAGTTATCCTCAATAATTAAAGACCATTACGATTTTGATGATGATGATCATTATCATAATCATGATGATGATGATAATAACAATAAAAACATCCTGCAGTTGATGGCGCGGAACCGTGAAGGACTTGCAAGTGTAAAACGCGGAAGAGGAGTTCACGACTCAGAACGGCTTCTCGAATTACTGCTTCGTTCCTCGTTGGCAAGAACATGCAGATGACGCCCAGGTGGCACTCATCGTCAGCCGTCAGTCCACCGTGATGGCTTTCCTCGTCAGTTCCACAGGTGGCTTTGCGCACATTCACTCTCCCACGTAGAGCAATGTTGAGATCGTTTACAGCCGTGTGGCAGTCCACTGCTCGTTGGATGTCTCGCAACTCCGCGTCATGATGGTTGTTTGACCATACTTCACCATGATGGTCAGTGCAGGTTGGTAAAAGAGGGGAGGGAAGGATATTTCTCGGTGGCTAGGAGATGTTAACTACCTCGCCTGGTCTACAGGAGGTCGCGGGTTCGATCCCGACCCTGACGCCTGCTGCTGTATAGTTGGAGTTTGCGTGTTTCTCTCTCATCATCATCATCACGGTGGCTAGGAGATGTTAACTACCTCGCCTGGTATACAGGAGGTCGCGGGTACGATCCCGACCCTGACGCCTGCTGCTGTATATTTGGAGTTTGCGTGTCTCTCTCTCTCCCCGTGGTCACGTGGATTTTTCTCAGAGCCCTCCGGTTTTTCCCTCCACATTGCGAATTGACAAGCATGTCGAGTTTTTGGCCGCTATAAATGTCCACGTGATAATCCACTTCGTTGAGTGATCATTTATGGCCAGGCCGCTTCTTCAGTGGACCATCCCTGGTAAAAATGAAAAATCGTTTAGCTTCAAATATCACCTCGCTACTCATGTTGACCTTGGCCTGGAATAAAACCCATGTCATTGCGTCCATGGTGCAGTGTGCCCCCATTCCACCCTATAGCATATGTTAGGAAAAACTAAACCCATTATTGTTCTGTTGTATGGCAGCGTCAATGATGAATGTGGTCAGTTTCATTCTCTCGCTTTACCAGGCTGCTCCAAGTGATGGGATTGGAGCTCTCCGCGCCTCGGGATTTGAAAGTCATCGGGAGCGAGTGAGCACGGCAGGGCATGGCGTACAGCGTTTGTTTTGCCTCTTTATTTGCACTGGTATACTTGTTATTTTGATGCCATCTGAATTTGTGGCCCGGATATGCTCACTTGTAAACACGTTGTACGAAAGTCAGTAATGTAAACACAAGCACATAGAGTTGCATGATTTATGTGCAATATGTACGCGTGTTCGTAAGGGAGCAATGGCGAAAGCGGTTAGAACGCTGCGCTACGAACCCGGCGACCCGAGTTCTATTGCCGCTCATGGCCAACGCCAGGGACGATTATCTGTACCCGTCCTCGGCCTCCCTCGGTCGGCTCTGCCTCAAATGAGTGTTTGGGGCTGTGTGTAAACATCGCCACTCGGGAGACAAAGGCGGTTGGGCATGGTGCTGGCCACCCACCCCTTCGTGTACCGTCCCGGCCTTAATATGTGCTCGCTAACAGCACTTGCCCCAAAAATAAATCTGTTAAGGTTTTGCGGGGGATCTTTGTCTTTGTAGCGGTGTGCGCTCTGCGCTATGAGCCCCGTGACTTGTGGTGAATTTACGGGCACGCTGAACACCAGTGGCACGCGGAATCTGATCGTTGCGTCATCGGCTTCCCCGTAGCCAACTCGGCCTCCAATGAGTGCTGAAGCCGGTGAGCAAACATCGTCACTGGGGAGACAAAGTGGTCAGACGTGGAGCCCGGCCACACCGCCTCTTCGTTTGCCGTTCGGGCCTTAACACGAACCTGACAACAGACGCTTGCCCCAACATTCTGTACAGCTATCTTTGTGTTTTTGAAAACTGAAGTAAACAACATATTCTTTCTCCTTTGGAGACGTACTTTGTATCATCCCTCCGTGGCACTCGCCAGGGTTAGCCACATCGCCGTGTCACGGTGTCCCAAACTCTTTCAGTTGCCCTGCGCACATTGCAGCATCCCTTGGGATATTTGTGCCGTAAATCTGACCGAGCTGATATGTTGACTTCAGAAAAAAAATACGAACCACATGGATAGGAGAGAGAGAGAGAGAATGGAAAACAACGGAACTAGCCGTGTCGAGTGTCAGCGGAGAGTTGATGTGCCCTGTTGTGGATGAGCAGTGTGTGTGCACTCTGTCACCGTGCACTCCAGCGGTGTCAGATCGCGTTGTTCAGGATCTCCTTCGTAGGGCCCTGCACCGAGTCGATGGTGCTCTACCCGTGGGGGAACCTTGTGGTGGTTACGTGAATATAAAATATTGAAGTTGTTTTTGTTATTTAGCTTTTACTGCTTTCAGTGGCTGAAGGATTGCGTTGTTTTCTGCATCCGTCCACTGATCGTGACCCCATTACCGCAACGTTGACCCTTGACACACGGACAGAGAAATCAATCCTCTTATCTGTCCTCCAATTGTCCGCTCTTTTCATTATCCCATCTCCTGAATGTATTTGTTCCAGAAAGTCGTGCTGTCAGTGTCATCTGTGCTTCTTCTCGGATAAGAGGAGTCTCTAGGATGACGTAGGCACGCCTTGCCGTTCTCCGCGCGCCTGCACGGATGAGATCACCGCGATGTGATCGTCGGGAAATGCTCGCTCCATCCTCTTATCCGTGAATGTTCACAGGTTTCTGCGCGGATGACGGCGATCATTGCTGAAGGTGAACGCCGACAATGACGAGTCACCCCCCGTACTTCACCACAGACGAGAGGACTGTAAATGTACACTTCAGTATTCTCGGGGGGTATCCCTAAAGAAGTTGAGCCACAATGCAAATGCAGAACTTACCGTGTGGCTATGCATAGGCTAAACCCAGCATGCAATGTGTCAAAAGTGTTTGATGACTTTACTGTCAGTACAAAGTAGTTTATAGGTAACATTTTCGACTTTTGAAGGGGTCTGTCTGTCACTCAATATCGACCAATGGGCAACTGCTCATTTGGCAATGTGAAGCTCTTCGCGTGGAAACATCCTCACGATGGAATTTCTCTTCGGGCCCCACAGCGCGTGTGTGTGTGTGTGGTGCTGTAGTGGAGCCTCAGTCTCTCTGTCGCCCTGCCATGAAGAGTGACCCATTGCCCAACACATTACACGCGCGCGTTGTTCCCCCCCACCTTAGCGCGAGTGAGTTGTTGTTTTGAGGATTTAAAGAGCGCTGTCTAAATGTGACCGCGTCTGGTGACGATGCCCAGAGACAGTGGCACGGTGGCAGGGGTGGGGGTGCAGGAAGGTGGAGGAGTGGGAGGGGTGGGGGCGGCAGCGACAGGAAAAAATAGCGCTCACCGCAAAGTACTGCCCGGGCTCTCCCTTCCCGTGCGGGGTGGGTCACCTCCACCCCACACGTGGCGCGTGCCACCAGTGCAGCGGACGCCCGCCGCGTGTGTGTTTATACATGGAGACGGACAACGGGTTCTGCTTATTTGCACTGTGAGGGGTTCGTGGATCGCACGAATCTCGCGACACGCCCTTCCCGCGGGCGTCGAGGCGACGGCTTCGCTTGCCAGGAGCTCCGGGTGCTCCGGTTTCCTGCCACATTTAAAGGGAGTTGGCCAAATGTCCAAATGTAGATCCACAGAGCTTGGGCAATCGTTGCTAGCGCCGGTTCTGGCTGTCTTCCCACTGACACTCTGGTTCCCTGCGCCTCTGGGGTGTACGGAAACTGCGCGACGCATTGCAAATGTGTAACTTTGTACGTTTTAAAATGTTTGACCGTGTGACATGTTACTGGCTTATAGACAGACATGAACGTGTGGTATTCTACTTGTAGAGAATGGTTATTGTATGGGGGTGCCTTTGGCTCTCCATGTGTATAAAATATGAATGTTAATTCATACCGCGTTTCTTGGTTGCATCTTGAGACATAGTGAGGCTTTCCTGGGTTAAGATTAAGTGTAAAAAAAATGTTATTCGGTGGTTTTATACGGCTGTGCCACTCAATATTGGTTGTGTGAGTCTTAAACATTAACATTTTATCCAAAGATTCCTAAATGTGCCTTAGTTTGATCTTTTAGCTTCAGGCAATATCGCTTAAGCCCATGAATCCTCAAGGTGCCTATGTCTGGCTCTCTGAGCCTCGGGCAATAAGAATTGAAATCCAGGAATGCTAAAGGTGTTAGTCTGGCTTTCTCAGTGGAAAACTCTTTCATCACTTGGTGATGTGCGAGTGTGCACATACACGGCACACGCGCAGTGGCAGCTCATGTCTGCATACTCATTTACAAATGTATCGCAAATATGAAACAACAACAGCAATGAAGAATCTGAATATTTGTTTGTACTGCAGGAGGAATCCGATGAGCAATGAAGCTCTTGTCCAGTAGGGGCACGCGGTAAGAACGTTACAACAACAGACAGGAAAAAACACGATAGCAGTGAAAAGTACAGGAAAGGCAAACAATGAAAGTGCAACAATAATGTTATCATTAGAATGACAATCTGAGAAACGTTGTCCCGTTGACGGTCTGCCTCGAGAAGCAACTCGTGACGAAGGGTGACGTGGAGAGTCGCTGGGGCGAGCTTCTAAATAAACTCGGCTCACGTTCGTATTGAAATTGTATTTCAACACTCCTTGCGAGAGGATGTATTGCAGTCACTGCGGCTCGACATTGCGGCCTCCGTGCCGGCGGCGGTCCTGTCGCCTCTACCCGTTGGCTTCCAGGCAGCGCCGCGGTCACGCCGTGCTCACGTCGACGCGTGTGACCGAACCCCCCGGAGTTTGTTCTCGAGGGTTGAATTACAGCTGCGGGCAAAACGATTCACTCGCGATCGTCAGGGTCACGAGCTCAAATTCCGGGTAAGGTCGGCTCTGCCCATCATCCTGCGTGGTTGATCAAATAGGTGATGGTGCTGGGGAGAAACGAGCTGCTGTAAGGAACGTGGAATGTGTCTGGCACTGGCTTCTAGGCTGGCGGTGGAGATGAACGCTGCCCCCTTGGTCGATCGAGTTTGCGAACCCTGCGACTCTAAATAAAAACACATATCTCGGTGGCGTCCCACCCACAGAAACATTCCACTGCTCGTTGTGTAACGAGCTTGAGTCAGCCTTACGAACAGTTACAAAATACAAACGTACACGGGTAATAAACCACGTGGAGGAAATGCCACATGTTAACAACTGCTCATGAACACAACTGATCTGTGAAGGCAGATGGATGGATAGAACCATGTATTGATTAGAATTGATTGGCAGACATACAAACACAGTTGAATTGATTTTGTGAGTGTCTCTGTGGTCTGGTGCCTGGCTAGGTGCCCAAACAAACAGCTTCATTTATTTAAGAGGGTGAAGGAGTTTGTTTTGGAGAGAGCGTGGGAGAGAGGGAGAGAGACTGGGAAGTGGATCCATGGGTTGTTGTCTTGGATCCCATGCTGTTGGGGATGCCACAGCATTGTTGATGTTTTGAACGTTTCTCATGTGGCTAGCTGGCTCAGGGGTGAGGTCACTGAATTAGCGAAGCTTTAATGCTGGGTTCGTTCCGGTTTAAACTGACTTCATTGAGTTGATGGTCTTAGCATGGCCATTAATTACTATGCATTTTTTTTTATTATTATTCATTTTGATTTCACACTTTATTTTTCTATGTTTCAACTTGGGGACAATCCTTTTGTATGTGTGTTTGTTAAATTTCTTTCGCACCGTACGTGGCCAACCATGCTCATCGGAGGTGTGGGGAAAGGACAACAAACTAAACACAAAAGGAAGTTCTTAAGAAATTGGTTTTAAATCTTTTTTTTACAAATACAAAAAATCTGTCATGCACCACGGTCCCTTGCAGGCTAAATGGGACTTTCCGTGTAACAAATACATATTCATTGAGTTACAATCTCTGAAGCGAGTGAATGGAAAAGTCCGCCCCCTACTGTGTAGAGGATAAAAGGGCCACTTAAACTCTCGTGGAAAATCTCTTCGACAGCCATTCTGTGACGTGAGTCACGTGTTATGAAGAAGGATCGTTGTCCGAAACGTTGCCTGTTACCTAACTTTTTTCTCTGGCAGTGTTATTGACGAATGTGTTGAGTTTGTTGTGACACGTGTGGTGCCCAAGTCTGCCATGTCTCGCGACGCGGTGCGGGCAGCGAAAGTCTGGTCACCAAGCACGCGTGGACAAATTTGATCAAAGCTCGAAACGCATTCTTCACCGCCTTGTTCAGGCGTGTCGACAGATACAATCTTCTAGTAACAGAAATGACAGCGGAGCACGTCTCTCTTGGTGGGGCCTCAACTGGTCGAAAAATAAAAGATCTCACTGATATATGACATGAATACACAGTGATACATTTCTAGATGCCCCACTAAAATTAACATGGGGAGATTATAGAGGAAACGGCATTTGTCAATCAAATTCTCTGCATGTCTCGCGCCAATTTCAATACACTTATCAACACGTTTAATGATCTCCGTACAATACGAAGCCGTCACTATCACAACATTCAGTCAACTACTAAAAAGAAAATGGGAGGTTCTTTAGCAGCTAATCAGTTGGGTATAAATGTGCCGTCCTTGTTTATCCTACAAATGAAGCGAGAGAGAAAGAGATGTACAACATACTGTATATATATGTTGAATACTTGCTTCATTGATCAAGATGTATTTGAGCAGCTGAGCAGCAGCGATGTGCGGTGTGGAAGCGCATTGCGCGCTGTGTCCAAGATGCTGCGCTGAGAATTCCTGCATCCCCACGGCAGCCTCGGGGGCATTGCATTCCTTCTGACACCGCGCGCTCTGCTCCAATTGGACGCTCGAACCCACGCGGCACCGCGTGCAAAGCGTCTGCGCCGTGTTGTCTACATCGTTGCCCGCGTGTAAACGTTTAAAAACACCCGTGACAATGACGCACGAATATATGAAAACAATCAAACACGTTCTATGTGGCGTCGGCGATACAGCCAGAGCGGGCGCTGTTGGTAGAACATTCAACTCGCACATTGGAAGGTCACGAGTTCAAATCCTGGTTGGGGGTTGGGAATCAACTTACAATCATCTATCTGGGCTCAAAACACTGAATACCGCTTTGTGGGGGAGTCCAAAGTGGTGGTTCTATGGAGACACCAATCACCAACCTCCCCCCGCCCCACCGTCTCTCCCTCCACCAATCACCAACCCCCTCAACCGTCTCTCTCTCCACCAACCCCCCCCCCCCACGTCTCTCCCTCCCCCAATCACCAACCCCCCCCCCACAGTCTCTCCCTCCACCAATCACCAACCCCCTCCACCGTCTCTCTCTCCACCAATCACCAACCCCCCCCCCCCCACAGTCTCTCCCTCCACCAATCACCAACCCCCCCCCACAGTCTCTCCCTCCCCCAATCACCAACCCCCCCCCCACCGTCTCTCTCTCCACCAATCACCAACCCCCTCCACCGTCTCTCTCTCCACCAATCACCAACCCCCCCCCCCACGTCTCTCCCTCCCCCAATCACCAACCCCCCCCCACAGTCTCTCCCTCCCCCAATCACCAACCCCCCCCCACCGTCTCTCTCTCCACCAATCACCAACCCCCCTCCACCGTCTCTCTCTCCACCAATCACCAACCCCCCCCCCCCCACCGTCTCTCTCTCCACCAATCACCAACCCCCTCCACCGTCTCTCTCTCCACCAATCACCAACCCCCTCCACCGTCTCTCCCTCCACCAATCACCAACCCCCCTCCACCGTCTCTCTCTCCACCAATCACCAACCCCCCCCCCCCCACGTCTCTCCCTCCCCCAATCACCAACCCCCCCCCACAGTCTCTCCCTCCCCCAATCACCAACCCCCCCCCACCGTCTCTCTCTCCACCAATCACCAACCCCCTCCACCGTCTCTCTCTCCACCAATCACCAACCCCCTCCACCGTCTCTCTCTCCACCAATCACCAACCCCCTCAACCGTCTCTCTCTCCACCAATCACCAACCCCCCTCCACCGTCTCTCCCTCCACCAATCACCAACCCCCCTCCACCGTCTCTCCCTCCACCAATCACCGACCATCCACCGTCTCTCCCTCCACCAATCACCAACCCCCCTCCACCGTCTCTCCCTCCACCAATCACCGACCATCCACCGTCTCTCCCTCCACCAATCACCAACCCCCCTCCACCGTCTCTCCCTCCACCAATCACCAACCCCCCTCCACCGTCTCTCCCTCCACCAATCACCGACCATCCACCGTCTCTCCCTCCACCAATCACCAACCCCCCTCCACCGTCTCTCCCTCCACCAATCACCAACCCCCCTCCACCGTCTCTCTCTCCACCAATCACCAACCCCCCTCCACCGTCTCTCCCTCCTCCAATCACCAACCCCCCTCCACCGTCTCTCCCTCCACCAATCACCAACCCCCCTCCACCGTCTCTCCCTCCTCCAATCACCAACCCCCCTCCACCGTCTCTCTCTCCACCAATCACCAACCCCCCCTCCACCGTCTCTCTCTCCACCAATCACCAACCCCCCTCCACCGTCTCTCTCTCCACCAATCACCAACCCCCCTCCACCGTCTCTCTATCCACCAATCACCAACCCCCCTCCACCGTCTCTCTCTCCACCAATCACCAACCCCCCTCCACCGTCTCTCTCTCCACCAATCACCAACCCCCCTCCACCGTCTCTCTCTCCTCCAATCCCCCCCCCCCCTCCACCGTCTCTCTATCCACCAATCACCAACTCCCCTCCACCGTCTCTCTCTCCACCAATCACCAACCCCCCCCACCGTCTCTCCCTCCACCAATCACCAACCCCCCCCCCCTCCACCGTCTCTCTCTCCACCAATCACCAACCCCCCTCCACCGTCTTTCTCTCCACCAATCACCAACCCCCCCTCCACCGTCTCTCTCTCCACCAATCACCAACCCCCCTCCACCGTCTCTCTATCCACCAATCACCAACCCCCCTCCACGGCAGAGATGAGCGCCACCCGTTGCTCGTTGGAGCAGGCAGAGACACTTTGACTTTTGTGAATGTCACCGACGAGAGATTACTCTGTCAGTCCATTATCTAAAGGACCTCCAGCCATAACATGCTGACAGCCACAGCAGCAGCAGCACAGAGCACGCGTTTAGACGTGTGTGTGTGTGCGTGTCTGTGAGCGCGCCTTGAGTGTGTGCGTGTGTGCGCGTACGTGGTGCAATCGGTAGTACACCGCGCCGCGAAGCTACAGACCTATGCTCGATTCCCGCTCACGACCAACCTCAGTGGGGTGAGTGTCATCTTAACCGGGCATGGCCACATGGTGCTGTACGGATCTCCCCCACGTGCTCCATGCCGTCCAGTTTATGCGTGTGTGTTGATGTGTGTATCTGCGTGTGTGTGTGTGTTGATGTGTGTATCTGCGTGTGTGTGTTGATGTGTGTATCTGCGTGTGTGTGTGTGTTGATGTGTGTATCTGCGTGTGTGTGTGTGTGTTCATGTGTGTATCTGGGTGTGTGTGTGTGTTCATGTGTGTATCTGCGTGTGTGTGTGTGTGTTCATGTGTGTATCTGCGTGTGTGTGTGTGTGTTGATGTGTGTATCTGCGTGTGTGTGTGTGTTCATGTGTGTATCTGGGTGTGTGTGTGTGTTGATGTGTGTATCTGCGTGTGTGTGTGTGTTCATGTGTGTATCTGCGTGTGTGTGTGTGTTGATGTGTGTATCTGCGTGTGTGTGTGTGTGTGTTCATGTGTGTATCTGCGTGTGTGTGTGTGTGTGTGTTGATGTGTGTATCTGCGTGTGTGTGTGTGTTCATGTGTGTATCTGCGTGTGTGTGTGTGTTCATGTGTGTATCTGGGTGTGTGTGTTGATGTGTGTATCTGCGTGTGTGTGTGTGTTCATGTGTGTATCTGGGTGTGTGTGTGTGTTCATGTGTGTATCTGCGTGTGTGTGTGTGTTCATGTGTGTATCTGGGTGTGTGTGTGTGTGTTCATGTGTGTATCTGCGTGTGTGTTCATGTGTGTATCTGTCTGTGTGTGTTTAAATCTACGGAGACAGCTCCGCACAAAAACATGTCCACACGTGATGGGAGTCGTGGACATTAATAATGTTGCCCAACCCTAGCACGGTTCACACCCACACCTACGCGCGCACAGGCACACCGAGAGACGCGCCTGAATCAACGGTTCAGCTTAATCCCTGCGGTGTAGCGTATAACATACACCCCGTGTCGCGTCATAGATGCATAGAGCAAGTTCTGTTAGCGAGCACCGATTAAAGTCAGGACAACATTCAAGTGGAAGGAGGGACCAACACCACACCTGGCTCCCTGTGTTTTTAAATCTAGTTCTGATCCTAACGCACTCTACCCAGTACTCATTTAAGTCTGAGTTGACTTAGGGTAGTCCCAGAGCAGGCTACGATACCACTTGGCGCTGCGTAACGAATGAACCGTCAGAAATTCCATTCCAACTTGCGCTGTGAACCCCGTGACCTCAGCTCGAGCTCCGGGTGACACGAAGCAGTCCTGGGATCGCCCCCTTCGTTGCCCAACGGCACTGCCCTTCGTGGTGAAATATGGTGACATGAGTGTAACAGACGGGAAGTCTGTGTTTTAGAGATATATATATACACTACCTACGAAACTACGCGACCGCGTGCAGTGAGTATTGCACTTTGTGGTGATGCTGTCCATGCCCAGTAATCCAGCCCGGGTCACCGGGTTCAGAGATTGGTGCCTGAACCACGGCACTGACTGCAAGCATGGCTCCCTATGCATGCGTGTATGCACCCACCACGAAGACAAAGCTCCCCCGTATAGCCTGAATATACTGCCGGGGCAAGTACCGTTAGCGACCACCTATGAAGGCCGACACGATACAACAAGGGGGTGTGTGGACAGCACCTCCGATTTGCACGGTTGGCTACGTACGTTGCGAAAGAAGTTCTACAGACATCATACATACAACATACATACACCACACCCGGCCGCCTTCGTCTCACTTGTAGCGATGTTTACACATCGCACGAGGTACTCATTTGGCGCTGAGTCGACATAGGGGAGGCCCGTGACGGGTTCAGATATGTGTTGCTGGTGTTGGGCGTGAGCTGGAATCGAACTCGGGTGGCCACACTACACACACACTACACACACACTACACACACACTACACACACTACACACACACTACACACACTACACACACTACACACACACTACACACACTACACACACACTACACACACTACACACACACTACACACACTACACACACACTACACACACACACTACACACACACACTACACACACTACACACACACTACACACACACACTACACACACACTACACACACTACACACACTACACACACTACACACACTACTACACACACTACACACACACTACACACACACTACACACACACTACACACACACTACACACACACTACACACACACTACACACACTACACACCTACACACACTACACACACTACACACACACTACACACACTACACACACTACACACACTACACACACTACACACACTACACACACTACACACACTACACACACTACACACACACTACACACACTACACACACTACACACACTACACACTACACACACACTACACACACTACACACACACTACACACACTACACACACACTACACACACTACACACACACTACACACACTACACACCCTACACACACTACACACACACTACACACACTACACACACACTACACACCTACACACAACTACACACACTACACACACTACACTACACACACTACACACACTACACACACTACACACCTACACACACTACACACACACTACACACACTACACACACACACTACACACACTACACACACCACTACACACACTACACACACACTACACACACTACACACACACTACACACACACTACACATACTACACACACACTACACACACTACACACACTACACACACACTACACACACACTACACACACTACACACACACTACCACACACTACAACACACTACACACACACTACACACACTACACACACTACACACACACTACACACACACTACACACACACTACACACACTACACACACACTACACACACACTACACACACACTACACACACACTACACACACTACACACACACTACACACACACTACACACACTACACACACACTACACACACTACACACACACTACACACACTACACACACACTACACACACACTACACACACTACACACACACTACACACACACTACACACACACTACACACACACTACACACACACTACACACACACTACACACACACACTACACACACACTACACACACACTACACACACACTACACACACACTACACACACACTACACACACACACTACACACACTACACACACACTACACACACACTACACACACACTACACACACACTACACACACACTACACACACACTACACACACACTACACACACACACTACACACACACTACACACACACTACACACACTACACACACACTACACACACTACACACACTACACTACACACACTACACACACTACACACACACTACACACACACTACACACACACACTACACACACTACACACACACTACACACACACACTATACACACTACACACACTACACACACACTACACACACACTACACACACACTACACACACTACACACACCTACACACACACTACACACACTACACACACACTACACACACACTACACACACACTACACACACTATACACACTACACACACACTACACACACACTACACACACACTATACACACCTACACACCTACACAACACTACACACACACTATACACACTATACACACACTACACACACAACTACAACACACACTATACACCTATACACACTACACACACACTACACACACACTACACACACACTATACACACTACACACCACTACGACACACACACTATACACACTACACACACTACACACACACTACACACACACTACACACACACTACACACACTACACACACACTACACACACACTAACACACACTACCCACACTAGACACACACACACACACCTACACACACACTACACACACACTACACACAACTACACACCTACACACCACTACACACACTATACACACACTATACACACACTACACACACACTACACACACACTACACACACACTCACACCTACACACACACTACACACACTACACACACACTAACACACACTACACACACACTACACACACACTACTACACACTTACACACTACACACCACTACACACACACTACACACACTTACCTATACCCACTACACACACACACACACACACTAACACACACACTACACACACACTATACACACTACACACACACGAACACACACACTACACACACACTACACCACCACTATACACACTCTAATACACACACTACACACACACTACACACACACTACCACACAATAGAACACCTACTACACACCACTACACAACAACACTACACAACACTACCACGACACTATACACACTACACACCCCACTACCTACACACTACACACACACTACCACACACTACAGCCACTATACACACAACACTACACACACACACTACACACACTATACACCTACACACTACACCACAACACACTACAACACACCTAACACACATCTACCACACTACCACACTACACACACTACCACCCACACACTGTACAACACACAACTACACACACCTACACACACACTACACACACACTACACACACACTACACTACACACACACCACTACACACACTACACACACTACACACACACTACCACATACACACACACTACACACACACTACACACACACACACACTACACACCACTACCACACACTACACACACTCACACACACTACACACACTACACACACTACACACACACACTACACACATTACACACACACTACACACACTACACACACTACACACACTACACACACTACACACACTATACACACACACTACACACACTACACACACACTACACACACTACACACACACTACACACACTACACACACTACACACACTCTACACACACACTACACACACACTATACACACTACACACACTACACACACTACACACACTACACACACTATACACACACACTACACACACTACACACTACACACACTACACACACTACACACACTACACACACACTACACACACTACACACACACTACACACACTACAACATACACACACACTACACACACTACACACACACCGACACACACACACTACCACACACGACACACACGTACACACTACACAACACTACATCCACACACTATCAAACACACTACCAACACACCATCATACACACACACTACACACACACCTACACCCACACACACTACCACTACACACACACTACCACACACTACACACACACTATACACACACGGCACACACCACTACACACACTACACACACACTACACCCACTACAGCACTCCACTACACACGACACACACACACTATCACATCCAACCTACACTAACACACTACACACACACTACCACACACCGTACTACACAACACTCACCACACCCGACTACACAACACTACACACACACTACACACACTACCACACACTACACTACACACACACACTACACCCACACACTACCACACTACACACCCTCCACACACTACACACTACACTACACACACTACACACACACTACACACACCTACACACAACACTACACACACACATACCCACACCACTACACACACACTCACACACACATACCACCACACTACCTACACACTACACACACACTAACTACCACACTACACGAACACACTCACATCACACTACACACACACTACACACACTACACACACACTACACACACACATCTACCACACACACTATCACCACACACATACACACACCTACCTACACCCACACACACCACTACACACACCTACACACACACTACACACACACTACACCACACTACACGACACACTACTACCACACCTACACACACACTACACACCTACACACACCACTACACCACATCCACTATACACACACACTACACACACACACTACACACACTACCACACTACCCACACACACTACACAACACACACACACACACACACTACACACACACTACACACACTACACACACACATACCACCACACACACACACTATACACACACACTACACACACTACCACACTACACACACTACACACACACTACACACACTACACACACACTACACACACTACACACACACTACACACACACTACACACACTACACACACTACACACACACTACACATACTACACACACTACACACACTACACACGACTATACACACACATTCCACACACTATACCACACTATACACACACATACACTATACACACACACACTATACACATTACACACACACTACACACACTACACACACACTACACACACACTACAACCACTACACACACCACTACACACATTACACACACACTACACACACTACACACGACTATACACACACAATTCCACACACTATACAGCACACTATACACACACATACACTATACACACACCACATACAAACACACTATACACACGCACTACACACACACACATACACACCACTACACACACACACTATACACTACAAACTACACACACACTATACACAACACACTACACACACACTACACACACACTACACACACACTACACACACTATACACACACACTACCACACTACACCACCTATACACACACACCTACACACACACTAACACACACACTACACACACACTACAACACACTACACACACTACAAACACACTTACCACACACTACACACACTACACACACTACACACCACTACACACACACTACACACACTACACACGACACGACACACTACACGCACTACACACACGACCACACTACACACACACTACACACACTACACACACACTACACACACACTACACCACACTACACACACTACACACACGACACACACACTACACACACTACACACCACTACACACACACTACACACACTACACACACACTACACACACTATACACACACACTGACACACACACTACACACACACTACACACACTACCAACACACTATACACACACTACACACACCACACTACACACACTACACACACACTACACTACACACACACTACACACCCACTACACACACTACACACACTACAACACCACACTACACCACACTACACACAACACTACACACACTACCTACACACTACTACACACACTATCACACCACTACACACACACTACACACACACTACACACACATACACACACACTACCACAACACTACACACACACTACACACCTAGACACACACACCTACACACAACACTCACACACTACACACACATACAACCACACTAACACACACACTAAACACACATCTATACACACCACTACACAAACTACTACACACACACTACACCACACTATACACACCACTACACAACACTACACCACTACACACACACTACACACACATACACACTACTACGACACACTACACACACACTGACACACTAACACTACAACACACACTACACACACTACCTACACTACACACCTACCACCTCACACACACTACAAACACACACTACACAAACACACTTACACACACACTACACACACTATCACACACTAACACAAACTATACACACACACTACGACACACTACACACACACTACACACCTACACACACACTACACACACTACACACACACACTACCACACTACACACTACACACACTACACACACACTACACCACTACACACACACTACACACACTACACACACTACACACACTACACACACTACACACACACTACACACACTACACCACTACACACACACTATACACACACTACACACACACTACACACACTACACACACTACACACACTACACACACTACACACACACTACACACACTACACACACACTACACACACACTACACACACTACACACACCACTACACACACTATACACACACACTACACACACACTACACACACTACACACACACACTACACACTATACACACACACTACACACACTACACACACACTACACACACTATACACACACACTACACACACTATACACACACACTACACACACTATACACACACACTACACACACACTACACACACTACACACACACTACCACACACTACCACACTACACACTACACCACCTTACACACACACTACACACACTATACACACCACTACACACACTATACACACACACTACACACACTACACACACACTAACACCACTACACACACACACTACACACACTACACACACTACACACACTACTACACACACTACACACACACTACACACACTACACACACACTACACACACACTACACACACTACACACCACTAAACACACACTACACACACTACACACACTACTACACAACACTACAACACACACTACACACACTATACACACCGACACACTACACACACATACACACACTACACACACTACACACACAATACCACACTACAACACACCTACACATCTACACACACACTACACACACTACACACACACTACACACACTACACAAACACTACACACTAGCACACACACACTACCTACTACCACACCTACACACATCCACGCACACTATAACCACACACTACTACACTACACACACCTACCACACACTACAACACTACACCACACACTACACAACCTTACACCACACATACACACTACACCCACACTACACACACTATACACACACTACACACACTACACACACTACACACACACTACACACACTATACACACCACACTACACACACACTACACCACGACTACACTACACACACACTACACACACTACACACACACTACACCACTCTACCACACACTACACACACTACTACACCACACACACCTACACACACATACACACACTACACACACACTACACACACTCACACACTACACACACTACTACACACACTACACCACACTACACACACACACTACACAACCCTACACACACTACACACACACTACACACCACTACACACACACTACACACACTATACACACACTATACACACACTATACACACACACTACACACACACTACACACACTCCACACACTACACACACACTACACACACTATACACACACTACACACACTATACACACACTACACACACTACTACACACACTACACACACTACACACACACTACACACACTAACACACACACTACACACACACTACACACACTGCACCACACTACACACACTACACACACTATACACACACACTACACAGCCACACTACACACACACTACCACACTCACACACACTACACACACTACACACACACTATACACACCACACTACAGCCACACTACACACACACTACACACACTACACACACTACCACACTACACACACTACACACAACTACACACACACTACCACCTACACACACTACACACACTACACACACTACACACACTACACACACATACTACACCTGCTACACTACACACACTGCTCACACTACTACACACACTACTACACACTATACACACACACTACACACACACTACACACACTATACACACACACTACACAACACTACACACACACTACACACAACTACTACACACACTACACCACCACACTACACAACACTACACACACACTACACACACACTACACACCCACTACACACACACTACACACACACTACACACACACTACACACACTATACACACACACTACACACACTATACACACACACTACACACACTACACACACACTACACACACTACAACACACTACACACACTACACACACACTACACACACTACACACACACTACACACACACTACACACACATACACACACACTACACACACACTACACACACACTACACACACACTACACACACACTACACACACACTACACACACTATACACACACACTACACACACTATACACACACACTACACACACTACACACACACTACACACACTACACACACACTACACACACTACACACACATCTACACACACACTACACACACTACACACACACACTACACACACTACACACACACTACACACACTACACACACAATACACACACACACTACACACACTACACACACACACTACACACACTACACACACACTACACTACACACTACCAACTACACACACACACACACTACACACACTACACACACACTACACACACACTACACACACACTACACACACTACACACACTACACACACAATACACACACTACACACACACTACACATACTACACACACACTACACATACTACACACACACTACACACACTACACACACAATACACATACTACACACACACTACACATACTACACACACACTACACACACTCCACGCACACTATACTAACACACTGCTTACACTACACACACTGCTCACACTACACACACACTGCACACACACTACACATACTACACACACACTGCACACACTACACAGCCATACTACACACACACTATACACACTGCACACACTACACACACACACTACACACACTACACACACACACTACACAGCCACACTACACACACACTATACACACTGCACACACTACACACACACTACACATACTACACACACACTACACACACTACACACACACTACACACACTACACACACACTACACATACTACACACACACTACACACACTCCACGCACACTATACTAACACACTGCTTACACTACACACACTGCTCACACTACACACACACTGCACACACACTACACATACTACACACACACTGCACACACTACACAGCCATACTACACACACACTATACACACTGCACACACTACACACACACACTACACACACTACACACACACACTACACAGCCACACTACACACACACTATACACACTGCACACACTACACACACACTACACACACTACACACACACACTACACAGCCACACTACACACACACACTACACACACTACACACACACACTACACAGTCACACTACACACCCACAGAGGAATCTTTGAGCTGGAGCAGATGGCGCGTCGCACACAGCATGAATCACGGGGATCTCCGCTGTCTGCTGATATCGCTGAGCAGCCATTGGCTATGCCCAGCCAGTGCGTCCGTTCCATCTCTCTCGCCGTGCAATGATCAAGTTGGTCGCGGGCGCGACTTCCAAGTTTCTCACGCATACAGTGCGTGTTATGATAGCGAGCCATCGCCTCGTTTTTAAATACTCCTCTGTGTGGCACGAGCCGGTCTCGAGCGGAGAGAGGCGCTGGGGGTGCCTTTCCTGCTCTCACTCGCCGACGTTTAACGGAGCGCCTTGCCCAGCGCCAGTCTCGTGCGCATTCTTCGTTTGTGCGTGCAGCACATATCTTCACGCTCCGTGGCAGGAGGATAGGGTTGGTTGATGAGCCACTGGGTCTCGAAAGCCTTGTCAAGGGCATATTTCTTCTCTCTCCTTTGATCTCCGTGGGGTGCATTTTGCCCAATAAACAATCACAGTGAGAGTTGTTATCATAGCGGCTCGTAGCAAGTAACAAAAAACAGCACCGTGCGCTCTGATGCAGGCCTCGTTTTTGTGTTGTTGTTGCAGATGTAGTCAAGAGAGGTGCCGTGTGCTTGTATCGTTCTTTTTGGATCTCAAATATGCATGGCCCCTAGGCCACGTTTACTCAAGAGAGGTTAAATAAGCACGGGGCCTCAACTATAGCCAGCGTCCCTACGAGATAGCGTGGTCTCACATCATCATCATCGTCTCAAGGGCCAAGTTCTTAAGCAAATACACTGCGGTAATGTATTTGTAAAACCCCATAATTAGGGCTCCTTTATTTGCTTTGCAGAATGTTTTTTTTAGCGCGCTTTCATTCGTAACAAAGGGTAATAGCAGTAGGAATCAATATCAGCAGGCATGGAGGCCAACTTGTTAGGAATGTGGTAATATGAATAATAACGCACGGTTGCAAATTAAATAACCATGTATCCCTTAATCAACAAATATGAATAATTGATCTCGTAAAACTACTGATAGGCTCACCAACTGCCCTCGGAATGTGGAATTCCAACCACTGGCTCAGGGCGGTCAACAGGGGATGGCCAGCCGCCGGGACGCTCATTTGAGCAGGAAAGCTCTTTTGACTTTCGAATCTGCCCACAAAGGCCTCACCCTGGGAAGGTGTCCTCATGAAAATATCCCCCTTGGGTGTCGTCCAGCGCTTTGGAGATCCTCGCTCTGCATTGGAGCGAAACGTCCTTCGGGCAGAGCTCCCGGGGCCGCGTGCGGACGACGTTTGGTGCTGCCCCCACCCCATTGCGTTCCCACCGCGTGCCCTTGTAAGGTCCGAAGCGAGCGGATTCGCGTCCGGGTCGCATGCAGATCAGGCTGAAGGCAGCGAGCCATCGCGTTCGTTTGTTGTTTAAAGTCGAGTTGGAGAGAGAGAGAGAGTGGCGAGGGGGGGGCAGTGCGCGCCAGCTCCGGCTCGACTCGCGCGCCGCTGCAGAGAGGGAGGGAGAGGGGGCAGGAAAGGGGGGGGGGGCAACGAAATGCGTGGAGTATTCACGACGCACGCGACACCCTTGCACTAAACGACCCTTTATCAAATGGCTTTCGGTGATTAAATATCCCAACTCATTTACTGCTCAGTGGCGCAAACAGACCCAAGTGCCACGGCCACTGCCCTTCAAATGGTCACACACCCTCTCTCGGGCTAAGAGCGTGGCAAGGGAATGGGGGGGGAGAGAGAGAGAAGATGCAACAAAAAAATCACGGCTGTAAAAAAAAACGCGACTCGAGGCCGGGCCGGGCCGTGAGGCGCCCTTTCACGGCGGCGGAGTAACGCGGGGAGCGACAGGGACACGTGGAGCCTCTGCTGCGCCAAGCCCGCGGCCCAGTGGCTCGGAGAAGAGCGCTGGTTATCGCGACGCGCCTTTCGTTCCCACGGATCGGTGGTCGCAGGAGAGCCGAGGATGGAGCGAAGCTTTGATGCTGAGACGGAGGAGAGGCGCGCGGGGATGAGAAGATGAGGGGGGAATGACATCGCTCGAGTCTCGCCCGTGCGCTGAGAGAACGATGATGCACCCCAGCGGTGTGTGCTTGTGGTGTGTCTGCCCTTGTTTGTTACTCCTGCTGTGTTGCTTCACAGGTTGCTGGCAAATTCATGGTTGTGTCACCGTGTGTTTAAGACACAATGCAGGTCAAATGTTGGATCATGAGTGCATATGAAAGCTTACTGCATCGCAAGATGCTGTACAAAATAGCCACTGTCACTATAAACAAGAGACAGACAACCATAACAATGAGAATTGCGAGGTATATATATATTTACATAATTATTAATGCGCTCGAATTCAACGCGACTTTCTCAAAATATAAACAGCTTGAAACATTTCACGACAGTTGTGGCCGCGACTATATTTAGCTTTTTTGTGGCCTATTTTTTTCCACTGTAATAATTTCCACGAGCCTTGCCATCACAAATAGCAACCCTTGGCATTTTCCGCGCTCCTGCCGCAGATACTGCAGGACCAGAGGCTTCCCTGGGCCAGATTCACCAGCGCAGCGGCGGAGGTCAATTGAAATGAAACCGCGCTCGAATGTTGACGCACCGAGGAATTTGCGCCGTGCGATGGGAGGCATTTCATGATGCGGTAGTTGCGGCCGCGTGCAAACAACGTCGTGATATAACACGAGTCACAAAATCAATAGCCGAGGTTTGTTTTTAGTGTGGTGAATTGATAACGACGGCACGGGCGTTCTACCGTTCTCAATTAGCTGTGCGTTACGGAAATGAATTGACGACGGCAAGATTAATGGGAAACTCGCTGCAATTCGGATATGATGTATGAGGCTCATCTGCAGTGTGACCACAGCGTTATTTTATCTGTAGCCGGAAGAATGCTTATTACTCTTAATGTGGACACAGCATGCATACAATGTGAACGGGAAGCCCTAATCCTCTGAGATGCTGCCACACGGCACAATGGTTAGCACACTGAACTTGCAACCCAGAGGTTGCCGGAACACCACAGCGAGTCAGCAGCAGGTCGAGTGTGATGGGGTGAACTGGGGGTATTCCACCGCTTCCGAGACGTGTCCGCCAGCGTCTAGAGGGGCTCCATAGATCTCCTGCTAGGGGACACCCTTCCGCCGGCAGTGACGCGAGAAGGAAATTTCAGGGCCGCACCTTTACCTATTACACTCTTCCTGCACGCTATAAGTGCCTTGGAGGCGTCAAAAGGCGCTAGGTAAGAGTCTGCAAACACTTGCAGAAGCCGTGCAAGTTAGAATGTTCGTATCGCGAGGAGCTGCAACCGTGCGCGCGATCGTTTGAGCGCACGCTCGCTCGCTCGCCGCTTTGTGCCTGGCGGGGTCCAGCCGGCACCTCGTTGCGTGCCGGGAGCTGTCCACGTGGCGGGAGCCGCGGTGGTGTCGAGACCTCTCGCCGGTGCCAATCGTGCCCCGAGAGCGTTTGGCCAGAGGACGACAGTTGTGATATTTATAGGATTTAAAAGTGAGACTGTTAAAAACAATGATCCCCTTCTTCTTGGTTCTTTCGGTAAAGTCACGTAGAATGGAAATAATAAAATAATAAAATGAAACATAATAAGATAATATATTTTATTATTTTATTATTTCCATTCTACGTGACTTTACCGAAAGAACCAAGAAGATGAATCCCTGCAGTCACGAAAGCTTTAAATCGAAACAATGCTCCCGTTATTTATTCTAATTAGTATTATGACGAGTCTTGTTTACCCCAGAAAGTCCCACTTAATCTCAAGACTCTTTTTTCTAGAGGGTCCTGTAAAGTGTCCACAGTAGGGCGGCGATGTTCATACGTTCCATCTCAATTTGCAGGTAATATTTTCTGTCTTGTGAATGCGGAAAAACATTTATGAACGATGATAAGCCACTTTGTTTAACTATCATTTGTGGCCAGGTCGCTTCTGATAAAGAAGCCGTACAGCTCAGTGGACCTTACCTGGTAAAATTAAAATATATAGTTAGTTTGGCGAATAACAGTTCTATTGTGTGGTACAACATGGGGTAAATTTCACCCGTAAGCAAAACCTGATCCGCACCATGGAACAATCCCCTGGCCTCTGTCTGGCTTGCCCACTCCTCTCCACCAGTGACCTCCGCTACAAGAGGCCGTGTGCCAATGTCTCAGGAGTGTTGACCCCTGCCCTTTGAACCCAGTTCAAGTGGCAGAGGGCAGCTGGTTCTCACTTGGGGGACCAACATTCCAGCGCTTTTCCTTTGCTTTCAGTGCTGAAAAAACAAGAGCTTTGAACGCAAGAGACTTGTGGACCCAGCGCACGATGTTAATAGTCGATGCGTTCACGCAAAATCCGATTCGTGTATCCTGAGCGTGAGAGTTAATTTTAATCAATGATGCCTCGCGATAAGTGTAATTACTTGCCCACTCGCCATCGCGATTTAAGCCTGACATTCGCTGACATTTCTTGACATTCCCAAGACTTGCCTTGCATGAGTGGTGGTGCAGTGATTAGGGAACTCCGCTGTGAACCCGGTAACCTGAGTTGGATTCCTGGTCCTGCCTTTCTCCGCATGCCCCTTCACCACGCCTCACGAGTCAGTACAGTACAACACTCCTCCACGAGCGACACAGTGAGGCGGGCCTTCATCGAGCGGTAGATTGAGCGAGGACTGTGAATCACCTTGCATGGAAGGCCACCGCCATACAGCTACCACCAGGCCTTCCCCAATCACTACCCCAATCACTACCCCTACCCCAATCACTACCCCTATCACTACGCCTGCCCCAATCACTACCCCTAGCACTATCCCTATAACGACCCCTATCACTACCCCAATCACTACCGCAATCACTACCCCAATCACTACCGCAATCACTACCCCAATCACTACCCCTACCCCAATCACTACCCCAATCACTACCCCTATCACTACACCTACCCCAATCACTATCCCTATCACTACCCCAATCACTACCCCTATCACTACCCCAATCACTACCCCTATCACTACCCCAATCACTACCCCTATCACTACCCCAATCACTACCCCAATCACTATCCCAATCACTACCTCAATCACTACCCCTATCACTACCCCAATCACTACCCCAATCACTACCCCTATCACTACCCCAATCACTACCCCAATCACTACCCCTATCATTACCCCAATCACTACCCGAATCACTACCCCTACCCCAATCACTACCCCTATCACTACACCTATCACTACACCTATCACTACACCTACCCCAATCACTACCCCAGTCACTACCCCAATCATTACCCCAATCACTACCCCAAACACTACCCCTACCCCAATCACTACCCCTATCACTACACCTATCACTACACCTACCCCAATCACTACCCCTATCACTACCCCAAGCACTACCCCTTTCACTACCCCAATCATTACCCCTACCTCAATCACTACCCCAACCCCTTTCATTACCCCTAGCACTACCCCTATTACTACCCCAATCACTACCCCTATCACTACCCCAATCACTACTCCAATCACTACCCCAATCACTACCCCAACCCCTTTCACTACCCCTAGCACTACCCCTATCACTACCCCAATCACTACCCCAATCACTACCCCTAGCACTACCCCTAGCACTACCCTAATCACTACCCCAATCACTACCCCAACCACTACTCCTAGCACTACCCTAACCCCAATCACTACCCCAACCCCTATCACTAGCCCTAGCACTACCCCTAGCACTACCCTAATCACTACCCCAATCACTACCCCAACCACTACCCCTAGCACTACCCTAACCCCAATCACTACCCCAACCCCTATCACTACCCCTAGCACTACCCCTAGCACTACCCTAATCACTACCCCAATCAATACCCCAACCACTACCCCTAGCACTACCCCAACCCCAATCACTATCCCAACCCCTATCACTACCCCTAGCACTACCCTAATCACTACCCCAATCACTACCCCTAGCACTACCCCAATCACTACCCCAACCCCTATCACTACCCCAGCCACTACCCCTAGCACTACCCCAACCCCAATCGCTACCCCAATCACTATCACTACCCCTAGCATTACCCCGACCGCTATCATTACCCCAACCCCTATCACTACCCCAATCACTACCCCTAGCACTACCCCTATCACTACCCATATCACTACCCCAATCACTACCCCAACCACTACCCCAACCACTACCCCTAGCACTACCCCAATCACTACCCCAACCTCTATCACTACCCCAATCACTACCCCAACTCCTATCACTACCCCAATCCCTATCACTACTTCTATCACTACCCCAACCCCTATCACTACCCCTACCATATAACTACCCTGATCTCAATAACTTCCCCATCCCCTATCACTATCTAAGCCCCAATCCTTTCTCAAGCTGTTTAACACGTAGCAGGCTTTCGCGACCAATATCATCCATAATAAAGGTTTTTTGGGGGGTTAGATCGTGTAAATATATAAATGTGTCTTTAAAACCCGCCACCACCCGACACAGCCAACTAGTAAGGGTTGTCACGTCAACAGCACGTGGACAATTCGTCACGAGTACAGCACTAGTGTGTAGTGTAGTGTATAGTTTAGTATATAGTAGTGTAGTGTGTAGTGTAGTGTATAGTGTATAGTGTAGTGTATAGTGTAGTATATAGTAGTGTAGTGTGTAGTGTATAGTGTAGTATACTAGTACAGCACACCGGTGTGTGTTGTAGAGCCAAGCCACAACATTTACAATCAGAGTACGACGTTTCGCCAGTAATTACAACTAGCTTCATCAGGCGACAGCCAGCTCTCCAACACAAAATAAACCTCTTTCTTCAGCTCTTCCACCTGTGCTCCTATCACCATGACTGCATCACCTTTAACATCATCTCAAGTGCAATTTTGTAACTGCTGTCAAGCACCTTGGAATCGAGCGCGATGTAAAGCATCTCCACGAGGTGAGAAGGCGGCACGCTCGTGTATGGTTGGGACGCGACTGGAGCCGTCTTCACGACGGCCTCGATCCCGCAGGCCCTGTGCTCGGCACCCGACTCGCCGTGCTCACAGGAGACGACGCTGGGGGTGCTCGCTCACTGGGGGTCCCTGGGGGTGCTCGCTCACTGGGGGTCCCTGGGGGTGCTCGCTCACTGGGGATCCCTGGGGGTGCTCGCTCACAGGGGGTCGCTGGGGGTGCTCGCTCACAGGGGGTCGCTGGGGGTGCTCGCTCACTGGGGATCCCTGGGGGTGCTCGCTCACAGGGGGTCGCTGGGGGTGCTCGCTCACAGGGGGTCCCTGGGGGTGCTCGCTCACTGGGGATCCCTGGGGGTGCTCGCTCACAGGGGGTCGCTGGGGGTGCTCGCTCACAGGGGGTCCCTGGGGGTGCTCGCTCACAGGGGGTCGCTGGGGGTGCTCGCTCACAGGGGGTCGCTGGGGGTGCTCGCTCACAGGGGGTCCCTGGGGGTGCTCGCTCACTGGGGGTCCCTGGGGGTGCTCGCTCACAGGGGGTCGCTGGGGGTGCTCGCTCACAGGGGGTCGCTGGGGGTGCTCGCTCACAGGGGGTCCCTGGGGGTGCTCGCTCACCGGGGGGTCCCTGGGGGTGCTCGCTCACAGGGGGTCGCTGGGGGTGCTCGCTCACAGGCGGTCGCTGGGGGTGCTCGCTCACAGGGGGTCGCTGGGGGTGCTCGCTCACAGGGGGTCCCTGGGGGTGCTCGCTCACAGGGGTCCCTGGGGGTGCTCGCTCACGCTCACAGGGGGTCGCTGGGGGTGCTCGCTCACAGGGGGTCCCTGGGGGTGCTCGCTCACAGGAGACGACGCTGGGGGTGCTCGCTCACCGGGGGGTCCCTGGGGGTGCTCGCTCACCGGGGGGTCCCTGGGGGTGCTCACTCACTGGGGGTCGCTGGGGGTGCTCGCTCACCGGGGGGTCCCTGGGGGTGCTCACTCACTGGGGGTCGCTGGGGGTGCTCGCTCACCGGGGGGTCCCTGGGGGTGCTCGCTCACTGGGGGTCGCTGGGGGTGCTCGCTCACAGGGGGTCCCTGGGGGTGCTCGCTCACAGGGGGTCCCTGGGGGTGCTCGCTCACAGGGGGTCCCTGGGGGTGCTTGCTCACCGGGGGGTCCCTGGGGGTGCTCGCTCACAGGGGGTCCCTGGGGGTGCTCGCTCACAGGGGGTCCCTGGGGGTGCTCGCTCACAGGGGGTCCCTGGGGGTGCTCGCTCATCGGGGGGTCCCTGGGGGTGCTCGCTCACAGGGGGTCCCTGGGGGTGCTCGCTCACTAGGGGTCCCTGGGGGTGCTCGCTCACCGGGGGGTTCGCTGGGGGTGCTCGCTCACCGGGGGGTCCCTGGGGGTGCTCGCTCACTGGGGGTCGCTGGGGGTGCTCGCTCACAGGGGGTCCCTGGGGGTGCTCGCTCACCGGGGGGTCCCTGGGGGTGCTCGCTCACAGGGGTCCCTGGGGGTGCTGGCTCACAGGGGGTCGCTGGGGGTGCTCGCTCACAGGGGGGACGCTGCCTCTCCGTCTCGCCGCGCGGTAGTGCATGGCGCCAGTTCGCACCACTACGCGCGGGTTCACGCGTAGCGATCATCGCATTTCACGAGTGAACGGCGCGCACCAATTAGGGATTAATGCAAATGACGATGATTGTGGATGGTGGAGCGCGCAGCGGCGCGTCGCCGGCTCCCTGCGCACCGTCGGTTAGCCCCCCCCCCCCCACCGCGATAAGAGCGGTGGCACCGTGACAGGTAGCGGTGTCTGCAGCAGATGACCCTCCGTGGTGTCGCAGCGACGCGTCAAATCCCTGGCGTCTAATCCGAGGCAAGCCGCGAGTAAATCAACACGAGAGTCGAAAGCTGCCTCGGACCTCTCGGCGTTGCGGCGTCGTCGCGGCACGCTCGTGGTGCCATGTCAGCCGACGCCGAGAGCCATTCCTCGGCCGTGCTTTTGATCCGAGTGCAATGCCTGCCCCTTCTTTCTTTTGTCTAAATGTCGGTGCGTGAAAGTGGCATGCCGGCTGCAGTGCGTGCGTCGCGTTGCTGCAGTGCGTGCGTCGCGGGTACGGCGCTGTGGGGCCGCCGGGTGGATTTTGTTTTAGGAGCAAAGGGCAGTCGGTGACCGGACCCCCCCTGAAGTGGAGGAGGCGAACGAGGTAAAGGCGTCGTCGTCGTCACGAATCTCCCTCTCAGCCTCGCTCCCTCGCCACTAGTCGAGCCCAGCCACGGTGGAGCGAGTGTCCGGCGAGACCCACAGCCCCGCACTCGCAGCCCCGCACTCGCAGCCCCGCACTCGCCGTCACGCACTCGCCGTCACGTCACAGCGACACTCCTTCCTCTCAAACCCACCTGGGCATTCCAGCGTAGGGAAATTCCACATTCTTGTGACAGGGTCACTCTATTCATAGGTTGAGCACTGTTGTTTCCACAACATCATCATCATCGCTAGCAGCATCATTATCATGAGCCGTGGTCGCTTTCCATAACAATCAATATGTTAAAATAATACAAATAAAACAATACAATTCTCACGACGTTTCAATAGCAACACAAGCAATCATCATCAGGTGTGAAAACCACAGCAAGAAAAATAATTCATTAATTAAGTTGCTATTTCCCTTCTACGTGACTTTACCGAAAAAACCAAGAATATTAATCCCTGTAGTCACGAACGCTTTAAATCGAACAATCAATATGTTGTCTCTAACTTTCCATAACAATCAATATGTATGTGATGTATTCTCTGATCTGTGTGTTTCCTCCTTCTGTCTCTCAGAGTAATTCCGAGCACGCAGCTCTCCGTGATTCTCTGCGCACGTTCCATCTTTTGTCTCAGTTTATCTGTCAATGCCCCTGCGTCTGATCCACGTGTCAGAGCAGGTCATGCGCTGATTATGAACCTTTTATACTTGTGCCGGCTTTTATACGTGGATTTTCTGTAGCTGCTCTTCCAAATCCACACAGCACATCCAGGGACAATAGTCGATTGCATCTCATACTCTCTTACTCGTGGTTGCTGCATTGCCGTCGGCCGTATAACGTGTGCAAGATTTTGCAGTGCGCGTGATGCAGTGGGAGACTTTCTTGATCACGCAACGCGACGTCACGTGACCCCCAGCCTCGAGAAACACTTTCTCTGCGGGGAAACGAGCAATGAATGAGGCCGGGGGCCTATCGGATGTCTCGCTCAGTCAAACTCTGCCAACTCGACCATCGGCACGGAGTTGCCACGAGCACCGATCACACGACCGCGCGCGCGCGCACGGGGATCCAGAGCCGCTGGGATCGCAGAGCGCTGATGTTGAATTTGTAATTGGGAGAGGTGCGCGACTAATTGGTAACGAGCAGCATCTGAAGCGCGCACAGAATTCCCATTGACTGAGCAGCTGGCGCACAAACGCGTCTTGTTCGCCGCAGCACAGAGCCGGCGCTGTCTCGCGGAACAACCCGAAGCCTTGTCTGCGACGTGGACACTAAACTATTCGACTTTATTTATTTATTTGTTTATTTTGGCCAGGTAAGGCTCCACTGAGCTATATAGTTATATTTTAGAAGCGGCCAGGCCATCAACAAATGATAGGTCAAAGAAGTGGCTCATCACGTGGACATTTATAGCGGCCAAAGACTCTAAATTTTCGTCGATTCTCTATGTGGAGGGAAGAACCCAGAGGGCTCAGAGAAAAATCCACGCGACCATTGGGAGAGAGAGACACGCAAACTACAAATATACAGCAGCAGGCATCAGGGTCGGTATCGAGCCCGCGACCTCCTGTATACCAGGCGAGGTAGTCAACATCCCGTCACCGTGACACTGGCCCACTCGGCCACCACCCTGCCAACAGGCCCTGCTGTTTTACCGACAACAACAACAACAACAAAACAGCACTCATCCATCTCCTTGCTTATTTGTGTGGAGATAGCATTGATCCAGGCCAGATTACGCAATCTCGCTAAAACAAGCAGGGCTCAGCGCCCCCCCCCCCCACACACACGGGGAGGGAGCAGGGACACGAGGCGCGGCCCTGGCGGTCGCTCTGCGCGGAAGGGCCTCCCTCGAGAGAGAGCTCTAGAGACACCCCACCCTCCGTCTCTCTCTCTTAGAGGGTATTTTGGTCTACTCTTCCACGGTGGCGTGACGAATTTGGAAGAGGTGTGCGTAACCCACCACTTACCCCACCGCGCGCGAGCCGACGACCGACTGACGGTGGTGTGCGCGCGCACAGGTGGGTCGACAGAGCTGCGGGGACTTTGAGAAACTTGTCGTGTTTATTTTGTTTCGACTGCTGACGCTGGGAGATGGGGCTCGCTCCAGCAGCGTCCGGATCGCACCGCGGGTGGCAACATCCCTTGCACGTAAACACAAACAAGACAAAGATCCCCCTCCACCCCGTGTAGCCTTAACAGACTGTAGGGGCAAGTGCTGTTAGCTAGCACCTATGAAGACCAGCACGGCACGAGGGGGTGGGTGGGCAACACCACGCCCGGCCGCCTTTGTCTCCCCAGTGGTGATGTTTACACACCGCACCAGGTACTCATTTTAGGCTGAGACGACCTAGGTGAAGCCCAGGACCGGTTCAGATAATCGTCACTGGTGTTGGCCGTAAGTGGGATTCGAACTCGGGTGTCCGGGTTCGTAGCGCAGCGGAGTGCTAACCGTTACCCTTACCGCTCCCCACTTAAACACACGTCGCACACACACATACACACATACACACACACATACTCACACAACAACAACCGCCATTCGCCACTAAGTGGCGGTGACGTCACCACGACGCTTGTGCCAGGCCATGTGCACCTTGAGGCCACGTGAAGTGTCGAACGCCCGCTGGCAGGAGGTCACGGGGCAGACCCAGCAGGTGCCACGGGTCGACTGACCGAGATGACCGAGATGACTGGCTGATGCACCACCTGTGCCCCCTACTGTACCAACTTGCTGTGCTTTATCCACCCGGCGCTCCGTTCGTTGTTGTGAGCGTCGCTCCTCCGCCCTCCGTTGTTGTTGGAGGGCGACTGCCTCCAACTGCCCAGTAGCGTCCTTCACGAGCCTCCTCCACTGAGGCCGATCTTGACACCGCTGGTACCAGTCATCGGCAAGTCCACTCAGCTCCACGTCCTCCTGTACCACATCACTCCATCTCTTCTCTAGCCCGTGCCGCGCCCGTTTAGCCCCCTCGATCCAGGCCGAACAAAAGCTGTTTAGGCATGCGGTGGCTGGGCATGGGCATACTCACACACACACACACACGCACTTTTGTTAATGTTGTCGCTACATCAGTGAATATTTTCAATTCAGGCTCGGAGCAATTGAATATTGTGTAATATACAAATACATTTTGATAAATAGCGGGAGAAGATTGCATGGCTCGGTTGAGAAGCCTTATTCAAGATTTTTTTTTACGTTTGTCAACTTTGGTGTTGAAGATACCCAACGATGAATACATTCTTTGAAAGTAAAATATGTACTCGCTATTAACGTGTGAGTTACGGACTGATGTGCTCCCGATTTTTCGCTTTAATCTTCAAAATCCGCAAATCAGGCTTGGATCCAAAATTTGGGACGATCTAGGTCGACTCAGCCTCAAACGAGTACCTGGTGCGTTGTGTAAATATCGCCGCAAGGCAAACAAAGGCGGCCGGGCGTGGTGCTGGCCACCCACCCCCTCGTGCGCCGTGCCGGCCTTCATAGGTGCTCGCTAACAGCACTTGCCCCTACAGTCTGTTGAGGCTACACGGGGGATCTTTGTCTTGTCATCGTGATATTTTTTTTTTCAATCTGGAAATCCTGTCGAGCTGCCGTTTGCGATTGTGGTCTCTTTTTGATCTCCAGGGTTACAAAAAACATCAACAACAATAAAAATAACAACAACAACAATAAAAACAATAAAAACAACAATAAAACAACAACAATTAAAACAACAATAAAAAAACATCAACAACAATAACACCCCACTGCACTCCGTGCCACTGCGGTGCGTTCCGGAGAGCTCCACCGAACTTGGGGCTCGCGCAGCGGTAGAAGCGTCATCGTGTTTGTTTGTTTGTTGTCATCGTGTTTGTTTGTTGGTTTTCGTCGAGGGGGAGTGCTCGCGGGCGCCGCCCCGGCACGCCTCGATCCTCGCGCCGCTCTCCTCGGCGGCGGCGGCGGCGGTCCCCTCTGTGCGACGTTGGCGATCGTCTCGAGACCCCGGGGAGCTGTTGCTACCAACCAACTTGAGGATGCAACAACCGGGAAAACGGTGGCCGGAGGGACGGGGACGTGGCTGCTCAAGAGGCAAGGCTGCCTCTCAAACACAGTCGGCGTCCGCTATTCCCGTCCGACGCAGCGCCGCCGACTTGCGATCCGGAGGTCGCCGGCTCGATTCAACTTCTCGGCGTGGCAGTGGCAATGAGACGGTGGTGTGGGCTTCTCAAATCCCCGGTCCCTTTGTCCACCGGCATGTTTAGAACGGGGTTCACCACAGTCAGACGTGTGGTGGGGTAAAGTGTGGGTAATGCGACCCCTTCCTAAACGCCCGATCGGTGTGACAGAGTCGGCAAGGCAGAGTGGTTCTCTAAAGCTCCCTCTAGCAGTCGTGATTGCAGGGCTCCACCTTGATACGCTTACCATCAACCACTCCTTTATATGCTTCCACCTTGCTCCCAACACTATTCATTCGGAACACTCCCCCCCCCCCCATGTGTTAGAGAATAGCCCGCTGAAGCAGATTTCAGAGAACTTTACGGAAATTATGAGGATTCATGCTCAGGAGGATGTCAATGCTCTTTAGCCAATGCGCCACCGGATCGCCTGCACCCAATGCTGGAATCGTAGCGTGTAGCTTCTGCCGTCACTAGAGGCCGTTACATTCACCACAGCGCCATGTATTTACTTAATATGATGGACGTTCCAATTGAATCGCAGTAATTAATCGAATTTTCGGGTAGGTGTGTAGTGTTGGTCTTGGGTTTATATTGTACGGCGTGCGGGTGTGAGTGATGGGACAGCTGATGACTAATGCCAAGAGCATTAGAGCGTTAGTGCCTAACCTCCCTGGACAGGACAGAGGATTAAAATCTAATTGGAGAGGAAGGTGTACGTACAATGGGGCAATTCTCCAGTGAAGTATGCAAATGAAACAAAAAGACCTACTGCACCTGTCATAAATAATACGACGTAATTATGAAATATGGAATATGTTGATAGGTGTCTCGGGTATCGAACGCAAAAAAAAGTGTCGGCTGCAGATATTTATAGACGTGTGCACACTCGTGTTCCAGGAGTACTGGGGAACCTGCTGCAATTGAAGGGGCCCATTTATCAAAAGATAATCTTTTGAATTATTACATGCCTACATTGTACATTCAATGGCGAATTGTACCCACCATCCCCAAATGATGGTAATTTATTTTGGTAGTCCATAGCCAGTGGTGGAAATTCAACATCTCTATGGCATGAACCAGTATTTTCACAAAAGTAGTACCTGTTTTATCGACCACCCAAAGTGATGATGGCCTGAATTGAAACCATGACCATTATTTGAATTGACAACTTTGCAATTGCGAGTCGAGACATCAGGCACATAACCAGCAGCGTATGACCTTCCGATAACTTTGTCTCGTGGTCTACAGGACTTGTAGCAACACAGCGTGTTTAGATGCGATCGAGGCGAGAGAATAAAGTGAAGGTTAAAAGGTCACCACTGCCAGTGCCTCGCCGCTGCTTACTACTCTCTGCTGGACCCTGCAGCGTCATTCAAGTCGACACGCAGTTCCCGAAGAAAAGTGCTGTCCTGTAGGAAAAAAACCACAGCGATTTGTAGAAAGGTGCCAGTTGTTCTCCCACCGGAAATCCCATTGTTGCTGGGACTGCTGGGGGGAAGGGGGGGGTGGAAGATGCTCTTGACTGATGATGAGCAACGAGTCGACAATGTTGGCAGGGCGGTCCAGAATAAAGCGGTCCACAAGTGGGATTGGGCCCTGGGCCTTCAGGAACCTCTGAGCCGGCGTGACGCTTGGGGAGGGCAGCTCCGGCTCCCGTCGGAGCGGATGTCGCCACGCGCCGTGCGACGGATCGTTGCCAGCAGAGTGTAGGAGACGCACGTGGTTATAGAGACATCGCCACCCGCCCTTCCCCAGTCTGTCGGTGGCACATTTGTGAGTGGATTTGAATGCCACGCGGGAAGAAATGCGCCCTCGATAGAGAACGGTTTGAGCCGCGCTTCTTTCTTGGCACGCGCCAGGATTGCTCAAGGGCAGGAATCGACGGGTAAGATTTGTGAGCGCTAATTGCGTGTCCGCGTGGCTCGCGGGCGTGAGAACGGCGCCGGCAACGGCTGTGCGCACGTGCGAGCGAGCGGACGAGCGAGCCTGCTTAGTCAACATCGAAGCTCTTTGGGCAAAGTACAGCGATGTCTGGTGTGGTGCTTTTTCACTGTTTGGCAGAGCATGACCCCAAAATGTAAACTGCACTGACAGCCACGGACGTGCTCTTTAATGAAAGGTTATCTATTGCCAGTGCGTCGACGCAGCTCTACGATCTTGTACGCCATAATGAGATACCGTACATCTATGTATTTTTTTTCTTTTTGTCTGGGATTAAATCTCTTGGGGATTTTATGAAAAAAAAACCGTTAAATGCCATCATTACCATGTGAAAGATGGGCCCTTTTCATATTAAAATAAGCGACGTATAAGATATTCCATCATCATTTTGTACTGAATTCAAATCGAGTTCATCACAAATTCCCACGTTTCAATAAGCATTTGAAAGCCCCGAGTTGGTAACTTCCGGGTGTTGAATCAATGGCCCGGGCATGATCTCACAACCACCCTTGAGTCAGCCAGTAACAGAGAAGTCATCGCCAGAGTCAGCTACTGGCCTCCCCACCACCTCCCCACACCGCCCCTTGCGAGTGCTCGGCGCGCAGGCCAGGTCACCGAATGTTAATGCGGTTTTCCCACAGGCCTCGGGCTTTCGCAACAATTGTTACCTCTGCAATTAAAGGCTCCGCTAAAGCAGGCGATTGAAGGTGGCGTGAGACAGACAGACGGGAGGGAGGAGGCACACGAACCCCAGGAACCGCCAGGAATACCGATTTAAGAACGGGTGTTGCGCTTTCTCCCCCTCCATCTCTCTCTCTGTTGTCGTGCGGTGCGACGAGAGGGAGAGATGTCTCAACGTTCGCCTCTTTGGCCGTGCGTGGTGAACCCTTTTACGGGGAGCAGTGGCACAACAGTGCACGAGCTGAGTTCGATTCCCACCCACGGCTAACGTCGGTAGCAATCCAGATCATAAGCCTATCTTGGAACTCCGCGAAACGTCGTGATTTTTATTTTATTTGTATTTTACTTTTATTAATTTTAATTAAAACATTTTACCTACGTGATTTTACCGAAAAAAAAATCTAAGAATGTCAACTTAAACTAGTACCTGTGTCTGATGTGGTGGTTTCAGATGCCTAGGAGACAAAGGCGGTCGGGCATGGTGCTGTCCATACACCCCCTTGTGCACGGTTGCGGCATTAATAGGTGCTCGCTAACAGCACTCGCCCCAGCCAAAAATCATGGCTTTATGTAGAAAGCAATGCGTTACCTTACGTAAAGCATTGCTTTGAATAACATTTTCTAACCAGGTGAGCAGTAATTAAGTGTCATCTTCTCTTGTTAAGTATAGCTGTATCACTACACTTACCGTACGCAGATGATTTTAGATTTGATTTCGAGTAGTTTTCGTATTTTATTTTTGGGGACTTTAAGTAATGACACGTCGCACCGTAACCTACCATTTGTAGTTATGTAACACAATATTTAATATACACTACAGCGTGTTACGTAACCGAGTGATGGTTCGAGCTGTTATGTAGTGAAGCGTGCGTCTGCTATTTTAACACGCACAGAGCCGTGCACCGTCACTGCGCTCTTGATAGAACGGGACCCTTCCAGACAAACGTGGAATTTCCACAATTGTCTCAGGGCCCGCAACAAAAATGAGCGCGGTTGGCTACGTGTACGACGCGAAAGAAGTTCAACACACATTCACACGTACATGCAAATGAACAGCGGGCCCACGTGTTCACAACGGGACACTTTGACTTTGGCAAACGCTGCCGCGGATTTTAACCGCACGGAGCGCCGCGTCGGAGCCACGTTCAGGAAGGCGTCGTCCCGTTTGTCGAGGCAGCTGTCCCCCTCGCCCCCCCCTCCCCCCTCCCTCCCATCGCGCCCTCGCCCGAGTCCCTCGCCTCCAAACGACTCCCGTCGGAGAGGGCGCGGACCATCGCCAGCCGCCCCGGCCCCCGTCCGCGCCTCCGCGTTTGAACGGAGAGCGCGAGCCGCGCCGATCTCCTTTTGTTCCTGACACCGGATTATTCCGGAGGGGGCAGGGGGGGGGGGGCACGGCTGGACCTCGACTCCTTTCCCTGTGGGGCCGAGGTGATGGAGCGGTGCGGCGACGACGACGACGAGGAGGACGAGGAGGAGGAGGAGGAGGGGGCAGGACTATTATTATATCCAGGAGGCCAACAAAACCAGGAGGAGCAGCAACATTCGTCTTGTGGACGTGTAGAGACATTTCGGCGGCTCTAGGTGCTTTGCGAGGGTCCGGGTGATGGGGGGTGCGGGGGAGGGGGTGGGGGGGTGGGGTGTGTGGGGTGTGGGGTGGGGGGTGGGGGTGTGTGGGGTGGGGGTGGGGTGCGGGGTGGGGGTGGTGCGGATGAGACGTGGGCAGTGATTTGGAAAGACATCGGTGCGTGGACATTATATCTCACGTGCGCATGCGATGTTCAACGCACCTATCACCCGCCTCCCGCGACTGGCAACTTGACACGCTCATTACTAATGACTAATGATTATGTATCAATCCGTCTCGGGACAAGTTCTACACGTATATCCCACGATCTGTAAATCTCCTTGCGGCGTTTCTGTGTCCGTGTCTGCCCACGTGCCTTCGTGTGCATCTCGCCGTGCCGCGCACTATGCGAGTCTCTCTCCTCCTCGAGATCTCGGCAGGGCGCGCGCGTGTTCACCCAGTCGGGAGGAGCTCATGCAACAGCCCATCATCCGCCCAGGGTGGATAAAATGCACACGGCTGTGTTTGAAGTCAACGGTGCTTGCGCTACAAACGGTCTGTCGCTGTCGTTGGAATGTGGAATCTGCGTCGTCGGACGAGTGCTGCTGCTGCTTCCAGACACGAGCCCCGCCAACCGTCGCTAGACAACGGAGACGCTTCGACGTGCAGCCGCACGCTGCCACGCACGTCGCTCGGTGCCTTCCCATGACCGCACTCCACGTCCCAGGGCCCAAGTGTGGCATTATGATCATTTCCCACACCTCCGATGAGCACGGTTGTCTACGTGCAGTGCGAAAGACGTTCAACATACATACATACATATCTGATCGAGTTCCGTGAAATGCTGGCGTGCGTTCGGGGTTTTTCGCTCCCGGCCGGGGACTGCAGCGTGTCCGGCCGCTGACATTTGGTGCTTCTCTGCGGAGTACGCGAGATGACGGAGCAGCAGCAGAGCGAGCAGAGCAAGGGCAGCCGCCGGCCTCGTCCCTTGCCCAGACGGGGCCGGCAGACGCCACGAGGCCTCCCAACGGACCGGGGCGCGCGCGTGGCTCACGGGCAAAGCGGCGTGGCCATCTGCCGATCGGGGCTCATTTCCCTTTCTCGCGCGGCGCTGTGGTGTTCGTCGGCAGTTCCAAGCGGTGCATTGAACGCTTTGTGGGCATTGTTCTCGTATCGGTGAGGCTGCTGTGAGCACGGCGAAGGGCTGGCGGCAAGCCGAGTCAAAGCCGCGCAGCGTCTGCCTCTCGAATTCGAATGAACGGCGGGGCAGTGGTCATCTCCATCGGTGGCCCCTCGTGGGTTCAAATTCAACATTTGCACGTGGTGGTTGGGTGGGGGGCAGTTTGTTTATGACAGGATAGGCACGGGTCGATTAATCGATGTATATAAATCCTTGTTGTGCAAATAAGCATCACCGTTGAGTCATGTCGCCTGTTGTTTCATGAACTCTGCAATCACTGGAGGCGCTACCATAATCGCCATAAAAAAGAAGAGTTTAAATAAATCGTGATGCTTCATCGAATCGCGATGGGGCAAGGGAGGATGACCGCCGACTTCCGATGTTATCAACCTGAGAAATATGAAGAGGTGACTCCACCTTAGATCCCAATTTCAGCTCTCAACCTTTGTGACTGCGAGCGCTTCTAACCACTACGCCACCCAGCTCGACTCCAGGCTGCGGTTCGAGGGGTAATTACGCGTAATCGCTATCAATCATTTCATTAACTGCACTGGCCGCACCCGACACAAGAACCCGGACTACCTGGGTCAGGTGACAGCATATCTCGCCCCCCAAGGCCTCGAAGGCTGCCCGCACAGTGGGGGGGGGGGGGGGGGGGAAGGTTCCAGGAGCCAATCGTGACGAGACGATCTCAACGGGGCCTAAGACGATGAGCAAATTGGCCGGACTTGTGTCCTTGTGCCACCATGGCGAGATGTCAACTACCTCGCCTGGTATACAGGAGGTGGTTCGAGCCCGACTCTGGACGCCTGTTGTATATTTGGAGGTTGCATGTTCTGCCCGTGGCCACGTGGCTTTTTATCCGGGTCCTCCGGTTTTTCCCTCCACATATAGAATCAACGTCCGTTTAGTGTATTTGGCTTCTATAAATGTCCACACGATGAAAAGCCATTTTGTTGAGTTCTCATTTGTGGCGAGGTCGCTTTGAAAAAGAGCTATCGAGCTCAGTGGGCCTTACCCGGAACAATAAAATAAAAAGTGTTTATTTATTTTCCCACCCCTCACCCCTCGCTGATTCTCTATTCGGCTTCTTGGCTCGAGGCGATTAACCTCTGACCCCTGCTCCACGATTCGGTCGGTCGTGGTGATTCGCGGCTGCTATTCAACCGTAAGAATCGATTCTTTTTCTTTTTTGGTCTCTAATTTTAATTGTTTTGTTGGACGATCCGCCTCGCCTGTTCCTCTGCGTTTTCATGGGTAACGTTTTTCGCACGAGTTGCACGAGTGAAGGAGTGTGTTTCGGATATCTTCATGTCCACCGCTGGCCCAGGTCCACACGCGGAGATGTGCTTCGTCGTATGAGCAGAGGTTACACTTCCATCGTTGACTTGATCAGTCCAAGACGTATCCGAAAGCAAACGCCTACTTGCCTGGCTGCAAGTGTTTAAGGCAATTACGGTATTGGCCCCCGCTTTACCGTACACACTCTGTACAAAGTGGGGTACAGGCGCAGTCCTGCAATTGCTCGCTCGCACATCACTGCTGAGGAAGCTCTCGACATGCCCCTTCTAGAGGGCAGTTTGGCCTACTCTTCCACGTTGGCCCGGGGTCTTGGAAGAGCTGGGAGTGACCCACACGTGCCCCTACGCGCCCAAACGCCTCCCTGCGCCGGCGAGCCGCGGGCGCCTCTCCCTCGCGCGCCGCAGTCGGCGATTTGGCGATGTTGAAGCGACGTGGTGCTGCTTAATGAGCCACCTGATGGCCTGCCGTTGAGTCGTGGTCGTTCGGCTGTCGAGCGCGCTCCGGCGTCAGCGCGCGGACGCCTCTCCCGCCCGTGCTAACGAATGAGTGTTTACTTCCTCGCGAGTTAATCACCGTCACGCCGAGCGTTCCCACTGGCACGGTATCAGGAAAGATGTCACCTTGTTCGGTCATTCGTCATGTCGAGGCCTCCCGCAGCAGACGCATCCGGTGGGGGGCGCGAGGCGGCGGTGCGGGAGGCGAGAGCACAAAGTCCGGCTGGAGGAGCACCCCCCCCCCCCCCACTAACACTCATACGGTGAGAAACGCATCGCGAACGACGTCATTCTTCGGCCCCTGGCTTCGTTGTTCAAGAGGCAACGAACTACGGCCGTGGGGTTTTTTTCTCCCCAGTCGCGGGTGATAACGCGCGCGGATGGATTGAGCGAGAAACCCGATTGCGCTGGCGGTGGCTTCGTCATCAGCGTGTCGTCACGCGCAGATCCATAGACACACACGGAGACGTGCAGATTCACACAGAAACCCGCGGACTCGCGTGGTGGAGACCAACAGAGAAACTTGAATGCGCTGGCGGTGGCTCCGTCATCAGTGCTGTCTCCAGCACGCGCAGCTTCCCAGGAGAAACAGGCTGTCGGGGGCTCTGCACCATCATCATCACCATCGTCATCATTACCATCACCGTCGCCATTTATCTCGTTAGAATCATCAATTAATCCACCAGCACGTGGTGCCTGAAACTGTACAAGGCGAGGAGGTGTTTGCTGCCACCTTCAAGCGGAGTTCAGGATGACGGTGAAACCCTCTAGGGTACGGGCAGCGTGGTGATCCTGTCACGAGCGGGGAGACCGTGTTCCGTCTGCTGAGTGAACTCTTAGACCAGCTCTTGCCTCTGACGGGTTTACAACAAACGAAGTGATTTGAGCTGGTGGTGGAAAGTCTACATTCCCACGACAGGGGCGAGTATATCCATAGGAGAAACCAATGCTGACTTCCCCACAAAGTGGTAAGCATTTTTGACCCCGGAGAGATGATGGGCCGAATGAAGCCCTCGGCTCGGATGTGAACTCGCCTCGTTCCACCCGCGAGCCACGCGGGGTGGACGTGGATGCCGCTCGTTCTATCCGCGAGCCACGCGGGGTGGACGTGGATGCCGCTCGTGGTGCTGGCACCGCGCCAGCGAACGGAGACTGCGCATTGGTGGCGTCTGTGCGAGGATACACAAATGAGTAACGTGCGGTGCGAAAGAAATTCAACATACATACGCAGCTAAAACAGAAAGTAAAAATATTTACATTAAACAAAAAATTGCTTCCGCGTGTTGGAATTGCAGAGTCTCGTCTCAGCCGTGAGTCGCAAGCGTGCAGCCGTGACCCGGTCGCGCCGCGGTGCAAAGCGAATAATTCACATTTTGCTTTGCTCCGCGTGCCAAGAGAAATGACGTGTCAGATATTAACGCATTTACATATTACTGATTAATTGATCTTCTGAGACCTGGATTAAAAAAAAATTTGAGAGGGAGGGAGGGAGGAAGGGGAAAAATCGTCCTCCTGAAAACCGTCAGCAGGGCTTCGGTAATTATGCAAACGACCGCGTCAAGTGCGTTGGTGGGTAAGAGCCCCGTTAATTAATGTATGCGCTCGATAACGGTGAAGCCAATGGGATTGGCTCGGCAGATGTGATAGCGTGACAGTGATGGATTGGCTACGGCGCTCAGCCCACGTGTGCTCCACGGGAGCGCCTCGCCTCGCACCCCCCCCCCCCACTCACTCTCTCCTCGTCGCTCCAGACTTGATACCGTCCGTCGAGATGGATGTAAATACATTAAACGGGGTGAAGCAGTCGGCGTAGGATCGGGGAAGGATCGCTATCGGACGCCCGCCCGCCTGCCCGCCCGCCCGCTCGCGCAGTCGCGAGCCCCACTCTCTCGCAATCATCCGTGGCGCAGGAGCCCGGGACTCCTAATGAGTTTAACCTGTAATGAGGGATCGCTCCTGTGTCTCGGCGCAGCGGCGGCGGCCGGATTAAATTAAGCGCCGCGTTGGGCACGGGGAGCCGTTCGGAACTGACGCTGAGCGAACTTAAATTGTGAAATACGCGAGTGTTCGTCTTCACTCGATTCGAGCGCGCACGCTCAGAATTCATTAATGGGAAATGTTTAATTCAGCTGCGTCTGCTCAGCCGAAATAGCTGCCGCCCAGCGAGACGATGCTCTATCTATCGTATCGGCGGTGCCGTTTAAAGACGTATTGTGTCTGCCGCTGCGTCTGTGTGTTTGTGTGTGGATGATACTCGCAAGCACGTGTCTTGCACTGCGTGGCTGCAGCGTGTACATGGAACGTACGTTCGTACAGATCATAATTAATTGAGGTGTACATATAATTGGTTTCTGTTTCACCGGGCGAGACCCTAATTAGATACTTTTGAAAATTCAGTTCCTCGGTAGCTAGCGACATGAATGTTGACAGTTTTTTGTTTCAGACGTCTTTGGTTATCAGATCTTGAACGTGGTATTCGAGCCGCGATGCGAGCGTATCGTGACCTACTTTTGTAAACGCCTCTCGGGGCCTTTGGGCCTTTCCTCTCCCGCGCCGATTCTCCGGAGAAATCGCCGAGCGGCAGGAGGACATCGCGCGGCGCTTGTCGCGAATCAAAGTGCGCTCACCACGGCAAAGGGGCTGATCCCGTCGCGTTGGACATGCGGCGATGGTGCGTGCTGCTGATGGTCGTGCTTACGGGTTGTTGTTTGTTTAACCCACCGACATAAATTCCGTTTGTTTCCTTGTTCTGAGATGAACACAGCACCTTCCAGAGCTCTCGCAGCGAGCAGCGCACCACCCTGTGGCAGTGAAAGGCTCGCGAGGTGACGTCACAGAAGCACTTCTGTGACGTCACATGAGTACTTTTGTGACGTCACAAGAGTACTTCTGAAGCCCCTTGAGTGGGCCTTGTCACTGGCGCTTGGGACAGCGCGCTCGTGTGTCGCACCACGTGTCAGGAGGTGCAACGCTTTGGTGATCAGAGCTGGGAGATGACGAACCGAGTGGAGTTCTGTTGACGCAATGCGTTCGTGGCGCAGTCATTGGCGGCGAGACTGAGAGCCACAACTCGCGCTTGAGAAGCCGCTCCCATCACGGTGGGCAGCAGCAACCTGGACGTCGAACCTCGCGAATCAGCCAGACTCGCTCGCTGTCACCGCGCGATATTTCCCCTCGATCGCCACCTCCCCTGTGTCTCCACCGTCTTGGAATAAACAACAACAAACACGGCTGTTTTTGTTCAAGGTGTGTCGTCTGAGAAGCGTGACGAGGCGAGTGGTGTGGCTGCCCCCCCTCCCCCCTCCCCCCCGGGGAGCCGACTCATCTCCTCGGCCTAACGAGCTCATGAGCTCAGTGTTTGCACCTCCGATTTCCCGCGACGGGGTTAGTGGCGAACTTGGATATCCCATGCGCCGTGCGTCGTCAACGGCTCGACTGACTCGACGCCTCAACTCGCCGTGGGCGATGGGACCAGTTGTGCAGGGAGTGGAGGAGTTCCCGTGGCTGGGCAATGCGCCGATTGACTGCATCCAGTTTGGCAGCAGAGGTCTCACTCCGAATCAGTCGAGCGGCATTTTCTTTTCATTCAAAGTTTCGGTTCGATGACAAATGTCTGGGCCGGTACTGGGCCTCCCTTAGGTCAACTCAGCTTTAAATGAGTAAATGGCGCGGTGTGTAAAACATCAGCACACGGGGGAGACCAAGGCGACAGGGCGTGATGCTGGCCACCCACCCCCTCTTGTGCTATGCTAGCCTTCATGGGCGGCTCGCTCAGAGCAGCACTTGCCCCTACAGTCTGTTAAGCCTATACAGAGCGGGGGGGGGTCTCAGTCTTGGTCTGTTTTGTTTGCGAACTTAACTTGGCACGGGCGGCAGCGGTGAGCGCGTTGCACGCTGCACTGTTGTTTGTTCGAGCTCGCGGCCGAGGGCATTAATCACGGCGAGACACGCGCCGTGGCCACACGGCAGGGTTCGTGCTCCACTGTCTGACATCTGCTCAACGTAAAGACGGGGGGTGGGTTTGGACGTAAGAGCTCAAGGTATAAACGCATAAATTGCAAGTGGGATTAACCAGTCCATTAAATAGGCTTTTAATTCGCAAGCTGAATTTAAATGCAGCCCTGCAATGAGTTTCGCACAATGGCGTGTCGAGCTCTGCTAAAAATGATACGGCTGTCGGCGGCATGCCAAGTGTGGCTGTTTATATCCGGCAATGTCTGTCCCAAGCCAGCTGTACATGGTGTGTATATTTACACATCCTGTGTATTTACGTCGCGTCTATGTTGATGCTGTACTTCTCGTGTGTCTCTGTGTGTGTGTGTGTCTGTGTGTGTCTGTGTGTGTGTGTGTCTGTGTGTGTGTCTGTGTGTGTGTGTGTCCTGTGATCTTGGGAAGGGCGGTGGGTGCTGTGGTGCTTGGCACACTGCACGATGAACCCGGCGACCTGAGTTTGATATCCGGACACGGTGAACGTGAGTGACGAGTGATATCTCAACCGGTTCTGGACCCCCAGCACCTTCCACCTCCCACTGACCACCGTGGGGAAGTATGGTCAAACAACCTTCACGATCGACACGGCGTGGGATAGCCCTCATCCAGCAGTGGATTGAACAAGGGCTTTAAATTGATATTAATTTTGTAATTTTATACGGCGCGCACAATTCCCATAAAAATACGCTTAATATGTACAGACTGAATTCAGTAGGTGTTGGCTCCACACATTCTCGTATAATCGCCGCAGAAAACCACATTTCATCTGGCGGCAATTACATTCTATTATAATGTATCTAAATGGTAATTGCGGTCGACAATTAGTGCATCTAAACAGTTATAGAAATTCCATTGGCAAGATTACCAGAAGCATCTGCATTGGGGATTATTTTGCATTTTACAATTAATCGTGGCTGCCTGGACACGATAAACACTCTGTCTAGAATTCAGCAGCTTCAAAAGTGACGCCTCTCTCAAACTAACCACTGTATGTACGTATGTGGAACTTCTTTCGCACCGTACATAGCCAACCGTGCTAATTGGAGTGTGCAGGGAGAAGGACAACAAACTAAACACAACAAGCAGTTCTAGAGAAATGAGTTTTCAATCGAGATTGAAAAGTGCATCGCTCCTGGGGCTTCAAATATCGGAAGGAAGAGCGTTCCAGACGGCCCCAGAAGCGGCGCATCTGAAAGGAGGGGAATGGCGGAGCGAGAGTTCTCTGGATTGTAAAACACAAGGACACACAGGGGACGCCACCACGGTGTTATGGTGACGGCGCTGGACCTGCAATGCGGAGGTCGCCAGTTCGATCCGAACTCCCGGCGTGGCAGCAGTTGAAGCAATCGGGAAAGTTCCTCACATCCTTCCCATCCGCCCAAGCACCACGGTTGGTCGATGTGGCAGGTCCGCGCGTGGTAGGGTCACGTGTGGGTACTCCCGCTTCTCCACAGACGTCCCCGGCGGCGTGCCAGGATAGAACGAAGTCCCCTCTGCAGGGGGGGCTCTATTTAGCTCCCTCCAGTGGAGGCCCTTTCGCCAGCAGTGGCGTCGAGCGAGCACTTGCAGCGCTGCGCCTTTACCCTCCCACACGCGGTAATGAGATGTGCCCACAATTGACGACTCGTGCTCGGTTATTAAGAAAAGCAAATGCATCACTTTGTGTTCGTGCGACAGTGATTCATCAGCGGCTGCAGTTATTCTGTTCTTTCAATAAATAATTTAGTATCAATGGAAGTTCCTTTTTATTACGCCGCGCCCCGTGTTGTTTGTGTAATTTACTCTGCGCCTGCAAGCGAGACAGAACGGACAGACCCATTACAAACCACGCTGGAATCTATTTGCGTTAATTTCTCCGTCAATGCGGCTCTTCATGAAAGGTATTAATAGAAACGGGGTTATTACGCGAACACAAACAAAAAAATGTTTTTTTTTACAAAATCACACACGTGACTTATCAGCCGCGCTGATAAATGAGATGGATGAGTGTGCTAACTTCATGAGACCGCCAATGATTACATCTACGCAACTTCAATAAGTCCCAGAAAATCATTTACAAATGTAGCTCATGGCTTGGATGTGGTTATTGATCGGCGCTTGAGTATATTTTGGCGAGGTGTGGTATTTCTTTGTCCTGGCGAGGGGAGGTGAGGCATTGGTCCGTCGCACCTGAGGTGGGCCAATTTCGGTATTCAATGTCTGGCCAATCTTCAAGGTTGTTTTTGGGTTAGACCGCGTAAATATAAATGTGTCGTTCACCCACCACCATCTGACACGGCCAATTAGTAAGGTTTGTCACGTAAACAAAACGTGCCAATTGGTTGCTAATTCAGCACACCGCATGTGTGTTGGAGAGTAAACCCACAACATTTACAATTTGAGTACGACGTTTCGCTGGTGATGACAACCAGCTTTTTCAGACGATTTGCCAGAATGGTGACATGTTGTTGCCGTGGTTGGTAGCAAGCTGAGTGCAGGCCCCAGGACGCGTGGCGTGTTCTCTTCTGCTGGCGGGGTGTTCCGGTGGGGTGTCCACACGGACCAACACTAATCAGGAAACTATTTGTACATTTATTTTAGGACACAATTGCGTATTTTACTCGTGAGGCTAACTATGGCAACGTTTAATCAATTAAGCAGATTCTATTGTAAACGAACGTTCAGTGATAAAGTTACGAGATTTTCACCTAACTCTGTTGGTCAAATATAAGTGTCGTTATTTAATGTGAAAGGAGTCTGGGCAATTTGGTGGGGTGTAATAAAAATGATATCTCCTTGATCAGCAAAGCGACACGGCCTAGCAGTCGTGCATTCACCGCTTGGTGTAGAGATTCACGGTTCGCTTCGAGCCGCCGCCCTGGTTAATACTGCGGTGGTGTGTTGGTATTAACCAAACCTGTACTACGCGCCGTCTGCATCATATTAGACGTTAAGATTCCCTAACGTCGTTTGCAAAAGTAAGGCCATGAGGTGCTGGTGTTGCTCTGCTCCCACACCTCTGATCAGAATGGTTGGCTACGTAGGGTGGAAAGAAGTTCAATATGTACGTACATCAAGGCCCATTTTTGCCAAATTTGGAATTCATTACTCGATTGGGATTACACACACGGCAGCAATCATCGCCCCTTACTGGGAGACCAATGCCCCAGGTAACCGCTGCCAATGAAACTAACCCCTGGGTCTCTTGAGTTTCCCACTTGGTTCAACAAAATAAACGCATCCAACTACATTGGAAGCACTTTTAGGGTGCAGTAAAGCAAGGGGAATGCATTGGGTGTAAATGGAGTGATAATCTCATGCCGTTTTGTCCGAGGCGCGCGTGGTGGGACGTGGGTGCTGACGCCACCCACGTGGCGCTCACCGCACGGCGCTCACCCGGCGGCGCTCACCGCATGGCGCTCATCCGGCGGTGAGCATCGAGTGGTGAGCGCCACGTGGTGAGCGCCACGTGGTGAGCGCCGTGCGCGCCTCGGCTCGTCATGGGAAAGTCATTCAGAGGCAAGGGCAGCCTTCACACCGCTTGGGGTTAAAAAATAAACCCCACTGCCAGTTGGGACTCTCCGCCCTGCCACAGCCGTAGGTCGTCCCGCGGAAGGGAGCCGGTAGCGGGCAGACGGTGACTGTGAGGGGGCGGGGGGGCTGTGGGCCAGGGCTGGAGTGAGGAGGGGTGGGGGTATCCTTGACGTTGATAGATGCGCGGCCAGTAATGACGTCCCCTGCTCTCCGCCGGGCCCATAAATCACAGGGACCCCCGCCGTAATTGCAACGGAGCGCGCCGGCAATTGTTATTAACCGCACCGTGATACGCGGCCGGCTGACGGCTCCCGCCGTCCGTCTTTATTTGGTGCGCGCTCGGCGCGGACTCGGCAGCGCTGCTGCGCGGAGGCGCCGGGCCTCGCACAAACAAACAAACAAGATCCATCGCCAGGCCACGATAGATCATCCCTATTGATCGTCCTCAACGTGCATTTTCCGCGCTTTATAAATACCACGGACGGCGAAGCCGGTTCCTGTCCGAGTCGCCCGGCCGTGGGAAACGTTGAGCTGACAAAGAGCAGAGTGCATGCGGCGCCGTGCGTAGGAACAGAGGAGCCTCATCGGCGAACGCGTTGCGTGAACGTAGTTTCAGGTGTGGCTCGGATTTCATATCAGGCTCTGCCGCAGGTGACCACCAAATGTGTGGTTTTCCCACCTTCTTTCCACTGTCGCACTGTGGGCCTTTCATCAGCGGCTCTTGGCACAAAATCACGAGTCGTACCCGCGTGATGTGGTGAGTTGTTAACTACCTCGCCTGGTATACAGGAGGGCGTGGGTTCGATCCCGACCCTGACACCTGCTGTATATTTGGAGTTGGCGCGTTATCCCCTATGGTCGCGTGGATTTTTCTCCAGGTCCTCCGGTTTTTCGCTCCACATTTAGTATCATTTGGATGCTATACATTTCCACATGATAGGCCACTTCGTTGAGCAATCATTAGTGGCCAGGTCGCTTAGAAAAAGAGTTACATAGTGAGTTCACAGTTAGCTAATAGATGTTAGTCACCATGTCTGACCTCTAGCCCCACGAGCCGGGCGCTTCTTCGCGGAGGAGATTGGCGGCGCACCGCCCGCGTGGTCCAAGCAGCACGCGGGCGGTGCGACCCGACGGCACCTCGGGGGAGCCGTGCGGCACGGACAGCGGCAGGAGGCCCCGGCGGCGGTCTGAACGCACCCACGTGCAGCAGAGAGCCGGGCTCGGAGCGCTCCCTGTAACTTACCAGAAGCTGCACATGCTGGGATTCTGAGCAGCTGGCTGTGAAAGCTGAGATCGTGTCAGAGTGGTGCGGGGGTGGGGGGTGAATTTTTTTCTTTTGTTTTTTGTGACCAAGCGTAAAATGGATTAAGATTGCGGATTTTTTTGTTTGGGCACGGTGGGGTTGTGTTTCTGTAATGTGCGATAAAATTCAATAGGTATTCTATTACCAGCGTGCAGCGTACATCATAATGTGAACTCTTGAGACAGAACACAAAATAAATAAATAAAATCATAATTCACGGACATGCCCAGAAGGCAGCCGTAATAAAAAGTAAACACAGTGTTTTGGTTTTTTTTTAATATGAATGTCCTCACGACAGGTCACGCGATATTGCGGTCGTAATGGGTTTAATGCCACACACCCTCAGCTTCCTGCCATCACTAACGCATGCAGGCACAGATATCTAAACATTGACACCCTTTTCATTTCTCTTGCAAGGGGACAAATTTCATTTTCACCGTGAGTTATTGTCCGGCGCTGCTATTCTTCTCTCACGCGGCTTCACAAGAAACTGCGCGCGAGCAAAATGTGGCGGGGCTCTGCCTCGGCGCTTTTGGACTCTTGACGGGACCCATTTGAATAATCAGGCGGCTGGCCGGGACGGTCGCAAAAGAGCTCGGCGTTCACGAGGTCACGAGCGGAAATGCTTCGCGTCAGAGAGAGGAACGCAGCACCAGCGCACCGTCACTGTGGCTATCCAGGGACGACAACCTATTGAAACATGCTTCCACCCCAGGCACACCACGTCCAGTATACCACAGGCCGCCTGCCGGAAATCTTTGTACCAAAAAAAATTCAGTGAGCGATTAAGCTCTGCTCCCAGGAGAGAAAAAAAACAACACACAAGTCACCGATGCGTGACTTCGAACGGTGGTTTTTGTATCGCTGAACTGGCCCCCGCCATAGGAATGTGGAATTTTCACCAGAGGCTCAGAGTCGCCAGGGGAGATAAGTGCCACACCATGTTCGTTTGACAGCGGAGGCACTTTGAATTCCTCTTTTAGAGGACTCACGACGTGAGAATAAAATGTAATTTTCAATTCAGCGGGAAATGTCCACCGGATACAAAGAAGCTGATTGCGCCAGCGTTGATCAAACCCTTAAACGTGAGCTCCTGCTCGTCTCTAATTGCCTGTTTTAATGTCTTTTCAAATATCCTTCCTGCCTGTATATATGATTACTTCCAAAACGCAGCCGTATATCAACGATGCAATTATGGATGATGTAGGCGAACACAGGACGTGGTCATTTTCCCAAAATGGCACTGACACGACCACGACCACAACAACCTCGCACGATAAAAAAATAAAAAAATATATACGAGATAGAAAATTGCGTCAAATAAGTTGTGTTCTCAGCCGGGAATTTCAGACTGACTGCCCTTCATCATTTCTGAGTTTCTCGTGTGCCGCGTCCGTGACGTCCGCGGTTTTCTATCTTGGCAGCATTTCCGAGTCGTCACTTCAAAAAATGTATAAATTGCTGCGACAACAGAGTGTGTCTGTGTGCCAGAATTGTGCTTCGCCATCATGCGGTAATGGGCACATTTCACTCATTGTGGCACCAATTTGTGTCTGTGGCGTGACCCATCGGCAAACTCGGATAACGAAGGCAGGAGGGAGCAATTTCTCGCTCGCTCCACTGCTGGTGAAGTGGGCCTCCACTAAGAGGACGGACTAGAGAGCCTCTGTGTAGGGCATGTTTGGACTACTCTCCCACGCTGACGGAACATCTTGAAAGAGGTGGCAGCAGCAACACTTTACGCCACCACCCCACGCGATCTGCCGATCGACTAAGTGTGGCCGTACCCGTTGTAAAACACACAACGCGCACACGTGACGTGTGACGGACTTCATGATGAGAGTTGAACGATTTATTTCGGTGGGGAAACCCCCCCCCCGAACATTCTGTTGTCTCGTGCAGTTCTTCTTAACCCACGAATGTCCACATTGTCTACAGAGGTTTTTTAAAAATACATAAACATCTTAATTACCTTATTCTTTGGTTTTTTCGGTAAAGTCACGTATAAAAATAAAATAATAAATTAAATTTTTTATTTTATTTTTATACGTGACTTTTCCGAAAAAACCAAAGAATAATTCCTGCAGTCACGAAAGCTCCAAAATTAAGATCTTAATAACCTTCCATAAGAATGTGTTTTTTTAAACCGCTATTTTTCTGAAAAATCTCTTTTTCGTAATTGGCCACTTGAGTGACCGGTGGGCATATACCACAGGACCCCCGTGCCTTCCTGTGTCACCGAGAAGACGAATGAAACGAGAGGTCGCTTGAAGCGCCACTGAGTTTGTCGGCGTCGCCGGGCAGCCTGTGGGCACAGCGCGCGCAGTGCGATCACGGCAGCACTGCGAGCAGCTCGGAGAGATTATGCCCAGCGGCGCAATTAGCGCAATCGCCACATCCATGCTATGTTTACGTAGACGCGCGTAAGAGTACTTAAAATGAAAATTGCATTCAGCAGTACAGTACACACACACCCTGCACGTTTTGTCTGTAATTGTACAATAATTGCATCAGCCCTTTTTCACATGCGTAAGCCCATTGTAGCAATGGGCTTAAATGGACTTCATTAAAAATTGATTGTTTGTTACGTAAAGCCGCTTTAATGACGCCAGATTAGCGGCGAGCGCAGCCATCGTTTGGTCGTCGTCCTCAGCGCTGTGCCGGGACGCGTCGTAACCGGCAGCCAAACGGCAAACACCACCACCGTCTCGGTGCCTGGAGACACCCCCGCCCCCGCTCGTCTCGCCTCCGAGCCCCCCACTCGACTCATCTCCGAGCCCCCCACCGCTCGTCTCCGAGCCCCCCACGAGCAAACGGAGCGATCATCCTTACCACCCAGACGGGCGCCCCTTGCTCGTTCGGGAGCACGTCCGCCAAGGGAGATGGAGCGAGGAATTCGGTGCTCGTGCTGGCGCTCGGCGGATCGTCACGTGGCAGGGTTGTGAGAGATGGCGACGCCTTGAGGAGGAGGCCCTTCTGCGGTCCAGCAGTGGCTTGGTCCTGGCTGATGACGTTGGTGATGGTGATGATTGAGAGAACCCATTGGGACCAAATAGTTTATCTTTTGAGGGGTGACCGAGGGTCGTAAATGACAGCGAGAGAAACGTTAAACGCGACGGGACTGATGCGGCACAGCAATGGGAAAAAAAGCCCTTAAGTTTAAATGAGTAAAAAAGGTATCATTAAATACATTTAGAAATTTGGAGTTGTTACAAAAAATGGCATGCGTGTTGTTCAGATCACCACTTCTTGCAACGGTTTGCCATTGGGTGATTCGGTTTTCTTCGCCCACTGCCTCTGTCCAGCCAGCAGTGTCAACGTGTTCGCAGGTGGTCTATGCTTGGCAGGTGGCGTGTGGTGGTGGTGGAGTAAAGTGTGGGTACTACCACCTCTTCCGGGACGTCTGGTCAGCGTAAAAGAGGAGGCCACAAAACCCTCTGCAGGGAGTCCCTCTCTCTCCCTCTCGCTGCACTCCGTGTTGTAGTGGAGGCCCTTCTGCCAACGGTCACACGCGCGAGGGAAATTGCAGGGCTGCGCCTTCATCTCGATTACTTTCACGACAAAGCTTCGTCCAAATCCTCGTCCTCCCTATTGACGACAGAAGAGCAAAACGGTCGTTTTGTCAAGATTGCCGTGATGGACGGAATAGCCCTCGTTAAGGATAAAGCACAACAGCTGAAAGGAAAACCAGGACCTGGCCCGTTTAGCGAGGTGTTTTATGCCGATTTGTACCCCACCACCACCACCAACCACCACCACCACCAACAACACCACCACCAACACCACCACCACCAACACCACCACCAACCGCCGCCGCATCATCGTAATTAACCTGCCCAGCCCCCGAGTTGCGTAATGCAACGAGGCAGGGGGCTGCCCGCGCGTCACAGACATGCCACTAGAGCCCCCCTGTCGTCCAGCTCTGACAACGTCTCCCTTGCGCTCCGTGTGCGTGCCCGTGCAGTGAGGAGGGCCGAAGTTCTTTGTTCATGAACCAGACGAGAGACCCCCCCCCCCCTCAGATGCGATCTCCCGCTGACTCGGGGAGGCCGGGGGGGCACGAATAGGGCATCAACTATGGGGGTGCACGAATAGGACATCGACTCTGGGGGTGCACGAATGGAACATCAACTCTGGGGGTGCACGAATGGGACATCAACTCTGGGGGTGCACGAATGGGACATCGACTCTGGGGGTGCACGAATGGGGCATCGACTCTGGGGGTGCACGAATGGAACATCAACTCTGGGGGTGTACGAATGGGACATCGACTCTGGGGGTGCACGAATGGGGCATCAACTCTGGGGGTGCACGAATGGGACATCGACTCTGGGGGTGCACGAATGGGGCATCAACTCTGGGGGTGCACGAATGGGACATCAACTCTGGGGGTGCACGAATGGGGCATCGACTCTGGGGGTGCACGAATGGGGCATCAACTCTGGGGGTGCACGAATGGGGCATCAACTATGGGGGTGCACGAATGGGGCATCAACTCTGGGGGTGCACGAATGGGGCATCAACTCTGGGGGTGCACGAATGGGACATCAACTCTGGGGGTGCACGAATGGGGCATCGACTCTGGGGGTGCACGAATAGGGCATCAACTCTGGGGGTGCACGAATGGGGCATCAACTCTGGGGGTGCACGAATGGGGCATCAACTCTGGGGGTGCACGAATAGGGCATCAACTCTGGGGGTGCACGAATAGGGCATCAACTCTGGGGGTGCACGAATGGGGCATCAACTCTGGGGGTGTACGAATGGGGCATCAACTCTGGGGGTGCACGAATGGGACATCAACTCTGGGGGTGCACGAATGGGACATCAACTCTGGGGGTGCACGAATAGGGCATCGACTCTGGGGGTGCACGAATGGAACATCAACTCTGGGGGTGCACGAATGGGACATCAACTCTGGGGGTGCACGAATAGGGCATCGACTCTGGGGGTGCACGAATGGGGCATCAACTCTGGGGGTGCACGAATGGGACATCGACTCTGGGGGTGCACGAATGGGGCATCAACTCTGGGGGTGCACGAATGGGGCATCAACTCTGGGGGTGCACGAATGGGACATCAACTCTGGGGGTGCACGAATGGGACATAAACTCTGGGGGTGCACGAATGGGACATCGACTCTGGGGGTGCACGAATGGAGCATCAACTCTGGGGGTGCACGAATGGGACATCGACTCTGGGGGTGCACGAATGGGACATCGACTCTGGGGGTGCACGAATGGGGCATCAACTCTGGGGGTGCACGAATGGGACATCAACTCTGGGGGTGCACGAATGGGACATCGACTCTGGGGGTGCACGCTGGTGCTCACACCTTCGTAGCGAGCGGAGGAGATCATAGAGCGGTCCGATCATGACTCGTCACGTGCTCACCGTCGAACGAGTTGTACACACACTGGGAAGTAACACGCGCAGAGGCCAATAAGCAATAAATGCGCGATGTTTACTGCGATAGAGAACACGGTTTAATGCATGCGTCTAACGAGCTTGCTACGTTTTTGTTTTATATCCAAGCGTTGCCAGGGCCTTATCCGTTCAATTATTTTCTCTCTCTCTCTCACACACATACATATCACCCCACTGCAAGAGAAGAAACTGTATGGGAATTAACCACAGTGACATTGGCACAACCCGAGCGGTGTCATCATCATAATTACACTCGTTTGTAATATTAATTACCTGGGGCGTATTGGTCCGTAACCGTGGCCAGAGCGCGCGATCTGGCGAGGCGATCCGCCGCAGATGCTGCGTCTCGAGCGTCGCGCACGTCAACACGTGACAGTGAAGTGAATCGAGGAACGAGACGACTCCTCGCGAGCCGATAAGCCCTCGACAAACCCGAACTCTGGCAAATAACGACGACAAGGGAGAGCGCACGGATGAGATGAGCGATGCGGTGGGTGGTGGTGGGGGGGGGGGCTTACAGAGAGAGAGGGGGGGTAAGAAGACAGGGGAGGTGCAAAACGGCAGCCGAGGTGGCGCAGAGGAGGAACGGTGAAGGGCGCGAGTGGGGTGTGGGTGAGGGTGGCAGGGGGTGCTCTCTGGGGTGCGTCCGTCGGTGGAGGGGCGGCGGGGGGTGGTGGAGGAGGAGGACCGTCAGTCTGGGGGTAGTGGCCCGAGATCTCCGCCTTTGTGGTTGGGGCCGCCCCGCGCGTCCCCGCTCGGCGCTCCCACGAGGGGTCTTCCTAAAGATGCGGGCCCCGCACCCCCGCACCTCCGCCCGCTCGAGATGACACTCAAAAGCCAATAAAGCGCCGCGGAGCCAGCTGGGAATTCGGAGCAAGATCCATTTCCAGAGAAGGAAATAAATAAAAAAGAAGAGGCTGGAAAAATTGCGTTACCGAGTTGCGGTGTTAGATCGTATTTTGACAAGCGGCTTTGATAGACTGCCGTGGTTTGACCTTTCTTTGACTTGGGAATTACATAAAAGGGGCATCGGTTTTAAAGGTGATTTTAATACGCGACCAATTAGAAGCTGACGTCCGCTTGCATCGATATTTCAAAATGATGCGGGGATTGTGCAAGTGTTACGTAAAATCATTGGCGGTGGGAAGGCACGAAATTAAAACGCACGGCGTCTCTAAGGTGCGGACGGACACTTCTCAGCCGACCGACCTCTGCGCGGCTCGCTGTCAGATGTATTTGATTTGGATCCTCGTAAGAACAGCTGCTGTGATGTATGCCACTGCCTTGATGTCTGAATTCAAGCGTGAAACAGCAGCAGAATGGAATCCCCACATCTTGGCGCCACCCCCCCCCCCCCAACTTCTCCAACGTCAACTTCTAGAAGTGTATCACAATCGCCAGCCAACATCAACCCACTGCTGGATGAAAGCCTCCCGAAGCTTCGGCTATTTCTCAGACACGTGTCATGGCTTGGCACAGCAGTACAGCACACACGTCACTAGTGCGCATGCCCTGTAGCGACAGATGCAATTAGCAAGAATCGATTACGATCGGCGCGACACACGATGGGGTGGTGTGGCTGACAACCTGTCCAGCCACACGTGTCCAGCCTCCTTGCCGGCGCTGAGATGAGTGTTCAATCACAATACCCCAAGTACTAATTCGAGGCTGAGTCAACCTGCGGGAGGCCCAGTCGAGGTCAAGATACCGCACGCACACCAAATGCTGTGCGTGTCCGGGAGTCGAACTCGGCCCCGCTGGGATTGCAGCGCAGGGCACGCATCACGGCACGACCGCGCTGCGCAGCCAGCCACTCACGGCACTCGGTTTGTTTACTGCGCGGAGAGAGAACAACATCGGCTGGGCCAATTAATGAGATGGTGAAACACTCTCCATTGGGTCACGTTGGAGGTCGGGGCTGGGGGGGGGGGGAGTAGGCAGGTGGGGGCGGGGTGTTTATGAACAAATAAATAAATAAACTAAAATGTGACTTGAAGACGGAGAGAGAGAGTGACAGTGGACGACCGTTTGATTAGAGCTAAGAGGTTTGCCCGGGCCTCCAGGGAGAGCCATCAATGGGGGGCAGACCCCATAAATGGATGCGTAAGTGTGCGGGGCATTTTTGGGTTCCCGCTCGCTCTGCGAGCCTCTCTGCTGCCTGTGATCTCACCTCGCTCGCCGCCGGTGATTGATGAGCTTCGCGTGCGCTGGAGACGGGGGGAGGGCTCGCAAGTCCGCCCGTGCGCCCCTCATTTGCCGCGGCTTTCATTTCGAGCCACGCGCCCGCTGCAGTTGCAGGCTCCGCTTGGCGGTCGGCCGGCTGGGCTTGTTGTGTTTGTCGGTATTTTGTGGTTCTCGTTCGATTGTTGTTCTCATCATCATCATCGTCGTCGTCGTACTTTGAGTTTTCTACGTTTGTTGTTGTTGTTGTTGCATCCCCTGTGGAACAATCATCCATATGGGGGCACTAAAAAACAACACGAAAAAAACGACACATTTAACGGTGCTGCAGGCTCATTCGAATTGATAATAATTCTTTTAAACGGACTTCATTCATTCTGCTGGATGCTGGTAGTGCCATCCCTCCATAAAACAGCGCAGCTGGGTGCGTGTGTGTTATATTGTTGGTAAAAGCGCAGCCCTTGCAATTGCCTCGCTCGCGCCACTGCTGGAGGAACGGCCTGCACTGGAGGGAACTCTAGAGGCTACTTTGGCCTACTCTTCCACGCTGGCCAGACGTCTTGAAAGAGGCGGGAGCATCCACACTTTACCCCGCCGCACACGACCTGCCGAGCGACCAATTGTCGTGAACCGATTTATACTCGTGGGTGGACAGAGGCGGAGGGAATTTAAGAAACTCTACAATTGTTGCGACCGCCACGGCAGCCGACCGAAGGCCGGTTTTCGAATCATTACAACGCGGCAGAATCCTGACCTTTCCTAGGTCAAGTAGCGTCAAATAAGCTTGGAACCACAGATCTTTCCCACTTATGCAGAGCAAAGGCTGAGTGTGCAATATTTGTTTTCTCTAAGTTGTTTTGCATGGTATTTCACTTTGAAGCGGTGGCCCAAAAATAGTTTGTTTTCTTATTTAATTGAGTCGGCCCAAGTGACGGACAATGGCATCATAATTGGCATTGAGCGCCCATGTTCGTGTTACACACGTGCTTCTGTGTGCATTGCACATCGAGACACGTGTTCTTTGTGATCTTGATCAATCTGCATGCAAACACAGCGACAGCGGTCTACAATAGGTGCTGTGGAAGCGATGCCTTGCGATGAATGTGCTTCGGAAGTGTGAATGTCTGCAGCAGCTGCGCTGTAGCTGTGCTGTAGCTGTGCTGTAGCTGTGTGTGTGTGTGTCCGTCAAAGCCACAACGCTGGTACTTGTGGTAGCATGTAACCGTGCATCGCAGGTGAGTGAGAGATTACTGGGTGTCATCATCAACATTTGAAGAATTCACCCTCCCAGAGAATTCAATACGAAACCCACCTATGTGTTTTATTTTACCAGGTACAGCCCACTGCGCGATGAGCTCTTGTTCAGAGGCGGCCTGGCCACAGGTGAGAGCTCAGCGAAGTGGTTGATGTCGTCACAGGTGAGGATTTATCGTCGCAGCCACACGATCTACACGCGTGTTGTTTCTCAGCGTGAATGAGGGCAAAACTGGAAGAGAATCCACGCGACCACCACGCAGAGAGAGAGAGAGATGATACGTGGACTCCAGATACACAACAGACATCGTCAGGGTCCGGGATCGAACCCTCCAGCCTCCTGCATGTCAGGCGAGGGAGATAACAACTCTCCACCACGACGCCACAATTTATTTGTTTCTTCTCATTTGCAATGTCTCGTTTATATTCTTTCTTGCATTTCATGTTTATTACTTATTTTGACACACTACGCAGGGGGCATTTGCTATGCCCGGGTGGGTGATTGACAATACTTTACATGGCAAAAAGGGATGTAATATACCACGTAGTACTGTTACCGTATATCAGAATTAATCGCAAACATCTGAGAGAAGAATTTGTAAATATTCCGTCATTGTAAATGCCTCTATTTTATATATGATCTTTGGAAAACATGTTCCAATGTTGCTGTGAGTATCCTTGGTGACAACGTATCTCCTTGCCTGACTGCTTCGGATTTGCATTTTGTTCCTCTGTTCATATAATCTCAGTATATAAATGTTTATATTTACAGTATGCAATTTTTCTATGTACCTTATTAAGCCTCGGTATATAAAAGGCTGGATTGAGTACGTCAAATTCCACAGAATCAAATGTGTGTTCGTACACAAGCAGGGCATTATGGCATGTGGTATGTGTTTTTCTAGAATCTGATTGATAGTATTACGTGGTCCATAGCAGAAAGGCCTTTTATCCTTTGTTAAATCCAGCTTGTGCGTATGTTTGGTTGGCCTCTAAATTATACCTCATTGGGTTGCCTATAATCTTTGTGAACAATTTCGATCTACGACGGTCGGAGGCTAATGGCGTGTAATTTTTCAAATCAGTTTTGGCTGCCTTTTTGAATATAAGAATGATTGAGGCATCAGTCTGCGCATTTCATTTTCTGTGTAAACATTTTCTAAATAGGGTCCTTCTAATTTGTTTGCAACATCTGGTCCCGCTTCTTTAACGAGATCCACATTTATTCCACCTCGCCCAGGAGCTCTTATTGTTTCTACCCTGACAAGAGTGGTGGTTATTTCTCTAGGCGCGAAGCGTGGAATTTTCTCCACTGTCTCTCAAACAACATCACCTTATCCTGTAATAAACACGAACTGAGTGAATATTAACCATCTCATCTCTGCCGATGACACCGCGATCATGACAATCAGTGGAAATTAATGATATAACCGAAAAAGCCTTGCCGAGGCAGAATCAGAATCTTGATTTATCCTGGAGAAATCCTACGAGAAGCTCATTTCCACAGATGAGTCTCCAGTCCCTCGCTCAGCAGGACGGCCCTGCATTGAGATACTCTCCGGTTCTTTCGGTAAAGTCGCGTAGATAGAAAGTTATGAATAGATAACGACGTTTCGATCGCAACACAAGCGACCGTCTTCAGGTGAGAGAGATAAAGCGACTGAAACAAGGTCTTATGGAGGCTTGAGATGGGTGCATTGAGATGTTTGGTAGCCGCGATTTAATGAGTGTGCGTCTTCATCTGGGAGGAAGCCGGAACACCCGGAGAAAACCAGCGCACGCGAGGAAACAGCACTCGAGGCTACGCACAGATAGATTTAAGAATCCATTGCTGTACAGCCCAAGCCTGCAACACTTGCTAATCCCAAGCAGTCTCCCTGTCAAGCACACGCCTGTCTCAACTCTGCTCAGCTTCCGAGCTCTAGCCAGATCGGTGGCACTCGAGAGAAATGTTTGCTGTGAGATCCTTACAGGACACGGTGGCGACGTCACACGGCGCCTCGCCGTTCGTGCTGCTGCTGCTGCCGTGCTCCAGCTTCCACTCCGCAGCCCCCTTCAGCGCGTGGTGCTTGGGAGGAGCGGGGGGGCGCAGGAAACTCTTTCGAACTTGTGCGGCGTGATGAGATTAACAGTTGCCGTTGTTTCGAACGTCAATTCATCTTTCTTGTGTTGCGCCTGCGCGGACTTCACAGAATCTCCCATCCTGTCTGGGTTCAGTGGAATTCTTTAAGCCCTTTGCCTGGGTCTGCCGTTTTTCAAAGCCACTAAAATTCGGTTTGACAAGCGGAGCTTTTGTTCGTGCTTTGGGTCAGTCGGTGCGCCGCACCAAATGAGTAGTACGCGTCTTATATATTTATATTTTTTGTAGTAGCCGAGGAAAACCAATAAATGTTAACGTACGCGATGCGAGCCGTCCTGATGTTTGCGGCCGATATAATAACAAGGCCCTGCAGAGGGGCACCACGGCTCCCACGATCCGCAGGAAATGCCACGCGCACGGGGAGGAAGCCACCGGGGGGAGGGGGGCCCACGGTTTTGCATCGGTTTAAGTCCGAGGAACTCGCGTTGCGCATTCACTCCAATGCACGTGAGCGCCGCAGCAGAGCAAGGGGAATGTCGAGTAACCGGGTCGCCTTCGGTCAGAGACCCACCGGCAGAAATGGAGCGGGAGCATTCCATCGCCGTCGCTAGGCGCTGCCCTATCGCCGTGACCCATCGGCGAACTTTCCCCCCAACGAGGCAGCCCCGAGTCGCTTGGCTCCCCCCCCCCCCCCCCCCCCCCCACGGTATTCGTCACGGATTTGCGTTCCACGCGAGGGAGTTGTGGACGCTGCCGTGGTGCCAACGGTCGGCGCGGGCCGCTTCAAGCCTCCGAGCAGCGCGGCAGCTGAGACAGCAGGGCACGTTGATTAAATTCCTGAACATCTGTGAAAAGTTACTGGGCGACTGTGAGAAAGAGCTCCATAGCTCGTCGGATTCTTGCAGGATGAATAAGTAAAAATCTGCTGTCTGAAATCCACCCAGCACCTCTGCCCACCCAGCATGCAGTATGAACGGGTTCAACACAGATGATCGTCAGGGATGCTTGTGGTAGGGTAAAGTGTGGGTACATACACCAAGATGTCTAACCAGTGGGAAGAGTAGACTAAATACTCTCTTTGCTGGCTGTCTAGAGCTCCATTTGGCTATCTGTATACATTATCACCGTAAATTCGTGACTCTATTACCAACTACGTGTTCATCAAGTCCCGATTGAATCCATTTACTGATTACCAATTACCAATAAATGTCTGCGCCGAATGTCAATCACTGCTCGTCCGTGGGAGAAGAGTCAATGGCTTGGAGCTGATCTTCCATCGAGGCACATGTGGGTGGGTGTGCATGTGTGTGTTCAACTCTCGGTTGCCAAGCGGAGGTCCCAAACCATTATCACACAGAGAGGCCAGAAACAGTAAGATCGAGGGTAGAGACGGAGGGAGTGGTGGCATTTCACAATGCACCTCTCCACCCCAGCGTGACTCAAGGAACTGTCATCATTCCTGGGGCTTGCGGTTCAACTCAGGAATCAATTATTTCGCCTTTTCTTTACTTCTTGTTTCTATTTTCTGTCAACTGCTAAAAGCAGGGTGACCAGCGGTAAGTCACCGGCGGTCAGTTGCCTGCTGATCACTCTTCTGTCGCTACTACCACGGTGATTGTTGCCCTGAACTGCACTCGTTTATTCATAATCAACGTTTTTGGGTTTAGATCGCGTTATTTATAAATGTGTCGTAACCCTCCACCACCCGACACGGCCAATCAGTAAAAAAAGTGTCACGTTGACAAAAGACAAATAGTTCACTGCTTTAGCCCACCGGTGTGTTGAAGCGTGAAACCACAACATTTACAATTTGAGTACGACGTTTCGCTGGTAATTGCATCCAGCATCATCGGGCAATTCGCCAAAAACGTTGATTATGAATAACATTGGTCGCGAAAGCCTACGTGCACTCGTTTATTTCTCCTCCCACGTTGGAGACTCGGTCTGCACCAGCCACCAACCGTGTCATCTCACCCTGCTCACTGTGATCACCAGCCACCACCCCCGCACTGTAGGCCACAACACTTCACCACCACCCCCGCACTGCAGGCCACAACACTTCACCACCACCACCACCGTGCCTCAGGCCACACCACTTCACCACCACCAGCCACCACCCCCGCACTGCAGGCCACAACACTTCACCACCACCATCGCGCTTCGGGCCACAACGCTTCACCACCACCACCGTGTTTCAGGCCACAACGCTTCACCACCACCACCATCGCGCTTCGGGCCACACCACTTCACCACCACCAGCCACCACCCCCGCACTGCAGGCCACAACACTTCACCACCACCACCGCGCTCCAGGCCACAACACTTCACCCCCACCACCACCACCACCGTGCCTCAGGCCACAACACTTCACCACCACCACCACCACCGCGCCTCAGGCCACAACGCTTCACCACCACCACCACCGCGCCTCAGGCCACAACACTTCACCACCACCACCACCGCGCCTCAGGCCACAACGCCTCACCACCACCACCACCGCGCTTCAGGCCACAACGCTTCACCACCACCACCACCACCGCGCTTCAGGCCACAACGCCTCACCACCACCACCACCACCGCGCTTCAGGCCACAACACTTCACCACCACCATCACCACCGCGCCTCAGGCCACAACACTTCACCACCACCATCACCGCGCTTCAGGCCACAACGCCTCACCACCACCACCGCGCCTCAGGCCACAACGCCTCACCACCACCACCACCGCGCTTCAGGCCACAACGCTTCACCACCACCACCACCACCACCGCGCTTCAGGCCACAACGCCTCACCACCACCACCACCACCACCGCGCTTCAGGCCACAACACTTCACCACCACCACCACCGCGCCTCAGGCCACAACGCCTGACCACCACCACCACCACCGCGCTTCAGGCCACAACGCTTCACCACCACCACCACCACCGCGCCTCAGGCCACAACACTTCACCACCACCATCACCGCGCTTCAGGCCACAACGCCTCACCACCACCACCACCACCGCGCCTCAGGCCACAACGCCTCACCTACCATCCACCACCGCGCTTCAGGCCACAAAGCTTCACCACCACCACCACCATGCGCTCCGGCCACAACGCCTCACCACCACCACCACCGTGCCTCAGGCCACACCACTTCACCACCACCAGCACACCACCCCCGCACTTCAGGCCACAACGTTTCACCACCCACCACCCCGCTTCGGGCCACAACCCTTCACCACCACCACCAACCACCGCGCCTCAGGCCACAACGCCTCACCACCACAACACCACCGCGCCTTAGCAACAACGCTTCACCACCACCAGCCACCACCCCCCCGCACTTCAGTCCACAACGTGTCACCACCACCACCCCGCCTTCGGGCCACAACACTTCACCACCACCACACCACCGCGCCTCAGGCCACAACGCCTCACCACCACCACCACCACCACCGCGCCTCAGGCCACAACGCTCTCACCACCACCACCACCACCGCGCTTCAGGCCACAACGCCTCACCACCACCACCACCGCGCCTCAGGCCACAACGCTTCACCACCACCACCACCGCGCCTCAGGCCACAACGCCTCACCACCACCACCACCACCGCGCTTCAGGCCACAACGCTTCACCACCACCACCACCGCGCTTTAGGCCACAACGCTTCACCACCACCACCACCACCACGCTCCAGGCCACAAAGCTCCTCCATCTGCTTCCTCGCTGTCACTTCTCCACTTGGAATTCCCTCCCCGTCGTCTCCCCCCCCCCCTCTCCCCAAGCTCTCACAACCTCGCTCACGTCCGGCACCCCCCACGAAAACTGTCATCGTGCTGTCTGTTGCTGGCCGCTCGACCTTTTAGGCCTCTAGGCCTGCGCTCAGCAACTGTGAGTTGTTGTTGTTGCTGTTGTTTTTTTCCACAATGTTCGTTTCATACGTTTGTCGTTGTTTGCGCAATCTCATTTGCACCATTACCCTAAATGTAGCATTTCCATACGATCTGCATACATTGTAAACAATTGATTCTCACGTGAATGCTTTGATAGATGTATCCTGGGCATAATAAGTTATTTCATTTAATGAATCAATGAATCATTGCACGCCTCGTGAACAGTAACACACTTCGTATTTCCCCGCCCTATTATTTTTGATCCCAACTGCGCTGTCGGACCTCGTGTCGGCCTCACGTCACGCACGTTCGGAACTTTCGCAGCAAGCAGTGCACCACCCAGGGCGATGCAGTCCTATGACAAATGACACCACGGTGGTGTGATGTTAACTACCTCGCCTGGTATACAGGAGGTCGTGGATTCGATCCGGACCTTGAAGCCTGCTGCATATTTGGAGTTTGCACGTTCTCCACGTGCTCGCGTGGATTTTTCTCCGGGTCCTCCGGCTTTTCCCTCCACGCTTAGAATCAACATCGCGCGCTTAGAGCATTTGGCTGCTATAAATGTGCACACGATAAGCCACTTCGCTGAGCTATCGTGCTGTGGCCAGGTCGCTTCTGAAAAATAGCTATTTAATTCTAGATTTGAAGCTTTCGTGACTGCAATGATTCATACTCTTAGGTTTTAACGATAAAGTCACGTAGGTAAAAATCATAATAATAAATGAAAATAAATAAATTTAATTGATTTATTTTCATGCATTGTTATTTATAAATTTAATTGATTTATTTTCATTTATTATTCTTTTATTTATTATTATTTTTACCTACGTGACTTTACCGAAACAACCCAAGAGTATGAACAGCTAAATTTCGATTTAAAGCTTTCGTGACTGCAGGGATTCATCTTCTTGGTTCTTTCGGTAAAGTCACGTAGAAGGGAAGTAATACAATAATAAAAATAAAACATAATAAAATATTATTTTATTATATAATAATATTATATTATTTTATTATATTATTTTATTTTATTATATTATTTTATTATGTTTTATTTTTATTATTTTATTACTTCCCTTCTACGTGACTTTACCGAAAGAATCAAGAAGATATGAACAGCTATTTAGCTCAGCGGGGCCTTCCCTCAGCAGAAACACCCATCGGCGCCGGCTTCTCAGGGCTTCCGCGGGCAGCTGCCGCGGCGCGCGACCCCGTCCGTGCGCAGCCTTAAATTTCCTTGGGTCAAGCTCATAACGCACGGCGGCGCGGAGCCTGTGAATTACATTTCCTGCTGCGACCTCGTGTGACAGTGTCCCTGGATTGATTTGTTACTGGAAGGCAGAGGGAGAAAGAGAGAGGGGGGGGGAGAGGAACCCCTCCCTAGCCCCCAAATCAGATCGTTACAGTAACGCAGACAAACGGCCGAGCGGCGAGAAGGAGCGGCGAGATTGTGGTCTTTCTCATTTTTCAGCTGGCGGTCGTGTTTCAAACCCCGCACACTTTGTCACCCGTGCCCCCCCCCCCCCCCTTCTCCTTGGGGTTTTCATTGCGTCGCTGGCGAAGCGTGGAAAACTTTATAAACCCCTGCGAGATGCACGATGGGCGGGCAGGAAGGGGTCGATGTCGCGACGGCCTCTGTGTGGGACGCGTAGCGGGCGGTGCCCCTCGCCGCGCGCGCCACTCGGGTTGCTCGCTCACCTCCAAGGAGGTTCCGCTGGGCCGACGCGTCAGGAAGAAGAAGCGTCGTCCTCGTCGTCCTCGTCGAATCGCCGCTCGTGGAGCTCTCGAGTCCGCGTGCCGGACCCGTGCAATGGCGCGTCGAGCGAGCCTCGTGCCCGACGGCATCGATGGGAGTCGATGCTCGGGGAGGCGATGGGTCATGGTGGTGGCGGCGGTGGTGGCGGTGGCGGTGGTGGAGGGGCCGTGTTGGAACGAACATCACCTCGACAATACTCACAATCTGACACCCAATGACATATTTTGGGTGCCATCGTGGCGAGATGTTAACTCCCTCGCCTGGTATGCAGCTGGTCGTGGGGTCGATCCCGACCCTGACGCCTGCTTGTTTGGAGTTTGCGTGTCTTTCTCCCCGTGGTGGTCGCGTGGATTTTTCCTCTGGTTCCTCCGGGTTTTCCCTCCACATTTAGAAACACGCGTTTTGAGTATTTGAATCTGATGGCGGAACCCCGAGGCACCATAGTACCCCGGCTCTCGCATAATGTCCTTGATGCAGTCATGTTCAGTCTGTTGATGGTCGGCGATGCGGCAATCGACTCATCTCGACGAGCTGCACGCGATGCACCACGGCAGTGCGTGCGAGCGTTCACGGTTTCGGCGCAATCGTCCTCGACGCGTTTCGACATCGCAGAGTAGCATTGATGTCGGATTGATTGGTACCCCAGTCGCGGAGTGAAGTACACCCCTGGAAACAAATAGTGTCCCAGAAATAAAATACTTAATTGCCTCGGCTATTTTGTATTATTTGCTACCCCGCGGTACCGCCATAAGGATCGTTTGGCTATCATTCGTGGCCAGATTGCTTATGAAAAAGAGCTATAAAGTTCAGCGAGCCTTACCTGGTAAAAAATATGTTTAGTTTTTGAACCAAACGAAGTCTTCATTTAGTTTTAATGAATGTATAAATGAACGTCAATCACCAAGCTCCAATATTTACAACTTAATGTAGTTTCTGAAACCTGGCATATTTTCTAACCGTGATTTATACAGTCCCTTCCTAGGCGATTGAGGGTTGTGGTTTGATTCAGGTATCAAATATATCCATAGAATTGTCATGTAGGTGTAACATCAACCCCGCGTGAGTTTGCAGGTATTGTCAAACCATTAATAGATGAAGCCCTCCCCATGCCAATTATTTCACCTGCGTTGTTTGACCATACTTCACCACACTGGTCAGTGAGGGCTGGAGGAGGTGCGGGGACCCAGCACCTGTTCAGCGATCACTCGCCAACGATGTTAGCCGTGGCTGGGATTAAACTCAGGTGGCCGGGGTCGTAGTTGCAGTATGCTAATCACTGCGGCATCACTCCACCCACATACAGCAAACATCAATGTATACACATTGATACCTACACGCATGATTTGATGCATGTGTCTCGAGCTTAAGAATCGACATTAACCGATGAAGCAATGCGGTGTTACATCCTTTTTCAGTTGTTACGTCCTTATCACCACCACCATCACCATAATCTAATGACATATGTGACTGGTAGAGGAGCCGCTGCCATTGCTGCTGACCAGAGTCTGCCAGCGAGGAGGGAGATGATCTTAGTCTCTGATCTCTCTATACGAACTATACGATTCCTCCAGCTGTCCGTGTGCACACACACTGCACACACACACACTGCACACACACACATTGCACACACACACAGACACTGCACACACACACACTTGCACACTGCCACAAAAAAACCCCAAAAAACATAAAAGAAAATGTTAAAAGGCCGGCTGGCGCGCTTGACTGAGCGAGTCTGTGGCTTTATGTCCCCGAGTGGCAATATGGAACCGCCTCGTGTCCTGCCCATTGAATTTCAATGGGCGCTGTTTATCGCTCGGCTCCGAGCCACTGCCGCTGCGGGCAACAATGGGAAACGGGGGGCGGGGGCTGGAGTAGACGCGGGGAATGGGGTGAGTGGGGGGCTGAGCAGGGGCGGGGAAGCTGGGAGGACGGGAGATGTTTAAGGGTACATGGACGGCTGCTTAAATAAAAAAAAGCCTCGTCTGCCTGTCCTGCCGGCCGGCCGGCCGGCCGGGTTGCGCACTGGCTGCGTGGCCGTGTCGTCGCACCCCCACCGCGTGTACACTGCAGCGAGTGCGTCGATAAATGTCAGGGTCGCGACAGAGAGCGGGACAGTTGTGCGCGCGCGAGATTGGATTTGTTGCGCTTGGGGCCACCGCATTCACGGCGCACGGGTCGGTCCGCCGACTGCGTGGAAAGTGTGCGGAGTGACACAACATAACCTCGCATCGCTGGACGCGAGACAGAGTGGCGGCACGCGGGCTGCCTGCCTGCCTGCCTGCCCACGCGTGCCCGCGGCAGCTGAGAGCGAGTTCCAGTGGAGTTTTATTTTTAGTGTCGCCCATTGCTTCTCCCGTCGGCACGCCGGCGACGCATTGTGCGCAGGAAGGGTCGAGTGGGAATGTGAACATCACGGGTGCCTGCACTCGGCATTGGGTAGTGCGCGTGCGGCCGTGAACTCGACGATCCCCCACTGAGGCTCACGGACTCGTGCTGTTCGTGAGCACGAACGGGTTGGCGTCGCGGTACCACGCCGCTATTGTCTCCCTGGTGCTGATTCTTACTTGCCAGCGCCAGGTACTCGTTTAAGGCCGAGTCAACCTAAGCGAGGCCCAGGACCGGTTCTGATATTCGTCTCTGTTATTGGCCACGAATCGAACTCAGGCCGCCCGGCTTCGTAGCGCAGTGACGCGCTAACCGTTGCGCCACCGGTCCCCCACGCGCGCACGTGCGCACGTGGCACGCGCGTGCCACATTCGCGGCTCCGTGGCTCACGCCGAGCCACCTTCGTGCCGCCCCTGCCGCTCTCTCGCGAAGCCTTTCTCGTGGTGATGGGCGCGGGAGGCAGCGGCGCGGCGCTGCGCCAGCGGCAGATGCGGGCGGGCGGGCACCTCCGGGACGCGCGCGCGCGTGCAGGGGGGCGCGCGCGCGCGTGCAGGGGGGCGCGCGCGCGCGCGTGCGCGTGCTGCCGAATCAATTTCAGCGCCGCTGAATAGAAACCAAAAAAAAAACACCGCGCGGCACCGCGCAACGCGGTTGGCTGTGCGCGGGACGCTAATGGCATTTCCAACAAATTAACTGCCTCACAGTTGCTGTACCATTAATTTTCAAAGAGTGCGATATTCAAAATTTACTTTATTACGGTGCGTACATTTCTGGCGTGTAACTTGCACGATTTAATTCCGCCTAATAGATTGCTTTTCGTGCATGCTTTGCCGTTGTGTTTATTAAAAGGGGGCTCTTCCGCATTCTTGTGCTTCTGAACCATTCGCCTCGACACGTCGGGCGCGTACATGAGGTTACCACAAACGTTGGGTACTGCGTTCGTGGGTTTTACATCGGTTGCGTTTTTTGCAAACAGGTTGAATATTCGGACAAATCAAACGCAGTAATAGTCCTGCAAATCCCCAGCAATCACTGGCAGTAAAACGAGGGTGATTCAGACGTTCAGCAATCGCCATCAAAGCGATACTCACAAAATTCAGATTTTTCAAATCCTTGGATGCGGATTATTCACAGCAGCACTGCTGACTCCACGTGGCGGGGAGCGATTTTCACGCGGGTCGTGATGGTGGTGGTGGAGGGGGGGGGCAGGGAAAGTTTCCTGGCCTCCAGGAATAAACACGAGGGCGTCTTTGAACGCGCTTCCGAATTTCTTGGTAAAGGGTCTCGGCGCTCTGATCCGCATCAAACGGGCTCGGTGCACGCGCTGACGACGTCTCTTCTAGGAACCGCGACTCGCGCCTCCAGGCCCGAGGTTCATTGGTCTGAGCCCGCGGGTGCCACGATTAATGTGTGTGGGGATTATGATCAATAGGTGTGCATTCGATTGTGCGAGGAGCGGAGAGATCTGACACATTTTAAGCCACGATAAGATACAATATTGTCTCACGGCCAAATCAGCCGTCCACAGTTATCTTTGCTTGTAACGTCTACAAAGGCAAATACCCCCCCCCCCCCCCCGATGTAACCTTTAACAGGCTGCTGGGGAAAGTGCGGTTAGCGAGCACCTATGAAGACCGCCACGGCACACGAGGAGGCGATGTGGTCAGCACCACGCCTGGCAGCCTTTGTCTCCCTGATTTTTACACATTGCACCAGGTGCTCGTTTTCGGTCGAGTTGACCTAGAGGAGGCCCCACTACTGTTTTTTGAGAATCGTCAAAGATGTTGGCCGGAGGCAGGTATCAAACTCGGCTGGGCCGCTTAGTAACGCAGTGTGCTAACCGCTACACCACCGCTCCACCCAAGGTACATACATACTTACACGTGTATCCACTCTGTTGAAAGTACCATCATTTAACATTAAAACAAATATTATTTATGAATCTATTGAAACTTCTGCTTCACAATTTCCACGTTAATCACACAATTTAGCAGATGGGCACAAATACACATGTCACAATGAAGTATTTAAATATGTATAGTAATTGATTCATAATTGATATGCCACTCTGCCGGAGCACAAATCAATCAGCCACTCTATCAACACACAAACACTTCGTGAAAAAAAACATTTAATAGCCTGAATCAACTGCGACAATTTTATGTATATAACTGGTAATCCTCTGCATTAAGGCAGCATCATTGCTTTCACCATGTGGTGCGATGTACAAGTATGTCCACTGCTGGATGCTGGAATTCCCCACGCGATAAAGGTCATAGAGTTAATTTAACCATACTTCACCGCGCCGGTCATTGCGGATTCGTGAAGGAGGGGAGCATAGACATGTGGACATGGAAGTGCAGCAATTCACGTCCTGCGCCCTCACCCGTCACAGCGCTATCCAGGCTCAAAACCTGCTGAGCCTGCGAGCTCTGATGAGACGGGTGCATTGCACGTGACCCGGCCACGTGGTGCGACACGTGGCTCGGCCACGTGGTGCGACACGGCGCCATGTTCAGCATCCTCGGCACTGTCAAAGGTGAAGCCCCGCAAGTAGTTGCCACTTCAGGCGGAAGAGGCTCCACGAAGCGTGAGCTCAAGGGCCCCTTCTCGAGGGCATTTGGCCTACTCTTCCACACTGGCCAGGCGTCTTGTGCAAGATGACTGTGGAGGGTGTCTCGTGACGCGCGCGTTGTCTCCGCGTGATGCACTGGAGCGCCATAGGAGGTACGACTGTAAGTACATTTACCAACACACACACATCACGGGCAGCTTGTCAACGGGGGCGCAATGTCCATGCATCGCGACCTCCGTTTCAGAGGCGAGTCTTGGGGTTTTCCACACAACCGGTTCACTGTCCGTGAAGAATCGCGACGCCGCGGGTCGTGATCTGCAGGTTGATGAACCCACGGGCGGCGAAGCAGCGGCCGCGCGCGTCTCTCGTCCTCCTCGCCTCCTCGTCCGTGCGAGCCTCCCTCTCTCGCTTGCCCGCCTCTCTCGCGAGCCCGCGGCCCCTGACGGTGTACATGGAGCAGGAGAGTTGTGTGTGTGTGTGATGGCGCTCACTCGGGGGCCCTCGGGTCGTCTCCACGTGGGCGAGCGCGGCCTCGCGCCCACAGTGGCAGTATTGGCACGTGGCCTGGAATGATTCACACCCCCCCCTTTACCCGACGAATTGTCTCCATTGCGTGTCGTGATTTATATTTTGTGATTTTCGTTATTTGGTCTAAGACTCTAAGTATAACCATGCAAAAGCCATGGCGTTGATGCTCTTCCTGTTTCACCAGAGGCCTGGGCCAGTGGTGAAACTCCACATTATTGTGGTGGCCGGGGCACGTTTCTCTATTTCACAACCCCTGTTGACTTTCCCGCAAAGTGGTAGTCGTTTTACATACCGCGGAGGGATGATGATGATGATGGGCCGAGTGAACCAGCAGCCACCATGTGGTCTCGCGACCTTCACGATCGCGAGCCGCCCGCTCCACCTGATCACAATGTAACGAAGCGCCCATTAGCTTTGCACATAGCACGTGCGTCTGCCTGTCGGTCATACTGCACACCACTTTACCACCCATCGTATGTATATGTATGTTGGACTTCTTTCGCACCGTACGTAGCCAAGGAAGGACACCAATCCCATATCCGTGACGGGCCAATCGCGGAGGCAGCGCTCTCTGTGGGCCAATCGGACGCGCCCAATTAGAAGCCATCTGCTGCTGCACGACAGTATGCACAAGAATACATTGTAAACATAAATGTGTAACATATTGTCTGATGATTTTTACATCAAAACAATTCAAATCGCCATCAAGACTCGATTAGTTATGGCCAGCTGGTATGGTCAGCTGTGGTGTTTAAATAAAGGATGGGGGGGGGGGTGTAATTATTGTGGAATTTTAAATGCGCAGAACTGTACAGTATCGTATGCCCATTTAGGAAAAAGAAAATCCATGATGCGTCTCAGATGCTGTGCACCGTTTTTTCCATACATCTCGATACACGTAAATAAAGTTCAGAGTGGTAAAGCGGTGTTAGTGGTTTGCACGCTGGTCCATGAGCTGGTGAGCGTGTGTTTATAATCATGGCCAAGAAACATCTAAACCGGTTCTAAGACCCATGCATGATGAAGTATGGTCAAACGACCACCATGATTGATGTCGCGTGGGAAGTCCTTGATAAGTACAGGGAGGAGACATCCCACGGACGAAATTGTGCATAACTAAGTGCGAGTTCACAAAAATATAAAAATAAATATTTAAAAAAATAAACCAGAATCGTCAACGGCGCCGCATTGCCTGGACGCGCCGCTCCACGCTCCGAGCATTGCTCTTCGCCACGGATCTCGTGTCCCAGCCGTGCCATGATATTGGGAACTTCGCAAAGTGCCCGCTGCACTGTCACTCGAGAGCCACTTGCCCATCCTCGGAATGCTGCACATAGAGAATTCATGCCAGTCGAGTGGTTCCCAAAGAAACAACAAATTTGACGACAAAATGTTCAGGATACAAAAACGTTGGGGTAGTAGTGGGGTGGGGAGCGGTCATTAACCATCGTGCCAGGGTGATCTTTTGTTGTTTTACGACTGAACCCAGGGAGTCGCGCGCCGTTGATCCGTCAGCGGCGAGTTTCCCCGCTAACCTCTGGTGTGCATCGATGTTTGTCACCGTCATGAATTGGGCGCCATCGAGCCCCTTCAAGGAAGGTGCCTCGTCCCAGCCCCATCGGTCACAATATTTAGCGGCAAAGTCATGGCGCAATGACTAGTCTCTGAACCGCGCGGCCGTTTGTCACGCTAACAAATGAGCGTCGCCGTTTGGTGGCGCGCACTGTTTATTTTGTGATATCGTCATTACGAAAACCACCAGCCGCAAGATAAGTGACCCAACCTCTAAGGTGACCTTTGTGTGCATCTGGCCGAATAATGAAAGTTGCTTTGCTTGTATAGGTGGAATCTATATAGATGTATAATGTGCGTGTCGCGTGTACGTCGCTTGTGTCAGTCCGCTGCTGGATGAGGGCCTCTCCATGCCGTGTGGGTCGTAGGGGGTTATTTGACCGTACTTCGCCGTGCTGGTCAGTTGTGGGTTGGTGCGCGGAGGGGGCCGAGGACCGATTCAAACGTCACTCCCCAATGCCGCTGCTGCACAGGTTTTGGCGGTGTTGCTCTGTAACTCCTCTGCTGTATTATTGTTTTGTTGTACCACGTGCCGGGAGCTTCTTCCATTCAGTCTCTGAAGAAGCTCCTGGCTCGTGGAGGGAACCGTTGGACAACGTGCCGGACGCCACGTGGTTACAGCCAGAAAACGCTACGGGCGAGTGCTTTACCCACCAACGATGTTAGCCATGTCTGAGAATCAAACTCAGGTCACCAGCTTCAGAGGGGTATACGCTCATCACTGCACCACTACTCTATCAAGCTATTTCCAAAGGGCAGGCTGTTGCAAGCAGCTGGTTCGTTCACTCGGTGCAGTTGGTGGGTAGACCAGTGGCTCTGGGAACCCGTGGCTCAAGAGCCTGCCCAGAAAGCAGCAATAACTCACCAATCCCCTAAGCGTCACACCACTCGCCACATCCTGATATGCGAGAGTGAGTGTTTACTCACCGACAAGTTATCCTTCATCGCGTGTAGCATTTCCCGTCTCGCCACAAAGTCGGAAAAGATGCCATTTTGCACAATCTGCTGGACCCCTAATGTGCCTCTCGGCCGCGTCAAGCCACGCTCCTTCGTACGACATCCATTACCCGCGGGGTGTGGGGATATTTTACGTTTACCGAGCGATGCGGATATATGATGGAATAATGTTGCAAGTTATCGCACATCTTTTACCCTATCGTCGTCATCATCATCGTCGGGTACGATCAATCCGCTGCTGGATGCAGGCCTCCCCAAGCCGCCGTCATCACTCACGGATCCGCGATGCAGCAAACCGTTCAGCACCCGCACATGAGCTTATTCCGTCGGTCCAATATCCCCGCAGCAGATGTCTTCTCGAGTGTGTTCCCTTCTTTGGCTGCCACTCCGACAGTAGTCTTAGACCGGACAGCCATCGTCTGTTGCGGTGTCGAGGTGACCTGCCCCAGCCCCCTGTGGCTGTCCTTTAGCCCATCAGAAGGGTGGCTTCCAGATTTGTTAAGGAGCATCTGCTGAGCTCCTGGCCTCCAGCAGCCCCTCTGAAATTCCAGGTGGTGGAAATTCCACATTCCTGTGGTGGGTGGGCGAGTCTACCCATAAGCCAACTACTGGTGACAGGATGTGAACTCGCAACCTTCCGATTGCGAGCCGCTCGCCCTGCCGCTGAGCCACCTGGCTGGCCGGTAAACATGAACAATTCCTATAAATGTTTGCTTATAATTTGGATAAGTTACAAGTAATTATTCTTAAGCGCAAGGTTTGGTGCTTGTGTACCACAAGTCTTAAGAATCAATTTTAACCTGTTCATTGTTACATGCGTACTACTACACCACTTGCATCCGTACTAATCACTTGCGGCCATAAAACAATAAAATCAATGGAACGGCAGTTAAATAATTTCCCAGTGAAGATGTTTATAATTGCAGAATGCACACCGATATTTATTGATTAACTTTATCCAGATGAACACAAATCGGATGTATTAATGTTTCTGTTCATGAAAGTAAAACGGCCTTGGGGCAGGACACAGCGGGGACGACGGCTCATGGACAAAGACCGGTGGTGGAATGGCACCCAGAGAGCAGGACAGCTGCGGAGGTGTAGCGATGAGTTCAGCTCGTGGACACGATGTACATCGGTTGTGCAGGATCAACTCGGAGTATGGATTGCAGGACCGTGAGGGATGACGATGGTATCGGGAGGCCTTCACCCTGCAGTGGATTGACCATGGCTGATGATGTCGATGTTTTAAAAGAAGGTGACGTTGAATACAGACACGCATGCACACTCGTTACAGAATTGTGCTTTCCTGCACATGGGGATACCAACCAAACTTGCTACTCATTCCATGAATTATCCTGAAAAAGTGGGACATTAAAATAAATAACCTGCCTGGGCAGTTTATTGGTACACCTGGTTTTGATAAATGATCTTTATTTTATAGATTTATATTAAGACATTCCACCTGAATGACCCCTCGAGACGGAACATCTCGATTGCAACGGCGTCCAGGAGCACCAACGTAGGCGCGTGCGCCTAGACCCGACACGCAGTGACACGTCTTGACCACGTGGCGTTCGCTTTGGGGGGGGGGGCCTTCACCAGGAGTATGACCTCACTCGCGACTCTGCGCGTGTGCACGCCGGCGGGCCCGGCCACGCCGAGGCAGTCGGCGCGCGGTGCCGCTGCCGCGTCGTGAGTAACGGTCACCGTGTTCGTCGCTCTTGTTAATTTGTCTCCGGGATCTCCCATCTGCACCTCGGCTCGTTAACATTCATCACCCAACTCCGTTGTAGTCTTGGCCGCGGTATGCTTGCCCACTCTCGAGTGGAACGCCCCTTGGGATTGTATATTTTAATGGCGGCAACGTCGATATGGGTGGATCGGTGGTGCAACAGTGGTTCGGGCCCTGCGCTATGGACCCTGCAATGCCAGTTCAAGTCCTGGTCACAGCTAACATCGGCGGCAAGTGATATCATAACCGGTTCCGCCCTCTCTCTCCCCCCACCCCCTAAACCGATCCACAATAACCGGCGTGGTAAATTATAATCAAAACACCGTGACTGACATGGTGTGAGAACGCTTTCATCCGTTGGTGGATTGAGAATGTCTGAAATGCATTATTTAATATCGTTATAATAATAATGGCAGTGCCTTTTATATACCCAGGAAAGACTCGGGGAGTCTCAAGACTCGTTTCAAGTAACCAGGCTCAAAAGCTGCTGCTTAGCCTCCGAGGTCTGCAATTGGGCGCATGGCAGGGCGGTTCACGCAGGCCAGACGGCCGCGTTGTGTCCGCACAATTCATGGTCGCGATGGGTGTTTAATATCGGCCGCCCACGTCGCCACGTGTAGCCGGGATTCACGGTGTCCCTCCGCATGCCTGCCAGTGGAGCCCTGGCTGTAGCTGTGGCATCTGGATTACTGGTTTTGATTATTTTTTTATAACAATTTTTTCATATAAATGCCTCCGTTTTGCGAGCGCTTCAATGGCGGCATTCATTTCTACCGAATCAAATGCCTCGTGCTAAGTTTACAGAGCAAGGCAACAGCGGTATTTGATACTCATTTAGTGTTTGTCTTCGTGGAATCTGAGTAATACGTGGTCTATAGCATGCTAAAAAAAACTTCTAAATCCATCGGGCTCATGTGGTTGTTTGGCCTTTAAATTGCCCAATATTCGATTCCCTTTGATCTTCGTGAACAATTTCTATATTCCTGATGAGAGACTAATGGGTCTGCTTTGCTTTTCTTCTTGAATGGGAAAACAACATTATTGCGGCATCATTTCGCATTTGAAGTATTTCATTTCTGCGTAAACATTTAGTAAATAGGTCCAGCGACATTATAAGATGTCTTCTGAGAACTGGTTTGGAGAAATGATAGGGTAAAGATAAATGGAGAGCGTATTTACCCCCTCCGATGCGATGGATATGCGAACCATGGGAATCGATTAGAGGACTTTACAAAGGAGGCCAGAGAGGTTTTTTCTAACGATGAAGTAAACTAACATCATGATGCATGAGAACATACTCTTTGGAGGGACACAACTGCAAAACACATCGGAGTATGTACGTACGGTATACCGAAACACATGATTCATGGCAGACCGGGATCAAAAGTGATCAAACAAACAGGTGAGAGTGCAGGTTTGCATCTTTTTATTTTATTTAGAATTTTAATCGTTAACAGAGGAATTAGCAATCAGTGGGCACTACGACCTGCTGTGATGTGTCAATTATAAACATGGACCCAGTGGCAAAAAAAAAGAAAACTGACCAAATGCACAAAGAACAACGGACAGATGCATGCTGGGGATTACACCGAGTGACAGAAACAGAAACACGTGGATCAGAGGACACATGTAAATGAGAGATATCGCATTGACCGCCGTGAGAGAGAGTAGGCGTTGGCAGGACACACACCGCGAGAAGGAACGATATCTGATGGATTAGCCCGGTGATGGAACGGCAGCCAGAGGACAAAACACACCGAGATCGAGTGACGAGATGGTGTGCGGGAATGAGATGGATTGTGGCACAACGAGACCGGTACGGGGAGGCCTTCATGCGGCAGTGAGTAAACCAGCGCTGACGATGATGAGGATGCCACAGGCTTTCCAACTCGAGCGGAGACCTTGGCACCAAGCTGGAGTTTCAGCCACCGCGATGGCTATCATTGTTTTTTTCCTTAACCGGCTTGGGGTGTGAGGATAAATAAGTAATATTTAAAAAAATATTTTTTTTAAACACGCTTTAATGAAATGTACCGTACGAGTAATGGCAGAACTCCACGACTCCAGGAAGTGGCCCCGAAGCTTGCCATAACGTAAGGGGCCGTGGTGATTTACAGCCAACGTCAGTTGAGCGTGGACAATTAGACCCAAGCCGAAACATAACATAGTATTGTCATCAGTATGACATACGACATTGGGAAGTGGGTTAAAATTGAGTTACAAGATTTGAGGATACGACAACAGACAGAGTTGATGATACAACAGACAGAGTGAGTTAAATAAAAGCGTGTAAAAAGCATTGCTCCTGGGGTCGATAAAATTAGTACCGCTTAGTGTGCAAGCTAACAGTGGTTGTCCTATGGAGAGACTCGCCCTTGCAATAGGAACGTGGAATTTCCACCACTGGCTCTGCAGGGCTGTAAACAGGAGATGAGCGCCAATGGCCTCGTTGTGCTGAGCTGAGCATCACTTCGACTCCTCGTTCTTTCTTCGATCCCACACACAGAACAGAAAGTACTGTGATGAAGTCAACTTGGCTGATGGTATTAGTGAAAGAGCAAAACTACTCGACAGCTGGGTTTGTTAAGAATATACATTCAAATGTGCATGTCAAAAAAGTCCAAAAGATCTACTGCTCAAACGAGCATGCAGTCGGTGTGCATCTCCTGTTTACAGGCCTGAGCCAGTTGTAGTTAATTCCACATTCCTATGGTGGGGGAAAGTTTATCTATAGGACAACCACTGTTGATCTCGCCACAAAGTGGTACTACTTTATACGACCCTGGAAGGATGATGGGCCAAGTCAACCCCAAGCGGGATATGAACGCGCAACTTTCCGATTGCGAGCCACTCGCTCTTCCGCTGAGCCACCGGCAGCAGAGCGAGCGCAAGGGATCTGGTAATGGCAGGCTAATGGCTCGAACGGTGCTCATCCGAACACACAGGTGCCGCGAACGCTCCAGTCGCAGAGCACCGGGGCGGTGCGGAGCAGCAAATCGCTCGGTAACGACACGCTTCCCACTTTTACGGAACTTCAAACGGGAGCGAGCCTCCGCGCTCAACGGAATATGAAAAGGGGCCACCCCCCGTCGGCCCGAGACGGGCGCGCATCGACTCCCAAGCGAGGGGCCGCTCTAGACTCGACTTGCGTCGATGATCGTTCCCGTCAATGGGACGACGTCGGTCGTGTCGTGCCGCCGCTTTGTCCCGTCGCGCCGCTGCCGCGAGACTCTTCCCTTTCGTTTCTTTCCAGCCGAGCGTCCGGGAAACCGCGTGGGGAGGGACTTTGAAAGGCGACGGATTCGTCCTCGTCATGTGGACGGCGAGTGGGTTGGAGGTTCCGCTGGGCTCCGCGCGACGTGGTTGGTGAGCGCCTGCACGGAATCCTGCACAGTCGACAGCAGCCCCATGGCGGGGGGCAACAGGGGGACCCCCCCCCTCCTCCCTGCCCACCTCGCTACTGAACTCTTTGCCCCCTCCTTTCTAAATTTCTTACGTTCAAAATAAATGAATGTAATTTTCTGCTGCTTAAATGAGGCATCGGTGCTCGTCCTCTTTACAGCCCTGAGCCAGCGATGGAAATTCCCCATTCCTATGGCGGGGGTGGATTTCTCCATAGAAACGACCGCTGTTCATTTCCCCAACACGGCGGTGCCAATTTTATCGACCCCGGAAAGATGATTGGCCGAGTCGACCCACAACCGGGATTTAAAGTGGCAGCCTTGCGAGAGTGTGAGCGCGAGCCGCCGACTCTACAGACATCGACGGTCAAGCGGAAACTTGCTGCTGCGGGATGTAGAGCCAGCGGCAATTCCGCATGTTTCTTTCTGATGTGCATCAGGGTGGCGGGGGGGGCTGGGAGCTCGCGAAGGCCGCACGACAGGCAGACGCAGCTCATCGCACTCCTCCGGTGTAACGAAAGGAAAAGTAAAATTAAGATTCTGATACTCGTTCCGTTTTGCATTCCAAAGTTTGTTTAGCGTCGACTGTTCCGTGCTCCTCCCCCACCACCCCCCAAATCTCAACAAGTTCTCGCCACGGTGCCGGCAGACGCAGCGACCAAGTCGTAGGTGCGGGCACAGGGGGGGGGGTGCACGGGGACGACTGCCCCCTCCCCGAGACTCTCTCTTGGGATGAGGGCCACCGAGTCTCTCGGTGGCTCTCACCTGCTGTGGAATAACAGAGATCAATAACAGAGATGATTATCAATATCAGAGATCTATAATACATATTGTGAACGTGGGGTAAGTCATGTGTCCCCTAAATTATTCACGTCCATGGGTCCCCTTGGCTACTTGCCCTTCCCACAAACTCCCAAATGGGTCCGGTGACCCCCCAGTTGATCAATTCTGCACCCTAATTGACTATCGGGACATTTTTGTTGATAAGGCATCAAAATACAAAATGGGCCTTAATCCAGCAGTGGGCTTGGTCTAGGCAGATGTTGATGACGAAATACAAGAGGCATCTTATTATTCTGTGCCAAGTAGGAATGCATTGAATGAGTAGCAGACTCTTTACACATTCATCCATTTGAAGTGTCGATATTAAATAAACGCGAAGACGTGGAAGTGGGATGCGGGGGCAGCGTGATCGGGGTTGCATTAACGTCTCGCGTGATAATCCCGCTTGGAGATGCCTCGTCTCCGATGCGCTCTCTCTGTCTCTATCTCGCCTCTTGTTTACTTATTCACTCACGGCGTTTCCGCTCGAATGTAAAAATAACGATGTTGGAGATTCCACCACCACCTCAGGCCAGCGACCACCCAACCCAACACCCCCCACTCGTGAGACAAAACTACATTCAGAACTGATTCGCTGCTCAAATTCCACGTGGCGATGGAGTCGGACGGGGGAGCCTCGGTCCCTCCGTAGGACAACCGCTGTTAGCCGGCGGTGGCACTCGTTTTATTCACCCGCGGCGTGGGCGGGGACGATGATGGGCCGAGTGACACCGCGGCCTCTGTGTAGGACGGATGTCGATACAGACATTGCCGCGAAGTGAATACATTGTCTTGTCTAACACGTGTCTCTGTCTAACATGTGTTATTGCCAGGCCGTCACTGTATGATGCATTGCACTGTACACGCCGGATCGGCGTGGCGCAGACGTGGGGAGGGGACAGGGGGGAGGGGGCAGGGTGGAAGGGAGGGAGGGAAGGGGGCTTTTGCAGCCCCCATGGTGGTGGAGCGAGGCCCCTGCCCGCTGCAGCAGCGAGGGGTGGCCGCGGCGCGAGCTGACGCCGTTCCGTCGTACCACCATCATCATCATCGTCGTCGTTGTTATTAAACGAGGAGATAGTGGTGAATTAACGGCACACGTATCGCAAAACATTATTAATATATATACAAAACAATAACGATGATGAAAGTATGAATCGCTGCACGATTTCGAGTAAGATTTGTTTCGCGACCCTGTTCGTCTCCCCCCCCCCCCCCCCCCCCCCGGCTTCACCAGGCAGGCGGCGGCGGCGGTGGTGGTACATTCTGTCTGGTGACACACTTCGCAGTGGTACAGCCCGTCTCGTGTCGCTCCAACCCGCCTGTGGCTGCAGTCCGCCCCCTCTCCTCCTCCTCCTCCCCCTCCCCCCGCTCTCTCGCCCGTCCCACCCGTCACGTCGTCCACGCGTTGCGCCGGCGCCCTTGTTTGTGGCTACTTAGGCGCACGTCAGCCGCCAATGACATCCCCGACCATGACCCCTGCCGAGGCTCTCGATGAGCCAACGGAGTAGCCGGGCACATTTTGAACGCCGACGGACGGAGGACGGAGGAAGGACGCGGCTTGGCTTTAAGCGTGGGAAATCGGACGTGGCGGAGCCGAACGGAATTGGGGCTGTCGCTCCCGCACGCTTATTTCCAGGAAAAAGCAGCAAAAAGCCCACGGTGCCTCGAGAGCGACGCTAATGCCCGATGTGGATTTGAAGTCGTGCGCGCCACCGTTCGTGGTCGCGCGCCGTCCCCGAAGCCACTTGGCCGGGTTACGAGTGCAGCCACGGCGGCCGCTTCACGCCGGGGTCGTCTTCCCCGGTTTAAATGGCTTCGTTGTGATGCAGCGCGGTTCCGCAGCGCTACCGCCATCATTAATTCACGTGGGGAGGCCGCCCCGACAGCTGGTTACTTACATAACCCGAATGGATTCGGCCATAGATCAAAGTGTTCTTCACACGGGGGAAAAGGCAGCCTGCTGAAACTCCACCTATTATTAAGAAAATGCATGCAAGCCGGCTGAATGTATTACACACAAAGATATGCTTTCATGGCTCCATTGCTTTTTTTTTAAATCAAAAGCCGACCGACAATGCAAGTCACGAGCGCTGTGCGCTCGAGAGAAACTGAGGCGCAGAGCCGAGAGCGAGGCGGGTTCACGCTGCGGCAACGACGATGGGTGGCGATGGTGGTGGTGGTGGTGGCGATGGCGGTGGTGCCACCGAACGTGGTGGCAGTTTGCGGCGATGTTTTACAGCCAAAATGGTAATTGTAACCACTCCCGCGAAGGCGCTGGCGGGTGATAATGGTGGATAATTGCGACGGCTCAGACGACAGCGACCACGAGGGTGGCGCTCCCCTTAACGTGGCACGCACGACGGCAGTCGAGTTTTGCCGAGCGGAGACGTTCGACGGCGCCCGCTCTCGATCCGCCGTCTGCCCGGTGGCGCTGGCGCGCGCCGCTTTACAATTGAGAAACCCTCGCGACCCGCTCGGTCCGGAGCCTTCGCGAAAACCATAGCGCGGTATGGCAAACGCCATCGAAGGGCTGAATTAGCGGAGCACGCGGGTCTCGCCCGGCCGCAGCAGCACGCCACCCACACCAGGGGGGGGGGTCCTGCAGACTGTGCCACCCGATCAGGCCGCACGTGCGTGTGATGAAGCTGGTGCAGTGGCACTGGCGGAGCGCTCGCTGCCGACAGGAGACGGTGCCGCATGGACGGTTCGGACGTACTTTGCTGTGCGTGCAGTGTCCGGCTGGAGTAGGTTCATAAGCAGCTCGGTGACCTTTGCTGGATTTGAGCCACACGTCACGGCGAGCTCATGGCGTGCAGCGGATCGTGCGCTGCGTCACGAAACCCGGCGACCCGGGTTCGATTCCCGTCCTCGGCGGACATCGGTGGCGAGTCAAATCCCAACCGGCCCTGGACGCGCCCCCTCTACTCAGTAACCCACATTGCCCAGCGCGGTGAAGTATGGTCAAGCAACAACCATGGCCGACATCGTACGGGGGCAGGCCATCACCATCCAGCAGTGGATTGGAAAAAGCCTGAAGAACACGTACACGTGTGTATATATTAAAAAAATCGGCTACATGTAACCGCATGACATGCATTGGAAATAATTTAAAGAGAATGGATTTTATTGGAGAGTGGGTGGATTGCTGGAGGCTAGAGAGGGAAATGAGACGATGATAAGGTAAAGGTGTAAATGAAGGCACTTCACTGGCAGAGAGTCGAACGGAGGGGGCTCTGAGGCTGCACGTGAACATGGGGAGGGAGTGAAAGTTGCGTTCCACCAGGGGGAGGGAAGTCCAGGCAAGGAGCGACCTCCTTCCGCCTTGTGAGATCACCATTCGCACAGCCCTCGCCTCACGATAGGGCTTCATTTACAGAGGCTAAGGGCCGAGCGCGACTGGTGAACGTTTATAAGGGAGACTTACCGAGCCTCGGTGTTTATAAGAACATTTTTTTGACTTTGGTGTCAATTTTCACATTTGAAGTGTAAACAACGGTGCCGCTACATAACGGCCTAGCAGTGCAAGTGAGGTCCCGAGATCTGCGATGTTCATTTTGCACGAGACCGCAACAATTCGGTGGCACTGGGCAGCGTCAGAAGTGGCCCGCGCGTGCCCATGGGTGTCCATGGGTGCCCGCCGTGGGCGGTCGCGCTGGCACTGGTCGCCAACGCTCTTGCCCCTTACGTTTCCTTTTCTAAACAAAATCTGAACGGTGAGTGAACATTTAGAAATCGGTAACTCGAGCGAAAAATCGAGAAATCGTTTTTTGGCGCGGGCAAAAGGCCTTCAAATGGAGAGGCGCACGGCACCCGCGTTAATCACACCCACGGCCACAGGAGTCGCGTTTGTTTACAGTTCTTACATAAACGGGTTTTCTCTTGCCGCGCGCACACGTCTCGGCCGAGAATTCCAGCGCATGTTGTGAGAGACCTGTCTCGGGTGTGAATTACAAGCCGGTTCGCTCCTTACCCCCACACCGCGTCTCCCCAATCTCCCCCCCACCCCCCAACACTGCAGCCCACCCCCTCCTCCTCTCCTCCCTCACCCCGTCTCCTCCCTTGCCACCTACTTCACAAACACGTGCCAAAAGGTTCCTGGGGCTTGCGAGGTCTGCGGAGTTAATGAAAGAGGGTGCTTGCCTAATTGGGCTTAAATGCGGATCGATTTGGGGGCTTGCGGGCCGGGTGCGGCCCCGAGTAATTAAATGCTGGCCGCCGGTCTCGCATCGATTGGTGCGCGGCGCTTGACTCGCTCACGGGGGGCGGCAGGTGGGGTCGAGGTGGGAGAGGGCTGCGGGCTGCTGAGACGGCGGTGGGGCTGCGGTGGGTCGACGTTTTTTTCCGGCGCGTCGATGCGTCGTCGGGTTTTCGTACGGGGCGCGTCGTTTTCGGCTCTGACGTCTCTCCCAACGTTTCGCTGCCAGCTCGCCGCCGGGGAGAAAGAGACGATGGTTCCCCGGCACTCGGGGCGGAAAGGGGAGGAGGGCGTCGCGCCGAGCCACGCACGGCCCGGACATGCACCGGAGAGCCGCCAGCCGCGGAAACGTACACGGAGTGACGCTTCTCTGGATCTGTTTCAGCAAACTGTGAGCGCTGAGCGTTTGGATGCCTGGCTGCCCGTGTGTCGTCTGTGTCAAGTTGTTGTTGCTGCAATAATGCTGCTTATGTCACCAGCAGGGGAACAGGTCGCCGAGGTCACGCGTGTGTCGGCGTGTATTTAGTTGCTATGTGACTCTGGCCAGAAGTGGCCCCGCGGTTCAACGAGCGCTGGGGCGGCGTTCGTCTCCTCTCACGGTGCCGGTTTCCGCTGAGTGGACACCGGCACCGGTCTCCACCGTACGACCAGTCCCGCCAAACCTCCTGACATCACGAGCCGCATACCAATATCTTCATACGAGACACAGGATGCACACGCTGGTCACGTGGCAGGCTCAGCTCGTGCTGCTTGGCTGTGGAGTTTTGAATTAAAAAAAAATCTGCGGGAACTCCCCGGGGGCACTGACGTCCGCCTCTGCTTCCATGGGCGTCCGCAGATTTTTTTTTCGTTTCAAATAACGTTGTGTCGAAAAGTAAAAAGAATGGTCGTGTCTGTGTCGAGCCATGCTTGAACTGTCCGGGAACTGCACGTGGCCCACGAGCCACTGTTTGGCCACCCCCTATATGTTAGATACAGTGCAGGGTATATGCATATAGGGTTCCCAAAAAGTGGTACTAAGTTTATACACCTCCGAGGGATCGTGGGCTGTGTCCAACACCTTCCAGAATTTGACCTGGCAGCGTTGCGATTGTGAGTCGAATACTCTGACTGACCACAGTGGCAGCTGGCGAGATATGTGTCCGTGGTCATCCGTCCCCCAAATGACAGAGAATGGCATCTCGTGTCACCCAGCGCATGCTTGCGTGCATGTGGTGTCGTGTTGTGTCTGTGCTGTCAACGTTATCACGCGAAAGGGGAATCATTTACCAGCTGAATGCAACTTTCCTGTGGCTCTCCGATGTGTTTGGGGGTTGTGCCGAGTGCTGTTCACCATGGTGTCCGACGTTCGCGCTCCAGTGGCTGGGAGCCTTTTCGGGACTGAAACCAAAAAACAGAACAAAATGTAGCAGCCGTAGAAACGTGCGAAGCAGTTCTAGATATCCCTGCGTGTCACATCGCAGCCCAACGACGTGTCGAATATCCCCGATTCCTCTCGTGAAGTAATCAACTCATGGCTCCGTCGGCACAATCCATGCACAAACCAAATACGCAGAGAATATGGCCCTGCATGTGGAAAGAAAAAACTGTAAATGTGTTTTGTACAAAGCCCATTAGCCACACGGCCTTCTGGGAGTGCATCATTTCAGCAGCATCTATTCAGCACATGGGGTAGGGTACAAATATTCTTTTAGGGACAAATATGTGAAGAACGCACATTGTCTGATTTATTTATTTGTTTCATTTATTTTCCGTAACAAGAATTGTTATATATTCCCTTTCATGAAAAGGTCTTGGAATCAATTTTAGTTGGTTTTTGAATGGTAATCCGTGTGCCACTTACACCTTTAATGTTACACGGTCGGCCTGTAATTCATTCATTGCTATTCCACACTTGTAATTGTTAACACCGTCAGTAAGTAGTGAAATAGAGTTACTCATAACAATGCAACATTTGCAATGATTTGCCCATTAAAACCTTCGGAGAGCCTCGAGACGCGTTTCTGAGAGGGCCTCTGCATTGGATTTTCACGAAGGGTAGAACATTTCTATTCTAACATGACGGGGGATATCGCTCGAAGCGCCGCACAGACGGGTTCACGAATCCGCTTGCTGCATTACCAAGAGAGAGTTGCCATGGCTTGGAGAAGCCTTCATCCAGCAGTGGATCGATGACGATGGTAATGATGAGTACGTTACAGTAGTTGAGCTCTCGATAATAGCAATCGGCAACGATTTTCTTTTATTAGCATTGATAACCCAGTGGGTTACATGCCGGATACTTGATGAGATGACCTGATAATGGATTATCCATGCTATCACAGATAGAATGGGCCAATTCTGACCACATAAAGCATAGATAATGGGGGATGGATTGTGCACCAAGGGAAATCGCATTGTACATTAATGAACTCTGCATTATTGGAGTTGATGTGTGTCTGAAACCAGTCCTTGGCCTGCCCTAGGTGGACTCAGCCTTATATTATTACCTGGCTACGTGCATAAATATTAGCACTAGGGAGACGAAGGTGGCTGGGTGTGGTACTAGCCAATCGACCGCATCGTGTGCAATGAAGCGCCTTAACCGGTGGCTCACTCGCAGCCCCTGCAACGATTCTGTTAAAGGCCATCCAGGGGATGTTCGTATTTAGAGTGTGTGTCTGTGTGAGTGCATGAGTATCTGAGCATATACTTGCCTGCGAGCGAGTGCGTGTACGTGTGTGCGTATTTTCTGGCCGAGTGCGCGGGTGCAGTGCGTGTACGTGTATTTGTGTGAGTGTGTGCGTGTATTTGTGTGAGTGTGTGCGTGTACGTGTATTTGTGTGAGTGTGTGCGTGTATTTGTGTGAGTGTGTGCGTGTATTTGTGTGAGTGTGTGCGTGTATTTGTGTGAGTGTGTGCGTGTATTTGTGTGAGTGTGTGCGTGTATTTGTGTGAGTGTGTGCGTGTATTTGTGTGAGTGTGTGAGTGTGTACGTGTATTTGTGTGAGTGTGTGCGTGTATTTGTGTGAGTGTGTGCGTGTACGTGTATTTGTGTGAGTGTGTGCGTGTATTTGTGTGAGTGTGTGCGTGTATTTGTGTGAGTGTGTGCGTGTATTTGTGTGAGTGTGTGTGTGTACGTGTATTTGTGTGAGTGTGTGCGTGTATTTGTGTGAGTGTGTGCGTGTACGTGTATTTGTGTGAGTGTGTGCGTCCACTGGGGATAATAATGTAATCAGAGTCGGTAGCTTGGTGCTTGAGCTGCTGTCCATGCACATCAGTGGCTATCAATATTTGATGTCTGACCCTGTCCTGGGTCTCACCCAGGTTAACTCAGCCTAAAATAACTACGCTACGGTGAATTGCATCACCAGCAGGAGGGACGATGTTGCCTGGGTGTGACACCATGCCCCCCACTCCTCCCCCGCCACAATGACCTCTTAGTTAATCATCTATACAGCCACTCTCAGTCCACCCCATTGGATGAAGGCCTCCTCAAGCCAAGCCTTTCATGGGAGGGGCGGGGGAGGCTCTGACCATACTTCTCCACACGTGGTGAAGAGGAGTGTGGAGGGCAGGATGGGTTCTAATTTCGCTCGCCACTGATTTTCGCCGTGTCCGGGAATCGAACTCGGGTCACCGAGTTTATCACGCGCCATGCTAACCGCTGTGCCTCCGCTCCCCCGACCCAAAAGTATTCCTAGACCACAAATCTGTGCACAAGTTGCCAACCGTGCTAATCTAGCGTGTGACGGTCAGTGCACGAGAGCACAAACGTAGCTACAGATACAGGACCAGCATCACGTGTCTGACCTGGGGACCGAGGTATAGGCGGAGAAACGGAAAGGTCAAATTTGTGGAGGTTGTATATAAAAGGCAATGATTTACCACACACAGATAGCAAAGCACTTGAACACGTTCGTCAATAACACTGTGGCCTTAAAAATAAAATACATTTTCAATGGGCGACGTTTCGAGCAGCGGCGCTTCTCCAGAACACGGGATAGGTTGCCAGACGTGGGGAAATGCTGGACTGTGCTTTAGAAGTGAGCGGACGTGCGTGGGCTTAGGAACGCTTTCATATTGTAATTGAAAATATATAATACAACCATCCCCTGCCACTCGGTGTGGGCAGGTAATTAATTAATTAATTTGGGCAGCAATGCGACGGTCGGATACGTGACGTTGCCCTGTACGTTTGTTTGGCATAGTCGGCGGGACGTAGCGGAGCGATGGTTCTCGAGGCGTGAAGAGGGCAGAGGGCTCGCTCACAAGTGCCGACAAGTACCGACAAGCACGGACGGCGTGCGGCAAATACTCGCTCGCGCACGGTCACAACCGCTCCCGTAGTTTACGCCGTTCGGTCGCACAACACACATTTGTGGCCTGTTTTTCTCCCGACCGCTCCGGTGTGAGACTCTCACCGAGGTTCTTAAGTGGCCTCACGGGAAAATTAGTCACGTGCCGGACAACTCTGCCGTCTCTCTGCCGTCCCTCTGCCGTCTCTCTGCCATCCCTCTGCCGTCCCTTTGCCGCCGCCGCGTGGGGCCCCGGTGAGCTCAAGGCCTCGTGGTGCCGGTGATCGATGGCGCGCGAGGGGACCCCGCCGCGCGCCGCCTCCGTTCCCCCCCGCGCCGCACGGCCCCCCGGCGCCCGGCCGGGGGGCCGCCAGCTCGTTCGTGAACGTGCGGGCCCCCCCCCCCCTCTTGCTTCGTGCAGAGCGAGATGAAAAAAAAATTCTCTCTCGCCTAGTCCATAAATCAGCAAACGGGCGCTGCCTCTTTATGGGAACCGCAACGGAGACGGAGAATTCGGCTGCTTTGTTGCTTAAATCGATAGCGGCGAGAAGCGCACCAGGGTCCCCGCTGGCCCAGGTAGTTTGTGGAGTTTACGAGGGGGCAGGCGAAAGGCTTTGCAAGACGAGACACTGAAATGTGTTGTGCGCACTTAATGATATGCTTATTTTGGATCTCCTGTTTTACGTTCACATAATAAAATATTTTATGATAATGCGTGTTGTATAGTGCCCAGGACATGAGTAAGTGCACGAGGCAGCGTCTTCTGTTGCTCAGCGCAGGCGTCTGAAATGCCCTCCCTGACATCATCATCATCACCATCGCGGTGGTATCTCACGCTACAATTTAAACACAGTCCCCGTGCTAATGTATTCACTGCGGTGGTTCAAGTGAATCCCTGTTTGTATCAGGTGCGCTTTTTTTTTTATTCATTTTGTTTTCACCGCTTTTTTTTTAATCATCAACAGCATCATCGTCATCCTCCTCAGATGGGTGAGATAATCGTCACTGGTGTTGGCCGTGAGCGGCAATCGAACTCGGGTCGCCGGCTTCGTAGCGCGGCGTGCTAACCGCTACACTACCACTTCCCCCATGAACACATGCGCTCACACGCTTACACATACGCACACTAATGAAACGCAACGCTATTACGATTTGGCAGGTCACGTAAAAAATATGAGAAACGACGATTATAATTATTGTTATTTCCGTGAGCCCGCGGACACGGGCCCACGCGGCGACGCTTGTTGCAGAGCAACGCGAGAAGTTCATCGTCGCTTGCGGCGGCGGCGGCGGCGGCGTGAGTCACGGCGAGCCGTCCCCACGCTGATTCCGCTGCCACCGCTGCCACGACGCGGGGGGCACGCGGGGGGCGCATGGGCACAAGGGGCACACAAGGGCACAAGAAGGGGCACAGGAGCACACGGGTGCGTGAAGACGTGGGCACAAGGGGCACACAAGGGCACAAGAAGGGGCACAGGAGCACACGGGTGCGTGAAGACGTGGGCACAAGGGGCACACAAGGGCACAAGAAGGGGCACAGGAGCACACGGGTGCGTGAAGACGTGGGCACAAGGATACACGGGGCTCATGGATGCGAGGGTATAAATATAAACACACTCTCTTAGGTTTTTTTTCAGTAAAGTCACGTAGGAAAAAATAAATAAATAATGAAAATAAATAGTAAACGTGGTAGAAATAATAATAGAAATAAAATAATAAATCACGACGTTTCGGGGGCAACACAATCTTCCTTCATCAGGTGTAATAAGGCACAGCAAAATAGCTGTAGTTATAATAACTAGCAGTTATAATAAAATAATAAATCTTGTAGTTATAATAACTACAGTTATTTTGCTGTGCCGTTTTACACCTGATGAAGGAAGCTTGTGTTGCCTCCGAAATGTCGTGATTTTTTATTTTATTTTTTATTATGATTTCAATTATTTAGCATTTATTATTATTTTTTTCACCTACGTGACTTTAACGAAAGAAAAAAAACCTAAGAGTATGAATCCTTGCAGTCACGAAAGCTTCAAATCTAGAATAAACACACTCGTAGGTTTATAACGGTTGAGTCGCAATGCTGTAGCGCGGTGATAAATCTCCTCTCGATAATTTCGTAATGAAAGCAATACCTCAGCTGTGTATTACTACCACGTGGGCATGCAGACGCATGGGACACGGGGGGGGGGGGGGGGAGGCATGTGTGGAGACGACTTTATTACATCTAAGGAAGTTTGAACGAATTTGTCCAGTCGACTCTGGATATGAGTACACGCCATGGGAATAAGGGCAGCTGTGCTTGTATGCGAAGTCGCCCTCGCCTTCCCTCCACCAGCGTAATCTAAGGACGTGTTGCTTACGTCAGAGCTGGGCTTATACGAGGTGTGCTTATCCGCAGTGTTTCCTGCGCAGCGGTGACTGACTGCTCGTTGCCAATGACGGTGCTTGGCGGAGGCGCCGCTGTGGCTGAAATTCCCAGGAGATCCTTTTTTTTTTTTTCAATGAACTGGCGATAAAATAAATGGCCCTGCTTACTCAATAGTATTAGCGTTATTAATCACAACAAGTTTGTTGGCGTAATGTCCATAGCTCGTAAGTCAACCTCGACACCAATGAATCATTGCTGTTGGCTAATGAAACATTTAAAATGCTTCACAGCTACCGAGGCTAACTTGAGCATGTTTTGCTCACAAACTCCCCAAGCTTGCACACGTCAAGAGCACGAACTTCATCATTATAATAGAAACACATTGACGGCCATGGGCCAAAACATTTGCTACCCATATGATAAAGTAATCATTTTTTGTAATTATTTTGGTACAATGTTGAGCCGTGTCGTTTTGGCTTGTACCGGGTGTAGGGATCGATGTGTAAAGATGGATTCAGCTCCTGAACAAGCTCCCAGCGCGTGGAGTGAAACGTCGGACGTCAGAGGGCCACGCTAGACTAAACTATTTTTTATTTGACGAGGTAAGGCCCACTGAGCTCTTTCGCTCTTTTTTAGGATACTACCTGGCCACAGGTAGTATCCTAAAATACTTATCACGTGGACATTTATAGCAGCCAAATACTCGTAATGTTGATTCTAAATGTGATGGGAAAAACTGGGGAACCTGGAGAAAAATCCACGCGAACACGCGGAGAACACGCAAATTCCAAATATGCAGGCATTATGGTTGGGATCGAACCCACAACCTCCTGTATACCGGTCGAGGTAGTTAACTTCTCGCCACCGCAGCAGCACAACCGAGAAGATCCCGCGTGGGAGTATCGATGTGCCGCGTTGTGCAGGCTTTGCGGTTTCTTAAAACAGGCCGGCCTCATTCTTCTGATGAGACTCAAAATGTTGAAACCAGCCCAGCGTTTGGCTGCTTAAAGCAATGTTGCTACATAACACTGGTCCAGATGGTCCATAAGCTGATGGAATAAAAAACAAAATGATGTGGCGAGACAAGTCCTTGCACGGTTACCGATAGTTCTATGTCCGTTTCTGTTGTTCCGTGGCGCTAGCCACGGCCAGTGTCTGTCTTGGTCCGTGCGTCTGCACCACCAGCGGCGCAGTCTCCTCGTAGTTTATTTATTCATTTGCTTACTTCGGTTTGCCTGAGACCCACGGCACGGATGAGCAGGGAGACGCTTGGTCTTGCAGGATGGCGACGCGCCGACCGTGCCGCCGTACAGACGGACTGCGGGCAAGGACACAGCTTGCTGCGAACGTCGTGACCCGCCAGACCCTCGCAGGTGGCATTGACCGTTCTGAGATCGCCCCTTGCCAGCCGAGTTGTCCTGGACGGCGTTCTCAATCGTGAGGCACGGACAGGCGCTCGACGAGGGAATTGGCACCGGGTCACCAAATGTATTTCTCGGTGCCCGCCCCCACACGTCCACACGTCGCCTACATTATTCATGGAGTTGCAGCGCAGCTTCCTGAAGGGATCCATAATGGCCAGGCTTGTTTTCGCGGTGTTAATTACTTTTTCCTCCCGCTCGCTTTGCCACGTCGCCCCGTGCTGCTGTGGCATCCTCGCCATTTCTTCCCCCCTTAAACTAATTGGCCAAAATAATTAAGCGCGGGGCAACACGCGAGTTAAAAGGGCACACACCTCGCAGTGAGTTTCTGAACGCGGCTAACGCGCGAGTTACGCGCCTGTTGGCGTGCTCGCTCTAACCCGCGTGTGTCATCTGGAAACACGAGACCCGCACTGGTCTCGGGGCAGGAAGTGCGCGACGTGTTTTTCCTCGCTTGCGGTTAACCCAGCTTCCAAATTTAATAATTTATTTTAATTCCACTCACTTAAAAGAACCCGACCGCGTGTTTGCGCAACAGTTGCCCAGCGAGTGTGAGCGTATCGTAGTGCCGTAATTAGTACAAGGTGAGGGCGTTGTTGAGCCAACTTCCCAACAGGCCAAGCGGCCGTGTAAGTTCTCTCCGTTTGAGCACCAGTCCAAGCCTATTGCGTTATTGCTGTGGTTTAATGGAGTGACTGGTCCGTGCCATGGGCCGTTAGATTGCGGAATTTCCACCGCTGGCTTTGTTCGAGCCCTGGAGATGAATGCTGGCGCACGATCGTTTGAGCACTTTGACCCGAGGGGCTTTGACCTGACGGGCTATTACAAAACCGTCGACGCATCTTCGATTCCGAGGTGGTGTTGCGGCACGGTGAAGCGAGGAAGGCCAGCTCCTCAAGCTGCTGAAATTGAGCAGTGATGTCAGTGGTGGAGGGGAGTGTAAAAACTTCATCGTCGCCAGCGGCAGCGTCGTCGTCGGTCACCTCGTCGCCGCGCTCACCGTCCGTTCCTTCCCCCACCTCCAGCCTCGCTGTCTTCCTCGTCATCGGCGCGTGGATCAAACGCCGCCCTCGGCGCCTGTCATTTATTGGATGCGAAAGAGCATTCTCCGTGGGCAGTGGGGGTTATGTGAACCCATTATATACGAGGTATACAAATCGAAAATGATTGATCCTTACGTGCGCAGGCTTGGTACACGTGTCGCGAGCTCAAGAATCAATCTTCGTCAATAAAGCGATGGACGTGGCGTAGCAGCACCCCCAATATTTTGTCGTTTTTTTTTTATTGGTCGATCGTGAGACATTTTACGGCCAAATCGGTCCGACGTCACATTGCGTAAATTCCGGGGCGGCCCGGCGGCAGAGCGAGCGCCTCGCGGTCGGAAGCTTTGCGAGCTCGCAATCCTGGTGGTCGTCCCGCGGATAGACTCGGGGCCCCCCCCCCAATCCCCCGCAGCCGTAGGAATATTGGAATTCCCGCCGCTGGCTCGGGGCTGTAAATGGGCGGCGGTGAGCGCCAGCGCCCGGACGACTCGCCGGAGCGGGAGTGTCGCCGCGGCTCTGCCGTCGCTCCCGTCCCCGGGCGTCGCTCTCGCGCCGTTAGCGATGTCGTTACCGTAGCGACGTCGTTATCGTAACGACGTCGCAGGACGGGCAGTCGCCTTTATTTGTCGCCTGTATTTTACTTAATATCCCTTCAATGTTTAATCGACGTGTTGCATATTTTATGACAATTATAATTGTAATTGCCTCCAAATTGCAGCTCGTAATGCGAATATCTCGCCTTCTCCGCGCGCGGAGTGGTGATTACGGCGAGGAAATGGGATTCTAATGCCCACCAGCAGCTGAGAAAGGCACCCGCGTTCCAATTTCATTTTGCATCGTAGCCTTAATGTGCCCCTTTGTTTGTTTTAAAAATAATTTAGACATTCATACCGGAGTTTTTTTTTTTAATCGAAGGTTAATTGAATGCTTTACCGAGCGTGGAGCACCTCGGCCGCGTTTGCCGAGGTGGCATCGCTCGGGGTGGCGTAGCGCTTACTACCTGTAAACACAGCCCGCAGCCCACGGAGCCTTCAGAAGTGACGTACACTTAACGGCGGCAGACGGGGCGACCGGGCGGGTCGAGACTCGGAGCACACACAGAGCTGGCAAGCACTGGGATCCTGGGCTTGAGATTGACTCTCAGCCGCTCGTGATTAAACCCCACCGTGTTTTCAGGTCCAGGGAGCTGATGGTGTCATCTCGGTCGTCGGTGACCGCACAAAGCACATGTCGTGCGGTGTTGGGATTCTCACTCGATTTGCCAGCTCTGATAAGAACGATAGTTGGTTTGTCTGCCGTGCGATGAACATAGCAGGGAAATGTGGAATGGTGCACCTTTTTAGGTTGCGAATAATGAATAATAATGTTCCTTGAATAGGTCTCGGTAGTAGTTCTATGACATCTACTTCTGGGGCGGAGCGACCATTGTGAATGCAGCGGTCTGAACCCACCCTTCCCTCTGTGCCCTCCTCGCAATGCCCTGTGTGGCCATCGCCGACGGTGAGAAAGCAGTGGTCGACCTTTTATTTTACTTCATCATCAACGACAGCAGCAACAACAGGAGTGGGTAGACGCCAAACCAGCAACCGGTACAAGCGTCGCAACAAGGTGGCCTTCGTCATGATCTGGGGAACAGGAGGAGAGCGAGCAGGAGGAAAGGGTTAGACGGGAAAGAAGAGACGGAGACGAGGAAGGGCAAGGGACAAAGTGGGATGAGAATGGTAAACTCGGGAACGAGTTGCAAAACGGACTGCGAGGAAAGCGTTTGGGCTCATCCACGCGACAACTCTTGTTACCACAGCCGCTGCTGCGCTCACGAGCGCGTGGGTGCACGAGCGCGTGTGTGCTCGGGTGCGCCGGCGCGCTGGTCGGAATCCCCAAGTCACATTTGGCGTTGGCAGAAACTGGCGGCCAAAGCAGCCTTGGCCGAGAGAAGTAAACGAAGCGCTGTTCAGCAGACTGGATAAATCCCGTAATTGGTGGCAGAAGATTAGGCCGCGGCTTAGTTTGGCTTGTGCAACAGAATTGCTGTCAGGTCACTGAGTGGTGGACCGCCCTTTCCCTTCACTGCGCCCCCCCCCCCCCCCCCAGTAATTTAAAGTTGCACATAGCAGCCGCTTTGTAGCTTGCGTGTTGTGCTCGACGATTTCCCAACCGCCGTGAGACTCGCGCGTCGTGTGACGTGGCTTGTAACGAGCTCTTCTAACAGCTGTTTTTAAAGCGCCGTGGTGTCCCATTACGAGAGCCTTTTAAATCCACCTCGACTGCGATTCATCTCAATTTTGCAGGAAAGTAACCCGCATGGCCGTTACGGTGTGTGTGTGCGTGTTCCTGCGTACGTACGCTCAACTTTTTTTTCGCACCGCACGTAGCCATCCGCGCTCATCGGAGGTGTGGCATTTGGCCGCCGAAATGGGAATAATTGAGGTGGCCCAGGAGAGGAAAGCGAATGCGCTGGAGTGCGTTGGGAACATCGCGGGTGATGAGCTCAGCGCACTTGTGGCGTGTGAGAATCCTGTTGTCGTGAGCCCTAATCCGCTCAAACCGCGAACCCCGCGGGAGTTGGATATGAGGCCTCAGCGTCTTGGCATCGGATCTCCAAACCACCCGGTTCACCCTGAACCGCGTTCACCTGTGTTTATTTACTTATTATCGATCTGTGAGCAGCTCTTAAGCGTGTTACGATCATTTAATATGTTCCCTCCGATGTGTTTTTTTTGGGTTGTACCGCGTGTTGTTCGGCATGATGTCCGACGTTTCCCTCCATGTCCTAGGAGTTTCTTCAGGAATTGAAGAACTGAAGGAGCATTCCCCGCACGTGAGGTTCTTCATTTCCTGAACAAGCTTCCAGCACGTCGAGCAAAACGTCGGACATCGTGCCAAACAGGATGCGGTTACAGACGGGAAAAGCATCGGAGAGCTACACAGCCACAACTGCGAAAACCTGTGCAGTAGATTTATATTTCCCCTGACTTTAACCAAACCCAGACACTACAATATTAACAATCCCATCAGAGCCGATTTATGGCACTTACTTTGCTTTTTGGGGACATTATGTTCGAAACTTAAAATAATTAAATTTGATAAGAACTGCGTTAGACGTACAATTAATGGAACAGTACGCCCAAGCAGACGGGGCATGTCATTTCGATGCGAGTTCTGGCTAATGTTAAATTGCGAATATCTGGCGCTCTTAATTGGAACGTAGCTTCTGCGGCGTGTCCGTCGCGTGTCGCTCTAGCGTCTGGGTCCCCCGCGGCGTTGCGGAGCGACAGTCGGCACGACGCCTTTCATCGCGGCGGAGCGGACGTGCGTGTGTGTGTGTGCGTGCTCGCGCGCGCGCTTGAGCGCGGCCGGGAATTTACACGTCACCCTGCGCGGCAACACAAGCGCTTTGCCCCCCACCAGCCTCCCCCCCCCCCCGCACTCTCTTGTCACGGGGAATTTCATCAATTAGTGGTTCGCGTGAGTGTCGGGGGGTTAAAGAGCCGGGTTAAGTGAAAGCGGTGCGTTGGACGTGCGCAGCGGAGTCCGGCGCGTCGCGCGACGACGCCACGGCGGCTGCGGGTTCCTGGGTGCCCTTGATCCCTTCACCAATCCGCACTCACCAGCGTGGTGAAGTATGCTCAATTAAGGCCTTATTACAGCCGTAATTATAACCAGGGTGGCCCGCTGGATTTAAGCCACGAACGTGCTACAGTCGGGCCTCGTCGCCACGGAGATGTCGCAGCATCCCTCATCGCGACATTCTGTGCGCGCGTGCGGTGTTCCCGCCGACTGCGCTAACCGCCGACGTTTGTTATCGTCAAAAATTACGGGGCGTGGGATGCATATTTCCCGGCTGCTGATTCCGTGTCATTATATTGTCACGAAACGATAAACGTACGCACGACACGGAGCGTCGGGCGTACGCCCGCCAATTTATTATGGCGCAACTCTCGGGGGCGGTGACGCGGCCGGACAGTCGCGCGTTCGTGGTTTAAATCCAGCGGGCCACCCTGGTTATAACTGCGGGTGTAGCAAGGCCTTGTTTGGCCATACTTCACCGGGCTGGTGAGTGAGCATCGCCGAAGGGGTCGGGAGCACCCAGGATGTTGCTGGTCTAAGCCGTGGCCACGCTCGCGCCACTATCTGCGTTCCGTGCAAATCTTTGCTACGGAAGCCGCGGCTCGAGGTGGGGCTCATTGCGGGGCCTGCTCGTGTGGCCTCTCTCGCCACGGCGAGCGCACAGCGAGCGCATGGCGAGCACTCCCGCGTGGGGTGGCTTCGCGCCCACTTGCCGACGAGCGTCCAAAAGTGGCTTAGCCCTCCGAAGTGGGCTCCGTTGAAGTCGGCTCAAAATCGAACTCGTCGCCCAAGGGCGCGTCGGTGGAACTCTTTGAACGAACGATGGGGAGCGCTCGACGTCGTGAATTCGCCGAGTCGGTGAACTCCTCCACTCACGCGTCGAGCGCGGGGGCCCGAGATCCAGAGGCGGCCGCGCTCACTCGGCGCTTTGACGGGGGTGGGGGTGGGGGGCAGAGTGCGAGCACTCGGCAGCCACCCAGCCACTCCAGAGCCGGCGCTGCAGGAGCTAATTGTCTTAACGTCAATTAGCGAGGTGCCGACGAACAGATGGCGAGGGTTTAATTGCGGCGCTTTACACCGGAGGTGACCCCCGCCACCCGCGCACGCGCCGCCAGAGCTGCCGCGGCGTTACCGCTGCGTCGTCGTTACCACGTCGTCGTTACCGCGTCGTCGTCGTTACCACGTCGTCGTTACCGCGTCGTTGTCGTTACCACGTCGTCGTTACCGCGTCGTCGTCGTTACCGCGTCGTCGTCGTTACCACGTCTTCGTTACCACGTCGTCATTACCGCGTCGTCGTCGTTACCGCGTCGTCGTCGTTACCGCTGCGTCGTCGTTACCACGTCGTCGTTACCACGTCGTCGTTACCACGTCGTCGTCGTTACCGCAAAATGTTGGTCAGGAAGGAGGAACCGGTAGTCGATTAATTACATCGGTATTTTTTCATCTCGGTGCTTAAATGGACGACTGCGTGGCTTTATTTATTCATTTACTGTCAGCAATGATTTTTGCACTTCGCTTTGAACGTGGGCCATGGAAAGTGATATTAGAACTGGTCTTGGGCTCTTCTTTCGCTAATCCGCGTGGACGAACATGGTGAAGTACGGTCATACAACCCCCACGGACAAAATGGAATGGGTAGTTCTTCCGGTTTATTTTGAACTGAAAAGTGTTTTAGCCAGCCAATGAAAAATAATAACTCGGGTGTGTGAAGGGCGATGCGGTAAGGAATTATTATTTTTCTTCTCGCGCGTGGACGCCGCCGCCGCTGGGTTGCCGCTACCGAACGGCGCGTGGCGGCACTCGCAGTCACCTTCACGGCGGTTTAACCGGGAACGGTGGGGGGGGGGGGGGCAGCCGCCACCGTCGGGGGGCGGCATCCGCGCCACGATCGCCCGCACGCTGAACGAGTCGTCCGTCCTGGCGCGCGTTATTGACAACGCAAAGTCTCGCTTTTTTTAATCCAATAAATCTTGAATATTCTTTTCCGCCCGTCCGTTCCAATCCGTGAGCGCGCGCCGACACGGCAATCGCTGTGACCGAGAGATGCTGCCTGGGCGGGTGGGCGGGCGGGCGGGCGTCTCGCCAGAACATTCTAAACGTACGTAAATAAATCCCGTACACGTATCGCGCAGCCCGCGCAAAGCATTGTCCCTTACATGCAGCGTATTTCCCTTCATCCCAGAGGTAATTTTTTTCGTGCTATGCATAGTGTGGGCCATTGCCGTAGATCAGAGGGAGCTGTCATTGTGCCGAGCCAAATTTTTTGTGTTCGGCTCCTGGTGTATGCGCCTTTTTTTTTACAATCCACCCCGGAGCCTCGCTCCTTAAGTATGCCCGTATGACCTCAATCAATACACCCAGTGGGACGTAACTCCATGCAGGTTTGTACGGCGGGCAGTCAATGGCTCCGGCTGCATTAATTAGGAGCGTGTGTGTGTGCGTGCGTGCGTGTGCGAGCGAACGAGGAGTGAAGCGAATATTTGTTGGGAATGCGGGGTTCTTTTCAGCCGCGGCTCTTTCCATTTGCGCCTGATAGCAGGGGCACACACATTTAAAATGGGAATATTATTCGGGTTGTGTTGTGCCCAGCTCCTCGTGTGTGTTTTTTATTTATTAATTATGATCGCATTCATTCTACCCACGCATTTAAATGGGCATGTCATTTGTGCAGATTGGAATGTCAATGCCAAGTACCTCTGCGCTATAAATCATTGCGAAATAAATAAAGAAATGGCGCGTTTATGTTCGCCAAACAAATAACGAGGATGCAGGAAAATTACCCCGAAGAAGTGTTCGGTCTCTTGTCTGACATGCAGGGAGACAAAATATCCAGGACTCCTGGGCACAGAACCCTTTCTTTGCAGGTCTGATATGAGGCCTTGAAGGCAAAGTGCCATTGACTGCACTTGAATAAGCATCACAAATGCACACACTATTTTCGTGTGCAAAATAGAGCAATGCTTTTCCACGCAGCCCTTTATATTATGAATCTACCGCGTGTTGAATGCGTGCCTTTTAAAAAAGTAATACATTTCTCTTGGCAGCGTGGCCTTGCGATTGTGCGTGCTAATGAACACATTTCCTGTAGGTTTGTTGGCTTCGATTGAGTTCCAATTCGCTTCCCTGTCCCAGAACCCCGTCCCGACTGTGGAAAAAAAATGCCCTCTTGTAAAGCCGGAGGAACCGAGGACGAGAGAGTTCACGTTCCAAGTAATACATAATAAGTAAATAAATGGCAGTGATCACGACGTTAATAAATAAATAAACTGCCGGCCAAATGAAAACCTTGCAGAGAATCGAGAAACCCAGTCTGCATCGTGCCTTCATGTCATGCATTTGTTCACCACCACAATCATCATCAGCCAAGATGTATCCACTGCTGGATGATGAAGGCCTCCCCAAGGTGTCGCCATCTCTCACGATGATGTAACAATCCACCCAGCGCTCGCGCATCCGAGCTGATGTCATTGCTCCGTCTCTACGGGGAGCCTCTCCTCGGACGGCGTGTGCTGCCACTCCGTCGCCGTTCTCGACCAGCAGCCATCGCCCCTTCAGGTGGCGTGTCCTGCCTGGGCCCCGCTTACTCTTCTGAACAGTTGGAATGACGTCGTTTGCCCGCGTAGTTCTTCAGTCAGAATCAGAATCTTTATTGATGCTGCAGGAATCTGATGAGCCTCGAAGATTTTTTCACGCATATCCTCGTTTCCGTCTCGCGCTGAAATTCCAAGCGTGCGTCTCTCCACGCTTTCTCTGCACACTCTTCCGTTTTTGGTCTCGTTTTTGGTCGACCGCGTTCACGAACCCGCATGACATAGCGGGCAGTGGGCACGGCCACTTAATTCGCGGACACTTTGCCCCACAGCTCAAAAATACATGGGAAAAGACCTCGCTAATCACATCAGATTTGTCAAGTCGACAATTAAAGCATCAAGAGTCTTATGTGCCATTGGCATTTTTGAGCTCCGGCTTTGCAAATGCTGCCGATGTTCTAAAAAAGGATTTGGAAAATCAAGTTAATTTGTTTCACCAGGTGAGAACCAGGATAGTGTAATTTGCTAGAATTACCTGCGTCACCAAAATGACGATAGATAAAAAATAAACAGATAAAATATAGTAGAGCAAAAACAGCTGTGCCACAAGGGAAATGTTAAATGAAGTGAAAACTTTACAGGGGAATCCTCGGTGCTAGCACTGAGCCAGCACGGTGCTGAGAACCTGGCCTCGACTCGAACCCTGGGTTTTGACGTTGCATGGTGGGTGATGGCCCGAGGCTCTTCCCCAATGACTCCGCCCGTGTAAGTGACGTTCAATTCGTGTCCTTCCCAGCTCTGAGAATCGCAATTTGTTGCTTTCGTTAATATCCCACAAATAGCCATGGACTATTGAAGTGACGGGTGCCCTGAATTTGGATAATCCCAAAACAACTCGAGTGAAGTGACAACACCTCTGGCCATTGAGCCTCTGCCCACGGGGTGATCAACTGCTCACTGCGAGAGCTCCAAAATGGATATTTCTCAATCTCGCCACGCGACGCCGAGAGCACAACTGGAATATTTTTGCGGGGGCGAGAGCCCATCGAGGATGCAATGGGTGACCTGAGTCGTCATATTTTATATTTGTCGTGCTGCTGTCCCGCCGTGGTCTAACGGTCAGCGCACTGGACTTGCCGGAGCTCTTTGCCTCCCTTCTGCTGGCAGTGGTTAGAGCAAAGATATTGCAGGGCTGCACCTTAGCCACGTTTCTTCTGTCATTGCATGCCCGGAATCTTCCTCCGTGCTGTTCTCATCGATCTGCATCGAGACAAACACTTCACGAGTGGAATGCTTTTTGGAGTCTCAAAATAAGGTCGCACTCCTTGCACACGCGAAGTGCTCGCCACAAATGAACCACAACACCTTGCTGATCTCGTCACGGAGCATAGACCACCGCACGAACTCCGCTCATCCTCGCAGCAGCGGCTTCTGGCTAAGCCATCGAACAACGACGGGCACCGTGTCCAGGCGCCTTCAGACGCGCTTCTGCGGCCGTCTGGAACGGTCTTCCGATATTAGGGAGCCACTGGAGCTATGCACTCTTAAATCATTTAGATTGAAAACTCATTTCTTTAGAACTGCTTTTTATTGTTGTTTGCCCTCCCCCCCGCACCTCCAAATTGTTAACGGTTGCCTACGTACGGTGCGAAAGAAGTTCAACATACATGCAGACGCTGTGGGGTCAGAGTTCACACTGGGAGCGAGGCTGCTGGCACATCGATGAAGTGAGGGGATTTGTGAATTGCTGTCGCTGAGCGGCAGGGCTCGTTTGAGCTCCGGGTCATATCCGCTGAGGTTAAACATCATTCGTGGTTCACTGGAAAAGTTTTGTGGCATTGATAAAACATCGCGATACATGACCCTCTTGTGAAAAATAAGAGTCTGGAGACTGGAAAAGTGGTGTCTTACCTGGATAAGTAAATGTCAGTATTATTGGTATCTTTACTGCACAGATCTTAGGTGCTGTATAATCAGTGCAAAACTTGTTATATATGTGAGTAAGTGCGGACACACTTTCTTCCAGACAAACTATAACTCTGAACAATATTGCACAAAATAAAAAAACATTCGGAGCCCTATAATGTCATAAGTGCATATTTCCCATAAACATGTTATTCATCCAAAGAAATAAGACGTTCTCAATTATATTTCTGTCTAAATATAGGTGTGTGTTGACTTGTGCTGGCGTACTCCCTGCACTTGCAACATGTTCTCTGGGCTGGTGTTGTTTCTGGCAGGGCTGCTCTTGTGACACGGCCAGGGAACAGATAACTTCTGTTCTGAAAACATCTGTCATGTCCCCTCCTTTCATGGCTTTTGTCTTGGCCACATTATTCCTTGAGCTTGACACACAATTGCCCGTAAATCTGGCAGCTCCGATGTTTTTATTTGAAGCTGCAGCAATGGATTGCTTGTCGTTCTCTCGCCTTTAAAGGGAATGTTGGATTGGGAGTTCTCGTTCGCGTATCCAGGATGCGGAGCTGTAACGCGAGGGCAGCACCTGTGCCGGTAATGGATGCGGTGGATAAATCATCTGTCGGTGGAGTTCCCCGTGCCCGTTCAAATGCTGCGGTCTCTCTGGGCGCGCGTGGCGGGGGGGGGTACCGTGGCCGATTCTCACGCAGCCGTGAGACGAGACCAAATCCCTAACGCGGGGATTGAACTCGAGGGGCATTGGCTCCGCGGCCCGCGTCTCGCGGACACGCTGACCCGGCGGTGTCACGGCCACTCGTTGCCACGCTTGGCTGCTTCGACGGCGCCGGCTCTCTCCGGTGCCAGCGCGGCTCTCACCGCCGGGGCACGTGGGGTGGGGGCTTGGCTTGCTCTCTTCGGCCCCCGCGGCTCCCCGGGCGGCGTAACGCGAGGCCCCTGCCAGCGGCTGCGGTCGAAGTCGCGAGCAGCAGGCGGGGAGGGCGTGGGGCACGAGAGGGGAGGGCGTGGGGCGTGGGGCAGGAGCGGGGAGGGCGTGGGGCGTGGGGCAGGAGCGGGGAGGGCGTGGGGCGTGGGGCAGGAGCGTGGAGGGCGTGGGGCGTGGGGCAGGAGCGGGGGGCGCTGTCCACCGCGCCGCTTCTGAACGCCGCCGAGCTGTGGCGGTGGCGGCGGCGGCGGCGAGCGCTCGCCCCCTGATTGGAACGGCAACGGGCTCGCGCCGCCACACACCTGGGTGCAATTAAGTGACTCACTAATGAGCTGTGGCAACACATTAGTTACGGGCTTAATTATGCTCGCATGTAGAGTTCACTGAAGCCGGCGTACATTGTTTCTCTTCATTTACCCCCAATCAGATAGAACTATGCAGCACGCGTGTGTTTTTATGGGCTCGAACTGTATCGTTCGGGAGTGCTGCTGTTCAAGTGGGTGATTGACCACGGAAGTGAGCGTCTCTGTCGGTGGCCCTGCGTCAGTTGCGGAAATTCCACATTTCTGCGACAAGGGCCGGTGTGTACATTTGCTGACTCCACGCAAAACAGCCACCGATTTTTTTTGACTTCCACTTTTGCATTGCAAGACCGTGGGTGATGACGGGGGGTGGGGGGAGGCCTTCGTCCAGCAGTGGATAGCACACGGCTGCTGCTGACGATGATGACGACGACGGATGGTAGTGACGAGTGAAGGCAATGAGACATTGCCATGTGCAGTTCGTGTGAGTGTACATCACCGTCCTCGTAGTGGTGGCGATGGTGGTGGCTCTACGCTCACACTGAGTGGACCTGGCCATTTCGGCCAGGGGGTTCACGCGTCGGCCGTGACCTTCGGGTCACCGCCCCGGTGTCACCGTGACCGGGGAAGTGTCCCGGCCTCCCTTGGCCTCTCGGCGTCGCTGGGAGCAGATCTGCAGCTACCGTCAGCCTCGCCACCACAGCGGGTGGAGGAGGAGGACACGTATACTGCTCCGCCTAAAGGCGTCACGTGGTTTAGAGAGTAACACGAATAATTTCGTTCGGACTTCACGGCCAGCCTCGTCGTTTGACGGAGGAAAAATGCGCGCAGGCTGCATGGGGTTACAAGTGCACGCACGACTAGAAACCGGTTGGATTTCACGATTTGTTTATGCAAATTTCAACCTCCCCCTGCGTTTATATGACGTCAAACACTCTTTCTTATAAATGATCGATTTCCTGTGCGTGCTGGAGACCAGAAGCTGCCTTTACTGGAACTGAACACCCGGCAACTCACCGCGGTGGGTTTCACCGCCGCAGTGCAATAATCCTGCTGCTTGTGCCGAGCTTGTGATGCTCACGCCGGCTCTGTTGGCAATGCGAGTCTTTATATTGGCAATGCGAGTCTTTATATTGTGATAATGGTGACGATGCCTCAGTGGTGAGTCTCGAGGCTGGGTGGGTGGCAGGGAGCCGCTGGCTGGGCCGTGCACCACCACGAGGAAGGGTCCCGCGGTGGCGAGGAGACCTCAACGACCTCTCCTGGTACACAGGAGGCCGTGGCTTCCATCCCCACCCTGACGCCTGCTGCTGGATATTTGGAGTTTGCGTGTCTTTCTCCCCGTGGTCGTGTGGATTTTTCTCCGGGTCCTCCGCTTATTCCCTCCACATTTAGAATCAACATCACGCGAGTTTTTGGCTGCTAGAAATTTACACGCGATAAGCCACTTCATTGGGCTATCATTTGTGACCAGGTCGCTTCTGAAAAAGAGTGGTCTGGCTTGGTGGGCCTTACCTGCTAAAATAAAACATAGTTTTATAGTTTAAATGTCCCTTTGGCATCACTGTCACTGTACCCCCCGCCCCCCCCCCGCCTCTTGTGCCCCCCCCCCCCCCACCACTGCAAGCGGAGGCAGAGTCGAGCTTCGCTGCTGAGCCACCCGACCAGCTTCTAAGAATGGCGCAACATCAAAGTGGCCGTCGTAGTTCATGTATTTATTTAAAGAGGGGAGGGGGGAATCAAGAGGTGGTGGCTGAGAAGGTGGGGGCAGTGGGGACGGGGCTCCCCGTTGCGAGTGAGGGCCCGGGTCCCCCCGGCTGCGGTCACCGGCTCTCTCTCTCGGGGTAATGAACGCCGCGATGAATCGCCGTCGCGTGAGCAGGTGGCCAGCAGCCTGGCTGGGCGCTTCACCGGCCCAGCGCTCCCCGGGCCCCGCGCGCCCACAGCAGCGCTCACGCAGACGAAAAAAGACAAAAAGGAAGAGATTCCCCCGTATAGCCTTCAACAAACTCTGGGGACAAGTGCTGTGAGCGAGCACCTATTAAGGCCGGCACGGAACACGGAAGAGGGTGTTTCCAGCATCGTGCCCAGCCGCCTTTGTCTCCCAAATGCTAAGGTTTTCAAAGGAGACGCCCAGGAAAGGTTCAGATATTCATCACTGGTGTTGGCCGTGGGCGGGAATCAAAACTCGGGTTTTCTAGGGCCCGTGGCGCAGTGCGCTAACCACTGCTCTACCGCTCCCCACGCACACACACACACGTACACGCACACGTACACGCACACACGCGCATTCTTTCTGCCAAGGCCACTGTCAGTGGCTTGTGGCGGCGTCTCCCAGCGCCACTCCACGCACATCAGCGCACCACTCCGTGGCTACCGCTCTCTCCCCTTCAGTATTCCTCGGTCGTGAAACGCTGCATGCACCTGATGCATGCAGCGTGTCCCACGTGACATCGAGAGCACTGATTCTAATGAAGAAAGAGGTTTAATCTTTCTGTTTGTGTGTGTCCCTTACGGGGAGTGGTGGCGCAGTGGTTAGTGCACTGCGCTAAAAACCCAGCGACCAGAAGTGTATTCCCGGCCACGGCGTGATGACTGGTTCTGAGCCTGTCCTCTGGGCCAGGTCGGCATTAAATGAGCAGCTGGTAGCACCTGAGCATGCCCCGGCATGGTCCTGGCCACACCGCGCCCTCACAGGCAGCATTTTGCCTTGAAGAGATTCTTGCGAACAATATTTGCCTCGACAGGCAATGCAGGCGATACGCGAGACCTTTTGTCTTTTCCCCATATGACACAGCGCTGATGCAGATTAAAATGCAGATCTTGTGCGTGCGTGTCCCACATGACGCGCACAGTGCCGATTCCAATTAAGAACGACGATCTCCGTATGAGCCAGCGCTCTCTGCACACCTGCGTGGGGCGACGTTGCCGATCGCCGGGCACGCCGAGTGTGTAATTGACTTAGTTTGTATTTGAGCGGCGGAGAAGGCTGGTCAGTGTGGGAAGTGGACCATCGCGGGTCACTTGGGAAGCCCCTGGCCGATGATGGAAATTTGCCCAGGGCCTTTGTGAAGTCACGGAGCGCACGCGAGCGCTGGGAACGGTACGCATCTGTTAGTCTGTTGACGTGAGCAAACGCAAATCCTCGTTTGATGACCGTTCTTAATTCAGATTTTTGCTTCGCCCGACCCGAGTGTCGCAGATGGCCGATTTGCATTTTTTATTGACCGCGTAAAAAATAATTACCCGCGCCGCAGCGTGTCGTGAAGTGGCCGCTGCTAACGATCGACCTCACCTTCTTTACCTCTGCCCGAGCCGACCGTCATCCCCGAGCCTTTGCGCAGCACAACTTTCAATGGCGGTCGTCATTGAAATTTCTTGAACATTCCCAGAAAAAGCCGGCGTTCTCGATGGCCCATAGGGTCTGGGAATTATTCATGGGTTTTGTTTTCTGACGTGTATTCCGAAAAGGCATCAAATGGGTGCGCACCGCCAGCAAAGAGGAGTGGTTTTTAATGAATACAGAGGTGTATTTACACACTGCGCGGACCGTACAACATCTTCAGAATAATGGAATTCTTTATGAGCCGAGGTCTGCAACTGAAATATCCCAAGACATTGCGTTGCCCATCGCCGGCTCGGCCAGAAAAATAATGAATGTTTCCATGGATTTGACACAGGCTCGATGCACGGTGCAAAGTAATGAAATAACAAAATTCCCGAAGACGGTTTGCGAGGAGAGGCCTCTTCCTTTGCCTGCCGATGCCGAGCATGGGGGAGCAATAACGTTTATGTGCACGAGATCCGCCCCGCAGAAATGGATTTCCAGCTTCTTCCACGCCGGCGCTGAGCGAGGCCTTGGCAAGGCGGTGATCGTGTGATGTTCACCGCGGTTGCAGCGGAAGGCGGACGCGCGTGATGCAGGTGTCGCCGTGAGAATGCATTGAGGCCTCCTTAAAAGTGACGTTCCAGATTCTCGGGACAACGTTGGGTTTTTAGTTTTGAATACAGTACCATTTCACGTTATGTCCTGTACGTGTGTACGGCGGTTCAACCCTTGGTGTGCTACGCTACGAACCCGGTTGGGCCCAAGTTCGATTCCTGGCCACAGCTCACATCAGTGGTGAGCGATGTCAAAACCCGGTGCTGACCTCCCACCCTTTCACCGAGCTGCACTGGCCAGAGTGGTGAAGTATGGTTAAAAAAAACACCCACGATCGACACGGCATGGGGAGGACTTCGTACATTGCTGGACTGAGAATATCTGTAAGTGATCTATTTAAGCTGATCTATTTTGTTTTCCTTATATATGTCGATATGTATGCAGAAATGTTCCCTGGTAAGCTGCAGTATCTGGAACTTGCTCATTAGATATACAAGTGGGTATTTCATGTCACAAGCACGTGGTGGTTGTTGTTGCTGCTATTCTACATGTCTGACCCTGTCCTGGGCCACCTCTGAGTTCACTCGGCCCTGAATTAGTATCTGGTGTGTGGCAGGTACTTTCTAAAGCTGGTGGGCCTATTATGATTTATGACAGCCTTTGTTGTGTAATGTTTTAAATACAAATATTTCTCTGCTGCAGTTGTGTACATTCTCAGAATAAACTTTCCTCGGAATATCTACGTATGTATGTGTATATATCTAAATATATTTCTCCCATTAGTGGGTCATTTCTTTACAGTAAATATTGTTGCGCAAAATTAATCACGTTTTTTTTTTAATACACGCAGCGTTACGATGCTATAAAATACGAGCACCAGTCCGGGGCATTTATTCAAAAGAATTGGCGCAGATTGCGAAGCGCTCGTTAAGTTTGCGTTATCAAGTGAATTTATCGGCAACCATAAATCATGCGGGACAGTGATTAAACAAAAGCGAGCGGCTATCCCAGCGTGGCTGTGGCCAACGGCAGCTGCCTCTTACCGCCCTGGAACCCGTTTACTTGTTGAGCTTCGGTCAGCAGCGGGGATAAAGTGAAGCGCTCTTCACGAGGCGCCTGGTTGCAAAAAGCCCGGCACTTATCAGCGCCGTTGTTTGCTCAGCCTCCTGGCCACTTGGCCCTCTCTGTGCACACTCTGAAAGAATGTGCGGAGGCTGTGGAGAGAGAGAGAGAGAGATGGAGAGACCCAGAGAGCAGCAGCGACGGACGAGGCGCCTGGGTTGTTTGTTGATGGGGAGACCGTGCCCAACCGTGGACAGTCGATTGGGAAGCTCTTCGAGTTAGGATGAAGCGCCGTGAATAGTGGCGACGGCACGAGAGACTGGTGCCAGCAAGATGTGCCGCTGCTCAAGCGTATTGGCACAAGACGGAGGAAAGTGGAAGCAAGTGACGAGATGCGCAGCGCACGCCCGCGGGCTGCCTGCCCACAATTCGCGGTGATGACCGTGAATGAATGGGACTCACGGACAGATGCGTGACCTCCGCGGGAGGATGGCCCACGCGGACCAGCGGTAGTGCCGCTCGTTGCAGAAGTTCGCGGTTCGAGCTCCAAGGCGAATGCAAAATAGAACACGCATCTAACCGCTTCATCGTGGTCGATAAAGATCCCCTGGCGTCGTTCGAAAAGAGTGGGCCATTGTGTGCCTGGCGTGAAAAATGTGGAGGGAAAACCCGAGCACCCCGGATAGAAATCAACACGACCACGAGGAGAGAGACGTGCCAACTCCAAATATACAGCAGCAGGCGTCGGGTCGGGATCGAACCCACGACCTCCTGTATACCAGGCAAAGGATTTAACGTCTCACCACCGTGACTCAAACTATCACAGACTGTCTGTGACTGACAGCGGAGACTTCCTTCCTGATAGCCTTGAGCTATGAGAACGGTGCCAAGGTTACTTATAGAAAGTTGTTAACATGCGTGACCACCCACCTCTATCCAGAATGTGTGCCCAGTGTGGGAGAGATGGCGCCCTCTGTAAGGGCTCTCTATAGCTGCCTCTAGTGGAGGGCTTTCCACCAGCAGTGGCCTGAGCGAGTAATTGCAGGGCTGCGCCTTAACCCTTACACTGCCCGTGGGTTTTGTTGATACTGAATATAGCCGATGCCGAGCTGATGCCACGAGTGCCCTGCGCTGATGACGCGTCAATGGGCTGCGATTGCTGCTGTTGCCGACACCGCGGACAGGAGCGGTTGTGTGTCGATGGGGCCGCGTGATTGGTGAATTCAGAAATAACGCCACCGCGTGATTGGTCTATTCAGAGTCACTCTGCTTTGTACTCCCCCTCTCTTTGGCAATTCCTGGTCATGCCACTGAAGGGGCCTTAAGTAAATACTTTAGAAAAGCATAATATACACATGAGTGAGCTAACATGTGCAGCAGTGGCCCCATACACACAGACACCGGATGATGTAATCCTGCTGTGGCTTGCTGCTAAGCAGCGCAACCTTGAAGCACACTCACCTTGCGTTTGAGGAGCACGAACTCACAGTGCAAGCAGCAGGGTGGCAGTGCAGCGGTAACACTCGTGCCTCACAGCAACAAGGGGCCTGGGTTCGAGTCCCGACTGAGGTGCCTCTCAGTGTGGAGTTTGCATGTCCCCCTCCTGTTTCCTCCAGGTTCTCTGATTTCCTCCTGTAGCTACAACAACAAACAAAACGTGCAATGGAATTGGTGTTGACCAAAATATCCCAATGCTGAGAGGGATTACCTGCAGGCACTCAACTGGAATTACAAGCAGAGCGGTAACATTGCCCGCGACCGCGATACATTTCGCAGTACCCTCCAGAAATATTAGTGAGACTCAAAGAGGCTATAAAGAGAGCACTGTAATTAATGCTGTGCGGTCGAACAGTGTACGGCATGTTGGGTAATCCGACGCTTCAGCGTTAACGCTCGCGGCTCACAGAGACAGATCAAGGTGCACTGGTGGTGGTGCCCGGGCATCATGGCGCGTGGTGGCTGCGTGCTCGTAATGACGACGCCGGCTTTTGTGGAAGGAGACGCACGTTGGGCAACACTGCGTCCGTGTGCGAGCTGAGCAACGGGGGAAGGCGCAGCGCCTCAAAGCGCACCCAGCCTGGCACGAGCGCCGTGGTGACGTCATCGCCACTTAGTGGCGAATGCTGGCTGCTGCTGCTGCTGTTGTTGGTGTTTTGCGCCGGTGGTGTATCGGGTAGCACAATGCGCGATGAACCCAACCGCCCGAGTTGAATTCTCAGCCAACAGTGGGCAATATCAGAACCAGTTCCTGGCCCTCCGCTGGCGTGTAAACAGCAGCACTGGGGAGACGAAGGTGGCTGGGCATGGTGCCTGTCACACTGCCGTCCCGTGCGCCATCACGGCCTAAAATAGCGAATTCTCCAGATAAGAATAGTTTTTTTTTATAAATCCAGGTCACGAACAGACTGTTGGGGGAAATCTTGTGAGCGAGCACCTACGAAGACTGGCACGGCACTCGAGGGGGTGGGTGGCGAGCACCGTGCCTGGCCACCTCTCGTCTCCCTGGAGATGCTGTTTACACATACCGCACAAAGTACTACTCATTTAAGGCTGCGTCGACTCAGGGGAGGCCAAGGGCCGGTTCAAATTTTCACCGCCGATTATTGATCGTATACGGCGGGATTCGAACTCGGGGCAGTGCAACTTTTGGGTTCAAATACAGAGAGAGGTGGGGGGGGGGGGCGGTGTGGAAGCGCGTCTTATAATGCGCGATCGTTGCTCGCTAGCTAACAGCACTTGTCTCTGTTGGCTACACGGGGTGGGGCGGGGGGGGGGGGCCTTTGCTTGCCACTTGACATCGGCTCGCAGCGTTTTGCTCGCTGCTTGCCGAGCCGTGGCGCCGGGGACGCCGCACGGGCAGTTCGAGCGACGTCCGCGAGAGGCGAGGAGGGAGAGAGAGAGAGGAGAGGGGCAGCTGAGAATGCAGAACTCCCCGCTGATGTGCCCCAGCTTTCCCCGAATCTGTGGCGCAAATTAATTAGATAATTACGCCTCTTTCACACAGCACATTAGGGGCACGATATGCAGATGGTGAGCGGGAGTTTTCTGAGATTCCGGGATAAACATTGGGAACGTTTAACAGAGGGGCAAGTGTGTGCGCGCGCATATATACACACGCACACGCGCGGCACAGTGTGAGCACTGTTTTAACGTTGAACACATGGCCAACCGCGCTGTCGTCTCTTTCTCTCGCACTGCACGATGACAAAACAATGTTTGACAGATGTCCCTTGAAAATGCTTGCAATGAGAAAGTGTAGCTTTATTTAGTATTCATGAGTTGTCAAGTTTATCCAGCAGTGGATAGCTCATGGCCAGTGATGATGATATTGTTAAGTACACATGGACGTTAACATTGGAAGAAAATGTGAAGGGGCGGTGGGCCAATTGTACGGTGCAGTGGCAAGCCGGGGAGTGGAACGCGTCGGAGAGAAAATCCCAGCGTGGAGATGGAGCGATGAAATCGGCATCGCACGCAGGGGCTCTGTGGATTCCTGCAACGCAGGATCGTGAGAGGTGGCAGCGGCTTTAAAAGGCCTCATCCAGCAGTGGATTCAATGTGGTTGCTGCTGCTGATGAAGATTTTTATGGAAGCACAGTTAGCCAGCATTTAAGCTGCTTGGAAATGAAATTTAAAAAAATCTCACGATTAAAATTAACCATCCGCTCATTTACTCTAATTCCCTTCAACTCGCTATTTAAAACACTGGCATTCCAATTAACAAACATAATTGATTTCGAGCAGAAACTGCGATAGTGCCGTGTCAGCAAACCCTTTAAAGGCAACGTCCGCAGCGGTCGAGTGTGTGTCGTCGCCGCCGTGCTTTGTTGTTCGCAGTGCCGAGCTTCTCTGTCCCCCCGACCTCGGAGCGTCTGGCAGCCCGCCGTGGGTCAGAGCGATTGTGTGAAATTGCCGCTCCACCTCGGTGAGAAAAACCTCATCAGCGCAAGGACACAGCGTGAACGCCGCCCGGAGGATCACGTGAGCGCTGCCCCGCCCGTGTTGTTGGCGGGGGGTGTGCGCCAATATGCGAAGGTAAAGGCGCAGCACTGCAGTTGCCTGCTTAAGCCACTGCTGGCGGAAGGGTGCTCCGCGAGCGGGAGCCCAAAGAGGAGTCGGCTCCCTCCGGACTCTGGAGTGTATTTGGCCAACTCTTCCATCTCGTAAGGGGTGGAAGTAACCCACACCTTACCCCACCACACGCGCGACCTGCCCATTGAGGAATGACGATGAACGCGTTGGTGCTGCTGCTCAGCGGGCAGAGTCGGAGCGGGGATGGGCGGGGGGAGGATTTAAGAAACCCGCACCGTTGTTTGAGCTGCCGTGCCGGGAGATTGGACCGGCGACCTTGGAAACCAAGGCCGGTGTGATAACCGCAGCAGCGTCGTCACAGAACACACCGTCTAATCTGTGGTGATTTTGGATGGGGTTTTTTTTTTCCCTTCCAGACCGTGACATTCGGTGGGGCCTCAAGGTAGAAACAAACCGCTGGCCCGGGTTACATTTGCAAAGCTTCACTTTTGCTTGGTACATGCGGTGGCCTCGGCCGCATGCCAGCTACCCCCTTTGCTGCAATTCACTGCCCACTTGCGAAAACACGGGCCCGCATCGTGTAAGGATCAACGGGCCTCTTCCAAGAAAAATGTAAAAAGCGCATTGATTTTCAGAAATTTTGCAATTGTGTGCCAGACCACAAGTATGCTCGATATCGCGCTGTTTTCCAGCAAATGCAGGCAGGAAACTTTTAAAAACGTACGCAACGGTCTGAGAATGCACCCTCTGGCACGTATGCCAGTGCTCTTGTACTACAGCCTGGCATGGATTTTGTCAGCTGCTGCTGCTGCTGCTTTAGCCTGGGCTCCAATCTGCGCCGGCCCTGCCCGGGTATCGCATTCGGCGCCTTCGAGGCACCGAATCCGTGACCGTGTGACCCTCCTCTTCCTCCCACAGCAATAAACACGGCAATGCCGCTGCCCCCGTGACCCCCCCCCCCCACCTCGATGTCCGATGTGAGCGTGTGTGTGCGAAAATCAGGGAAAACTTAAAAACGTGACGGCTTATATATCTTTTTGGAACATAAAACAAATGGGCTTTGCTTCTTCCCAAACGGGTCCCCTGCGGAGGCGAGGATTCTGCCTATCTAAAATTGACCATCGCTGCCACGCGTAGCCACCATTAGCGGTGATTAATGTGCCCAGCGGCGAATTTCACGAAAATCCCACGCCGTTCCATTTCAGAGTCCGCATAGCAGCAGTTTCCAAGGAAGGTGAGGCTTAGCCCCGCTATTAGGGAGACCTATGGCTCGTTACCTCGTGGGCTACGGTGTCTGTCAGTGGCTCCACGTGGATGCACGCGAGGGTTATAGCGGAGGCCCAGTGCGTGGCACCGGTGTAGAGTTTCAATCAAGCGCCAGCCGGGAGACCGTTGTGCCACCGTGACATTGCACAGTTTGAGAAGTGTTTTTGTTTATATTGCCAGGCTCCGTGCTACGGTAAATACAAGTCGCAAGTGGTTTCCTGCTCAAATGAGCGTTGAGACGGTGCTCACTCCTGCATGCAGCTCTGAGCCAGAGGTGGAAACTCCACGTTCCTATGGTCGGGAATGTTAGGGACGAATCTCCCCATAAGATGACCAAATGACTTCCCACAAAGGGGTACTCGTTTTATTGACCCCAGAGGGAGGTTGATTGGCCGAGTCAAGCCCCAAACCGCTGAAGCCACCAGGCCGGATGCAATTTGCTCTGACTTTCAGTAACATCGTCCCTTGCCAGAGGCAACGTGAATCAACAACACCGAGTGACCTGGGCGTCGAGATGGTTTTCCACAGAGAGCCGCGCATTCTATTCCTTGCCTGTCCACCTTGAATACAAATGCTAAACCCTTTCAGCCACAGGTGCGTCCCTCTGCCTCAGCCCTGAGCACGGCTGCTGTGCTCACAGTGGATGTCTCGGCCTGCTGATACGCACTGCGAGTGACGCGCACAGCCCCCGGCGGGCAACCCACACCCTTTATGCCATCACCATGAGCCAGGGTCAATCCACTGCTGGACAAAGGCCTTCCAAAGCCGCCGCCACCTCTCACGATCCCCGCGTTGCAATAATTAATAATCCACCGAGCAGCCAGCGCCGCGAGCCGAGCTCGTCGCTCCACCTCCACGGTGGGCGTCCTGCCCGGCGAGCGTTCCGTTCCGCGGTTGCCGCTCCGTTATCAGTCTTGGCCACGGCCACCGTCCCTTCTCGCGATGCCTCCTGCCCCAAGCCGGCTTAGTTTTCTTAACGGTGTTGATGATGTCATAACCCCCCCCCCCCCCCCGCGCACATGCACGTTATCTATCCTTCTTCTTTCTGTCTCTACGTGCAATCCCAAGGATGCGTCTGCCCACGCTCTTTTTTTTGCGCACTTTTCCACGTTTGCCAGGTGCGTTTTGTCACTGACCGCGTGTCTGAGCCGTGCACCGTGGCAGGCAGCCCGCGCTGCCCGTCGAGAGTTTGCGGCGCCCTGTGCCAGGCGGCAGCGGCAGGCCACTTTGTATGTACGCACGTACGTGTGCACGTTAAACTTATTTCGCACCGTACGTAGCCAACCGTGCTAATCGGAGGTGCGGGGGAAGAAATCGGAGGTACGGGAGACGTCGCGCAGGCTGCGATGCGTGACGGCCGCAAAGGCAAAGATCCCCGTGGAGCCTTTACAGGCTTTTGGGGTGAGTGCTGGAGGGCCAGGCATGGCGCACGAGGGGGGTGGGCGGCCAGTGCCACGGCTGGCCGCCTTTGCCTTTCCAGCGGCGTTGTTTGTGCACCGCGGAAGTCACTCGCTTGAGGCCGAGACGAACCAGGGGAGGCCCGGGGCCGTTACGGGTAACCGTCACCGACGTGGGCCGCGAGCGTGACTCGGGTGGCCGTGCTCGTCGCCCAAGCGCGCCGACCGCTGCGCCGCCGCTCCCCGCCGGTCGGCAGCGGCAGCCGCTTTCCGCGCGGACGTCGCGAAGGCCGCGCCACGTGACGGCCACGCGCATCGCACGGTCACCGCTAAGAATAGGAAGGTGCGCTCTTTAATTCGGTCATTCGGTCTAATTGTCCACAACACACGTGGGGTGGGGGAATCATGTGCCCGACAAAATGAAATAATTTGGTGGGCTGAAGGGTTAAGTGCTGCGTTGATGAATGCACACGAGGAGGTGCATTTGAGCATGCCGTCTGACCTTTCCAATGTTTCAAACTTGTCTGCATGCATGAGCCAATTCGGAGCGCCGTAATATGTCACCTCTGAGCACATAGCCATTAATCTTAGTTGCACGGTGTCTTGTTAGAGGAGCTGCCTTTTGTAATATGCAACTCTCACCCCGAGGAGGGACCTTTCACTTGTCAAATTGTTGCAGCTTTGAGGATAAGAATAAAGCCTACAATAATATTCTTTAGCTCAAGAAAAATCATGTCGGAGGTTTCTTTGTGATACGCAAAAATATATATTGGGGGGGGGTTTGCGTGTGATTTTCTTTCTAGTTTTTGCCACGAATCTTTTTTTTTCAAATTGTGCCTGCAGGGACTTGCTCCGAAACAGAGTCAGCTCGATGGGAGCGTCTTGGAAGACTTCCCAATGAATGTGACACCTTTAATTACAATGAGTTGTACTCTGGTGATCAGCCGTGACCTGATGGCCACAAATCTGAAGTGGCCTTTGTCTTTTTGGTACTGTGTGGCTAGGCCACCAGACCATCACGTATACATTACTCTCTACCTTGTCAATCCACTGCTGGATGAAGGCTTCCACTTGCCGCTTTGGACATACTTTAGCGAGCGGGTCATTGCGGGCTGGCGCAGCTGGGAGTGGAACGCTAGTGCAGTGGTTAGCGCAGTGACCTACGAACTTTAGATACCCGCATTTGATTCCTGGCCACCGTTTACATTTTTGGCCCAATTTAAATCTCAATTATAATCAGCTGGCAAATTACTGCACTTGGCCTGCGCATGTGGTGACCCCAATGTGGGACGGTGTTCCTGGGCCTGTTGTGTTGCTGCGTCTGCTGCTGCACGCACACAGCTCTTGCACGCAGCAGGACTCCCATCGTGCTCTTGCATGCACGTCATGTGGCCACCACGTGGCATGTTCAATGCTCTCATCCTTGTCTAGACCACCAGCTCAAAACAGCTGAAAGAAAATAAGATGGAGTGAGCAAGTCTCACATCTAGCGCATGTGATGAACATGACCCCTTTACATCATATCTCGAGCGATCAGGATTACATTTTTGAATCACGCGTTTTCACCCTTTCCAACATACTGATTGGGCCTCTGATTGGCTGGGTGGGTTGTTGCTATGTTAGTAATGTCCGTGTTCAAATTAACCAAAATATAATTGCCCCCGACTTCCGTGGAAATGCCTTACCTAGTCGCTGTGAGTTGAACTTTCAACGTGGCCCCAATCGGCAAACGTCTTCAAATCCACAACCTGTGGGCCCTCCTCGCAGTGCCTGCGCGTGTTTCTACACAGTTTGCTGTCCCCTGTCATTGCCATTGATTCATAGACATAGGGGGACAGTCCTCCCTTTTATCATCGCAGCACCACCTATGACGAGATCGCCTGGAATGTGCCCAATCTCATCTTCTTCTCTCGGAAGCTAAGTAGGGTTGGATGCGTGACCAGCGCGCACAAACAGGGTGGTGGAGCAAAACCCATTGCTGTGCAGTACTTCTGTGCTCCCACGTCAATGCTTCCCACCTCCACGGTACGGTGAAGCGGGCTCCAGTGACCCCGGGGAGGATCCCATCCAGCAGTGGATTGACAGAAGGACCGTCTTGGCTCTGCGGTTTTCGGCTTCCTCCACAGGAATGCGGCCTTTCCACCACCGGCTCCGGGCCGCCAGGGGAGATAAACGGTGAGAGCCGACTCTCATTTGAGCTGGGATAACCTTTGGCTTGATTTGATGAAATAACTCCCCTATTTACTTACGGGTATATGTACAGTAGATTTCTGCATTTATTTTTTAAACCCGAGTTGTTGAGCGCAGGCCTGCGATGCGTGTCGCGGTCGTGCCGCGTGTCGTCGTTCGGCGCGGACATGCCCGCGTTCCTTGCAGAAGCTCGTCGAGCGAAACGTCGGACATCGCGCCGATCAAAACTCGCGGTAGGCGCAAACCCTTGAACACATCGAAGGGCCGTGCAGCGCGACCAGGAAGAAAAAATAAAGCCTGCGTGGTTTTGTTGTCATCTCCGTGGGGGACAAAAAATACGCTCGTCCGTTCGTTGCTGACGGCACATTTCATGCCATCGTTCGGATCAAACCTCGCGCGAATTTCTGGCATTTTGCAGGCGGCGCGGATACCGTAGAACTACCCCCGAGGCTCATTAGAGGGATGAGACATTCTCTAACCACTTCAAGCACGACCTGTAGCGGGAATGCGACGTTTAAGCAAGCAGGAATGTGCCATTATAAATGAAATTCTCGACCTCCACACAAATAAGTCGCTTGAGTTGGGGGGCGGGGCCCTCATTTGCTGTCCATATTCAGACCACAAGGTCACCGTTTAGTTTTTTCTCTCCCCCACCCCCACCCCCCAATTCGATTCCAATTAACCCATCAGTTGTCGATGTCAAGTGCCGGAAAATGTATTTGAAACTCTCAAAGGGCAGTGAATCACCCCGTGTTAAGGAATGGCCTGTGGAAGGTGATATCATAGGACTACTGCTGAGATCCCTGCAAATGACCTATCTGCACTCGGAGGTATTGTTACTATCCCATGGGCCCTACTGAAGAGATGTTCATTGCAAGGCAGTCAATATGAAAACTAAATTTGAGAGCTTGAATTTTGGCAGATTCAAATTTTTTCGTGCGAGCATCGGTGACTGGATGAAGACCACCACACTTGAGAAGCCAGTTTAATCATGGATGAGTGAACACTGGATTCTAACCAAGGCTTTCTCATCGGTGCTGGCTCAGTGCTCCGACCTGTGAGCCACCCGGCCACCTCCAAGCGCGTTCATGTGACCGCTGTTCGCGTTCATTCATCGTTACTCAGGAAAGCCTTTCTGAGTCTCTGACACTCATCTTCAGGAGGGGTCCTGTTAAGTTTTCTCAGTCGGAGGCCGATTTTGCTGCTGATGCTGTGTGTAATCCCATTTGAGTAATTTGAAGGTAATTTTTCAGCATTGGGACGTTTGGCCAATACCGGTGACACTGCGATTGTTTAGCTGCGGAGAGGAAAGCGGCGAACTCAGACGAAGCCCACGCTGGACACAGGAGAACACGCAGACCAGCGCCCGAGTTGGGAGTCGAACCCAGGTGCTTCTAGCTGCGAGGCGTGAGCGCTACCACTGCGTTAGTAATACTGCAACACTTTTAACATCATCTCTGAGGCGAGGGCTGCGACTTGTAGACATTTAGTGATTGCGCTGTTACGTCAACTAACACGGGTGCACATCGTGCCGTGCTGCCACTTGCCGCATCCATGAGTGGACGCGGAACATTGCGCTTATTTAACGTAGAATTTATACCCTCACGTCGAAATCGAAAAGTGTTGGAATTCAAATTTACGGGCAGCGTTATGGAGCAAACAATTTGAGTCGTTTTCCCTCGTTTCTGCATTGATCAAAGAGCGCCGTAGACGCACGGCGCTCGGCGTGAACGAGATGTACGCCGCTTAATGGAGCTCACCTCAAAGGAGGTGCTCAATAAAATTAAGATCCTGTCTTCATAAACAAGACGCGCGCTGCACGCGGCCGCTGTGAACATATTCCATAAAACACCCGGGCACACTCTCTTATAGACAAGACACATTTGCTGTGTGGCAGCTCTCTCTCTCTCTCGCAGATATCAAGAAAGCCAAAGTGATTTGTTGTTTAACCGAGAAGTCGAAGTGGTACTGATTTCCTCTCTCACAACCCTGAGCCAGTGGTTGAAATTCCACATTCCTGTGGTAGGGGCGAGTATATCCATAGAACGACCACAAAGTGGTACGCAGATGTATCTATCCGCGAGCCAAGTCAAGGGGCAAGCGGGATATGAACTCCGCAACGTTCCCATGGCGAGCCGCTCGCCCTGCCGCTCAGCTGCAGTTCAGTTGTCCTGTTGGCTTCGTGGCATGCGATGAAGATGTGTTCATTCTAATCGCTTGTAGCGACGAGCAGTGTACCACCCCGTGACAGAGAAAAGCCCTAGAAGCCCCACGTCAGCGGGCCACTGTGTCCACACCCGAGGGGCACGCATTGTGTCTGCCCTGCAGAGAGTTTTCATCGCATGTCAATCAAACGGAACAATATTTTCATTTTCAGCGCTGTAAAAAGGAAAGTTGAGTGACAAGCTCAAGTTGAACACGGTTGGTTTTTCGGCAACCGGCCAGGGCCGCCAACTCACTACACTCGGATCTGGTTTAATTACGAGATAAATATAGCCAGACAGTATATACGCCTCCTTGCCCGTATCTGTCTCCCCACTGCAATCTACAAAAGCACTGTGGGGTTTGCTTACCACAGGTGGAATTTACAGGCGGCGGAAAAAGCCCGGATTTGAACCCTTGACGGCGCACGCGGGTTCAGTGTCTCCGACGAGGCATGGGCCCCCTGAGCCTCCAGCCGCCTCCCTCACATGGAGATATTAAACCGGCAATTGATAGTTATGGACAGACATGTTATGCTGACAGAAATCCTATTTACTGGCCCCGGTTGTTGCTCGGCCATCTCTCGCGTACCATTCTCAGCGGTTGTCACACGAGCATGTAAAGATCGGTCTTCCGGCTAACGGTGTTTGATGTACAAATGCTTTAACGAGGCATTTTCCCATCAATTGGTCATTAACTCTTTTAATTGTAAGACCAGGAGGGAGCTGCATGATGTGGCATAGTGCTGGTTTTTATGGAGCTAATGATTGTTTTAATGTATGCTGTGTCCTAAGAAAATATATTACAAACAAGCCAAAGTTTTTACTTACTCTACTGAGGATACGAGTGGACACTCATCTCCATTGGCAGCCCTGAGCCATTGTCAGAAATTCCACTTTCCCATACCAGGGTCCAGTCTGTCCAAAGGAAGACCACTTTTCACCTCCAAAAGTGATACGCAGGAATACAACTCGGAGGAATGATTGGCTTCACTGAGATTGGGATGCTCACGAACAGACCTTGCCTCTTCAGCCGATTCGGCCAAACAACGGAGTGTACGTGTATTGCTTTGTATGCGTGCGAATGATACGATAGTCGCCCGAGAGAGCAGCCGAGCGCCGGGCAGCTAAACCCAGCGAGGTGGCACAGTGTGCAGGACAGCTGGGGCAGCTGCCAGCCATCTCTGTAGGTTAACCCACAGCGGTTAACCCACATCTCTGTAGGTTAACCCACAGCGGTTAACCCACATCTCTGTAGGTTAACCCACATGGCTCTGGTCCATGATCTGCCAACGAGCCTTGGGCACTTCACTTTTCCCCATAAGTGCACCTAGCCTGGAACAAGCCCCCCGGGTGTGACGTCACCGCTGCTCGGTGGCGAATGGCAGCTGTCGTCGTCGGTGGTAGTGTGGATAGGAGAGAGTCGGGCGCAAGTCGTCTCGGTTCACAGCAGACCTGATGCCCCAAGTGTAACCGCATCCATGGAGAGACCCCCCACCGGACCAATACACAAGGCTGTGCCGTTCGCCAACTTGTGAATTTGCAGATTATTTTTAAACTCGAGTGATACAGCAATTCTCCAAGAAGGTTAGGCACATATGTGTAGGTCTCTCGTGAACCTGGAACTGCGTTACTAATATCTGTTGATAAGCAATAGCCTAATGATATGTACGCATTCAAATGCGCCAATTTCGGTTGACTTAAGACTCGGTCCATGAACGCAGAATATCACAGCGATACACGACCATTGCATTTACGTAGCAATGTTTTATATGCCTCACTAGCAGTTGCTTTCAGTGAGTAACATGCAGTACAGTGTATATTCTTGGCCTGGTACGACTCTTAATTATGTATTGGCAACAGGCCCAGAACTATTCATGTCCACCTCGTTTAATCTGTACTGTACTCCCATCTGCTGTATATCTCAAGAGTACGGTAAATTCTGCCCGCTGTAAAACTCACCCTGTTATAATCCGTTCGCAAGGTACGCGGCGGCGCAGGGCAGGAGGCCGCGAATCTTGTCCCTTTGCGCAATTTGTAATGGCCAAATGGAATAGCCATTGAATATAAAACGCGCTGGGGTGAAGGGGACATTTTTGTTTGTTGATTAACACGAGATGGCCATCGTTTACGAGCGGCCGTTAGCGCCGGGCCCCACGCTCTACCGCCCCGTGGAGGCCCGCGGCGGCCCGGGGCCACCGCGTGGGCATCGGCAAAGGGGGGCGGAAAAGTGCCCAAACGCTGAAAAAGGCGACGACGAGTTTGGGAGAGGGGCAAGCGGCTTTGCGGTCGAGCTCGCCAGCCCACCGCTGGCGAGCCACCCCCTGACCCTGAGCACCGAGCCAGCCGAAGACTCGCACGAGTCCGACCACCTGACTCAATTCAACTCGTCACGAGTACTGGCCCCTCTCGCTGACCCTCTCCTCCTCGCCGTCTGCCCTCTTCCTCGGTCACGCTCGTTACGGCGCGGCGGGGAATCTTCGTGGGCCGATCGACAAGGACGCCCCCGACGCGTTTCCCGAGCCCAGTGCCCGCTCGCAGCGCGCGCGGCCCTCCCGTTGACCGCACCGCGGCCGCAGCTGCGGCCAAGCCCCGAGGGTCGGGCACGCCCCGGCCGTCTGCTTCCTAAAGATAAAGGGCGGTCGATGGGCGGGTGTTCCACTCAATTAGAAAGTACGCCGAGGGTGCACCCCCTCCGTCCGCCGCCCCCCCACCCCATCAACCGCTGGGCCCAACACCTGGCTAGCCGAGTGGGGATACGGCCGTGGGCGCAAGGGAGGGAGGGGAGGGAGGGAGGCGGGTGTCAGTGGCAGGCTCAGTACAGAGGCGGCGATGGAAGTGGCGATCCATACTCTCTCTCACAACTCCCCAACTCGCCGTCGCGGCCCCCTTCTGAAGCGCGACCTCTGGGGACTCCCAGACCTCCAGGCGAGGCAGACGGGGAGGGGGGTAGCGGTGGGGGGGGGGGGTTAGGGGGAGCTGGTGGTGGAATGTGTGACTGATCACACCAAAGGTGTGACACTTCACACCCTAGATTTGGAAAGTTGCACTCGGAGCAATGATAATGGGGATCGGCCGCCGTCAGACGGGATCCGTTGAATTCCACGCGCGATGTCGCCCGAGCGGGAGCCGGGGTGGCGCGAAGCTTCACGAATGCTGCTGCTCCGCGCACCACTCGGCCTGCACTTATTAATTCTTAACGCACAGGTGGAGACATCGCCATGGCAATAGGAGCCGACCGCCCGTCTGCACTGTACCGTCTGAGTTTTCATCTGCCGTTTGTGCTCAAAGATTTCAAGAAAAAAAGCTTCGGCCGCGATCAGTCCAGACGAGGGGTTTTGTTTTCCGCGACCGCGACCATCGCGAACGATTCCATCCCGCTGTCGCTCCCCCCGTAGCCAACGCCTCGGTACCGAAACCTCCGATGAGCACGCTTGGCTCCGTGCGTTGCGAAGGAAGTTCAACATGCATACACACTTACAAACGGGCACTGGAAATTGTGCCCTTTCCATTGTCGCACCCAGACCAGCGCTGAAATTGCCCGTGGAAGTGGATACTCCATCTTTAATTGTATTTATCTGTTTTTTTTTGCTTTCTTCCAACTGTATTGCAATGTCGCTGGCGACATGACGCCAAGAGAGGAAGGAATTTCCACACGGACCCCTGCGTCTCGGTGGCGGTGGTCTTAGCGCTCCGACGCGGCCTTTGCAACCTCTCTGAGTTACCGACCAACCCCAGGGGGCCAGCCCCTCTTGAAGACAACCGCCGCATTTAATTTAATTGTTCAACACATTACGGCGTTTTCACTTTGAGGGCACGGATCACACGAAGGTTTTTTTTTTAGGCCAATAATTTACACAAGAAAACCTTGCCGAGTCTCTTTTTCAGGAGGCGCCTGCTTTGTCACGTAAACAAAAAATTACCCACAAACTACTCGGTTGGGATTATTGCCCCAGCTGTCAGACGACTGCCCATTTTCAGGCCAGTTGCCGAGTCACATTGTGCCCACAGGGACAGCTGCCATTGGGGGTGCCCTTTCGAATGTGTTGAGGCGAGAGGTCACGCCGCGCGGCGCTCGGCGTACAGGAGGGCGGCTCTACCAACAACGAATCGTTCTCCTAACGCCGTGGCCAGCCCTGCGGGGCGGGTGAAGGAGGGGGGGGGGGGGCGGCCACCCATCCAAGCGATAACCAGGCCCCCAAACCCTGCTTGGCTTGCACGGGCGGGCGACCAGGAACATTCCGGGGTTATTTTGGTCGCAGGCGTTTGCTTGGCCCCTCGCTCATTAGTGAGGCGGCGGCGGCGGCGTCGTGCGGGCCCCCGTGGGCCCCCACGGGCCCCGCACCGACCGCTGCACCTGGGGCAGCGCGCGTCTCGCACTAATCAAGCTGTCAGCTGCGCTTGTAGCGACATGACGGACGGCACGCACGCGGACCCAGCCTGCGCCACCTCGGATTAAATCAGATCAATCAGATCCACTGTGCAAGGTGCGAGGAGGAGGAGGACGGTGGTGGTGGTGGTGCTGCGACCTCTCCCTCTGTCTCTCGCTCTGTCTCGCTCTCCCTCTGTCTCTCGCTCTCTCTCGCTCTCCCTCTCGCTCTCCCTCTGTCTCTCCCTCTGTCTCTCCCTCTCTCTCGCTTTCCTTCCCTCCCTCTCTCCCTCCCTCTCTCACGTTGGGGGGACCTCTACCTTCCCCCGTGCTCCGATTGTCCACGGTGGAAATGGGGGCTTGGGACGACGCGTCGGTTAAAGTCGATTCCGCTGTCGATGCGTGCGTCGGTTGCTTTATGAAAATTGTATGTAATATGCAAATTAAGTGCAGCGATTATGCAAATTCTATGTGAATGATATCTCGGAGAAGTAGGCCAAATTCCATATAGAGGAGCTCTTTAGAGAGCGAGAGCTCCTTTTGGCAGAGACAATTGCATGGCTGCACCTTTATCTTTTACCGTGTATCTGCGATTGGCAGGCCAATGAAGCACTCAAACGTGCAGAATATCACGTGTGTGAAACAATGGAACTGGGAAACGTTTAAAAAAAAAAAACACGAGACATCAAATGATAGTTTCTTGAATTGTAGTGCAACCTAGCCGAAGCGATGGCAACCAAGGGGTGGACTTCACCTTTGCTGGAATCCGTACGACCTGGGCCACATCGAGGAGCAAAGGTGAATGCTTAAAGCAAGAGATGCTCTTGTTGGTTTGTGTGACGCCTCGGGTGGTGGTGGTGGTGCTGGTGGACGGTGCTTAGCCTCTGCTCACGTGTCCGTAGGCGCTGCCCATCGGGCAGGATGTGCTCTGATTAGTGGTTCGTACGCACGCACACGTCATCGGAGTTTTGTGTTTGGAGGGTCTGATGGGATGCTGGCAGTGAGTTAAGACCGCTGCGGGGACCACGAGGCGCAAGTTAAAATAAAATAACAACCTCGACAAATTCGTCGTTAACACTGCAGCTAAGCAGCTTGAGAATATTTCACAAGTTCAAATGTCCGGCCTTCTTCGGAGCAGAGAGAAATCATTAAGATTGACGTACTGTATTTAATATTTCACAATACCTAATGATAAGTCAACTGTTCTGCTCTCATTATTGTGAATAAGGAGCATTGCCCGTAACTTTAGCCGATTGAATTCATGTCACCGTCACGAGGCGTCGGGAGTGACGAACCGCGTGGGTTTTGTTGTATGGAATACGTAGATGGTGTGGGCAAACGCTCTCCACTGAGCCATCCCGCATCATCGAGCCGCCCTTCTGAGCCACCAGACACCGTGCGGCGAGCTCACTGAGCCGCCCTACTCAGCCACCAGACACCGTGCGGCGAGCTCACTGAGCCGCCCCACTCAGCCACCAGACACCGTGCGGCGAGCTCACTGAGCCGCCCTACTCAGCCACCAAACACCGTGCGGCGAGCTCACTGAGCCAGCCTACTCAGCCACCAAACACCGTGCGGCGAGCTCACTGAGCCGCCCCACTCAGCCACCAGACACCGTGCGGCGAGCTCACTGAGCCGCCCTACTCAGCCACCAAACACCGTGCGGCGAGCTCACTGAGCCGCCCTACTCAGCCACCAAACACCGTGCGGCGAGCTCACTGAGCCGCCCTACTCAGCCACCAAACACCGTGCGGCGAGCTCACTGAGCCGCCCTACTCAGCCACCAAACACCGTGCGGCGAGCTCACTGAGCCGCCCTACTCAGCCACCAGACACCGTGCGGCGAGCTCACTGAGCCGGCCCACTCAGCCACCAGACACCGTGCGGCGAGCTCACTGAGCCAGTCCACTCAGCCACCAGACACCGTGCGGCGAGCTCACTGAGCCAGTCCACTCAGCCACCAGACACCGTGCGGCGAGCTCACTGAGCCGCCCCACTCAGCCACCAAACACCGTGCGGCGAGCTCACTGAGCCACCCTACTCAGCCACCAGACACCGTGCGGCGAGCTCACTGAGCCAGTCCACTCAGCCACCAGACACCATGCGGCGAGCTCACTGAGCCACCCTACTCAGCCACCAGACACCGTGCGGCGAGCTCACTGAGCCGCCCCACTCAGCCACCAAACACCGTGCGGCGAGCTCACTGAGCCGCCCTACTCAGCCACCAGACACCGTGCGGCGAGCTCACTGAGCCGGCCCTACTCAGCCACCAAACACCGTGCGGCGAGCTCACTGAGCCGCCCTACTCAGCCACCAGACACCGTGCGGCAAGCTCACTGAGCCAGTCCACTCAGCCACCAGACACCGTGCGGCGAGCTCACTGAGCCGCCCTACTCAGCCACCAGACACCGTGCGGCGAGCTCACTGAGCCAGTCCACTCAGCCACCAGACACCTGTGCGGCGAGCTCACTGAGCCGCCCTACTCAGCCACCAAACACCGTGGAGGCACCCCGCTGAGCCACCCCACTCCCGCTCTTCACTCGCGGTTCCTCCCAACGCGGCACTCTTCCCGCGCCGCGTCTCCCCACTAATCACCTCTCACCCCCTTCCCCTCCCCCACACGCCCCCTCCGCCCCATACCCCCCCCCGCTTTGCTTACCTGAAGTGCTCATTATCACTGCTCATTTGTGGCACTGGTGGGGTGTGTGGCTGGGCGAGGTGGGGGCGGTGGGGGCGGTGGGGGTGCTCGTGTGGATGAGGACTCTACGTTGGCTGGGCGAGCGGTCACGGCAGCCAGCGGCAGTCACGCAGTGGGCGAGCGCCCGGCACTTGACTTTGGGACGACGGAGGGGGGGGAGTGGCGGGCGGGGGGGTAACGTCGCGTTTAATTGGAGCCACGGCCGCGCTCGGATTTCGTAGGCGTGCGCCCTCGCCGCGGACGCCGTGTTGTGGCACGATAATTGGGGTGGAACAAACACTCGTGTGCACATGTCGGCACGCGCGTGTACGTGTGCACGTTTTATGACTACGCACAGACGCGGCTTGGGTGATTGGGAGCAGACTGAAAACACCACCGTGAGTGCCACCAAGCACCACCACTTTGCTCTCCTCCTCGCCCTCTCAGCTCTCCTCCGCTCAGGATGAGAACCGTTCCCAACAGCGTCGCCCACAGTCGCCCTACACACTGGACTTCGGTGTCTCGCTCGCTCTTTTCCAGAATGGTGCCGTAGGCTGGCTTGGAATACGGATTAAACGGCGTAAGGTACTCCCACTACAATGCAAGGTGCGCCTATCCACCTAACAAATCCTACGCTACCGTGCCCTCTTAGCCGCACACTGCCGGCAGTGTGGAGGTGCGACGGATGCCAAGAATGATGCCCGGAGCAGCGTTCCGGGCCGTTTCAGGCCGAAACAAAGCCCTGCGTACGGCCTAGATTGACGTCTCCACGAAGCGCATGCTTGTGCCACACATGGGGTGATAACGGAGCCCTCGCCAACGCGCGCCTCGTGCCCCGCTCCGTGCCCCGTGCCCCGCTCCGTGCGCGCTCCAGACAAGAGTTTGTGAGGGTGCCGACGGGCATCGACTCGTATCCGCTCCACCTTCGATGGTGCTGTTTGTTGCTGTATCCTTGTGCCCGGCATTTCGTAAATAATGACGACACCTACGTCTACTGTACGCCTCACCCCTTCCAGCTGCCGTGCCCCCGGTTCACGCCGGCGCTTGGAGCACGTGGCACCGCCCCACGCACGCACGTGGTGCACCCACGCACGCACGCAGCGCACAAGCGCACGCACGTGGTCCACGCCGCGACGTTTCACTCGGGTCGGGATAACGGCACTCGCCCTACCTGGCGCCTCGGCGCTCCCTCCGCGTGTGCGATGGTGCGCTCGACGTTTCGTTCCGTGCGAAGCGGCTAGAGTGGGGCACGGCGCTCGGAACGCCAGTCTCCCCACGCGCCGCTCGCTGCCCGTGACCTCAATTACGCGCATTCCCCCGGGGGATGCGTGCCGCGTTTGGGCCACGTCGGCCGTCTCGGCGAAGCCGCGACCCTGTGGCGCGCTCCACGGCGTGAGTGCCGTTTACCCGCCGCGAGTTGTGATTGGGTGACAGTGACGACGCCAAGGTTGACGTTATCAGCGCGTTGAATGATGGTCAATTGGTGAAGCGCGGCGAATTTACTGAACTGCAGGAGCGAAATAAAGAATCGGATATCCCGGCGCTCATTTTGGTAGCGCTTCGCCCCTCTGGAGGGAGAGACCCTGACCATCATCACCCACGCGGCGCTTTATGTGTGCGAGCGTGTGCGCGCATACACGTCGCTGTGTGTGTGTGTGCGTGTGCAAAGTGGACCCCCCTAATGGAACATCTTCGCCGGTTAGAAACTTTTGGCTGGCCTGCCTACGACCCATCTTGGGTTTAACCAGGCTGGATTGTGTGAGGAGCTCACAAATCCTTGAAAGATCTGGGCAAAGTCCCATCGGTGAGCTCCTCCAGCAGGCAAGGCTACGTTGGCTGGGTCATGTAGCCCGCATTCCCAGCCACCTCATGCCTAAACAGCTTTTGTTCGGCCGGATTGAGGGGGCTAAACGGGCGCAGCACAGGCTAGGGAAGAGATGGAGTGATGTGGTACAGTAGGATGTGGAGCTGAGTGGACTTGCCGATGACTGGTACCAGGGGTGTCAAGATCGGCCTCTGTGGAGGAGGCTCGTGAAGGACGCTACTGGGCAGTTGGAGGCAGTCGCCCTCCAACAACAACGGAGGGCGGAGGAGCGACGTTCACAACAACGAGTCGAGCGCCGGGTGGCTAAAGCACAGCAAGTTGGCACAGTAGGGTGCACAGGTGGTCCATCAGCCAGTCATCTCAGTAAGTCGACCCGTAGCATTTGTGTCTGCCCTGTGACCTCCTGCCAGCGGGCGTTCGACACTTCACGTGACCTCAACGTGCACATAGCCTGGCACAAGCGTCGTGGTGACGTCACCACCACTTAGTGGCGAATGGCGGTTGTTGTTGCGTGCAAAGTGCAGGCCAAATGGAAAGTAAGTGTTGCAGCCTCGGCACAATGGCTACGTTGCAAAAAACAAGCTCATTCCACTGAATTATTATCAATAATTCATACCTGAATATTGGGCTGCAACGTGAGCCTGATAACGCGCCGATGGGAATCGGTTAAGTACCGCATTCCATACACACTTCGGATTTGCTCTGCTGCTGCCAACAATGTGTGGAACTCACTCCCAGGCTCTTGCTGTCTGTGCTGTTTAGTCTCTCAGCCTATCATCCCTGTGGGTCAATAAAATGGACACAAGAAAGTCACCTGTGGTTGCCGTATGGATATGCTTATCGCCATCATATAATTATGGAATTTCCACCACTTGCTCAGGGTCAGCGGTGGTATGTTGAACTTCTTTCGCACCGTACGTAGTCAACTGTGCTTATCGGGGGGGGGGGGGGGGGCGGTGGAAGGACAACAAACTAAAGACAAAAAGCAGTTCTAAAAAAACGAGTTTTCAATCGAGATTATTTAAAAGTCCATCACTCCAGTGGCTTCCCGATATCGGAGGGGAGAGCATTCCAGACGGCCTCTGCCTAGGACCGGCTGCCTCCGGTGCCCTCTTTGCCACCCTCGCGTCCACGTCGCCGCGCGCGGTGGTGGAGCTGCTCCGCTGTCGCCGCGCGGATTTGCCAAAGCAACGCCCCTCCCCCCTCGCCCCCCCCCCCCACACCAGCCCTCGGCTCGACAAGCGAACACATTCCTACCGCGTACGCGAGCGATCTGCGATGAACTAGCGAGGCAGACAGCGGGGAGACAGGGGAGGTGTGAGGATGGGTGAGGTGGGGGGAGGGAGTGCTCTAAGCAGACCCCCTTTTTTTGGAAGACCCCCCCCCCCCCACCCTTTAAATGTATAATCTCCGAGTGAGGTTATGGAAGATTTCGGCGTATTGAGATAAGAAAAATGTAGACAAAAACAGAGATGCAGAGTGAGATGAGAGACGGGAGATGCAGACAAGATAGTGGCAAGAGAATGTAATCGGATTTTCGTATCGGGTCGCTCGTTGTGTCTGTTGGGATGTGAATTGAGCTAATACTTGACACACCCTGAATCTGGGGCCCCGTTTGCCGAATGGGGCACTCCGCTTGGGCACTGGCTGTGGGTTAGGTGCCAGCTTGGACACGTGCTCATTGCGCTGGGTTCCCTTTTGGTTTTTGTAGCGGCTGAGATGGCGCGACAGCTTTGGGGGGAGGCCTTCGATCAACAGTGGATTATGGTGATGACGATGCCGATGGTGACGAGACAGACAGTTCGCAGAGCAAGCTGGCGTCAGCCTAGCGGTCAGCACGCCCGACTGCCCGGCCTGCATCTCGTGACTTCTATATATATGTATATTCTTACCGACATTTTATCGCTGGATGCACAGTGGAGGAAGGACAGTGTGCCTCAAAGGGCCTGAGGCTAAAGCGCAACCTTTTGATTACGGCTGTCTGGGTGACTCCCACGGACGTGCCTGACGGCCGCTCACTATCGCCACTGGCACAGCCGCCGATGACTGGGTTTGCATATTCCAAAGAACACAGGATGAGACGCGCGGCCTCTTTCGTCTCGTCCACACCGTGCTTGACCACCACACGCCCGCAGTTTCACAACATACAAACACACATTGCACATACAATGCTTTACACTATCTGCTTCTTCCCTCCCACCCATTGTCTCTTTTCGAAAGCTCTTGCAATCACTACAATTCTTATTACAAACTTTGATCGTGCCGGTCGTCGCTGGCCACTTGATGTTTTGGGCTTCTGGGCCCTGTGCCCAGCAACCGTGTAAACATATCGAGTCCTGGTCGACCCAAGAACCTGGTTTTGCCAGCGAGCATTTTTATTATTGAAGCCCGAGGGATTAACGAGCTACGGTCGCGTTATCCCATCTGCGCTGCCGTTGAGCGGGGCGGGCGGCGGTGACGTCGGGGAGAGCCTTGACCTCGCCTCGTCCGATGCGGTTATATTTAACAACAACGGCGGTGGCGGCGGCGGAGCGCACCGCTTGCCGTAAGGACACCACAACCGGAGCCCCTCTGGGCTTTGTGAGAATCACTTTAGACGAGGCCGCTCCACGCTAAGGAGAGCGGAGCGCCGGGAGAGACGTGCCCACAGAGCGTTGTGGCGCGCGGGAAGAGTTCTCCGTGAGTCCTCCGGAGTCCTCCCAGAGTAAATCGCCAATCCTGGGTGCGGCAGTGGCAATCCGCGACGCTGCTGTAGGAGGACGCTGCGTGCGTCGTCGTCGTTGTGCTGCGCCGCATAGATCGCCGCCGCTCGCGTTCGCGGCACCGTCGTCGTAGTCCAGCACGATGTCCGACGTTTCCCTCTGCGTGCCGGGAGTTTCCTCGGCAACCGAATGCATTTCACAAGCCGATGGATCCTGGGTGTGGGTTTCCCATTGCTCATAATGACGCGAGATGTTTCCATGGCTGTTGGGACAGGCGTCGTGGGACAGGCGTCGTGGGACACACCGCGAAGAAGCTGTCCCCTTGGCCCTTTCAACTTCTGTGCTAATTGTCACCCCTCCCTCAATCCCTCTGGTTTTTGCGGACCGTCTCGGTGCGGATCGTCTCGGGGTCGTTTTACGTTCCAGCTCGCCCACCGCGTGGCGGTCGAGGCGACGGCGCTCGTCCTGCCGCTCGCGCGTCGTTGGCGTGTGCGGAGTCGCCCCCCTCTGCCGCGGCAAGATGCCCTCCGATACGCGGACGCCATCGGAACTTCCCATGATCATTGCTACCGTGAAGCGGCCGATGAACGCGATCTCCAATCTCTCTCCCTCTTCGAGCGGTGCTCCTCTCCCCGGCAACGACAAAAGTGAGGCGTCGCGCAAACAAGCGCGGCTCTAAACCCGACCCTCTCCTTTCACCTTCACGGCCGCGGAGCCCCGACTCTGTCAGGCGGGCGATACATCACAAGTTTTCACAGCAGGCACCGCTGCCCTTATCCACGCAATCACGCAGTAAATCAAAACAACGACCCTGTTGCGAAACCGTCCCCGGCCGTTATATTTACCGGGACCACACGAGGTAATTGTGGGGGCGGGTGGGCGCGTAGAGGAGAGGAGAGGAGTGGCCTCGCTTAACGAGAGCAGCAGACGACAGCCCGCCGTCCCCTGCGAGCGTGCCCGCCCGCCCTCCGCGGCCCTCTAGCCGTAACCCGATCGCGGCGCGTCCAATTACTCCGATGTGTGCGGGGCGACGCGCGACGAGGTGGCCTGCGCTGTGAGCGCAGCGCTCCGACGCCGCCGCTGTCCCCAGCGGGCGTCCGCGCACGGCCCTCCGGCGTGGCTGCCGTGTCGGTTCTCGTGCGGGCGCGCGCGCGTTTGAGCGTGCCTGCGTGTCTGTGCGTGTGCGCCCGCTCTTTAGCGTTTGCAATGCTCAGCCTAAACAGTCAAAGCAAAGGTCATCGTTTGTGAGAGGAGCGACTAGCGGCGCTCGTTTGCACGGGGGATGCGGTGCCACTTGCCCGGAAGATGGCTGCGAACCGGCTGTCATCCTGCCCCCAAGTGAGGGTTATGAAATCGGACGCGCGTCACAGACAATTAATTTTGCGAGTGTTCGGCTGTTTGCGCAAAGCGGAATTTGCTCTCGGTTGGTGAAGCTTTGGTTTTTTTTGGGAAGAAATTGGCGCTGTCACATTCGGGCTCCCATTGCATGCTGGGAGTTTGTGAAGCGGGAGGGGATGGGGATGGCAGCAGCGTCTGGGCGGAGGCCTCCCGTGGTGTTCAGTGAACCGCACGGTCATTGTTTCGTGTCTGCGCCGTGCAGCATTGCACCTCACGGTTGAGTGTTTATTTTTATTTTATTTTTTATTCATCCCGGTTGCCGAACACAGGCCCCAAATGTCAAGCGTTCCGCAACAGGACGGCGCGATGGAAGCTGTAAAAAGATGAGAGCTAATCATCCCCTTCTTGAATTGAACGAGGTTATTATGCACTCTTAAATCTGAATTGGAAACTCACCTCTGATTAGCACGTTTGGCTACGAATGGTGCAAATTAATTTCATAGTATACTTAAGAACCTGGCAAAAGAGACGATGATGGGATGAGGGAATTCCCACGGGGAGTAGTGCAGGGAACAAGCAGAGAGAGATGTGTTGTGGCCTGCAGTGTGGTGAGTGGGTGTGTGCTGTACAAACTCGGCGACCCGAGTTCAAATCCCGCTCACGGCCAACACAAGTGACGATTATTTGAACTGGTCTTGGGCCCCCCTAGGTCGACTCGGCCTCTAATGAGTAGCTGGTGCGTTGTGTAAGCATCTTCATTCGGAAGATAAAGGCGGCCTGGCCTGGTGCTGGCCACCCACCTCCTCGTGTGCCGTGCCAGCCTTCGTAGGTGCTCGCTAACAGCACTTGCCCCAACAGTCTGTCAAGGCTATATGGGGGATCTTTGTCGTTGTTGTGTATGAGTGTGAGTGGTTGAGTGAATGTGTTGTTGTGTCCTGCAGTGCTGGTGGTGGTTGAGCACAGTCGAGAAGGGACAGTTTGTGGTTGAGGTGCGTTGGGAGTGCAGCTCGCGATGACTCTCGCCGTGCGGAGCCACGCACGCCGTGCAGAGCCACGCACGCCGTGCTGAGCCACGCACACCGTGCGGAGCCACGCACACACGCACGCACACACATCGCACGTGAACTGCCCCTCTTTGCCCGCGGACCGTACCGACGCACGGAACGTTGGGGACGGCATCGGCAGGAATGGGTCAGTCAAAATGTGACGGTGGCTTTTTGTTTCCCCCTCTATCCCCCGGAGAGAAGAGCTCTCCGCCCGCAGTGCTTGCCCTGTGCCCTGGACGGTTCCTTTCATGAGACGGTGGTGGCGATCAAGTCGTCGTCGATCTGCGCAAGTAGCACACATGCCCCCCGTGCCCTCCCGTGAAGCTGCGACAACGGTGCGGGGTTCTTCACTCGCCGCCCCCGTCCACGAGGCCGTGGAGGTGGGCACGCGACGAGGTTAAGCGCGGGGTACTCCCGTTTCTTTTTTATTTTCCAAGACGCCTGCCCAGCTTTTGAAAAGTTTGCCCGAAAATTCTCTCTTGGGGAACTCTCTCTCGAGCTCTCTTTAGTGCAGAGGGCCCTTCTGCCAGCAGTGGCACGAGCAACACATTTCAGGGCTCCACCTTTACAGTTTGTTCTCCACTATGGGGACCTCATTTGCCAGTAAAAATATGATAATTGGTTCTTTACCCTTCTATCTGGCAACAAAACTGACACCTTTTTGCAAGGAGTCATGTTTGCATAGACCGCAATACCTGCAGTCATAATACAAACAAAAGAACATAACTCTGATAATGTGCACTGTCCTTGAAGTTGATTGGTCCACACCCGAGACAGCTGTCTCGGGTGTGGACCAATCAACTTCAAGGACAGTGCACATTATCAGAGTTATGTTCTTTTGTTTGTATTATGACTGCAGGTATTGCGGTCTATGCAAACATGACTCCTTGCAAAAAGGTGTCAGTTTTGTTGCCAGATAGAAGGGTAAAGAACCAATTATCAGTTTGTTCTCCACTCAAGGTGCTCGTGTACAAATAACACTGTGGCGTTAATGTTGTACAAAAAGCCCTTTTCTGTTCATATTAGTCGATAATTCTGCAGTTGAGATGATCACAACATTCTGCGTGGTCGACACAAGTTGGGTCAAAGTGATGTCCTGCTCAAATGAGCATTGAGGCATTGGTGCTCATGTCCTTTTTTACAGCCCTGAGCCAGCGGTGAAAATTCGACATTCCTAAGGCGGGGGTGAGTTTATTCATAGGTCAAATCCCTACAAAGTTTTGCTCATTTTATCGAACCCTAAGAGATGATGGCCTGAGCTGAAGCATTTTCATTCCCTGAAATATATATTAATTAATGTAATATTTTAAAAAAATATGCTTTGCATATTGGGGCAATCACGCCGAGTGTGCCTGATCTCATTCGAACTCAGAAGCGAAGCAAGTGTGTGATGATTCTTATATAAATGTAAGACCTGGGAAAATAACAGGTGTTATAGGTCTGCGAGGTATTTAGGAGATGGTAGTACAACGATGGCTTCTCAAATCTATCTGTGCGGACCTTTGAGCGTTATCCCCCTCACACGCGTGGCGAGTTTTCTCCGAGTTTTCCGGGTTTTTTCCACGTGAAACCACCAAACTCTCATCAACGACATTTGCCAAACAACCCAATTGTGGCAGGACCCTCCTGAAAGCAATCCCTGGTACTCGCCGAGGGCTTTATTATTACTATTATTATAATTGCTACTCTTGTTACTTTTTTTTAAACGGGGACTTTTTTGCGTGTGGCTCCTACGCGGTCGCTCTGCCTTATCTGTGCAGCAGCAAAAGCTCTCGCATACCACGCCGAGCTGGAAAACTAGCGGTCGCGGTGACGGCGGCGACGGCGCTGCGACTCGACGGCCCTTGCCGCCTGCGTCACTCGCCGCCGTGCTTGTGTTGCAGACGCCACGCACGCACGCACGGACCTCTCCCGCGTTTCTCCAGCTTTTGCCGATTTCGTGGGGGTAACCGCCGCCCCGGCTTTTGTTTGCGTTTGCAGCGGTGCCGTAATCAGAGTGAGCGCCAAGGTGCGCCGCCGCCGCGCTGCTGCGGTTGATTCACGAGGCCGTCGCGTCGCCGCCGCCGCTCTGCGGCCCCCCGGGCGGAACCGCGGCGACGCGCCCGTGTGCCGAGAATGTCGCGTCAACGCCGGCGCCTCCTCCTCCTCTGCCACGGGGTGAAGCTAATTGTCCATAATGACACCGGCGCGTCGATATCGCGCATGCGATTTAAGCGACGCTGTGCGTCACGCTGCACTCCGCCGTCCGTAATGTCGACCGCGCGCACAGGATACACGCGCGTGCACGCTGCTGCACCGACTACGCGTTAGCGGGCTGCACAAGATCCTTTCGAGAAAAGAATGAAAACCTTTCGGTGGGGCGCTACGCGATAGTAAAAACACCCGGAGCCGTCGCCGACGAGCGGCTTCAAGCAGGAGCCCGATGCTGCGAAGGTGCTGGGCGACGATTCGGAGCGAGCGTTGCAATATCGATGCCGCGAGCGGGAGATCGGCAGGGCCGTACGTCACGTCGCCGCGGCGCCGCTCCTCCGCGCCGGGGACTGTCGGAAGAGTAAAGAAGCCTCCGACTCGGCACTCACTCGTGTCTTTCTGTCGTCGAGTGCCGCGCCCCGCCGTCGTTATCCCGGCGCGAGGCTCCGGAGCGAGGAGCCGCGGGTCGGGGCCCTGCGCGAGTCGTGGGCGAGGGCCGGGGTTGGAAGAACCCCCCCCCCCCCCCCCCCCCCGATTCGTCTGGCTGCCTCTCCCTCTCTTCCTTCCCTCCCGGGTCCCACCCCGCAAGACACTCGCGGCGCTCGACCAATCCGCGGCAAAACCGACGTGCGCGCGATGCAGATGCGCACGTGCATGCGCAGGCACGCGCGTGCGGGCGGGCACCCGCAAACGGTACCGCCGGGAAACCGGCGGAGCTATTAATAACCGGCACGACGGCCTAATCCGGATGCCGTGCCGCCGCCGCTACTGCGGCGGTCGATTTGCGTGCGTGCGTGTGTGTCGGCGTGCGTGTGTCGGCGTGCGTGTGTCGGTGTTGTTTATCGGCGCGTTAGCGATAAAGCGACGGTGAGAGTGAGCCGCCCGGCCGGGCTCGGCGCGAGGACGTTAAAAAGCGGTGGCCCGCGTTATTACGGAATCACCTCCCGGGTCTCTCGACTGCCCTAACGGGAACGGATGGTGCGCGGCTCCGTCCGTGGAGGGCCGTTCAATCATATCGCGGAGTGAAGCGCTTTGCAGCCTTCCATTAGAGGAGGCGGGGGGGGGAATGATTATTTGCGACCGTCGCCCCGCGACACTTGTCGATGCGCCTAATGGAAACGAAGCGGTGCCCGCTCTCTCGCACTACGGGCACCCGCGTCACGTACGCCCGCTGCTAACGCACGCGCCGTCCTCGCTGCCAGCCGGCGCGCTGACGATGGCGGCTCCTCCTGTGCGCTCGGCACGCGCGCGTGGGTTGGCGTGTGTTTGCGTGGGTTGGCGTGTGTTTGCGTGTGTGTTTGCGTGGGTTGGCGTGTGTGTTTGCGTGTGTTTGCGTGGGTTGCCGTGTGTTTGCGTGTGTTTGCTGGGTGAGGCCGTTCACCTACCGCATGTTGGTTGGCCTCGTTCCGACGGCCGCCCGCCACTTCTGCTGGGATTTTGCCGATGCCGTGCGGGGAGGGCGTGGGGAGCTCATCGCGACCATCGGTGCCAAAAACCGGGGTCTGCACGCACGCAGGCAGGCGCGTTCCTGCGTGGCATGTTCGGCGTCGCGCTGTGCCCGCCCCGGCGATGCCCACGCAGCGCAGCCGTGCCGTCGTCTTTTTTTGTCTTCCTTGGTTTTTGTCGTCTCGTTCCTCCTCTTCCTTCGTGCCGCCGTGCGGTGCACGCGAGGAGCCGGGGTAGGGGGGGGGGCGGGGGGGGGGCCGGTGGCACAATGACGCGTGCAGGAGACGGCGGCGACGACGGCGGCGGTGGCACAGAATTCGCCGGCGAAACGTCGGAGCGAGCGGAGTGGCGCACGTCGTTCCGCAGCGCCCGCTGGCTGCAGCCATCCCTTTGTGTCTGCATGTGTGTGTGCGCGCGCGCACGCAGCGAGCGAGCGAGCCAGCGCGCGAGAGGGAGAGAGAGGGGGAGAGGGAGCGCGAGGGAGAGAAATGTGGTGGTTTAAGCGGCGACACGGGAAGGCGGCTAAACAGCCGGCGTGACCCCCCCGCTTCACGTCAGCTGACACAGCGGCGGCTAGCGCGAACCGCCGCGTGCGCGCCACGGAACGCGTGCGCACGCGCGTGCCAGGGAAGTAGGTGGTCTTATGCGGGCACAGAAAAGTATGCGCATGCGCCGTCGGTGCCAACGGGCACAGGTTTGCGCATTCTGGTGGTCGCGTGCGGCTGTGCCTGCGCGTCGGCGGGGGCGGGCGGCGGGCGGGCGGGCGGGCACGCGCGCGGTGTGCCCTGTGACTCGGTGCCCGTGCGTGCGTTTGCGCTCGCCGGGCAATCGCGCGGAGGCGACGCTTGCTCGCTTGGAGATTTGCGGAGGCGAATCCATCGCTCTACCCGCCCACGGCTACCATGCCGGAGCGAAGACGGACGCGGGGTGCCCGAGCCGCACGCTCCAACACGCCCATGCGAATGTTCGGGAGAGATGAAAAATATAAAAATTTAATTGCACTCGTCCACAAATGTGTTTTTTTTGTTCACTTCGCAGACTGCAACTACGCATTGTCAGTTTGTTGCACGATTTTTTTTTTATGAATTCATTTCGATTTTAAATGAGTTCCGGGAAATTGCAACAGACAAACGGGCATTGCCATTGATAAAGAATATATATTTCCACGTCACATTGTTTGAAATTACTCAAATATAATGTGTATTACACCACAGTGCTCCGTCGCCTGTGTCATGATGTACGTTGCGTCCAACATATGAGCTCGTCTCACTTATATTCAAACGTATCGCCTGTTATTAGCATTGCCTTGCGCGGACTCAGATGGATGCTCCCGATGGCTCTGCCGCCGGTCGCTCGTACGCTCAATCGCGGCGGCTTCACGGCAATTCCGGAGCCCACGGTTTCATCGATCACCGGACCTGGCGGAGGGAGGGGAGGCCATTCGTCGGAGGGAAGGAGCAATGGCCTCCCGTCTTCCTTGGATCGTCCAAGGCCTCCCTCCCCGAGCTAATTGATCCCTAATTTGCACGTTCCTGATTGGGTGGGCATTGACCGTCGGGATGCTCCGGTTGGGGCGGGCAGCACCGGGAGCTGACCCCTGCCTGACCCGATTGAGTTGCGCGTCGATGGGCCGCGGCGCGCCGATACCGAGCTGCCAAATAATGGCGGAGGAATCCAAATAAGGAACTGGTCCCCCCGACTGTATTACGCCCGGAGTGCTTCGTATCGAACGCCACCTGAAGCTTAACGAGCGCCACGGCCGCGTGGCATTTTTCTCGTTTGGTCGAACGTGGCCGCCCGATATCCTTTTACGGCAATTCCGGCGAGGTGGCCCATGTGTGCCGTGAATGCGATCAATGCGAGATGTAAGTACGCGTGTGTGTGTGAACTTCTTTCGTACCGTACGTTTCCAACTGCGCTAATCGAAGGTGCAGGGGAAGGGCAACAAACTCAACACCAAAAGCAGTTCTAAAGAAATTAATAATTCGGTCTAGATTGAAAAGTGCATAGCTGCAGTGGCTTGCTAATATTGTAAAGAAGAGCATTCCGTGCGGCCGTGCGATGCAGTGACCGTCTTCGTTCGATGGCTAGCCAAAGCTCGATGGTTTATGTTGCTTGGCGAGCTCAGCAAGGTATTGTGGTTCATTTGTGGCAAAAAAAATGAACCACAGTGCCACGAATGAAATGAGATCTCGCGCGGGCAGAGTAATAGGCGGGCTTCGCTGGCGTGCCGCTTACATTAACAGCGGATCCGCGTACGGATCGGCAGGTGTCTTGCGGAGTTAACGGGCGGCTCGCGTTGAATATTGAAATCTTGCCCGTTGGTGGGCCTGTGGTGTGGGGGGGGGGGGGGGGAGTCGACAGCTTTGGGATGAATGGAGCTCCGAGGAAATCACATCGGAGCCTAATGACACCCGTACAAAACACAACAAGATTTACATCATGAATTGCATTTCATGAATAAAAATCTAATTTTGCATCCGGAAGATGTACGAACCAGGGACCTAAGTTGTAATTTTTTAAAAGGGAAAACATAATTTCTCAGATAGTATTATGTGTTTTTACACGTATATATAATGTATGTCAAGGCTAATGCACCTGTCAGGTTCCCCATGTTTAATTCACGTTAAATATAAAATGTGTTTTACTTTAAACACCGACCGCCCCATTAAGCCTCGGAGCAAACACAGTCACGTGATGCATTGCATTGAAAACATCAAACAACCCTCACTAAATCGGTGAACTCAGAAACGGGTATTCTAATACCTGTATGTACGTACTCGCTATGTTTTATAATCAAAAACCTCTCAACTGGAAGGCTACAATGGGAGCGCGTGGGTCCCTAATCTTGTTTAGTGCCCTCACTTCTGATAAACTCAAATGCTGCTGCACTCGCAGAAGGCTTGGTCACAGCTGCGCTTTTTCTTCCGTTAGGGTAAAGGCACAGCCCCTGCAATTGCTTCCTCGTGTCACTGCTGCCGGAAGGGCCTCCACTAAACGGAGCTTTAGAGAGCCCCCTTATACATCGGCCAGATATCTTGCGAAGGGATTACGTTAAAATATCAACTCACCGCTATGCAAAGCTGAAGTTCAACAGAAGTTATGTCGTTGCTTTGTATGCACAGAAATCTCTTTCGGTCCCACTGTACCCACCGTGTCTACTGTACTCACTCCCTGTTCCTATCTCCCACATTCTTCCCACACTTCTCACAAAACTGTGGACTGGATATCAAAACCTCGCGCCACGCTGTAAACGATTGCTGTTCCCCTACGCGACACCGCACACACCGTTCAGTGGATTTGCGGCTGCGTTGCCAAGCGAGGTCTCCGCGCCTGCAGAAGAATCACGTGGTGTCGCTTCGTCTATCCCCGTGCACCCGATCATCACAGTTCGCACAAACTGAGGCGTTTTCGACCGGCAAAGCCCGACGGGATGTCCCAGCATACTTTGCAATGTAAGATGACGGCACCGTCCCTGCATGCGTTTTTCACACGGTCTCTCACCTTGACATGCAAAGCATGCTGGGACTTCTTGTTGTGTGCGTCTGCTGTGTAAAACGCCGCTTTTGCCTTGAGAATTATCGGTTCAATTCTGGCCCGTGGTCGATGGGCTTTGCGATGAGCCGCCGAAAGTGCTTGGACTCGGATATATTTGCCGCGATCGGTGTCACTGAGCGCGACGGTGAAAACGGCAGACGCGGATGCTCGTTAAAGGTGGGGCTTGAGGTACGTCTCTCCGTCTCTCCTTTTCAAATGTTTTATTCCAGCTTTTCAGCAACAGCGGAACCGGCAAAATACAGAAGCACGAGGGTTAACTCGCACGCACGGCGCATTCTGCCGTCCCACCCTCGTCTTAATGTAGGAGCATCGGGGGAGAGCTGAGCAGGAGACAAGAAAAGAGGAGGGGAGAGGACGGGAGGAGAAGAGAGGGAAAGAGGGGGCCCTCCGGCAAGGTGCTCACGATGGAGAATAGAATCAACTCGAAGGGGTCCCTCCGCTCCCTCCATTCCCTCCGCACCATCGCCAGGCTACAACGTCGCCTGCTGCGTTTGCCACCACCGCGCCTCTACGCTCGGCCGCCCACCGCGTCTCTCTCTGCTCTCCGGTGGCCCTGCACCACAGCTCACGGTGGAACTCTCCACAGCAGCAGCATCGGCAGCCTCACGACTCAAATCCTACTCCTCCTCCTCCTCGTCGCTACACCGAGGAGCAGGAGATCGTGGTCACTGCCGGGCGTCGTTTCCCCGTGGCAGCTCCCGCCGTCTGCAACGTGGCCATCGTCGTCGTCGTCATCGGCATCATCATTGGCATCATCGTCGTCGTCATCATCATCATCGTCGTCATCGGCGTCATCGTCCCACTGCTGCTGTGCATTCGCAGCAGCGTTCAGTCTGCACTTATTTTTGAGCCACACTTAAAGGCCCCTCCTCTTTTTTAAATGCCCCACCTCTTCAAGGCCTCACCTTTTTCCCCTGGCTTTAGAACCACGCTGAGCTTGGGCTCTGCGTCTCAGACACACGGACATTCATGTCCGTAGAATATAGTGCGCCTGTTCTAAATTGCATTCTTTATGTGACCGGGGGGTGGGGTGGGGGGATGAGACCATGATCTTCGCGTAGTCTTCGTCGCCAGCGGTCCCAGAGACAGACCGTCCAGGTCTCTCGCTTTCAGGATTTCTCTCACAAGGCAGATGGAGGCAGGGGGCTGTCTGGCCTCTTCCTTTACCGCTTGAACATCTGCAGCGCATTTTGACAAAATCCAGCTCAGCTGCTCTTGCCGCAGTTTCTGCGCGAGAGTTTTTTCCCCCCGTCCTGGTCTTGATCATCTGCGACATTTTCGATAATGTTGCGTGCGCGCGTGTGTGTGCACGCGTGTGTGTGTGTTTGTGTAATCTTGAAAAAATCTGTACGATAGAATACCGATTCTGTGTTATTGATTTAAAGATAATTAAAATAAATGTATTTAAGTTTGCGCGCTAACCGTTGACGCAGGAGACGGAAACGTGAACACGACCAAATCGGCTCGCAATCGGAAAGACGTGAAGATCAAATCCCAGCTGGGAGTTGACTTGGCCCATCATGCCATCTCGGTCGATAAAACGATTACCACGTTGGGGGGGGGAATTCAACAGCGGTTGTCCTATGGATAGACTCGCCTCCACTCTAGGAATATGCAATTTCAACCGCTGGCTCAGGGGCTGTGAAGGGAGATGGGCACCGATACATCAGCGCTCACTTGAGCAGGAAATCACTCCCGACTTGTTTTGTATCTATCCCACGTGTGTGTGTGTGTGTGGTGCATATGGGGAGCGGTGCTGGAGTGGTTTTCCTACTGCACCACAATACCGGTAGCCTGAGTTCGACTCCCAGCCAAAGATAACGTGCTGACTTATAACTTGTTATGGGCATCCTCTAAGTCATCTCAGCCTTAAAATATGAATACCCAGTGGCGTGCAACAACAGAGTCAGAGGAAACATGGAACGTCTTGAGCCTGGACTTGAGCAGGGGCTGCGAGTCGACAGCACGGTCGGCTGGGGGGCGGGGGAGGGGGTTGACAGTTCCAGACATTGGGAGCATCAGAAGAGAACTCCCCCCAACACATTTGAGGCTCCCTTAATGGACTGGCCTGCCGGCTTGCTTACTTCCCTTTTCCAGTGGGGTAACCACATTGAGCTGTGTGCCGCTGATTTAAAAGCGTGCGTGCGTGCGAGCGTGCGTGCGTGCGCCGCGCCCTTATCTCCCAGACAGGTGGAGTTTATCGCCTCTAAATGAACTGCAGAGCCGCAGGAAGGTTGTACGAGAGGCGCCGCTGCGGTGGCGGTAACGAGCAAAATAGAATGCAGTGGCCGGGGGGGGGGGGGGTCCTCCACCCCTCGTGGGGGTTTTTGTTTTTTTCCCTCCAGCATCATCGTCGTCTTGTTGACGAGGCGGAGCCGCTGTCCCGGGGAAATCAGTTTGTGTATTCACGTGTAGTTGTTTCTCCCCTCTCCTGGTATTGTGGCAGCCCTGGAAACTAAAACTTCAAGGTTGTATGTGACCAGCTGTAAGGCCCACTGAGCTACGTAACTCTTTTTCAGGAGCCACCTGGCCATCACAGATGGCAGCCCAACCGAGTGGCTTCTCTTCGTGTGGAAATCTACGGCGTCCCGAAGACTCTGACACGCGTGACGTCCGATCGTGAAAGAAGGGGCCGACTCGGTGCTGGGAGACGCAGCGATTGGCCGAGCGATGGACCCCGGCGGAGAGCACCGATCCTGGCACGGGGAGCTCTCCCACCTGCGGTGGTGGCGGCAGTGCCCGGCCTCAAGAAGCGAAGTAACAGCATGGGCTCCCAGCTTCATACACTACTATGAGGGTGAACCATTTATCAACACGAGCTCACAGCCTTTTACATTCATATAAAAAAGCACGTAATTCTAATTGCGGCGTTGACGTCATTGAAATTGGTGCCTCCGCTTATTGTTTCACGCAACTGATGTGACGTGGCGTGTCCGGTGTGCGACGTTCGTGGCCACGTGGCCACACGCAGGAATGATTTCTGCTCCGGGCCCCCTTGAGCTCGCGGCCGCTCTGCCACCGCCGCGTGCCAAGCCCGGTGACGAGCCACGGCAGTGATTGTTGTTAATGCCGTCATAAAACTCATTAATGTTACGATTTGTGTATGTAATTATGCACTGTTGTGGGCCATTACGGGTTGTTAGACAAACAACCGCACACTTTTGTTATACACTAATAGCTCACGGGTCGCTGTGCGTGGATGTCAACCGGCAGCGTCCGATTCGGCAGGCGAAACCTGGAGCCACTTCACCCTGCTGGGTCTCATCAGCTGAGCCGAACTTGATAGACAAATGCACGCCTGGGTTGCCAGATATGATTGGCAGTAGTCCTTCAGACATTGCTGTTTACAGATCAATCAGACACGAGGACTCTTTATCCAAGCGCCATGCAAAGTCAATAACAGAAGCGCCTCTACGTGTGATCGTGGTGTAAGGTTTATTAACGCTTGTCCGGTTCGGTGGTGATGTGCCAAGACTGACTCAATGTTAAGGCCATAAGTTCAAATCCCCGCGAGGGCTCGATCCATCCTATCACCCCTCCGGGCCAGTGCCATGGGCACCAATTGGCAGAACGCCATCGGCGGTTGTCCTGTGGAGAGACTGAAGCTTGGCGTAGGAAGGTGGAATTTCCATCACCGAATGAGGGCCATCAGTGGAAACGAATATTGCCCAACAGTCATGTGACTCTGACTCGACAGAGTTCGTCTTTTGCCTAACACAATCGCGGGAATTTATTTTTAAATGATTTACCTCCGTTTTGTAGATAATAATCGTGGTACATGTCACGAGTTTTCCGCACGATGACATCGCAACATCCAAGCGGCTCCGGGCAAGGAGAGATCCGAGCGACGCCCCTCCGACATCACCTCCGTGCATCTCCTCGGCGACATCTCTCCTTGCCCGGTCGAGACATCCGGTGTGAATCCCGATCGCCGCGACGAGCGTGTTCGGCTGCGTGCGTCACACTGCGCGGTGCAGTCGCCCCGTGCTAGAACTCCGTAATATTTAAACAAGTGTTTAATATTAATCGCGTATTTTGAGAGAGAGGGAGAAATTGTTTACTCGGGCCGTGTGAAATCAATGATGCCTCGGTTTGTAACCACAAGCCGGAGACGAAGTGATAAATATCATATTGGCTTTCCTAATGACCTGCCATTCCTCATAACGCATGCCTAATTATGAGTTATTGGCTTATAAACACGGTCATATTTAATGCAAAACCACACAATTAAGATATCATGTGTCATTAAACCGTTAAAAACACGAAGAAAATCATTAAAATAACTATTTAAACGCGTGAGATGCTGCGATTCACTCCGATTTCATTGTACTCTGTGATTAATCAGCAATCCGAGGTCAAGCGTGCGTGGATCAGAAACGGAGGGTGGATGTTTCAGATGCCTCTGCAGAATAATTATGTATACATTGACATCCTTTCACAGTTGTTAAGTTGCTAAACTGAATGAAAGTGATATTACATCCCCTAAAACCTCTATTATACATCCCGATATTTACAGCCCATTAATATTTCAGACACGCATCTTTCGAGATCTGACCTGGCATCTACTGGACATCTGTGTCAAGGAGCTTTATAGCTCGTCGGATTCTTCCAGGCTAAATACAGATTGTGTTTTTGTGTCTCATCATCCGGTCTTAGGTCTCCTCCTGGGGTCTCGGGACTCGTCGAGACCACTCCAATGTCCGTCTCGGCAACTGACATTCCTCCGTGCCGACACACGCGACGTATCACCCAGTGCAGCCGTTTATCCCGAATTGTACCCGCAACACTCGCCTGACTCGCGCATTGCTGACCCTGCCTTGCCACTAATCTCATCGCATCGCCCGCCTTCAAGGTGCCAACAACTTCCTTTCCAACTGCGTGGTCCATCCTCTTGCTTCACACGGGACATGTGTGCACCAGAGGGGAAACTGAGCTACCTAGGCCACCTGAATTGTGTTTCTCAGGAAGGCAGGCATGGGTTGGGGGCGTTTGTTGGTGGGTCGGTGGGTGGGTTGGTTTGTGGGTGGGTGGGCCAGTAAGGGCATTCTGTGGGAAAATTTACTGGCGACGCGCAGAGTGATGAGCGGCTCGTTAGCGTGCATCACGGAGTGCGGTCAAACACTTTGGCGGAGCATGCGTCGTCATCGTCGTCATCGTTGTCATCGTTGTCATCGTCGTCATCGTTGTCATAGTTGTCGTCATCGTTGTCATCGTCGTCATCGTCGTCATCGTTGTCATCATAGTCGTCATCGTCGTCGTCGTTGTCATAGTCGTCATCGTTGTCATAGTCGTCGTCGTCGTCGTCGGCAGCGGTGCGCGTGGGAGCCGGGCGAGCGCCACCGGCTCGTTCTGCCGCGCACAGACGCGCGGGCGCCGGCCCCCAGGAGCCCCCTCCTCCCATCAAATATTAATTAGAGCACGGGCCCCTCATGCGTATAACGAGCCCTAATTGCGACTCATTTGCATACGCAGGTAATCCGGCGATGGTCATTGCTCGGCCCATTCATCACAGCGACGCGGCCGACACGTGGAGGTTAGCGGCGCGTCCGGGCTTAACTCTTTGCCTTCCCAAAGAAAATCCCGCGTCAAATCCCAGCGGCGAGCACCGCGGGCGCGGATTGCGCTGCCTGAGTTAAGAACCGGGTGGAGAGGCCCCCCCCTGAGACCAGAAGCCTCTCTCTGTTTTAGTTTTTTTCTTTTTTCCCAGCGAGAACGAGGCCACGGAGCGTGCGACCGTGACCGGCCAGGCAGCTTCTCGTGAACAGAATCGGAGCGTTTATCCGCGGCTCAGCGTAGCGGGGCACTGTGTGTCTCAGGTTCAAACACTGCTCATTTGACCCAGGTGCCTACTCATTTGATATCCTTTGCAAAGGTTGTCCGGCTGATAATATGCACATAATCACAGTTGCCTACATTATTCTACTTCGTAAATTCGTTCCGTGTAGTTTTACCACGGAGAGTCAGGGGTTAAGAAGCCGCCGCTGGCATCGCCTTCTCTCGTCAATGTCGTCACGGACGATGGGGGTCGATCACGGTCCACTTCACAGAAGATGACCTGCTTCAGTAAATGCCTCGAGGAATGATCGGTCGGCCGCAGGCAAAAGATTGAGCAGTCAGCGCGTCAGCTGCCTCGACGGCCAGCGTTGCCAAATTAGAAATTAATGCCCCATTCGTCAACTCGAGGCACGAATTAGACGCTTCTCGCTAATCCCGCTGATGAACCCGCGCGCGCGTCTGCGCTTCGTTTCAACCGGTTCCGAGTCGCTGGCGCCCCTCACGGAGCGGACCTCAGATCGTGGTCACGGCCAAGTCGGCGTACGCCCCTCGGGACGTCCTTCTGACGCGCGTCACCGTTTGAGTTTGCGAAAGGTTTCATATCATCCGCGCTCGCCTCGCGTTCTTGTTTAAGACTCAAGTGCCAGGAACGCACACACACACTCACGCACGTACACACGCACACACACGCACACGCGCGTGCATCCAGCATCGGCGTGCAATGCCTAACAACGCAGAGCAATATCCATTTGAAATTGTTATCGGCCCCTTGCTCTGCCGAACCAATAACCTGGCACAATGATTGATGTTCGTATTAATGGATTCTGTTTAAGGGGGGGAGGGTTGGGTGGGGGGGGGGGAATCACAACGTAAAAAAATGATGCAATTAATGCCCAGCAGTGGCTACGATGTCAGAACATCTGTTATGCAGTCGGATAATTACATCAATAACTGGTGAGATTATGGGTGAGCTGATAGCGCGTCAAATCAGTCAGTGGCCAGCCCTGCCAGGAGGGCCCAGCGCAAGGGGCTGTGACTGCGTGACGCGGACAACAGCACTCAGCCTGGGTCACCGCAGCAGCAGCAGCACACAGCCTGGGTCACCGCAGCAGCAGCAGCACACAGCCTGGGTTACCGCAGCAGCAGCAGCAGCAGCACACAGCCTGGGTCACCGCAGCAGCAGCAGCACTCAGCCTGGGTCACCGCAGCAGCAGCAGCACACAGCCTGGGTCCCCGCAGCAGCAGCAGCACTCAGTCTGGGTCACCGCAGCAGCACACAGCCTGGGTCACCGCAGCAGCAGCAGCAGCAGCACACAGCCTGGGTCACCGCAGCAGCAGCAGCACACAGCCTGGGTCCCCGCAGCAGCAGCAGCACACAGCCTGGGTCACCGCAGCAGCAGCAGCACACAGCCTGGGTCACCGCAGCAGCAGCAGCAGCAGCAACAGTACACAGCCTGGGTCCCCGCAGCAGCAGCAGCGCAGGACCCTGGCTTTAAAACAAACACCTCAATCCTGCTCCCGTCCGATCCCGAGTCGAACACCGAGATAGGTGTCTCTGCCTTCAAGCTCCTCCATGGACTCGCCCCTGCCAACTACTTTGTCTTGTCTCACTACTTACCTCCACGCGCTCTCCTACCTCTCCACTCTCCTACCTCTCCACTCTCCTACCTCTCCCCTCTCATCGCACTCTACTCCCCTCCACACACTCTCCTGCCTCTCCCCTCTCATCACACTCTACTCCCCTCCACGCACTCTCCTACCTCTCCCCTCTCATCTCACTCTACTCCCCATCACGCACTCTCCTACCTCTCCACTCTCATCTCACTCTACTCCCCTCCACGCACTCTCCTACCTCTCCCCTCTCATCTCACTCTACTCCCCATCACGCACTCTCCTACCTCTCCACTCTCATCTCACTCTACTCCCCTCCACGCACTCTCCTACCTCTCCCCTCTCATCTCACTCTACTCCCCATCACGCACTCTCCTACCTCTCCACTCTCAACTCACTCTACTCCCCTCCACGCACTCCCCTACCTCTCCCCTCTCATCTCACTCTACTCCCTTCCACGCACTCCCCTACCTCTCCCCTCTCATCTCACTCTACTCCCCTCCACGCACTCTCCTACCTCTCCACTCTCATCTCACTCTACTCCCCATCACGCACTCTCCTACCTCTCCCCTCTCATCTCACTCTACTCCCCATCATGCTCTCTCCTACCTCTCCACTCTCATCTCACTCTACTCCCCTCCACGCACTCCCCTACCTCTCCCCTCTCATCTCACTCTACTCCCTTCCACACACTCTCCTACCTCTCCACTCTCATCACACTCTACTCTTCACGTGCTCTCAGCTCCAGAAAGCAAGAGCTTCTGTCGAAACCCTCGCTTAACAGAGGTCGCTGCTTCTTCTCTGCTGCTCCCACAGTCTGGAATCCCTCGTGTCTGGGCACCTGCACTGCGGAGGCCTTTCCTCTTCCAAGTCCAGACCCGAGACTCTCCGCATCCCTTCCGCCTGTGACTGATGTCTCTCTCTCTCTCCATCTACACAAAAGTCTTCAATCACATTTCCACCATTAAGTCTCAGTTCCCCGTCTGGCATGTAAAATTCGATCCCTCACTCCCCGTCCTAACGTTAAACGCTCTCACCGTGTGCGGGCCCTCTCTCCAGATGGGTTCGCATTCCCCCATTCCTGCAACGGCTCGAGGTGCGGTCACGTGCCCGACGCCGCATGCACTCAAATGGCAGTCTCATTTCGGCGAGGGCCCATTGGACGTGCTGCGGTTTGCACTTTTCCGTCTGCTGTGCTGAAGGAGGGCCGTCGCCTGAAACATCGTTACATACAACGGGCTTTTTTTTAAACCGTACGAAGCGATCTGAACGTGCTTAACACAAGCGTCGTGACCTTGAGGACGCGATCGCCGCGTAGGCTGGTCTCACGCGGGCGACTGAGTGCGATGGGCGGCACGACCCGGGGTCGTGCATGTTGTGTAGTAGAAGCGGCTCGTGTGAGCGAGTCGTGGAGTGCTCTACGCTTCGTGCTTGCACACCCCACTTCCTTACCCTCCCTCAAGCCTATACTGGGGTTTGTATGTTTTTGTACCGTGTTGGCGCATTGGGTAGCGCACTGCGCTACGAACCTGGTGACCCTCGTTCGATTCCCGCTCAACGTCCAACACCAGCGCCTCGAAGTCGTTAACTTGTCTGCAAAATCTGGCGCGTTATTATCTGTACCGGTCCTGGGCCTCCACTAGGTCGACTGAGCCTCAAATGAGTACCTGGTGCGGTGTGTGAACATCTCCACTCGGGAGACAAAGGCGGCCGGGCGTGGTGCTGGCCCCGCACCCCCTCTTGTGCCGTGCCGGCCTTCACAGGTGCTGCTCTCTAACAGCACTTGCCCCCACAGCCTGTTACAGGCTACACGGGGGATCTTTGTCGTGCGTCATACACATCACGGGAGTTTGCTTTCGCAGCTCCGCGAGGTTTTATAGCGGCTTCGTTTTCGGTGAATCTGGCATCGCACCGGAGCGCCGGAGCGGGGTGCGAAGTTCCCGAGTGGGGGGCGAGGGGGGGGGGCGGTTCGCGGCCGGCGTCGTCCCCGCGGGGCTGTCGAGATGGCAGCTGTGGAGAACGCGCGCCAGCAAACGAGGCTACCTGTCACGCGCGTTGTGCATCTCTCGCTATTCATTTTTTTTTACTTTACTCGTTAATCGGACACCGCTGGCAGCGGTAGAGATAAAGTCCCGTAATGAATTAGAGTTAAACAATTGGGGGGGGAGGACATTAGCGGGCAAATGATGCGAGCAAAAATAAGTCACGTCGAGTCACGGAGTCGTGATGCGCGCTGTGGGCACGCGTCGCCCGTTTCCCCAGCGGGGCAGAGCGAGAGCGGTGCCACGTGAGATCTACTCGTGGCAGTTACAGCCCCTTCGCCAATCGCTGCTGCTGCTGCTGCTGGGCGACGGCCTGCCCGCTCTGTGTCAGTCGTACTTCAATCACGCTGCTGCTCCTGCATGCCGATTCATGAAGGGGGTGGCCATGGCCGCATCAGACATCGCTCGCCGCCGATGATGACCACGGCTGGGAGGCGAACTGAGATCGGTGATTTCAGAGGGCAGTGCTCTCATGAATTGCACCGCTAATAAACAGTCATCAGTAAGAGAGTACATTTTGGCCATTGCTGCTGATGGAAATTTAATTTCGCGCATTTCACGAAGCACTGGATGGAGAGGATGATTCGCCAAGATGAGAATCCATCGTAAGTGTATGGACAACTTACGAAATAAATATTTCACGTTTTACGTTGGACAATCCCCAAAAACAGTTAACAATATATTTTTTGTTCTCCTCCCAAGTACGTTTGGGTAATAAGAGAGATGACATCGGCCATTCGTTCTCATTGTGTTGCAGTCCGGTTGGCGCCATGGGCTGCAAACTTAGAGGAGCCGCACGCTGCCATCTGGAAATACAACCCCAGTCTCAGGGCGTGCCTGCTGCTTGCTGCTGCTGCTGCTGCTGCTTGCTGCTGCTGCTACTGCTGCTGTTGCTGCTACTGCTGTTGCTGCTACTGCTACTACTGCTGTTGCTGCTGCTGCTGTTGCTGCTACTGCTGTTGCTGCTACTGCTGCTACTGCTGCTGCTTGCTGCTGCTGCTTGCTGCTGCTGCTTGCTGCTGCTTGCTGCTGCTTGCTGCTGCTACTGCTACTACTGCTGTTGCTGCTACTGCTGCTACTGCTGCTGCTACTACTGCTGTTGCTGCTGCTACTGCTACTACTGCTGTTGCTGCTACTGCTACTACTGCTGTTGCTGCTACTGCTGTTGCTGCTACTACTGCTGTTGCTACTGCTGCTACTGCTGTTGCTGCTACTGCTGCTGCTTGCTACTGCTGCTGCTGTTGCTACTGCTGCTCCTGCTGCTGCTTGCTACTGCTGCTCCTGTTGCTGCTGCGGCTGCTGCTTGCTGTTGCCGCTTGCTGCTGCTGGTGGTGTTGAGAATGGCCTCCACGACGAGGGAGCTCTTTAGAGGGTGTTTTTGGCCTCCTCTTCCACGCGGACTAAATGTATAGTACGACATTGGGGGGGGGGGGGGGCGGGGGGGCTAATCACACTTTATCTCACCACACGTGACCAGCCGATGGACTACCTGTGGTGAGCACGTGTACTGCTGATCGGGCAGAGGTGCAGGAGGGGGTATTTTAAAGAAGAAGCTTGCGCTGTAGTTGCTATAAACGTGCTTTGTATCAGGCACGTTTCAATGTATCCCTTCACTGAGTGAGGATCGCGGTCAGATTCAACAACGTCTCATTCTTCTCTCACCCTTCGCGTCACCTCATTGGTTGTGTTCCTGCCGTACGTGTCAAGATAAGCTCCGTGTTTCGCAGAGTGGCGCGTGAACATCACGACGGAGCAATCGCGCAATTCCGCGCCCGCGTCGTGAGCACGAGGTCGGGTCGTCATCGACGAATCGTCGCCCCGGAGCTGAGCGGGAGAAGCTGCCCCCCCCCCACGGGGGGTGCTGTGTGTGTACGTGTGTGTTTGTGTGGGTGTGTGTGACTGTGTGTCTTGTGTTTGTGTGGGTGTGTGTGACTGTGTGCGTGTGTCTGTGTGTGTCTGTGTGGGTGTGTGTGACTGCACTGTGGTTTCTCACGCGACTGTTAGTGTCTCATTAAGACGGGATGCACATTATTTACAGTGATGTGAAGACAATAGCCATTTAATGAAGCATATCGCGCTCCGAGTTCAACTTTGCATGCAATGTGCGTGCGAGAGCCGCCGGTACCATTCTGTGTTTTTTTAGTTTTTGTCAAATAGTTTTCTAGATTAACGGTGCCCAGTTCTGACAATCACGCAGAAATCAAGGTGGGCTCGCTCTAATGCGCGGTTAGTCCGCCGCAACATCGGCTGCATTTTCCCAATCAAATGTCCCCCTGTCCCACCTCGTTCCCGTGCATATATTCAGCGGCCCTTGTGCGAGAGGCGCTGGGTCGCCAATCAGCCGTTGTTTTCACAGTCGGCGTTGATTATAGAAGAGCGCGCGCGGCACTGCGCGCGTGCCCGTGGCTGCAAACACAAAGGTAAAACAATAGCGTTTGTGGCGTAACCTATTCCTCTGCTGCGGCACGCATGGGTTTATAATAATTACCGTCATTGTTGTTTTGCTCTTACGTGGCGTGCCCGCACGCGTTTATCTCGAAATTATATTCAGACCACTGCAGGGGTCTTTGTTGTTGTGTTCTTACCCGAGCATACATCACCACGTGTGTTTAAAGGTGATGGTCAAACTTCTCAGATTGTATTGTTTTTTTAGCACCGCGCGTGCGCCAGATACACAGTTAGCCTGGAGGCACATTTTCAATCAAAACAACAGCTCCGCGGTGAGTGGTTAACTGATGTACAGTTATTTAAATCCGCCCACAGTAGCCCCGTGCTAGCGAAATAAAGATTTGTTTTCATTTCATTTTTATTTCCTAAAGCTGGACCACAATTTTCCTTCGGAGGCGCGAGGAGGTTCTCGGGAATGATGGCACTCGCTGGCAGCTGAGGATTGCAGGCACACTTTGCCAGGATATTTATTTTCATCAAAGCACTCCCCTGTCCCCTCCACACTGGCCTGGGGTCTCGTCCAGAGGCCAGGGGTCACGTGGCCGTCTCACGGCGATGACTCTTCACCAGCTGAAGAGCCGTGATCGTTTCTCCCAACACTTCATTAAGCCCGTCCGTTGATAGCAGAAAAAATGATCGCTCAGACGCAAACATTATATACTTTAATTCCACCCCTCGGCCCCTAGCTTCACAATGTAATCACGTCAAATCGACATCAGGGCATGCAGAGGAGTGCAGCACACCCGGTGTGTGGATAACACATGAAATAATCATTGGCGTCGTTGTGGAAAGAAACAACATAGATAAACAATATATGCCTTTCATATATTTGTTTAGCCATGTAAAAAAGTGATTTTACACAACCTGGCCTGGCCCCATGGCCTTCTGGGAGTGCGGAATATCAGCATCATTGAGTCGGTACGAGCAAACTTGTAATGAAACTTGCATTGGTCCAGAGGTCACTTTGAAGGGGATGTCAGAATTCTTTCCACGATATCAGCTCCACGGTCCATTGTCTAACCCGGCGTGATGCGAGAGAGTTGCAAGGGACGCTTCGAAATGGCATCGATCGTACCTCGGCGTAGAAAATTGGGAGAAAAGTCAAAATTGCCCTCCATCAGGAGAGGTAATTGAAGGGTCCTATTTTTTCAATCCCATTACACACATCACGTGCAATCCAATATTTATATCACACTCGGTCCGCTCTGCAGTTATGGCACCAATGAAAAACGTTTTAGGAGTAGCCGTACCTTGCCCGCTCATTTGCATACACGAGAAGAATTGCGCGGATTGGAAATCGTTCACGTTGAACGATAAGCTTACCCTCCTCCAATTCCGTAACAAGGTTACGTCGACTCCGCTTGGCACGCACGCTCTCCTGCGAGAGGGTGGCTCACGCCGCGCTGCTCACCGCGACGCCGGTTCCCGAAGGAGCGTGCCGATCGTACATCACCCTAACGATGCTTCACGGCGCCACACATTTGATGGCTCATTACTTTAAAAAATCATCCCGAGCATAAGTGGCAACTTGTACCCCTCCCCTCCTACCTACCTCCTACCTCCTCACGCCCGCGCAGCCCATCACGGATCTTTGCAGGGGCGCGGGCTACGGGTCCGTCCGCGTTCTCCCGTTTCTCTCACCGCCGACGGCAAACCGCGACGATCTCTCTCTGCGGGGGGCGCCCGGGCAGTCGGATTTATTCATGAGCGTTTGCGGCCTTCCAAGCCATTGAATACACCCCGCAACGGACTAAAACTTCACGCGACGGATGACGCCGTCTTGCGTTGCTACGCGCTCCGTTCGTGGCGGGCGCGTCCCTGGCGAACGCCAATACAGTGCCCGCGTGTGGCCCCGGCGCCTGCCTCCGCTTGGTCCACGGTTCGAGCGCCGCTGCTGCTGCTGCTCCCGTGCGCGCGATGTTTCTTTGGCTCCCGCTCGTCACTCTTTTATTGGTCGCTCGAAGTCGAGGTCAAGAGGTCAGCGTCGCGGCCAACGCTGCTGATGCTTGCGCGTGTCACCCTCGCCCGCGGCTTCCTTCCTTGGGCCAGGCCCCGCAAGTGTTGCACGGATGTGACGTGCGATCTCCAAGGTCACCCCGCTCGAGTCTCTTCCGCAGCACCGTCTGGCTTCTGTGTCTCTTCCTTGTTGCGCAATCGACATGTCTTCCCAGGACCACTGCTATCGCATCGTCGTCAACTGGCTTTAGGTCTTCCCACATCTTGATGACCACTCCAATGGCAGTCTCAAAACCTTCCGTCCTGCATGAATCAACAAACCTCCCTTTCCTGCTTACTTCTATGACACGTTCTCTGTGCATGCTGTTCCCAACAAGGAAGTTTACCTCAACTTGCCATGGAGTGAACGACGACCTCGTGCATGCCCCTGTATTTAAAGTCCAGAATCGCATAAAGCGTTCCGGTTGGTTTGTCACTTCGAGGCTTGATCGCTCTCTGCCTGGGCCTGTGCAGTTTGACGTGGCCACGGGCAACGATATCCTACAGGGCCGGAGGCGCTCAGTTCCCCAGGGCCCTCGCCGAGTCTCGCAGCCACGGGATCGCTGTTTACGCTGCAGCCACGATGACTGACGCAGATCTCTTGACGCGTAACAATGAGGCGTGTTTACTGGAAAACTCGCGCGAATGTTGTTGAAGGAAGTCCGGTGCCACCGTTTCATTTCCCCACGCGCGCGTTGACACGAACGTTGATTGGGACCTTGTGCTGCGCGCGAAGTCGTCTCGGTGCCGAGTCAGAAGCAGTCGCAGCTGCCTGGGGTCCAACTCGAGTGCAGAGTAGAAGTCCGCTTGCCCGCGACGAAGTCGGGATGGGAACTTCCCCCGGGTGTCACCTGTGACCCGACCCACCCAGCCCCACAGGGGCCCGCGTCGCTTGGCACGAGCACCGCCAGCCCCTCCGCCCGGGCGAATGGCTCCCATCCAGCAGGCGACGCTCAGCGCGACGGCTCCCCGTGGGGCTGCAGGAAGAACGGTGGTGGGGGGGGGGGGTTGGCTGCGGTAGTGCAGTAGCGGTGAAGATGATCTGAATCGGTCCTGGCGGCTACCCTAGGTCGAGCCAGCATGGTAAGGTGTATAAACATCGCCACTGGGGAGACAAAGGCGGCCGGGCGTGGTGCTGGCCACCCACCCCCTTACTCTCACCACACCAGCCACTCACCTTACTCTCACCGCACAAGCAACAACAGTAATTAATCACATTAATCCACAGATGAAAATATCAGTGACCACACCGGGCTATTTTAACAACGACGAGAAGAACAACAAGGAGCATACATATATATGTTTTTTTATTTAAAAAAAGACACAAAAGGATGTGCCAGCATTGCGTGTACAATACCCCTCGCCTCGGCCTTATCCAAACCACCATCTCAACAAGAACTGCGCGCGTGGCCATTTCGTTGCCGAGCCAAAGCGCCGCGAAGCGTTAAGAGCCACGCGACTCGTCCCAGCCAGCGGGCAGCAGCAGCAGCGACAGAGAGAGACGCGCCCGGCGCGTTCCCAACTCCCAGAAGTGTCCGCGCGTGTCCCCCCCCACCACCACCACTCACCGTACTAGGCACCCGCAGCGCTAATCACTGCCGTGCGGCATCGTTAGTGCCTCGCAGCGGGCGGCTGGGTGGGGAGGCAGCTTCCAGCCTGAAGCCAGCGCCGTTGCTCGGCTCACTTTTCTTTTCAGCCGCCCTCGTGTAGAATTACAAGGTGTTTTGGGTAGAACGGTAATCGTGAATTTATTGTGCTCGCCCCGGTTCTTTGTGCAACATAAAATAACGCGGCGCACGCGACGCGTCAATGCCCACAGGTGTGTCCGCGTGATTCACGGCGCCCTCCCAGACCGCTCTGCCGACAGGTGCGGTGGGCAGAGAGAGAGGAGAGCGGAGAGAAAGGGGCCTCGCGGAAACGAAGCCGCTCATGTGTTTCAATGAAAGTGAAATGAAATGAATCTTCATTCCCAGCAGGGGCAGGTGCAGGAAAGTGGTGGCTGCAGTTGCCAGCCAGCCGGGCCCCTCTTTGGCATGGCCAACAGCACCTGGGCTGGCGCCAAAGCGGTCAACTTTAATTGCCGAGCACACTGCGCCACGTGTAGACGATGAGCGTTATCTAGACTCGTCAACACCACGGCAATCATCGTCATTGTTGTCGCCATCAGCGCGATTGCTGCCATCATTGTGTCCACCGTGATCATCGTCATAATCGCCACCACCACGGCTGTCGTCTCGGTCTTCACCACCAGCCCAGCATGAATGTTACCTTCGTTATCAACACTGCCAACATCGGCAGTTTCATTAACGCCGTCATATACATCTCCTCCACCGCTTTCATCATTGCTGTCACCACCATAATCATCATCACGATCACCATTAATGAGCGTTAACAACACTGCCACCACCATCATTACCACCACCATCGTCATCACTACTACCAATATCACAATTATCACTATCTTAACCATTATCATTCTTATCATCATCACCACTAACAATATCACAATCACCATCATTGTTATATCCACACTGTTTTGGGTCACCTTTCAATAGCAGACCTCTGGTTTCAAATACCTTGTAAATGTCACATGTCTATTCATCAGAAACGAGCTCACACGAATACCTGATATTATCTCTCTACATCCAATCAATGAGTTATACGACATCGTCTAATATCTTCTTAGATGTAAACCACTCTAGCACTCAACTATTCTGCTTCTATAAACACTTCTGCGATATTCAAACCGAGGTTTGGACTAAGCCAACAGGTCAATGGGGATGTGCTCCACAAGCTGGGTAACCATACGCTCGGCCCAACGGAGCTCCTTTGGCAGTGGATTATGAAGTTGACACCAGGAAGAAAAACCATACGCATGCATGGCAGCGCTCACGCCACGCGCACATACAGCCGCATTGAGAGCGTGGAAATTACAACATTTACATCAGAGTTCACAACTAAAAATAAAGACACGTGGAATGTCAAATGGAATATCGATGTTATTATAATTATTATTCGTGCATTTTTTGTAAGTGATGCGTTTGTTGTATTGCAACATGCCAAACGGCTCCATGTACAGCACACCGCTGTTCTCGGTGTTCTTGTTTGTCTGTATTAACCAGGTGTCTATGACATAAGCAGGTGTCTATGACGTAACTTTGTGTCTATGGCGTAGCCAAGTCCCCATCGAAAATGAGCACTTATTGTCAAATGGGTTTTACCTGTGCCAGAATAGAACCTACTAAGAGTGAGTTAATCTCCTGCAGATCGCGTTCTCTCTCTGCATGCGGTTACACCACTCGCCATCACCACCACCAGCCTCATTCAACAATTCCATTTTGCGAAAACTCCTAGTTTGTGAGTGCTCGCTGCTCTGCAATACATCTATAGCTAGTCACTTTCAAATAAATGTCATGACCCCCAGCATGACTGCTCACCTCGCCCCCCCCCCCACTCCCTGCGTGACTGTGTGGCGCAATCTTATTCTTACATCCACGTGGATTGTGTGCGATGAGGCCTTGGGCCTGAGTGCCATGGTGACTGCACGATTCCACTTAATGCAGGAGCCCTGCAAACACGCGGGACTCTCCGTGTCCCGGCGTCCCTCCCCGCGTCGCCGCCTCCGCCACCGCCGCAAGACTCCGGGCAACACGCGACTCCCGTTGTGCCTCCGCGCGTCGTCACGAGTCCCCGGCAGCTACGAGAAGCGTGCGTGTAATTACGGTGTTATTTGTAAAGTAGATCCCTCGTAAGACAAAAAGCTCTTTCATATTCAGAGACTGCAATAATACATTCGCACGTGGACAGACAGCTCCTGAGCCTTGCACACACACGCGCGCGCGCGCCACGCATCCCGACACGCGGACTTGTGTGCGTGATTGTGTGCACGCAGCGCACTTAAACGACGCGGTTAATATTCTGTGGGAGAATTGGACGCTCTGAAGCAGAGATGGCACGTTCGGTTCATACAGCGACGCTGAGGCACAATCGCAGGGTGTCAAATCCATACACAAATTGTGTCAACGTAGCTCTGCATTTTGGGCTTAAGTACGAGACACGGAACGATTGATTCATCATTTAAAATCAATTTTTACATTCACAATTTGGGCTGGTAAGAATCTGATATTTACAATGCATGCTTACGAAATACAAGTCATGTGAAAATGTAAGGTTAATGAAAATGGATAAAATTAGGCAAAACGAGACGGACAAGGCAGACCGCACGGACGAGACGAAAGCAATGAGACAAACTGGCAGCCGTTCTTGGATCGCAATCTCACCATAAATTGTGACAATTCATTGAATCGTGAGGCAGGTGAATGGTACCTCGTTAATAACTAGCGCGTCCATATCCTGTAGTCATTCCAATGTACTCAGAACTTGTTTTATTTACTTTAAAGGCAAGGTAATGTAATCAGCACCGAATTCGCCAAACGATGCTCCTCTGCCAAACACCACTGATGGTGATTATGATGGTAGTCATTATGATTATCTGGCCTTATAAGCCGCTTGCCTAGAGCCAACTCATGCAGGCATTGCAATAATTCAATTACTGTAGTAGTAATGATAACAATGCCCTTGATTTACCAAGGAGAGGCGCCGCAATGAGTCTCGAGATATTTTCAGGGGTGTCCTGCATTGAGATGTTTGACCTACTCTGTGTGTGAACATGTGGCACGTGAGAGAAAAAGAAACGGAGCAACCACCTGGTCAAAATTCACATCAGGGGCTTACCCTCAAAGCGCCACGTGGTGAGATTCAACCCATCGCTGCATCGCCAGCTGCTACCCACCTCGCAGCCCAAGCCTACAACAGCTGTTATTCCCAAGCAGCCTCCCGTATGAGTGTTAACCAGGCAAAAGCCTGCTTCGCTTGCGAGCTCTGATGAGATGGGCACATTCGGGATGATTTGTTTACAGGCATTAGTTGTGTATTTTAAAATTGTAATCCCAGAAGTGGCTTTAGATCTCGCAGTTCCTGCCCATTGCGTACAGGACATGGAATATTTGCTGTGTCATTAGAGCTGCACATCATGCAACATCAACCAATCTATAGCTGACTAGGCATGGACAAGTCCTCATCTCGTATGCGGATGTCCTGCATTGTAACCCCAAACTAGAGTGGCACGTCTATGTGGCTGCTCGCAGTAAATTGGATGGGATCAATGAGAAAACACCCCTCTGCACAACATGGTAAATCCATAGCTAATTAGCGACATGTGCCCGACTTAACAGGGAGTGCTGGCGCGAGTCGGTGTGCAGCTCGGGGCATTGATTATGGACCGATGGGGACGGTACTATCTTTCGGGCAGATTCCCTGATTGACAAAAATCCATGCTTCGCTCAACATAATACAGTGGCTCTGAAAATGACTGGGCCAGATTCGGCGGGCTGGATTTACAAGCTGCTTTAACTGCGACATTCATGTCTGTACCAGAGGAACTTTTTTCTTTCTGATAACTGAAATGTAGTGCTGTTTGGTACATATTTTGCAATGACCGTGTCATGAGCAAATCGGAGGTTGGTAATAGTTTGGCCGTGTATATGCATTGCATTTGTTTCTCCAGTTCAAATAAAGTTTACAATGCAGCCATTCATTTGGAAATAAAGTTCAATATTAACAAGAGACTGGAAAGATGATACCATCGGTGGGACCATTTGGCGTTTAATTACTAAATTGTATCTGGACCTTTGAACGTCTTAATCCTCATAAACAGTACAGGGTAAATACCTTCAAAGAGAAACTTATCAAACGAGGAAACAAGATAAGCGAAGCTCACGGGTCTGGTAAACACCACCTTACTGTCGTGGGTAACAACCCGAAGCGCAGAGAACCATGGACCAGAGTGGAACACCCGGTGACGCGGGAGGGCATCGAAGTGTTTGGGGCAAGACGGGGCGCGGTGATGTCGCCAACGCTGCCCTCCCGATCTGCTTGTGAACGTTTTTTTTTCCGTAGACCCCCACGACGTTCTCTGAACAAAGCAGGGACATTGCGCTCAGATTTCGGCGGTCACACTGACCCGCCTGGTGGTACTTGTTGAAAAGGTTCACGGCTCGCATGCGGTGGCCGCCCTGGTTAATACTGCAGTGTGTTAATTAACGAGACAATAAATACTACGCGCCGTCTGCTTCAGAGTGGACCGTTAATGACCCCGTGACGCCATTTACAAGCGGAGGCCATTGTGTGCCGGCGTCAAGGTCCACACTTTGCCAAATATAAAAACATACCCGCAAAATTATTTTATTAGAATCTACATAACGGTTGTTGCGATAGCTTGGCAGGAACCCTCCTGAAAAAGCGTCATGAGACTCGGTGAGGCTTTCCTGGATACGCAATCGTAAGAATATAAATAGAAATGTTAAAACTGTTTTGACCAACATTTTTAATGTAAACCCTGTTTGTCTGGCAAACCTTGTGAGGAACTTGCCAAGCTAAGTGGGGGGTGTTGCCACATCTCAGGAAATCCTTCGCGTAGACCCTGCCATTGTGAAGGCCCCTTGGGAGATGTGATGCGCGCGGCCAGTTATGCGATCGGGATTGTTCGTTTGCAATATTTCACTTGCAACTCTTTAGGGCCTTAAAATCTTTACGCCTGATGCATAATCCTCGAACAACAAGCATGCCCTGCCCTTAGCACCTCATTACCAAACAGGCGCAGACGGATAGGCAGATGCACAGAAACAAATAATATCGAGACGTGAGAATACACCCAAGTAAAAACAAGCTGTGCGTACAAATACGTGCGATTTGATGTAGATGCAGGCGGGCGATGTTGATTTAACAACAATCGGCGCTTTTACTGACGTGGCAGACGTGCACATGGAAAGCATTGGGCGAAAGTAAACAAGTCATAATTAAAGCGACGTCGAAATATCGTGGGACTCATTCTTTAGGTCTTTCACGTACGTCACTTTACCGACGTACGTCACTTTACCGAAAGACCCAAAGAATATGATCGTACGTGATGTACGTGACTTGACCGAAAGACCCAAAGAATATGAATTCCTGCAGTCACGAAAGCTTTAAGTCAAGATTTAGCGTGGGACCATTGTATCCTTGACGCCGCTCGTGTTTCAGGGTGCGTGACCGGTGACGTCACGCCGACAAGCTGCGTCCACGCGCGCGCGCGCCTCGCCGCACTCGGCCAAGCACCCAGATGCGAGGGGGCGTCTGGGTGCCCCCTGGCATCTGGGTGCCCCCTCGTATCCCAGAGCTCCGCACCCGTAGAGCGTGCTGCGTCAACGTGGAAGGGGCAACACGACGGACACCCCAAAAAAAACCCGAACGCTTTCGCGCAAAGTCGCCGGTGAACGCACGCGGGATACATTTGCTGTGCGTATGCGAGGGTGTTTCGATAAGTACAGTCACGTGTAGAGGGTGAAGGCGCAGCCCTGCAATTCCTTGGTCACGCCACTGCTGGCGGAAGGGCCCCCGCTAGAGGAAGCTCTACATAGCCCCTTTGAACGATTTTTGGCCTCCTCTTCCACGCTTGCTAGGTGGTCGGAGTACCCACACTTGATCAATAAAGTTATTTTTTGTAAATACTGTAAAAAAAATGTTTTATGGCATAGTGATTGGAATATGAACCTGGTACTTGCGTGCAATCCCCCCCTCCCCCCAACACATTTTATAGCTGTCTCTGGCAGAGGATCAGTTTCATGTGACTATCCTTGCACAGGTGCACATTGCAAGAGCAGCGAGCGGTGCCCCAATGTTGTCTTGTTCCCTGTGGGTGTGAAGTCAGGTGAAATGGACACTGATGCGTGGTGACAGCCGTGTGGGTTCATCGCAACATTTACCAATGAATTCAATGGCTGCAATCAGATGTTGAGCAAAGCAAAATCTGGACATGACTACCACGGTCACGTCCCATCCACTCTGCAGTGCTACTGAGATCTCACTGACCGGAGTGAGATGCATTTTAAGTCTGTCCACTGACTGAAAGGCCGTCATATAAGCTGCTCGGGCAGGTGTAGGCGACTTGCGGCTGGGGAGCCGCACGCGGCTCTTTAAGGACTGCTTGCTGACGTCGCTTACTCAGCACCGTCGTCTCGTATTCACGTGCATTGCGGCTCTTGAAATATCGATTCTTTTTTTGTTACCGAATTCTAAAACAAATGTCTCTCGTTATTGTGGTTGCCGACCCTTGAGCTCGGGGATGCTGCGGCCAGCACACTGGACTCGCAACCCCAGAGGTCGCCGATTCGACCTCCCGGCACGCCAGTTGTTCACAATGGCAAGTTTCCCGGCTCTGTCCACCGAGGAGGATAAATAGATGCACCACAGTTAGCCTGTCGCATATGTTATAAAGGGGCCCTAAATAATGATTTAAAAAAAGCATCTTAAAACACATACATGTTTTACTTGCATAGTAAAGTAATTGTATTTTTTAATTTGCTATTTCGCCAGATAATACGACAAATCGCTAACCTTAAACACCCAGTCGTTCATAAAAGTTGAAGGCAGTATAGTACTGTAGTAATAGAGCAAGTGCAGAATCACTGAACCAGAATTGATAGCTTGGAAGCATTTAGCGCGGGGCCCTTGAAAGTGTGCGGCCCATAGCAACATGTGTAGCTACTTTTGCGACTAGGATAATCCGGCACTGGTCACGTGGGTTGGCGAAACGCGTGGGTCCTCCCGCTTCTTCCAATTGGTCAAACTAGAGTGGAAGCGTAGGCCAAATACCCTGTAGAGGGGCTCTCTAAAGCTCCCTCTAGCGGAGGGCCTTCCGTCAGCAGTGGCGTGAGCGAGCAACTGCAGAGCTGCACCTTTACCCCATAAACTAAATGCAGTCACTGCTCGAGTCCTTGTCGTTGGTTACATAAAACACTCTCAGTGGAATTGCAGTTGAATTTGTCATTTATAAGAGAACCATGGGGAAATCGGTTTGCTTAAGCTGTTTAATACAACACAGTCACTGACATCGGAGTCTCGGGGTCTCGGAGACTTGCTCATGGCCATAGCTGGTGTGATAATGATTCTCCCCCTCTGAGCATATGATGAATTGTCCAGATGTGTGTTTACAATTCAATTCAATAATTTATTTGACATTGTAGTGCTTGCGGAATGTCTAGTTGCTGCCGGGTTTCATGAAGCAGTCACGTGGGACATATACGAGCTGAAAATAATCGATTCTTACGGAAACAATGTGATGCGTATATCATGAGTAAGCATATCGTGATGCAATTGAATTAAAATCGGTTGTTGCACTCACGATTCATGCTGCAAACTGAACATATGAATCTACTATTTCAGTAAATTATATGCCAAGTTTCCATATACGCTGATGGAACGAAAAGCAATTACAAATGAGCCAACACAAACTGAGAAACAGTCCATTTCATCAAACCTCCAGGGGGTTGCTTTGCTACGTGCCTAATCCTGAGTGTGAAGATTTGATTTCAATCGTCGATGGATTACTGCAACCTCAGTCGTGGCCATGTCTAACTAAACAGGATGTTGATAATGCGGTCCTGCGCTTCTGCCACGGACGAACTTGACACTCCACGCTAAGTGGGCCCCCTGTAAACTCAGCGGAACTGAAGCTTGACTCATGGCGCTTGACTCAAAGTCAGCGGTCAAGACCGATGTTATTGTTTTCCACTATGACAGTCTCAAATATCCAGACTCCAGACATCGGCAATGTGTCATTGTGTCTGAACCCTCCACATGCATGCGCTTACCAGAGGACCCTCATCATCCAAGTGTCAATGAGTTACTTTTATAGGCTTCTTAACGACAGCGATTTGTGTGTGTGTTTAGACTTCACGTGAACGATGAGTACATTTCATAATGCATGCCGAACCCTCACTCCGGGCGTTTTTTAGCCTTCGCGTGCATTCGGATAAAATAGTCATTATATTACATTCCATAAAACAGTATTGAATCCAGTGTCAATGAAATATGAAATGACTCCCATGCAGTATGATGTTCATTTGGACCTGTACAAACGCTGCACTAGTTCCATCCGATAGTTTTTTTGCGGCCTTTGATATATGTGTATACACGGCATATGTATTCAATCCCAGGCTCGTGAGTCTGTCGTTGAGTCTAATTAAAGAAAAATAATTTTATATATAGCGAATCGCAGACACTGGCCTTTTTTTAGTGTCGTGGTTTTGTTGTTGTTATTGATAGAACCGAGGCAGCCGCAGTCTGGGCGAGCGATTTCTATTTATAGGCGACAGAGCTCTCCCGCTCTCTCTGAACCAGACGCTTTCCAGAATCGCACAGAGGCCGCCGCCACCACCACCAGCACCACCAGCACCAGCACCACCAGCACCACTACTACCAGCACCACCACCAGCACCACCACTACCAGCACCACCACCACCAGCACCACCACCAGCACCACCACCACCAGCACCACCAGCACCACCAGCACCACTACCACCAGCACCACCACCAGCACTACCACCAGCACCACCACCAGCACCACCAGCACCACCACCAGCACCACCAGCACCACCAGCAGCACCAGCACCACCAGCACCACCACCAGCACCACCACCACCAGCACCACGACCACCAGCACCACCACCAGCACCACCACCAACACCAGCACCACCACCAGCACCACCACCAGCACCACCACCACCAGCACCACGACCACCAGCACCACCACCAGCACCACCACCAACACCAGCACCACCAGCACCACCAGCACCACCACCACCAGCACCACCACCAGCACCACCAGCACCACCACCAGCACCACCAGCACCACCACCACCAGCACCACGACCACCAGCACCACCACCACCAGCACCACCAGCACCACGACCACCAGCACCACCACCAACACCAGCACCACCAGCTACACCACCAGCACCACCAGCACCACCAGCACCAGGGCTGCGTGCACAGTCCACGGCGCCGCCTCGGGAGCCTCCCACGCATCGCGCGGTGAGCGACGAGGTTGACGGGGGACGAGCCCAGCGGTGGTGGCGGCGGGGGTGGGGTGGGGGGTGGGAGTGGGGGGTGGGGGGGGGTAAGGGTAGTGGGGGGTAAGGGAGTGGGGGTGGGGGGTAAGGGAGTGGGGGGTAAGGGGGTGGGGGGGTAAGGGAGTGGGGGTGGGGGGTCAGGGAGTGGGGGGTGGGGGGTAAGGGAGTGGGGGGGTAAGGGGGTGGGGGGGGGTAGGGGGTGGGGGGGGGTAAGGGAGTAAGGGAGTGGGGGGGGTAAGGGAGTGGGGGGGGTAATGGAGTGGGGGGGTAAGGAGTGGGGGGGGTAAGGGAGTGGGGGGGGTAAGGGAGTGGGGGGGTAGGGAGTGGGGGGGTAAGGGAGTGGGGGGGTAAGGGAGTGGGGGGGTAAGGGAGTGGGGGGTAAGGGAGTGGGGGGGGGTAAGGGAGTGGGGGGGGTAAGGGAGTGGGGGGGGGTAAGGGAGTGGGGGGGGTAAGGGAGTGGGGGGGGTAAGGGAGTGGGGGGGGGTAAGGGAGTGGGGGGGGTAAGGGAGTGGGGGGGGTAAGGAGTGGGGGGGGGTAGGGAGTGGGGGGGGGGTAAGGGAGTGGGGGGGGGTAAGGGAGTGGGGGGGGGGTAAGGGTAGTGGGGGGGGTAAGGGAGTGTGGGGGGGGGTAAGGGAGTGGGGGGGGTAAGGGAGTGGGGGGGGTAAGGGAGTGGGGGGGGTAAGGGAGTGGGGGGGGTAAGGGAGTGGGGGGGGGTAAGGGAGTGGGGGGGGTAAGGGAGTGGGGGGGGTAGGGAGTGGGGGGGTAAGGGAGTGGGGGGGGTAAGGGAGTGGGGGGGGTAGGTAGTGGGGGGTAGTTGGGGGGGGTAAGGGAGTGGGGGGGGGTAAGGGAGTGTGGGGGGGGTAAGGGAGTGGGGGGGGTAAGGGAGTGGGGGGGGGTAAGGGAGTGGGGGGGGGTAAGGAGGGGGGGGGGGGGGGGGGTAAGGGAGGAGGGGGGGGTAAGGGAGGGAGGGGGGGGGGTAAGGGAGTGGGGGGGGGGTAAGGGAGTGGGGGGGGGTAAGGGAGTGGGGGGGGGTAGGGAGTGGGGGGGGGGGGGTAAGGGAGTGGGGGGGGTAAGGGAGGGGGGGGGGGGGGTAGGGAGTGGGGGGGGTAAGGGAGGGGGGGGGGTAAGGGAGGGGGGGGGTAAGGGAGTGGGGGGGGGTAAGGGAGTGGGGGGGGGTAAGGGAGTGGGGGGGGGTAAGGAGGTGGGGGGGGGTAAGGGAGTGGGGGGGGGTAAGGGGTGGGGGGGGTAAGGGAGTGGGGGGGTAAGGGAGTGGGGGGTAAGGGAGTGGGGGGGTAAGGAGTGGGGGTAAAGGAGTGGGGGGGTAAGGGAGTGGGGGGGGGTAAGGGAGTGGGGGGGTAAGGGAGTGGGGGGGGTAAGGGAGTGGGGGGGGGTAAGGGAGGGGGGGGGGTAAGGGCAGTGGGGGGGGGGGTAAGGGAGTGGGTGGGGTAAGGGAGTGGGGGGGGTAAGGGAGTGGGGGGGGTAAAGGAGTGGGGGGGGGTAAGGGAGTGGGGGGGGGGGGTAAGGGAGTGGGGGGGGTAAGGGAGTGGGGGGGGGTAAGGGAGTGGGGGGGTAAGGGAGTGGGGGGGGGGGGTAAGGGAGTGGGGGGGGTAAGGGAGTGGGGGGGGTAAGGGAGTGGGGGGGGGGTAAGGGAGTGGGGGGGGTAAGGGAGTGGGGGGGGGTAAGGGAGTGGGGGGGGTAAGGGAGTGGGGGGGGGTAAGGGAGTGGGGGGGTAAGGGAGTGGGGGGGTAAGGGAGTGGGGGGGTAAGGGAGTGGGGGGGTAAGGAGTGGGGGGTAAGGGAGTGGGGGGGGGCGGTAAGGGAGTGGGGAGGGTAGGGAGTGGGGGGAGTGGGGGGGTAAGGGAGTGGGGGGGTAAGGGAGTGGGGGGGGTAAGGGAGTGGGGGGGTAAGGGAGTGGGGGGGGTAAGGGAGTGGGGGGGGGGTAAGGGAGTGGGGGGGGGTAAGGGAGTGGGGGGGGGTAAGGAGTGGGGGGGGTAAGGAGTGGGGGGGGTAAGGGAGTGGGGGGGGTAAGGGAGTGGGGGGGGGGGTAAGGGAGTGGGGGGGGGGGTAAGGGAGTGGGGGGGGGTAAGGGAGTGGGGGGGGTAAGGGAGTGGGGAGGGTAAGGGAGTGGGGGAGGGTAAGGGAGTGGGGGGGGTAAGGGAGTGGGGGGTAAGGGAGTGGGGGGGTAAGGGAGTGGGGGGTAAGGGAGTGGGGGGTAAGGGAGTGGGGGGGTAAGGGAGTGGGGGGTAAAGGAGTGGGGGGTGGTGGGATAAGGGAGTGGGTGTGGGGGGTAAGGGAGTGGGGGTGGGGGGTAAGGGAGTGGGGGGGTAAGGGAGTGGGAGGGTAAGAGAGTGGGGGGGGGGGGTAAGAGAGTGGGGGGAGGGGTAAGGGAGTGGGGGGGTGGGGGGGGTAAAGAGGGGGGGGGTAAGGGAGTGGGGGGTAAAGGAGTGGGGGGTGGGTGGGGGAGCCGGACGGGCTCTGGGGTCCCACCCGCTGATGAAACCCACGCCAGGGTCCCCCACCCCCCACCCCCCACCCCCTTTCGACATCCGTGCCCGGCAGCAGCAGCAGCAGCCTGTGTCACTCGGAGCTCGCGGTGCCGCGTCCCCACGACCGCCACATTTGGATGCCGGACCAATCGGTGGCTCGAGTGCTCGCTTGGCCAAAGCCTCTGCTGCGCGATTATTCAGACGGCGTTACTCACACAAAGACAAAGATCCCCCGTATAGCCTTAACAGACTGTAGGGGCAAGTGCTGTTAGCGAGCACACACGCGTGCGTTGGCGTACGCGGCTGTGGGTTGTTGAAAATTAACGCCACGGGTGTAATGGTTTAAAGTGCTGTTACTTAGGTGGATTACAGCGCGTTATTAAGGTGTGCTGTAGATAACGAGTCTTCATTTAAATGCCAATTAAGCTAATCGCTATTAAAGCGGGAGATGGCGGGCGCTCGTTCTGCAGAATTCAGAGCAGCAATCATTAATTGTGTGCGGTGCTTCGTAACCGGGCGTGTTCCGCAGGTGCTGTGAGCAAGTCGGTACGCACAGCAGAAGAAGCAGCAACAACAACCACCACCGCCGCCGCGCTCTTATCAGCCCGCTCGTTCTCTGTCAGCGATTCGAGTATTAGTTTACTGGAGCTTAGGGGCTGCCGCATGCGGCCGATGCGAAGGAGAGAAGAGAGGGGCTGGAGGGGGGTGTGGGGTGTGAATTGTGATGAGGGTGGTTGTTGTGAAGCGTGGCGTGATGGGGGGGGGGGTGTTCGTGAGTGGGTACGGGGTATATTTGCGGTGGGTGTGAAGTGTGTGTGTGGCAGTGTGTGGAATGGTTTTCTTGGTGTGTGTGTGCGAGAGAGAAAGGGGGGCATGTACATGTGTATAGGGTGCTTAGTAGGACTATGGTGTGGATATGTGTGTGATGTGTAGGCTGTGTTCTACAGGGTTGTTGTAGGGGCATGTGGGCTGTAGGCGAGAGGTTTGGTGTGGGTGTGTGGGTGTCTCGGCTACACGTGCACAAGCGGTGTGTGGGATGTTTAGTGCGTGTGTGTGTGTGGATTGTGTATGTAGTGAGTGAGATGTATGGAGCGTCTCGTCTGGTGTGATATGTGCAGTGTGTGTCTCGTGGACGAGATGTGTGTGTGTGTAGTTGAGTGTACGGTGTGTGTGTGTGTGTAGTGTGTCGAGGTTTGTGTTGGTAAGTGGGGTGTGCATGAGCTACGCGTGTGTGTGTGTGCCTATATTTATTTGTACTGTGTCCATGCATAGTGTCAGCATCATCAGCAAAACCATGATCAATCCACTGCTGGATGAAGGCATCCCCGGTGTCGTCATCTCTCACGGTTGTGCTACGTAATGGTCTTGCATGCATAGTGTGTGCGTGTGTTGTTGTCTAAGCGTGCACGTACACACAAAGTGCACCTAGCCTGGCACAGTCTTAATGGTGACGGCATCATTAATTCGTGGCGAGTGGCGGTTGTGTTCGTCTACACACACGCGCGCCTATGATGTGTGTATGATGTGTGTATGGGGTGTGTATGATGTGTGTATGGTGTGTGTATGAAGTATATGATGTGCATATATTGTGTGTATGATGTGTATGAAGTATATGATGTGTGTATGGTGTGTATATGTGTGTATGGTGTGTGTATATGTTGTGTGTATGATGTATATGATGTGTGTATGATGTGTGTATGATGTGTGTATGATGTATATGTTGTGTGTATGATGGACATGATCAGCCACGGTCACTCCACTGCTGGATGTCTCTGGGCCGGCCACTTCCCCCCCCCCCCCTCCTTTTTAACCGCGCCGCCCCCCCCCCTCAAAAAACAAAGTGGGCGTGGCGCGCGCTCCCTTAGCAACAACCAATCAGAGCCCGCGCGGGGCGTGTCCACGCGCGCTCCGCTCTCTGCCATTGGCTGTGGCCGCGCCGTCGAGAGGCGCCCGCCGCTATATAAGGGAGCGGCCGGAGGGAGGCGGATTCAAACCGCGGAGCGCGGCCTCGCACCCCGCACTGCCCGAGCGGCGGCCCCCGCGCGAGAGCAGCCCCCTCCGGCCACACCGGCCCGGCCCCACCCCCCACAACTAGAATATCGCCAGCAACTCGCTCGGGCAGCCACGACCCACGCAGGGGGTGGGGGGAGACAACTCGCCGAGTCAAACGCAGGGGCGACGGCGGGGCGAGCGAGAGGCGCGTGGAACTCGCGCAGGACGGCCATGGTGCAGCAGGCGGGCGGCCGGAGCATCGTGGATCGCCCCGAGCAGCATGCGGCGGCTTCGCGCTCCGACTCCGAAGCCGAGGGCTCGGACCCCGGCTCCGTGGCCCCGGGGCCGCTGGTGGGGGTCCTCGGGACGGAGAGCGGGGCGCCGGGCCCCGGGTGGTGCAAGACGGCGAGCGGGCACATCAAGCGGCCGATGAACGCCTTCATGGTGTGGTCGCAGATCGAGCGGCGCAAGATCATGGAGCAGTCGCCCGACATGCACAACGCGGAGATCTCCAAGCGGCTGGGCCGCCGCTGGAAGCAGCTCAAGGAGAGCGAGAAGGTGCCCTTCATCCGGGAGGCGGAGCGCCTGCGCCTCAAGCACATGGCCGACTACCCCGACTACAAGTACCGGCCGCGCAAGAAAGCCAAGCTCGCCCAGCAGCAGCAGCAGCAAGGCAGCCCCAAGGGCGGCACCGCCGCGGGCAGGAGCTCCAGCAGCAAGAAGAGCAGCGGCAAGGTGAAGGCGCTGCAGCTGCAGCAGCAGCAGCAGCCAAAGATGGGCTCCTCGCTGCTGCTGCTGAAGGAGGCGGCTGGGGGCGGCAGCAGCAGCAGCAGGGCGAGGGCGGCCAAGCGGAGCTCCAAGGGCGCGGCGGGCGAGCGGGGCAAGGCGGCCGCCGCCGCCTCCTCCTCAGCCGCCTCCTGCTCCTCGTCTCATGCCGCAGCCGCAGGCGCCTCCGTGCCCTCGAGCCCGACCCTCAGCATCCCCGGCGAGGCTGTGGATCGCCTCAGCTTCTACGAGGAGTGTGGAGTCCCAGAGGGTGCCGCCAGCAGCAGCAGCAGCGGCAGCAGCAGCAGCGTCAGCAACTTGAGTTCAGCCATCAAGAGGGTCACCTCTCCGCCTTTATCCACCACGTCGTCGTCCTCGTCGAGGTCCCTGTCCACCTCCACGGTGTCGTCTTCGTCTTGCTCCAGCGACGAGGACGACATGTTCGACCTGGAGCTGGAGCTGGGCTCGTCGCCCGCCTCCCCGTCCAGCGTGGACCTCATCCTGGGCAGCCTCGGCGCGCTCGACCGCGAGGCGGACGCGCTGAGCACGGGCAGCTCGGGCGCGGGCTCCCACTTCGAGTTCCCAGACTACTGCACGCCCGAGGTGAGCGAGATGATCTCCGGGGAGTGGATGGAGTCGAGCATCGCCAACCTCGTGTTCACCTGCTGAAAGGTGGTGGGGGAAGGATCAGCAGCAGCAGCAGCTCTGTCATCACCAGCAGTACCAGCAGCACCAGCAACAGCAGCAGAAGCTATGGAGAGCCAAGCTGCGAGCAAGGTAGCTGTGTGAACATACACCTAGCGAGCAAGGCGCGCAGCAGAGGAGGAGGGTGGTGGTGGTGGCGGCATAGCGGAGTATAAGAGGATAAGTCTGAGGAGCAGAGCGCGCGAGGTTGGAGCAGGAGGATGAGGCTGGTGCACTGCACGTGGACTCACTCGAGTGCGGCGTGGAGGAGAGGCGCTCTGTGCCCATGCCCTCGCAGCGATGCCGTCTCTCGCTAGAACTGTGTTCTCGCCTTACTGCTGGCCAGCCAGGGTCCCGCCTGATGGGGAGTTGCGGCAGTGGGTTCTCCCAGGAGCCGGCAGCTTCTCCAGGGTCACCCCTTACCCCCCCACACCCTCCAGGTCTTCTTACCCCCCCTCCTCCACTCGCCCTCCTCCTCCAGAGAAGGGACTGTCACCCCCCCCCCCCCCAAAGCATACACCAGCCTCCCATCCATCCCCGCTCAGCACCCCATCATTCCCAGACCCTTGATGAGTGTACCCCCCTTTTATTCCCATCCCCCTTTCTTCCCCCCCCCCCCCTTTCTCTTCCCCCCTCTTCCCCGAAACATTAAACTCTCAGGAGCCATTAGATGGAGCCAACGCTGGGACAGTTTTTACAAGTGAATAATAATAAGTCAAGATCCCAGCAAGGCGCCGTCTATTATAGTTAAACTATTTCAGGACCAAACCTCAACCACATTCGCCGTATGAACAGGACCTTTTGAGAAATCGCGGACTGTTTTTAGAGGTCGATGATTGTCCCATCGACTAAACTAGCTTTTTTGTAGTCGTCTTTGGGCTAGGTATAAATAACCGTGTTAGAAGCTGGTGGAGTGGTGGGTGGTAGGCTTTTTTGTAAGGATGTTTGTTATACCATTGGCCGTTTGTGACTGGTAGTTTTACAAAAATCCATGCTCTAAAACAAAAACAATCTATAACTCTGGTATTTCATACTCTGTAAGGGCTAGACACGATGCCTTTACAACTCAACAGTCGAGTACTTTGGCCATTCCTGACCGTGGTAGTCACTTGGTTTGTTTTTAATCGATACAAATCGTTTTCTTACTCCGCGTGTGCGATTTGTAATTGCGTGTTACGGAAAACCGTCAAATGCCCTGAATCAAATGGCACATTTCAAGTCGCCTCCCCCATCAATGGACGGAGTCGCTCACAGCAGACGTATGTGTATTCCTATTTTTGCCTACTGAAATGATTATTTAACGTGTACTGATTTATGTTTTTATATTACTTGTCGTTTTGTTTTTGTAAAGGACTGTAATATGACGATTTAACGCCACTGTACAGAACGCGGCTTTGTATGATCGGTGTCCCCCCGTTCGTGTGTCGCTGTATTTAATGCGCAGTCCAGTGTACCCCGTGTGTGTGTGTGCGCGCTCCTCGCTTTCACCATTATAGTCGCAACTTTGTGCAATATGTTAACACTGTATTGTACTTTCTTAGACGAGCACTCTTGTACAAACATTTTTTTTACGAAAAAAAATTCAATTTCGGTTTTCGTTGTGTGTGCGCGTGTTCCTGCGATGCGCAAATGCGCAGTCGGCTGACTGCTCCGTTTGTAGATAATTTATTTCTGAGCGAATAAAAAAAACGGCTGGACCTCACTTTGCTCGCATGTCTATGAGGGTTCATTATTTTTTCTTAACTGCATGTTTGCATATGAGCGCCCCTTAGCTTGGCGAGATGACGTTACGAGTTCTGCTTTAGGTTGGTCCAAAAGTGGGGCTTTTTTTTACCCCCCTCTCTCACCATTGAATACAGGGCGCTATGCAATTATAAAAAAAAATTCCCGTCGCCTTGGCCGCCTCGCCTCCCCCGTCACACTGGGTCAGAGTCCTGGGCAGGCAAGTTCGAGATCCACGTTTTGCCTCAACTCGCCCTGCCACCCACTTTTTGAATGTGGTAGATTGTATCCGGTCCTCAAAGGCGAATGCACGCCTCTGGTTGCGATGGATGGATTTATTTTGTAACGACGCAAGTTTAATAATTACAATAGGCAGTGGTGTGATGTAGGTTCTAACAAACAAAAAAACAACCCTTTGCATGCGAATTTATATTCGGGTGTCTCTGTCTATCTCTCTCTCTCTCTTGCGTCTCAGGCCTCGGTTGCCTAAGTTGTGCCGAAGCTTACTTTGAATATTATGTATGCCGTCCGTGGCAAGTTCTAGCGACGCGTCGCCTTTGTTGAGCAGCACTCACATGTGCACGTGCCGATATGCTGTGATGTCCCCACAACCTGGTTACAGCCTTACGTGTGACGGCACGTGCGCGCACGCAGCACACATCCAGCAGGCCATGATCACGTTGGTGGCACGTGCTTGCGTGGCCACACGGGAGAGTGAGTGTCCTTGCACCTAAATCGCCTTTTTCGGGAGTTGTATTCAGAAAGTAAAGTGGTCTCATGGTTCTGGAAGCAGTTGCCTAACTTTAACAAAAAAAAATATCAATGTACTGTCTGTGGCCTCAAACAGTGGAGCCCCCTACCTCTGGTCGAAAACTCAAGGTTTGCCCACCCCTTGTTAAAAGGTTGAAGCATAATGTTTGTCTCTACCCCCTGCAAGGGTGTCCTAAATATTAGTCCTATGTTGTGCTATATTCTGGACATGCCTGTACGCTCGTTTTTTGTGTAAAGTGAATAAATATTGGAATAAATAATGAAGTCTGTTCAAGCTACTTGTGTAAGTGCCTTTGTGTCGGTTCCAGAGATCTGTTGCCTTCTGGTGTGGTAAATGCATTTGTCTGGCAATTGGGAAATGTTGCGAGTTTAAATCAACTTGGCCTATCAGCCATCTGCGATTTATTAAATGAGTACATTTTAACTGGTTGGCATTGAGATGGTCTGGCTCCCACCATGGCAATGTGGAATTTCCACCATCTCGTTGCCACCATTGGAGACGAGTGCTGCTACATTGTCCTTTAAGTGGACAGTGTGACCTTTGGTTTCAACGAATGTTAGCACCCAGAGTCGCTGTTCATGAAATATGACGTACTTGGGAACTGGGATATCACATTCGGCCATTTGGAAAAGGAGGTTTCTGGGTCACACTTTTCATCGTACGCTTGACATGCCAGATGTAAGGAAAGCGACCTGCTCTGCCAAATGGAGTGGCGTCATCGTCAGTGGTGGGTGATGACGGTGGAGTTTCGTCATCATTTCCAGCTCGAAAATAGCCAGCGCCTCCTTGGCCTGAATGTACAGAAATAGGGCTATGGCATTTAGATTGCATTACACATGTACATGCAGCAGTTATAATGTTTTATTTGTTTAAAGAAACGTTATGAATCCCAGCACCTTAAGGTAACTTAGTAATCATTGCGAGTGGGAGCAGTGACTGGCTCACGCATTGTACCATGAACCCTGCGACCCGAGTTTGAATTCCAGCCCTCGCTGACATCAGTGGTGAGTGATGCCTTGACTCGTCCTGGGCCCCCCCCTCCTGCACCAACCCCAACTGACCGGGGTGATGAAGTATTGTCAAACAACCACTGTGTCAACAAACTATGAAGAGACCTTCATCCAGTCAAGGATATGTAAAGGGGTGTAAATTATGTAAATAATCATAAATTATACCAAGGTCACTACAATGGCATTCTCCTGAAACTGTAACTATCTCAAACCTTAAAAATGTGTTTTTATACTTGTTTGTCGAAATGCTAATCTAGTTGTGCTATCAGCTCTAAAAATTAAGACATTTTTTTTCATTCAGGACTCCCAGTAAGCTGTGCACCACCTTGCTCTCGATCAGCCTGAAACCCCACGTGATGGATGAATACATAAATGCATACGTAATTTCACAAACACACCAACTTTTTATTTATAACCAAACGAGAGCCCTTGGGAGCCATTCACATGTTGGCACAGGTCCATTTAAACTAGGCCGCGTGCCCGCTTTTGCGCAATGAAGACGAAAACAAATGTCATGACATGACCTGGGCTTACATGTGCCAGGTTGTAGCCAGCGATCGCTTGTGCAGGGTGCCAGGGTTCTGGCATGCATGCTGGCCTAAATAGGAAGAGAATTATGGTGCTGTGGAGTAGCAGAGTGGCAATTAGACTATTGTGAAAGATGATGAGAGCAGTGGGAATGGGATATAGGAAAGCTTACACAGAGGAGAGAGGGACATAGTTCGAGCAGATAGACATCGAGAGATGGAGCAAAGCGGAGAAGAGAATGGTAAGAATACAACTTGCAACTATGATCATTATAACATCAACGATGATGTGTGGCCCTTTAAGGTCTCGTAGAAGCGGAGTAATGTACCACTCGTCTTCAGGAGTTTGTAATTTCTGAGCCATTGTGATGCCCACCACAACTTTAGCTCTGCCATGCCCCCCCCCCCTCCGTGGAGTTTTGCAAAAGGAAAAGTGATGACGTCACGATGCCAACGTCACGCGGCTCGCAGCTACTGATTGGCCGGAGCCACTATGGCGAATCTCTGGCAGATCTGCAACCGAGAAAAGAAGATGGACAAGGCAAGCTGAGTGGGAATAAACCGATTGAGAGGTCCACCTGAGATAACCATGCCCACCATCGATAGAACGCTGTGACCCAACTCGTCTTAGCAACTCGCTGCACGAATTGTGAGCGCTATAAATCAGACATTTCTATTACTGTAATGATGCAATGCGGATTTTATTTGGACCGTAGGGTGTAAAACATCACCACAGGCACCGACACATTTCAACCCTTTAGATGCACGCCTCTTACTGCGTGTGAGTCAAGTGCACTGATGGTGGTGGTGGTGATGACAATTATCATCAGCCACGATAAATCCACTGCTGGATGGAGACCTCTCCCCAAGCAGTTGCCATCTCTTACCGTTCATCAATGCAATAATCCACCCAGCACCTGCACATTGCTCCATCTCCTAGGTATACGTAATCTCGGACGCAAATGCACCGATGCATTAACTGAATACATTCATCATTAACACTGCTCTTTAATGCCGATTTCCTGACACCTGGGTCCCGTGTGTATGTTTCTAAGAGAGTATTCGTGGTGAGTCTTTTTCTATGATTTGTGCGTATGCATCACTGCCAATGCAGTTCATTTCGCTTTTATTTGTCGTAGAAGCCACTTAGTTTGCTGTAGAGAACGCTCGTTGCGCGGACCGTTATCAGAATTGCATAATTTCACCTTGGCGAGATCGTGTTAACGATGGCGGCGCTTGTGTGATGCGTTCGCGGCAGCGGTCAAAATAACACTTGCAAAATAACAATGAGATGACCTGTCAAAATAGCCAAGGCTTGGTCCCACGTGGCCAAGCCAGAGCCACGCTTGAGGAAGAGCTAATGCATCTCAACGGGACCTCGCAAGGCTTTAACTAAGGGGCTTGATTGATTGATGACCGCGAATGGCAAGAGTGCTGGCTCATTAAGGATTTAAGGGGAATACATGCTTGGTAATTTTGCCTAAAGTGTGGACAAATAAAGGCTTTAAACGCACGGAGCTGTTTGCTTCACGCAGAAAAGGGCCACCTAAATCGAGTCTTGGACCTGCTCACACCACTTTTGGTCTCGAGAGCTCAAGCGAGCAGCCCCTTTAGAGTGTACTTTGGCCTACTCTACCACGCTGGCTGGACATCTGGGAAGAGATGGGAGTCCCCCACCCGTCACCCCCACCATACGCGTGCCCTACCAGTGGACTAACTGTGCTACGACCATTCCCACTCCTGGGTGGACAAAGGCAGCCCGCTGGAAGTAAAGATACTGGGCACCATTGTTTGAACTTCCGCAGCAGGAGATCAAACGATCTGACAACCTCTGGACCGTTGCACCACGGCAACAGCAGCATCCCTTGAAACGCGAGATAATGAATGCAAATATCCGCTGACGATGCACTCTGCGGTTGCACGCCACTCGTCTGAGAGCGGCAGTGTGGATTGTGCAGACATTGCACAGGACCCGGGCAAAGCCAGCCAGAGTCTTCCTGGGAGAGGCCAATCCTGCACGGGCACGAGCCTCCACCCCATGTGGGAGTCAGGTCTGACAAAGCCACATCCAAGGGACTATCTGCCTTGAGCCAACGTTATCCACACACCAACCCAGCTCTCCGCTCGCTCCGCGCAGGCTGTTCAACATCACGGTTTGTGTGGCAGCTGGGGGCAGGGTGCATGCACAGCTCGTTCATTTCTTTCAATCTGATACTGCGGGGTGTGTGTTATATGTGGCCATGCCTCGCCGCGTCTGGACACTGATATTTGGAGAAGGCGGGCAGCATGGACATTTGAGCTTTGTTTAGTGCAACAATGAACTTTGCTGCGCTCCTTTCTGCTGATCAATGTCGTAGCCACGATAGTGCGGTTAAACACATTTTAATCGATGCGATTTTTACATTGTCCACATGTCATAATGGCAGTGACGATAACACTGATATTACTATCCGGGAAATCCTCACGGGAGTCTCAAGGCTTTATTTTGACGATCGTCTTGCATTGGGATGTTTGGCCAATTCCACTCTTGAGAGAGAGCGTTACACAAGACATCTGCCCACTGTGGAGAGAAGCGTGATTTGATGCGCGATGCTCATCTTGCACAGACACACAGACACGTGGTGCAGACAACGCTCTTCATGCTGCGCCCCGAGCCCCACTCGGGCGCGTGCGTGGAGAGGGGCCACAGCCCTCGGTGGCTCTCCGCCAACACGTCCACCAATCTCCATCAACAACAAATGACATTCATAATTGCCGAACACGTCCCACGTGACGTGGGCACCGCAGAGTGGAATTCGGAGCGCTCTGTACGTCACGTGCTGCAGATAAAGAGCCCCCGTATAGCCTTCAACAGGCGATTGAGCACATACGAAGGCCGGGACGGTACACGAGGGGGTGGGTGGCTAGCACCACGCCCGGCCGCCTTTGTCTCCCGAGTGGCGATGTTGACGCACCGCACCCGGTACTTTTTTTAGGCCGAGTCGACCTAGAGGATGCCCAGGACCGGTTCAGATAATCGTCACCGGTGTTTGCCCTGAGCGGGAATCGAACTCGGGTCGCCAGGTTCGTAGCACAGCGCGCTAACCACTGCAACACACACACACGTGTGTACACACAAACACGCGCACGCACACTCACACAACGTCTTTATCTTAATTTGAATCAGCACTCCCTACGTCACAAAGGACACACACGGACACACAAGACAAAGATCCCCCGTATAGCCTTGACAGGCGTTTTGAGACGAGTGCTGTGGTCGCAAGCGTCTACACGCGCACGCACGCATGCACACAAGACCTCGATCGTAATTTGAATCAGCAATTGCTATGCCCGGCGGGGCTCCTGTTTACCAATCATCAGGCGCTGGCAGCGTGTACCGAACACATTACATCACTGTTGAACGATAAGATTGGCGAACGTGCAATTGTGCGTCGCGGGTGGGTCGCCAGGACGGTGGTTCCGGAAAGACTGATACGTAAGATAATCTCCCTCGATTGGACGACATGTTCGATGTAATTGTAGTGTGAACGAGAGAACTGACACAGCCACCCTCGTCAATTCGACTCCGTGGCAGGAGACGCGCCTGCTGCTGCTGCTGCCGCCCTACGCAGTGCCACGCGGTCGCTCTGCGGTCAGCCTCGTCGCACTCTGCCTCGCCCCGACTCCCCCCCCCCAGGCCCTCCCGCGTGCCCTGACACTCCTCGCGGGCTCACGAGCCTGATCCAACAACCTCCCCGTCCTCCGCATCGTCGTCGTCGTCATCAGCCACGATCAATCCACTGCTGGATGAAGGCCTCCGCCAAGCCGCCGAGAATCTGCGATGGAGTAATCCCCAATGCACCTGCACCACCGGCTCATTGTCACCACTTGCGTCTCCCGATCTGATCGCTCCGCGCCTTCTAATCATCGGGTGGGCTCCAGGACGCGTTCCATTAATCTGCCATCCACCCCATCGCTATTACTGACCATCGGCCATCGTCCCTCAGCGCGAGTAATATCACAGTGTTCGTGACCGTAACGACTCACAATGCTGACGTGTTCCTTTGCAGAAGAGCGTCGGTGGATCTCGAGACACCGTGTTTCGGGGGAGAGGGGGCGGGGGGGTTCTGTATTTGAACGTTTGGCCATTTCCATTGACGAGTGTTTGGCTTCACGTGGAAGGAAACTGAAGCCCCACAACTCAGATGAAGGGACGACACGAATGGGATGTCTCAGATTGAACGGTACATGAAATGCTATGCCAAGCGAATGTTCAAAGACAATTCCTATGTTTTCACGAAAAAACACACAGAACCCTCACACCAATCACTACCCAACTCGCCACACACAGATCACCAACCATCAGTAGACCAACTCGCCACACAGATCACCAAACACCGGTATACCAAACTCGCCACACAGATCACCAACCATCAGTAGACCAACTCGCCACACAGATCACCAAACACCGGTATACCAAACTCGCCGCACAGATCACCAACCATCAGTAGACCAACTCGCCACACAGATCACCAAACACCGGTATACCAAACTCGCCGCACAGCACGATGTCCGACGTTCCGCTGCACGTGCTGCGGACATCGTGCCTAACGAACAACCCTCAAACACACACACACACAAACACACACACGCACGCACACACACACACACACGCACACACACCACACACACACACCACACGCACACACACACACCACACACACACACACCACACACACACACCACACAAACACACACACACAAACACACACACCACACACACACACCACACACACACCACACACACACACACCACACACACACCACACACACACACGCACACACAAACACACACACACAAACACACACACACGCACACACACACCACACACACACCACACACACACACGCACACACACACCACACACACCACACACACACACACCACACACACACACACGCACACACACACAAAACACACACACACACCACACACACACAAAACACACACACCACACACACCACACACAGACACCACACACACACACACCACACACACGCACACACACACACAAACACACAAACCACACACAAACACACACACACCACACACACACACACCACACACACACACACCACACACACACCACACACACACACGCACACACACAAACACACACACAAACACACACACACGCACGCACACACACACCACACACACACGCACACACACACAAACACACACACACTAACACACACACACAAGCACACACACACACCACACAAACACACACACAAGCACACACACACCACAGAGCTGGACGTGAACTGCTTTCGCAAAGCGAAGTTATCGCGCGACCTGCGCTGCGCGGGTTGTTGGAGTTGAATCGCGCGGCGCGTGTCCCCGTGCGCGCGTGCACGTGTCCCCGTGCGCGTGTCCCCGTGCGCGTGCACGTGTCCCCGTGCGCGTGTCCCCGTGCGCGCGTGCACGTGTCCCCGTGCGCGTGTCCCCGTGCGCGCGTGCACGTGTCCCCGTGCGCGTGTCCCTGTGCGCGCGTGCACGTGTCCCCGTGCGCGTGTCCCCGTGCGCGTGCGCGTGAGAGTGCGCGCGGGGGGCTGTCTCGCCTGTCGAGGTTGCGAGTTTGTCCTTATTGCTGACACGCAGGCGAGGGCACGGCACACGTGCCAAGGGAGCAGTCTAACAGAGTCGCGCAACAAGCGACGCGTGCTAGTCGGCGTTGCGTTGCTAATTAACCTGAATAATTAAGACTGCAGGTTTCAAGTGCACACGCCATTTTTATTTATTTTACTGTATTCTCCGGATTACAATAAGGCGCTCCGGAAAGAAAGACGCACCCCGAAGGTGTTCCCCGTGTCAATACGGTAATACAAACCTCGGTCACACGCACGCACACGTACACCTCCCGGGTGATAAGACGCACCTGCAACTTGTTTATGTAAAGCGCACAGGAATCAAGTGCGTCTTATAATCAGCAAAGTTCGGCAAAGCGAATTGAATACCCGGTACGCAGCACAGAACAACCTCGCGAGAGTCGCTTGGGTGCAACACTGAACATACACAAAGACAAAGATCCCCGAATAGCCTGAACAGACTTTGGGGGCAAGTGCTGTTCGCGAGCACCTATGAAGGCCGGCAAGGCACACGCGTTGCTGTTGGGTGGCCAGCACCACGCCCGGTCGCCTGCGTCTCGCTAGTGGCGATGTTTACACATCGCACAAGGTACTAATTTAAGGCTGAGTCGACCTAGGAGAGGCCCAGGACGGGTTCAGATATTCGTCACCGATATTGCTCGACCAGTGCGCTAACCACTGCAGCTGCCGCTACCCGCACACGTACACACACGTGAGACGCGTCTAACAATCATCAGGCGCGTGCGGCGAGCACCGACTTTCTTCAAACGGAGTGATACCTGGTGAGGAGCATGGGCGTGCGAGGAGTGGAGTCGTGGACATCCCTGTTGGGTGGCGTTATCCAAGCACACACACGTACGTGTACAAACAAAAAGGCAACACACATCATATGCGACGTTTCGGGCAATGGACCTTCGCAGTGCATGAAGGGCCATTGTTTGAAATGTCGCTTATTACTGTATATAGTTTCCCTATGAAGGAGAAGGTTGTTGTATGCGTTGAGTTGTTTTCGTTGTTATTGGTGCACCACTGCCAACGCAGCTGCAGCATCAATCACATCTTCTCAACACACACATTTGGTAAACAACTGTCACGCGACACAGCGAGCGCTGATTGTCATGCAGTTAAAGACATGCACCGTGTGTGGGCCTGTTCCGCGTGCCGCAAGAGAGGAGAGCGACGATTCTAAACAAGTTTGTGTAACTCCTGCATGAAGGAACACAAAGCGACAAGCCACGCAGGCAGCTCATTCGCAATTCGTGGAATCCACATCCAGACTCACTTTCGCACTCGTCAAGTTCCAGAACGCTGCTAACACGGGCTTGGAGTTGGCATCTTCGGCGTAAGGAACTACCACGAGAGTACACACGAACGCCTATCGATCAATAATATTCCTGTTTTATTGCACCACATGTTGTTGAAATCCTATGAACAGGGTGATAGGAATATCGGCTACAACGAGAACACAATTAGGGCAGGTGGAAATGGGGGTGCCAAAGTCATTCCGGACCGAGTTCCGGATGTCGGTGCGCGCCGCGCTGCTGCACGCGGTGGGGGCCGCGCGTTCACGCGGCCGCGCCTCACCCCACGAACACCCCCCCCCCCTGTCCACCCCCCCCCCTGTCCACCCCCCCCTCCCCCAGGAAACTCCCCCCCTTCTACCCCCTCTCCATTCCCCCTCCACTCCCCCCTCCCGTCCACCCTCTCTCCACTCCCCTTCCACTCTCCCCCGTCCACTGCCCCTTCACTCCCCCCCTGTCCCCCCGTCCACTCACCCCCCGTTCACCCCCCCTGTCCGCCCCCCCCCCCATCCGCCCCCCCCCCGTCCGCCCCCCCCGTCCGCCCCCCCCCCCCGTCCACTCCCCCCGTCCACCCCCCCTCCACCCCCCGCCCCCCCCCGCACGCTCCGTAATTAAGCGTCGCGGCGACCACCGCCAATCGGTTCGACTCCTTTCGCGGTTGCGTTTTCTTACTTCCCCCATTTCTCCCTTCCTTCCCCCACCCCCTCCACCTCACCCCCCAGCTCCATCCCACTGGTGTTGTTCTCTCTGGAGATTCGGTATGACGGGGGTGGTGAGGGGTGGGGGGCGAGCGAGTGAGAGAGTGAGAGTGTGTGAGAGTGTGAGAGTGAGTGAGTGAGAGAGTGAGTGAGAGTGAGAGAGTGAGTGAGAGAGTGTGAGAGTGATTGAGTGAGTGAGTGAGAGTGTGAGTGAGTGAGAGAGTGAGTTAGAGAGTGAGTGAGAGAGTGAGTGTGAGATAGTGGGAGAGTGTGAGCCTGCGTGAGTGCGTGAGTGAGTGAGAGAGCGTAAGAATGAGAGAGTGAGAGAGTGAGTGAGTGAGTGAGAGAGTGAGTGAGTGAGTGAGAGTGTGAGTGAGTGAGAGAGTGTGAGAGTGAGTGAGAGAGTGAGTAAGAGATAGTGAGAGTGAGTGAGTGAGAGAGTCAGTGAGTGAGAGAGTGAGTTAGAGAGTGAGTGAGTGAGGGTGAGTGAGTGAGCGAGTGAGTGAGTGAGAGAGTGAGTGAGTGAGTGAGAGTGTGAGTGAGTGAGAGAGTGAGTTAGAGAGTGAGTGAGAGAGTGAGTGTGAGATAGTGGGAGAGTGTGAGCCTGCGTGAGTGCGTGAGTGAGTGAGAGAGCGTAAGAATGAGAGAGTGAGAGAGTGAGTGAGTGAGTGAGTGAGAGTGTGAGTGAGTGAGAGAGTGTGAGAGTGAGTGAGAGAGTGAGTAAGAGATAGTGAGAGTGAGTGAGTGAGAGAGTCAGTGAGTGAGAGAGTGAGTTAGAGAGTGAGTGAGTGAGGGTGAGTGAGTGAGTGAGAGAGTGAGTGAGTGAGAGAGTGTGAGAGAGTGAGAGAGTGAGTGAGAAAGTGAGTGAGTGTGAGAGTGAGTGAGTGAGAGAGTGAGTGAGTGAGTGAGAGAGTGAGAGATAGTGAGAGTGAGTGAGTGAGAGGGTCAATGAGTGAGAGAGTGAGTTAGAGAGTGAGTGAGTGAGTGAGAGAGTGAGTTAGTGAGAGCGTGAGTGAGTGAGAGAGTGTGAGAGAGTGAGAGAGTGAGTGAGAGAGTTAGTGAGTGAGAGAATGAGAGAGTGTGAGAGTGAGTGAGTGAGAGAGTGAGTGAGTGAGAGAGTGAGTGAGTGACTGAGTGAGTGACTGAGAGAGTGAGTGAGAGTGAGTGAGTGACTGAGAGTGAGTGAGAGAGTGAGTGAGTGAGAGTGAGTGAGTGAGAGTTAGTGAGAGTGTGAGAGTGAGAGAGTGAGAGTGAGTGAGAGTGTGAGAGAGTGAGTGAGAGTGTGAGTGTGAGAGAGAGAGTGAGTGAGTGAGTGAGAGAGTGAGTGAGAGTGAGTGAGTGAGAGAGTGAGAGAGTGAGTGAGAGTGAGTGAGTGAGAGTTAGTGAGTGAGAGTGAGTGAGAGAGTGAGTAAGTGAGAGTGAGTGAGTGAGAGTTAGTGAGAGTGTGAGAGAGTGAGTGAGTGTGAGAGTGAGTGAGTGTGAGCGATGTTGCTGCGATCGCCGTGCGTGTCGCGTGCGGGCGATCCGCAGGGCCGAGTGAGCAATCTCCCCCCTCCTCCCCCCTCCTCCCCCAACCCTCCCCCACCCTCCCCTCCCTTTGTGGCTTTCTTCGAGTGAACTTGGGGTTGTCCGTGCGGGGCTCGGCACAAGATCGCGTAACGATTTGGCGAGGCGTGCGCGAGTGACGCGCGGCGCTTTCGGCCGCTCCCTCTCTTTGTTCTGCGCGCGGGTGTCGGTGAGTAGCAGTCCAGCGCTGTGATGTTGTTGTTGTTGATGTTGTTGATGTTGTTGTTGTTGATGATAATGGTGGTGGTTTTGTTGCGAGTGTTTGCATCGTCGTCGTCGTCGTCTTCGTCATGCCCCTTTTGCTTCGCCGGATGAGTCGAGTTCGTGTGGCCCTGTTGTGTGTGGTGCGCTTCGAGAGAGTTCGGCAACTGTTGAGAGACGGCGGAAAGTTCAAGTTTAGCGGCTGTGGGCGACGGTGCCTCTCCGCCGTGGAAGTCGCGGCGACGGGAAGTTTGCGGCCAACGATCCCTCCTCCCGCCTTTCCCGCCGAGTTGCGCTCCGCGCGAGGGGTTATTGTTCTGCAGAGGCGGGCAACGACGACGTCGGGGTGCGTACGCGCAATGCGGGAGTTTGATTTGCGTTACCGTCGAATGGATGATGGCTAATTTGAGAAGACGACGAGGTGGAGGCGGTGGTGGTGGAGGAGGAGGAGGTGGTGGAGGAGGAGTACGCGTACTTGTTCGGGGTTATTGAGATGCGTCACAATGAGAGGGCGTCTTCGCTCGCTGTTCACGAGCCGTAACTTCGAATGTCGCCCTTATTGATCAATTGGTACGACAAGATAAGGACGGGAGGCGTTCGTTTTCCGAGAGAGGGTCGTGATGTGCGATGTTCGGTGTGATGTTGATGAAATCCTGCTGCTGATGATGATGATTATGCTGCTGCTGATATCCTATTGTGGAACGGGTTCGCGGTCTTTTGAGTAGATGCTATTATCCGAGGCACAGCTCCTCACACAGCCTAGCAGGGCGCTGTACATACCCCGAGCTGTGACGATGGCACTGCTGCTGCTGCTTGTTGTGACACCATTGAAGCAAAACGTGCATATGATGCAGAGTAAATCCGTAATTTGTGCGCCATGGAGAAGGGTGATCGCACGAAACGTCGCCCATCACTGTGTGTGTGTGTATACTGTCGGTGAGGACAGTGACGAGTGTGAGTTGCGACATACTGCGTGGCAGCGGCGTTTTAAATCTCAAATAAGTGATCAATTACATGCTTGTTGTTTTGAAATCGTAAACGGATGACAAGTACTACTTATTGTGGTGTTATTGCGTATGGCGCGATCAGCTTCACGAACCTGTAACGAGTGCTCACCTACATCACCTGCCTGCTCTCGCCGTCTCACCCAGATCTCCCGTGAGCTCTGGTCGGGTGTCCAATATAAAACTCGCTTATTCACAATATCCGACACGTGTAGTAATAATGATGATGATGCCTCCTAGCTTTTCTCAACGTCGAGTCAGCCGCCGTGATGCTGCATATTCCTTTCGAACAATAAGATTGTCACGTACGCGTAGCGCTTTGTTTGACCACGTGTACCGGTTTTATAACGAAGTTGAGATTTAATGAGGTTCACGGTGTGTGTGTGCGTGCTTTTCCCCGTTATTCCTACCCTGTAGCCAGCCTGTGTGTGTGTGTTTATACCGTCCATGTGCATCATCGCTACCATCGTCTCACCAACCACTGGTGAGTTCTATGGGCGCCTTTTCGTTCACTTCACGAAGTCGCAATGCTACCGCGGTCGTGGCCTGCAGCTAACGCGTCGTGTTGTTTGTTGTCGTGTCGTGATTCTTGTAGCCGTCTCTGATTGGACAATCTGTCACCTGTGGCTTAATTTGACCGAATACTCCTCTACTGTATCGTAAACGTGTTAACTCGACACAATAGACAGGATTTGCGTTTAACTCAATAGACAGAACTGTATAACTCGATAGACAGAACTTTAACTCGATATACAGGACTTTAACTCGATGGACAAGACTTTAACTCAATAGACGGAACTTTAACTCGATAGACAGGACTTTAACTCGATGGATTTGACTTTAACTCGATATACAGGACTTTAACTCGATAGATTTGACTTTAACTCGATGGACAGAACTTTAACTCGATGGACATGACTTTAACTCGATAGAGAGGACTTTAACTCGATAGATAAGACTTTAACTCGATAAACAGACAGGACGCGTACATTTCAACAATGGTCGCGAGCAGGAGCTGTTTGTGTGGAAGGACATCTGTACAATGTGTACGTGAATGATCGAATATCCAAACGACAACGCTTTGTCGAACAGAGGGAACCGACGTGTGAGCCCGTGAACTACCCACCTTGAGTTCCGGCATGAAAATAAAATACTTTGTGAAGTTATTGTTGTTCGTAAACAACAAGAAACCCCATCACAACAGAAACTCGTGACTGTGGTGATGAGTCCTAATGACGACGACTCTGTCCACAGTCGGCTCGTCTCCCTGCTGCCCGTCAGCCACAATTGCTCCTATTGTTTCGATGGAGACTTAACACGAGATCACGACAATTCAGTGCTACAGGAACTACTGGTTTTGCATAAAAATGCTTAGCGCTGAGCTGTTCGTACGCGGAGTACACGTGGTTGGCGTGTTGTTGAAACTACAAGAATCAATGTCTCTGTTTGTGGTTTGCGTTCGACTGAATTTAGCGGCCACTAGTGGCTGATGAGGTACAAACTGAACGATTCGAAACCAATGATTCTGTACACGCGCGACGCTCGATTATTAATCGACGGATCGGTTTTCTTCGGCCAACACGTGCTTTCCTCTGCTTGACGAACACCGTGTCCCGTGTATACCAACTCGGGTCGAGGTTCGTAGCCACATAATCGGCCCTGGTAAATCCACTGCTGGATGAGGGGCATCCCCAAACTTGTCACAATCTCTCAGGATCATGCAAAGTCTAATCATGATGATGATGATGATGTTGATTTGAAGCTTTCGTGACTGCAGGAATCTATGCTTCGGCAGTTTTTTTCTTGCTGTGGTTGTCCCACCTGATGACGATTGCTTGTGTTGCGATCGAAACGTCGTGATCTATTATTCTTCTACCTACGTGACTTTACCGAAAGAACCAAAAAGTATGATGATGATGATGATGCTTCTAGCACCTGCACACGGAACTCATTCTGTGCGTGCCATCCCCTCGTCGGATGGTTGATTTTTTTCTCGAACGCGCGTTTTGTTTCTTGGTTGTTACTCCGCCATCGCTGCCGTGCCTCGCGTGCGCGTGCAACGTTCGCGACAACGACGTGTGGCAGTGACAAGGAGACGTCCTCTCGACTTGACGAAGAGGCTTGCCGAGTGACGGCGGTGACGCCAGGTCCCGCTTGGAGGCGGTCGCGTGTGATGGCGAACTTCTCTTCGCCTACCGTGCGCAGGCAACCGTGCTGGTTTGGAGGCGCGGGGAGAAGGATAACAGACTCGACACGAAGCATAATTGCTGGCTAATGACGCAAAACGGCCGATGCAGTACGACACCGCGTGTGCTAATGTGGCTGTCTAAATGTAACTGCGTCCTCGAGTCGCGCTGCCAAAAGCGCAACATGGGTGTCGCATGGAACCGGCGACAAGCAGCAAGGAGTTGTACAACTCGACGCCGACTTGAGGCATCCCAGTAGATCGATGATTCTTGACTCGGGGAGCACGCGCGCACCCGCACCCCCTTGGGTGCGAGATGCCCTTTCTGCGGGTGCGAGACGTGGGCAGATTTTTCAAAGATAAATCATCGGAAGACAAGTTAAGCACGGGCATTTAAGTTACAACTACTCTGTTTCATCAAACTCTGAGTATGTATTAACAGTGTACATGCTTTTATTATTGAGAACCCAATGGGTGCAAGGCTGCAGTGAAGGTTAATAACTACCACTGGCGCAGATAGATGGGCGATCGTCACGGGAACAAAGGAAGACGGAAACGTCTCGGGTTTTAACTTGAACTCGGGAAAATGAGTCGACAGCACGGACTGCTGGGGAAGGGGGTGAGCTCCCAGCGAACAAGCCACGGTCGTACGGGGATTTGGGAGAGGAGGGACCGTGCAGGTGAGGAGGAGTAGGGAGATGAGTGGGGAGAGGTAGCGGAGTGCGTGGAGGGGAGTCGTGAGGTTAGAGGGGAGGTATGCAGGGTGAGCAGTCCATTGGGGAGCTTGACGATGATTGGGTCAATCTCGCCGTTGAGCCGGGACTGGATCTGGGGCCAGTGGAGGTATTTAATGATGTGGCTGATGTGCTGCTGCTCTCTCACCATGGCGGCAGTGAGCGAGGAGGCTTGCACTGCGCTCACTTTACGTGAATGAAATTAAAGCGCTCGTCAAGCGCTAATTCGCAATGGCTGTGAGCAGGTGTGTGGGATCGATTTTGAATTGAGAGTGGTAGAAGCAACTATCCATGGGGGGTCCGTGATGGATATTTAATTTAGGAGGCATATAATATGAATTTTGGAGGGAGGGGGGCGGTGGATAGCAACTGCTACCGAGTCGGTCACATCCTTTATTTTAATCCGTGCGAGAGCTCATTGAAATGACACCTCTCTGTCTCTCTCAAGGGAGACACCTGGGCTACCGACGCAAACTCAAGGATGCCAAGCGATTGTACAGCAAGACAATTAAGTGGAAAAAAAAATTAATAAATTTGACAATGATAATAACGAATGCAAACCACTTGTGTCAATCCGCCGCCGGATGAACGCCTCTCCACCCCAATGATTGCCATAACTCTTCAAATTGTCACAAATCACAACTATTGACGGTGGTGCAAAAAAAAATGACGTAACGTGAAACAAATGCAACGTTTCGGACGAGATGATTTATAACGGCGATCAAAATCATTTGCACTCAAATTTCCTCGCCTCCGACTGCAGTTTATCACAGCAGACCCATTGAGAGGGAACAGATGGCGATTGTAAAAGTCCATCAATCCACGTTCGTGGAGATGCCAGTCCGCGGTTGCTTTGGCACTGCGGGCATGCAATCCGCACGTGTGACATGCACACAAGTCGCGGGAGCGTGGCAGAGCGTGCTGGAAGAGCCTCGTGTGCACCGAGGCGCGGCTGTGCGCAGAGGCTGCTGCATGCCCCGTGAAGTTGACGTCGCAAAGGGCTGGATGACGTCCGCTCGGGCGCAGATGGGTGACCGATTCATTCGCTTCTTCGTTCATGTGTTTGTACCGCGTAGTTTAGAGTGAGTGGCGGGGGGGGGGGTGATGGAGGCTGGAGAGGGGAGGTAGCAGTTACAGTGACGGTACCGGCTCGGTGAGCCACGTGAGCTTCGTCGGTTGAATCGATTCTCACGCTCCGCAATGCGATACGCGCCCAGAGTCGTGATGGGGTAACAACAACAACAGAACACAAGCGACAATTCACCATTCTATTTCTGATTACGCCGCTACGGATTCTACACACGTGACGCCATCGGGTTAGAACGCACCCGAAAGTAGCGACGCGAGAAGGAAAATGGCGAGTCCGCGAAGCACCGATTGCGAGCCGTGAGAATTCCACAGACTCCTCTCTCTCTCTCTCTCGTGCGCGGGGGGGGGAGGGTGGTGAATCGTTACGTCTCCTAATCATTCAGCGTCGTCGGTGCTCTCCAGCTGTCGATGAAACCACCAGATTTCCCATCTCGTGCTCCCCGCGGGTGCGCTGCGAGGTCCATCATCCACCGCTGGGTCCACGTGATGATCGATGAGGCCACATGTTCGGGGCTTTATTCTCCACGGCAGCTCCCAGGTGTCGAGCACGAAGGAGTTCGGCGACCACCAGTGAATGATTTGATGTTGGGTGCTGCTGGAGATGGGAGTGGAGGTGCAGTGACTCGGGCACTGTGCGATGAACCTGGCCACCTCAGTTTGACTCCCAGGCATGGCGAGCACGAGTGGTGTGCAATCTCTGAACCAGTCCTGTGCCCTTCTCTACTAATTTGTGGTGAAGTATGGTCAAACCACTCCCATGCTTCACGTTGGAGTGGGCAAACGTCATCCAGCGGTGGATTGACAGCTAAAACCTTCGAAGGGTTAACACGAGCTCGGAATTAGTTTGAGTTTGCCTTTGAGTTGGCGGTGAGGTTAATTTTCAGACCCACTCGACCAATGTTATTGGTACCCAGACATGGCTGCGTCTTCGTTTGGCGGCGTTCCTGCCCAACCTTCACAGTGCAATTGTGGGACGCGGTTTATTTCTTTGGTCAAATTGTCATAAACGCCTCGCAGCTCCCGACAAAATGACACCATAACCACTGAGCGTCGCTGGAGAAAATGTTTTTAACGAAACAAATCGGCAGACGTGTAACGCCTCCTTCTCACATTCATCTCTCGACGGAGAAAAAAAAGACACGTGGCGTTTTTTTGTTTTGTTTACACATCCCATCAGCTGCACGGTATTCTGGAAGTGCACATTTTCAGCAGCATTGGCTTAATAGATCAATCCTTGTCCGGTTTTAGCACTTCGTGTTTCATCGGCAGAATCAGGTTTGTGTGTATACTGCTGGATTAGCAGATGGGTGTGTTGCCAAGAGCGCTCCCTCTCACCTAATTGGTCCCAGTTTTACGCACGGATGCAACGAGTTTGTAAATTTGACCATGGGGGCTGAGGTTTTTTTTTGCTGGAACCCCGAAAAAAAATTCCCACGTCTCAAAGCCCTCGCGGCTCCCTGCCGTACGCTCGGAGGTTGCTGCTACGCGGGGACCGACATTTTCAGAAATCGGTTCCAAATCAAAGAGGGCCGCTCCTACGTGCTGCCCCCCAGGTGGGATCCGTTTGAAGAGCGCTGCGGTAGATGTCTATTCCCCATCCCTCTCTTCCCACGCGCGCGCGCTCGCTCGCTCTCGCTGGGGCAGGGATTAGGCGCGTTTGAAGAAGGCTATGTTTGCGTTACTTTTCTGCAGTCTCTTTCTCTAAACCCGTCGCATTTAAATTCCTGCATGCAATCCTTTTCATTTGAAGTGCGTGTCGGTGTTTTTTGGGGGATGGTGGAGAAGGGAGGGGGTGGGTGGTTTTAAATCATTAAAAAAAATAGCCGGACACTGAAATCTTTCTCTGAATCTTTAGCTCGCGCGCGATGGGGGGTCTTCGTTGAGGGAAAGATTTCGCGTCGGAGCAAATTTCTGCGAATTCTGGATGGACTTGCAGTGTTTGTTCTCTTCGTTTAAACGTGGTCCAGAGGATCGTGGGGGGGGGGATTGGATTTTTTCCCCCCCTATACTCGCGAGAGACAAACACAGGGTTGAAGAGACGGACGCCTCTTTTAAGAATCGCTCATTTTTTCTGCAGGATGGGCCCCAAACACTTGCTGGCAGCTACGAACTCGAATAACCTACGACCAGTTCTCTACCAATCGCGGCTTCTAGAACTATACTGAGTGAAGCCTTTTATAGTTATTTAAGAATCTCGAGACTATGTTCTTGAGGAGGATCCTGCATTGGAATGTTTGGCCAATTCCATTACCGAGTGTTTGGTTTATTGCTGGCACGATTTGATGAATGATGCTCGTCACGGATAGATTTAAGAATTGGCTGCTGTACTGCCCTCTCCTGACGAGCTCGCGGCAAAGCCAGACAGTCTCGCATCTCACGCTCACCAGGCTCCAACCTGCTTGGCTTCCCACATGTGCAGATGTGATGTGTGTTCGGGTGGGGGCGTGGTGTGCACGAGACGGTCGTGCTGGGTGCTGCCACTCCCGTGTGTGTGTATGCCGCCTGAGTTTTCTCCAGGCTCAACGGTTTTCTTTCCCGACGAAGCCAAACGAATCGTCAATGGAATTGGCCGAACCTCTCGATGCAGCACCGTGGCAGGGAATCAAACCCGGGTGGCGGCAGCGCGCGGTGGTTAGCAATTTGGTGCGATTTGAATCTTATGCATTGTTGTACACCACCCTTTAATCGGCAATGGAGTGCGATCGGAAGGTAGCAGGTAAAGCTCGCTGAGCTATAGTTCTTTTTCAGAAGCGACCTGGCCATAATTGATAGCTCAACGAAGTGGCTCATCGTGAGGACATGTAAAGCAGCCAAATGCTCTAAATGCACGTTGATTCTAAATGTGGATGGAAAAAAAACCGGAGGACTTGGAGAAAAATCTACACGACGACGGGGAGAACGTGCAAACTCCAAATATACAGGCGGCAGGGGTCTGGATCGAACCTACGACCTCCTGTATACCGGGCGAGGTAGTTAACATCTCGTAGCCACCGCGGTGCCTTTCAATTCCCCCATTCTGGAGAGAAGGCTCCGGGTGAGTCGGTGCCTCCCTGTCCCCGCGTGCCCTCGTGGAGCAGCCCCGAGAACTTTCTTCCGTTTTTGGTTTTAACGTTTCATTTTAAAAAGCCGATCGCGTGCGGAGATTTTCATAATGAATGTTAGGCTGCCCCCGTGTTTCCCTTGGCTTCCCGCGTTAGAAAGCCCAGCACGCTTCCACGGACCACGTGTGTGCCGCCTCCCGTCTCGCCGATGCTCAACATTCGAACGGAGCGAAGGCGTTGTTGGAGGTTTGTGGGTTTGGGTTTTTTTTTCTTCCCCCTCTCTCCGCGTTTTGGAGACTGAAACACCGGGCGAACAGCAATTCAATCTGTTCCACCAACTTTGTGGATTGGTCAACCAATTGTGCCATTTCTCAACATGACTTGCTATGGATTGCTGCACACCAGGACTACCATTTCTCATAGCATGTGACAGCACAACTCAATATTGGTGGCTAATGGAAGAGGTGAAACCAGAAGTATACCCATGCACAATGTCGTGGGTTGCTTGGCACTGCGCGTGGTGGACATATATTAAAGTCCGTATTATACACCTCCCATTAATCACGATGATAGATTACTTAGACCCCTTTGTCTATCGGCTGTTGGATGAAGCCCTCCCCCCCCCACCCCCTGTCAGTCACGTTTTTTTTGTAACCATACTTCACCATGCTGGTTATTACTGTCTGAATGAAGTGGTGGTGGGGGGGAGTTGCCGCTGGTGCGTCCCACGTGGCCGGGAATCGAACTCTGGTCGTCAAGTCACCACGTCGCAACTGCACTCATTAGCCGCGATAACTTGATATATTAAATGCCGCATTTATTCCTGGGACACGTTCATTGTTAGCAGTGATGAGGTTCATCAGCAGCCAAAACATATTTTAATGCGATATTGTGGATTGATATGTTCATTTGAATACAAATGTTCGGCATTTTTTTTTATATGAATGGACCGAGGCCTCAGCCATGGGGGTCGTTTGACCATACTTCACCACACCGGTCCGTGCTGGTTGGCTGAAGGGGGAGGGGGGGGGTGCCCACTCACCGCCGCTGTTAGCCGTGATCAGGAACCACACGCCCACTTCCAGGTCCTGAGACCCAGTGTTAGTACTGCTCTAAGATCACCGTCCACTCCGATGTGATTGAATTGCTTAAATCGTGTAGGGCTCGCTCGTCTTGGGGAAATTAAAAACAATTCAAGGTACCATTATTCAGCTCAGATGTGTATTTAATTTCAGACTTCAAGCGAAGAAATCGGACGTCTGCGTCTCCGGTGCGTGGCTGTCCTTCTAAACGGCCGCATTGATCAGTTTTTATCCCTCCTAATGGGTATACGTTAAATTAACTTTCTAGTAATTACGATGTTGTCGGTCTCGGTCTTGTATTACGCTGCATTCTGGGTTAATTGTGCATAAGCCTCAGCATATATCGATGAGACATAAAACATTTTCATTAGATACCTTTGTTTACCCATAATACATAAATACCAATAACGTCAGATATTTACCCAGGAGAGCACGCACTGCTTGCGCCGTAATCACATCATTGATGAATAATATTGATAAACCATCGATTGATAATATTGATAAATCATTTCCGAAATGTTGTGAGGTTGTTTTATTTTTTTATTCCCGTGTAGGGTTTTTCTGTCACGAACGCAAACTTCATTCTAAGAGTACGCGATCTCTGGACTCAAGCACGTGGCAGCAGCAGCAGCATCGCCGTGGTGATTTTTCGGCGAGGATTATTTTCTCTGTGTGGTGTTATCGCTCATGTGTGTTGGCCCCCGTCATTCGCTGTCCCCTACGCCCATCACCGTTGTGCGACGATGGCGTGGGGCATTTCGCAACGCTGCATGGCGCTTGTAAAATCCCGATTTTTTTTGTTCAGTAAAGTTCCGCGTCTGAACGTCACTTTCCCGGGAAGCGTTGAGACGGCATCGACGCGCACCTTCATCGCGATCGTCAGTCACGGTCAATCCACCGCGAGATGAAAGCCTGCGCAAGCCACCACCACCACCACCACCTCTCACGTTCCTGCGATGGCATACGCCTTTTCAATGTATTCACTCGGTGCAAAGGAGTTTCTTCTTTTTAAAGGGACTGGTCAAAACACCTGCCAAATTCAGGAACCTCCCAGGACATTATCGAGACCCGGCTGGGCTTTCCATCGATGGATGAATGGGCACGTAAATGACGGAGAAGGCGGGACGCCCCCGTCTCGGGTGTGCAGTCTTTGTCAGAGACAAAGCCCGGACCACACGGCCGCCCCCCCCCCCCTCCTGCTTCGCGTCGATTCTCGTGTAGATTGAGGAGCTCCCCCACTGACGATCAAATCGCGCCGTGCCCTTCTCTCAGCGGCACTCCCCCTGTGCGGGCGCGTCCATCGCAAATCCGCCGCCTCCAGCTGCTCAAATCGGCGCGCGGAGGCACTCGCCTCCGAGGAATACGGAGGGGGGGGGATAGAAGAGTGCGGGGGGGTGGGGGGGGGCACTTTGTGGGCGCGGGCGTGCGGCCCGGTCCACGTACCTACCCGAGCGCAATGCGACTCTGCTTGAAAGGTCTCGCCTGGGTGCGTTGCGGGTGACCTGGGTTGAAGCCGTTCACATTCTGTTTAGTGTCACGGGCGCTGTTTCCAGTCACGCTCGAGACGGGCGGCAGTTGGGAAGAGTTGGCCACGGGTTTTTTGCCAATTCCAGTTCATCCAGATTTTTTGTTTGTTTTGCGTATGACCTCGTGGGCCCAATAACAGTGAATTTTAATATGTCACTCCATGTCGTGACCATCGGAGATGGCTACGGATTTGAGGGGGCGGGGGTTCATCCAGCAGTGGATCGATCATGGCTGATGATGATGGTGACCACTAACATCATTACTTTGTGAATTATTGTATTGCCCACGATCATTATCTTCTGCAAGATTCGTTGAGCGCGGTGCTGAGTGTTGGCAATGCTGAGTGGCCTTTTTGTGGTGATGCGCGGGCCCAGAACCGGCCCGTCGAGCCGTGCCCCTGCCACCCACCGAGCGCGCGTGGAGCCTCCTCCACAGAGTCGCACATTCACACGGTGTCCCACCACGGAGGACTCGGCGTGCCTTGGTAGTGTGGGCTCCACAGAGATGATCACCTCTCCCTCCGCGAGTCGTGCCAACGTGACGCAAACCTGCTTGGGCCGTCTGGGACCGGAGCGAGCAGGGCTGGCTCAATCGCCTTGGATGTGGGTAGTGAGAAGAGATAAGGAGTCGCATTAACAGGTAAGCGGCGGGCTTGCCAATGAAAACACGCCGCACGTGGCACGGCCGATGTCCGTAACAATCCAGTGGCGCAGTTGGCACCACCACGACGCTCCAGCGCGCGACACAACACGGGCGGGCAACCACGGGGGGAATGGGGGGGGGGGGGCGCGAGCCCCCGCTGCTCAAGACTCGACCACCCTCTGCTAAATCTTAGAGGCAATAAATTGTCGATCGTTTTTTAAATATCGACAATTAAACAATGGGGCGCCGCAGCCTCTTCTCGTACGCACTGGGCGAGAGCCGGGGCACAATTGCAGGGCAGACGACAGCGCATCGCACTTTCATACTTGTTGTTTAAGTTTCGTTTCCCACTTGTTGAGTGAAGCCCGCCACCCCCCACTACCCGCCAATTGAGCGTGTGTCGTTCCGCGCGCCCTCCTCTGACGGGCACGCGGTTGATGGGGGGGGGGGCCTCGGTAATTGACGGGCTCACGCGAGCCCCGGCTCGGAGGAGGGGGCCCCGCGCGCCGTGCGGGGTCTCCACGCAGCCGCTGGGCGCGTGCGGCTCCCACGTGGCTCTCACGTGGCTCTGAGTTGAGCGCTCGCTGCTCGCTCGCTCAGACGCGGCCTGCGCGCATTCGACGGGGCTGCTGTCGGGCACGGGTGGTGGGGGTGGGGTGGGGGGGTTGGAATTGTGTCAGGGCTCGGCTTCTGCCGCGCTGAACCCCGGCAACCCCCACGCTGACGGACTTGTATTTATATACAGTACATATATATACAACTATATACAAAGCGTGGCGCTGCCTTCGCCAATTCCGTGCCCGCCGGTTTGCAGGCGCAGCGCGTTCGAAGCGAGCGGCGTCCCGCACGCTCCTTGTGTGTCCCCTGCTCGGCGTGATGAGGCGGCTGCTGCTGCTGCTTCTGCTGCTGCTTCCATTCATTCCGCGGCGTCGGCGTCGTGAATTGTCGTCGTCTCGGGGAAGAAAACGGGAGCGGCGTCCGCGGAGCGAGATGGTGAAATTGGGTCGACAGCGACGGGGAAGTTCAAACGCCCTTGTATCGGGCGGCCCCGATCGTCCGCACCCCCCCCCCCCCCCCCACCACGATCGGTCGCCCTTCTCGATCGTCGATCCCCTGGATCGAGGTGCCGATGGCTGTTGTAGCCGCTGCCCCTTCCCGTGCGGTGGTGACCACGCTGGAGGAGCGCGATTGAACCGTGAGCTCGGCCCGCTCGCCACTCAGCCCCTGCCGCGTGCCTCCGGCGTGGAGGAGACGGCGCCACAGACCCACAGCCGGCGGCGATGGCTCGTTACCCCCCCCCCCCCCCCCCGGAGGGTGGCTCTCTGCGCTTGAGCCCGGCTCGGTGTCGATGTCGGGTGGGGTTGGCGCGTGGCGTGGTGGCTGGCACCCCCACCCCCCCCCCCCCCCCCCACCGGTGCCAGGGAATCCAATGGGCTTGGGGGATGCCCGGGCCGGCCTGCACCCCTCTGGCGCGGTGCGGTTGGGCCCCCTGCACACTCCCCGACAGCCACGCCACTGGGTGCTGTTCGTGCGGCGGCGAGGAAGCATCTCGGTGTTGCGTGAACGCGAGGGGAGCGGTGGGGGTCGGGGTCACGGCGCACGGCGTTTAGAGGAGTCGCGTGGTCTCTCGTCCAGTCGAAGTTGTTCTGTTTCACCAGCTGAGAGCTCCAGAGAGCACGAGGAGTCTCGTTTGCAAGGGGGATCTGGGTCGCCAATACGACATCGGGGGGTTGTGGGAGGTGTCTTTGGATGCTGTTAGGGGGCTGTGGGGTGTTGTTGGGGCTATGGGAGGGTTGTTAGGGAGTGTTGGGGCTATGGGAGGGTTGTTAGGGAGTGTTGGGGCAATGGGGGTGTTGGGGGGATCTTGGGGCAATGGGAGGGTTGTTGGTGACGGGGCGTGTTGGCTTATGGAGGTGTTGGAGCTGTGGGTGTGTTGGAGTGTGGGTGTTGGGGTGTTGGGGTGTGTGATAGTGAAGATGGTTGTACGATGGCGTGCGCCAGACTTGCCCAGCCGCTGCTGGTGTCAGCTGGCGGCAATACTGCGAGCCATCGTGCCGAGTTGCGCGTCGGTAACGTTCACACGTCGCGTTCACACATTCGGGAGCGCGTGTGAGTCCCCGTGCAAACGCGATCTGATATCAGTACCCGGTAAATAGCGTAACGGATGCATTGGAGGAATTGTAACACGTGTATTCTATTAAGCTAGCAGCCCTTTTTTAAATGAGCGTTTTGATGTTCAGAAGGATTCCTACGCGGCCGTGAGTCGTCGCGCGCCATCGCGTGAGTTGCCAGCGAGACGAAATTATTCAATCTGCGGATGACGGCGAACAGCAAAACCAAACGCAATTCTTGTGCGGGCAACACTGGTAAATAATTTAGTGCGCCTTTATTATTAATTCTGACAGTCTCATTTATGGTTTGCGCAATGTGTTTTATTAGGAGCGTGTGAGTTTTAATGCTGGGCAGCGTCGCAGCCCTCCTCCATCATCCGCTACGACGTAAACGCGACAACGAGGCCGGGTCTGCACCCACTCCCATGATCGTCCCTGGCGCTAACAACGGCCAAACCGAACACGCGGAAGCACTCATGCCCTGATTCTGTTGTTGTTTTTAAACGACCGCATGGGCGCTACAGGCCCCTACTGCCTTGCCCGGCAAAGCTTTGCGTGCGTCCGTCAAGGGGGATGGGGGGGGGCAAAGCGAGACGACTTCTTGAAGCAAAACGTCGTGAGCTCGACTCGCCACGGCGCCCTCCGATTGCATTGTTTGAATTGCGACAACGCAGTTCGTAGCAAAAAATATTTCTGTACAAAATTGTGTTGTGCTGATCGTTCTATCGCAGGATAGCGCTTTGGGGTAGGGGGGGGGGGGCTTCGTCCAGCAGTGGATTGAGCATGGCTGGTGGTGATAATTAGTGCACTCACACGATACTGCAAGTGCGCGGGTTTACGTGTGAGCCTAATGCGTGCGTACCATCGTGTGTTATGTGCACACGTGTCTGCGTCATTCACCCCCCCCACACAATTGATGGATTGGCTTGATCGGATTGTGCTTCATCCAACGCAGACTTCCCGTCCAGGTGTCGCGTGCAATTAAATTCACTTGGCAGCATCTCACAAAGTGTTAACCTGGGTTACCCAGCTATGGGAGCGGCTCGCTCTACTCACTGCTGGTTCAGACGTGAACTGGCAGGCAGGCGGTTGACAATTGGCACACGTGTCGACGAGGTTTTTCCTCGGAACTCTCGCAGCGAGCAGTGCACCACCATGTGTCCAGAGAAGAGCGCCGGGAAATCATGTCCCGGAACGACGTCCCAGGTCACGGGCCTCTTTAGCCGCACTCGAGGCAGGCCTTGGGGTTGCAGCCTTCAAAGTGTGGTCATGTCAAACGGAATATTTAAATGTCAGAGGTGGAATGTGGTGCTATTTTAAGTTGAAAATCCAAATGTATATGTAATGGGCGGGTGAGGGGGTGAGTTTGGTCCAGCCATTGGTGACCGGGCTGAGAACTCGCTGCACTGGACACAGCCCGGTTCAATCACTGCCGGCAGAAACCCAGACTCGAACCCAGGCCCTCGTGGGCAGTGCACGCTCGGTGCTGCGACACGACATGATCCCTCTGCACTACCCAGCCTCCCAAATTCCTCTTCACTCCACCCTTGCCACGTCGTCAAGCGTGCTTTGCGTTCTTGAACAAATTATAAGGTAAAAAAAGTATGATTTAGCGACGCGATTGTAGAGAAGGTGATTGTTTAGCGAGCGATTACACGCTTATGTAATCGCTCCACTTGTGTTTTCAATTTCCTGCATTCCCCCCCCACCCGCCCCCACTTTCCTAGAACTGCAGGGTCATAGATATGGAGATAAAGTGTCTAATGAATGAGAATCAGAATCGGTCTAATGAATTGCTTGGACTGGTAAATGTATCTATTGAGATGTATCTATTGAGAAATGTAAATGTATCTATTGAGAAAAATGTATGAGCACCGCATGAAAGGACCTCGTGGTAATGGACCGCAATTATAATTTCATAAAATTCTGATATTAAACACATTTTTGAGGGTGTTTTTTCTGAACGAGGTTAATGGTGGGGAGGGAGGGAGGGAGCCGCGTGCTTTTGTGCCGTGCTGCACTATGGTTTCTGCGTTATGCACGAAGATGGTGAAGATGACAACGATAACGATGATGGTGATTGTTAGTGGACATTTAACATCGTGGTGATGATGGTGATGACAAAATGTGTATTCTGGCGAGATCATCATACATGGGATGATGCGATAGTTCTCAACGGTGGCTGTTGTCCACTGACTTAGGAGCTGTTGAGAAGTAAGAGGGCTTGGGCAAGAGACGGCACTTGCAACGGAGGGGATGGTTGATGGTCGAGAGAAATAATGAATGGAGGAACGTCCATTGAGGAGAAGCAGTGGTGCGCTTGGCACGTGAGGAGTCTGGCTGGTCTCGGCGCAACCACGACGGACGATACAAAGCAAATAATTTCAAGGTGGTTATTCACATACTTCGGTTACATTCTAACCCTGAGACGGAAGCATTTCAGTTTGCAACCACTTTGCAGGGCATTAAATTGCGTGCCCTCAATGTGGCTGAAGAGGCCTGTTGAGACACATTCAGAAGTAGTTGTGCAACGGCACCTTCCGGGGTCTTCCGCAGACACAAGCGTGACGCACTGCGAGCTGGAGGTTTGTGAAAGTCGTCATCGCGTAACGTGACCAGCGGTATCGCAATTGCAACGTAATTGGGGTCGTGGGTGGGGGGTGTGATGGGGAATTTAAACAACTTTTATATGTAACGAAAAATCAGTTTCCTCGAGGCTTCATACATTAAATTCCCAAATCTTTCCAAAAGTCTCATGCAATTCGGCAGAAGTTGTCCACGAGGAGTAACGAGAGCCGAGCAACATGCGCCGTCGCTGTCTCTCTGCCTGTCTGTCTCCCTCTGTCTCTCTCTGTGTCTGTTTGTCTGTCTCTGTCTGTCTGTCTCTGTCTGTCTTTCTCTGTCTGTCTCTCTGCCTGTGTCTCTCTGTCTGTCTGTCTGTCTCTGTCTCTCTGTCTGTCTCTCTCTCTGTCTCTCTCTCTATGTCTCTGTCTCTCTGTCTGTCTCTCTCTGTCTCTCTGTCTCTCTCTGTCTCTCTCTGTCTCTCTGTCTCGCTCTGTCTCTCTGTGTCTCTCTCTCTGTCTCTTTGTGTCTCTCTCTGTCTCTCTGTCTCGCTCTGTCTCTCTGTGTCTCTCTCTCTGTCTCTTTGTGTCTCTCTCTGTCTCTCTGTCTCGCTCTGTCTCTCTGTGTCTCTCTCTCTGTCTCTTGTGTCTCTCTCTGTCTCTCTGTCTCGGTCTCTCGTCTCTCTCTGTGTCTCTCTCTGTCTCTCTGTGTCTCTCTCTGTCTCTCTGGCTGTCTCTCTGTGTATCTCTCTGTCTCTCTGTGTCTCTCTCTGTCTCTCTGTGTCTCTCTCTCTGTCTCTCTGTCTCGCTCTGTCTCTCTGTGTCTCTCTCTCTGTCTCTTTGTGTCTCTCTCTGTCTCTCTGTCTCGCTCTGTCTCTCTGTGTCTCTCTCTCTGTCTCTCTGTGTCTCTCTCTGTCTCTCTGTGTCTCTCTCTCTGTCTCTTTGTGTCTCTCTCTGTCTCTCTCTGTCTCGCTCTGTCTCTCTGTGTCTCTCTCTCTGTCTCTTTGTGTCTCTCTCTGTCTCTCTGTCTCGCTCTGTCTCTCTGTGTCTCTCTCTCTGTCTCTCTGTGTCTCTCTCTGTCTCTCTGTGTCTCTCTCTCTGTCTCTCTGTGTCTCTCTCTGTCTCTCTGTGTCTCTCTCTCTGTCTCTCTGTCTCGCTCTGTCTCTCTGTGTCTCTCTCTCTGTCTCTTTGTGTCTCTCTCTGTCTCTCTGTCTCGCTCTGTCTCTCTGTGTCTCTCTCTCTGTCTCTCTGTGTCTCTCTCTGTCTCTCTGTGTCTCTCTCTCTGTCTCTTTGTGTCTCTCTCTGTCTCTCTGTCTCGCTCTGTCTCTCTGTGTCTCTCTCTCTGTCTCTCTGTGTCTCTCTCTGTCTCTCTGTGTCTCTCTCTCTGTCTCTCTGTGTCTCTCTCTGTCTCTCTGTGTCTCTCTCTCTGTCTCTCTGTCTCGCTCTGTCTCTCTGTGTCTCTCTCTCTGTCTCTTTGTGTCTCTCTCTGTCTCTCTGCGCCGAGCTCGAGGAGTCGCGTGTCGCACGGGCCAAGGCCTTGCCCGATCCGCTCTCTGGAAATCCTCTCGATATTGAATCGCGCGATATTTTTTCTTCGCGTCTCGCCTCTCCGTCGCTGTCGGCGCGGCGTTACTCGCCGAGGAGTTTTCATCTTTCGGAGGCTCCCCCCCCTCCCCGTCTTTTTGTTTTGTTTCAAAACGATCGCCATCAAAGGGGAGGTTGGATTTCCTCTGACGCACCGTGGCAGTGGCACGGCTGCTGCGCCCATCGCCAAAGCCCACTCGCAGGCGCGGTGCCTTTTCTGACCCCAGGGTCGACCACCGCCCACTGGAGACCCAAGCTCAGCACGGATGTGTTCGTAAATCTTGACACTCAAGGCTGCGGCAACTTTACCCGCATCCCTTCCCTGCTTTGTAACATCTCTCGCGCTCTCTCTCTCTGGACACATTAGTCCTAAAGCCGACACGTGCTTGTTGATTATTCGGATTGAACTACCCTGCGAGAGAAAGAGAGTGCGAAAAAGAATCACCTGGGGGCGGGGGGGTGGAGTTGCTGTGCGATGATAACTAAAGACGCCTGGAATGTGAGCTTTGTGTAATCATATCTCTGTGCTGGGTGCCGCGTGGAGTGTAGCACGCCGCTGCTTGTGGGCGCGTGTTTGACGCTCGTTGCGGCGAAGTTAGGTTTTTGTTTTGTTTCTTGTTGGAACTTTCTGACCCGCCGCTTACTGGACATCTGTGTTAAAGAGCTTCACGGATCATCGGATTCACGCTCCGGTCTCCGTAAAGACTCTGATTCTGATCAAGCAAACGCACGACCGCCCGCTCGCTGCCCACTGAGAGCCACGACGGTTCGATTCCATTTTCCGGCGCGGCATTTGAAACGATGGTGCGAGTTTCTTAAACACGCACTCCATCGCGTCTCTCCACCGTGCAGCGATGTGAATGGGTTCACGGCGGTTTGGTTGATGGTCAGTTCACGTGCGCTAGGGTGAAGTGAGTGGGTACTCCCAACTCTTCCAACCCGCTGGGTCCCCTTGAGCGGAGGGCCTTCCAACAGCAGCGGTGCGAGCGAGACATTGCAGGGCTCCGCCTTTACCTTTACTACCTGGCACTGCCTGTCAGCTGCACGGCACGGACACGAACGCCAAAGGGTGCGCGTGTCGAGTGTCGGCAATGCTGGAACTTTAAAGTCGCAGAGCTAGAATTGAGCGATATTATGTTACTCGGCAAATAGAAATAAATAACTGTTTGTTCATCTCGAAGGGTCGCTGGTGACCGGGCTGAGACCATCTTCAACTCACTCCACTCGCAAACGCAGAAGCGACCACGGGCGCCGGAGAGCCGCGCTCTGGATGCCGGCAGCGCTGGCTCCGTGCTCTCTCAGGAGATGTTGACTACCTCGCCGGGTGTGCAGGAGGTCGTGGGTTCTATCCCAAGCCCTGACGCCTGTTGCGTAGTTGCAGTTTGCATCTCTCGCTCTCCCCGTGGTCGCGTGGATTTTGCTCCGGGTCCTCCGCTTGTTCCCTCGTACAGTAAAGACTCGAGGTGCATTCCGAGTATTTGGCTGCTATACATCTCCTCGTGATGATAAGCCACTTTGTTGAGCTACCATTTGCGATGGCCACGTCGCTTCTGAAAGAAGAGCTACATAGCTCAGTGCGCCTTACCTGGCAAAATAAAAAAACTAGTTTCAGTGTTTTCGTTGTCGCGTTAAACGAGGGCAGCACCGAGACGACTTCCCTGGCTCCACCGGGGCCCCTCCACCCACTCACGCTGCGCCGCCGCTGTTATCCTGCGTTTGTTTTTATCTGTTGGGTTTTTTTTCTTGGTGTTTTTCGGGCGTGACCTCGCGAAAGCCTCCTGCTCCTTATCGCTCGGGTTAAGCAACAGATTTTTACTCCTCCAACTCCTCCTCCTCCTCGAGGTTCATCCTCGCCCTCCTCGCCCTCCGCGCGAGGCCGCTCGTTACTTCACTCGCGACACCTCCTGGCATGTCTGGGTTCGAGTCCTGTCTCAGAGGAGTTCAACAACAACAACAACAGCAGCGGCAGCAGCAGCAGCAGCTGCTTTCATTCACCGCGCCATTAACGTAACGCATGTCTCGGAGTGTGGAGTTACAGAGCGAGGGAGGGAGGGAGAGAAAGCGAGCGGTGCGGGAGGGGCGACGGCAACGGGGTGAACGGGAAGCCGCTGATGAGAGACTTGAGAGAGAGGGGGGGGGGCAGGCGGAGTTGCCTGGGGCGAGAGTTCCATAGGATGGGGGGGGCTAAAGGAGAGCCCACCAATGGTGGAGCGGTGGGTCCTTGGAGAATGGAGGAGGTCAGAGACCGTCGAGTGGAGGAGGGAGCTGCTGGGACGTCGCGGTGGAGAGAGGTAGCGAGGAGGAAGATGGACGTGGCACTGGAGGGTTGATGGGTTTGCTCCTCAGTTGCTGCGGTTGCTGTGTGCAGGAGGTAATCTTCGTGGAGGGTGGGTGGCACTGTGGGTGTCGGAATCTCCTGGCTGCTCATCGGACCGTGGTGCTGGATCGCACGAGTTTCGTGATGTATGTAGAGTAGTGGTGCAGTGGTTAGCGCGCTGTGTAACAAACCCAGCAAGTTCAGCAACCAGCTGCAAGGGATAGCTGCATGGGTTATGGGCCCTCTCTTAAGTCCACCGAGCCTCAAGGAGTGTGTAAACATCGGCACGAGCGAGCCTGCCGTGGTACTGGCCACATCACATCACGTGGCATGCTTGTTCGAATCGTCGCGCGTGTCTACGAACAAACGCTGACGAACTCTCATTTTGTGTCCACGTGAAGTTGCGCATCTCGGGGTGCCGCGTTCCTTGTGCCAGGGACCACGAGGCGTTGTACTCGAAGGGTTAACCCAGTGCCCTGGGCTCCCGTGTTGCTGCGTGCGGCGCGCTTGGAGCGGATGGTCGTTTGTGGTTGTGGGTGAAACCTGGCCCACTTCCCTGCTGGGTTTGGCAGTTTGCCCGTAGCAGCCATAAACATTCCCGACTAACAAAGCCACTCAATTACCCATGCAGCCAGCCAGCCCGATAGACATCTACCCAGCCAGCTATCTATTCGGCCAGCTACCCTGCGAGACACCTAACCAGTCAGACAGCCGCTTACTCAGTCATACAGACAGCTACCCAACCAACCAGTCACTTAGTTATCCAGTCAGCTAGGCAACCAATCAATCAGATATCTAACTGGCTAGCCATCTTACTCTGCCGCCCACACTTCAGGCAGCCAACCACCCAGCCACATAGACTCTTGGCAAAGCAGACACCCGCCCGACAGTCACCCAACCAAACCTGCTACTCAAGTGCTCAGCGCGCAAACCAGCCATCTCACCAGCCACGCACCGATCCACCCAGCCACACGGTTAATAATTCACTCAGCCACGCAATAGCCAGCCGGCCAGCCAGGCGCACACAAGCCACGCAGAATAGCCATCCACTCGGACGCCCAGCTGAAGAGCCAAACAGCCATCCGCTTGACCATTGAGCAACACAACGAGCCGAGCCAATTAACCAGCCACCTAGCCACCCAGCTCACATGGGTGACAAATATCTGAACAGGTCCTGGGCCTCCCCTAGGTCGTCTCTGCCTAAAACGTGTACCTAGCGCGGTGTGTCCACATCGGTATTGAGGAAACAAAGGTGGTCGTGCGTGGTTCTGGCCACCTCGCGCGCCATGCCGGGCTTCATAGTTGCTCGCTAACAGCACTCGCCCCAACAGTCTGTTGAGGCTATATGGATGATGCTCGTCTTTGTATGTAGCGTGCCGTGTATATATATACACACGCTAGTAATATATACGGGATATTTGCATATGAATGCGCGACGGGCAGCTGTGAATATTCACAATGGAGCGAGCCGCACTTATTTTAGGGTCGCATTAATTATTCAGCCGCGTTACTGTTTTGGTATTCCACTGAAGCTTTATTAATACATTTTGTATTATTTCGCGGCCAGTTAATAATACATTGATTTAACCGCCCGAGGACTGCGCGGAGCGTATTCACGCAACTGGAACTATTAGCGCTAACGGAGGACCGAGCGCCGACGCCGACACACGGCGGAGAGCCGCTCGCGAGCGTCGTTCAGACGGCGTCCGCGGATCGCGGATTGCGGGGTGGGGGTCCGCTGCATTGCCAAGCGGTTCCCCGAAACCACCGTCACCACTCCTCCGCGACTTGCTCGAGCACTTTTTAAATTGGGCGCGTTGGGTGAAAAGCACTGTTCCCGTTTGACGATGGGAGTCCGCGCTGTGTGTGGACGCCCCTGAATACGCCATCGATGTTGCGGAGATTTCAAATTAGGCGGTGGCAGAAATTGCTCCCTGGTTTGTGAGGCGTTGCTTTGTGGCGTTTGGGTCGTGGCCGCGTGGAGTGTTGAAATCAGTCCTTCGTTGCACTTTCAAGTGTGCGAGTATATTTCGTTTAACCGAGTCTTCTCGTCTTCTGCGTGTCTCCTGTCCAACCTATAATAGTATTTGCCAAACAGTCTGCACAAGCCAGGATAGGGGGCTGTCCTTTTCAAGAGTGTGGCCCTGGCTAGCTAAGAGGACACAAAGGCAAAGCGAATAAAATGGAATACAGCAATGAGGCAAATAGAAATGGGAGCAAACACAACTGCGTCACGTGGGAAATCTAAAATATCGCGCAAACAGAAATCACCAAGTCGTAAATGTCGAGTGGCATACGTCGGTCGGGGACATTCTTTTATTGACGTCAATAAGATAAGTATCGTGTACCACCTCGTGAGAGGCCCACAGTGGTCATCGTGGATAAACTGTTGCCTGCCACAGTAATGTGGAATTGTTTTTTTTTTGCCTTGGGCCCAATAATTGCTGTGAGCATTGCCCAACGCTCCTTTGACTTGCGGAGCAATTCCAAATAATCACTGTTGTTCTTAAGGCTGCCGCTGCAAACGTCGTCCATGGTCGGATGCGCAATGCCATGCAGGAGTTGGAGACACGTGCATTGCAATTTAACTCGCGCGAGTTGAACCCCTGGTTGGTGGGGTTCACTCATCCTGAAATTCATCGGAGCTTAGAGTGTCACCCCCCCCCCCCCCCCCCCGTGTGTGTGTGTGTTTTCTCCGGGATCTCTTTGATTCTTCCCACATGCCCCCATGTGGCACTCATCGATGGGATTGGCCGAGCTTCTCCATGCCAGAACCCGCACACAACTAAGAGATGTGAGACTCGGCGAGGCTTCCATGCAGAGAGGGTGCACTCTTGTGAGCACGCTCCTTTGAGAGTAAATTATCAGCACCCATTTGGTGGAAAGTCAAGTAATTGTCCTGCGGATGGACTCCAACCCCGCCACGGGAATGTGGAATTTCCACCAATGGCTCAGGGCTATAGGCGAGAGACGGGCACCACCCCCACTCGCTCTCTTGAATGGAAACTCCATATTGATTTTGTTATCTGTAGGTGCGCATTGCAAAAAACCCATCTGCTATGAATGTTTTTATTTGTCGGCTGTTCGCTGCATTGTGTTGCGGTGAGAATGCCGCTTTGTGGACAGAGAGCGAGAGGGAGGGAGAGCATTTCTTGGAAAGACGTGCCGAGTCAGATGCTGCTCGTGATACGCATTGTGTATGTTGCGTAAAATGACGCCAGAGGAAAAATAGCGTGCTGCGAAGAAAAAAAACTTGACGCATTTGTTTGTAACCTTTAGCATAGCGGGTCTCTCCCTAGCACCAGCGGGGTCTCTCTGTCGAAGGAGACCCGGGCTACGGTGTAGGGATGTGTAGAATATGTACACCATGGCACAGCACACGGCGTTAATAGCTGAATAAACGAAGTTAAAGGCGCAGCCCTGCAAATGCTCGCTCACGCCGCTGCTGGAGGAAGCGCCTCCACGTGAGTGAGCCCCATCCAGTGGAAGATGGGCCTAACTATTCCATGCTAACCAGGTGGGATGGAAGAGTTTGGAGTGTCCACACTTTACCCCCGACCCACGTGGACTTGCCGATCGACTAACTGTGGTGACCCCATCGTATACTGCAAGGCGGAGAGCATTGCCGGTTTAAGGAATCCGCCCTCGTTGTTTCAGCTGCCGCGACCTGGAGGCGGAATCGAACCGGTGGGCTCTGGATCGCAACTTCTCGATGCGCTGACCGTTACACCACCGCCACTTGTTTTGCAGCGTCCAATGAATCGCCGAACACGCGTAGGAAATAATCGAAACTGATCAGAGTTCGAGCGCAGATTGATTTCGTGGGTGGCGATGACAGCTGCGAGGATGGCGCGCATAGAAGAGACTCCTCGTCAGAGCCGGGACTTTGCCGTAATTTGCTCGAAGCGGCCGCGTGCGTTATTGTAGCGCGGCGACAGACATCGGTAGGAACCCGACAGCTGCTTAATCCGTGTAATTACACGAGAGGGGTGGCACGCAGGACGCCAATGCGGTGGGAGAGGTTTATGAAAATTTAAACAGCGGTTATTAAAAAAAAAATCCGATCCGGCTAAAATATGGCACAATTAAAAAGTATTGAAAATGACAAATATTTCGCGAATAGAGCTGGCGTGGTTTTTTTTTTATGCAGCGGTTGCTCCAAGGCGGCTGAAGTGACCAGGCGGGCCAGGGGGAGAGACGCTCTGGGCGGTGGCGCAGCAACCGCGACCGACGGTGGAGCGGCATCGCTGGACAAGCTGCGCAGAATAATCAACGGGTTTTTTATATCGCGAAAAGCATTTCTGTCGTTTGCGAGATGCACTCGGATTTAGTTGTTTTGTTTACGCCGCGATATTGCTTCCGCTAAATGTGCGTTGCGTCTGCTGCTCCTGCTGCTGCTGGTTTCTAGGCCTGATTGCGTCTTTCAGATGCCACGGCCGTAGATTGGCTGGCGAGGCTGGCACTTTGCCAGTGGCCTCCAGTTGCCTGAATCGGCCGTTTTGAACCTCTGAACTCTTCTGATTTTTACTAGCCTCGTGTCGACGTGGAAAAAGAAAATTTCATCTCGATTAATTTCCTGAATGGGAATGTGCAAATTGTGCCGATGAAGGAGAAAATTCAACAAATTTCTGATGTTTAAAAAAAAAAGAAATATCGGTTTTTTTGGCTGACGGTTCAGGATTTCGTAATGTATTCTCGTGGCGTTCTCGGGATTTGAATGCGTGTGAAAATGAAGAATGTTTGTAAACAGCGGGATTCAAAAGCGAGCGATGGGTTTTGCGCGTTCGCGATTCGCGGGCGGCGCGGCGCTCGGCCCCACGGTGCTTAATCAGAGGAGCCGCTGACGGACCGGGACCGTCGCGTCGGGAGCCACTGATGTCCCCCCCCATGGTGTCGGATAAGCATGTAAGCGTCCTTTATACTCGGCTTTGGAAAAAGTGAACGCGATCGCAGGGGACTGGCTGCCCTCAATTGAATGAACGGCATTTGCGCGTCTGCTCCTGGGTCAGCAACGTCGATGGGAACAACAATTTTAGAATGCGCAGATCGTTGGGAGAAGTTACGCGCAGAGAGAGAGAGACGGGGTCGGTGAGCGACACGCACAGACGCGGGCACGGTTCGAACCGGACCTGTAGGCGACAGGCGATCGCTGGCGCTCGGTTCGCACCCCCTCCGAACACACACGCTCTCCGTGTGCTTAGATCCCTTCCACTGTCTAGGGGCGCCCAGGAGAGTCGAACACGGGTCCAGCTTTCTAACCCACGGGCCGACCCGACCCCGTGACCCGAACCGATCCAATCTGACCCTACAGATACTTTTCCAGTAACATCGGTCTTTGCTTGGATGATGCTGTGGTTGATTTTTGTCTCTCTAAGTGTCGTACATGGCCAATTAACGGACACATTTAGTTTGGTGGTGGTTTCCGAGCGCGTGACCCGCGAGTGGACCGCGGTGACATTGACCCCACCCGCAGCTGAATCCCAAGCCGTAAAAAATAAAAATCTTCGTTCTGACCCGAAATCGACACGTGGGTACCCGTGGGCACAACGTTCATAATTGTCGTTGGCCGTGGTCGATCCACTGCTGGACGAAGGCCTTCCCTAGTCGCCCCCACCACCTCTTCACGATCCTGCGACGTCACTCTCTGTACAACCGCTAAGCGTCAACTGTGCCCTAATTGTTAGGCTGCCTTCCGTCGCGTAGAATTGCCACCTCCGTCCGTCTAAAGTGCCGCAGAAATGCGCCCAACCCCGGTGAATTTCCGGGAAGGTGTAAATTTATGTAAACGACGCCGTCTTTGTTCTCCCGACAAACTCGTGTTGGGAAAAATCTCCGCGATTTTATTAGGAACGCCGCGGTATTTCCGATGTCACCTCGCCGCCGCGTCGCCGGCAAAGCCCCGCGCACGGTGAGCTCTCATTTTCGCTCGAGGCCCGCGCAATCCTCCACGGACGCCGGCGCCAAATGCCGTACGGACCTCGCTTTCTCTGTACCAGCTCAGACTTTTCATTCCGTCATTTTTTCTTCCCGCCGCAATCGATGGGGCTGCCGACGCGTTCCACCGCCGCGGGAGAGGCGGTGCGCCGCCGCCGCTCCCCTCCTACACGAAGTCGGCAGGACCCAGACCACGGATGCCCTCTCTTTGGTAGCCCCCACCCTGAGACGGCAACACCTGAGTTGTGCCAACCCCTCTGGGTCGCCACTAAAAGGCAAAGATCGTCGTGGATTTGTTTTCCGTTGATGGCTTGGATCACGTGACGACAGTTCCACCTGCGGAGCGGGACAGTGGAGCGGACAGGGCCAGCCGCGGCCTCGCCCTTCAAGAGAATCGAACGGCAGCGACGGAGCCATTCACCAGCTCGCAGCCAGCGTGGGCGAATGGCCCAAGAGCCCAGACATCCATTTGCAAAGCGCGCGTCGCCGCTCTCGCAGCCAGAGGCTTACGTCTGCCACCCGCCGTACGGGAGGAGGAGATCACGTAATCCACTTTAGCCATGTGTGCGACTGGTCATCCGCAACAGACCATACGGCACGTACCGACGCGATGTCCGATCCTCAAATACGAAGGAGACGTGCCAGCGATGCACTCCGCGGCTTCTGACGCGGCTGTCTGGCTTGACCACGTGACTGTCAAATTGTAGCTGTTGCTCTGCATGGACATCATCAGCCACACGACAGAAGAAGCTAAGACATACGTGGACCCGTATCGGCGATATATTTGCCACCGCAATTGGTACTGATACTCCCGTGGGAGATTGTCCTGCGCTGGTGGTGATGTGCGCGGAGAGGCGATGGGACTGGGACTCCCATCTGCTCTGGCAGAAGAAGGAGGAAGAGGAGGAGGAAGAGGAGATGTGGCAATCGTGGCAGCAGTGGCCGTGCCTCCCAAAGGTCTCACGTGCCTCGGCTCAGCGCGTGGCGGCTCCGTCCTTTAACACGGCGGACACGCCATTGAATCCCCGTCTCGGGCTACGTAAGAGAGCGCTTTGTTTAACCCCCCCCCCCTCCTCGCCTACGGTGGCTCTCGACCGAGCGACTGGATTTCACCCACGTGCTCTCTATAAGTCATTACAGCTTCAAAGTGCGATAGATTTTTCACAATGAAAAGTTGGAGTTTGTAGTAAGGCAGAATTAAAGTCTCGTTGCCCCCCCGCCCCCTCCACCCCGGCCCCAGTATTCCAAGTGGGGAGTCGATACCTCCACTCGAACCCGGCATCTTTTGCCCCTCCGGCCATCCACCGCTGTGCTGCTGCTGCCCGTGCTTCCAGCAAAAGGGGGGGGGGCGGGGGAAGCGTGAAACACGACAGCATCGGTTCAATCTCTTCTGGCAGCAGTGGCGCGCGTCAGCGATTTGCAGGGCTGCACCTTTACCCTGCGCTGTGCTCGGGCTAAAAGGCTTTCGGCACAGAGAGACTTGATCAGACGACGAGTGGACGACGAGGTGGACGACGAGGTGGACGACGAGGTCGTCTGCAACGCGGACTGTCGAGAGGCGGAGAACAGGAGAGCGTCGTCACGCTTCGCTGAACCGAACTGGACATCTGCGAAACTCTTCAGTTCAGTTTATTTTGAAGTACCCTGTGAGCTAAGAAGCTCTTGAATCGGGTTCCTTCAACAAAAACTACTGGATATGTGTGAAAAATGAGCTTTGATTCCTCCCAGTATAAGTACATATTGTGATTCTGAACGTCGGGGTGTCGCTCAATTGCGCTAACGGTGGCAATGAGCCAGTGGTGGGAATTCCACATTCCCAACCCCGCAGTGGCCATGCTCCCCCCGCCAGGCTGACGACTGTAGACTGCCCCCCAAGTCGCACGCGGTTTATCGGGCGCATGGCTCGTGGCGACGAGGTGGTTGGAATGCGCACACGGGCTGTGAACCGACGAGCAAGGCAGGAGTTTCGCTTCACCTTTGACCCCCGCTGAGCAGCACAGACGGGTCGCTGCGAGCGGCGCCTGGCGCGAGGGGCCGCAGCTACGGAGGGACCGCCGCTGTCTTCTCGCAGCGCCAAGGGAATTGTGTGTGGGGTTTTTCTCTCTCTCTCTCTCGAGTAAAGGGTCCACCCAAGTGATATGGAAATGATGTTGCCAAGCCTTGACAGTGTGGATGGTTTTGCTTCATAGGGTTACTCCCGGCATTCCATTCCAAAAAGAGTCCGTGAAATTGTAAAAAAAAGATATATTTATTTTAAAAAACTGCGATTACGTTATAGTCAGTGTATCCGTGTAAAATTCTAAACCAAATTTTCGTGCTTCCCGCAATGGACTGGCTTGGACAACACAGCGGGTTAATTGCTATAATTATGAATGCTCGAAGCACTGAAGTGAGAGTGCTCACGGAAAAAAAAATATCTGCTAAACGATGCAAATTGGTTGCAGATTTTGTTTTGTTACAGATGAATCAACATTGCGCATCTTGTCAGGGCTGCGAAGGAGGAGGCATTGCCACGATTTGAATGGAAGAAGTGGGAGATACGGGGGTTGTGATGTGTTCGTGTGTGTGTGCGTGGTGGTGTAGTGGTGAGCGCCTGAGTTCGATTCCTGCTCATGGCCAATACCAGTGACGATTATCTGAACCGGTCGTGGGCTTCCTCTAGGCCGACTCGGTCTTAAATGAGTACCTGGTGCAGTGTGTAAATATTGCCAGAAGGGAGACACAGGCGGCCGGGCGTGGTGCCGGTCACTCAATCCCTCGTGTGCCGTGGCGGCCTTCACAGGTTCTCGCAAAGAACACTTGTCCCAGTAGTCTGTTAAAGACTACACGGGTGATCTTTGTCTGTGTGGGCGTCGTGGGTGGTGGAGGCGGAGGGGCTGCTACTTGGGCATCAATGAAACGTGACCGTGTGTGGGGTGCACACACCCTGGCACCGCTTAAGAGGGACCTCTCCATCATTGTCAACCGTGGTGGTACAAACAGGTCCAGAGGGACCATCGGACTGAGCTCGCGAATAAAGCGGCGACGGCTTTGTGGTTGTTGTGTGTGCCCCCCTCGGTCGGTCCGACCTCCCTTGCGGTGCTAACTCGAGCCTCCTCCTTCCAAACCTCCCGTGTGGCTCTCGCGGGGCCGTCTCCGTGGAGCCACGAAACCCACCAGTCCACCGAGAGATGGGCTGGCGAACAGGTCCCACTGACCTGGAGTCGATGTTTCTGTGACACCGATCCTCGGCTGAACTGGTCCCGAGTGAGCTCGGCACCCGGCGTTTACTTTGAAGATTCGTTGATTCGCATTCTTCTTTAGTGATGTGGGGGAGTCGTTGGCAAGCAGTGTGCGTGTGTGTGTGTGTGCGCGTTCATGTCGAGATTGGTGAGCGAGCCAGTGGATAGGGTCAGGAGTAGCCTGGTGAATGTCCAAGACGCCGTCGGTGACTGATGGAACCACGAACCACATCGTGGATATAGACCATAGACTAGCATAGACAAAGATCACCCATATAGCCTGGGAATATTTTCTGGGCAAGTGCCGTTGGTAAACACCTAATGAAGGCCGGCACGGCACACGAGGAGGTCGGTGGCCACCACTACGCCCAGTCGCCTTTGTTTCCTTAGTGGCGATGTTTGCACACCACACCAGATACTAATTTGAGGCTGAGTCGACCTAGGGGAAGCCCAGGACCAGTTCAGATAATCATTTGTTGCTGGTCGTGAGCGGGAATCCAACTCGGGTCGGTGGATTCACAGCACAGCGCGCTAACCGCAAGTCTGCTGCTCCCCACATAGACAAAGACACCATCACCCCCCATATAGCCTTGACAGACTGTTGGGGCAAGTGCTGCTAGCGGGCAACACATCCGACGAATATCCGAAACGCTGCCGGCGAACGATGGCAGCGAGCAGCGGTGTTGCTGCGGTCCACATCTTTGCCGTGCGGTTTGCGCGACTCCAGCCACCCGTGCCATGCCCCTCGAGCGCGGGGCCGACCCTGGACCGGTCACGACGGGCGTGGAAGTGCGAAGCGCACGCCGAGAGGTCACGCGGTCGCCAAACGTCCGCGCCGCTACTTGCGTCACAAACAACACGGTGGGAAATGACTAAAGCGACGGATTCTAATTTAAGGGCCTCTAAACCGGGCTCTCAAAGTCCTCGTGTTTACCCTCTGCGCAGCTGTGCGTGGTTAACAGCCTATCAGGTGCGTGCGGTGTGGCAGCCTGATTCGCGTTATACATGGAAAAATATCGGTAATCGTGTAAATCTGCACCAAGGGGTGGTCAACAAGGAAGGGAGTTTGGGAACAATGTTTTCTTAACCCGTGCCCGCGTTTAATTTCTCGACTCCAGACACGGGCGGTAGAGAGGAAGAGGAGTGGAAGGGGCTGAACCGACGGAGCCGCGTGGGTCGTGAGGCACGCAGACCCGGGCCCTGGCGCTGTGCCTGGACCAGAATTGGGCCACAGTAGTTCTCAGTGGCCATACAAACGATGGCCCCGGGGCATCGCTGTCTACCCACGGCCTCTCCTGCTGTGGACCCCCTTTTTTTAGACGTTCATCTCGAATTTCTTGCGAGTGCTCGCTCGTTGTTGGAGAGTCTCGGGCGCTGGTGTTTGCCGGAGAGAGACCGAGAGCGCGAGCGAGTGAGGAGAGAGGCCACTGGAGCGTCCTAGTGTCCGCGTGTTCTGCAAACAAAAAGGCACCCGTGGCGTTCGCGTGCGACAGCGGCGCGGCCGCCTCTGCAGCGCACCGCCCCGTGGCCCCACGCCCCCCGTGACGCCTGAGGTCTGTGGGGCGGTTTGGCTCGGCTCGGCTTGCGGGGAGAGTTGGCTCGAGAAGTGGAGGGGGGAGGGGGTGGCTGTGGAGGCGGGGGTTGGCCCCGTCCTCTACGCTGGAGAAAAATATCAAATAACGCGCGGATCGCTGCCGCTTTGAACATTCGTTGATTAGCATAATGCCAGGGTACCGTGGGTAATGTGGGAGCGGTGGCGCAGTGGTTACCGCACTGCGCTGCTAACCCGCCGACCTCAGTTTATTCCTTTAAGTGGAGAATATTAAAATCTAGTCTGGGCCTCCCCTAGGTCAACTCTGCCTCAAACGAGTACCTGGTGCGATGTGTAATATATCGACACTCGGGGAGGCAAAGGCGGCCGGGCGTGGTGCTGGCCACCCACCCCATTCGTGTTGAGTTCCGGCCTTCATAGGTGCTCGCTAACAGCACTTGCCCCAACGGTCTGTTACGGGCTATACGGGGGACCTTTGTTGTATTGAAGCGCCGCCGAGGCCTGGAGCGCAAGTGGCTTCGTGACTCCGCTGTGAGAAAGTGGCAGAGCCGTCGGTGAATTGGCTGTCCCCTCGTTGCGGCGGATGCATTTTCGCGTGAAGCGATCGGTTTGTTAAACCCGTTTCATATGAAACTCGCCCGGGCTTGGTTTTGTTTATATTCTCTTAACCACGTGGCACGTAGCAAGTGCCGCGGTGTCGTGGTGTAGCACGGCAAGGAGCCGCAGAGAGGTTCGGGGCAGGGATTCTTTTGTGGGCGTGATGTCAAACTGCAACTGTGCGATGGTGTCACTGATAATCACACGCCCGGGGAAGGCGAGAGGAAGCCACATGAACCGTCCTTCACTATTCACAGCTCAAGAACCCGAGTGTGGGGCCTGCTGACGGGGTGGGACTCTGGGAGCTTTGGAGGACTCGGCGGGGAACTTGAGCCATGGACCTTCCATTGAGGAGAAGACTTGAGGAGAGAGCGAGCGAGAGCGATAGAGACGGTCCCATACACGTGGCGTCCAGTTCGGCCATCTGCGTTGGTGAATCATCCGTGCCAGGATTCCCGCTCCATTTATCACGGTAATTGCAGGCCACGCTATCCAACGCGGTGCGAGCGTTATACAGTTCACGGGACAAACATGTTCCATACAAAAACACGTGAACGCGCTGCCAAACCGCTGTCGTCACGCTACTTGTTGCGCTGTGACCGCGGGACCAGGGGATCGCGGTCACGGTGAGCAATGAGCAATTCTCGCAGCGCGCCATCGCGTCCCGTTATTAGCGACGCCGCGCCGGCGCCCATCAGCTGTCCTTGCTCGCCCAGGTATGCGGAGGCGGCGGTGGTGGTGGTGGCGGCAGCGGCTGGAGGATGACGCCCTGAGAGTAACATTTGGCGAGACTCTCCGCCGCGTGGCGAGGCCTTCACGGGTGGCGAGTCCGGGTTTACCTCGCCTGGCGCACGCTGCCGTGCACGCCGCTACTACACCAGGTCGCCGCGACACGCCGCTCTGGCGCAGGGTCGTGCGCTGCTGCCCGTGTCGGACCCAACCGCGTGCTCCTCTCTCTCTGCCTCGGGGCCTCTCTCTGTGCACGTGTTGCCGATGACATCCCGGCTGTGTGTGTGTGTGTGCCACGGTGGTGGGTGGCTTGTCGCGCGAGCCAGCCGACCTCATTGATTCGCGGACGTGGCGACCGTCAGTGGAGAGTGATGTCCGCGCCCGTTCTCGGTGGCCCCTGCACCGAGACACGCGCCGCCTGGCTTGGTGACGCACGGTCGAACTCATCCCCAGCCCGCCACGTGGTGTGGCATGCCTTCATCCGGCAGCGGATTGACAAAGGGCCATACATGATTCAGTTTAATAATTTCATCGATGTGTTGTGACCGCTATTTGTCATGTGGCGGGGAGGTGGGGGGACGTTTCCGTTGGTAACTCTCACGGAGGGCGACGTAACGCACCCCCCCCCCCCCTCCCCCATGCGTGGGGGTTGCTTCAGTCGGCCTCGCTCGCCTCGCTCTCCCCTTCACCCACGAGTCGTTCGTCGCTTCTCGGTCAATCTGACGATTTTAATCCTCGTGGATGGAATTCAAGCAACAACATTTTATCTAATTTTACGGGTGTTGTGTGCGGTGATGGGCCGACCATCATCAACTCGCTGGACTTGAGAACCCGGTTCGCCGGCGTCTTTCCCACTCGACCACCGCCACCCATGGAGTTTTCAAGCAGACACTTTGCTTCCTAAGCGGTCAAAATGTAGATTTGTCTTACCCCCCACCCCGTACCGTTTCGTTTGTTTATTTTATAACGGTTGCAACAAAAAAACAGCCTTCGAGCAGGATGATCGGTTTCCATTCGAAACTTCCACGGCGACTTTGAAATCAATTGTTCTCATCAACACCGCGACGCGACGAGTCGTCACCACCACCACCACCTCGGTCTGGTTCGTCGTCGTCGGCATCATCCCTGTGGAGAGTCAGCAGCCACTCGCGGGTCGGAGGGTCGGAGGGGAGCAGGGTTCCTGCCAATGGCACGGCCCCATCCCCCTGCTCCTCCTGCTCAGGCTGCTGCCCCCCCCCCACAGCCCCCCGTAGAAGGGGCGGGGGGGGCACCCCCACGCGTCGCGCGCGGTGAGCGGTGCTGCTCCCTGCAGGCTGCGGCTCGCGAGCGCAGCAGCAGCAGCAGCAGCAGCAGGAGCAGCAGGAGGAGGAACAGCAGCAGCAACAGCAGCAGTAACAGCAGCAGCAACAGCAGCAGCAGGAGCAGCAGCAGGAGGACGAGCAGCAGGGGGAGCAGCAGGAGGAGGAGCAGCAGGAGGAGCAGCAGGAGGAGCAGCAGGAGGAGCAGCAGTAGAAGCAACAGCAGCAGGAGGAGCAGCAGGAGCAGCAGCAGGAGGACGAGCAGCAGGGGGAGCAGCAGGAGGAGGAGCAGCAGGAGGAGCAGCAGGAGGAGCAGCAGGAGGAGCAGCAGTAGAAGCAACAGCAGCAGGAGGAGCAGCAGGAGCAGCAGCAGCAGGAGGAGGAGCAGCAGCAGCAACAGCAGCAGCAGCAACAACAGCAGCAGCAGCAGGAGGAGCAGTAGCAGCAGCAGCAACAACAGCAGCAGGAGCAGTAGGAGCAACAACAGCAGCAGCAGTAGGATGAGCAGCAGGAGCAGCAGTAACAGCAGCAGGAGGAGGAGGAGCGCGCGGCACCGTGCAGAGTGAGTTGGCGGCTCTTCCTCAGCACCGGGACTCGCAGTCTAAATGGCCCCGGCGTCGAGACGATGGTGGCGTGCGAGTTGCTGCGCCCGTGCTGCGAGGAGTTTTAGTTTGGTGGCCTTCCCCCTCCCCCGCACCTCCGATTTAAGGACGGTTGGCTATGTACGGTGCGAAAGAGGTTCAGCATACATACATTGCTCGGCGCTGCTGGATGTTCAATCCAAGAGGGCACTGATTCAATGCCCCCCCCCCGGGGGCGCGCCAGCTGTAAACAAATGGTGCAAGTTTCTCAAACCGCTCACTCCCACGGCCGCCCCGCCACTGTCCACCCAGCAGCAGTACAAACGTCTTCTACACCACAGTTAGTCGATCAGCAGGCCCACCTCTCGCAACACGTCTGGTCAACGTGGACGAGTAGACCAGCAGAGGAGTGCAACGGCAGTTGCAGGGCTGCGCCTTTACCCATTTTCCCCATCGCAAACCTCCTTTGCGCTTCCGTGCTGCACACCCAGAGCCGGGTCACGGTGGAGGCGCCGTGGTGGAACGAGCACGGTTTGGGAAATTGACTTCGAGGCTTGGCCATGGAGAGATGCTGGAAGCGACGGGTGGGGTCGTTGGGGTTGGTGAGGAGAGGAAGGTGAGGTCGGTGATGACTGTGAAGACGGTGACGTAGGTGAAGGAGGTGAGATCTGTGAGGTCGGTGGGGTCCGTGGCCCAGCCGCCCCCTTTGAGTGTCACGGGACCCCCATTATCAGGCCGCTCGCCGCCTGAGGGCTGATTGCGTGCGAGCGCCTTGGAGGTGCCGGGCGAGGTGGAAGACTTCACAACTTTTGAGATTTCCCATTTTCGGCGTGAGTCGCCGCGATAAATTGTTGTGAGCTCGCTCCGAGCACGCGAAGCTGTCGTTAAGCAACGACGTGGGTGGTTGGGGGAGGGGAAACGTCTAACATGAGTTTGTTCAACTCTTGTTGAGCTTGGCCTGTAAGTTGTCCTCATTTCGCTTCTGCAGGATGCTTATTACCAATGACTCCTTCAGGTTGTGCATCCAGGAATCCCCGTTTTTATAAAATGTTGCACCCGAATATATTTTTGTTACATCGATTTGCAACAACAACAACAAACACACGAAAACTAAACTTGACGAGCATTTCAACACTTCTGAAGAAGGGGCAGCGGTGACACGGTGGTTACCGCGGTCACCGCGCCCGTGAACCCAATTACCCGAGTTCAATCCCCGGCCTGGGCTCTAAAATCGCAACTTGGTGGGGAGTCGCATCCCCAGCCTGGTCCAGGGTTGCCATGGCCTTCACCAACCCGCAGTGGTGAAGTATGGTCAAAAGAACCGACGCGACTCGCACGGCATGGGGGATGCTATATCATCCCGTAGTCGATTTGACAAACGAGCAGCACTTTACATCACAAACACTTCTGAGGGAGACCGGTAGGACAACACCGTCCGTTGTTTGACCCCTCGAGTGTGCGTGTTGCGCGCGTGTTGGCAGCCTGTGTTTCATAATTTAGCGCAAAAACGCTAATGCCAAGGTTGACTCGGTGCTGTGCGGTGTTCGTGGTGTCCGCTCGTTTGGAGTTTTATTATTTCAGCAGCCGTGCGCTGTAGCTGTTGTTGTTGTTGTTGTTGCTGCTGCCAGGAACGCCGCTTGAGATTGCTCACGCAAGAGCGCGTGGCCAGCCGAGCAAAGACAACAACCGACAAAGGTCCGAGCCAGAGTCGGCGACCGGGCGGTGCTCGTCTCCTCTGGTGGTCCTCTGCGAGCGGTGGGAATTCCGCATTCCTGTGGCAGGGCAGAGTATATTCGTACAACGAGCACTTAATTTAACGCAAAGTGATGCTCATTTGACTGACCCCAGAAGGATGATGGTAGGTAATTGGGGTGGCTTCGAAAGCCAGGTGTAGCCTGGTAGGTAATCGATGTGGCCTGGTAGGTAATCGATGTGGCCTGATAGTTAATTGATGTGGCCTGGTAGGTAATCGATGTGGCCTGGTAGGTAATCGATGTGGCCTGGTAGGTAATCGATGTGGCCTGGTAGGTAATCGATGTGGCCTGGTAGTTAATCTATGTGGCCTGGTAGGTAATCGATGTGGCCTGGTAGGTAATCGATGTGGCCTGGTGGGTAATCTGTGTGACCAGGTAGCCAGGTGCGCTCCTGGGACAATGAGGGTTGAGCAGGAATGCCACTCCCAACCGAAACTTAATTCTCGAGACGTTTTCGAATTTCAGGGCCCATTCAACTAAATATGTTTGTTGTTCGGCTGTGGTGGGTGTCATGTGCGTGTGTCGCCACTCGTCTGTCTCGTGAGGTCTCCACCCTTGCGGTGTACGTTACACCTACACAATATGACCGTGCCTAGAGAACTCTCTAAAGCTCACTTTTTTAGCAGTCAGGGGTTGTGTCCCGACACACTCGATTGCCTGTTCATCAGTAGCTGTGCCACCCACGGGAGTTTCGGATTATACTGTGGCTGTGAGCGAATTAACTTCGCCTGGTAGCCTCGCGCTTTGAGGTGGGCGGAAGCGATAAAATAACTTGAGGGCGAGTTGAATTTCAACTTGAGCTGGCAGCTCTGTTTACCTACAGCTCGTAAGCGAAGCTCGTGACGGAGCAGCCAACGCGGCTTTTGAGAAGCGAGGTCTATGTTTATGAAGAACGAAGCGTCATCTCTTTTTTTACTGAGAGGCGTAGACTGATGAAGGAGCGGCTGACGGTTTGATAGGATTGAACTCGGCAACATCTTAAATATGAATTTTCTTTTGGAATGACATTTCTCCTTAATTATGCTTCCCAAGCCACAACTGTTTTAATTTAAAAATGAGAATTGTCAGACACAAGCTGCGCTTGCAATCAACAATGCGAACGCAAAATATATATTTGTTTTGATTTTCCGTGTGTGTGACCGGGTTTAAATTAAACTCGTATATCTCTGCGCTGAAATTTGCAATCATTTTTCAGCGTTTTAATTTGTCAGCTGGTGTGGAATTATTTTTTGTTTTAATTTAAACAGCGGCGGTTTTTAACATCATCGCAGAATGTGTGAATGTGTCGGAAGCGGACTGCCGGTTGACAGTCCGGCTAACAGGCGCGTACGCATACACACACTGAATAATAACATCGACCAAGTGGGGTTTTAGATCCAAGATGAACATCGTTTTGTTGTATTGCGGTTGTTGAGCCACAGGCCCAAAGGCCTACGACGAAACTATTATTTACCATACTCTTTGTTTTTTTCGGTAAAGTCACGTAGGTAAAAAAAGGGCAATAAATTAAATCACGACGTTTCGGAGGCAACACAAGCTTCCGTCTTCAGGTGGAATTGTCACAGCAAATTTGCTGTATCAAGTGAAGCAATTTTGCTGTGATGGTTCCATCTGAAGACGGAAGCTTGTGTTGCCTCCGAAACGTCGTGATTTAATTTTTTTTTACCTACGTGACTTTACCGAAAATACCCAAAGAGTATGGACCCTTGCAGTCACGAAAACTTCAAATCTAGAATTATTATTTACCATTTTTTTTATTTTACCAGGTAAGGCCCACTGAGCTGTCCAGATCTTTTTCATGAACGACCTGGCCACAAATGTTAGCTTACCCAAGTGGCTTTTCGTGTGGACATGTATAGCAGCCAAAGTTTCGAAACGCATGTTTCGAAATGTGGAGGGGAAACCCGGAGGACCCGGAGAAAAATTCACGCCACCACGGAGAGAGAGAGAGAGATGCAAACTCCAATTATACACGCGTCAGGGTCGAGATCAAACCCACGACCTCCTGTATACCAGGCGAGGTAGTTAACATCTCGCCATGACGCAAAGTGGCCAGCAACGTAGAGCAGCGATGGTGGTGGTCTCGGGTGATCACCACCACGTGCCTTGAATGGAGCGAAGTTAGATGAAGTCGGGAATGAAAGCAGAGGATGGGAGGGAGTTCCGAAGGCGGCAAGTGAGGACACGGAAGGCAGAACACGCAGACGAGGCTCTGAATTGAGAAAGGTTACAGGAACTCGGGAAGAAACGACGATGGGAGGAAGCTGCAACGTCAAAGCGGTGAGAGGAAGGAAGGACGGACGAAGCAAGCGAAGTGTTTGGTGTTGCGCCGTGGGAGCTGAGCGCAGTGCGGGTGAAGTTCAAGTTTATTTGTTTAGCCGGGGTGAGTGGGAGGAGAACTCAAGAGACCAGGGTGAGTCTCATTTGCAAGAGTGACCGGGCCTCACCAAAACGACCAAAGCAGTGCTGTACATTTAACTAAAGCACGGCAAAGAAAAAGAAGCGGGTATAAATTCGAGTAAAAACAACCGTGTGAACGTGGGACATGTAAATATTTCAGGAACATAAATCGATGTTAAATAATACATGCCTTTAAAACGCGGGTTGTCTAGACAACGCGATGGTCCATACGTGTGAGTAACTACATCATGGGGACCTCCCTTGCCAGTATCAAAATCTTAGAATAAGGGGTTATCGTTTCTGGCAATAAAACAGTTGTGTTAAGCTGTTAAAACACCAAACACAAACCTTTTGCAAGGAATAATGTCTGCATCAACCACATATACTTGTGGTGAACATGCAAACAAAAACATGCTCGTGTAATATATGATGCCTTGTATTTGAAACGAATTGGTCCACACCAGAGACGGCTTTCTTTAGAGCCTCGTCTCAAACAGTGTTGGTCTAACACATACTACGGGCACGTATATGTGGTTGATGCAGGCATGATTCCTTGCAAAAGGTTTCTGTTTGGTGTTTTAACATCTTAACACGACTGTGTTATTATTGCCAGAGCGGGTAACACCCATTGTGACAGTCCATGTTTGTGTTTGGGTCTGGCCACGTGGTGGGAGTTTTATGCAAAAAATGTTTGACGTTAACCCTCCACCACTCCGACAAGATGATCACGCTTACAAACATGATATATCATATCATTAATACAATTTTGAACAATACAATTTAAATCACGCATTCGTAAGCGTAACGATCTTGTCGGGGTAGTGGAGGGTTAATGACGTGAATTTTGGCATAAAACTCCCACCACGTAGCCCAACCCAAACACGGATCAATACATTCCCTGTAGCCTCAGCCGGCTGGGGCATTTTATTTTTAGACTGACCATCGTATACAATTACGATTAACCTACTGAAACATTAAACAGGTATAGGGGGGTGACTATTGTACTAATGTGTAAACAGACAAGGATATATGTCGAATGCAGGGATATACACACGTGTGTGTGTGTGATTGCAGGGACACCAACACACGTGTGTGTGTGTGATGTGACGCGACGTTACACTGCAAGTTGAATGTGGCCGAGCAGGTTCTGTCTGTGGGTGCCGCGTCGCGTGTTTATCCAAGGACCCCGAGTTCCAAAGCAGAATTCGTCACGGAGCGAAGCGGCGGATGTCTGGCAGCGTGGCACGAGAGAGAGCGAGCGAGCGAGCGATCTCGGATCCGCTCCGCTCCGCTCGGCTCGCTCGCTCCTCCGAACAACAACAACAACAACACGTGCCGAGCGGGGGAATGATCTGCTAAGCATCGCTAAACAATAAACAGCACACGGGGCCCGACTTAATTACGAGTGAATCAAGGTTGATTGATGAGGTGAAGACTTGTGTCTGGTAAACAGCCGATTAATTAACCTACCTCGGGCGTGATTTGTATCAAGCGACACGTTACTCTGTAGACAGGCCGGACGAGGCATTAACCCGACACCCAGAAGTGCGCCTCACTTGTTCCCATTCCATCGCTGGCACTGGGAATTTACGAAGGTGAACCCATTTGGTGAAATACTCGTCTGACGTCTTCATCGAATACAAGCCGATAAGCCCGTGCATTAAGAAAGGGCTTCACTTTTTATAGATAAATTAATGAATTCACGTTGGTGCCCTTTACTTAACCTGGCAGATGTAATTGGGAGCGAGTGCTCACTCTGTGAGAGGGTGCTTATGAAGGACGTCGCTTGCTCGGTGTGAGATGTTCAGTGTCTCGCACCTCCTGGGCACCGCGAACACCATCGCAAGTGTTACACAGCCTATTACCAAATCGCCCTGAACGTGTAAAACCTCAGAAGCTAAGCAGCCATGAGCCTGCTGTAAGCATTTGGACTACAGCCCGTCTGGGAATGAAAGGTGCGGTGGGTTGTGGATGCGGCGTGACCAGAAAGGCAGTCCAGTAACGGATTCTTGAATCCATCTGTGGCGGGCTTTGGGTGTTTCGCGCTCATGCGTGTAGGTTTTCTGCCCCCACCACAAACAGAATAATAGAAGTGGCCAATCGTCCCAAGGCAGGACCCTCTTGGAAAGGCATCTTGAGACTCCGAATAAAGGTTGCTATCACAATGATTATTCCAAGACAGGGAAATAAAGATTATCTGATCACGTGGTTGCTGCATTCGAGGGCGCTTAACTCCCAATCATAAGGCCCATCATACTTCAGAGGGTTAAATTAGGTAACACGTTGTGGTCAGCCTGAGTGGTCCCCCTCCAATGAGGGATCTCCGCCACGGCATCGGAGCCGCCGATGGACACGGGAATCGTGACCCCCGCCGCTCGCCGTGGAGCCGGACCCGGACGGGCAGCTCTGTGAGCGTCCACTCATGGTCTTTGATCTCAGTGGCACACGATAGCCTCGTAGTCGTAGTATGAAGGGCCATTGCCCGGAACGTCGCCTGCTATGTCCGTCTCATGTTAAGGCCACGGTGTTATTGACGAGTGCCCAGGTGGTGGTGGGGGTTCGCCGCCCGGACGGGCGAGATGTCGCTCCGCCCGCATTAACGATGCAAAATTAACCGGACAATGCGCTGAATCATTTACAAAGTACTGCGCCTCATTCACATTCCCACGGTCCCGTGGTATTAATTGACGTGCGCATAATGAGCCGTTCTAAATGCTGCTGCTGCTACTGCTGCAGCAGCAGCAGCAGCTGCAGACTGTGCGCTGCGGTGAGACCGTTGGTGAGAGAGGGGTGAGGAGGAGGAGGAGGCGTGGGTGGGTGAAGTGAATGGAACCCGTGGGTCCTGGCCCTAACCAACGACCCCCAACCCAACGCTGCTCCTGCTGCTGCTGCTGGTGGCTAAGGTGAAGGCGCAACGCTGCAACTGCTCGCTCGCGTCACTGCTGGCGGAACGGAGCCCCACGCCAACCACGTGGGGTAGCTATCGAGAGCCAACGCTCTTCTTCCTATGCACGTTGGCCAAGGCGTCTTGAAACGAAGGGGCAGTACAAACTCTTCACCATCCGCCGCACGCCACGGGTGGTGTACAGTGCCGTGTGTTTCCCCAGCCGAGTGGAGAGAGGCGGGGGGGGGTTTGGGATTGAGGAACGTCCGCCCCCATTGTCTCCAGGTGGCGCGCCGGGAGGTCGTGCCGCGTGGTGGTTGGTTGGCGTGGCGAGGGTCCTCAGCTGACATTCCACTGTGACACCGCTGCCATGGAACAAGGCATCACATGGGGGGTGGGCTGGGGGGGAGTTTGGGGGGTTAATCTCCTGCCCTTTGTGTTTGCTTTTTTGTGCGCCGTTAAAAGTCCGCGAGGCGAGTCGTGAAAGTTCTTTCAAGAAGCCCTCCTCCTCTGTGTGCGCGCGTGTGTACACAAGGTTGCGTGCGTGTGTGTTAATCGAGTTGCGTGTTGTACGTGTGTGTGTGTTAATCGAGTTGCGTGTTGTGTGTGTGTGTGTTAATCGAGTTGCGTGTTGTGTGTGTGTGTTAATCGAGTTGCGTGTTGTGTGTGTGTGCGTGTGTGTGTTAATCGAGTTGCGTGTTGTATATGTGTGTGTTAATAGAGTTGCGTGTTGTATATGTGTGTGCCTGTGTGTGTTAATCGAGTTGCGTGGTGTACATGTGTGTGTGTTAATAGAGTTGTGTGTTTTGTGTGTGTGTGTGCGTGTGCGTTAATCGAGTTGCGTGGTGTACATGTGTGTGTTAATCGAGTTGCGTGTTGTATATGTGTGTGTGTGTGTTAATCGAGTTGCGTGTTGTATATGTGTGTGTGTGTTAATCCAGTTGCGTGGTGTACATGTGTGTGTTAATCGAGTTGCGTGTTGTATATGTGTGTGTGTGTTAATCGAGTTGCGTGTTGTATATGTGTGTGTGTGTTAATCGAGTTGCGTGTTGTATATGTGTGTGCGTGTGTGTGTTAATCGAGTTGCGTGTTGTATATGTGTGTGCCTGTGTGTGTTAATCGAGTTGCGTGGTGTACATGTGTGTGTGTGTTAATCGAGTTGCGTGTTTTGTGTGTGTGTGCGTGTGTTAATCGAGTTGTGTGTTATACATGTGTGTGTGTTAATCGAGTTGTGTGTTATACATGTGTGTGTGTTAATCGAGTTGCGTGGTGTACATGTGTGTGTGTGTGTTAATCGAGTTGCGTGTTGTATATGTGTGTGTGTGTTAATCGAGTTGCGTGTTGTACATTAGTGTGTGTTAATCGAGTTGCGTGTTGTACATGTGTGTGTGTGTGTTAATCGAGTTGCGTGTTGTATATGTGTGTGTGTTAATCGAGTTGCGTGTTGTACGTGTGTGTGTGTGCGTGTGTGTGTTAATCGAGTTGCGTGCTGTACATGTGTGTGTGTTAATCGAGTTGCGTGTTTTGTGTGTGTGTGTGCGTGTGTGTGTTAATCGAGTTGCGTGTTGTACGTGTGTGTGTGTTAATCGAGTTGTGTGTTTTGTGTGTGCGTGTGTGTTAATCGAGTTGCGTGTTGTACATGTGTGTGTGTGTGTTAATCGAGTTGCGTGTTGTACATGTGTGTGTGTTAATCGAGGTGTGTGTGTGTGTGCGCGCACTCAACTGCGAATTCGGCGAGCCCAGAGTTCGATTCCCGTTCGCGACCAATAACGGAGGCGAATACTTGAATCGGGCATGGGCTCCTCCTAAGTCGACTCAGCCTCAAATGAGTACTACCTGCTGCGATGTGCATACATCGCCGCTGGGGAGACAAAGGCGGCCGGGCGTGGTGCTGGGCACCCACCCACCCCCCTCGTGTTGCGTACTGGCCTTCATGGGTGCTACTCTTTATCTATTGTGTCAATAGTCGCACGTGCGTTGTGTCTGTGTGCGTGTGCACGCTGTACACACGCACACAGACACAACGTGCAAGTGGGGTGGACGGCTCTGCGAGCGTGTTAATTTTACCATTTCACAAGTTAAGGGGGTTTGTGGACAAGATGGGACGCGGGGGGGGGGGACGTAGGGGAGAGAACTGCATTTTCACCCTGCACACTGGCTTTTCCACAAACGCGATGATTACAGGCTTGGGTAATGCAGCATAGCCCCGTAATTTGCACGTAAAAAAACGCGAAAGTGCATAAGCCTCTATGGCTTATCATCATTATTATTATTATTCACAACCACTGCAAAGCCCCCCCCCCCCCATTCACCCCCCCGTGTTGTGTCCCCTTGTCGGTCTGCCAGCGAGCGAGGGGAGGGGGAGAGGGGGGAGCTGAAAGCGAGGGGCGGGAGTAGGAGGAGGGGGGGGGGGATGTAAGTGGGAAGAGAACGAGGATTGAGGGGACGAGTCTGAGACCGTGGAGATTGCGGGAGGTTGGGGGAGGGGGGGCGGTGGTGGTGGGGGTGGAGGGGGGCGGTGCGGGCGCCCGTGGAGTTACAGAAGCCCCCTTCACAACTCGCCACCCATTGGTCGCTGGGCCCCGGGCTGGCAGCGATCTCATTGGCTGCACTGTTTCCAGCCGAGAGCGGCGCGGACAGCTGCCGCGGCTGCTTCTCCTGCAGCCCGACTGGCAACGAGACCCCCACCACCAGCACCAGCACGAGCTGCCCCCATCACTGAGCACCCTCCCCCCCACCCCAACTCCGTGCCCTTCCCCAGCACCGAGCCCCCCCCCCTCTACCCGCCACGGACTCCGTGCGTCCCGAGCCGCTGCGCGCCGGCGCGGGCGTGAGCGCGACACGCGCCTTTGTCACGACGACCACCGCCGCCCACCGCCACCATCTCGGGCAGACATCTCGGGCTGGTGGCCCCTGCGCATTCATCCCGAGACTCGTTCTGTGGAGCTTTGCCCCATTTTAAATGGAAGAAGGCGGCGGGCGGGCGGGCGGGGGAGGTGGTAGGCACACGTGCACGCACGCAGCCGCGAAACGCGTCCTCGGGTTGGATTTCGAGACAGACATTTTGCGTGGCGTGGCACCGCAGCCCTCTTCTACCGCGTCTGCTTTCGAGGCTTGAGAAGAAGAAAAAAAACTCGGGGGGGGGGGGCGGGCGGGGGGGTTCTAAATGCGGTTACCATTTAACCTTTCGCTGCGTTCCGCAACCGTCTCGCCTGCACCCCCCACCCTCTATACCCCCTCCCCCTCACCCCCCTCTCTCAACCCTCCCGGCCCATCGCCCCGGTTCCTCCGTTGCAAGCAACAATGCCTGCCCATGACCCCTCCTCGCAGGGCCCCCCCACCCCTCCCCCGGCGGCAGCTGCCGCGATGTTTTGACTGCCGCTGCCTCCGTGGGCTGGGGGCCGGCTCGCCACGGCGAGACGCTTGCTGTTGTTCCGCGCTCGTTCCACGCTCGGTACAGGTTTTTTTTGTTCTCCCTACAGTTACTTCCCACCCACTCCCCTTGCTGACCTGCCCATACCGGACGTCTGTGCAACAAAGAGCTTCATGGCTCATCGGATTCCTCCTGCCGTCTAAAATAGACGTTCTGATTCTGGTGCCGGGTACTGCGCTCAGGGCTTCTCTGCTGCCTCTCTCTTCTCTCTCTCTCGGCTCTGTGTGGGCGGCTGGCTCGCACGACATTGAGGTGGCATTTGCTGCTTTGCTGGCTTTGCCCCCGTGTCTTTTAAAGTGGCCAGATCATGCTGCGCTGCGCCTCCTGCCTTCCATCCCAGTGGCACTTTGGCGACAAGCCTTGCAGGAGAAAAGAGAGCGCGAGAGAAAAACAACAACTTTAGATTCTTTGGACAAGGAAATCACCGTGTTTTGTGAAGGATTTCGTAAGTCGGCTGACGGCCGCGCGCGCGTGCGTGTGTACACGCGCGCACCGCATTTCTAGGAAAAATGACCCAAACAAAATAGATTTGGATTTATGGTGACATGCTGTGCTGAGATCTCTCTCTCTCTCGCTCGCCGCTTTGTTTACCTGGCTGTCTCGCACGCCGCCGCCGCCGCCGGCTCGAGACGAGAGCGCCGCTGTCTGCGCCGCTCGCCCGCCCTCGAGCGAGGCACGAGCGGCGCTGCCACCACCACCAGCACCACCACCACAACCAGCACAACCACAACCAGCACCACCACCACAACCACCACCAGCACCACCACCACAACCAGCACAACCACAACCAGTACCACCACCACAACCAGCACAACCACAACCAGCACAACCACAACCAGCACCACCACAACCAGCACCACCACCACAACAACCACCACCATAACCAGCACCACAACCAGAACCAGCACCACAACCAGCACCACAACCAGCACAACCACAACCAGCACAACCACAACCAGCACAACCACAACCAGCACAACCACAACCAGCACAACCACAACCAGCACCACCACCACAACAACCACCACCACAACCAGCACAACCACAACCAGCACAACCACAACCAGCACAACCACCACAACCAGCACAACCACAACCAACACAACCACAACCAGCACAACCACAACCAGCACAACCACAACCAGCACCACCACAATCAGCACCACCACAACAACCACCACCACAACCAGCACCACAACCAGAACCAGCACCACAACCAGCACCACAACCAGCACCACCACCACAACCACCACCACAACCACAACCAGCACCACAACCACAACCACCACCACAACCAGCACCACAACCACCACAACAACCAGCACCACAACCACAACCAGCACCACCACAACAACCACAACCACCACAACCAGCACCACCACCACAACCACCACCACAACCGCTGTCACCACCACCACCGCTCCTGCCGCGACGGAGAGGCGCGAACCATTTCGACGAAAGAGCCGCGGGAAGATGAGGCTGCAACGAATGCGGCGGCCCTTGCAAACTTTTGGTTCTTTGGATGAGAAGATATCCATTGTTGGAGTCTCATCTCTCTCCCTGCTCTTTCTCGTCACCGTAACTGTTGCGCGCGTGCGTGTCTGTGTGTCTGTCTGTGTACGTTTCTGTGGGTGTGTCTGTGTGTGTCTGTGTGCGTGTCTGTGTGTCTGTGTGCGTGTGTGTGTGTCTGTGTGTGTGGGGAGCGGTAGTGTAGCGGTTAGCGCGCTGCGCTATGAACCTGGCGACCCGGGTTCGATACCCGCTCACGGCCAACACCAGTGACGATTATCTGAACCGGTCCCGGGCCTCCCCTAGGTCGACTCAGCCTCAAATGAGTACCTGGTTGCGGTGTGTAAACATCGCCACTGGGGAGACAAAGGCGGTCGGGCGTGGTGCTGGCCACCCACCCCCTCGTGTACCGTTCCGACCTTCATAGGTGCTCGCTAACAGCACTTGCCCCTATAGTCTGTTAAGGCTATACGGGGGATCTTTGTCTTTGTGTGTCTCTTTCTTCCCCTCGCCTCCCAAGCTCCCTGTGATCGTGTTGATGGTCTGAGCCGGTTGTGTGTTGCTGCTTGCGTCCTGGGGGGGGGGGGGGATCTCCGCAGTCGGCCGCTTGTGCAGCCGAGTGGGGATGTGTGGGGATTGCCACGAGTCGCGGTCACGATTCGACGCAAGGATCAATCGGCTTGTTTTTACATGTTCCTGGTTATAGCTCGTGGCTGAAGAGGCGGTCGTGATGCCATTTACATACCACGTGGGACGAATCGTCAATGCGTGAGTTGGTGCAGTGGTGAAACACGCCTCACTCACAACAAGAGGCACCTGGGTTAGATTCCCAGGCCCGGACGCCTTTGTGGAGTTCTTATGACCCCCCCCCCCCCCCCTGTTCTACAATGGTTTTTTTTTTCCAGTTTCCTTCCATAGCTAAAATAAACCACACAGTGTAACCGGCATTGGCCCAAACAGCCCCGTACTGAAATTACCTGCAAAATGACTCGATTGGGATCACACAGAAGTAGCGGCGGCGGCGGCATCGTCACCCTCCACCCCCCCGTGATGTAAACAGCTGGCAGAACCCTCCCGAAAACGAGGCCCTGAGACTCGGCGAAGCTTTCGTGCGAGAATCGCAACGATGACTGCGCGGTAATCCACGCGTCGCTCCGACCCCCGTGGGAACGCGCGCTGGCGCTGAAGGTCACGGCGCGCGCCTCTGCTCTGTGCGTTACTGATGGGTGACTACTGCCACTGAGTGATCACTGGGTGACCACCACCACTGGGTGACCACTGGGTGACCACTGGGTGACCACCACCACTGGGTGACCACTGGGTGACCACTGAGTGACCACCACCACTGGGTGACCACTGGGTGACCACTGGGTGACCACTGAGTGACCACCACCACTGGGTGACCACTGGGTGACCACTGGGTGACCACCACCACTGGGTGACCACTGGGTGACCACTGAGTGACCACCACCACTGGGTGACCACTGGGTGACCACTGCCACTGGGTGACCACTGAGTGACCACCACCACTGGGTGACCACTGGGTGACCACTGCCACTGGGTGACCACTGGGTGACCACTGCCACTGAGTGACCACTGGGTGACCACTGGGTGACCACTGCCACTGGGTGACCACTGGGTGACCACTGCCACTGGGTGACCACTGGGTGACCACTGGGTGACCACTGCCACTGAGTGACCACTGGGTGACCACTGGGTGACCACCACCACTGGGTGACCACTGGGTGACCACCACCACTGGGTGACCACTGGGTGACCACTGCCACTGGGTGACCACTGAGTAACCACTGGGTGACCACTGGGTGACCACTGGGTGACCACTGCCACTGGGTGACCACTGGGTGACCACCACCACTGGGTGACCACTGGGTGACCACTGGGTGACCACCACCACTGGGTGACCACTGGGTGACCACTGGGTGACCACGCCACTGAGTGACCACTGTCACTGGGTGACCACTGGATGCCCCCCGCAAGTTGCCGCTCATCCTCCTCGCACTTTTGACCAATTAGCTTTTGTTCCCACCCCCACCTCCCCTCCCCTACGAATAGAAAGACAAAGATCTCCCGTATAGCCTTAAGAGGCTGTTGGGGTAAGTGCTGTCAGCGAGAAGCACCTATGAAGGCCGGAACGACGCCACGAGGGGGTGGGTGGCCAAAAACCACGCCCGGCCGCCTTTGTCTCCCTCGTGACGATGTTTACACACCGCACCAGATACTTATTTGGGGCTGAGTCGTCCTAGAGGAAGCCCCAGGACCGGTTCAGATGATGGTCATCGGTGTTGGCCGTGAGCGAGAATCGAACTCGGAATTATCCACGGTCGATTTAAAAAAACTCAACACCAGATTGGTGAAATGTACAGCGATGGAGCCAACACAGCACCTGGGGGTGGCGGGGAGGGGGGCGGCTATTGTGACGTGAGCGGCCACGCGCAGCCTGGGGGTCACTCCACGTGCACCCCCGGTGTTTACCGCACTCGCGCGGCCTGTCAGTCCCACCGCGGGCACGGCGGCGACTCCCGTGCTTTGCGAAGCCATTTCCAGACCCGAACTCTGCGAGCAGATTACAGTTTAACAGACGTCTGATTCTCCTAATCTGTCTCGTAAATAATCTCCTTTCACAAACACGGCCAACAATTTTTTTTTTGCAACAAACGACGTCATTTTTTTTTTAAACCACGCGGTCGATGTCGCGTAACAGCGTCGTCGCGTGGTTAATGATTACACGGTCGTGGTGGCTCTGCCGGTGAGAAAGTGTCTTGCAGTGGGAAGGTTGCGAGTTCACACCCGGGTCTGGGGTTGGGGGGGTGGTCCGATGAGTGACCAGCGTGGGGAAGTCAGCGGTGGTCGTCCTGTGGAGAGACGCGCCACCCCGCCATAGAAATGTGGAATTGGCACATGGCTCGGTGCTTTGCGTGAACGATTTGGAAACAAACCAGAAAAAAAGACTGGTGTCCAATCAACTTCCTCAAGGTAGCACGCTACAGAGGTCAGTCCGGAGTCACACTCGGTGGTGACGGTCGGTAGGGGAATTAAATAGCTCCCCCACCCCCCGTCTGCCCCCCACCCCCTCCTCTTCCAAGTCCACACCTGAGGCCCTTCCGTCCCGTGGGCCCCGATGCAGTTGCACCGCCGACACACTCGATAGCTGAGGCCACTGGCTGAGAGTCACTTTAGCTGAGCATCTCATCCCACTGTATGTGGTGTGCCCCGAGGGGGGTGGTGGCTTAGATTACAGCCGAATGATCGTGCCGTGTAGCCCGCATCCAGCAGCAGCCCTGCGGCTACGCAGGGCCCAGAGATGTCCCGAGACGCTTCACAAAGAACCCCCCTCCTCTCCCTAAAGCCCACCCCGTGATGCTCTTCACGTTGCCTGCGTGAGAGGCGCTCAGCACGAATAACCTGCGCACACGCGCCGCCAGAGGTGTAGCTGACGAGTGTGATTCCCCGGAGTCTGCGTACGGGCCGGAGAGCCCAGGTGTGGGGCCACGAGGCGGGGCGGGGGGGGTATGGGCCCTGGTGACTGGAATGGGCCCCGATGCAAGGGAGCATTGGGAGGTTATGATTAATTGTCTGACACCGGTGACCAACAGCTGGGTAACTGCATTGTGGGTTTAACATTTCGTCTCCTCGCGATTATATTAATTGTCACAATTCAGGGCCATGATCCGAGTTAAGAGCCAGCTCTGTATCGTTCCGTTGATGTGAATATAGTTGCCTCTAGTGGCTGGAGAGGTCACGTGATCCCATTTAAAAAAAATCTGAGTAATTTTCTGCTCAAATGAGCATCGAGGCAGCACTCACCTCCCATTACAGCCCCGAGGCAGCGGTGGAAATTCCTCAATCCTATAGCGGAGGCGAGGCTATCTGTAGGACAACCAGCCAATAGTGGCTTCCCTACAGAGTGATACTTATTTTATCCAACCCAGACGGATGTTGGGCTGAGTCAATCCCCAACCAAGGTTTGAATTCGTGAACTTCCAGTTGCGAGCTGCCTCGCCCATCCGTTGAGCCACCCAACGGGACACTTATGCACAGATCAACAACCGCCATTCGCCACTAAGTGGCGGTGACGTCACCACGACGCTTGTGCCAGGCTATGTGCACCTTGAGGCCACGTGAAGTGTCGAACCCCCGCTGGCAGGAGGTCACGGGGCAGACCCAGGTGCCACGGGTCAACTGACTGAGATGACTGGCTGATGCACCACCTGTGCCCCCTACTGTGCCAACTTGCTGTGCTTTAGCCACCTGGTGCTCCGCTCGTTGTTGTGAGCGTCGCTCCTCCGCCCTCCGTTGTTGTTGGATGGCGACTGCCTCTAACTGCCCAGTAGCGTCCTTCACGAGCCTCCTCCACAGAGGCCGATCTTGCCACCGGTGGTGCCAGTCATCGGCAAGTCCACTCAGCTCCACGTCCTCCTGTACCACATCACTCCATATCTTCTCTAGCCCGTGCTGCGCCCGTTTATCCCCCTCGATCCGGCCGAACAAAAGCTGTTTACGCATGCGGTGGCTGGGCATGCGGGCTACATGGCCCAGCCGACGCAGCCTTGCCTGCCGGAGGAGCTTACCGATGGGACTTGTCCAGATCTTTCAAGGATTTGTGAGCTCTTCACACAATTCAGCCTGTTTAAACCCAGAATGGATCGTAGGCAGGCCAGCATAAATGTTTCTAACCGGCGAAGATGTTCCATTACAGATGCGCAGATCGCACACACACACACTCGTTGCACACGCGATTCGGCGCATGGCACATAGTGAACTCGAAAAACTAATATCTGAATCAGCGATTCATCGCATCGTCACGTCCCGACTGTGTGCACCCATTTCACCGCAAAGCGGGTCGAGGCAGCGGCGGGTGGATAAGTGGTGTTTGTAAAAGTCTGCGATGAAACTCCATCTGTTCATAATCCCGGGATAGGCTCAAGGCATTAAAGTCTGTGGTGTAATCCTATACAGACCGAGTTATACCTGGGGAAGGACTTAGCCTAGTCCCGCCCTACGCACTGCCCTGCTCTCATTGTATCCACCCTGCATGCGGGGTAGACACAATGAGAAAAAAACGGGGACAGCATGGCAATAATGACTCAGATTATGAATAATAATAAAAATATCGAGCAATAACAACACAAATACAACCAAATTCGAACATTTTCTCTCTCAAGGCAATTCTATAGCCAAAAAACAATCGGGTGTGGTGCAGGCCACAAACAATTGACGGATTAAAATCATTGTGGTCACGGTTATCGACTAACGGTGGTGTAATACCGATTGATAGAGCTGGGTGGACAGAGGCATGGATGTGAGAAACCTGCTCGTTGCTTGAACTGCCGCATCGCGAGATGGAATTGAACCGGTGACCCCCAGTTCACTGCGCTACGCAATGCACCACGGCAGCTCACGAACAATATGAACAGGGATCCCAAAATGCTTTGCCTGTCACGATGACGTCGGTAATGTCGAGTTGGTGACTCTGGGCAAGGCTGTGTGCAAGAATCTGAACGTCGTCTTGACATGAAACGCACGCTCGGTGTCTTCTTTATACTTTGCCGTCGATGACTCCTTGCTACGTGCAGTTAGCGTGAACAGATGTCTCACTGTGGGAGCAATAATACGACGCATAGAGACGTTCTACAGTCTGTGCCAACAGCACTGCCGGTCAGAGTCGGCCAAGCCACCTGTCAGATTATAGGAGACAGATTACGTGTCAATGGAGTGCCTGAGGTCATGACTTCGCGTGTCATCGTGGCTCATCATGGGAGGCCGGGCTACAGCTGGACCGCACAATCCGCAAAACCTATGCGGTCATCGTATGAATCCTGATAATTCATCCCATTGGTAGAGAGGGGGAGGGGGGAGAGCGGGGTGAAGTATAACACGCCGTGTAGTGTTCTTCAATAAAACCTGGGTTAATAAATGACCGAGGCGTTGTTATTGCTGCGTCTGGACAACATGGGGACTTTTCTTTTTCATTACCCAGGACCACCCACGAGCGAGTAGCGGTTGGGTTTTCAGTTAAACATTACACCCCTCTCTCGCCCCGCACCAACATTGCCCTCCACAGCGGCCAGGGTGATTGTTATCATCGTAGGTACATAAATGCCATCCCGATCGCTATTGACGTTATTTAACTTGATGCGTCTGGTGCTTTTCGGCGGCACAGACACCGTTCCTACCGGACGAGTGTCTATGCCGCCGTGGGGTTTTGTTTGCGACGGCGCGTCCAGGAAACGCTGCGGCCCAGGCTGAGCGGGCGGCCCCTCTGTGACGGGAGCGCTCCCAGCCTCCTGAGTGAACGCTGTTTAGAAGTGGGGCTGTGAGGTTTCCTTTTTCATGTAGCATCACAATTGTTCAATTTCCTTCACGGCGTGCGTGTTTTCTGCTTTACAATCAGGCTTTTTAAAATAAATAAATACATAAACCGCCTGGAAGCGTTTTCTAGAAATATGTTTTTTATTTCGCTAGTTCCTAGAAGCAAGGGTGAGGAGAAGGCGACTGAAGAGGGTGAGGAGTGAGCGCAACGGGGACGAGGAGGAGGAGGTGGAGGAAGTGGGGGAGTGGACTGGGGAGCGCAGGCAGTGCAACTGCATCGGGGCCCAAGGGCCGGAGAGGCCCAGACGCCGGGCTGCAAGAGAGGCAGGCGAGCAGAGGGGCCCACATTTCATCGCTTGCACCAGGGCCCCACCAGGGCCCCACCAGGGCCCCACCAGGGCCCCACCAGGGCCCCACTATGGTGGACCGCACGACGCAACTGGCAAGACGAGTGTCGTGGTCACGCGAGGTGCAGTGAGGGCCAGCGGTTGTAAAGCGCGTCCTGTGGGTTGGGGGGGGGTGTCGAGAAGAAGACCGAGAGACCGGGCAAGGCAATACGAGAGAGCTCTTGGGAGCCCCTCCCAAAAGGGTACTTTGGCCTTCTCTTCCACACTGTCCAGGTGTCTTGGGAGCGGTGTGAGCACCCACACTTTACCCCAACACACCGACTGTGTTGAACACGTGTTGCACTACTGGGTGAACAGAGGCGGGTGGAGGGTGCGGCGGAGTGGGTGGATTAACAACAGAAAAACTACCCATTGTCCCTGTTTTGTAACTGCCGTGCCGGAAGATTGAATAGAACAGGCGAGTTCTGGATCGAACGTCCAGTGAGATAAGCGTTACACCACGGGGGCATCCCCTATATAATTGCACGGCAACACGAAAGTTCTAAATAAACCCACACGCGGATGACCCCCCCCCGCCCCCCCGCCGCCAGACCTTCGGACGATTGAGTCGCACAGTTGAAGCGGACTCTTGGAGGGAGCGTTCCGATATTTGCCTTTTGCGTTCATTTCCCTTAAAATGCCAAACGCGATCGAAGGCTATTGACGGGTTTTTTTTCTTCTTCTGTGGCCATGGATCCCGCGCGAGGCCTATCGATACGTAAACACCCAGGGCTCACGCAATAGCCGTGCGGAGGTTGGGAAGAAAACGGTTCACCTGCGGAAGGAATATTGGCGAGCCGCAGACGGCAGTCCCGGAGCGGGAGCCGGACACGGTAATGGAGAGGCCGTCGGTATTTATCGATCCAGTCGGTGGATGATGTATCGATGGACTCATCAGATAGGTTAGCTGATCGATGCTCCGGTGAACGGCTCGATCGGCCGTGCGTAAGCCGCGTAAAGGGAGCGGTGCCAAAGATCTAACGATATTCCGACTTCCTGCACACTTTGTCCTGTCTTATTGGGCTTCGTGTGGATGATGCTTGGTGCAGTTTCAAGATAAATGTCGCTCAGTGTGGTCCCATTGCTCTGTGCGGTTGCCAAATGCGCCTTTCGCCGGACCGCTGAGCTGAAACAATCATAACGGGCGCATTGTTAACGCCTGTACATCACGTGACAATTTAATTTGGCTTTATCGGGTGGCGGAGGGTATCACGACATACATTTGGCCCGATTCGTACGTGGATTTACGTGGCCCAACCCAAGCATCAATTTTTAATCGACAGGTGGATACACACGCAGAGCAGTGTCGTTCCTATAGGGGCATCGATCCGTGCATGGGTAGAGCATGCACCATTGTAACGACAAAAGGCATGCACCGATTAATCGATACAAATTATATTATTATGCTCATGCTACGTGCTGTGACTTCCGAGTGTAAAAAAACAACTATGAATTGTGCAAATGATATTCTAGCTTAAGACTGACGGAACGAATGAGACAGAATGAACGGGACTGGGCATATCAGGCTGACAAGATAGTCGAGACGATACAGAGGACGCAAAAAGAAAACAACGTGTCGTTGATTCAAACCGTGACTGAATTTTGAGAATTCGTTGACTCATACGGAGGAGGGGAGCGCGGGGTGGAGAAAGGGGGCGTCGGTGTGGTCATCGCTGCCCCCCACAAACATCAAAGTCGCAGCCTCTCCCTCGGCGAACGAGCAGTGTGGTCGTGCTCGCCTCCACGGCTGAATCGGTGCCGGCAATTCAACATTCCCATGGTGGGAGGCAGTTTTGCAGATATCATCAATGGAGTCTCCCCCCCCCCCCCCCCCACCGTATCTTCACGCATAAGGGAGGGACTTCGCGGTTAGCAAGAGACGTGCGACTGAGAGCGAGGTAGCCACCGACTGAGGTGCCGGATTAAAGAAAAACTCCACGCCACAAATCCATCGCATGGGCTGACTCCGCGTGCCATGTATTTCTCTGGAGTTACGTGGGTGGGGGGGGCGGGTTGCTGGCTGACTGCTGGGAGGGACCGGGCTGGCACGCGTCCATCAGTGCTGCAACTCCGCTCGCTCGCTGGCAGGCTCCAAGGAATTTTCTTTAAAAAAAAATTTTGCTGCGATGGATGGAAAGTGTGTCAGCAGTTGCCGGCCAACTGCCTCCGTAACGGAATTAAGAGTTTGGCACCGGCATCAAGCGGGCTGTTTGTGCGCTCGTGTTTCCCCTCGCATTACGGACGCGCGCGTGAACAAGCAGTTGAACTGGGTTCGGCTGCTGCAGGGTGTTTGTGTGTGGGGGGGGGGGATCCGTCCTTGTGTGTGTGTGTACGCGGAGCGGTAGTGTAGAGGTTAGTGCGCTGCGCTACGAGCCCGGCGAGTCGCGTTCGATTCCCGCTCAGGGACAACAGCAGTGACGATGTGTCAACATCGCCACTCTGCAGTGCCGGCCTTCATAGGTGGCTCGCAAGCAGCACTTTCCACAACAGTTTCTTCAGCCCATACGGAGAATCTAAATTCCATAGGAGGCATCGCACCACAATGCCATACTGTGGCCAGGTAAAGGTGCAGCCCTGCACTTGCCCGCTCACAGCACTGCTGGCAGATATCACTCCACCACAGGGCCCATGCCGACCGCGCGTCACCACTAGCGACACCAAGAGACAGGACAAGACGATAAGAGGGAGCCTCTCCAAAGGGTACTTTGGCCTTCTCTTCCACACTGGAGGCCTGCCGATCGACTTAATTGCGGTGGACACGCTGCTGGGTGGTCAGAGGCGGTGGTGGAGGAGGCTGGGATCGAACTGGCGGCCTCTGGAATGCAAGTCCAGTGCGCTGCTCGTCATTGCATCGCAGCAGCAGCAGCACGGTGTCACGTGTACTCACGGCTCTCTAATCTGCTGACTTTTAGACGTTCGGTTTTCTTAACGCTCGCACGTGCGAGTAACACGTCAGGGGACGATCTGCAAAGACAAATGATGTCGCTGCTCACCCCGAGCTCGCATTGTCCTGATAGTGGCGTTGTCTTTGGGTTGTTCGCCTTTTGGCGTCCTCTGGTCTAACACCGTTTGAGGCGAGGCTCAAAAGAAAGCTGTCTCTGGTATGGACCGATCAGTTTCAAAGACAATGCTTTATATACTTTCAGAGCATGATTTTTGTTTGTATTTTCACCACAACTCTCTGTGGTTAATGCAGTAACATGATTCCTTGCAAAAGGTTTCAGTTTGGTGTTTGAACATCTTAACACACCTGTTTTGCTACCTGAAAAAAGGGGAAACCCTATTCTTTTATCCTATGGAATTGTTTTCGTTTGTTTTTGGCAGTCACCTCACCGTGCACATAGCCTGGCACGAGCGGCGTGACGACGTAGCCGCTTGCTGGTGTGTGAACTCGCATCTTCAGCCACCATGATCAATCCACTGCTGGATGAAGGCCTTCCAACGCCGTCGAAGTCTCTCGCAGTCCTGCAACGTGACGACCCACCAAGCACCTGTGCACGTGCCTCCTTCACCTGTGCACTGTCCCCTTCACCTGTGCACTGTCCCCCCTTCACCTGTGCACGTGTTACCCTTCACTTGTGCACTGTTCCCTTCACCTGTGCACTGTCCCCTTCACCTGTGCACTGTCCCCTTCACCTGTGCACTGTCCCTTCACCTGTGCACTGTCCCCCCTTCACCTGTGCACGTGTTCCCCTTCACCTGTGCACTGTCCCCTTCACCTGTGCACTGTCCGCTTAACCTGTGCACTGCCCCCTTCACCTGTGCACGTGTTCCCCTTCACCTGTGCACGTGCCCCCTTCCCCTGTGCACGTGGCCCTTTCTTTGGTCGCCCGCATCATCGTCGGCGTCCCTGCGTGCACACCCGCCCAGAATGACAGTGAACGGTGAAAGGTGTTGAGTGGAATGAATCGTGTCGGGCAAACTGCACACAATTGCTTATGAACACTGATCAATAACCGCACAGGACCAGGTGCAGCGGGGCAAACCGCTCCGTCCACATCGTTTTCCTTCATTTAACGCGGAGGGGGGGGGGGGGCATGGAGATGCGTCGCAGAGCTCTCTAGCAAGCGAGAGAGAGAGCGCGAGATACACCTGGGTGAGATACACCTGGGCGAGATACACCTGGGCGAACGCACAGACCGAGGGGACTTCATCAGTTGCATACCTCTCGTAGGCTAAGTTTGCTAAATGCATCGCTTTGTTCCAAATCATAATCGCTGCGAATGCACCCCGATCTCATCAGATCCTGGAAGGCAAGCGGGCTTGAGTGTTGGTTCCGGTGACACCTGGATAGAGAGAGAGAGAGCGATGAGATTGCCTCGCGTGCGGGAGCGCGAGGGATTGCGGCGTCGGAGTTACCGGCAGCGGATAGACCCTGATTCGTGATGAACATGATGATGATGATGACGACGATGAAACCCGCTCAGTGTCAATCGTGTTTGTCACTCAGCCTCCAAGCAACAATGTGTCCCCACTGCCCCAACGCGGCCCAGAGTTTGTCTGGTGAGCGTTAACACCGCCTCGCCCAAGAGAGAGAGAGACACACACACACGTGGTGACCTCTGCCGTGGGAATTGTTGCTTTGGTAAATAACGCAGCAGCAGCAGCAGCAATGAAAGAATGTGTAATTGATGTCATCATTTATTATGTCATGCGAAATTTGATTTATAGTGATCACTCCTTTTTCGCGTTGATGGGAACAGCAAGCGATGGTGGCGTGGCGCTGGGGGATCCACTCCTCCCCAGGGGCGCAATCTTCTGATCGGCTGCCGCTGCCGCTGCTCACGGCCATGAGGCCGCAACGCGTCGGCCGTGACCAATTAAGTGACCGTTAAGTGACCAATTAAGCGTGCGTGTTAGGCTTGTGGCTGGACTCTGGAGTACGAAATGTACGGGCTCTCTCCAGGGGCCAGGCTAGTTGGGGCAGTTGGGCGGTGGCGCCGCGGTTAGCGCAGCGTGCTGCCGGCGATCACAGATCTATTCCCGGCCACCGTGATGTCTGAACGGGTCCTGTGTGACACCCCCTTTCACCAAACCTGCACTGACCAGCGTGGTGAAGTATGGTCAAACAAACCCCTCGACCCGCACGGGGAGGCCTTCATCCGGCGGTGGATTCAAAGGGCTGAAGATTATATATCGACTGGAATTGAGGATAAACTTTGCCCTGCCGTGTTAACGTGGAGTTTACACAGGCGCAGTGACAGCAATGGAAATGAGGGGATGCTTGCAGCCTATTGATCGTTGCAGCATGGAGACACTTTGACCATTTCCGTAACATATGCAGGCACAGAGACACACAGAGACAAAGGTCCCCCGTATAGCCTGTCACAGGCTTTTGGGGCAAGTGCCGTTAGCGAGCGCCTGTGAAGAACGGCACGACGCACCAGGAGGTGTGGTTAGTGTGCAACGCTCCACATTCAGCGACCCGAGTTCAATTCCAGTTCACAGTGAAGACTCGTGACTATTATCTGAATCAGTCCTGTGCCTCTCCTAGGTCGACTCGGCCTCAGAGGAGTACCTGGTGCGGTGTGTATAAACATCGCCACTAGGGACACAAAGGCGGCCGGGCGTGGTGCTGACCACCCATATCACCTTCATAGGTCCTACTCGCTAACAGCACTTGCCCCAACTGTCTGTTAAGGATATACGGGGGATCTTTGTCTTTACTGTGCGTGTGTGTGGCGTGTACAGTGAATAATTGATGTTTGTGTGTGTGTACATATGTTTGTGTATAATATGAGAAGCGTTGCAGTCCCAGTTGCCACGGCGCAATCTATAACTAGACGGCATTGCATGTGTTAATATTATTACACCGATGCTCGTTCGCCTTACTGAGTCTCAGGACTCTTGTTCAGGAGGGTCCTGCCAACTTGTTTGTAGTCGTGGGGGCAGGTGGCGACGTTGCCACTGCTGAGTCAACCCAATGGAGTTATTTGCAGGTACTGTCTGTGTGTTTCTGCGTTGTGGGTGTTTGACCAGCACCAGTCACTTTTGTGTTTTTTTTTTACTTGCTGCGGGAGGGAACTGCAGAACCCGGAGGAAATCGACGCAGAGCAGGGGGAGACACACAAAAAACACGCAAACTTCACACACAAACTTCACACACAAACTTCACACGCAAACTTCACACACAAACTTCACACACAGAGAGGCGCCCGAGTCAGGAGTAGAACCCAGGCCCTTCTTGCTGCGAGGCACGAGTCTAACCGACTGCACTACCCATGCCGCCCAATCAGAGGTGGCAATTGTTCTCCACAGACTGGATCAACTGAACCGAGAAGATGAGCGCCTTGTCGCACTCTACCAACACACCCGTTCTGGGGAGAACATGCCCGCTGCGTGTGGTGCCGATCACGTCTCACAGAGAGCGATCTTGTGTATAGTGGTAGCCCACCAGCAAGCCTGACTCTGCCCATGAAACGCTGAATGTCAAACCAGCTTGTGTTGAACCAACGCTGTTCAAATCGCGCATTCCATGAAGGCAGTGTCGCCGATGGTGTAATACATACTCAGATATACTTGTTTCTGTGTGTGGATGGGGCGAACACGTGGAGGGACGGTGTGGCCTCATCAGTTGTCGGTTTACCCCTTTCTCACGTGTGCCATCCGGGCCTGAACAGGTGCTCGCTAACAGCACCTGCCTGCCCTGGGAATGTGCAGGTCACACGAGGACTTTGCGCGCGTAAGCAAACCTCATAGGTGCTCCGCTCGTGACAGGAAACCCGACAGTTTAAACAGCCCCTTCAAGAGGATGTTGTCTGTGTAAACAGTGTAGCGGGTATGTGTAAATAATAACAACGACGTCACATGTTGCGTGTGGGAGGAGACCCAAGGACGCAGAGAAACCCGCGCGTGGGGCGGGGGCGGGGGCAGTGCCGGATGACCCCAGTAGCAAAAGTAGCTACACGTGTAGTTACACATGTAGTAGTAGCTACTACACATGTGTAGCTACTACACATATAGTCGCTACATATGTAGTAGCTACGGGCCCCGCAATTTCAAGGGCACCGCACTATTTGCTTTCACGCTATCAATTCCGGTTCAGTGATTCTGCACTTGCTCTATTACTATAGTACTAGACCGCCTTCAACTTTTATGAACGACTGGGTGTTTAAGGTTAGCGATTTGTCATATTATCTGGCTGTATAGCAAATGAAAATATACAATTACTTTACTATGCAAGTAAAATTTTCGTGTTTTAATATTTACGTTTTTTTTTTATTAGGGCCCCATTAGAACAACATTTGCTACAGGCCCCGCACTCGCTTAATCCGGCACTGGGGGTGGGGGGGGGTTAACGGTCAGCGCCGCCATCCACTGGCGCAACCTCGCAGCCGCACGCCCACAACTCGTGGCCAGCCGAGTTGTCACTCACTCACTCGCTCGCTCACCCATCCAGCTCACTCACCAGAGTTCAACCTCGCAGACGCACGCCCACAACTGGAGAGACGAGTTGGCACTCACTCGCTCGCTCACCCATCCAGCTCACTCACCAGAGTTCAACCTCGCAGCCGCACGCCCACAACTCCTGGAGAGCCGAGTGGGCACTCACTCACTCTCTCACCCATCCAGCTCACTCACCAGAGTTCAACCTCGCTTAGCTTCGCTCCCCGAGATTCGGACACGATTGGGGCGCGTTCCAGGGAGATCTGTTCGCAGGCCAAAAACGATAACAACAACGACAACAACAACAACAATAATAAGAACGTGGTAATTTATTTTCCTGACAAGGCAGGGGGACATCTGGCGTGGCTGCCTGGGGATTGGGGCTTTGCCCAGCGCCGTGACCGCGTTTTTCTCGCACGCGACGCTTCCTTGGCACGGCTATTTTCAGTGAAGGGGGTTTTGTCGTCGTCGCTGCTGCTGCTGCTGCTGGGAGCGGAGAGACACTGCAAATGAAAGTGGCGTGAACACGCCGGAGTGGCAGCGCGGGAGTGGGTGGGGATTGCGCGGTGTCGGAGACCAGTTCTGCGCCGCGCTCGCCGGCTCGCGAGGGCGGTGGCGGCGGTGATGGTGATGTTTGTGGTGGCGGTGATGGTGGCTGGCGGTGATGGTGATGGTGGCGGTGATGGTGGCGGTGATGGTGGTGGTGAAGGTGGCGGTGATGGTGGTGGTGATGGTGATGTTGGTGGTGGCGGTGATGGTGGTGGTGATGGGTGGCGGTGATGGTGGCGGTGATGTTTGTGGTGGCGGTGATGGTGGCTGGCGGTGATGGTGATGGTGGTGGTGATGGTGGCGGTGATGGTGGCGGTGATGTTGGTGGTGGTGGTGATGGGTGGCGGTGATCGTGGCGGTTATGTTTGTGGTGGCGGTGATGGTGGCTGGCGGTGATGGTGATGGTGGCGGTGATGGTGATGGTGGCGGTGATGTTGGTGGTGGTGATGTTGGCGGTGGTGGTGATGGTGGCGGTGGTGGTAGCGGTGATGGTAGTGATGGTGGCGGTGGTGGTGATGGTGGCGGTGATGGTGGCGGTGATGTTGGTGGTGGTGGTGATGGTGGTAGCGGTGATGGTGGTGGTGGCGGTGATGGCAGTGGTGGTGGCGGTGGCGGTGGGGGAGGAGGAGGAGCGATGGTGGCGGTGCCACGGATTGGGGTTTATGTGCGAAATTCAGATGTGGCTGGAATTAACAACTCGGACGCGCGTTCTCTCGTCCGTGATTGCACGCTGGCAGCGCGCGCGTGCCCCGACTTGCTTCCAGAGGCGCGCGGGTGGTTGGAGGGGGCGATGATGCAAATTATATTTTCTAGTTGCGGCTGATGGAAAAATAAACGGCGAGTGTTTGCAGGGGCAACTTTAAAACGTAATTGCACGTACACTTGACATGCTATACGGTATACTGTATTTGAGAGGTAACTGTGGCTTGGTGAGTCCTTCATCCAGCGGTGGATAACTATAAACGGCTAAACTATTTTTATATTTTACGAGCCCAGGCCCACTGAGCTATATAGCTATTTTTCAGACGCGACCAGGCCACAAATGATAGCTCAACGAAGTGACTTATCATCGTGTGAAAATGTATCGCAGCCAAATCCTCTAATGCGCATGCTTCTCAATGTGGAGGGGAAAAACCGGAGGACCCGGAGAAAAATCCACGCGACCACGGGGAGAAGATGCAAAGTCCAAATATACAGCATCCTCAGGGTCGGGATCGAACCCACGAACTCCTGCATACCAGGCGAGGTAGTTATCATCTCGCCACCGTGGCACCCCTGATGATACAATACGTGATCATAAAACACCGTTGGCGATATATAGGCAGTGCATATTCGGTCGGTGCAAAAACCTCGCTGAGTCTCAACTCGTTTTCACGATGGTCCTGCTTTGGGATATTCGCCCAGTTCCTGTGGTGAATGTTTTGCTTGTCGGAGGAAACCAAAGTGCCCGGAGGAAACCCCACTACACGTTCGCACGATGGGGTCGCACTAAAAGCCTCGCACAGATAGCTAGATGGATTCCTAATCGGGCGAGTGACCCCACATCTTTCGACTCCACGTGTTAATGATGGCCTCTGCAGTGGGCCGCCCTGCCGCGGGCACGGATGGCGACATGCACTTGGTGTGGGCCTCAGCGGGGTCACTTCTTTTTTCTGGCCGTCTCTGAATGAGACTCCGCTCCTGTGAATATAAAAACAGACTCGACAACCCGCCGAGCTTTATGCACCGAGCAATCTTCACTTGAAAATTAGCTGAAGTTGTTTTTTCTTCTTCTCTTTGCACTACGCAAAAGAGCCCTCTCTTTACGACTTTAAAACTCCCGTTCGTGGAGCTGCTTTTGGAAATTGGGGCCAGCTGCATCAACTCGGTGCCGCGTTTGCGCGTGGCTGTTTCATCCACAACAAATGGTGCGAATCTGGTGAGCCAGCCAGACACCCACGTGACCTGTCCACTGATCCCCCTTCTTTGAGCAGAAGGCCGCGCTTGACAAAAAGAATGTTGACCTGAGCCCAGACCCCCCCCCTCCCACCCGCCTCCTCCTCCTTTACAAAGTCCTTCCACACCCCCCCCCCCCCTTTATGCCAGCATTCTAAAGCTAACCTAATTGTTCACTGTACCATCTGTATAATTTGTCTTTTATAAGTGGCGCAGCGTACCTTCCAAAAAAAGTTATTTATCCCAGGCCCAACATGCGTGAGTAGGCGCATGGGGGAGTCACAAACACAATTAATTAACATTAGCTACATACCGCCTGCCTTTTTCCAAGAATTTGTTGTAACACAATCGCCTCTTTCAGCTGCCTTCTCATAAGCGGCCCTCTGTTTAGCACAGTGGTAATTCGCCGAAATGGATTTTTTATTACAGGCTCGTTTACCTTGTGCATTTGTTCGTGTGTGTGTGCGTGTGTGTGTGCGTGTGTGTGTGTTTAGGGGCCTCTGCTCATCATACGTGCCACCCATGTTAATGCGGGCGCGCCGGACTAGGGAAATTAATTCGTATGCATTCAAGAAACTGTCACTTAAATTCTCATTAGCTGTGAAATGTTTTAAATAAATGAGCAGGTAGTGCACAAACTCGTGCCAACTGTGCAGTGACGATACCGAGCGCGCAGTCTTGCACTTTCCTTCCATTTTTCAACATTTCTAATTTTCACATTTTATGTTCAGGCAACGTACTTTACATAAAAGGTTACTTACAACTAATCTAATTTGCATCGTGTGGGTGTGGCTGTGAGAATGAGTATATGGCGTTGGCGTATGTGTTATTATTGTGTGTGTGTGGGGGGGAGTGGTGGCGTAGTGGTGAGCGTATCGTACTGACAAGCCCTGCAACACGAGTTCGACTCCCACTCACAGCCAATATTGGTGACGAATATTTAAACTTGTCCTGGGTCTCCCCTAGGTTGACTGGGCCATAAATGAGTACCTCGTTCGATGTGTAAACATCAGGACTGGGGAGACAAAGGCGGCCGGACGTGTTGCTGGCTACCCACCCCCTCGTGTGCCGCGCCGCCATTAATATGTGCTCGCGAGCAGCACTTGCCCCAACAGTCTGTTGAAGGCTATCCGGGGGATCTTTGTCTTCGCAGTCGTTTGCGCATTCCATTTTCAAACCGTGGCCATGGCTAACGTCAGCGGCGCGTGGTGTCAGGCCTCGTGCCACGACATCGGACGACAGCACCTCCGCAGGTCAACTTCATTCGGGTGCGATGGCTCTGCGTGGATTCGTCACCAGTCGCTGCTTAGGTCACCGTCATCCTCCTCCGTAGAGCACGACGACAAAACCGCGAATTCGCAGGGAACAAAGAAACGTGACAACACGACGGCTGTTAAATGTCACCGCGAGTGCAGCTGTTGCCACTCGCCGATTGCGACTGTGCAAGCGGCTTGCTGTGGTCCCCATAGTTTCTGTAACAACAGCACAGCAGCAGCAGCATCAACAACAGCACGCACCATGACAGCGACAGCCTGCCATCACGAGCCTCGTCTGGCCTCAGATTCCTTTGATTTGCGTTCAGGCGTCCTCAGGGCCGTCTGGAACGCTCTTGCCTCCGATATTAGGAAGCCACTGGAGCGATGCACTTTTGAATAATCTCGATTGAAAACGAATTTCTTTAGAACTGCTTGTTGCTGTGTTTAGATTAGCGCGGTTGGCTACGTACGGTGCGAAAGAAGTGCAACATACATACGTATAGGCCTAATGGGGGGCTTGGTGATCATTACGAGCTGGGAAAATAGACTGCGTTGACGGAGGGTGACTTGAGCAAAGGCCTGTGATGAGGTCACGAGCCGAATAAAGTTGAAATATTAATTTTAGCCCAAGCCGTTTAAGCTGAGATCTAAGTTAACAGAACCCTGTCCACGTTTTTTCCCGTCCAACCTCTGACCTCTGGCCACTTCTCCCTTCCCTTTCCACTCCTTAGCTGCGAGCCTAATTGCCAGCCGATTGCTTTGTACGATACTTGAGCGAGAGTTAATTTGCAATAAGTATCAGTGTAATCGCCAGTGGATTAGTAAAGTACAATAGATGGTGGGGGGGGGGGGGGGGTTCACCGTGCTCCGTGGTATAAAGCGTCTGCGGCGTCAGGGATAACATTCACGATTTAATGCCGCATGATGAGGAGGGAGATCCAAAATAGACTGCCGAGTAACGCAGACGCCAAGGGCACCTCCAAGACTCCGCACAGCGCGGGCGGCGTGCATGACCGACACCGTCCACACACGAGCCTCCCTTGCTCGATCCACTGCTGGGTGAGGGCCTCTCGGCAGCGTTGGAGGTCGTGGCGCGTTTTCTTTTTTTGTCACCGCAGCCTTGCCGGTCAGTGCGGGATGGCGCAGGCGGAGAGCGTGGATGTGGGAGCATAGAAGTACGGCACGACAAGGGGTGTTGCTACCACTGCCCTCTGCCGCCCAGCCCAAGCCGACAACAGCGGGTCTCCTGAGGCAGCCGCTCGTCTCGCGATCCGCGTCTACCGCCCGCGCTTGCCGTCAACCCGCCGCAGGATGAGGGCGTCCGCACACCTTGCCAGGCTGTCAGCCATAGTTGGCCATATTTCACCATGCTTCACCACACTTCACCATGCTTCTCCATACTTTACCGTGCTTGTCCAGTGCTCATGGTCCTACACGCGCGGCGGTGGCGACGTTGCTGGTGGTGTTCGGCTCATCCGAGCGCTACCCCGGGGCTGAGCCGCGCTCAGCCTCCGCGATCTGGCTAGATCGGGCGCGTTCGTGCCCGATCTGGTCGCAGGCGGCGTGATTCTTGTTGGGCTGACGAGGCGGTGACGAGGCGGTGACAAGGCTGACGACGCTGACGAGGGGCTGACGAGGCGGCTAGTTCTCTCGTGCACCGCAGACGGCTGTCAGCGCTCGCGTCGCACGCCAGACAGCGGCTGCCGGGCCCGCTAATGGTCTTCTTTGCCGGCAGTCGCAAAGCCAAGGAGGGGGGGGGGGAGGCAAGAGGGGGGGGGGGTTGCCATTTTCGTAATCGAGGTGGCGATGGGAGGTAGCGGACGCGTTCTCGAGCAGTAAAACACACACACACACTGCACCTGAAATCGGCGCTGCTGTTTAAAGAACCCACAGGGGGATGACTGATTGTGTTTTTTTAAAAAAATTTTGGGGGGGGGAGGGGTAATGGATGGGGGGAGGGTGGAGTCGAGATTGTGTGTGTCCCCCACCAGCACGTCATCGTTATTAATGCCGCCCTAGAACGGGCACCTGTGATTCTCGGCGAGCGTTTCAAGCAAGGGCAGAGCTGGGAGAGAACTCCCTGGGGCGGTCTGTCCAGCACGCCCGCCTCTCACGACGCCGCGTGGCGGTGCGGTGGCCGAGGGGCGCCGAGCGGACTGCGCTGAAAACCCCGCGCCGCCTCCGTCTGATTCCCGGCCACGGCGGATGTCGACGAGGAGTGACATCCTGACAAGTTCTGGGGCTGCCACCCCGTCAGCAAGCCGCACTGACCGGCGTGGTGAAGTATGCTCCAACAATCCCCCGTGACTAACGCGGCACGGGGAGGCTTTCATCGAGCAGTGGCTAGAGAAAGGGCTGTCCCGTTTATGCGGTGCTTTAAAAAAAAAACAATAATAATAACGACGCTGGCATCGTGCAGCCGCGATTCTGTTTCTGGAGCTCCGGTGGCGTCCACTCTGTGGGCCCCCCCCACCCCCCCTTTGCAGAGTCTACACAACGAACCCCCCCCCCCCTTGTTGAGGGAGCCGACACGGGCCGCAAAGAAGTCGTTGGCGGATTTCTCTGCAAGATATTCCCCGTGTGTGAAGGGGGGGGGGGGGCTGGGGGGGGGCTGGGCCCCTGGGCTGCCCCACTCCCCTCCCCCTGCGGATGCCTCTCGACTCCCCCCCCCCCCCTCGAATAGACGGCGCATGTTTTTGTTGTCGTCGTTCTTGGCCGTGGCAGCCACGGGACGCGAGGCCCGTGCCCTGCGGGAGGCTCCTGCGGGGTGATGGGGCCGAGTCTGCGCCGTCGCTGCCCGTGTCTCACGTCGCCGTGGATGGGGGTTGGGGGGGGGATGGGGTCGCGTCTCTGGTCAACGGCGCAGCGCAGTTGCGGCGCAATGAATGGCGATGTGAATGGTCGGCGACGTGGCACGCTCGCGTCTTGGTGGAATGGGCTGTTTTGATGGATATTGGATACATCCGTTCATTCATCATACAGTAATACTTTAATTTAGAAACACCTCAGGGCTGTTGGCTGTCACGACCGCCAAGAATTATACGCTCGAATCGGGAGAGCGTGTTTTTTAATAAGCAAAGATCGCAAGCAAGAGAAGGTGTAATTCAGTTACATCCGCGCGTTTGCTCGGGGACTGCCGAGGTTGAGAGGCGCCCCCCGCGCCGGAGAAGGGAGCCGTCCCTCCTGGTGACAATGATGACCCACCCAGCGCGTCGCCTCCCTCCCCTGGTCGCCCTCGGATTGTGTGAGACGCGCCGTCTCGTCTCGCTCCTCCCAGCGACACACTCACCACGCGTACACACAACACGTACACACAACACGTACACACACTCACCACGTACACACTCACCACGTACACACTCACCACGCGTACACACAACACGTACACACAACACGTACACACAACGCGTACACACAACACGTACACACACTCACCACGTACACACTCACCACGCGTACACACAACGCGTACACACAACACGTACACACGCACCACGCGTACACACAACACGTACACACCACGCGTACACACAACACGTACACACGCACCACGCGTACACACAACGCGTACACACAACACGTACACACTCACCACGCGTACACACAACACGTACACACAACACGTACACACGCACCACGCGTACACACAACACGTACACACAACACGTACACACAACGCGTACACACAACACGTACACACAACACGTACACACAACGCGTACACACAACACGTACACACTCACCACGCGTACACACTCACCACGCGTACACACAACACGCACTCACGACACGCACGTGTACTCTGCTCAAAGCTGCCAATGACCTTGACTCTGGATGTACCCTCCATCGCATCTCACGCTGAGATTACGGGCCGATTTATTTACACAAACATGAAAGTTAAAACGGTGTCGGAAAAAAAAGCTTTTAAAAAAAATTTGCATAATGGTAAAAAAAAATGAAGAGAATGAATTTGCTGGCCAGCTGAGCGCTGCTTGTGTGTTCTCCCCTTTTTAGTCTGTTTCCTTTTTGAAGTTAAAACATTTTCTTCGTCTTCGACTTTCTTAGTCGCGGCACCAGCCGTGTAATCTGATGCCGGCGAGCGGTGTGGGAATGGCTGCGCCTTGATCGTCCCTTCTGACATTTCCTTACCGGCACCTCCCAAAGCAAAGCGCAATCATTCAAAAGGATGTTTAATAACCGCCCCCCTCGCGCCCGTCTCTTACTAACCTTCCCTATCTAACCTTGGCAGGTCGCACATTTGCAAGTTTGCTTTTTTTTTAATGCGAGCTTAAGCTTGAGCGAGAGCGAGAGAGAATACACAATCACAGAATCATCGTGTGCAGCTGCTCGATTTAAACACCATGTCTGTTACCAGGAGTTCACCTGTATTGGCCTCGGTGAACTTCACGTGACAGTTTTGCCACCAATAAAAAAAAGAATCTGCTTGTGCAACGTCTAAATATTCCAGCCTTAAGCTGGATTTATTGTGGGGAGGAATCAGGGATGGTTGAGCGGAGGGAGAGACGGGGTGGGGGCGGGATACGCTACTGCGTTGTCAAGTCAGAGCCAGAGCTCGATTTGCTCTAGACACCTCGTGGCTTCGTGCGCAGACACCCCATGAAGGTACAAGCGAGGTCAGATGGTGCTGCTCTGCACTGAATGGCCACTGCTGATGCTTTCCCTTCTGGCAGTTAATGCCATAACACACTGCGGGCAATTTTAGTGCAATTGTTGCCTGCAGACATCACTGGCAACGCATGTTCCATTAGCAGCTATGGCAACTTGGTATGGCAACGGCACTGAGTGGCCCTGTCCGAGAACAGGTGCGCCTTGCGGCACACTCCTTCGACTCACAGCGACGCAATCTTACGTCTTGATACACGCCCTTAGGGCAATTATTGCAGGCAATCTCTACAGGCAACGCATTGACCCATCGGCAATTGTAACAACTTAGCACAACAGTGGCACAGTTCCGTCTGGCCCAAAAAACCCGACTTTGGAGACAATTATAATTTTTTTATGACCAATGATTGGTTCACAGAGCACGTAACCTCTGGTATTCATGTGATCTCTGTCTGTGATCTGATTGGCTGTCATCCCTCCCAGTTGCTGTCCACGCGGCGAAGCGGCAATCAGACTTGTTCCAGATGTGACAGCTAAATCCTTCAAATGAGAAAATGATGCAGCAACCGTCTTGCATAGACTTTGGGCATTGCCAATCTTTAGCAAAACTTGGCAATGACATATTTCCTAGAATGTTGTTGTTGTGATAACGGTGCATTGTGTACGTGTGCGATCGCGGCGTGAGCATCAGTTGTGTGCGTGTGGGTGTGCGCACGTGCCCAGCGCGGAACGCGTGCGTTCGTTGTCATTTGCGTTGTTCCGCGTGCACATTTCTACGCCTGGTTAAATCTCCAGACAAAAAAATGGAAACGCCAAACGATGATGAGCGTCGTCGTCGAAACTATAAATACTAAAATAGATACGCCGATAATATGCCTCATTCATATACGTTTCCACGCAATTGTTGTTGTTGTTGTACCCAACCCACTGGCTTCACCGTCTTGTGGGAATGCATAATTTCAGCAGCATTCGTTCAGTACGAGCAAAGTCCATTTCATTATCTCTTGCATTCACCAAACGGAGGCTGCTTGAAGAGACTGGCTTTCCAGCTTGTTTCGAGTTGCGATGGGATGGGTGTGTTGGAATCACTTATCGGCAATGACGACCTATTGACCTTCACTTACTCATACGCTAAGATTGCCAACTCAAGTTTCCGACCATGTACGGGAACGCGTGCCGCTCCGTTCTGCCGATGCACTGCTGGATGAGGGCCTCCCCATGTCCTGCGTGCCATGAGGTATAATTGACCATACTTCACCACGCTGGTCATTGCGGGTTGAGTGAAGGTGGCAGAACAACAAATGCTTTTTTTCTGCAGTGCCCTCTGCGACCCACAACACAGCCTATTACAGCAGCCTTTTGAGCACCCATCCAAGGCGTTATCACGGCTAAAATCTGCTTAGGTCTGGCAAGACTGGGCGCAACCTGGGGCTAAATTGACGCACACTCACACACGCTTGCGGGCGTGAATGCATTTATCCATCCCCTCCGTGAGCGGTTCAAGGCACAGTGGAGCTCGCCACCAAATGCAGAGCAACTTGGGGTAGGAACGGGGAGGAGTGAGCGCTGTTGGTGATTTGTGGAGGCAATTTCATTCGACGCCACCATGGCGATGTTCACGAAACGCGTGGGATCAAAGCTGCACGCCGACCGTTATAATCTGGCAGCGCAATTTGGAAGTCGTCTCAAATCGCGGGGATTTTGTTGAATATTGAGAAGATTTGCTTACCGCAACGATGATATAAAAATGTCATGAATCAAAACTTGTCCGGCAAGATTTCATACATAATGGTAATTGGATGAAAGTACAATCTAACGGGCGTATAAATTACAGCGATAGGACCAGTGGCCTAAATCCAGCATGATATGCGGTGCATAAATTGGGTTTAATTTATTCAGAGTTGATGAATGTGTGGTGTTACACATAATTTATCTATAAGTTAGGATGAGTAATACGATCGTAATAATATCCGTAATTTACTAATAATGATGATGGTAAAATATTGAGGGTGCAGTAAATGTCCGCTGTGGCTTTGTGAGATGAATGTGTTGCAGGTGCTGTGTTTTGAGAGTTGTATTGCTGCTGCTGACGTTGCAGAGACACGGAGACAGCACAGGTGTGCCCGAAGAATCGTCACGGAGTTTGGAAAACGCTCAGGTGCTGGGAGTCGCTTTGGTGACGACACTGAAATGAACGTCATCTTACCACGATCGCGATCATCGCCAAAATTACCCAAAGTCACGGATCATCATCATCCTACACCACCACTCGTCACCACAATGATCTTCAAACAACATCAATCATCAATCAACGATCTCAATGTGAAGAAAAGCAAACTCCGTGACACAATTGGAGTTGCCCTCGTATGATTGTGCATCTGCGTGGTTGTTCAGGAGGTTTAAAGCGCGTGAATGGCTATCCGAAGGTTTCTGAGTTCGGATCGTGGTCAGGGGTAAACTCGGCCCCATCATCCTTGCATTATTATCCATAATAGAGGTTTTTTTGGGTTTCGATCACTTCAATATAAATGTGTCCTTAACCCGCCACCACCCAACACAGCTAGTAAGCAAGGTCTATCACGAAACCAGTGTGTTGGAGAGTAAAGCCACAACATTAACAATTTGAGTACAAATTATAACCCAAAAAACCTTTATTACGGATAAATGAGTGCTTTGTTGTAGCAGGTGGTTGCCATGTGAAGAGACTGACTCCCTGCAATGGGAATGTGGAATTGACACCACTGGCTGTTGGCCTGCTCACCCGGGTGGGTGTCGCCCCACTGCCGCTGCGAGCTGAGAGACACATCTTGTCCTGGAGAGGTGAAGTCCTAACAGACGCACTCACCGACTCGGGGGGAGTTTTTCCCCAATAACCAGCAGCAAAGACGCTGCCAGAAGCACACGTGACATCGTGCCCAAGTCGTAGTTTGTCAGGGGGAGCCAGGACACCCTCGTGGAGTTGAACACGTCTTGTTGTTGTTGTTTCTACTTTTTACAAATGCTTCCATTCGTTTTTTTGTGCATTAAACATGTAACATCTGCAGTTTTTGGTCCGCGCCGCGTGCCGTTCATAATTTATGCCCCAAAGTTTCGCTCCACACTCCGGCAGCTTCTTCGGGAGCCGAATAAGAAGCTCCCAGCGCATGGCGCGAAACGTTGGACGTCGTGCCGAAACAGCACAATAGCGGCACAACCCCAAAAGCCTATCGGAGACCCACGCAGCGCAACCCCTGCGATTACCACCGCAGGGGTACATACCACCAGCGCTCAGAATGACATTGAAAATTCACTTCCTTAGAAGTTATTTTTGTGTTTAGTTTGTTGTCCTTCCCCCGCACCTCCGGTTAGCACGGTTGGCTACGTACGGCGCGAAGGAAGTTCAACATACATACTGCACGACATGGGCTCGGTCGGTAGCCACGTGCAGGGCGTAACACACGTGCGCGCGCGCGCGGGTATAAAACACTGCGACAGTGTTGGTGTGCGGAAGAAGTCAACGTGACCGACTTGGGCGCGTAGAACAGAGTGCCCTTTTAGCCCCGAGATTAAATTCTCGCCGGCGTTATGGAACAAGGGCGGCAACGTTGGCTGGGTCGGGGCGAGGTCAGGTGGAATATCCTGAAGGCGTGCGGCGTCAGCGGCGGCGGCGTAGCAGGTGGCCGGGGCGTTCCGCGGAGTGGTGCGGACGCCGCGGAGCGAGCATAAGCGAGGACCCAAAAAAAAAACTTCTTGGGGAAAAAGGTGGAATAAGCCACAGGTTTGTCTCTACGCTCAGCCGGGCGTCCGAACGGAGGGCCCGCCGAGTGCGCAGGGTTCGGAGGAGATGCGTCGAACGTTTAAAGTCGCTGAGGCCAATGTATTTGATTGCCTCTTGCCCGAGAGAGCCGCGTGCCGTGTCAGTGGGGCCCGCAGCCACTCGCGCTGCTGGTGGTGAGACGCTTTGGCGTTATTCGTGGTGAATCGTGATGTTTGACGGGCTGCAATGCAACTGAACATCTAACCGTTCGATGAATTGCCACGAATTTGATTCATTCTATCATGAGACCTCCTTTGCCAGTATTCAATTATGATGGTAGGGTTTTCCCATTTCTGGCAATAAAACAGGTGTGTTAAGATGTTGAAACACCAAACTGAAACCTTTGCAGGGAATCATGAATCATGTCTGCATTAACCACATATACTTGTGGTGAATATGCAATTTTTTTAAATTCATAATTCTCGAGAACTGATTATGTTTTTGCCACTGTGATGCATTTAGCGCCTCCTGTGGCTGCGGTGTTCAGGTGAATGAAATACTTTCACCCAATACACATCGACAATAATCAATTATTTCATTATGATTCGATACATTCATTGTGGGCATGGCATGTTGCAAATTTGTTTCAATTTGCGCATTCAGCATCGTGTCGTGGCATTCAGCATCGTGTCGTGGGATGAAGAAGCTTTTCATAAATATTCCAGGGCCGTGTGACGCTGCGTTCGAGACGTTCCATCGGACTACTCCCAGAAAAAAAATCGATCAGGTGGCCAAATCATCTTTTATCCAGTAGGGGTCACACCATCTCGTACACTCCACCATGAGATTTTTAACTACCTTACATTTTAAAAAATGTCAGTGCCGGTGACCGCGCTGACCCGGTGACCTCACTGTACCCTTGAGAACCCAGTTTAATAACGGGCGATGGAAACCCCAGATTCAAAACCAGGAACTCAGTGGTGCCGGATCGGCACTCTGACCTCCAAGCCACCTGTCCACCTCAGCTGCGAGGTCTCTTTGCGAGCCGTGTGCTCGGCAGCTCGGCTTCAACGCGCGTCCCTTCCCGCGGCTCACAGCTGCGTACAGCTTCTCCGCAGCGGCGATTGAGAGGTCATCTAAGAAAGCAAAACAAAAGCCAACGTCTTACTGCGCGAGGGCTTAGCGTAGCCAGAAGCCTCCCGTTCAAACGCCCGGAGCAATTCCTCTGCCCCTTTTCTGGGCTTCTAAGCACACCGCGCGGGAGAATGTGTCACCGCGGGTATTAAAAGCGAGGACACGTGAGCGCGCCGTACGGAAAGTGCGCTTTGTGAACGGCTGTCTTGGAGACCCAGTCATGCTTGGCCTTCATGCCTTTATGCTCGCGTGTGGCCTTGTCAGCCACAGAGACTTCGGGAATTCTTCCGCTTTTGTGAAGTCTGTGTTTGTTATCAAGTGCCGTGCGGGGTGGGGGAGGACTCGATGCTGGATTATGGATGATGGCCTTGCGTTTCACTCTGTAAAGCGGCTCATACCTGCTCAGCCCTGCTCTTAGTGTGTCCACCTGTCGGACAAAATAAAATTTCGTTCTCTCCAAAAAGGACGCAACATTTCTCCGACTTCTGTGTCTAAATTCACGCGCGAGGAATGTGTATTGTTGTTGTTTCTCGGGTTGGAATGTTCTGAGAATGTTTTTAATAGCAAAGCCGCAGTTGCTGGTTTGATGGTAAGTCCGTTAATCGGATTGCCGAATACGATGTCCTCGTCTGAATATGTGGAAACCTTCATTTGCATGGCCAATGTGCAGCCCAAATTAAAAAAAAATTGCATCCCCAAAGTTAGCAGCATCCAAAAAAACAACACAAGGCAGTCTCACGCCACATATTTGTAGTATTTCGTGCATTGATCCCTGAAATCCTCACAGATTCACTTGTTGCGTAAGAGAACGTTTGTTTAGAAACAACAAAACACCTTTTTTTTGTTATTTCTGTCGCCGAACAAACTCTGCTGTCCCTCGTTTCTCTCGAATCCCAGACGCTGAGACCGTTACTTGCCCCATCGTGTATCGATGCGTGTCAGAGGAAATTAACGAGTGACGGCCAAAACAGCGGCCCAGCGCAAGCTGTCTCAACAATCACTCAGAGTTGTTCTCCGGTGTCAGCCCGCATTGTTCAACTGCCCCTGTTTGTCTATACGCTGGCAGCGGTGCGCACACTTGCGGGGGAGTGGTGTGTATCCCTGCAGCTTACGCAATGCGTTGCAAAATCAGCGATCTGAGTTCCATTGTATGCCATACGGATATCGGTGAGGTGAGCCCTCTCCTCGCTGGATGCCGTTGACAAAACGAGCAGTGGGAAGACACGGTCGGCCAGCCAGCCATGGTGCTGGCCACATCACCTCTACGTGGTCTCGTGCCAGCCGTGTAAAATAGGTGCTCGCTAACAGCGCTTGCCACAGCTGTGGAGTATAGGCGCACCGCCACCACCGCCGCCGCCGCCGCACCCAGCGCTGTGTGGACGAGGGTTGTGCCAGCAGACTGCGGGAGGTCGCAGAGTGGCACACGGCCGTGGCGTCGGGGCGGGGAGCTGTGTGGTGGTGGGTGCGTGGGGGTGGGGGGCGAACGTTCCTTGGGTTTATTTTGGGCAGCGCCGTTTCCGCTCCGCCGGCCGGTCTTGTGTCCAGCCTCAGCGGCAAGGTGCCCCCATCCATCTTGTACAAAAGGAATTGCATTTCCTATTTAGCTAAAGAACCTCTGGGTATTGTGCTCATTTGCGCCCGCGCGCGCGTGTGTCAGCGTGTGTCAGCGTGCGTGCGTGTGTGCGTGTGTCAGCGTGCGTGCGTGTGTCAGCGTGCGTGCGTGTGTGCGTGTGTCAGCGTGCGTGCGTGTGTCAGCGTGCGTGCGTGTGTGCGTGTGTCAGCGTGCGTGCGTGTGTGCGTGTGTCAGCGTGCGTGCGTGTGTGCGTGTGTCAGCGTGCGTGCGTGTGTGCGTGTGTCAGCGTGCGTGCTTTAGCCCTGCAATCGCGAACTTGTTAACGACCTCTGCCGTGGGCCCTCCGAGGCGAGAGACGCGGAGGCGGCGGCGTCGGAGGCTCTCGGAAACGACGCACGCGCGGCGTCAAGGGGGTTGTGGGGTGGATGCTGGAGGGCGCCGCGCGTCCCAGGCAGAGCTGTTCACGGCCAGCCGCGCACCTCGGCGACAATCGAGGGGGCCCCCCTCGGACGCTCCGGCCCGATTTATTTATTTATTACTTATATACTTATTCTCCCCCCCCCCCACTCGTTCGCTCGCTCGTGCACTAATATATGTATTTTCTCTCGCTGGGAGTGCCCCCCCCCCCTTTGTGAGTGCGAACTAAATAGGAGCCCCTCCAGAGAGAAATCGCTGTTCTGGAAGGCCGCCGACTCAGCATGTGCCTCGCCTGCCCCATCCTGCCCCCTTCATTTAGCATTTCGTGGTTCACAGCTGGTTTATTTTTCAAACCACATTTAACATGGAGGGTGGGAGGGGGTGGTGTGGTGGGAGGAGGAGGAGAGAGAAAAACAACACGCAACTGCAGTGCCTGTTTTTCCTACAGCTCCACAACACAAGGCCGATGAGTCGTTTCCTCTTCTCTCGCGGCTGTGGCCACGGACCGGCGTTGCGCGTCAAGCGAACCTGGCTACCTACAGGGCCCCCCCCCCCCCTGGCTACCTACAGGCCCCCCCCTGGCTACCTACAGGGCCCCCCCCCCTGGCTACCTACAGGGCCCCCCCCCCTGGCTACCTACAGGGCCCCCCCCTGGCTACCTACAGGGCCCCCCTCCTTGGCTACCTACAGGGCCCCCCCCTGGCTACCTACAGGGCCCCCCCCCTGGCTACCTACAGGGCCCCCCCCCTGGCTACCTACAGGGTCCCCCCCCCTGGCTACCTACAGGGCCCCCCCCCTGGCTACCTACAGGGCCCCCCCTGGCTACCTACAGGGCCCCCCCCCTGGCTACCTACAGGGCCCCCCCCTGGCTACCTACAGGCCCCCCCCTTGCTACCTACAGGGCCCCCCCCTGGCTACCTACAGGCCCACCCCCTGGCTACCTACAGGCCCCCCCCCCTGGCTACCTACAGCCCCCCCCCCCTGGCTACCAGACAGCGGTCCCGTCTCCCCCCTCCCCACTGCAAAGGTGCCGACGCCGCTGTTTAGATTCTCCGGCGCGCAGAGAGGGGGGGGGGGGGGCGGGATGTCGTTCGCGCTGATTTGGACCACCCGCGAGGAAGCGCCGCCGGTGCCCCCACCTCGAGTGGAGGGCCCCCCGGGGAAAGAAAGGCCCCCTTTGTCGAGCACCCCCCGCCCCCCATTGGTGCCGTTACAGCGCGCTAAAGAGAAAATGAGAGGAAGGATGCAGGGATAAAGGAGCTGAACAGCAATCTAAACTACCGAAATTAACAAATGCGAACTCGAGATATGCGGACGGAGCGAGGTCGAGGCTGTGTGGCACGCACGACTCGCGTGTCGCGAGGTCGCAAGTTCATCTCCCCCCCCCCTCCTCCTCCACCCCCACCCGCCTCGCGTGTCGTTCGGCGTGACGCCCGAGCCCACGGCGGACAACTCCGCGTCACGAGCGCGAGAGCCCGCGCAGTAACTTGAGCGCCGCTTTGCGTGAAGTCAACCGCGCTTATCAACGTGGAGATCCTGGCTCCCTTGATAGAGGAATGTGGAATTTCCACCGCCCGACCGAGGACTGCGCGTGGAGGTGAGGAGGAGGAGGAGTGCAACTGCTTCTCGCAGCAGGGCGACAGTTTCGCTTTGAGCGGTGGGGGGGGGGGGGAGAAAAAACCCAGAATCCACAATCTCAACTTCTACATCTCAATCAGGCAAACGTGTCCGTGTTCACTGACGTGGACACGAGAGATCGCACGCCACGTCGCGCACGCTCGGGGTCACTTCACCGTTGACGACGACGATGCGATGGGCATCCGTCTGGCGACCACGAGCTGCAGTGACGTCTCGGTGAGAGCGTCGATCGATTCGTCTCCTCGGGTCGCACTTTGCCCGGTCGTTCTCGAAAGTGCACAAGCCGCCGTAGAGTCTCGGACGACACGGTGAAGTTTTTCACGGCCATGAGACATAAATTGCTTGAACATTCTGCACGATATTACCAACCGGGCAGGAATTAGTCGGTAACAAGAGCGGCGTATAATGAGAACACCTCTTCGTGCGTTTGGTGGCGTAGGAAGCCCTCATTTGTTAATTTAGAGGGCATCACCTTGACAAAAGTGCCACGAGTCAAAACCTGACATGCGATTAATCAGATATACAGATTGTACAGATGATTAATTAACACACGCACTCACGCACACACACACACGTATACAACACAGACACGTTGACAAATGCGCGACGGATAAAGAAAAGCACCCAAGGTACACTCAGCACATTGTACACAGGTTGATAATTTCAGGCACAGTGTAATGGCACTAATATATTTTGAATGGTTACACATTTAGGCTCGCATTTATCCCACAGCTCTCTGCAGACTTCAGGGCTCCCCCATTTATCATTGGCCAATTTGGGGTGTTTGGGGCCAGCCGAGGTGACCCCCCCCCCCCCAGTCCCCACGGGGTGCTGGGCCCCGACTACAGCTGCGTGTGCAGCATTTGCATCTCTTCTCGGCTGTAATTGCACTCTCATTAATAACGACCCACGCACTATTATTGCGGCGGTTATAATGCATTTCTCGCCCGCGTCCTCGCCCTACGGCGTTGTTGCCACTTTGTCGGAGCGATGGTTGGCAGTGCGCTGGTCTCGATCGTGTTCGGCACGCAACTCCCGGCACGCCGGCGGCCTCGTTCTCGCGAGGCCGCGCGGCGTTCTTGCACTGCGCGCGTGGGATCTTCACTGCGTGGGAGAAGCGCAGCGAGGAAGCTGCCACGGGAGCTGTGGGCACGGTGAACTTCTTTCGCACCGCGCGGAGCCAATCGTGCCCATTAGGAGGTGCGGTGTAATGGTTCGCAGCGCACTGGACTTCCGATCCAGAGGTCGCCGGTTTTAATCCGTGTCTCGGCGCAGCAGTTGAAACAACGGAGCGAGTTTCTTAAACTAACCTCCCCATCCCCCCACACCGCCCGCCTCTGTCCACCCAGCAGTAGAAATCGGTACGGCCAGTTGCGCGTGGTAGGGTAAAGTTGTGAGTACTCTTGACTCTTCCAAGACGTCCTGGCCATCGTGGAAGAGTGGGCGAGACTCGAGCCCCGAGAGAGGGTTGGTCTCGATAGCTCCCCTCGTGGTTGGCGGGAACTCCCTTCCACTAGCAGTGGCGCGAGCGAGCAATTGCAGGGCTGCGCCTTTACCTTAGCCACCACCACCAGCAGCAGCGTTGGGTTGGGGTCGTTGGTTACGGCGAGGACCCACGGGTTAAATTCACTTGACCCATCCACGCCTCCTCCTCACCCCTCTCTCACCGAGCACGGAGTTGCAGGACTGCGCCTCCATGGCTGCCCCCCAACACGCGGCGACGAGTGCCGACGTGCGGTGTTCTGCTGCTGCTGCTGCTCCTGCTCCTGCTGCAGCTCCTGCTGCTGCTCCTGCTCCTGCTGCTGCTCCTGCTGCTGCTGCCCCTGCTGCTCCTGCTGCTGCTGCTCCTGCTGCTGCTGCTGCTGCTCCTGCTGCTGCTCCTGCTGCTGCTGCTGCTCCTGCTGCTCCTGCTGCTGCTCCTGCTGCTGCTCCTGCGGCTGCTGCTCCTGCTGCTGCTCCTGCTCCTGCTGTTGCTCCTGCTGCTGCTGCTCCTGCTGCTGCTGCTGCTGCTCCTGCTGCTCCTGCTCCTGCTGCTGCTGCTGTGTGGGACACGAGAGTTGCCGTGGCGGTCCAAGTGAGCGGAACGTTCTTCACGACGAGTCCCCATTCAGCGACCACCTAAAATTCCGCAATCTGCGTTTTCGGGCTTTGTTATTTTTTTTCTGGCGACAATTTCAGAAAGCTCACGACAACGAGCCGGCTTGGGTGGCCTGGGTCAGAGCTCTGAGTCGACAGCGCTGAGATCTTGGGTTTAAATCTGGGTCACAGCGATCGGTGAGTCAACTGTGTTCTGAAGTGAAGCGAGTTCATGTTCTCGGCCTGATCCCTACTGAGTGCACATTACATTCGATTGTTTCACTTAATTTTATTCACTGCAGCCTTGAGGCCTAAACATGTTGCTTTGATGTGCAATGAACATTCTTTTGGGGGCATAATAAAAGTGTAGATAAGTGATTCGAAAAGAAGGAAGCAGCAGTTCAGTAACATCAACTTCTGAAGTCGTTGGCACGTGGTGTTGCACTGCGAGCTGCGAAGTTGTGAATGGAAGCTTCGTCATCTCGTGACGCGCTGATGACAGGACAATGAAAGTGTAATCGCAGGATAAAGCGCGCGTATAATCAGTTCAATAATTAACAAGAATTCTCTATGGAAAAAAGCAAGAACAGATACATCTTTCATTTATACCAGTGAGATATTTGGACCGCACTAAGGAGATTGTAGTCTGAATGTCCCCACTTGTCACAAAGGCTTAAGTAGGCCCAGAGCCCAAAAAGGGGCTATGGGGAGCGGGTGTGCTCAAACTTGTGAGATGCGCGCGATCCCAGCTGCCCGACCACGTGCATTCATCCAGACCATTGCTCACAGACCTCCACACGCAATTCTTTGTGTGAAAATCATATCTCTCTGTCAGAAAAAAAAACGTATGACAATTTTCCTTGGGTGATAAAGATAACATCAGATGTATATATATACACCACTACTACGCACAAAATAAATATTTGTTTTCAATGCTATTATTTTTTTACCCCAGTAACAATTGTTTTTTGGCGAAACAAAAAATAAGAACGCACCACGAAACAGCGGCGCGAGTGAAGGGGGCGAAATCGCTTGGCCGCTTTGCTCGCAGTCCGCCCCGCGGAGCGCTCGCCGCAGAATCGACACCACCGCGATGACATCATCCGCTCGACGCATCAACGCCTGCCTAGCCGGTGATGTCATCGCTCTCTCGCTGTCCCTCTCTCTCTCTCCCTCCCTCTCTCTCTCTCTCTCTTCCTCTCACCTCGCTCCCGTGAGGCTGTCGGAGTAGAGAGCGGAGCGAGTGTCCGCGCGGGTCGCCGCGCCCCGCCGTTCCGCTCGCACGGAGCCGATCGGAAAAGTCGCAATTCGCCGACCCCCCCCCCCGTTCACCCCCCCCACCCCTCCCCCATTTATCGTCTCTTCCACCGCGCTGTCTTCTACACGTGGAGGTGCCAACAGCGATTAGCCAGCACGAGATGTTAAATCGCGCAGCTTAATGAAACTAAAGGAACGAGAGACGTAGAGAATGTAGCGGCGGCGCGGGTGGGAATTGTCATCATTTAGTGGAAAAAATTATCGCTGCTGTCCCGATCCTTTTAAAAACGTTTTAATAACAGATCAATTTCATTATTCAGAAAAATACTCACCGAGTCTATCGACAAATTATTTTTTCTGAGACCGAGGGTCCTGCGTTGCGGCGTTTGTCAAGACACTGTGAATGAGCGATTGGCTTTACGTGGGAGTCGACTGGATTGCCTAGAGAATGAGCCGTGCATGTGAGGGTGCGAGGGAATAACAAGCCAAAGCTCCGCACAGATCGATTCAATAATCCACTGCTCAACGGCTTTATTCTGGACACCTCAGTTGATGAGCCGAAAGCAGTATTACAATTGCACGTGCGGGATCGCTCTGTATAACACCGGACTAAACACACTCACGACGCGTTCTTGAAACAATCAGCGGGGCAAAGTGTCCGTGCAAACGAGCAAATATGGCGGTGCTCGTCGCCATCGATCATCCCGAGCCGTTTCCGTCAATTCCACATTCCCATGGAAAGTGCCCGTCTCTCCGTTTCAACAAGACCGCTGATCACGAAGAGAACACAAATGCTGTGAAACGTCTGGCGCGGCAAATATAAGTCGTGTCGCGCGATTGAGAAGGTTACAGTTCCAGGAAACGTTTATTTCCAGGTATAACAAAACAAACAAACAAAAAACCGCCGATCTATTTTAGACCTCGACTCTGGCTTTGTGGGAGCCAAAGAGGAAGAAGAAGTGAAAATCAAAGTGAGGGGCGACATTTGAAGAACCCCAAGGCCGTCGAGCCGCATCGCCGCGCGCACGAACGCGGCGACTTTGCGGCGTCCTGCGCCCTAGCCGCTGCCGCCCGCATTGTTGACTCATCGCAGAGGCCACGACGCCTTTCACCACTGCCGTGGGTACACGCAGCATCACAACCCCCACCCACCCACCGAGAGAAATTGACAAAAAAAGTCATTGTCTGGCTTTGAAATGAAAAAAGTACATTGGTTGTAAGTTGCGGGATAGAAGCACACCTCATAAAAGCATTGTCCTGATTCAAGCAAACACATGTCGACATTGCACTGGCGGGGAGGGGCTGGGGCAAAGGGCAACTTCTGATATAAGCACACTATTGTGAATATGAGTACAGCTGGCCTCGCTCCGAATGTGTCTTCATAGTGGCCTTGTCGTGTGTTGTGTATATATATGTATGACCAGTCGAAATAAGTGGGCTTGGGCAGGACACTTCGTTGAAAGGGATTACGTCTGGGCAAGGCCAACGATGGAGTGGCAGCCAAAGGGGAGAAGTGCTGCAGAAGTGTAGAGGATGTCCATTGGGGAAATGGAGTGATAAAGGACGCTCACTTGTCGTTGCTAGATGGATTGTCACGTCACAGGATCGTTGAGAGACGTCGCTGACTCGAGTTGCCTTCATCCAGTCGTGGTTACATCGTGGCTGATATAGAGTATGCCGACTCCATGTGTGTCATTTGTGATAGGCCATCAACGTGTCGAGTCTTCAAGACCAATGGTATGAAGACAACTCTCATCAGCAGTCAGCCCCGTCTCCCTCCCCGCCTCCCTCCCCGTCTCCCTCCCCGCCTCCCTCCTCGTTTCTCTCCCCGTCTCCCTCCCTCCCCGTCTCCCTCCCTCCCCGTCTCCCTCCCCGTCTCCCTCCCTCCCCGCCTCCCTCCCTCCCCGTCTCCCTCCCTCCCCGTCTCCCTCCCCGCCTCCCTCCCTCCCCGTCTCCCTCCCTCCCCGCCTCCCTCCCCGTCTCCCTCCCTCCCGCCTCCCTCCCCGTCTCCCTCCCTCCCCGTCTCCCTCCCTCCCCGTCTCCCTCCCTCCCCGTCTCCCTCCCCGCCTCCCTCCCTCCCCGTCTCCCTCCCCGTCTCCCTCCCTCCCCGTCTCCCTCCCTCCCCGTCTTCCCTCCCCGCCTCCCTCCCCGTCTCCCTCCCTCCCCGCCTCCCTCCCTCCCCGTCTCCCTCCCCGCCTCCCTCCCCGTCTCCCTCCCTCCCCGCCTCCCTCCCCGCCTCCCTCCCCGTCTCCCTCCCTCCCCGTCTCCCTCCCTCCCCGCCTCCCTCCCCGTCTCCCTCCCTCCCGGCCTCCCTCCCTCCCCGTCTCCCTCCCTCCCCGTCTCCCTCCCTCCCCGCCTCCCTCCCCTCCCCGTCTCCTTCCCTCCCCGTCTCCCTCCCTCCCCGTCTCCCTCCCTCCCCGTCTCCCTCCCTCCCGGCCTCCCTCCCTCCCCGTCTCCCTCCCTCCCCGTCTCCCTCCCTCCCCGTCTCCCTCCCTCCCCGTCTCCCTCCCTCCCCGCCTCCCTCCCTCCCCGCTCCCTCCCTCCCCGTCTCCCTCCCCGTCTCCCTCCCGCCCCGCCTCCCTCCCCGTCTCCCTCCCTCCCCGTCTCCCTCCCCGTCTCCCTCCCTCCCCGTCTCCCTCCCCGCCTCCCTCCCTCCCCGTCTCCCTCCCTCCCCGTCTCCCTCCCTCCCCGTCTCCCTCCCTCCCCGTCTCCCTCCCTCCCGGCCTCCCTCCCTCCCCGTCTCCCTCCCTCCCCGTCTCCCTCCCTCCCCGTCTCCCTCCCTCCCCGCCTCCCTCCCCGTCTCCCTCCCCGCCTCCCTCCCTCCCCGCCTCCCTCCCTCCCCGTCTCCCTCCCTCCCCGCCTCCCTCCCCGTCTCCCTCCCCGCCTCCCTCCCTCCCCGCCTCCCTCCCTCCCCGTCTCCCTCCCTCCCCGCCTCCCTCCCCGTCTCCCTCCCCGCCTCCCTCCCTCCCCGTCTCCCTCCCTCCCCGTCCCCCTCCCCGTCTCCCTCCCCGTCTCCCTCCCTCCCCGACCCCCTCCCCGTCTCCCTCCCTCCCCGCCTCCCTCCCTCCCCGTCTCCCTCCCCGCCTCCCTCCCTCCCCGTCTCCCTCCCTCCCCGTCCCCCTCCCCGTCTCCCTCCCCGTCTCCCTCCCCGTCTCCCTCCCTCCCCGTCTCCCTCCCCGTCTCCTTCCCCGCCTCCCTCCCCGCCTCCCTCCCCGTCTCCTTCCCCGCCTCCCTCCCTCCCCGTCCCCCTCCCCGTCTCCCTCCCCGTCTCCCTCCCCGTCTCCCTCCCTCCCCGTCTCCCTCCCCGTCTCCTTCCCCGCCTCCCTCCCCGCCTCCCTCCCCGTCTCCTTCCCCGCCTCCCTCCCTCCCCGTCCCCCTCCCCGCCTCCCTCCCCGTCCCCCTCCCCGTCTCCCTCCCCGTCTCCCTCCCCGTCTCCCTCCCTCCCCGTCTCCCTCCCCGTCTCCCTCCCCGTCTCCTTCCCCGTCTCCCTCCCTCCCCGTCCCCCTCCCCGTCTCCCTCCCCGTCTCCCTCCCCGTCTCCCTCCCCGTCTCCCTCCCCGCCTCCTCCCCGCCTCCCTCCCCGTCTCCCTCCCCGTCTCCCTCCCCGTCTCCCTCCCTCCCCGTCTCCCTCCCCGTCTCCCTCCCCGTCTCCCTCCCCGTCTCCCTCCCTCCCCGTCCCCCTCCCCGTCTCCCTCCCCGTCTCCCTCCCCGTCTCCCTCCCTCCCCGTCTCCCTCCCCGCCTCCCTCCCCGTCTCCCTCCCCGTCTCCTTCCCCGCCTCCCTCCCCGTCTCCTTCCCCGCCTCCCTCCCTCCCCGTCCCCCTCCCCGTCCCCCTCCCCGTCTCCCTCCCTCCCCGTCTCCCTCCCCGTCTCCCTCCCCGCCTCCCTCCCTCCCCGTCTCCCTCCCCGCCTCCCTCCCCGTCTCCCTCCCCGTCTCCCTCCCCGTCTCCCTCCCCGCCTCCTCCCGTCTCCCTCCCCGTCTCCCTCCCCGTCTCCCTCCCCGCCCCCCTCCCCGTCTCCCTCCCCGCCTCCCTCCCCGTCTCCCTCCCCGTCTCCTTCCCCGTCTCCCTCCCCGTCTCCCTCCCCGTCTCCCCTCCCCCGCCTCCCTCCCCGTCTCCCTCCCCGTCTCCCTCCCCGTCTCCCTCCCCGTCTCCCTCCCCGTCTCCCTCCCCGCCTCCCTCCCCGCCTCCCTCCCCGTCTCCCTCCCCGTCTCCCTCCCCGTCTCCCTCCCCGTCTCCCTCCCCGTCTCCCTCCCCGCCTCCCTCCCCGTCTCCCTCCCCGTCTCCCTCCCCGTCTCCTTCCCCGCCTCCCTCCCCGTCTCCCTCCCCGTCTCCCTCCCCGTCTCCCTCCCCGTCTCCTTCCCCGTCTCCCTCCCCGTCTCCCTCCCCGTCTCCTTCCCCGTCTCCCTCCCCGTCTCCCTCCCCGTCTCCCTCCCCGTCTCCCTCCCCGTCTCCCTCCCCCGCTCCTCCCGTCTCCCTCCCCGTCTCCCTCCCCGTCTCCCTCCCCGTCTCCCTCCCCGTCTCCCTCCCCGTCTCCTTCCCGTCTCCCTCCCCGTCTCCCTCCCCGTCTCCTTCCCCGTCTCCCTCCCCGTCTCCCTCCCCGTCTCCCTCCCCGTCCCCTCCCCGTCTCCCTCCCCGTCTCCCTCCCCGTCTCCCTCCCCTTCTCCCTCCCCGTCTCCCTCCCCGTCTCCCCCCCGCCTCCCTCCCCGTCTCCCTCCCCGTCTCCCTCCCCGTCTCCCTCCCCGTTCTCCCTCCCCGTCTCCTTCCCCGCCTCCCTCCCCGTCTCCTTCCCCGTCTCCCTCCCCTCTCCCCTCCCCGTCTCCTTCCCCCGCCTCCCTCCCCGTCTCCCTCCCCGTCTCCCTCCCCTCCCTCCCCTCTCCTTCCCCGTCTCCCTCCCCGTCTCCTTCCCCGTCTCCCTCCCCGTCTCCCTCCCCTCCTTCCCCGCCTCCCCCCCGTCTCCCTCCCCGTCTCCCTCCCCGTCTCCCTCCCCGTCTCTCCCTCCCCGTCTCCTCCCCCGTCTCCCTCCCCGTCTCCTTCCCCGCCTCCCTCCCCGTCTCCCTCCCCCGTCTCCTTCCCCCTCCTCCCTCCCTCTCCCTCCCCGTCTCCCTCCCCGTCTCCCTCCCTCCCCGTCTCCCTCCCCGTCCTCCCTCCCCGTCTCCTCCCCGTCCTCCTTCCCCGCTCCCTCCCCGTCTCCCTCCCCGTCCTCCCTCCCCGTCTCCCCCCCGTCTCCCTCCCCGTCCTCTTCCCCGCCTCCCTCCCCGTCTCCTTCCCCGCCTCCCTCCCCGTCTCCCTCCCCGTCTCCCTCCCCGTCTCCCTCCCCGTCTCCTTCCCCGCCTCCCTCCCCGTCTCCTTCCCCGCCTCCCTCCCCGTCTCCTTCCCCGCCTCCCTCCCCGTCTCCCTCCCCGTCTCCCTCCCCGTCTCCCTCCCCGTCTCCCTCCCCTCCCCGTCCTCCCTCCCCTCTCCCGCCCCGCTCCCTCCCGTCTCCTTCCCCGCCTCCCTCCCCGTCTCCCTCCCCTCTCCCTCCCCGTCCCCGTCTCCCTCCCCGTCTCCTTCCCCTCCCCGCCCTTCCTCCCCCGTCTCCTTCCCCGCCTCCCTCCCCGTACACTCCCTTCCCCGTCTTCCCTCCCCTTCTCCTCCCCTCTCCCTCCCCGTCTCCCTCCCGTCTCCTTCCCCGCCCTCCCTCCCCGTCTCCTTCCCCTCCTCCTCCCCGTCTCCCTCCCCGTCTCCCCCGTCTTCCTTCCCCGCCTCCCTCCCCGTCTCCCTCCCCGTCTCCCTCCCCTTCTCCTCCCGTCTCCCTTCCCGCCTCCCTCCCCGTCTCCCTCCACCGTCCTCCTTCCCCGTCTCCCTCCCAGTCCTCCTTCCCCGCCCTCCCCTCCCTCCCCGTCTCCCTCCCTCCCCGTCTCCCTCCCGTCGTCTTCCCTTTGCCGGCTCTGCTCTGACCGTGTCACGGTCGCGCGATCGGCCGTGCGCGTGTGCCGGCGCTCCGGCTGCGTGTAAGTGGAGCGGTGTTGTTGTTGTTGTTGACCAGAGTGGATTTGACTGACGAAGGCCGCGGGGACGCGGTCGCGTTGCCGTTGTGGGGCCGAGGAGTGGCGATGATTGTTGAGGAGGTTGTTAGCCGCGCGCCCTCGCTGCGGCAGGAGAGCCCCACTCCGGCAATGGTAGAGAGGCATGTGCCCCGATAGGTAATGAGTTGTGGGAGGCTGGGTCTTGCGAAATCGCAAAACTGGGGTTTGAGTTGACAAAAAAAAGCGGTAATCTGCAGACCGGCCATCGGGTTACATAATGAGGCAATGAAACCGATTCGTTATTTTGCACGCGACAGCCGAGCTCATTGCGACGAGCTCATTGCGAGCGATCGCAGCTCCGTCGAGCGCTCATTGAGCAGCGCTCGCGAAGACGATGAACCCTGCGACCTGTCCCCCCCCTCCCCCCAAATTTGAACAGTTCCAGCATCGATCGCTCTTAACGCTCGCATACTGGAAAGTGTTCCACACCATAACTGCACACACACACAACACTTCCCCATTCCGGATATTAGGGCAGCGGTTTCTTTTCTAAACAAATGGGAGAGAGGGAGAGAGAGAGAGGCGTGGCTGGAGTTCCGCCATGCGCGGCTGACCCACGCCGTGCCGGCCTTCAAGGAGCAGTGGGCGATGGAGGAGGCCGTGTGCTCGGTGGCAGATGACGGGGAGCTCTGCATGCAGTTATGAGCTACCCGTCGGAGGCCGTCGGACTGCGAGAGGGGCTGCGTGCAGAACGAGAGAGAGCGAGAGAGTGAGCGAGAGGTGGGGGTTTACATAAAGCAAAGTTATTAAAAAAAAAATTACTAAATGATGAACGAAGCAAAGTGCCGACTACACCGAGCATCTTCTTGTTTCCACTGATCGTAAAAAAAAGAGAGGCACCCATTACAGCACGGCCCTCCTCGCCTCCCGGCGGAGAATTAGTTCCTAAAGAGGCGAGACGGCAGAAGAAGAGAAAGGGAGAAAGAAAAAGAGACTGCCGGGGCGTATATTTATTTTTTTCCCACGTTGATAATTCCGTTTGACCCGAGCCCGAGAGGGTCACGGCTGTGGCAGCCATTGTGTTGGGCCGATTTGTGGAGGAGAAAGGGGGTTAAGGCTGACGAATTGACCTTTTGACAGTTGAGCCTTGACCGGGTTGCTCTCCCTACCCCCTCCAGCGCCCCTGCCGCCCACCCCACCGCGCCCTTCCCGAGTCTGGAGGAGGCCCGATAATGAAGCGGAGTGATTGTGGCGGTGGCTGCTGCTGCTGCTGCCTGCGAGCTGTCTCCTCCCTTGGCTCGGCTCGAGGCATCTTGCGCGACCGCCGGAGTGTCGCACTCCGCACGCCGCACCACGCACCACGCACGCGTCCACTTCACTTGATTTAGCCCCATGCGTCATTTGGGTGAACACGTAAATAAATAAACAACGCGTCCCGTTGATTGTACTAAATATATATATAACAGAAAACGTACCGGTTTTCAAATTGTAAAAATTGCGTTTATTTCTTTTTTTGCATGGCTACGCTTAATTTGCTTCGATGATGTGCAACGTGTGGATGCCGCCTACCTTGCTTTAGTGACCCCCCCCCCCCACCCCCTTGGAAAATAGGCACTCAAGTTTCCAGGGACGGGACGCTCACGTGGGTTGAAATAAAGGTTCAATACAGGTCCATGAGGCTGCATAAGGTCATCCATCTGCTCGGCGTGCAATAGTTTCACCCCCTCGTGATCCGACAAATTCGGGGGTCGCAATTCAGGAATTGACTATTCCACGTTGTTGTTGATGTAGCGGCCTCTAGTGGCTGCGGTTATCACGTGAACCTCTCGCAAACAAGACCACCCCCTCTCTCATTGACTCTCCACCTGGATATAAACACATGTGATTTGATTGATTCACTGCCTGAGCCGCAGTTTGCAATTCGTTGCTGAAGCGAGGGAAGTGGTGGAAGGGTTTTGGTTCCCACGTGAGAACTTGGCCCGCATAATCTTCCCCGGCACGTGTACTGGTTGAGCTCAGAGGTGGTTGGGCAAACCGTGACGGCGACGATGGTGGTGGTCGTGATGATGATGAGAAATTAGTTTCGGCGTGCGATAGCGGGAAAAACACGCATCTCATTATTCCATCGCTGGCACCGGACGTTGCCGTGTTGCTCTGAAGAAGCCCCTCGGCAAAAATTCAGTTCCTGCTTCAATGAAATGATGTCCACTTGCTTACGAAGCTCCTGGCACGGGGAGCGAAACGTCGGACATGGTGCCGAGCAACGCGCGGCACAACACGACAACTCATCGGGGAGCCGTGCAGCACGAACCCGCGCCACCCGACGCAGGAGTTGTATTTCATTCTTGAATACTTCGCTCAGGCGAGAATATAAAACTCCTGCAAACCACTAAAACAAGTAACAGACTGCCCTGAAGAATGGCCATTGCCCGAAACAGCGGACTACATTTTCCGATCGCAAAACATTCCAGTAGAACGCAGTTTGTGTTGATAAAGTATCCAAATGCAAGCGGACCTCAAGACGCTGTGTATGAGAAGGACGTGCGTTTTACGCGACATTGCATAATAGGGTTTCTGTTTACGAAGGTGAAGGCTGAGGTCATGGGGGAAGGGAATGGGGGGGGGAGGTTAAGATGACTGCATGGAGTTGCACACCCTGACGATGGGACTGAGGGCGCCAGGCAGTGGGTGGATGTGGTCACAGGCGGCGCAGGAGACGATGACAGTCTTCAGCCGGAGCTTGAGCGCCGAAGGAGGTCTGCAGTGTGGGTGGTTCACGTGTAGATTTGTCCTGCGGACCACGCACAGATGTTGGGAAACTTCATTTCGGCGTCGAATGGGTGCCGTACCCGGGCTGGCCAGGAGAAGGCGGTACAGCAAGTGGATGATTCGTAATCTGTTTCAATCTGTATGGGAATAGAGTGTTGCCCCCTCGCGCAAAGCATGGGTTTTGTCTGGGTGCGGCGGTTTCATTTCCACTTGTGGTATAAACACAACTCATTATTAATTGCCTGAAAACATCTTTAAAAAACAACAACTCAATGCAGGGCCCTCATGAAAGACTCAGTGTGGCTTTCCTGGATCCACAAGTACAAAACAAGTCAAAGCTGCAGGTTATTGTAATTTGATTCACTGCAGCTGAGGACAGTAGCAGCAAGGGGGGAGGGGGGGGAGTGGCAGAGCATGAGAGCCAAGCCCACCGATTGTTGGAGCCCGAGACCCGAGGCCGAGACCCGAGGCCGTGTTGGAAACAGCCCAGGGCCACTGGCTAGCGGCCTCAGTGGCCAATCCCGGGGCCACTGAGGCCGCGATCCAGCTAGGCCGCTAGCCAGTGGCCCTGGAGGCCGCGGCTTAGAGTGACGCGCCGAGCACGAGGGGCTGGGGATTCCTGACTGTGGTTCCCTGGCCACGGCTGGCGCTGGCTCTGCGCTCTCCACTCGGCTCCGCGTCCCTTTTCACTCGAGCTTTTATATTTATATGTTGTGTTATGTTCGGTCGCAGCGGCACCTGTGAATACCAAGAGCGAGTGGCCGACGATGGTAAGCCGAGACACCTGAGGATTATCGTACAGGTGTGCCCTCGGCCAATCCCTTAGCGCCGTGCCGATCGCAACAGAGCCCGCTTTGTGCGGTGGAACCGCCTTTCCGGCAGCTGCCAGCGAAGTCGATTCCATCGCTATTCAGGCAGCCAACATCCTCTGCAGCTGATGAGAATCCCCTTCAGCTGGAGAAAGAGAGAGAGGAAAAAATGTGCGCAGGCTGAGAGTTGAGAGTAAAACAAAAAACCAGGATAGTTTTTTTTTTATGACGCGAAAGCTCCGTCGTATTTATTCGGGCTGTACCTATGTGCTGTTCGGCGGCACGGTGTCTGACGTTTCGCTCCACGCGCTGGGGGCTTCTTCGGGAAATTAACGAGGAAGAAGCTCTCAGCGCGTGGAGTGAAACGTCGGACGTCGAGCCGAAGAGCTCTCGGTTCAGCACGGAAACAGAAGAGAACGACATAGCAGTCCTCGTGTTTCATAATATATCATCTGAGGTTACATATATGTACACCGCACAGGCACCATGCAGAATTAAATCGGCAATAGCTCGCAAGCCTCAGGGGAAGTGATTGAGCGATGGGGAGGTGCAGGGACACCGGCGGTATCGGCCAAAGATGACCTCTTGACCTTGACCACCAGGCTACACACAATTGCCCGATCTATAAAGAGCCGCAGGTGTAACTATTCAAATAGCTCTGGCAGTGACAGAACGCGTCATGGTTTCAGACTTGTATGGGATCATCAGCATCCACGGCCTCTCCATCAAAGAGGGCGTGGCCAAATACAGTCAATGGAGCCGTGTGATTGGCCGATTCGCGAGCCGCCTTTCAAACTTCGCCCAGAGGGGAAGTATGGTTCCTGAGGTGCACGTCATGCACGTGTGCAGGATGATGCTTCTGGTTTACTGTGCCCTCAGGAGAGTTCCCTGCAGCACCTGTGCTCGAATGTGCAATGTGCCGTGTTTAGCCTCTTCTAGACATTCTCAAGGAACGTCGCCTGATGTTCGCTGACCTATTTCTACTTGTGCTGGTTATGCTGTTGCTTGTATACATATACACCCTTATAGTATAGCTAAACTGAATTATGTATATATACAGAATATGGATATCAATGAATCAATCACATTTTTATTTCGATAGCACTTTTTCGTGCAAATGGTGCCATTCAAAGCGCTGTACAGAAAAAAAACATTGTTACTAGACTAAATCACAAGAAATATAAAAGCAATTTCCACACAAAACAAAATTGCATAATAATAAATTACTATCGAAGGCATATTAGATTTCTGGTATCGTGGTTAGCGCACTGCACAATGAACTCAGAGGCCTGAGTTCGGTACCCGGCCAGGGCCAACATCAGTGGCCAGTGACCCGATCTCCCCGGAGCCAACTTCACCAACCTGCGCTGATCAGCGTGGTGAAGTATGGTCGAACATCTCCCATGACCAACACCACCACCACTTGTGGAATCCTTCATCCAGCGGTGGATTGACAAAAAAGGATTTACGCGGAATCGTTCGTGTAAAGTTTCAGACTTTCGCAGAAAAGTGGATTTTGCTGCCATAATCCTTGACAGTGTTTGTATAAATGCCGCTGGGTTTTGCTTGGGAAGTCCGCCAGAGATGATTTGCGCCTTTCCAGCAGCCGTCGCCTACCACGCCCCCCCGGCCCCCCGGCAATGGCTAAAGAAGTCAACACGGCGCATTACACTTGCCTCGGACGTGCCATCACCACCCACTTCACCCTCACCACCCACCTGACCCTCACCACCCACCTCACCCTCACCACCCACCTCACCCTCACCACCCACCTCACCCTCACCACCCACCTCACCCTCACCACCCACCTCACCCTCACCACCCACCTCACCCTCACCACCCACCTCACCCTCACCACCCACCTCACCCACACCACCCACCTCACCCTCACCACCCACCTCACCCTCACCACCCACCTCACCCTCACCACCCACCTCACCCTCACCACCCACCTCACCCTCACCACCCACCTCACCCTCACCACCCTCACCCTCACCACCTCACCCTCACCACCCACCTCACCCACCACCACCCACCTCACCCTCACCACCCACCTCACCCTCACCACCCACCTCACCCTCACCACCCACCTCACCCTCACCACCCACCTCACCCTCACCACCCACCTCACCCTCACCACCTCACCCTCACCACCCACCTCACCCACACCACCCACCTCACCCTCACCACCCACCTCACCCTCACCACCCACCTCACCCTCCCCACCTCACCCTCACCACCCACCTCACCCTCACCACCCACCTCACCCTCACCACCCACCTCACCCTCACCACCCACCTCACCCTCACCACCCACCTCACCCTCACCACGCGACTCACCCTCACCACGCGACTCACCCTCACCACCCACCTCACCCACACCACCCACCTCACCCACACCACCCGCCTCACCCACACCACCCGCCTCACCCTCACCACCGGCCTCACCCTCACCACCCACCTCACCCACACCACCGACCTCACCCTCACCACCCACCTCACCCACACCACCCACCTCACCCACACCACCCACCTCACCCTCACCACCTCACCCTCACCACCTCACCCCACACCACCCACCTCACCCTCACCACCCACCTCACCCTCACGACCCACCTCACCCACACCACCCACCTCACCCTCACCACCCACCTCACCCTCACCACCTCACCCTCACCACCCACCTCACCCACACCACCCACCTCACCCTCACCACCCACCTCACCCACACCACCCACCTCACCCTCACCACCCACCTCACCCTCACCACCTCACCCTCACCACCCACCTCACCCACACCACCCACCTCACCCACACCACCCGCCTCACCCACACCACCCGCCTCACCCTCACCACCGGCCTCACCCTCCCCACCCACCTCACCCCACACCACCCACCTCACCCTCACCACCCACCTCACCCACACCACCCACCTCACCCACACCACCCACCTCACCCTCACCACCTCACCCTCACCACCTCACCCCACACCACCCACCTCACCCTCCCCACCCACCTCACCCTCACCACCCACCTCACCCACACCACCCACCTCACCCTCACCACCCACCTCACCCACACCACCCACCTCACCCTCACCACCCACCTCACCCACACCACCCACCTCACCCTCACCACCTCACCCTCACCACCCACCTCACCCACACCACCCACCTCACCCACACCACCCGCCTCACCCTGACCACCAGCCTCACCCTCAACACCCACCTCACCCCACACCACCCACCTCACCCACACCACCCACCTCACCCTCACCACCTACCTCACCCACACCACCCACCTCACCCACACCACCCATCTCACTCTCACCACCTCACCCTCACCACCTCACCCCACACCACCCACCTCACCCACACCACCCACCTCACCCTCACCACCCACCTCACCCACACCACCCACCTCACCCTCACCACCCGACTCACCCTCACCACCTCACCCTCACCACCCACCTCACCCACACCACCCACCTCACCCTCACCACCGGCCTCACCCTCACCACCCGCCTCACCCCACACCACCCACCTCACCCACACCACCCACCTCACCCTCACCACCCACCTCACCCACACCACCCACCTCACCCACACCACCCACCTCACCCTCACCACCTCACCCTCACCACCTCACCCCACACCACCCACCTCACCCAAACCACCCACCTCACCCTCACCACCCACCTCACCCCACACCACCCACCTCACCCTCACCACCTCACCCTCACCACCTCACCCTCACCACCCACCTCACCCTCACCACCCACCTCACCCTCACCACCCACCTCACCCTCACCACCCACCTCACCCACACACCACGTGTCTCACCCACACACCACGTGTCTCACCCACACACCACGTGTCTCACCCACACCACGCGCGCGCCACGCCGGGCAGCAGGCATCAAGTGCAGCACGGGGATGGATGTGGCTGTCGCAAAGCTTGCTGGGAGTTGTCCCATCATGCTGAGCAGTGGGGGTTTAGAGCTGGCGGCTGTTGCGGAGGGAGTTTGGGGTGGAGGGGGGGTGCTGGAGGATTGGGGGTAGTTGTGTCTGCGTCTGGTTGCCACGGCAACCTGGCAGCGGTCCAGGAGTGCGGTGGGTGCCGCACGGGCGGAATCCGCGTGTCGCGTGTCTGCGCGACGCGCCTTCCACCGGCGTCGTTCCGCGCTCTTCCCGCGCGAAGCTGCCGGGCGGCGGGAGGGAGCCGGGTGGGAGGGAGGGAGCCGGGGGGCGGGAGGGAGCCGGGCAGGAGGGAGGGAGGGAGGGAGGGAGGGAGCCGGGCAGGAGTGAGCCGGGCGGCAGGAGGGAGCCGGGCAGGAGGGAGTGAGCCGGGCGGCGGGAGGGAGCCGGGCGGCAGGAGGGAGGGAGCCGGGCGGGAGGGAGCCGGGCGGCGGGAGGGAGCCGGGTGGGAGGGAGTGAGCCGGGTGGCAGGAGGGAGCCGGGTGGGAGAGAGGGAGCCGGGCGGCAGGAGGAAGGGAGGGAGCCGGGTGGGAGGGAGGGAGCCGGGCGGCGGGAGGGAGCCGGGCGGCAGGAGGGAGGGAGCCGGGCGGGAGGGAGCCGGGCGGCGGGAGGGAGCCGGGTGGGAGGGAGTGAGCCGGGTGGCAGGAGGGAGCCGGGTGGGAGGGAGGGAGCCGGGCGGCAGGAGGGAGGGAGGGAGCCGGGTGGGAGGGAGGGAGCCGGGCGGCAGGAGGGAGGGAGGGAGCCGGGCGGGAGGGAGGGAGGGAGCCAGCAGACTCCGCACGCGTCGTGATCTCGCGCGCGCGCCGGGGTTGATGCGACTGCGCTACGAACCCGGTGACCTCGCTCGGGTTACGCCGACCGCGACTGCCCAGGACCTCCCTAAACTTCTTCGTTCCCTTCTTGTTCGTACGGCGCAATGTTGGCGGCGAGCGAAGACTGTCGGCGTTTTGAGCTGAGCCGGTTGCTGCGCCAGATGATTGCGGCAGGCGTAGGTGGGGGGGGGGGGGCTGTTGTCAGTCGATGTCCTCAAACGAGCACTGCCGCTGGTGCGCCGTGCGAAGATCAGACGTGGGGAGAGATGCACGCGGCCGTGCGCGGTCTGGCCACACCACACCTTGGTGTGCCGAGCCGGGCCTCACAGGGGCGCGATAAACCGCACTTGCCCCAACACATTCAGTGGGCTACACGGGGACTCTTTGACTACATCTTTGTTGGGACAAATACTTTTCGGCACGTGGAGATGAGCGTTACCTACGAGATGCGCTGCATTGATATCCCTGCCTCATGAACCCAGGAATGCTGCTGTCACGGATCCTATTATATAATTCGCAATGCCGCTTCACGTCTCCAGTTACCACTCCAGTATATTTAACTCACAGTCGATCACTTCGTGCGAGTGAGAGGGTGCTGTTGTGGTGCCAGTGGTCTTATACGGGCATGTGCCTGTGTGCACGTGTCTGTGTGTGCCTGTGTGCGCGTGGTTGTGTGTGCCTGTGTGCACGTGTCTGTGTGTGCCTGTGTGCACGTGGTTGTATGTGCCTGTGTGCATGTGGTTGTGTGTGCCTGTGTGCACGTGTCTGTGTGTGCCTGTGTGCACGTGTCTGTGTGTCCCTGTGTGCACGTGTCTGTGTGTGCCTGTGTGCACGTGTCTGTGTGTGCCTGTGTGCGCGTGGTTGTGTGTGCCTGTGTGCACGTGTCTGTGTGTGCCTGTGTGCACGTGGTTGTATGTGCCTGTGTGCATGTGGTTGTGTGTGTCTGTGTGCACGTGTCTGTGTGTGCCTGTGTGCGCATGTCTGTGTGTGCCTGTGTGCATGTGGTTGTGTGTGTCTGTGTGCACGTGTCTGTGTGTGCCTGTGTGCACGTGGTTGTGTGTGCCTGTGTGCACGTGTCTGTGTGTGCCTGTGTGCGCGTGGTTGTGTGTGCCTGTGTGCACGTGTCTGTGTGTGCCTGTGTGCACGTGTCTGTGTGTGCCTGTGTGCGCGTGTCTGTGTGTGCCTATGTGCGCGTGTCTGTGTGTGCCTGTGTGCACGTGTCTGTGTGTGCCTGTGTGCGCGTGTCTGTGTGTGCCTGTGTGCGCGTGTCTGTGTGTGCCTGTGTGCGCGTGTCTGTGTGTGTCTGTGTGCACGTGGTTGTGTGTCCCTGTGTGCACGTGGTTTTGTGTGCCTGCCCGTGTGCGTGAGAGAGACGCTTTGCACGTGTGTGATGATGATACATCCGCGCGTATGGATGTGTGTATGCGTGTGCACGTGTGTAGGCATGTGTGGGGCACGTGTGTGCGTTTGTTTGTTGTGTTTTATGTGCATCCAAGTGTGCATTTGGTTTGTATGTGTGCGTGGGGTTGTGTACGTGTGTATGTGTGCATGTGTGTACTTGAGGTTGTTTGAACGCATGCCTGTGCTTGTGAGTCTGTCTGTGTGTGTGGCTATGTCCTTTTGTGCGGGTGTGTTGGCATGTGAATCTGTGTGTGGTTGGGTGTGCGCATGTGTGTGTGTGTATGTGTGGGGGCAACGAACCTGGTCACCCGACTTCAATTCCCGCCCACAGCTAACACCAGCGACGGTTATCTGAACCGGTCCTGGGCCTCAAATGAGTACCTGGTGCGGTGTGTAAACATCGCCACTGGGGAGACAAAGGCGGTCGTGCGTGGTGCTGGCCACCCACCCCCTCGTGTGCCGTGCCGGCCTTCATAGGTGCTACTCGATAACAGCACTTGCCCCTACTGTCTACTTAAGGCTAAACGGGGGATCTTTGTCTTTGTAAGAGGTGGTCACGAAATCTCTGTGCGTGTGTGGTTGCGGGTACAGTACTCACACACGTGTGCATGGTGTGTGTGTGTGGCTGTGTTCATGGTGTGTGTGTGCATGGGGTGTGTGTGGTGTGTGTGTGTGTGGCTGTGTTCATGGTGTGTGTGTGCATGGGGTGTGTGTGGTGTGTGTGTGTGGCTGTGTTCATGGTGTGTGTGTGTGCATGGTGTGTGTGTGGTGTGTGGTGTGTGTGGCTGTGGCTGTGTTCATGGTGTGTGTGTGTGGTGTGTGTGTGTGTGTGGCTGTGTGCATGGTGTGTGTGTGTGTGGCTGTGTTCATGGTGTGTGTGTATGCATGGTGTGTGTGTGGCTGTGTTCATGGTGTGTGTGTGCATGGGGTGTGTGTGGTGTGTGTGTGGCTGTGTTCATGGTGTGTGTGTGCATGGTGTGTGGTGTGTGTGGCTGTGGCTGTGTTCATGGTGTGTGTGTGTGGTGTGTGTGTGTGTGTGGCTGTGTGCATGGTGTGTGTGTGTGTGGTGTGTGTGTGGCTGTGTTCATGGTGTGTGTGTGTGCATGGTGTGTGTGTGGCTGTGTGCATGGTGTGTGTGTGTGCATGGTGTGTGTGTGGCTGTGTGCATGGTGTGTGTGTGTGTGCATGGTGTGTGTGGCTGTGTGTGTGCATAGTGTGTGTGTGTGTCTGTGTGTGTGGTTGTGTGTGTGCATGGTGTGTGTGTGTGGCTGTGTGTGTGTGCATGGTGTGTGTGTGTGGCTGTGTGTGCATGGTGTGTGTGTGTGTGGCTGTGTGTGTGCATGGTGTGTGTGTGTGGCTGTGTGTGTGTGTGTGTGGCTGTGTGTGTGCATGGTGTGTGTGTGTGGCTGTCTGTGTATGTGGCTATGTCTGTGTGTGTGTGTGCATGGTGTGTGTGTGTGGTTGTGTGTGTGTGTGTGTGCATGGTGTGTGTGTGTGTCTGTGTGTGTGGTTGTGTGTGTGTGCATGGTGTGTGTGTGTGGTTGTGTGTGTGTGTGCATGGTGTGTGTGTGTGTGGCTGTGTGTGTATGTGGCTGTGTGAGTGTGTGTGTGGGGTGCGGTTTGGCTGCGCGCCAGCGTGCCGAGGTTCAAGCTCCCGACCTTGACACGAGCTGCTGCAGAGCGAGCCGGGGGGTGGGGGGGGTGCAGGGTGGGTCCGCACTCACTTCCCGGGGCTGCGGTCCCGGGGTTGACGGTGTGAGGATGTGCGTCTTAATTAAATTAAAACGAGCACGAGGTTAGGCACAGGCGACGATGCAAACTCCGGGGAGCATTGTGAAGAGCACAATTGTAAAGAGAGCAAGAGTGCTCGCTGCAAGCAGACACGATTTCTCGTCAATGGCACACGTTCAGCATAATCGCGCTGTGTATTATATAATGTAAAGCCACTCGCGTAATGTCGTGCTTGTGTGATTGCTCGTGTCTTCGTGTTTGATTGTGTCTGACAAAACAACCCATGGCGCTCGAGAGTAACAGCTGTGGCGTGTTGTGTCGCAGTGGTCAGTCGGCTCCCCTCTCGGTGCGCTCACATCAACCGGAGGTGGCAAATGGGGGGCTCAATTCTGTCAGGAGGGGCTGCTAACCAACCCCCTAACACCTTAAACGAAGATACCGAACAATCATAAGAATAAAATTAAAATGGGCACTAAGTACCCCAAGGCTTCGGAATGGCTATCTTTGTCAACAATATTATAATTGACGAGAAACTCGTGTGTGCGGTGCTGCGTGTGTCTGTGGATGTTTGTGACATTCACACAAGTTTAGAGACCAATTCCCATGCCGGCAACTATTGCTTGTGGTTTTTTTTTTTGGTGAAAATGTGACTCACTCACAAAGACAAGAAAATAAATCGGTTAGCTCATACATTTTGACCAATATATATATATTTTTTTTAAATGACAAACTACCTTCCTGTGTTGGAATTTAATTGGAAATTTAATATTTTATTTAAGTTGTACGTGAATGGTTTATCCAAATAGGTTCCACTAAATTGGTTTATTTTCCCTTAACGTGTAAAAGGTTAATGAGCTAAATCGTCAAGGCGATGTGTTTCGGCCATTTTGCCAGGACGTGAATTGGGCCCTAATTGTGGGTTAGCTGTGCCGCCTTGCTTCTACACAAATGGTTGAGTTTACACTAAACGGCACACTCGCAACAGTTAAGCCCCTTTCATTCACCCCGCTTGTGAAACTTTTGCGGTTGGGAATACATTTCAAGGAAAATTATCGCTCCACTCAAATCGATTTTGTGAAGAGGTTTGTGCAGACTTTGGTCCATCACTCGCACTCTCACCAATCTCCCGTGTCGCCAGACAGAGCCAAACTCTGAAACAACTTGACGCGTCATCTCTCCACAATTACGCCGTGTGTTTCTAGTTTGTATTGTCTTGTAGTCATCGACCGGTTGCATAGTGCACGTGAGCCTCTCATTAATTGAGCCAATGTGGGCAGACGGATTCCCGCTTTGGTGTTGTGGTCAACATGCCCGCCGCAACACCAAGAGCGAACAACGCTCGCCCTGAGCCCCTTCGCGGTTAGGTTTTTTTAGGTAAACTCACAGCCTTATTTGTCGTGGTCGAGGTCAATCGCAGAGCACACACAGAGCGGTCACCACCACCACCGTCACAAGCGGAATGCATGTCCGGTACGATCGCCGTTGTCAGCAGAGCCAAGGGCCTCCCATGTTGCCGGGGCCGATTGCCGGCTTGGACAACGCTCGTTCAAGAGACGATGTCGCCACGCTTGCGACATGCGTCCCGCGTAACGCGGCCCTGTTCAAGTGGGAGACACAGAGGCCATGTGCGGCTGTTTAAGCGGCTCATTCTCTCGTCGGAGGTTTGGCGACCCTCCATGAATCGTGTCGTAGTCTTCGTCGTTGTCATGTAAACGACGCGATGATTGATTCCAATTAATTGTTGTGCTCGTGATGCGTGCGTTGCATCACGCGTGTGAGAATCTACGGTTCGCAACGTATGCAAATTGTATGCACACATCTATTTTATTATACTATATTTATATTTTGCATATATAGTACACAGATTTATTCATATTTTATTACAGCATATATCCAAAGAGTATTTATTGCTGTGTTTGCTCATTCATGTCTGTATTTACCCGAAACTGCACACATTTTGTTTTCATGTGAAATGCGTTTGCACAGTGTGCCAATTGTATTCAACTTCATCGATCCGAGAGCTGTTTTACGTCTGCTTTCGCCAAGTGTTTGTATTTTTTACCCAAGACTCCTCTGCAAAAGGTTATCCGTGACATTTCCCTGCCTGCGCGTGTTACGTCGGACTGTTGGAATGAGGCGGCCAAAGCTCAACGCGAAATCATCGATTCAGCGCCTCGATGGTCACGTGCCCAGTGACCCGAACAATGTGACCCAAACAAACATTCCCACAATGCACTGCGCCGAGCAACATTCTAATTCGACTTTTAATAATAAATATTTGTATTTATTTAGGAGCAGTACTTTTGATTATTAACGGGTTTGTCTGTCACTCAAAAGTTAATCTTAGGCAACTATTCATGGGACTATTTAAAACTGGTCATTCAAAGATGTTTTATTTTTATTCTCACCAGGCCCCATGGTGCTAAGCGCTGTCTCCACCCCTTAGTAACTCTCTTCTATCCGTCCTCTGCTTGCGTGCTATGAAGGAGGACATTTGCGCTGAACGTTGCTACTGATTTTATTTCTCCTCAAGGCTACAGTGGTGCTGATGGGTGTGTGGATCGTTCTTGTTGCATCACTGCCAACACAGCAGCAGCAGCAGCAGCGGCGCCACCAAGTGCCGTACGGGGTGCTTCCAGATGTCTCGTGACCCCCAATTCATTGACCCCGAACATTTGCTTCCCCTTTGCATGTCCACTTGTGTTTTGAATTAAAAAAAAACCTTTCATTTAAATAATTTTATATTAAGTAAAACTTTTTTTTGAAAACGCTTGCTCACAAGGCATTTGGAAAAACCCTGTGCAGCGTTTGATGTCACCGGGGTCACCCTCGCACCACGGCGGAGTGGAGGGAGCGGAGCAGGCGGTGGCGTCCCTGCAGCAGAGAGAGGCAGGCAGCTGCTTCTCGCTCGGTGGGACGTCTGGCCGTGAGTGAGCCGCGTGCACGCGACATTGCAATGTGGTCACCGTGCGGGCTCACGGGCACGTGTTCGCTCATGTCCGTGGCACACAGCCCGCAAGCAGATGTTGCGGTGCTTGGGTGAATCAATCGGTAAAGACATTCCAGGCAAGAGTCACTTATTTCCATACTCAAATTAGTTTTTTTTGTATGTTGAGGTGGTACTCATCTGTTCACGGTCCCTGAACATGTTTTGGATATTCCGCGTTCAAATGGCGGGGCCAAGTATTTCCATAGGACAGCCCATTGTTGACAAGTGACGGATAGATTACGGGCAGAGTGAACTCCCCAAGCAGGAACTGAGATACGAATCGTTGACATTGTATTGGGGAGTCCATGAAACTGAAGTATACTGTTTGTCGTGATGTTTGTCTGCAGCCGGTTGATGATGGCAACGATCGGGGCTATTACCGGAGATTAGGTGCGAAGGCGAAGAAAGCTGTTCACCTCGCGAATAAGTTGATGTTCAGAACAACACAGCAGTGAACATCACAAAAGTGAACAGCACAGCAGTGAACATCACAACATTGAACATCACAACAGTGAACATCACAACATTGAACATCACAACAGTGAACATCACAACATTGAACATCACAACAGTGAACATCACAACATTGAACAGCACAGCAGTGAACAACACAACATTGAACAACACAACATTGAACATCACAACATTGAATATCACAACATTGAACATCACAACATTGAACAGCACAGCAGTGAACAACACAACATTGAACATCACAACATTGAATATCACAACAGTGAATATCACAACATTGAACATCACAACATTGAACATCACAACATTGAATATCACAACATTGAACAACACAACATTGAACATCACAACATTGAATATCACAACAGTGAACATCACAACATTGAACATCACAACAGTGAACATCACAACAGTGAACAACACAACATTGAACATCACAACATTGAACATCACAACATTGAATATCACAACATTGAATATCACAACATTGAACATCACAACATTGAACATCACAACATTGAATATCACAACATTGAACATCACAACATTGAACATCACAACATTGAACATCACAACAGTGAACAACACAACATTGAATATCACAACATTGAACAACACAACATTGAATATCACAACATTGAACATCACAACATTGAACATCACAACATTGAACATCACAACATTGAACATCACAACATTGAACATCACAACAGTGAATATCACAACATTGAACATCACAACATTGAACATCACAACATTGAATATCACAACATTGAACATCACAACATTGAACAACACAACATTGAACATCACAACATTGAATATCACAACATTGAACATCACAACATTGAATATCACAACATTGAACATCACAACATTGAACATCACAACAGTGAATATCACAACATTGAACATCACAACATTGAACATCACAACATTGAATATCACAACATTGAACAACACAACATTGAACATCACAACAGTGAATATCACAACATTGAACATCACAACATTGAACATCACAACATTGAATATCACAACATTGAATATCACAACAGTGAACATCACAGCAGTGAACCTATCTCACGGCACACGGTCTGGTGACGTGTCCTTGAGTGTGCTGGTGTGGCCAATGACAGTGGCAAATATCTGAACCCTATCATGGGCCTCCCCCCTAGGTCGACTCAGCCCGAAATAAATGAGCACCTTTTAGCAGACAACGGCGGGCGGGCGTAGTGTTAACCACACCACCCACACCTCCATGGGTGCGCACTAACAGCACTTGTCCCAAACAGTCTGTTGAAGCTACATGGGGGATCTTTGTATTTGGTGTGTGTGTTTGGGTGTGCAGGGGGGGGGGGTGTTAGGGACGTTGAGAGTTTCGCCAGCTGCAAGGAGCCCTAATCCCCTCCGCGGAGAGTATTGCTTACGCCGAGCTGCGCGCCATAGGTAGTAGTGGTATTGTTACTAGTAGTGGTAGTATTAGATTTGAAGCTTTCGTGACTGCAAGGATTCATACTCTTGGTTCTTTTGGTGAAGTCACGTAGGTAAAAAATGAAATAAAAATTAATAAAAAATAAAATAATTTTAATTTCATTTTTTACCTACGTGACTTTACCGAAAGAACTAAGAGTATACAGTGGTAGTATTGTTGTTGTTATTTTTAAAGCGAGGCGGCGCTGGAAGAACCGCCGGACCCCGGTCAGGCCTCATAATGAGGGCGCTTTCAGGGAGCGGCTGCCCGATTTTTGCTTTTTTCACGAGAGCACTTCTCTGTGCACCGAGGCACCAAGGGGGGCCTTTTCCATCACGGCAGCGAAATCTTCTCCCGGGTGCCACCTCTTTCCTCTTTCCTGCCATTGCATCTTCCTGTCATTATATCTTCCTCCCTGCGCAGTGTTGTTGTTGTTGTGTGTGTTGTTGTGTTGTTGTTGTGTGTTTGTGTGTGCAGGCACGCCGACTCGACGGAGGCCGGCCGGCCGTTTAAAATAATAGTCGCGTGTTTAAATGTATTTATTAATTACGTTGTATTTGGTGTGGGTTTTCGGCGAGGGGGGAGGGGTATAAATAAATAAATACTCGCATAAATACAACGGTGGGAACAAAGCGAGGTCGACTGACCTAATTTTTAAGCGCGCTCTCTCTCTCTTTGAGACCGGATTGTTTACCAAAACACGAAAGCGCCTCCTTCGTTTTCTGGGTTTGGTCTCGAGACGTGACCTCACCGCCCTGCCTGGTGCTCCCCCCACCCCGAGATTCGACCAAGCCGCAGACGCTCCTGTGAAGCCGATTGCCAGCGAGTCGCCTGCATCGGGGCTCTCTGCGCCCGCGTCTCGCTCTCTCCACGTGCGCCCCGTGCCCTCGCTTCGCTTGTGGCGACGGAGGAGGCTGACGCGAGAGATGCGCCGGAGTGAACGTCTCTGTGTGGGGCGCCGCGGTGGCGAGATGTTAACTCCCTCGCCTAGTGCGCAGGAGGTCGTGGGTTCGACCCCGACACTGATGCCTGTATCTGTGGAGTTTGCGTGTCTCTCTCCACGTGGTCGCGTGGTTTTTTTTTTTTCTCCAGGCCCTCCGGTTTTTCCCTCCACATTTGGAATCAACATCACGCGTTCGGAGTATTTGTCTGCGACACATATCCACGTGATAAGCTACTTTGATGAGCTACCCTTTGTGGGCAGGTCACTTCTGAATAAGAGCTATGTAGCTCCGTGGGTTTTACCTGCTAGAATAAAACTGGTTTAAATAAAACTATGTTTATTCTAGTTTCTATGTGTGCGCGTGTGTTCGTGCCCAAACTGCTATGCAAGAAAGAGTGAGTGGAACTTAGTCGAGGGTAGGCGTAAACCCCACCCCCCCTCCCAGAGATGATACTCGCCTGGCGGGGCTGTGTGTCCGGAGCTGTAGGACACAAACCATCAGCATCCTCCATGGAGAAATTGTTGCTCCTGGATCAACGTCCCAAGCGTTATCGAGAGCACCACTTAAAGATAATTACAAAGATCCCCTCTATAGCCTTGAACAGACGGTTGGGGACATTGCTGTTAGTGAGCATCTGTTAAGGCCGGAACAGCACACAAGGGGGTAGTGGCCAGCACCACCTCGGGGAGCCCCAGGACCAGTTCAAATATTTGACACTTTTATTGGTCGTAAGCGGTAATCGAACTCGGCGCGTTGGGTTCATGGCACAGTGCGCTAACCGCTGCACCACCGTTCCCTCCCAAACAGACGGGCAGATGGACACATCGATAGAGCTCATGCGGTCATGCTTCAAGCCCAAGCCACGATACAAGTAAAGTACTCTCTAAGCAATCGTAGGTAATGAAAAATGTCAGACAGAAGATGCTACTACAACGGCAGTAAGGTTATCTCCGGACTTTTCAACGGCCAATCATTAGACCTTTTTTTTCCTGAAAGTCAACGCGCCAGCTTCCTGGGGGGTTGTTTAACACGTGGCAGGCTTTCGCGACCATTATCATCCATAATAAAGTTTTTTTGGGGGTTAGATCGCGTAAATATATAAATGTGTCGTTAAAACCCGCCACCACCCGACACGGCCAGCTAGTAAGGGTTTGCCACGTAAACAGAACGTGGCCAATTCGTCACTAGTACAGCACTAACCGGTGTGTTGGAGTGCCAAGCCACAACATTTACAAACTGAGTACGACGTTTCGCCACTAATTACAACTAGCTTCATCAGGCAACAGCCAGATTTGTGGAGAAGTCCTCCTGTTTCGAAAAAACCTTGTTGGGGTTTACTGCCCAGGTGAATTTTGTTAGCTCCGGTGATGCCACACCAGTGTGGTGATTTACGCTCCTTTCCATGCGATGCCAGCCAATGCAGTTACTTCACTAGGCGCGCTCCTGAAAGTCAGTTGAAAGTCTCTTCCGCACTGAAGCGTCAAGCACAGCCCCGAAAGAGACGTTGCCCACCCTCCAGGGGAAGGTGCCAAACGCGCGCTCCTGGAATTGAGGGCAACCCCATGATTCCAGTTTATTGACAAGTGTACTCGATACATCACCAGCCTCTCTGTGTGCTGTGAATAAGGGCCATTAGCGAAAACGTCACATATGATATACTTTGCCCCTTTTAAGGCCACAGTGTTATTGATGAATGCGTTGAGTTGTTTGTTTGTTGGTGATGTTGTTATCTGTGCTTGTGCATCACTGCCAGCGCAGCATCGCCAAATAATTTGTGTATTCACAAGGATTTGGCACTGACTGACGGCCACATCCAAACACATAAACTGACCTGAATTAAAAATCTGAATTAACGACTTCAGGGTTAGAGCTCTCCGTGGCAGCACGGGATGGGGTGGAATGATGGCTCATTTATTCGGCTCGTAACGATGAATCAATTCAGCGACACGAAATTAATTCTCACGCTCATGACGCGCGCACCAAATCGTGCTCGCGAGAATGGATTATTTATGATTTGGGGACCGTCTTGTGAACCGGAAAAAAATCTGGCAGGAGAATCGCTTAAAGGTCGTTAATGACCTCCAGACATTCAAGGGAACGAACGACGCTAGTGTTTGTGATCCGTCCACGTGAACCCTCGCAGCTACTCAAGAGTCGATTCACCACACCAACACCACCACCACAACACCACAACAACACCACCACAACAACACCAACACCACCACACCAACACCACCACCACACCAACACCACCAGAACAACACCACAACACCAACACCACCACACCAACACAACAACACCACCACAACAACACCACAACAACACCACCACAACAACACCACAACACCACCACAACAACACCACAGCAACACCACCACAACAACACCACCACACCAACACCACCACACCAACACCACCACCACAACAACACCACAACAACACCACAACAACACCACAACAACACCACACACCACCACAACAACACCACAACACCACTACAACAACACAAACACCACCACACCAACACCACCAACACCACCACACCAACACCACCACACCAACACTACCACACCAACACCACCACAACACCACCACACCAACACCACCACACCAACACCACCACACCAACTCTCGAATCGTCGCCGTGAATCGTTCACTTAAACACGAGGGCGTCAGTCGGCAATCCCACGGGGTCACATTGTTCCACTGAGTCACATATTCTGGTGCCCTCCTCTCTCTCTACTCTCTCTACTCTCTCTAATCGTTCTACTCTCTCTCTCTCTACTCTCTCTACTCTTCGTAAAGAAGTTGCAAACGAGTCACGAACCGCGCAGTCGCCTATGGCTTCAGAGGCGATGGACCCGTGACGGGGGAGCGGGAAGGCAGCCAGATCCGGCGCTCACTATCGGCCAAGCTCAGTGGCGCTACCCCGGGGGTTGAACTTCAATGCGCACCACGGGCTCGGTGATCGCCATCGCTCTGTGTGCTACGTCGGCTGAAATCGAATCGCGTGTGCTCGCCCAGGCGAAGTGTCACCATTCAAGCAGGTCCGGTCACGGTATGAAGTTTGGACTGTACGACTTGTTTCTCCAACACACCGAGAATAACAGGCCGATCTCTCTTACGTCTCTGCAGAGATTATATTGAGCGATACGCGCAAAGAGGTGCTGTGAATGTTCAATCGCTCTGAGCCTTTACACGTTTTTCCAAACCACCAGTTCAGAAGAACTGCACTGCGGTCATTTTGTCTACCAACACCATCAAGTAATGGAGAAAGTGTGTTTGTATTTTTGTCTTGGAGCCTGCGCTGATGTTTCTCTTGTGACGAGGTTCATCACCATATTCATAATCAACGTTTTTGGGCTTATCATCACCATAGTCTAATCTCTAGATATTTGGTACCGTTCGTAATCTATTAAACAGCGTTCTTGACTAAGGTGGTGTTCTTATAGAATGGGGTGAGTCGCTGTGCTCGCGCCCTGCTGCCGATGCAGTCCCCTTCATTATGTTTCACGTCCTCGGTTGCTTGCGGTATCGTCGCTTGTGCGTTCTGTCGTTGCAAATCTCGAGCATTGCGTGAACGAACAAAACGCGCATCGGCTTTCACGATCATTTATTTTATTTCTACAACAAATTCAACGGGCCCTAGAGGGCGACCGCAGTGGAGATGGAGCGATGAGAGGAGTTCGTGTGCAGGAGTGGCTTGGATGGCGACGATGTGAGGGAGGGAGGGAGGGAGGGGGGAAGAGGAATCGGGGGCTCCATCTAGCAGTGGATAGACAAAAGCTCCTGATGATGATGATGATGGCAATGCGTCGAGCAAGGCACCGCTAATCTACGGGTCCCCCGCCGAAAATCCCACGAGTCCACTCCGCGGGGCTAAATCGGGGTTCACGCGCGGCGATTTTATTCCTAGAATTTATATGAAGACGTCAACATGTTTTCGTGCAAGAAAAAAGGAGCAAAATACAAATAGCCACGAATAGACAGGAACGCCCTTTTCGGAACACAATGTGGTGCGCGGTGGAGGTTGGCGTTGAAGGCCGGCGACCCACGAAGACGGAACACCCTGGCATTGTCGCCGGCCTCTGCGCCTCGTGTGTGTGTTAGTGAACTCTGCTGCACGACAACAACAACAACAACCATCATGATCATGACAAACAAGCTGGTAAGCCGCTCTGCTCATGAAGCCTCCAGTTTTGTGACTGAACGTGGACATCAAGTCAGACGTGGCAACACGCTAAGCGCGCGTACGCGTGTTAAGGCACTGTATGGAGGCCGTTGCAAATCTTGCACGGAAGCCACAGCGGGTGAAGGGCATTGGTGCTGGTGAGCTGTGCCGAGTTGTCTCGAGATGGGGTTGGGGTTAAGGGTTAGGGCGAGATGCGTAGTATGGGTTGCGCTGCCAAGGATTTGGGGGGGGGGGGGAATTTGTAGTTTTCACGTGCAATGTCCTCAGACGAGTGGAGGGACAGACTTCATCATAGATCGCGGGAAATAAGTAGCCAAGCGGCTTCCTTCACAACAACACCAAAACAAGCACAGCAGCAGCAGCTGAGAGTGGAGGAGTGAGGGTGAGGAGGAGTGAGGGTGAGGAGGAGTGAGGAGGAGTGAGGATGAGTGAGGATGAGGAGGAGTGAGGAGGAGGAGGCGGTGGGGTAATCCTGCGAAGCGCTCTCCCCGCTCGGAGCGCCACAGACACGGGGGGTCCGCCGTAGCCGGGCCTGTGACGGCCACGTGCATAATTGAAGCGTCTCTTGGGGGTGGCGGTGTGTTTCTTCTTTAATATGAAGTCTGGCACCGGGCGGGATGGGAGCCGGGGAGTCGTCCCCCTCCCTCCACGCAGCGTGACCCCCGCCGACCCCCCCTCGTCTCCAGCATCGCTTTCATTAAAAGCTCACGAGAGACACAAACTTGGGGGAAGGTTTGATATTGTTGCACTAATACCCACTTTAAAAAACTACGGATTTCCCCAGGGCAAATTCTCTTTCACCATCTGATATAAATGTATATTAAAAATACCCTCCCAGCCGCCCTCCAGCTCCCCCTCTCACCACCAATTCCATCATGAATGATGCCTGGTGTAGAATCATGGTGTAGAATCATGGTGTAGAATCATGGTATAGAATCCTGGTGTAGAATCTGCAGACATCGTGTGAGCTGGTGAACCTATTGAGCCCTCATTGAGGCCGTCGTGGCCCACGAAAGCGGTGGAGTGACCATCACCACGCCCGGCTGCCTTTGTCTTCCCAGTGCTGAAGTATACACACCAAATCGGGTGCTTGTATTTAATGTTGAGTTGACCTAGGGTACGTCCAGCACAAGTTCAGATGCAACTTGCACTTGATGTCAGGAATTAGAATCGAGGTCGGCGATGGGATTGTGACGTTCTGCGTCAACCAATGAATAAAGACAAATATCCCCCGTGTAGCCTTGACAGACTTGGGGTAAGTGCTGTTAGCGAGTAGCAGCTCCCATGAAGGCCGGGACGGCACACGACGGAGTGGGTGACCAGCACCACGCCCGGCCACCACACACACACACACAGACATTTACTCAGCGTACACAATTGTGAACAATTGTCTCACTGTAGCACCGAGTCAATCTCATGTCAATGACACATCGGGCAACCCAGTACCTCCACTCACCGTGGTCTGGCGCCATAGCTCTAATAGATATATATGATGTCCCTCTTTCCTTGGTCATCGTGAGCTTAACGGGATGCCTGCGATGCCGTAGAACGAGTGATGACTTGCCGCCTGGCTCCTGTCTCACTCGTCCTACCGCCGAGGTCCGTGCGCTGTGCGTGGCACAGCTGTTCAGCTCATTAGCGCCCAGCGTCACTCCGTGCCTCGTTAATGCCACAACCGTGCTGCTCTGCGTGTGTGCGTACTCTCCGTACTGATGCGTTTAAAATTCAAATCGCGTGTTGTAGTTTTGCATCGCGCCAATGCCGATGATCTTCTGTTTCTTGTGCTGTTATTTTTTTTATGAAATAGATCTGTCTCTCTCTCTCTCGTGTGGTCTTCATTGGCCTCTGAATAAATAGCCATTGCTCTGTCTGATAACCTTCTTCGAGTGTGTTGTGTTCTGTCTGTCTTACTCTCACATCTCGTCGCCTCTTAGAAAATACAGGGGGGGGGGTAGTCGCGTGGCGCGGGGGTCAGGGCACCGAGCCGCCAAGACTGAGAGACTGAGTTCCAACCCGGGTTTCAGCCGCGCATGGTGAAGCCAGATTCTCAAGTTTGATGGTCCCAGCCTGGCCACCAATAGCCGGACAAAAAAAATGAAAACGGCTGTTTACATGGTGTTTGGCGTTTTTACTTAATTCTGTCAAATTCAAACGGTGATACGTACAAAGTGAAAACAGTTAGGTTTAACTCTGCCATGCGACAAACATCTCAACAGCGTGGATCATGGCAAAGTAGAGCAGACCAAGGGTGGGTGAAAGAGTCGGAGTGAGAGAGTTTACCAGATAAGGACTTGGGTCTACATGGGCTCTTTAAGAAGGTCGCCCTGGTCAAAGAGGTCACTTGCAATTGTCTCGGAACTCTCGCTGCGAGTCTCCCTTCCACGGGGGCATTCCGCAGCACGCGGTGACGAGAGAATTCCGAACTCGCACCCCAACGTGGCAATGAAACGTTGCAAAGAAAGGCACAGGCAAGCACAAAACAGCGTTCAGTGAAAATCCTCTCCAACTAAAGCGGGGATTGTTTCTTCCCTTTGCCTCCCTTCCCCCAGTTTCCTGCCCCCTCCCCCCATCCCCCACTCGTGCTCCTGGCCCCGAGCGCCGCCGGGCTGTCAGCGGTAACGGATGACGCGCGGCCCGTGTGGCTGTGAGGGACACGGGGCCCAAGACACGGCGGCCCGAGTCGCTCACCTCCAGCGTATGGCTTCGCTCTCACGGGGAGCGGGCATCTGCCGCCACGCCGCCTTGCACGCACCCCCCCCCCTCTCTCTCTTTGTGTGCATCCGTGTGCTCGTTCGTAGCTGCATGGCTGAACATACGCGACGATTGCATTCGACGATGCCAAAGCCCCCACAAGTCACGGAGGCTGCGTGCGTTTCGGTCTCGACGTTGTGTATTCACGCACGCGCGCAGAGGCAAAGCTGCCCCGTAGCTGTTGGGGCAAGTGCTGTTCACGAGCTCATAGGAAGGCCGGCACGGCACACGAGGAGGTGGGTGGCCAGTACCACCCACGGCCGCCTTTGTTTTCCCAGCGCTGATGTTTTACACATTGCACGGGGAGCTCTTTAAGGCTGAGTCGACCTACGGGATGCCCGGGATTGGTGCAAATATTCCCAAGTGTTATTGGTCATTGACACACACCCACACACACTTAAGCACACAACCACACACACACCGCACACACGTACCACACAAACACCCCCCCACCCCCCCAATTATTGTTGGTTTGGAGAGGTTTAAGTCCATCACAGGGATATTTACGAAGGCGACTACACCACGTGATGTATATGTACGCTGGTATGACAAGATTCGGGGTCGCGATTCCATTTGAAAAAAAATTCCATGATCGTTATGACAAAAAAAGCGATTATTCTATATACTGTATAGTTTGTATCCTCGTTCTGTTTCTTGCGCATGGCGATATTACCCGGAGCCCATTGACAAGGTCTAGGTGTGCTGCTCGCCACGAGGAGGGGGCTGCAAGAGAGCTCGCGGCGGCGGCGTCTCGCTGTTCCTTCCCCTCCTCCATTGCGGGAGCGCAGGCCACAGGGGGTCACTGTGCGGTCCACAGTTTGGGTTACGTGGCCACAATCGAAACCACTGTGGCTCGTGCCTTCAATGTTTCATTCGTGGAGGAAGGACAATGCGCCTGGTGACGTTCTGATGCAGTTGATGATTAATTCTTCCGAATTATGAGATGCAGTTTTGCCCCCCCCCCCCCCCGTATATCAAAGCAAAAGTCGGGGGTGCGTCTTACAGTCCGTTCAGCATGTGCGTGCGTGAGGCCAGATTCATCTATTAACATTTCACACAATTGTGTGGTGCTTATGACTTTCCGGAGCGTCACAAGCGGCCCCAGTTTAAATCCTGGTCAAGGGATGCCACAACCCATCATCCCTCATGGGTGGATAAAACGAGTACCACTTTGGAGTAAATCCAGCAGTGGTCGTTCTGAGTATAGACCCTCGCCTGCCATGATAACGTGGAATCTCCGCCACTGGCTCAAGGCTGTGCTCCAGCAGACGGACACCCACTCAGTGGCCATTTGAGCAGATCGCTGCATCGCACCGCGCAGGCGTGCGGTGGGTATCGCTTTCACGAGACTTGTATAATCCGGAGAATACGGTAATATATATCCCCCTTGCTACACGCCTTGTGGGGGTGGTTTTTTTCTTTCTTTCACATATCCCAAACGTTGTCGAGCGATACGAGGAGCGCTGACACGTTGATTATAATTCCAGCGGCCGCTTTCCCTCCCCGCGTTCCCTGCAGCCTCCCTCGCCCGTGCCCGCGAGGCGACCCATGACGAGGCTTCTCGCAGGGAGTCTTGGACTCAAGCGGAGCGTGTCCGTGTGAGCGCCAGCCAGCCGGGGGAGGGGGGCATGGGGGGAGAGAGAAGGGGAGAGGATCGGTGGAGGAGAGGGCAGTGGTGGAGGAGGAGGAGAGGGAACGGGAGAGGGTGAAGGAGAGGATGGGGGCACAGGTGGTGCATCTGCCAGTCGTTCTGGTCAGTCAACACCATAACACCCGAGTCTGTCCCGTGACCTCCTTGCCGGCAGCGAGTATTCGACACTTCACGTGGTCTCAACGTGCACCTAGCCTGGCACAAGTGCTGTGGTGACGTCACCGCCACTTAGTGACCAATGGCGGCTGTTGTTGTTGGAGAGGGTGGAGGGGGGCAGAGAGAGGAGAGGGGACGGGAGACGATGTAGGAAATCAAAGTGAAGGGGGGGGCAGAAGGGGGTGGAGAGGGAAGATTGGGATAAGAGGAGCAGAAGGTGGAGGGGGTGGCGGAGGAAATAAGGGAGAGGGTGGAGGAGAGAGGGAGGAGAGGGAGATGGTGGAGGAGAGGGAGATGATGGAGGAGAGGGAGATGGTGGAGGACAAGGTGGAGGAGAGAGGGAGGAGAGAGAGGGTGGAGGATAGGGAGGCGAAGGAGGAGAAGCAGGCTCTTGATCACGTTTGCTTGACGTGTTGTTGTTGTTTAATCACCGTGTGTTGCTTGGTGTTTTTCCACCCTGCTCGATGTTTTGCTCGCGGCCCAGGCAGGGCTCCCTTGCGAAAGCGACCTCGGTGCCGATGAGCTCTCACTTGGCGATAGATAAATTGCACGCCTGTGTGCAGGAATGTGTGTGCGAGCATGTATGCGTGAAAGTACAGAATGTACAACGTGCAGAAACGAAATGTGTTTATGCAATAACATGTGTATATGTAAATAGGTCTGTGTTTGTGTGTACGTGCCATTGTGTTTATTTATGCCTGAATGTATATATCTGCAGGCATGCATTTGTGCGTGTATATATTTGGGTGCGTCTGTGTGCATGAGCACACTTAGGGATCGAGCCCATTGACAGACGTGCGGATTACACCCAGTGACACGGCAACGATTACAGCCTCGCCCTGCCCACTCATTCAGGCAAAACAAACACAGCAACAACAACAACTCCCGGCAACAACAGGAAACAGCCGCTGCTCGCAGTACCATGCTCTTGCTTATGTCGAAGACGAAGATGAACCCCACATGGAACAAACCACCCCATTCCCACTGCGCTTCAAGCATCACCACCCGAGATTTGAAGCTGTCGTGACTGCAAGGATTCATACTCTTAGGTTTTTTCGGTAAAGTCACATAGGTAAAAAATAAATAATAAAAGTAATAGAAATATTATAATAAATCACGACGTTTCGGAGGCAACACAAGTCTCCGTCATCAGGTGGGACCGTCACAGCTAGATTTACTGTTTCAAGTGAGGCAAATTCCAAGAGACGAGCTCTTAAATACAAGTTAAGGGGGAGGGGGGAGGGGCTTATCTGAATGTGGTAGCCAATGAATGGAACGTGTTGGGGGGGGGGTGGGCGGGGCTAAAATAGAACAATAGGTGCACCTCGACTTAACCGGTGTTGGCTGACAATCCAAATACAAAAAAAGGAGAGTACTGTTAAACGCTGGGGATGTCAACACTCGGTAAAGTAGAATAGTACCTGTCAAATAAGATGGTACAAATATGTGTTGTTAAATCTGTTTTACATGGTTACTAACATATTTCCAATGATTACTCAGTTTGTACCCATCATCACGGTTGAAGTTATGTCTGTGTTTGTATATCTGGAGGGCTTCGTGTACAAACCTTTGATGGTAGCCAGAAGGTTTGCAGAGCACCTTGTTCTCGGAAGAGACAATATCATGAGAGCCCACGGCGTTGTGGCCGTGGCAACTTTCGAGACGGCGAGTGAAGAAGCGCGGGGCGCCATGTCACCTCCGAAATGCCGAAGTCTCGATCCCATGGCCCTGCTTCTAGTCGCCGCTGAGTTTGCCAACTCCGAGTTCCACCCGAGCCAGGAGGGTGGCGGCGTGACGGTGAGAGGGCTCCAGTCGTCGCTTGAGACGCGATGAGTCGTTCCAGTCGACGGCAGCCCGTGGAGTTGGAACCCTTCGTGCTGTCGATGTCTCGGAGTCGATCTCTTCTTAGTCGTCCACAGCAGCCAAGCGTTGAGTCGCACACTCTGGAAGTAGCGCATGTGGATTATTACATCCATCTGTGTAGAGCTTTTGAGTGTTGCTCCCGAGTTTTCTCCGAGTACTCCGACGTGAAACCGAACACTCATTTATGGAATTGATGAACCACCACGATGCAGGACGCTCCTCAAAAGAGTCTTGAGACTCCTCGAGGCTTTTCCGGCTGAATAAAGGATTTTTAACAAGTAGTAGTCGGATGCTTTCACGACCAATACTATCCATGATAATACTTTTTTTTCGTCGGGTTATATCGCGTAGAAATTATAAAACGTGTCGTTAAACCAGCCACCACACGACACAGGCGATCAGCAAAATGTGTGTCACGTAAACACCACGTGCCAATCGATTACTGCTTAAAACACACGGGCGCGTTGGAGACTGAACCCAACAACATTTCCAGGTGAATTGTGAACGACGAACAGAGGATGGCGTCCCTCTTGCAGGCGCGCAGATCTCCGAGCACGTTGGCGTGAGAATGTTTGAAGGGGGGATGCTTCGTGTGCCGAGCGCTCCTCTGGCCTTCTGAGCCGCGCGCCCAAGCAGAGAGAAATCAGCTGCGCCGCCATCCGATTTCACAACTTCCCACAGCCGTGCAGGTTTGGCGTAACAGCAGGCGTGTGCGTGTGTGTAATGTCACACCACGCGGACTTACTGTGATTCGGATCTGGTGTGTGAACCGGCGTGCAAGGGAGAGCGAGCGAACGTGTCGAGGGCCACGGGTCCCGCTGAGTCCGATCGTCGTCGACGGTGGCAGATGACGTCTCGTGCTTGCTGGCGAAGGGGGCGGCGATGCTTTACGCACATCCGTGGCTTGGCGTCGCACGTGGCCGTTGGAGGCGAGATCGTTTTAAGATCGTTTCGAGATCGTTTTCGAGATCGTTTCGCCGCACTTCCAACGTTAGAGGCTGTCCATCAGTCGAGATTGAAAACTAAATTTTTAAGGACTGATTTGTTGTGTTTAGTTTAGTTGTCCTTCCCCCCCGCCCGCCCGCGCCTCCGATTAGTACGTTTGGCTACGTACGGTGCAAAAGAAGTTCAACGTGCGTACGCCCCGCGGCGAGCGTAATGCGCGCGTCGTTTGCTAAAAGAATGCGCCGGAGTCGTCGGGTTTTCGCGCGTGCGTCTGACTTCGGCGAAATTGCAACTCTGAGCATTTAAACAAAATAAATGTTACATGGGGTTGACTGCCGCGCAGTAAATATGTATCTCCGATGCAAGGGTGTGGGGAGAAACGCGCGCCCCCTCGTGTGTGGATAAGGAAAGGTCATTCGAATGTGTCTAAGGAGTAGTTCCATGATTCCCGCTTCCCCGAGCTGCTGTTCTCTCACGCGCGGTGTGAGTCACTGCTCCGCGGGAATTCCAAGTGGATTGTTCAATTCACGACAAAGCGGTGCCTCGAGACACAATTGAAAAAAAAAACATTTCAGAAAACAAGACAAAGTACCCACGCGTCCCCATCATCAACAGTGGGCAGAGTCGCCGGCGTGATTTGGCGGCGCTAAGCTCGAGCAAACCAAGCAAAGGTTCAGGGCCCCAAGCAGACGAAGGGGCCACGGATTCACGCGAACTCTGTGGGTGCAGCAATTATCAGCTTAAATTAAATTTTTTATAAACATAACAAGCTGAATAACTTAAAAGGCAAATTCATCTCACTCGTCTCTATCTCCTGTGCATATCTCTGCTCTTATCTCTCGAGATCGTTATCTCTCCTGTCATCTCTCTGGGATTTTTAACAGAGAAGGGAGGGGTGGGCCAAAGAAAACGTCTGGCGAGCCCCCCCCCCCCCCCCCCCCCCCGATGTGCCCCTCGCCTGCCACCAGGGTGACACATTTCGACCGATTCGTCAAGATGGGAATGTGTGTCCCGTGCTGGTCTCAAGGACACCTGCCCTCAGGAGTAACCCTGCCAGGGCTGCAATGACTTCTGCAGAGAGGGACCGTCACAGGAGCCAGCCAGCCCGTTCCATACCCAGTGCAACCCTAAACAGATAAGCGGCGAAGTGGCCTGACTCAGCGGAAACACCGTCGTGGCGATGGTAAAAGATTGGCGCAGCGTTTGATGGAGTTTTTCTCTCTCTCCCTCTCCCACTTTTTTGAAATAAAAATACAGCTACGTCCTTGAGCAAAGCTCACAACTATAGCCATACCCTCGCAGAGTGACAACTCCTATCAACCTCATGCTGCATGGGAACGTTTGATATGAGAGGCGACGGCATTGCACAGCGGTACCAGTAGCAGCAAGAAGCGTCTTGGTTCGATTCCCGGCTCGGCTGCCTTTCTGTGCGCGGTTTGTTTGTTCTCTCCTTTTTTTACGCGATCTCAAACAAACCTCTGTTATGGATTCTCTCCTCCTGCTCCGCGTGGGCTTCCTCCCATAGATAAAGCAAACCATAACACGAAGCTGGCATTGTCCACTTCGCAGGACCCTTCCGGAAAATAGTCTTGAGGCTTTACTGGGATGAACAAGTGTAAAATAATAATACTACATGTGATGTACGTATACAACTCAATGGGTAAAATATATTTATTTAAATATCAAGGATGGATGGTACAAATTCGACGGTGTAAACGCATTGCACTTGGACTGGTCTGTTACAGACAGCCACCACATCCATGATCGATCCACTGCTGGATGAACGTCCCCCCCCCCCCACCAAGCCGTCGGCATCTCTCATGGTCCTGCAAAAAAATCTACGTGGTTCCCGCTCACGAGATGATTTTGTCACTCCATCTCCGCGTGTGGATGTCCTTGCTATTAATTCACCGCTGTCTTCTCTTCATCACTAAACTATCTAGTAATTGCTTTCATTTGCACATGTCTCACACTATACCCTTCCCTTAACTGCCCTGGAGCCTTCTAACACATTATTTCCACGCATCTGCTCAGTTGCGCAGTGTTTCTAGTTACGGTCACGTTCAGACAATTCTATTATTTAATGTGGGTGGAGCAGTGGAAGCAGTGGTCAGCACACTGCACTGTAAAGCCAGCGACCCAATTCACATTCCCAGCCACGGCCCACATCAGTGGCGAGTGACCCGTCTAGGTGGCACCCACATGTGACCAGCTTGGTGAAGTATGGTCAAACAACATTCGTGACCGATATGGCGTGGGCAGCCATTCAACCAGCAGCGGTTAGACAAAGGGATGCGAGTTATCAACAACAGTACGTTAATATTCCGTGATTGTAAATCCAAACTTGATCATTGCGACGAACTATAAACCATGTAAACATTATTTTTTTTACCAGGTAGGGCCCACTGAGCTATGTAGCACTTGTTCAGAAGCGACCCGGCCACAAATGATAGCTCAACCAAGTTGGCTTGTCACGTGCAAATGTCTAGCTAGCCAAATGCTCGAAACGCGTGGTTTTAAATGTGGAGGGGAAAATCGAAGGACCCGGAGAAAACTCCACGCGAGCACGGGGAGAACATGCACACTTCAAATAGACAGCAGGCGTCAGGGTCGGGATCGAACCCAGGACCTTCTACATATCAGGCGAGGTGGTTGATATCTCGCCACCGTGGCGCCCTTGTGTGTGTGCGCGCGCGTGTGTGCGTGTGTGTGTATGCGAGTGTGTGTGCGTGTGTGTGTGCGTGCGTGCCAATGTGAACAGATGGGTTCGGAGGCAGACAATTACTATATCCACACACAGCCTCCCGCGTATCCCCCGTAGCCCTGGGTGCAGGTCACATGAACAGTGGCTCTCTGCTCAGGCGGAGGAGCTCTCCGCGCATGCTGCTGCCAATGCTTTCATCAACGTGAGTGCCTCAAGGTGCACATGGCCTGGCACAAGCGTCGTGGTGACGTCACCGCCACTTAGTGGCGAATGGCGGTTGTTGTTGTTGTGCGCCTTGTGTACACGCCGATCTGCCTATCCAGTTCAGGGCGTGGATGCCGGTAATGTGCGGTTTGGTAAACCGGTGTGTGTGTATGAATCTTTTGGTTTTGGGTGTTTATTAACTGATGAAGTGGGTGAGGGGAGTGTTTTTATTTGAGATGTGCGGTTAATATTCTTTGGGTCTTTCGGTAAAGTCACGTAGATAGGTTCAACGAAAATAACAAAAAGCTACGACGTTTAGATCGCAACACAAGCGGTCGTCATCAGGAACAGGGAGTTAGCCTCTAAAGTCAAACTGTTTCTAAAGGTTTGAAATGGGCGTAGCCCAAGTGTCGTCAGCATGGGCGGTACAGCTGATGTTCATGTATTGGTGGTACTCGTAGAGGGCCACGATGGCACTGGTGGTGGGTTTCCACCAATTAACGGGCTGCCAAGTAATCATTGCACCTAGCTTTACACAATCACACTGGTGACGGTGGAGGTTGCTGCTGGAGGTGATGGTAGTCGTGGGCAGTGATGGTCCTGGTGGTGGGCTTCCACCAATTTAAGGGCTGCCAGGTCTAACATGGAAACATCACAGCCAGTTACGACTTAAACTGGTTGATAACGTCCTTCCAGTGATTGCTGAGTTTGTACCCATCTTCTCGGTTGAAATTGTGTCTATGTCTCTATATATAGGGATGGCTTCATGAACGAATTTTTGTTGATAGCCAGTGGGTTTGCAAAGTACCTTCGTCTTAGAGAAATCATTTTCGTGTGAGCCCACCGCATTACACCACATTCAAACAATGATCAGCCACGGCCGAGGTATTGGTCCTACCGTGTTTCAGATCTGCCTTATGTTCACGAACACGGTCTGAGACATGTCGCTTAGTTTCTCCAATATAACTACTGCCGCAGACACAGCTTAGTTTGTAGACGCCAGGGTATTGCATGTCAGGGATCCTGTCCTTCACAGATGCGATCAGATCACGAATTTTATGAACTGTGTTAAATCGAACCTGGATCTTGTATTTGCTCATGATTTTGGAAATATTTTTGGTGAACCCTGCTATGTATGGCAAGGTGATGGTTTTGATTCGGTCCTCAGATTCCAAAGAACACAGGATGAGATGTTACTATCCTTTGTGAAAGCACTTCAAAGAGTTCATGAACAGTGAGCCTGGTGAAATTTGGAGAGCACATCGTCAGTAGTGAACCTTTGGGTCCTATCACCCCAACGGTTGGGGTGATAGCTTTACGGATTGTGCAATCCGAATATCCATTCATCTTGAGGGCTTGGTGTACGTGCGCCAGGTCACTGGCGAGGTGGTGATGGTCGGAAATACATCGAGCTCTATGGTGTCGAGTTTTGATGAGGGAATTCTTCTGGGATAGATGGTGGTGGGAGTCAGGTTTTAGGTAGGCATCCGTATGGGTGGCTTTCCTGTAGACAGAGTCCGTTGTCAATCTCCAGGAGGGGATTGACAATGGGCTCTGTGTTTTTGTTTTTGTTCGGTTTCACACCCAAACTGTGTCACTGCAGGAATCGTACCGCGTGTGAGGGCCCAGTTTGTTCATTCCTCGCGTTTGTCTCATCCATCGTACTCAGGCATGTGGCGATGCGTCGATTCATCGTTTGTCATCGATTCCCACACTCATTGTGCATGGAAGGGAGCGGGTTTGTGAGTATCGGTTGTATCACATGCACACACACGCACTACGTGACCGCTCCAGCCACGGGAATAGTTAAAGCGATGGTTGATCGCTCCGCAGTTTCTGGTTGTGCCCGGCTTCCACATTGTGCGGAGCATCCTGAGATGAAGCCGAATACAGATCTGTCTATAAACTCACATGTGTATTGCGTGGGTAACTGTTTCAGTTTGCGATAGCTAAAGCAATATCGCAATTTCTGTCCCCGCCCCATCGTAGGAATGTGGAATTTCCATCGCCGTTTCACGATCGTGAGAGAGGTGCTGTATGTATGTTGAACTTCTTTCGCATCGTACATCGCCGACCGTGCTAATCGGAGGTGCAGGGGTAAGGCAACAAACTAGAATACAAGCAGATTGGGGTGGCCATGGCCGATGATGAAAATCATGATGATCATGATGATGATCATGGTGATCATGATGATGGTGATCATGATAATGATGGTGATCATGATGATCGTAATCATGATGATGATGAACTCAGGACAGCCCAAATGGAGATGAGTGATACCGGCGCTGATTTGAACCCGGGGCGGGTCACGCCAACTTGACGTGGACTCGGGCTCGTTATTGAAGCGCACCGCGCCTCACCGCGTGCAGCAACAGCAACGAACGAAACAAATAAATAAATAAATAAAGGAGCCCACGGGAATGCAATTTGCTCGCGTTCTCACTTTCGCTGGCGCAGACGCGCGTGAACCCCGGCACCTCGCTCAACCTCCAGGAGAAGCGAGGAGGCTGCGGTGGCAGACAGCAGCCTCGAACGCTTCACATCTTTGTCAGAGCGGCGTGTCGCTAAGACCAAGAAAGTGTGTCTCAGTAATCTCGTCATATTGATCGTCGTGTTTCTGAGACAGGAGCACTACCCCCCCCCCCCGTTATTGCATCGTGGGGCCAACAGCTCAGATGCTCTTTCTCATAGAGAGCCATAGATTTACCCAACTTACATCGAGATAGATTCACGTGCGCGTATGTGATTCATAGACTTACGAATGAATTGATGCTGGAGGTATTGATGGTGATGACGGCTATTGGTAGTGCTGATGGTGGTGGTTGTTTGGTGGTGCTGATGGTGGTGGTAGTGGTTTGCTGGTGTTGATGGTTTGGTGTTGGTGCTGATGGTTGGGGAATGTTGATGGCGCATCGTGTGTCTACGCACCTGGCTGTGCTCGCCTCTATGAACGCACCCTTTGGTTTTATCGGGCATGAGCAGCAGCCAACCAGCGAGCTGGCATGAGCGATGATGCCACTGTGGTGGCGTGCGCGTCGACAATGTGCTCCTCACACACGGCGATCAATCACCGCTGCCCGACTCCCACAGCGCGCCGCAACACCACTCACACTTAAACTCCTCTCATCGAACTTCGTGTGGGCAGTGGAGTCTGATCCTGCTGTGTGTGTGTTGAACTTCTTTCGCACCGTACGTGGCCAAACTTGCTCATCGGAGATGCGGGGGAAGGACAACAAACTGAACGCACACGAAGCATCCGATTGATGCTTCGCACACCGATTGAAAGCAACGTGTCGGTTAAGCGGAAGAGGGAATGTTTTCAATCGGTGAATATTGCCTCTGCTGTGACCCGTGGACTGGAAACGTGGACACTGGCAACTACAATGGAGTTGAGAAGTACGCAGAGAACCGTGAAGCGACGCCTGCGGCGACTCGTGTTGAGAGACGGGGAGAGGAAGACATGGAGCGGAGCGCGCGCGCGAGCGTGAGACATCGCAGTGGCGGCTCATGGGAAGTAAGCGGGCTCGGGCAGAACACGAAGACTCGATGGGGCCATGAACCGACGGACCGAGGCGATGGCGGCCACGGGGAGGGATCGCAGCCGAGAGGGCAGTCGCCCCGGAGATGGAGCGATGGGATCGGATCGCGTGCACCGGCCTTGATAGGTGCTCGCCAACGGCACTTGGATGGAGCGGTGGTGCAGCGGTTAGCACGCTGCGCTATGAACCTTGCGACCCTGGCTTGATTCCCGCTCACGGCCAACACCAGTGACGATTATCTGACACCGGACCTGGGCCTCCCTTAGGTCGACTCAGCCTCAAACGAGTACCTGGTGCGACGTGGGAAACATCGCCACTAGGGAGACAAAGGCGGCCGGGCGTGGTGTTGACCACCGGACCCCCTCGTGTGCTGTGCCGGCCTTCATAGGTGCTCGCTAACAGCACTTGCCCTACAGTCTGTTAAGTCTATACGGGGGATCTTTGTCTTTGTTTTTTTTGTACGCGTGCGCCAATGTCGAAGTCTGGTGATCGTGACAGCAGTTGCAGAGTGCGACTCGCTCTGACCGCAGATTTCTCAATTAGGTCGAGGTGGCTGCATGCAATAATGCACATTCGTGTGCTCGGCCTGTGGTTAGCATTAGCAGGGAGGCGTGCTCATTGCCTTGTGCTAGAATGCATTGGGGGGTGAAGAAACCCTTCACGCTTTGTTTATACCACCGAATTTAATTTAATATTATACACAAGTGACATTTCCATGAACCCTACTTCTACACACACTGGGTTATTCTTGGAAGCCGTTTTAATTTAGCCGCCCCTGTGCCCGTGCGGCTTTTTTCGTCCCGTTTCTTGTCCTCTCTCAACAATCGTCCACCGCCCGCCCCGTGTGGCTCACGACGATGCCTCGGGTTGTTGTGTGAGCACCCCACCGCGCTCCCCACCACCCCCCCCCCCCCGTGTTTATTTGCGGCGTTAAACAAGAGCCGAGCCAGGGCGAGGGACCTAACGCCGCTATTAGCGTCGCGCGCGGGGAGGTCGGTGCGCCCTAACCGCTTGATGCAACAGCAACAACAGCGGCAACAGCAGCAACAACAGCAACAACAAAACCACGTGCGTGAGAGTTGCGCCTGGACTTCTCCGCCAAATTTTCATTCGCGGGACTCTTCTGAGAATAACCGGCAAGGTGACGTATTTTTGTCCTTCTTAGTACCCAAGGAGAGCCCGGTAAGCCTGATTATTGTTGCGCTTGGAGAAATATTTTGTCCATCCATCCGCCCGATGCCTGTTAAACAAAACAAAAAAACTGCTAAACCCCCTTGAGCCAATCTCGATAAAATCGCCACACGGCTTAGCAACACCAGTGGTGTCCCCGGATGTGTCCACAGTTTTGGGGCGATATTGGTAACAAAACACTTGCACGTCGAAACAGAGCTAACGTTGAGCTGCGCAGCAGCGTGCTTCTCTCGGGCCTGAGTGGGAACACGTGCGCGCGGGGTGCCAGTTCGCGTGCCGAGCCAAGTGGAGGCTCAGCTGAAGGCCTGGCTTGGCAGCTTGCTCGATACTGGAGCCGGACGCGACTGTGAACGCAGGCCCCTGGGAGGCCGCGTGCAGAGTGGGGCCACTGGCAGCACAGAGCTCGGGGGCTGCCCCCCCCTCACCCCCCCCCCCTCACCACCCCCCTCACCCCGACCCCCTCCCCCCGGCCTGAGTCGCGAGGCTGCGAGAATTCGTCTCAAGTCTCCGTTGCCCGTGGCCGTTTCTCGCCACCCCGTGCCCCCCACCGCTCCTTGTTCACCCGTGCTGTGCTGAGAGTGGTCGCAAGGCATCGTCTCAGCTGGCAATGCAATTGTACGTATGTGTATGTTTACGTGTGTTGAACTTATTTCGCACCGTACGCAAGCCAACTGTGGTAATCGCAGGTGCGGGGGAAGGACAATAAACTAAACCACGAGTATCGCTTTTAAGGGGAGTTCGTAAAAAAAGCCGTCTTTTGGGATGAGTCACGGACTCACGCCCACCATAGGAATATGGAATTTCCCAAACATTCGGTCCGGCAACATCACCGGAGGTGAGCGCTACCGGGACACGGCAGAGTGAGCGGGCAGACACTGACGTCGAGGCGTTCACGTCTATCCCCGCTTCACGCGTTCACGACCGCCGCCTCCGACAATCGCCTCTCCTCTTCACTAAACAAATCCCTCTCGAGGCAGCCAGACGGCTCAGGGGGATCACGGCGCGTCGGTGACACTGAGCCGACGCCCCGAGGTCCCGGCTTGAAATCTGTGCCGCAGCAGCCGCCCGTGATTAGGTCCCGCTTCTCGAGTGCGGCTCGTCTCGACGCTCTCATCCTGGTGGCCAACACGCCGCGCGGACACAAATCTCATTGAATTGCCGTTCATTGCCGAATCTGGGCTCATTTCTAGCTCTCAGAAAGTAACACGTGCCAGTGGTATTGACGTGGAGGTGAACGCGACTTTTTTTAAATCGCGTGCGGCACAGAGCGTGGACAAACAAAACCACCTCAAGCGACATTCCCGGTGAGGTCCGTGCCGTCTGCCGGCCTCATTGTCCCGCACACGGTGATGCACTGGCAACTGCGAGGCTTCCCAAATGGACACGTGTCCCGTGGGATGACGACAGTTCTCAAGAGAATTGCACAAATCCCCCCACCACCCCCCGCCCGCCTGCCTCTCTCCTTGATCACCAACCAGCTCCCTCGTCACCGCGTAACGCGGTCGCGTCTAGAGAGCGCCTCGTCAGCGCGTCACCGTCGTGCGCTGCGCGCGTGACCGGCCCCGGTGCTTGGCGCGCGCGCACCCAGAGATGCGCGTGCACGTGCGCGCCGTCCCCTCTCCGCACGAACCGCAACTCGGCTGCAGGCGAACAACAACAACAACAATCAAAGTTCATCCGCGCCACAATCCGTTGGTTCCCTCGGTGCGTCATCGCAGCGGAACTTGCGGTTGTTTTTCACTTTGTCTTCTGCTCCTCCTCCGGCTTACGGCATTGATACGGATATAGCGCAGTGTTTGATAATGAATCGTAGTTTACCAAAAATGTCCTTTATTTAACTAGGAAATCCTCACTGAGTCTCAAGGCTCTTTTTGCGAGGAGGGTCCTGCTTTGGGATGTTTGGCCGATAAAGTTAATGAGTGTTTGGGTTTTTTGTGTTAGAAAGCCAGAGATCGCAGAACTCACACAACCGTATCACATTATAAATAAATAAATACAACTTCCGTACTAACATAATTCAGTGTGAAATCATAAATTCCCTGGAGCGTAAGTTGGCTCTGGCAGATCAGTTTTAGACTGATCATAGTACAATCACAATGAAGTCACAGAAACGTTAAACATATATCGGGTGACGATTGTACGAACATATAAACTGACAAAAAATAGATGTAAAATGTAATTGCAAGTGAAGTTATTGTAAATAATCCACAGCTCGGCATCATATTTCCATTTAGATGGGGGAGAGGTTCCAAGGACTGTTTGAAGCGATGGGCGTCCAGGTGTTGGGGCATTGAGAGAGAAGGCGCGAGAACCAAGTCAGTTGTTTGTGTCGTCGCTACCATGTCACTCTCAACTCCGCTCAGCTTCCCACATTTGACGAGATCAAGCACGTTCAGAATAATTTGATCGGAGGTGCTAGCCAGGGATCGGCCCAGGTCTGGCCTGGGATCGGCCCAGGTCTGGCCCGGGATTGGCCCAGGTCTGGCCCGAGATTGGCCCAGGTCTGGCCCGGGATCGGCCCAGGTTTGGCCTGGGATCGGCCCAGGTTTGGCCTGGGATCGGCCCAGGTCTGGCACGGGATCGGCTCAGGTCTGGCCCGGGATCGGTCCAGGTCTGCATCAAGACACAGAACTTGGTCTCCACGTCCCACAGGCCTCGGGGCAGTGTGGGATGGGCCCCCTCCTCCCGGCTGGCGGTTAGCCATAAATGTGGGATCTTTAAAAAGAAGAGGTACATTTTTAACAAGCTGAACGCAGTGAGGGGTCAGGTTACACACTTGCAAGTAAAACTCGACTGCCTTTGTAATTTTCCGCCGCGTAACGCGAACGCAAGAGTCGCTGAACTCCCTGCCTGTGGGCGTCGAGGATGTGCCAAGCGATTTCTCGCCATGAGAAGGCAGGAGAGCGAGTGGGCTCATCGAAATCTGTTGTCATCTGTGCAGGGATCGCGCGTTGCCCCCTCGCGTGCGTGGGGTTTCTCCAAATGCTCCGGTTTCCTCCCGCTCGTATCTTAAAGTAAAAACCCAATGTCGCGGTGACAGGACCCTACAAAAAAAGAGTCATAGGACTTAGTGTGGCTCTTCTGGATAAATAAGTAAATTAATATTTTGGTGGGGTGAGCTCCAGGTGAACACGTGTCGCTCAGGTTTAGGGACAAGGAAGCCTCAGAGGCCCGATCCTGGGAGGGGGGCCGTGCGGCTGTTGGGTCCGCCCCCGAACCAGCAGCAGCATCAGCAGCAGCACAGCTCCCACAGGTCACGGGAACGAGGCGCGAGAGAAGAGTCGCCACCTCTGAGGTGCGCAATTCCTGGACACATCACGGGAAGAAGAAGGAATAGATCTCACAATACCGCAAGGGGGGAGGACTGCGTGTGAATTGTCAGGACAGGCTTCAAACCTAGCTGAAAGCTGGAAATGCGTGCGCACTTCAGGCGAGTCCACACCCGAGCGATCAGTTGCATGCAACTTAATTGCATGCACCTGTGTGAGCGTCTGTGTGTATTCACACATGAGCGTGCGGTGAAGTTTCACATCTGATCGTTCAGACGTGGATCTGGCTCGCGACTCACAGCGGGCACGGGGAAAGCTCCTCGGCTCGCTGCAGCTCCCCACTCCGTGGCCTCTCTGGGGCCTCCGCAGGCGACTTCGTCCATTTCTGCGGGCGCCGAGGCCCGACTCGAGTCGTGGCCCACGGTCGGAACGCTCCAAGTCGGGAGGTGGCGTGAAGTTAGAATCCGTAGCCCATCATCACTCAAGGAGTTAAGTACGCAACCAGAACAACAGTGCAGAATGTCGTGGTGACACGGAGCGGCTGGGTGAAGTGCTGGCCGTGTCACGTGTGAATCTGCGTCTCCTTCCCCTCCCATGACTCAAAATTCGCGCTTGTCCACGCGCGGCCACGCGTTCCCACCGCAGAACCGCTGAGGACACCTGTAAAGAGAGTGCGTGCGCACAGACAGAGACGCGCCGCTTACGTGCTGCGCGCGAGCCCGCGCACGTAATCCCAGTACGAGCTCAAGCAATAGTGATTACCGATGCGTGGACGCGCGTCGTGGTGTTGCACGTGTAAATATATAATAGGAGAATCTCTGTGAAAGTAGGGACGATGATACCTCTCAGGATCTCGCGGTTGTGCTGATCGGCTCCGCGATGCGTTGTCGGTTCCTGCCGCGCGTTGTTCAGCCCCACGTCTCTAGAAACGTCGTCAGACTTGAGTTCCTGGGTAAGCGCCCAGCACGTGTCGGACATCACGCCGAACATTGCGCGGTACGACCCAAGAACTAGCTGGCGGGTTTACGTCTGCATTGACAGCCGACGCTGCGGCTTTCACAGTTCGCTTTGCGTGATGGCCTCTGCGTGATGGCTATAGCCCAGAGATCGGTAAACAAAATAACAAGAAGAGTTTTTTTTATTCGGTAAAAAAAAGTGAATACGAGACATGGGGCTGAACAACGCGCGGCACGAACCGACAACGCAATGAAGTCGCTCAGCACAACCGCGAAACCCTCCGAGGTATTCTCGTCTCTACTTGTACAACGGCTGTCCTGTTGTACATGGACACGTGTCACCTATGACATGTGGGTCACGAAGCAGTGCTAGGCCGCTGGCTCCAGCCCATTGGCCACGTGGCTAGAGCGGGGTCAACGGGGTCATTGACAACGGGCCACGCTGGCAGACGATGTCCAGAAACACCGCCGGTGGCCACCTCAAGCCGGTGACCTGGGACTGGTTGAGGCAAGGCGTTGCTGCCTCAATACACGGGGGGTGGGGGGGTAGAGAGAACTCAACCGAACCCCCCCCCCCGCCCCCCGACGTTTGCTGAAACCGCAACAGTTCCAGTCAGCTTTAATTAAAGCTACAAAAAGTCTGTAACTAATTGAAGTAAAAAAGAGCATTTTCTGTGTAAAAAAAAAACCTCCCGCTTCACCTGGGCTCAATTAGCCATGCCTGGCGAGGCCGCTAATGGTTAGCGGAACACAGCGCAGGCCGCACTGTCTCCCACATGGGACTCATTCGGGCCTCACGGCGGCGCGCTCGTGGCCTTAAAATATACCCAAAGTGGAGTCACCTCCTCGACAAAGTCCAGGCAAAGTGTACGGGCAACGCTGCTCCGTCTCGATACATGTTGATACGACAAAAAACACCACTGGATTTAATCCATCATCAGCCTTATTGGCTCTCCAGACCAATGTTATCCAGCAGCAGCATTTGTTTAAGCACGCAAACTCTGGACCGATTTTGACCTACTGGGTCTCATCGGCAAATCGGGTGTGTTATGCTGCTGAGTTACCAACTATTATTGGCAGGAAGACTCCATCTTAACGACGGGGGCCCTCGTGCAGATATGAGTTTTCATCTGGAGGAAATCATCCGTGACACCTCCTGAATCGTCACAAAGCTTATCTCTTCTCTGCGAGCGACGGACAAACCCAGCCAAGGTGCACGGAGCCAGGTGCCTCGGCACGGGCAAAACCCATCGATACATCGGTCACATCGAACGCAAAAGAGCATGGCTTTTTCGAACACTCAATATTTTGAATGAAACATCATCCTTACTGCTGCGAATTCGCTGCGACTCGCATCGCAGCGGAGTTGAATCCACGGGGCGTGCCACGGCTCTGCGTGGTGGCTCCCTGACCCCGTGCGACGGCTCCCTGACCCCGTGCGGGCCGAGCCGGATCTCGCTGCGGGGCTGTCTGGGAGGGGGAGGATAGAGGAGGCTCGGGGGTGGGGCGGGTGGTGGTGACGGAGGGTCATCATTGTCATCGTCATCATTGTCTTCGTCATCGTCCATCGAGGGGCGGGCTTTGAGTCCCAGCGTCGTTGCTGTGACCGTAGCCGTCAATGGGAGGGAGGGCGCAGAGCGGGGCGACAGCCGGCTGGTAGGGGGGGAGGAAGGGGAATTGGGGGGGGGGGGGGCTCTCGTCGGCAAGTCGCGCGCGCGCGCTCCGATTCCGGCGGGGCCTCAGAACGCGACGCTGCAGCCGGCGGCGTCGCGACGCCTCGGGAGAGGCCGCGCTCCGTGCGGCCGCCGCGTGCGAGGCTGGGCACGCGCGTCAACTGCTCCGTTCCTGGAAGCCGCGGGCTTTCTTGGAAAACGAGCGCAGCGGCTAATATTAGGTTTTCTCAGTAACTTAGAAATAGTAGTCGGCCCAAACAGGATTAGACCACGGGTTCTCTGCACAAGTCTGGCTGGCAGAATTAAACAAAAAATAAAACAAAAATTCGACTCGGCTGTGGGTTAATGCCGCGGCCTTTGCGATGACATCCCTCCCTGCTCGGCCCTGCGTGGTTGGGGCTCGCGTGGCTGCCGGCGTGAGCCTGCAGTGCGAACGTTCCATGCGAAATGAAAAGCCTCTCACAAGCGGCGCGTTGGAATTACATTTGCATGCTCCTAACAACATCCGTAAAATTAATGGAACATTTAAAATTGTGCTCGGTTATAATGAGGGTGCGCGGGGTGTTTTGGGTGTTTCTTCTGTTTTGCTTCGTCCACATAAGCTAAGCGCTGATGTGTTTTAATATCTGTCTATCTGGCTGTCTGTTTGGCCGCTTGTTTATTAGATTATCGATGCTCTGCTCGATTCAGCAATGTCCCAGCAACTCAATGATTGCACAAATATATATATTTATATATCCCGGCACAACACGCGCAATGCGATCCGTTCTAAAACAAGGCCATGGGTCGTTTATTCCGTCACAGGGGTGCGTTGCACAGTTCACGCATTTGCATTTTGGAGTCAAGTAGGTAATATAGTATAACCTTATTATAATGAACGCCATTATAACAAAATGTGTGCAATTTTTTGTTATATAATGACCTAATTAAAACACCGTGTTTTTTATATTTGCATAATTAGCTGCAGCAACATAAAAACAGACGTTGCAATGACTCCCTTTGTTCGCGTGTTCGCTGCGGCGAAGCTGCCCCGTAAATAACGCAGGTAGCAGCATCCTACCCACGGACACGTGTAGTGCTGTTACCGTGAATAGGTGTTTTTGCCATGAATAGTTGGCGCAATAAATGGACACCTTACCCGGAGAGTTGCCACGAATAGACAGCGCGATAAACGGGCACGTGGCCTGGCGCGTCACCATGAATAGGAAGCATAATCAATGGGCACGCGACCTGGAGGGCGACCGTGAATAGGCGGCGCAATCATTTGGCAGCCAGCCCTCTCGGTAGCACGCGCAGGAGCACAGAGACAGAGGCGGAGAGACCCCGTGCCCACCACTGCCGCCCCTTCTCAACAGCAATCTTCACGTGAAAAAAGCCATCTTTTAAAATGTACAAATTCCATGCTGTGTCATCTTTTTCCCCTTGCTATCAATGACTCTCGATGTTCCCCGTGTCGGTAGCGACAGGCAGGAGGGCCCGAATGCTCCTCTTGACCTGTCTGAGCAGACTTTTTTCTCTCTCTCTCTCTCTCCAGACTGCAATTTCCCCGAATACTCAAATCGAGGCCGGCCTTAGGGGTGGGCAATCAGTGCTGCTGCCCAGGACGCAACGCTGTGAGTGGGGGCGAGAATGCACCAGGGCTGTCAACGACATTCACACGGAGGAAGAGAGAGAGAGAGACGCACACAACAAAGACAAAGGTCCTCCGTATAGCCTGAACAGACTGTTGGGGCAAGTGTTGTTAGCGAGCGCCTATGAAGGCCGGAACGGTCGGTACACGAGGGAGTGGGTGGTCAGCACCACGCCCGACCGCCTTTGTCTCCCTAGTGGCGATGTTTACACACCGCACCGGGTACTCATTTGAGGTTGAGTCGACCTAGGGGAGGCCCAGGACCGGGTTCAGATAATCGCCACTGATGTTGGCCGTGGGCGGGAATCAAACTCGGGTCACTGAGTTCGTAGCGCAGCGCGTTAACCACTACACTACCGCTCCCCACACAGACACACACACATAGCACTCAGATGCAGAGACAGACTGAGAGTGAGTTACATATTGAGACAGAATAGAATAGGCAGACCCACATAGAGGTTGATCGCACAGAGACACATGGACACATTCATGAAGTAAGGAACTGGTCAAATACTCCAATGCATCCCCCGAGTGAAACACTTTCTCCACGTCGAGTTGAGTCTCTCCCACGGCTCGCAGGGTCCCGTCCGCGTGGCTGCGGCTTTAACAAGCGGCTCGGTGTCTGATTTCAGGAGTGGTAAATCTGCCTCGCCGTTGTGACGGTGTGAATGATGGACCTGCCACTGGACCACAAGCGCCCACTGTCGAGATCCAGGAGAGAAGAGAAGAAGGCCGTGCCTGTGATGGTGATGATGGTGGTGGTGAGCGTGAGTGTAGTGGGTGTGTTTGATTCCTGCTCGCGGCTAACATCAGTGGCACATATCTTAACCGGTCCTGGGCCTCGTAGAGGTCGACTCAGACGTCATTGAGTACAGAATGCGGTGACGATTTGGTGTGGCCAACGAAGAGCAACGATTTCCAGATCGAGTCCTAGCCTGGCGTGCTGCTTCACAATCATCACTGGGGGAGGGGAGAGGGAGACAAAGGCGGGTTGGGAGAGTTTATGACCACACCGACCTCCTCCTCGTGCGTTTCGTCAGCATGCTTAGGGCGCTCACGAGCAGCGCTTGCCCCAGCAGCCTCGTGGAGACGAACGTTGGAATGTTTTGTTTGTTGTTATTATTGTTGTTGCGACGGTCTGCGAGGCGAATGCGATCACACAGCAAATAGGTCAAACGAGAGAGGGCCCTTGAGTCGAGAGGCGGGGGCGGACACTTGCCGAGCCCCTTGCTCGCCACCAAAGGGGGAGAGGGGTGGGGGCGAAGGTTGCATTTTTGAACATCGCGAGTTGGGACTCGCTCCGTGATCTACGCGGCTCACAGGAGGGCCCATTGTGTTTATCGTGCACGCCCGGTCCGTGTCGAGGAACGGGGCGAATGCTGGTGGTTAACACAATCATTCAGCCACGTAGAGAGAAGTACAATTTTCTTTCTATTTTTAAGTGTTTTTTTTGTATTCTTCTTCTGTATTTTGAGATATCAGTTTGTATAATGTGTAGGAAACGTGACAATCCACACCATTGTTCTGTTTGTATAAAGGCCGTGCTACGTAGGAAAATTGCCATGGCAATGGCTGTAAGGATTTAAGGATTTTCCCTTTGATGATGCTTAAATGCTTTGGCATTTTCACGGCCCCTCACATCTCTTGTCAACAATTCTAATGCTCTGCTGCAGTCTTGCTTGCCAAGGGTACCCCTACTGGCAGCTGTCCCTGTGCGGCACAAAGTATACGCAGAACTTGCAAATATGCATTCGTATTTAGGGGATATGTGTTCCCAAATGTCAACAAATCTGATCGCAGCTCCCCTTGTTCGGCAACTGGGGTTGCCAACTTCCAATCAGCTCATGGACAGAAGGCACGTGACTGTTACCCCAGGTTGCATGCTCGTTAGCCCAATCATCGTTCACCAAACACGATTTTTCAACAAATCTGTTTCAACTGGCCGGCCAGACCGCCGTCACTATATGCCTGCAATTGTTGTGCCAAGTCGCCCACGTTCCTCATTGCAAATGTACTGCCGGTGATAATTGCTGGCAACGCATTTGCATAAAAAAGACCCAAGGGGATCGTAGTATGATGATGATGATGATGATAATTAGTGTATAATAAAATGGGTGCGCTATAGATTGTGATTACAGTATCATCATAATCAGCATGAGCATCATTCGCAGCATCACCTTCGTCGTCGTCATCATCGTTGTTGTCATCCATGTAAGGTCGATGCAATCGATCCCACTTTGTAGGAAGCCAGTTGTGGTCACACTGTGGTGGATTGCCCCCTGCCATAGAAATGTGGAATGTCCACCATTGGTCCAGGACTGTCGACAGGGAAGAGCGCCACTCCCGCGCCTCCTCTTCTTTTCCGCCCTCCACGGCTCGGGGTGAGAGTCTGTGGGTGAGGGTCTGTGGGTGAGTGGTGGGTGAGGGTCTGTGGGTGAGGGTCTGTGGGTGAGTGGTGGGTGAGGGTCTGTGGGTGAGGGTCTGTGGGTGAGGGTCTGTGGGTGAGTGGTGGGTGAGGGTCTGTGGGTGAGGGTCTGTGGGTGAGGGTCTGTGGGTGAGTGGTGGGTGAGGGTCTGTGGGTGAGTGGTGGGTGAGGTTCTGTGGGTGAGGGTCTGTGGGTGAGGGTCTGTGGGTGAGTGGTGGGTGAGGGTCTGTGGGTGAGTGGTGGGTGAGGGTCTGTGGGTGAGGGTCTGTGGGTGAGTGGTGGGTGAGGGTCTGTGGGTGAGGGTCTGTGGGTGAGTGGTGGGTGAGGGTCTGTGGGTGAGGGTCTGTGGGTGAGTGGTGGGTAAGGGTCTGTGGGTGAGTGGTGGGTGAGGGTCTGTGGGTGAGGGTCTGTGGGTGAGGGTCTGTGGGTGAGGGTCTGTGGGTGAGGGTCTGTGGGTGAGTGGTGGGTGAGGGTCTGTGGGTGAGGGTCTGTGGGTGAGTGGTGGGTAAGGGTCTGTGGGTGAGGGTCTGTGGGTGAGGGTCTGTGGGTGAGGGTCTGTGGGTGAGGGTCTGTGGGTAATGGGTCTGTGGGTGAGTGGTGGGTGAGGGTCTGTGGGTGAGTGGTGGGTGAGGGTCTGTGGGTGAGTGGTGGGTGAGGGTCTGTGGGTGAGAGTCTGTGGAAGCAGTATGATCACGCTGTGCCAAGCTAAAGTGGAATCGTCCAAACTTGACCGAAGGTTTGGCACTGGCCACGCATCCCATGACCTCGTGGATTTGTTTAAATCCCGGTCCTCTGGTATTTCCCTCCACATTTAGAATCAACATCACGCATTTAGATTGTGTTGCTGCTATGTATTCCACGTGATAATCCAGTTCGTTTAACTATCATTTGTGGCCAGGTCGCTTCTGAAAAAATAAGTTAATAGCTCAATGGGCTTCACCTGGCAATATAAAAAAAATGGTTTCATTTGTATATATTTTAATTTACCTTTCCTATACTTTGCACTCTTATCGTGTTTTATATTGTTTGTTGTTGTGACGTTCTGACCTGCCCTGACTGGACATTTGTGAAAAATAGCTTTATAGCTCATCGGATTAATCCAGTATAGATAAATATTCTGATTCTCGTATGACAACTGATTCCGAAGGCGACACCCTAGCACAGCCGCACATCAGAATATCGTTTTTGTTAATAAATATATAAATAAATATTGCTACGCGCTGACAACTGCACGAATTCGTGGACACACACGGGAGCGAGCAAGGCGACTCACGATGCCAACTGGGTGCAGGGTCAGCCCCAGTGGGACCGTCACAACGAAAGGGTTTCCAACTTTCACTGGCCATTGTGGTCGATTTCATCGCACTAAATTTCACATTTGTGATAGGCTGTGGAAAACAGTGGCAACCCTCACAATCGCTCACACATTCACCCACCCACTTGCTCACCTACTCACTCATCCACGTACTTATTAATTGGCCAACCCACTCACTCACCCACCGACTCACTCACCAGCCCACTCGGGCTGCCACCAGTCCCGTTACAGGAATGGCATTTGGGTTCGGGTGGCAGGGATTGATATCTACCGAGATCTGGTCCTGGTTTTGTGTTCAACTTTCATACAGTGTACTTGCCCATCTTTGATACTAGACCTCGGCTTATTGAGAAATATGTCTGGGCTTGGTCCCAACCTGTTTAGAGTCCGGCTGACGATCCGGGCCAGCACACTCCCGAGTTGGTCGTCGAAACGACGCAGCGTTGAGGCTTCACAGGCACAAGTCGCCCCCATCGCGGTCGTCTCGGACGCGGCGTGACACGCAGGCAGAGTGCGTAAACGATCCGCGTTTGGATGAGACAGTCGGTGAAAGGTGACGGAGATGTTCCTCGCAAGTCTGGACTACTGCGCGCGAGCGTCATGGCCAATTTGGCGAAGGAAATGTAACTTGAGGCTTGGGTGCTCGCTGGAGGGAGAGCACTGCCCGGCATCTCTGCGTGGCGTGGACTCGCGGGCCACGGCGCCCTGCCGGCCTGCCTCCTCGTGAAGCGGACGGACGGCACTCGGATCGCAGATGAGCGATTCCCGATCGCGGTAATTGGGCGGCTGTTGTTGTACTTCTCGCAAGCGGCGCGCGAGGATGCTATTGTGAACATTCGCAAACAATTGCTTTAATAAAATCAAGCGTCGCGATAATTTTACTCGAATTTGTTGAGAGAGAACCCCATCCCCCCCCCCCCCCCCCCCCCCCGATATGCTCCCTCCGTTATTGACTGCCGGGGTAATTTAGCGCCGCTTTGTTGCAAGAACCGGGAGAATTAATGTTAAAATAAAAGTAATTACCGTCATAAAACCAATTATTAATTATCTCACCAGGTGCCTTAAAAGACTTCCAAAGAAGTGATTAAATCAACGTGGTGCGTAGCGCGTGCCGCAGCATTAATGCGGTCCACCCGGCACGCGCGCCCCGAGGCGTGCCGGGTCGGAAGCCTTCGCGGCGGCCTTCGGAGGCCTTCGGAGGCCTTCGGAGGCCTTCGGAGGCAGGGGCCGAGAAGTGTCGCTGCTCACTGACGACGTCTTAGCACGCCTGGCTGAGCACAGGCCCGAAGGCCCAAAGAAAGTTGCAACGAAATAAGACGTAACGCGTTTCTCGAATTGAGCAACATTTTACAAGAACTCGGGGGGAGAGACGAACGGAGGGAATTCCCAAGCCGAGCAGAGAGAGAAGTGTGACCTGCAGTGCGGTGAGTGGGTGGGTGGGTGAGTAGGTGGGTGAGTGAGTGGATTAGTGGGGCATTCGCTGACAACCCATGTAGCCTTGTGCAGACCACCATCTCAAAGGAACTGCACGTGTGACCAATTTGTCGTTTTAGACCAACTTAAAACATTAATATATTTTTTAAAATCCGGAAAACTATGTCGATAGTCTAAGATGACAACATGGCCAAACATGCACTTCTTTTTGAGCCCATGGCCTCCGTGTGTTGTGAATCTCTCTGTTTTGCGGCTGAGTTTTCTCGTCGATGACAGACGTGGGGGGACTCCTCCAGCCGCGCGAGCGACCTGCACGTGGCCAGTGCCGATCGCGGGCTTCACGACGGTGCGCCAGTTACTCGCCGTGCCCCGGGACGCGCAACCGCACCCAGGGGCTCCTCTACACGCGGAACACCGCAAATCTGCGCTGCACGCACGGCTGAACTTCTTTCGCACCGTATGTAGCCAACTGATCGGAAGTGCGGAGGGGATGGACAGAAAAGCTGAACACAAAAAGCATGTCTAAAGAAATGAGTTTGTAAAGCTAGATGATGATTTAAAAGTGCGTAGCTCCAGTGGGTTCTTAATATATATCGGAAGGAAGATCGTTCCATACGGCCGTTGAAAACGCTTCTGAAAGTGCGCGATGCAGTGAGTCAGAAGTGTTTTCGCGGAATGATGCAAATATACACAAAGACAAATATCCCCCATAGAGCCTTAACAGACTAGTGGGGCAAGTGCTGTTAGCTAGCACCTATGAAGGCTGGCACGGCACACGAGGGGGTGGGTGGCCAGCACCACGCCCGGCCGCCTTTGTCACCCCAGGGCCGATGTTTGCACACAGCAGAAGATATTAATTTGAGGTTGAATCAACATCAGGGATTGCCAAGACGAATTCAGATGCAAGTTTTCCACTGGTGTTATCCATGAGCTGGAATAGAACCCGTGTCCTGTTGAGATTGTCGACTGCCGCGCGACTCGCTGTAACCGCCACTGAACTCACGCGTAAACGCAAACACACAAACACGCACACGCGCGCGTGACGACAAACAGAAGCACTTTTAAAACGAAATTCAATTGACAATACATATTCCTGGCGCGTGATGATGATGGGTTTTCAACTCGACGCGCGGCCTTATTTGTTCCTTGTTTGGTTTTATTGCCAGCCGACGAGAGGAGACATCCCCGCTGAGGTTAGAACGGCCTCGACTCTGGGATGTGGCACCGCGCAATGCGCGCGCTCTCCCGTGCCCACTCGGGCGATAATCGCAAAGGACTCTTTGCCACGCGCGTTCCAGCTGTCATTGATCGTGCACTATCGATCGCCGGGTTTTCGGGATCGCGTAAGATCCCAGTTAATTCGTCGTTCTCACCTGCAGAGGAAACAACACACACACACTTCCAAACCCGGCACGTATTCCTGCAGCATGGGCGCTGCTGCTGCTGCGTGAGATGGGAGTGTACGTGGTGGGGTGAGTGGCCACGGTGTCAGTGTCCGTCGGGAAGGGGGGGGGGGGATTTGAGCGAGCGTAGCTATTGATTGCCTGGGTCTGTAATCACGAGATTAGAACACCCCTCCTGTGCGTCGCACATTCGCCGGATCACACGGTAACCGTGCAGCTTTGTGCCTGCTGGCTTTGGATCGTGATGGATGGAAATTCAATGCAAGCCAGTGTCTCTCTCTCTCGCCTTCGCCTTCCACTCTATCTCCTTTTCAAACGCGCTCCCTCTCTCTCTTTCTCTGTGTCACACACACACACACACACCTGTATCTTATTCTTTCTCTCCCTCTCTCTCCGCTGTTAGTTTGCTTTGCTTATCTCTTCATTTCTTGCCTCTTCCTTGACCACCATCATCTCCTTACTTCGGCAACCAACCTCGGGTCAATTGCTGACAATGATAAAATACCCGCACAGTATCTTTTTGTTGGCGAATGTTCATGTTTAGTTTGAAAGCAATGCGATGATGTGTGTTTGTGTTTGTGTGCTCTAAACGGACACGTGGAGCGGCGGTGTCGTGGTTAGCGCGTGGCACTGCGAACCCATCCACCCGAGTTTGATTCAGCTCACGGGCAATATTCAGTGACGAATATCTGAAACAGTGCTGGCCCTCCGCTAGGTCCACTCAGCCTTAAACAAGTAGCTGGCACGGTGTGCAAACATCAGCACTGGGGAGACAAAGGCGGCCGTGTGTTGTGTTGTCCACCCACCACCTCTGTGTGCCGTGCCTCACCCATTAGATGCTCGCTAACAGCACTTACCCCAACAGTCTGTTAAAGTCTATACGGGAGGATCGTTGTCTTTAATCATACATTGGACTAATCGCCATCTGTTCCCATCTGTACGGGGATGGAGTTGTGCCCGCTAATGCGTATCGGTTCTCTCCGTGAGCTCCGGTTAGCTCCCACGTTTATGATGAACACAACTCATCATTAATTGGCTGAAGACATCTTACAAATAAAACGCCCAATTCAGGAACTTCCTGAGAAGTGAATGGGAAAAAATTAGTCATACGACTCAGTGTGGCGCTCCTGTATAGATAGGTGATGTCCGTTGGGATGTGTGTTGCGATGTGCGTTGGGATGTGTGTTGTGATGTGTGTTGGCGGGGTGAGAGTGATGACGCGGGCCATGATTATGCAACGACCTGCGGGGAAGGCCTTCATCCAGCAGTGGATTTCTCACGGTTGATCGTCGTCACGATGATGATGTCGATACCTACGACGTGACATTTCAGATCAGGCGACGAGAGGGTCGTGAACGTACGCGTTCGCCCCTGTGGATTACATCCGTCAACATGTTTTGCATGCACGGCGAGCGGCGTCTTCCAGTAAACTTCCGCGGCGCGGGAGGATGCCCCCCCCCACCCGGCACTGACGGAGCGGCCTCAGGAGAACATCGCTTTCTCTACTCGCTTTCTCTCTTTCCAAGAACGTCGCTTTCTCTACTCGCATTCTCTCTTTCCAAGAACGTCGATTGCATCCACTTCGCCCAACGACTTTTTGTCACACTGGGCGCACTTTTGTTGAAGGTGGCTTTGACAATAGCAAGAACGACACTCGGCCTTGTCAACGTGCGTGGGTGCGTGTTTGAGAGATAGATATATATTTTTTTTAAGTTTGAGCTGGCTAAAGACCCGTCCGCCTTTGTCTTCCTCGAATGACGCGCGCCGCTACTCCTAGCGCCTCCCCCACGTGGTTGTCTCCGAGCGCACTCCACCGCTCTTTAATGGCTTTACATCTGGGGTGAGGTGGGGGCACGTCAACGCCCCCCCCCCACCGTAATTACAGGCGTCTCTCTCTCTCTCTGTCTCCCTCTGTCTCTTTCTCTCTCTCGATGCTGCAAAAACCCCTTCCGGCAGCAGCAGCAGTAGCGTCAGCAGCAGCACGACACGCCACGATGCAGCAGCCGACAGGGAAACTCCACGGGAGACAAACGAGACGCTGCATATTAATTAACCCCCGGCGTTTTAGCTGAAATATTTTAACGAATAACAGCAACGGGACGTCGCTAATTTGATTCGAGTGAAGTCTACCGAGGCGACCGCTTTATGGGCAAACTTTAGAGGCGAGGCGTCGGAAACTTGAATCTCGCACCGCGGTTTATTTTACCCCCAAGGTGAGAGGATTTGACTAACGGGCCAAATGTGCGAAATTCAAACAGTCTGCCTTGGCCCAGCCTGGCTACTTACCGCACAACAGGCTGACGTGAGCCTCTTCTCTGGATGAGGCTACCTCTGTGGACTTTTCTTCACCTATATTCTCAAGTCTCAACTCAAAACATCAAAGGAATGCGAAGGGAGTTGAGACATTTCTGAAACCGTACGAGATATTAGCGGTGAAAATATCAGTTTGTGGGGGTGTGGGAATTTGCCAAGGTCAGAGGTCACAAGCCATACATAGCTCACCATCAGTATCACAGGTCCCTGCTCGCTTAGGGTGGCCAGAATAAGCGTGGCACGAGTCGAGTGGCCTCCACAACCGGAGCGTGCCAGACAGGGCCACGTCGAGCGGTGAGCGATGCGGTGAGGTGCACAGGACAGAGCGGAGGGTCACGTGGCTCGCAGTTGACTGCGCTGCGCCATCGGCGCAGCCTGGCACGGTGTCGCGCCCTCCAGGCACAAACTGAGACTAATTTGTCGCTGATGAGAGCCACCCTCCTACACGACGGCGCGTCTCAGTGCGCTTCGCATCCACGTCTCATTGGAGAGGGCACCCCCCAGTAGCAGCTGCCCCCCTTGGGCGCAAGATGGCTCAGCAACCGGGTCTGAAAAGGGCCATGGGTGTGCCAGTTCGGGGCGATGATTGCCGTAGTGCGTTGACGTGGCACGCCGTGGCTGTGTAGTGTAAACACGCGTGCGTGTGTGCGTGCACGCGATGTTGCGTGTGTGAGACGTGTAATTAGGTGCATGTTGTGTTTACTCTGTAACCTTGCGCTACTATAAACAGGCGTGGTTGGTGATCCGCCAACCACTTTTGAAGCTCGTTCGGAAATTGCGGTTCTCCCGACCCCGTAAGCAGCGCCCGTGTGGTGGCCATGAGGTGGCAGGACTGCGCGTGGGTTCGTGGACCCATCTGTGCGGATGTGAGAGTGTCTTACCTTCCCCATCCCCCCCGCCCCCCTGGTATGTTTAGATATTGTCTGGGAACTTCTGATTCCCCTACGTCACAAGCACTATGTCATAGACCAAACAAGGTAGCAGAACCCTCCTGAAGGAGTATTGAGAATCGGTGAGGGTGTCCTGAATTGCAGGACATTGCTGCTACACTGCATGCTGTTGCTTCTGTACTCGAATAAACATTGCTTCACTTACTATCTGTTGGCAGTCTTTATGCAGAGGTGGACATTCCACATGTCTGTGGCGGGGACCATGCTCTCCATTGGACAATCACATTGTTGTTTCATAGCTGTATGGTATATGCGTCACAACGACATAGATCCCCCGTATAGCCGTACAGACTGTTGGGGCAAGAGCTGTTAGCAGTAAACCTATGAAGGCCGGCACGGTACACGAGGGTGTGGTGTGGCCAGTACCACGCCTGGCCGCCTTTATCTCCCCAGTGGCGATGTTTACACACAGCACCAGGTACTCGTTTTAGGCTGAGTCGACCTCGGGGAGGCCCAGCACTGGTTCAGATATTCGTCACTGATGTTGGTTGCGAGCGGAAATCTGCCTTGGGTGGCCGGGAGTGGAGGCGGAGCGGGGAGTTGAGGAGGGGGGGGGGGGGTTCTAAGCGTAGTGCGCTAACTACTACGCCACCGCTCCTCTTGCGGTGTGTGAGTCACACGCACAGGCGTCGGTACCCACACGCATGGGTCCCACGCGGACTCGTCTCGAGCGGCGAGGGGTGAAGAAAGGCGACGCGGTGTGGCGGGGCCGCTTTGTGGCGCGCGAGGATTTCTGTGGTTTCGAGCAGAAAATATTCACGCAGCCCGCCGCTGCTGCCGCCGCTCCACGTTCACCTCGAGGCGTCAGGACACACGCCGCGGACACAATCCTCCAGCGGTGTAAGCTCGATGATGATAATAATTAAAATAATACCTTGTGTGTGTGGGGGGGGGGGGGGCGGTGGTGTAGCGGTTAGCACGCTGTGCTACGAACCCGGCGAGCCGGATTCGATTGCCGCTCACGGCCAACACCGGTGGCGATTATCTGAACCGGTCCTGGGCCTTCCCTAGGTCGACTCAGCCTCAAATGAGTACCTGGTGCGGAGTGTAAACATCTCCACTAGGGAGACAAAGGCGGCCAGGGGTGGTGTTGGCCACCCACCCCCTCGTGTGCCGTGCCGGCCTTCGTTGGTGCTCGCTAAGAGAACTTGTCCCAACAGTCTGGTAAAGGTTATACGGGGGATCTTTGTCTTTGGTACTGGCGAATTTCCAGAGAGCGTACTGCTCTCTAAAGAGAAGGGGTTGGTTACCCATGCTATCGGTCATGGTCCTTCCTCGCTGGTGGAGATGGAGGCTGCAGAGGGTCTCGGCGAGACGAGGATCACTGCTGGCCTTGGGCGATGCCGACAAACCACAAGATAATGTTTCCCAACTAAGATCGCGGAAGGTAAAACAAAAATATGCCGAAAACAATTGAAATGTTCGGTTCACAAATCAAAGACGCATTAATCCCGTGCTTTGCGAGGGGCATTGGACCTCCGGGGTGGCGATGACTCAGCTTTGTGACTCCGTGTCGAGATTCGACTCTTTGTGCGATTGCAGTGAATGGGAGCGCCTCCTGTGGCCGCAGAAGTCACGGGACCGCATTATGCACAACTGATGCGCTTCGAAATGAATCAATTCTCCCGCGAACTTTTGCATGTCGTGAGCTTACGGGTGCATATTACTGAACCCCTATTGGACACGATTATCTTCATATCGATGGAAACGCCACGTTCCCATGGCAGGTGCAGTACATCCATAAGGGCGGTGGCGTGGCCCAGCTTGTCGCAGAGGTTCGCGTCTCGAGTCAGGCAGGCCGCCCTGGTCAATGCCGTGGGTGGAGCAACCCTGATAGCAGCACGACGCGCTGTCATGGGTGTTCAAGATCCCGTGACGTGATTGTCAACGAGCAGGCCATCGTCTGCCGGGGTCATAGCCCACATTTACCACATTGAGGAGAAGGAAACAATAGGAGACTCGCAATGAGTCACTTGGGATTTCACACCGCGACATCGCCCCCTGCCGGGCAGACAGCATCCGTCTGTGGGACGCAGGAGGCGCCTTACTTCGCGATCGCACTGCGCTGTGAATGCCGAACAGTGCTACGTTGTTGGTATTATTATTCACGATCTATGGGACCGGTATCAAAGTATGAAAAATAAAAATAGCTTTTTACCCTTTCTGGCAATATAAAAAAGGTGTTGAGATGTTCAAACAGAAACTAGTCTGCGTTATCCACGCGGACTTGTGGCAGGAAGCACTCGCGAACAGACACGCTTCGACAAAGATGTTCATTGTCTCTGAAACGGATGGTGGTGGTGATGATTCACTCGCTACGACCGCCGCTGGTGTCTCTGCACAGTGGAGACATTCCTCGACAACCACCCACCGACTACAGACACCCACTACAGACACCCACTACAGCCACCCACTACAGCCACTCACTACACCCACTACAGCCACTCACTACATCCACCCACTACAGCCACCCACTACACCCACTACAGCCACTCACTACACCCGCTACAGCCACCCACTACACCCACTACACCCACTACAGCCACTCACTACACCCACTACAGCCACTCACTACACCCACTACAGCCACCCACTACAGCCACCCACTACAGCCACTCACTACATCCACCCACTACAGCCACCCACTACAGCCACCCACTACACCCACTCACTACACCCACTCACTACACTCACTACAGCCACCCACTACACCCACCCACTACAGACACCCACCAACTCGCGGGCAGCGAACCCGAACCGCCACCAGTGCATTTCCAACAAGGCGTAAGGTGCAGTGTCCGTCATCAACCCACTGCTGGATGAATGCCCCCTTATCTGAACCACACTTCACCATCCTGAGCAGTGTGGGTTGAAGGTGAGGGGGGTGATGGTGCCTGTGGGGATGGGGATGCCCGTAACAGCTCAGATATCAGTCGCCACTGACGTTATCCCTGACCGGGACTCGACACTGTGATCTTGCCGGGTTCATAGCGCGTTGATCTTACCCACTGTGCCACGAGGTGCGGACGAGGAGGAACGTGAGCCGTGTGTTGTCTAATTGGCCTTCTGCGGTGACGGAGGTGGAATTCATCCGCGGTTTCTCCGTGCGTCTGGCGGCGACTTTGCCTTGAGCGATGCTGACACGCGCACAGATAAAGATCGCTCCCGAATACCAACGCAGAAGGTAAAACAATTCCATTATTTCTTAAAATGTCAAAGTCACCGTGTCCCCCATGCTCACGTGGGCTTATCGCTGTTGGTGGTCCTGTGCCAAGTGGAGGACATTACACGTTCCTATGGCAGGGACCAGTTTAGCCATATGACCACCACTGTTTAGTTCCCGTAGTGGTGTTCGATTTATCAACCGAGGAGGGTTGATCGATAAGCCATCTTATTGCAGGATTGTGGGTCGGATTCAAACACCTCTTAAGGCCGGCAACGGCGCACACGGGAGTGGTGTGGTCAGTAGCACGCCCGGCCGCCAATGTCACCCGAGGGCTGGATATGTACACACGACAGGAGGTCATCATTCCAGGCTGAGTCGACCTCGTGGATGTCACGGATAGGTTGAGACACCATAGCCAGGAATCAAACTCAGGATCGGGGGGATTCGTGCCACGGCGCGCTAACTAACCCCTGTGCCTGCACAAATGGCGTGTCACATCTAAGGACGTGTGGACATTAAACGCACGGTGCCAGTTTCCCATTCCCATTGCTGTCGTGTTGCCCCATCCAAACCGACACGTACATCAACGAGCAGGGACTTGGCATCTTCACCGCGTGTGCGAGCATGAGAGAAGCCCACGGCTCTCAACTTGATGACACCGAGAGAGAGAGAGAGAGTCGGTGCTGAATCAATCGTCCTTCCCACGCGTGGCTGTTGCCCCTCGCGAGATCGAGGCGGTCTGAGAACTTGCGACGCGGCGGTAGCGTCGTCGCTGTCGAGTGCGCAGGCGGTGCAACTGCGCAGTGGGACACGGGCTGGAGGGGAGATGAGTTAGATTATTATTTGGCTGCTCTCGATTTTCACGTGGTAAGCCACTTCGTTGAGATAGCCATTTGTGGCCAGGTCGCTTCTGAAAATGAAGATAATAGTCCGATGGGCTTTACCTGGTAAAATAAACATGGGTTTTTTTACTAATCAGTTTACCTTCCCTCTACTTTGCACTCCCATCGTTGTTTTTGTATCGTTTGTTGGTGTGACGTTCTGACTCCGCCGCCCCTCCTGGACTTCTGTTGCCCACGAGCTTGACAGCTCGTCGGCTTCCTCCTCCAGGATAAGTTACGGATTTTGATATTTTGATTCCGACAGGGAGGAGCCCGCGGCCCTGGGCTGCGAAGCGGCGGGGGGTCGCGGCCCGATGCCCCTCGACGTCAAATTTCTTTGCAGCAGCGGGGACCCCTTGGCAGGCACGCGGAGCGCACACGCGCAGTGCAAGCCCAGCCAGCACGCTCGTCTCGCCTGCGTAGATAAGGTTAAGATGGCTTACATGGATCAGTCCTCAACAATAATTAACGAGCCGCTACTCGGCGTGGAGTTAGAATTGACAAATGACTGTTAAAATGATTAGGATAGATCACGTGTCTACACTGCGGGGTTTTTTTAGGGGGGGTTATTCCGATGGAGGCTCATCGCGTGTGCGCAATACGAAGTGTGAGCGCTTGTGACAAGCGCCAGTGTTGTTAGGAATTACATCTTAATCGTTGGGGGGGGCGGTGGTGGTTGTAAATAAATTAAGTCAATTTGCATATGTTGATTGCGGCTAATTAATTTTAATTACTGGTGTATTCTGTAAACAAATAATGTCACCCGCATTAGTTAGAATTTGCATACATTTAAAACGCGCTCCGCGGTGCGTGTGTAGACGACAGTCGCAACGCGTGTTTTGTGTGTTAAGCGATTCGGCGTCTCCCGCAACAGTTCTGGTGATATTATTTTAAAACGCGGAGAATTAACAACAACAACAACAGCAAAGCACTAACAATAATAATGACGATGAATTCGCAGAAAGCGCGTGCCGGCTGCAGAATGAAGGCAAATTGTCTGGCACGCGTGGCTTGTGGTGCACCCTCCGCGTTCTCAGCGAAAGGCTTCGCACGGTGAGACGCGAGGGCTCTTTAACTCTCCCTGCCGAGGAAAGTTAATTGGTCATTAGAGGTCAAGGCGCAGTCCCGCAAGGGCCTGCTCTCTCCTCTGCTAGCGGAATGGGCTCCCACTAGAGGGAGCGTCAGAGAGTCCCCATCTAGAAGAGGGTAATTGGCCTACTCTTCCACGCTGGCTAAGACGTCTTGCTAGTCGGGAGGGCCCCACGCTTTACTCCGCCACACGTGACCTGCCGATCGTTGTTTAAAATGTTGAGCCCGGAAGATAGAACCGTCCAGTGTGCTAAGCCATGACACCATAGATTGGTAAATTAACTTTCATTCATTCGTGGCACTGAGGTTGTACCTAGAAAAGGACCTTGACCTACATACGTTTTGCGAGTGACATACTAAGATGCTACACCTTCCGAATTTTTTGTTTAAAGCGCATTGGAAAAAGCTGCAAACAATTAGCGACAAGTAAACCCAGAGTGGAGATCACCTGACAGGGATTGGTGTACAGAATTAGTTCAGTGTCATAAACGAAGAATGACGAATGGGTGACAGGACACAAGTTGATATTCCTGTCTTGCGTGTGCCAATACGCTCGGTAGCTGAATGTCAATATCGAGGTCTGCTCAGCCCGAGAGGGCTCCAGGAGAGGGTCCGTATAAAATGTTGCCGACCACAATGGTGTTGTGTCTTGGTCCATAGTTTGGGTGGCGTCGTCACAGACGCAACGACTGTGGTTTGTCTATGAACGAGATGTTGCGTAGCGGCCTCTTGATGCTCTGATGCGGCTGAGAGCAGCAACGGGTTTCCCAACGTTGCGAGAGGAGGGTCCTTGACTATTATATCTGGCACGTCACCAGCGCCTGACTGCTGATGAGGACACCGTATGCCAAAATCGGTTCATCGTTTGCTCGTACCGAATGAACGCTGCTGAAGTGCTTCACTCCCAGAATGCCGTGGGGGCCGGTGGGATGTGAATGCGATCGCAAGAGGTCACTCGATTCGCGCAGCAGTTCTCTGCTAACTACGCGTGGTGATTGATCGATGGGTTGTGTAAACAATCATTTTATTTACTTTCCGTGCAGTGACAGACATGTGAAGGTTGACATTGTCTGCTAATCTATTATTATTATATTTGCCACTTGTATTCTCCGCCACGACGCCGATGTTGGCTTCGAGTGACGTCGCCCGAGTCTCGGTGATGGGTGTTGGGGCAGAGGGCCTCAACTGGCGGTGTTTGGGCCCCTTGCTGCTCAGTGGCGCGAAGACGGAAGACGGAAGACGGTGGGAATTTGGCCGCGCGGGGTGAGAATCTCTCCCATTCCGCCACACACGTGTCAGCACGTGTCAGCTCGGAGCTGCACCGCGTCCAGTAACAGATTCGTGAATAAACAAGCAAAGAAATAGCCCCGAAAAAATTCCCATATCAATCATCAGATTCCACCCCCCCCCTACCCCAACATCTTATGGGAATGGCTGCTGCCAATGAAAATAAATTAAAAAGCAGAGGTCTTGGAAGTGCGAGCCAAAAGCTTCCGGTTTGTGCAAATTAATGATTCGTACGGTTTGAAAATAACATTCGCGCATTCCGCCTTGATACACGGCGGCTGCACTCACTTGCGGGTGATTGTGCAACGCTACCACTGCGTGTGTGTGAGTGCGTGTGTGTGCGTGTGTGTGTGTGCGTGTGTGTGTTAGTGCGTGTGTGTGAGTTCGTGTGTGTGTGAGTGTGTGTGAGTGCGTGTGTGTGCATGAGTGCGTGTGTGTGCGTTCGTGTGCGTGAGTGTGTGTATGTGTGTGAGTGCGTGTGCGTGTGTATGTGAGTGTGTGTGCGTGTGTGTGTTAGTGCGTGTGTGTGAGTGCGTGTGAGTTCGTGTGAGTGTGTGTGCGTGAGAGTGCGTGTGAGTGTGTGTGCGTGAGTGTGTGTGTGAGAGTGCGTGTGTGTGAGTGCGTGTGTGTGTGTGCGTGTGTGTGCGTGTGCATGAGTCCGCATGTGTGTGTACGTGTGTGTGTGTGTGCGTACGTGTGTGTGTGTGCGTGTGTGTGCGTGCAAAGTCGTGGGGAGCGGTAGCGCAACGCTTAGCAGGCTACGCTGCGAACTCGGCCACCCGAGTTTCGATTACCGCTCACGGCCGTGGTACTGGCCACTCACCCCCTGGTGTGTTGTTCCGGCCTTCGGAGGTGCTCGCTAACATCACTTGCCCCAAAGGCCTGTTTTGGCCATACGGGGGATATTTGTCTTTGTGCGCGAAGCGAGACAGTGGCTGCGCTATAGGCTGCTGCTGCAGCTGCAGTTGGGTTTCACGGTGATTCTGCTGTGGACAGATGCCCCAATGGACAAGCCATGCCTGCCTGATTTCACGGGGGGTGCAGGGAAACTCACCTGGCTGAAAGAGGATCATATCTTATTTCAAACCCCGAAGAAATCACCTGGCGGTTAAATAAAATGTCACGTGTAATGGATTATTTTTTAAGGGGTGGTTTGTTTGTTTTTTTTTTGCGGGATTATACAGTTTTGTTTGCTGTAAACAACTAAATTCAGGAAATCATATTGCGATGTAAGTAGATGAATTATATAACCAAGAGGCTTTTCATTGGGGAGAGGTGGCGGTGGCTTGGGGAGGCCTTCATCCAGCAGTGGATTGACCATGGCTGATGATGATGATGATGACGAAGGACCTGTTGATTCTAAATGTCTCATTTAAGGGATGCGTTGGTTTACAAAGTAAATGAATATCACCAAAGCCAATGTAATACAGGTTCAATTAAACAGAGCTACAATATAACGTTAGGTACTATTTAAAACTAAAATATAAATACAATTAAAAAGTATAATCTGAAATATTTCTCAACAATAAACAGGGAAACAAAGACACACGTGGATTACAATGACTTTATCCATAATAGAGTTTTTTTGGGTTAGATCGCGTATCTAAATCAAAAAAATATATATTATGGATAACATTTGTCGCGAAACCGCACGTGTTAAACGACAATGCCTTCGAATAGATTTGTAATGTTAAACAAAATAAACAAACGTCGCACGCGTTCAAGCCCCTAATTCCGACGAAACCGCGCACATCCAGGATTGAATCGGACGTCTCGCCGAAGGTTCAAGCCGGGCTCGCGACGCTGGCGGAGACCTCTCTCTCCTCTCCTTTCTCTCTCCTCTCGCCGCGTGCGAGAGGGAAGGCGCACGGGAGCGTTCACGGAGCACAGAGGCGGCGAACGTCCAACACAGGGAGGAGGGGGATGAGAGAAGTCGGCCACGCCGCGGGTTCGGAGCGAGCGATTAATCCGCCCGCGTTCTCCCTCCCGCGCCGCGCCGCGCGCATGCACGCACACGGGGGCACCGTGCGTCTGTGCCCGCCTCACCTCCGCATGTTAAATTCATACGAATTCATTTCATGTCATAAACTCCATCGGACGTATCCGCGTGTATTGAAATATAGACACACACACGCGCACGGTTCACTTGACGCCTCTGCGCCTTGATTGACAGTCACGCCGCCAAATTGGAGGCGACTGCCAGGATGAGCTGCAGGCGTTGCCGGCAACAAAGGCCCCTTTGATCAGAGATCGATTTCTATCTTATTTTATATATTTATGGGTTGTTGTTGTTGCGTTTTTTATTTTCAATCCCCCCATTCGTAACCCCCCCCCCCCCCCCACCACACCACTCCCCCAGCCCAACACCGCGACCTCGGCACCCCAGGCCCATCACTGACCCCATCTCCCCACCCACGGGGCCCTCACTCCCCGTCGTTGCGAGACGCGGCCCTGGCACGAGTCGGCTGTGAGACGGCCTTTGTGGGTGTGAAAGGACCAGAGAGAGAGAGAGAGGGGGGCGGGGGGGCGGAGAGGGCCCGCTTTGTGCTGCGTGTGGCTCGCGCTGCGAGAGCGACCGCGAAACAAGTCGCCCTCTGTCTGGCGACGGAGGGAAGAGGGAGAGCGGCGCGGTCAGCCGCACTCGAAATCAGGGAGAGGGAGCGCGCCTATTTATAGCGGTGTTTCCAAAACCTGCTGCTGCTGCTGCGGGGTAGGAGTGGCGAGACAGTTGAGGCTGGGCTTTCTATTTCAGTGAATGGCAATTCATGTAAATTGATGGTTGCAGCAGGCAGAAAAATGGGATATTTTTTTTTCTTATTCTCATTCACAGTTGTATGCGGACCTATGCGAGAAGTATGGACTGTATTGTCTGTTGTGTGTGTGCCTGGTAGGATGGAGAGCGTTAGTGTAGTGGGTTATCGCACTGCGCTCTGAACCCCGGTCACACGAGTTCGATTCCTCGATCACGGCCAACACCAGTGACGATTATCTGAACGTTTCCTGGACCTCCACCCCATTGTATCAAATCAGTACCTGGTGCGCTGTTTAAACATCGCAAGGAGAGAGACAAAGGCGGCCAGGCGTGCTGCTGACCACCCCTCGTGTGCCGTGGCAGCTATCATAAGTGTATTAAAACTAAACTATTTTTTTTTACCAGGTAAGGAAGGCCCTACTGAGTTATATAGATTTTTTTCAGAAGCGACCTGGCCCCAGATGATAGCTCAACGAAGTGGCTTATCATCGTGTGGACATGTATAGCAGCCGAATACTCTAAACGCGTGATGTTAATTCTAAACTGCGGAGGGAAAACCCGGAGAACCCAGAAAAAAATCCACACGACCACGGAGAACAACATGCAAACTCCAAATATACAGAAGGCGTCAGAGTCGGAATCGAACCCACAACCTCCTACATACCAGGCGGGGGAGTTAACATCTCCTCGCCAGCGTAGAGTCCGTATTGGAAGTGACTGCAGCACTTGCCCCGACAGTGTGTTCCAGGCTATCCGGGAGATCTGTGTCTTTGTGCCCGGTAGTTCGGGGTCAAAGACGATGAGCCCTGCCTTGCAGGCAGATTGGCCGAAATGTCACACTGAGCATTGCCCCCTTCACTGTCAATGGTCAGAGCTCAGGCCGACATCATCATCGTCGTCGTCGTCGCTTCTCCTTCACATTCCTCCACAGTCACATTAAAGACATCCCGGGGCCACGCACTTCTGCTCTCAAAATCACTTTCACCTGAACCCATCCTTTTACATGTGGATCGCAGCCCCTGGCTCAGCACGTAATAGCCTCCTCCAGTGTAGCTGTAGCTGATTACGTCTCTTCTTGAACATATTTGACATTTTATTTATCTTGCTGGTGCTGCTCCGACTGTGATATTGTCTCACCCGACATAGGAATGTGGAATGGCGGACCGCTTACCGAGATGAGGTGCTTGCTGCTTATTTGAACCTGGGGACACTTTGACTTTGAGTCCTACACTGCAAATTAAATTATGTAAATCTATCTATTTCTTTAAATCATGTATCCATCCATCAGTCTGCCTGTCCAAGCTATGTGTATGTTCTAGCATGTGCGTGTCTTTATGAGTCTATTCGTGCGTGGGTTTGAGTAAACACTATTTGTATATTTGCTATGTGTGATTATGTGTACGTCCCTTGCAGGATGTTAATGTACATAACCATAAGTGTAAGTGTATCTACATGTGAGCATGTCTGTGTGTGTAGATATGGGCTAATGATCCGGCGGTCCGAGATCGATTCCCGCTCACGCGCAGTCTGAAGCGCTCCTAGACCTCCCCTAGATCGACTCAGCCTCAAATGAGTACCCGGTACGATGTGTACACATCACCACTAGGGAGATAAAGGCAGCCAGGCCTGGTGCTGGCCACCCACTCCCTCGTGTGCCGTTCCGGCCTTTATCGGTGCTCGCGAACAGCACTTGCCCCAACAGCCTCTTAAAGCTACACAGGATGGGGGGGGGGGTTATTTGTCCTTTGTACTTGAAGTGAGCGAGTACTGCATAGGGTGCTTCAAAACATGTTGACACTTACATGGGACGATCGTTTTTAATGGAAAAATAACGGATAATAACTACACTGCGACACGATAACAAATGTGATGTTAACGGCTTGAAAAAGTCAACGACTCTCCCCACTTGCTCGCCATCATTGTCGACGCGTGCTTGGAATCTTCTCCAGGTGGTCTCCAGAACCCGGATGCACGTTTCTTGCGGTGTTTTTGCAAATTCTCAGAAGTGTTAAAACATTTTTTTCTTGAAGCACCCTGCGTATGCGAGCGTGTGATTGCGTGCAAAAGTCTGCGGGGGCACAAATGGAATCGCTGGTGGATGGGCACCGCGGCACCGAGAGATCTGGGCGAAGTCGCGTGGCTCGTGCGACGTCACGTGCCTTTGCAGTGGCCGCATCGTCGACACCGCGGCGGGGAGCGCGAACGGCGCCGCGCCGCGCGCATCGCGGCCCACGTGGGCCACCGGGGGTCGGCCCCGCGACAGGATGCGGCCCACGCGGCGGAGGTGACGGCGGCTCTGAGGACGCGCGTGGCACCAACCCCAACCCAACCCACCCCCCCCCCCTTCCCCCGGGGGCCGATCGCGCGCCCCAGCCCCCTCACGCATGGCCGGGCCCCGTCGCTCCGCGCCGCCCGCGGTGTCCCCGCTCGAAAGCCAATGCGCAATTGTGCAACGCGTCCGTCAGTCGGGGCCGTGTCCTCATTTCAACCGCCGCTCGGATGTCGGCGGTGGATCCGTTCGGTTCCTGCGCCGTCATTTGCCATCGTCCGCCGCGGCGGCCGCGATTAATCCACCGCTGGATGAAGGTCGCACCAGGCCGCTGCCTCCGACACCCGTCGCGCGTGTTCAAACAATGCGGTGTAGCGGCTCCGGACAAGACGATTCACTCGCTCCATCTCCGTGGTGGACGTTGCCCTTGACCGTGTTCCGTCGGGGACAATCCAGATAAATATTGAGAGAATGCCATGCTTTGAGCGAGTCTCCACAGCGACAGAATCGATTGCGAGGGAAGTGGCCGTCGAGCGATGAAGACGATGATGGTTAAACGAGGTGAGCTGCGAGCGATGAAGATGAGGTGAGCTGCGAGCAAGTCAATTTCGAAGAGCGAATTCTTCCGGCTGGGGATGAGAGCCTTGAGATATCGAGGATGGTGATGGACCTGAGTGCGTTTCACGCATCAGAAATGTCGCGGCTTCGTCCAGCTCACTCCGTCGCTTCCCTGCAGCAGGGCCGGTGACGTTTTGATCGCCGCTGCTTTTGTGCATTTGTGACCAAAAGTTTCCTCCGCGCACCGAACGCAAGCCGATGTGGAGGAGGGGGGCGGGCGACGATGTGGGATTTGCGCAATTTTCACGTGGACCGCGTCGATCAATAATCAGCCCGCGTGTCGATAAGAGGCGCGCTCTGCTTGGAGCTTGGTTGATAAACGGGCGAACGCTTCTCGTCGCGGTCTTTACACCGAATGTTCACGCGACGTCATTACGCGTGCGCGCGTGTGCTCATCCGTGTCGAAGCCAGTGCTCTTCCTGGCCTCGCATCCCGTCCACAATGAGGGTGTTGTTGTTGTGGTCGCCTCGTTTCTATTCACAGCCGCGCGTGATGCCCTCTACTCACATTGTATGGATCAGGTATGGCTCACTGAGCTATGCGCTCTAATTCAGAGGCGACCTGGCCACGCGTACTAGCTCATCGAAGTGGTTGATGTCGTCACGTTTGGGGATTTATAGTCGCAGCCACACAATCTACACGCGTGTTGTTTCTAAATGTGGAGGAGGGTGAACTGGAGGCAAATCTACGCGACCACCACGGAGAGAGAGACCACGCCGATTCCAAACATACAGCAGGCATCGTGAGGGTGCGCGATTAAATGCACGGCCTCCTGCGTACCGGGCAAGGGCGATAACATCACGCACACAAACCGGATCAACAAGGCAATGCCCTGAGCCGGCTGGGGCCACATTCTCCCAGGTGGCGTCGCTAATTCTGTTAAGGGCCACGCGTAGCGGTCATCCCGTGCGCTCTCCTAGCACGCGTGGCAGCCCTCGCGCGAGACGCTCTCGCGGGCACCGCACGCGGCCAAGGAGAGACCCCCCCCCCCCCATCTCGTGCCCTTGGCGCTGCCGCTCACCGAGTCCTGAGTACCGCTGGCGGGAGGGCATCCCATAGCGAGGGAGGACCAGTGGGGATCGCGATCAACTTCTTCCACGACGACCAGATGTGTCCCACGAGGCAGGAGAACCCACACTTCACCCCCACCGGTGTGGTGTATGCCGATGTACGTTGAACTTCTTGCGCACCGTACGTAGCCAGCCCATTGCTACTGCTGTGTGGAGAGAGACGGTGGTGGTGGTGGGAGAGGGGGGTGGGCTTTAAGGAACTTCTGTCGGGAAAACGGAACCGAGCAGGCGACCTCTGCATGGCAAGGCCCGCTCGCTCGGCAGCTCGCTCGGCAGCCGTAGGACCCCGACAGCACGCGGCGGAGCCACGAGGGGAGAAAGGCGAGGCCAGACGCCCCATTGATCAGCGTGTCGCGTGTCGAGACTGTGTCGCGTCCTCGCGGAAGGGACTGCTGCTGGGCCGACCCATAACAACGGGCACCCTTAAAAAAATAAGAATCTCCCACAATGAGCCGAAGGGGAGAGAGAGAGAGCCTTGTCCAGGCTGCAGCAGTCGGCCGAGGCCGTATATATCGGCTCCTCGATGTGCGGCGTGTGACACTTATAGCTGCCGCGACGCTTTAACTCAGGGCGCTGCTCAGAATGAAAAGGCCGTGATGTAAAAGCAGCCGAGTGCTGTTCATCACCCCGCGAATTCTCTGCTGTCGACGGGGAGGTGGGGGGGGGTGTTCCGGGGCTGTCTTGGGGCACCGCCGTCCGCTCCGTAGCCATTGGCTGCCCACCACGAGGTTGTGGCCCTGCCCGGGCAGCCCGTGCCAGGCTTCTCGCGGCGTGCGCGCTGGTCCGTGGCTCACGTGCCTCGTGCTTCAGTGCGAGACGAGGCTCGGGTTTGATTCCCGACTCGGAGCGCCTTTCTCGCGCGTGAGTTCTTATTTTGATCGCCTCTTCTGCACGAGTCTCCTCGGGGGCTTCTGCAGTTTTCTCCCACAGCTAAAACAAACGAACACTCATGCAATGTAACAGGTCTTGGCCAAACACCTCGGGTTTTGGAGCATTACCTGCAAGTTCGTCGTTGGGGATCTACACGCCGGCAACATCGCCACGTCCTGCGTGAACCTGACCAGGACCCTCCTGGAAAAAAAAAATATAGCCTCGGGACTCCGTGAGGCTTCGCCGGTTTAAGAAGCGGAATTAAATGATTTTAAAAAAAGAACAGCATATCCTTGCACTTTAAATGCACCTTGCGTGCACTCGCACTAACTAACCTTGACGAACCACGTGTCTTCCTGTCGTACCACCGATTCAACTAATGCACTTCCCTGTCGGTGTAATGGGTTTTCTCTGTACAACGACGCGCTAACACGGGTTTTTGCGTACCCGCGGCATCCACTCAGCGTCTCTGAGGGAGTTTGGCACTTAGCGTCTGGCCCCTTCGCAGTTATTAACGTTCACAGCCCTCGCTCTGAAAGTGGCGACGACGGGGACTTGCGATTGATTTGTCAGACGCGAGGCGTCGCTCGACGTTCCCCTGCCTGCCGCGGCATGTCAACTGTGGATGTCAGTTCTCATCAATTGGCCGGTAACACCTTGACGTGTCGAGGACGGCAGAGCTTGGGCGATTTGTTGGCGCCTTTCCCGTTCGTCCGTGGTTCCTCGCGCCTCGGAGTCGTTCTGCCTTCGAGAGTGAGCGAATAGCGTGCGGCGCGTTAGAAGTTAGAAGTTCTACTAAGAAGTAGGACGATGTCAGCACTAAGCCTTGAGTCAAAACGATATGGAACACTGTGGATTTCTGCAGAGTCTAAATGCCACAAATTAAAACGTTTTATACCCAGTGTTCCAAAAGTGCAGTGGGAAATTAAGACATCCTCCCTGCAACCACCGGAACTGTCCTGGACAAACACAGTTTCGTAACGTAGCTTAGCCGTGGCTCTCGCGGTTCGAATCAATTGGCCGCCCTGGTTATTGCTGCGGATGTATTTAACCGTAAAAAAATTACGACGCTCACGTCTTCTTCATAGCAGACGTTAACGATCCTGCGACGTCATTGGCAAGAGTGGGCCATTGTGTTCCGGCGTCATGGTCCGATTGTTTCCAAATCTAGAATATGTAGTCGCAACTTACTCAGTTGGGATTGCGCAGAGCGGCGAACTTCATCGCTCTCAACCCGACTGCGAAATCTTGGCTCGGTGAGGCTTTCCGTGGTAAACCAGCACAACAACAAGATCAACAATATTTATACTTTATCATGATACATGAGCCCCTGTGCGCCGAATCGGCATCTCACGGTGACCCATCCCTCGGCGAGCACAGCTGAGCTGACCGCCCCGTACCTGGGACACGAAAGGTCTTTGCCATTTCGCGGCGAAGGAGTTGTAACATTGAGTTGCCGGCGTTGCGGCAAGGTCACCCGCCGTGCCGCGTTAGTCTGCGGTGTGCTGCTGCGCGTGGCTCCGCGCGTGCATGCTAAAGGGGGGCGAGGTGGCGCATCGGGCGTGATCGCTGGGAAATTGTTATCCTCGGTCGCGGTTTGTGGTCTCAGTAAGTTCAATTTATAACGGGTTTCTTTTTTAACCGGTTGGATTTTCGCCCCGTGAATGTCTATGAAGCGTTCTGCATCACGTTCTGGGCACCTGCGGGCGTGCGGCAGAGGAGAGTGCAGCAACGTCGATGGTTGTACTGCTCTTCTACGCTCCCCACATCCGGGCTTCTCGCCTTCGCCAACACGCACGAAGCAGCGTGGTGAAGTCCGGTCAAAGGGTCCGCGCGCCGTGGGGAAGCCTCATCCTGCAGTTGCTTGCCAAAGGTGCTGGACACGGACACAACTACTTACAGCGAGGTCACGTTTGAGATTCCCAAGCGAGCACTGACTGAGCACTAATTCCGTTTTAGCCTGAACCCCACTTGCTCCAAATGATTCTAAAAGCCCTGAATTCATTCCTGCCTTATCGTGAGCAGTTGACAGTAAGACAATGAAATGTGAAATGATGGCAGACTAATTAAATCAGACTTCACCGTAATGTAAGAGGCAACCTGAAGAGGTAATTATGGTGTCGTAACCCAAGCTCTACTGCTTAAAGGTTTCTGGGGTCTCGTGCACTGATTTTTCTGGGTGTGTGTTGCTTCATGTTTTTTTTTATCTCCAAACCAAGAATGATACACGGTGCCCGTGTCATCGTTACCCTCCGCACGAACAGCGACTTCACTCCAACCGGTTCTGTCTGAGTCGGTGACCTGAACAATAGCTCCACGCTCGGCACACCACATCCAGTCTGCCTGTGCCTGTGGCTGCCAGTCACGTGCCTCCTCCAAGCCTACCAGCCACCCAGGGAAATCCTTTTACGCACTCGATGCACCACGTTCGGGATAGGCCTCGGTACGGCTGTACCTGCTGCGAGTGACGGTGCCAACAGCCGGTCCTGAGCAGAGCCCCAGAAAATATTCCGCGAGAAATCGAGTGCCGGCGTGTGTGGAACACCGCCGAGTTTTGTGACGCGAACCACTCGTGCCTGGCCCCCGAGTTGTGAAACTGCACAGAGGAGGGGGGTGGTGGGGGTGGGGGCGGGCGACTCCGCGTGTCGCTCTCTCTCCTGCTCCAGGGCAGGCTCCACCCCGCGACCCCTCCGCTGCCCCAGAGCCCGGAGGTCCTCACGGAGCCCCCCCCCCACCACCCCCTCCCGGTCCCTCCGAGCGGAGGTGCAGCTGGGAGGCCCAACGAAAAAATTTGAATTGGATTTAAATGGAAATCAGGTTCTCCCCCAAAATCGGAATTGGATTCCGAAAATCGTATTTGTTCTTCTTTCGCCAAGCAGAGCTCTAAAAGGGCTCAAAAATCCCACCCGAAGGCATTTTTAACCGCAAAGGTCGCGCGAGATTGGCGGCGCGGCGTGTCCTCGTGTCAATACCGGAGCAACCGTAGCGGAGTGCGCGGAGAGATGGAAAGGAGGGTGCGGGCTCGCGGTGCCAGACAGCCGCGTGGGTTCCCGGCGCCAGAGTGTGTGTGTCCGTCTTCCCGCGGGCGTGTGGGTCACCCACGCGAGTCTCGCCTCGTCCAGTCCGAACTCGCCGTCGCGTGGCTCCACAGCCGAGACGTTCACATTGAAATCGTTCGCTGATCAGCCACCATCCCTCCACCACGCCGGGCGTGCGCGCGCGCGCGAAGGAGACGGAAGCGTTCACCGGAAGCTCGATCGGTGGCCGCTTGAGAACCGCGTGCCAAGTTGACAGAACCGAACAAGAGTGGAGTTAGCATTCGGCGCGGTCACCCCCCCTCCCCCCTCCCGGCCGCGGCCCCTGCCCTCATCAGCGCGTTGCCCTCGCCGTACCCTCGCGGTGCCCCGCGGCGGTGCCCGTGCCGTCAGCCGCGTGAGTTGCTTAGGCTGCGAGCGCTGCTTGGGCTGCGTATCGACGCGCCGTGTCCGTCTGACCGCCCCCGCTGCAGCTCCGGCAGCAGCAACTTCGACAGCAGCTGCCGCTCTCAAACGGCTTTTATTGTTGGGTCCTTGCCTCTCTGTCTGACCCCGGGAAAGCAGCCCTCCCTCCCCCTCGGCTCGATCTGCTGCCCTCGATTGTGAGACGCAGCGTCCGCATCTCTGCCTCGCTCCGCGCGCCTCCGTTGTTATTGTTATTCTGGCTATTTATTTATTTACTTGCTGCATTATTTCTTTCGCCCCTGCCGTGGCTGTCAGTCCTCACCTTATCGATTCGTTGGCCCACCCACGACGGCCGCCTGGCCGCGCTTGCCCGGCCCCCCGTGTCATCCGCTGGGGCATGTTGCATCTCGAGTGACAGCGGAATGCGTCTGTCTGAGTGTTGTTGTTGTTGTTGTTGTTTTTCTACGACACCCCTTGTGTGTATGCGGTGCTGAGCACGGGCGCTCTGATGTCTTGCGCGTTGATGATGTTGCCTTTTGGACCGCGTGCATTTTGGGTTCAACATTGCAAATGCGCGTGCGTGCGTGCGTGTGATCAGTGATGCAGCGGAAGTTAAACTGCAACGTGGAGAGTGTGTGTGTCTAGGAGGTATCTAATAGAAATCCGTACATATACAACGGACTGTCATTTTAAAATCCACCGTTGGAAAAGGGCTGTGGGGTTTATGTGACCATACTTCACCACGCCAGTTCAACATGACTTGGTGAAAGCGGAGAACGTAGCCGTGATGGCATAGACGCACCGATGATGATCTGATGCGATCGGCCACTTTCTGAGCGAATTTAGCCATCGGCTAAATGCATCTAAATTCACTTTCGCTACTGGCCTGGTGTGGAAGCCAGAGATTTACCGGTGACATTTTCTGCCAAATTCTGAAATAAATACTAATAAATAAAAAACCATTTCCAACAGACGTAGAGACGGCTCTTGTTTCACGAGATGTGGGCAAAAAAAAGACCTGGCCGTAAGTCGCCTCGCCTCGACACAAAAACGGCCCCACCCGGTCGGCGCGCGCCGCGCTAATCCCGCCCCGACGATGGGTCGCGTCTCCTCCACCTCCTCCTCCACCTCCTCCTCCACCTCCTCCCCCACCTTCTCCTCCTCCACCACGTGCTCATTCCCGCGCGCATTCCGCACCGTCTGTCGCTTTTTAAAATGGGGACAGAATTGTGCGCGTGAATATTTGCTGCTGCCCCCCCCCCCCCCCCCACCCGCGTCTATCTGCTTGGTAATAAGCGGTTACAGCGCGATGATAAATTACTTCCCCTCTTTATTTTCACCGATGCGCTTCCCCGCGTGTGCCCGGGGGCGTCCGTGCACAGAGCCACTGACTTGGAAGTGACATCGCCGGGCTCCTTTCCCCGATTTCCTTCGAGTCCTCACTGGGACAACCACGCGCCCAAAACATTTATCCGCGGATACACGTCCATGCCTTGTACAGAATGGTTCGCTGTCATCACCATCACCCATGATGGATCAGCGCCCTTGGGAACGGCTTGCGATAGAACTTGCCATTGTTGTTATTATTATTATTATTTGAGCTTGGTGAGCACTGGACGGAACATTGCCTGGGAACGCCAGGTGCTGTGGGTTTGGGCTGCAAGGTTGGCCGGGAGGTGTATGCATTTTGAACCTCTTTCGCGCCGTACGTAGCCAACCGTGCCGATCGGAGGTGCGAGAAGGCGGCACAGCAAGGTATTCCCAGGCGGTCTCCAATCCCGACACCAGGCCAGCTCAAACCCCGCTCCGCTTCCCAAATCTTGACGCAATTCGCTCAGAGCGTCGTGCTCGTGCCCTTGCGATCATAAAACCACCCCGCGCCCCTCCCCCCACCCCCGCCGCGGAAGGAACTCTGCAAAAAAACGCGACGGTGGACGCCGGCAGGCGGTCGCGCAGGTGCGGCGCGCCGTGCCCGGATCCCGTTTCCAACATCCGCTGGGCGAGCGACCTCCGCGCGAGTCGCGAGCCTGGCGCGGAGCGCGCGCGTAGCGACGCCCGCGCGCGCCGCGTCGCGAGGCGTCTCCGCTGGGCGCGCGGCGGGGGGGGGGGGGTCCCTCGCGCGTCACGCCGCTCACTCCGCTCGGGGTGCGGGGGGGGGTGCCAGGGGTGCCGAGCGTGGGCCGAGCGTGGGCCCGCGCGCGAGGGCAGCCGTCGCGAGAGAAAAGCTCGCGGGCGAACGCGGGGGCCGCTGTTGCCAAGGGGCGATGGGTTTTTTTTTCCATCGCTTCCCGCATCGGTGGGAATTGACCCGACGCGAAGTGCGGAGATGAAAATGCGCGACTGCGGCAAAACCTGGCGCTGGCTGCTGCTGACGAGAATCGAGCGCTGTGAACTTATCCCGAGCGCGCTCCCACCTCCTGCTTTCCTAACGGCTCCACGGCCCTTCCCGCTGTTCCCTTTCGTTCGCCGCGATGGACTATGGACGGCATGCGATCCCCACTCTCTCTCTCTCTCGCTTTGCCTTGTCCAAACATGCACCGTCACGCACGGTCTGGTATCCGCTCACTTTGCGACTCGCAGATGGCAGTGAGGCGGTGTTCGCCACGTTATTTGGCTTCTCAGTTAGACGTTTGTGCCCGCCAATTTTCGGTGTATTGTTTACTCTTGTAGTAATGGTGGTTCTCCAACAATGAGCAGAATAATGGACAGCCAAACAAACGCATTTAAATAAAAGCATTGGCACTATCGTGATGATGATAATGATGACGACGATACGGTCTTCACACTTCGCGCCGGAAATGGAAAAACAAGAGACGTCCACACTCGGGTCCGCGTCGTGCTCCCGTTCCAGCGGTAATCCCACAGTGGCACGGCCCCCTCCCTCCCCGCACCCCCCCCCCCCACTCCTCACAAATGTAGGTCACACACTCAGGTCACCTCACTCTCACACACACACACGCGCGCGCGCACACAGCACCAGATGCCCGTTCACCCTTGCACGCTGTGGATGCATTGGCTGCCACGCGAGCACCTGTTACATTGGCACTGTGCGCAGTGGGATGGCGTTTGGTCAGCTCTACTCCCAGCCACCTTTGTCTCCCCAATGCTGATGTTTACGCGCTGCGACACGTTCTCATTCGAGGCTGAGTCGACCCAGAGGAGACCCACGACCAGCGCAGATAATTGTCACATGTGTTTGCCGTGAGCGGAAATCGAACTCGGGTCGCCGGGTTCACAGCGCAGCGCGCTAACTGCTACATCGGCACTCCCACAGACACCACGCACATACCGTAGGCACCACGCACACGCGCGTATTGCAAACGTCTGTTTTGTCAACAGGCACAATCACAACACACGTCTATAATTTACCGAAGTATTTTATACATGTTCACGTTCAGACAGAAGCAGAGTGGGGGGAAGGGGGGAGAGGAGCGGGGTCCTGACATCTCAGGCAATCTAATTAAGGGCTCTACAACAACAACAATAATATTCCACGCATCTTCGCAGGTAAACATCAACACCAATTGTTTGTGTTTCAAGGTGGCTCTGCAAACCCGTGACGCTTCTTACTTTCGCAGCGAAGTCGGTTGCTTCAAGTGAAATAAAATATGAAAAAAATATAAAAACGTAAATGTTTACGGTTTGGACGGGAGACTTTTTAGCGTTTCACTCGCTGGGCAGAATATTCCACATGGCTCAGCGCCATCCACACAGCCCTAGGGCCACGGACAGACGCAGACACTCGGATGCCCCCACCCACCCTCCAGGAAGTAGCGCTGCTAATTTTAGTCAGAGTTGTTGGGGGGGGGGACTATTTTTTTCTCTCTCCCCGCAGGTTTAACTCCATCGCGCGAGGCCAGGCGGATGGATATCCGCTGAGAGCTCTCATGGCGGGCAGAGTGCACCACCTGATGTTGGAAACTGGCCCTGGAAGTTGGTGTCACAGAACTACAGGCGAATTTGCTCTCCGCTATTTTGGCTGTCCGCGAATCGCACCTGGGACGCTGCACACGACTGCATCGAGAAAGAGAGAAATGGAGTTGCGAGAGAAAGTTTGACGACAGATACAGAGATGAGAGATAAAGTGATGAGAGATCAAGTGATTAGCGATACAGTGGTGAGAGATAAAGTGACGGTCCCACCTGAAGACGGATACTTGTGTTGCTTCCGAAACGTCGTGATTTAATTTAGTCATTTTAATGTATTATTTTATTTTATTTTTTATTATTATTTTACCTACGTGACTTTACCGAATAAACCTACGAGTATGAGAGATAAAGTGATGAGAGATAAAGTTAAGAGGAAAAAGATGGACTTTCGTCGGCCAATATCATTATCAGCCAAATGCGCTATTCACGAGCATCACAGGAACATATCCCTCCAGATGAAAGAGAGAGTCCTGTTCTTCCGAGGTCACTTGAATCGACATGTTTACTCACACGAGGGGGCACGCCTCTTATATGTCCTGCAAAGAGTGTTCATCGCGTCTAACATTGACTCGTGTCCGTTCTCAAAGATGAAATGTAGACGAATTAAGTGAAAATGTTAACATTTTACGAGGTGAGTTACTTTGTGCGGTCACTGGTGATGGCGTCGAGACGATGCTCTCTACTCACACACAAACTCGAAGCCCCAGTTTACAACTGGGAAGTCGCGCTCATTAAATACCGTCTCGACCGTGGTAACGATCGGGCGCACGGAATCTAAAGAGAGACACACACGAGTGGGGAGTGAGCAGTGTCTGGACAACGTAAAGGAGTGGTTTGGATCGCAATGCGAGAATAACTGCGACCTTGTTGACGAGGAGCAAGGGACAGCGACAGACGGAGACACGACCACGATGATGATGGTGATGATGGAAACGGCGATGATGATCTCGAAGATGGATTTACAAGAGAAAGATTCGAAAGCATTTTGCACTCACGGTCGCAGCGAGTGGCGAGTGCATGGACAGTCGCCGAGAACGCTGGTTCAGTGGATTTAACACATTGGCAATGTTGATAAAAATAAATTTAAACAGCGTAAAAATAAAATATTACTATAATAAGAGAAGCAGATTGGTTACCCGTGGACTCCTCATGTCAGTGGTGCTCCTTTAATCAGCTGTACTTATAAATGTAATGCTGTTTTTAAACCTAAGGAGACTGCATTGGATATGGTGCAGAATCACAAATAAAATACAAGCTGGCCGGCCGGTCTATTAAGGGAGCCTCTGTCTTGTTGGTGGTGGATGCGAGCTTGCAAAGAAACGTGCGCACAGCACGCGGTCCACCCTCAACCGCATCCACTTCACAAACCGCGGCAGATGCGGACATCCGATGCACAAATGGAAAATTAAATAATCTCTCGAGTAGTAGCAGCGTGCGACTGTGGTCATCCAGAACGGACCGTAGAGCAACGTGTCACGACGCAGTGCACCGATCCACAAATGCAAAGAAGTAGACATCGGGGCGATGTACGACTACTGCGCTGCTGCTGACGCTTGGCCACCCGGACGTGACATCGTAGCCGCTGCTCTGCATCTACACCAGCAGCCGCACGACACGTGCCCACGTGCAGCGCAGACGTCGTTTGTGCTTCTCATCACTTCTTTTTTTCTTCCTACAAGCGTTTCTTTTTCAAACTTGCCCCAAGACTTTACAGAGTTGGCCTTTGGTGTTGGTGAGCCGTCAGGTGAGTTTGTAACGATTGCTTTTCGGGGTTTCTGTGGTTATGGTGAAAACGTGTCTGTGAGTGGATGGACACGCAGACAAATATCATATTTTCCCAAGCGGAGCAATAAGTAGTCGGGTGGCTTCCATAAAACAGCTCACCTGTTCGACGTTAACACTGCCTCATAAAAGAAAGGTATCATACAGTCTAACATTTCAGTCACTGGTCCCTTCTTCAAAGCATTTCTGTCTGCGTAAAAATAGATTGTGAACTTCAAGTCGCCGTTATTACGCTTACTGCAATTACGCGCAAAGGCTGAGCACTGCAAACACATGTTGGACCAAATCAAGGCGCCCTGCGGTGCAGAGGAATAATAAATGCGCTCCAGTAAGCGAAGTCGCCTTACGAGCGCACACGCGACTCGGCCCGCCGCGTGCGACGACGATCGTCGAGCGGTCGCCAAAGGCCGCGATGTCGCGACGAGACGAAGCTTCTGGGATCAGCGACACCCCCACGATCGCACGGCCACCACTCATCCTGCTGCCCCCCCCCCCCCCCCCCCACTCCACTTGCCGTGATGCGTCACTCTCGTCGTCTTGAGTTCGGTAATTGTGGAGTTAATGAGAATCAGAATATTTATTTGCACTGGAGGAGGAATCCGATGAGCTTTGCAGCTCTTTTTTACAGATGTATAGGGGGGCACGGGGTCAGATCGTTGCAATAATACACAATGCAAAGTAGAGGGAAGGTAAGCAAATCTTATACAATTTTCAAATTAAATAAAAAATATATATTACCAGGTGAAGCCCACTGAGGAAACGACGCACAAGCGGTAATGTAACGATGATGATGCTGATGATGCGACGTTGAACTACAGTGGAACATTTGCGAGCATCTTAGGTCAATAGATATGAGCAGTAATTAACGTATTTTTGTTGAACTGAAAATTGTAGGTCAATCCATCGATTTGTTGGGTCTCACCAGCGGCCCTATAATACCACCCATTCGTTGTTGTTTTTATTCTTCTGTAAATATATCTTGAACTACTAATTAATAAATGTCTCGTTTCGGTGACCAGGTAGCTTAGGGGTCAACACATTAAACCGGCACTGCTGAGAAACCTGGATCCAAGCCCAGGTTGCAGCCGCGTCCCTCAACGAACGGAGCTGTGTGGTCTACATTTGGGTCTTTTTTTGTTCATTTAATTTAGCATTTTCCAGCACTGGGAGTGGGGGGTTCACAAAAACGTAATTGGCACGCAACGAGCACCAGTTGCAGGGCAACTGCTGCCCGTTGTGCCTCGATTGTGCGTAAAGAGGGCCCGTGACGTGACCTCAGAAGTTGTCCCTTGACATCATCTTCCGGGGACTCTGCCTGACACGGGAAGGTGCACGGCTCGTGTTGTTGTTGTTGCAGAGTTTCAACTGGAAGAGTCTGCATCGCACTGCACTGCTCCCATCGAGCAATAGGGATGGGATTGAAGGGGGAAGGGGCAAACTCGGATGGGTGGATGTGGATTATAGAGAGGAAGATGTGGCGGTCCCGTGTTTGCTTGCAACCCCATGCGCGAAATTCCAAATATTGATTTGGTGGGAAAACACAGTGCAATTGTTGTTCTTGTTAAGTTCCGCAATTTCTAATTGCCGTAGAATTACGAATTGCATTCAGCCTTTCGTGAAATGAAATCGTCCACAATTTGCACCTTCTACGAGCTCAAATTGACTTTTTCTAACTTAATATGAAATCGCAAGTACGTTCTGGTGCATCGCTTGTAGACCCCTAATTAGATGCTGTGTGTGTGTGCGCACGAAGGAATATATTTATTTTATTCATTCATGTGCACGTGGAGACAATCTGATGAGACTAGAGTATGGAACGCGACCAGGCAGGGAAAAAAGAAGACGGAGAAGCGCCGAGCGGCCGGCGACAAACAGCACTGTTGAACGCGGGATGGACAAGGGTTTGTTTTTACGCGACTTGGGTTGAGCAACGGTGCGTGAACTTGGGGAAAAGTATAGCAAAGTGTTTCAAGGGCACGAATCAGCGCAGTTTGTAGAGAGAAGATAGAGAGTGGGAGGTACAGAGGACGAAGGAGAAGGGACAGGTCTTGATGCTGGAACGGAACGAAGGAAGGTATCGGCCGTGCGGAGAGCCGCGGGACAGGAGCTCCCCCAGTCGCGGGCGGCAGCGGCAGGGAGGCGGCGGCGACCCCCGTGGAGCGAGCTGCGAGCTTCCTTGTGGCGCCGTCGCCACCGTGGAGCGAGTAACCGACGCGAGCCCCGGGAGTTCACTTCTGTGAAGCTGCCCCCTGCTCCCACCAAGACCCTCTCTCGCGGAGAGCTCCGCTAATCCATGCGACGGCGACGACGCGAAAGCGCCCGCACGGGTTCCCCGTGGTTTCCTCTCGGCCCAGCGCCCTGCCCGGTCACCGGGCCGCGCTGTGTCCCTCGCTGTGCGTGTCGGCGGTGACGTCCAATGACGCGAGATCCCAGCGCAGAATTAACTTTCACAACGCGCTGAATTAGTGGCGAGGTGCGCGCGGTACGGGGAGGAGGGGGGGGGGGAATCCCCGTGGCCGCCGATCGCGTGCGTGGTGTGGAGAGGCGCGTGGCCGCGGTGACTGCGCTTGGACCCTCACTACGTGTGGCCTCTCACGCGACACTTGGTGAAGAGTTTCGCCGACTTTGAAGTTTGCGTCTCTCGCTCTTCGTGGTGGTCTCGTGGAATATTTATCCGGGTCCTCCGGTTTTTTTCTCCACATTTCGAATCAACATCACGCGTTTCGAGTATTTGGCTGCAATAAATGTCCACACGATGATAAGCCACTTCGTTGAACTATCATTTGTGTCCAGGTCGCTTCTGGAAAAGAGTTATATAGCTCAGCGGGTCTCATCTAGTAAACTAAAACAGAGTTTAGTTTAAAAATAGCTCGAAGACCGCTATTCCCGCTCTGGACGAGCTAGTCGAACGACCTCGTCTCGTTTCGGTGTGGATATAAATTGAGCAGCAACTACAATTCGATGTCTAAGTTGTAAATCCAGCTGCTGGCTTCAGCAGGACAGCGAGTGTGAGCCGCCAAACCCTCGAAGAACGCTCGAAGTAGACATGAGTTCGCATAGAGACCCATGGACTCACACAGAGACCGATATACTCACAAATAGATCCATGGACTCACAGAGAGACCGATATACTCACGAAGAGATCCATGGACTCACACAGAGACCCATATACTCACACAGAGATCCATGGACTCACACAAAAGCCCATGGACTCACACAGAGACCCATATAACTCACGAATAGATCCATGGACTCACACAAAAGCCCATGGACTCACACAGAGACCCATATACTCACGAAGAGATCCATGGACTCACACAAAAGCCCATGGACTCACACAGAGACCCATATACTCACACAAAGGCACATGGACTCACACAAAGGCCCAAAGGCACAGATACCCATAGGCACAAAGACCCATATACTCACACAGAGGCCCATAAAGCCGCATGGAGACTCATAGACTCACAGTGGACATGAGCTCACGATGTGATTCGCTATTGTGCTGTGCCTCAGTCACATTTGAGCGATTGGTTCATTGTCCAGCTGCCGTGGCGGGTGTGGGTGCGATGTGCGGGGCCCACGGCTCGCAGGAAGGGGGGGGGGGGGGCAGCTGAGCCCCCTGATGGCTGGGGATGGTGGTGGGGGGACCCGCGATGGAGGGGCTTACTCGGGATGACGCTTTACTTTCTCCCAGTTGATACTGCGCCAGTCTTCGACTGTCTCTGACAGCATCAGTTAGCTACGGCCCTTCTTTCATACGAAAGAAGAAGAATGAGTGAATTTCGGGATAAATGATGTCGGCGCGCGATGAACACATGGAAACAATTCCGCAGAAGTCCATTGAAACAAGGCGAGTCGCGCGTGACTCGATTTGTTTCGAAGATGCGGCCAGACAAGTTCATTACATCTCGCACGGTTGGCTATGTACGGCGCGAGATAAGTTCAACAGACAGGCAGACAGACAGACATTGCGTGTGCACCCTTTAACCGTGCGCGCTTCCACCGCGAGACCCGCGGATGTGGCCGGGTGGAGACTCCCGCGTGGCCCTGCCGCGTACAGGGGGCGGTCGGTGCGCGAATCGTCGCCCTGTGCCTGGGGGCACGCCGGGCAGCGGTGGCGCTGCTGCCCGCGCTCACGCCGACCGACGCAGGGTGGCCCTTCCCTGCTCTGCATGCCGGGGGGAGGGGGGGGAGTAATTACACGCCGTCGCAGGAATGGATCGTCGGCACTTTCGCTGCCCTCTGCTGCCCCCTGCTGCTCCACGCTGCCCAACAAAAAGAGGCCACAAAACGCTGGCGGTCCGGGGGCGTCGTTTGCTCCCCGCGGATTGCCACGCGGCGTCTTGCTCAGCGGTGGCGGTGTCGTCGTCGTCGTCGAGATGCCACTCTGTGACGTCACACGTCCCATTCATCACTCTCGCCATCGTCACGCACGCGCCTGCGTAGCCTCGCCACGCAGGGAAAGGGAGAGACGCGCAGAACGTGCGCCCGTGTGGTTCGTGATGAAATGACGTCCGTGGGAAAAGCACGAAATGCAGCCTCCACAAAGCAGCTCGGGCAACGGACGTGGCTGTATTGGGGGTGGGGGGGGGGGGCGCTGGCACCAGGGGTTATCGCGCCGTGATTTAAACCTGGCGACCTCAGCGTGAGTTTGATTCTCGACCATGGCTGACGCCGCACCGCTGAGAGTAACTCGGCCCTGCGCCTCCCCCCACTCTACCAGCTCACACTGCGGGCAGAGTTCTACTCGAACGATCCCCATGACCAGGAGGCGATGGGGAGGCGGCACTCACTACTGCACACCTTTGAGAAAAGAGCTTCACAGCTCATCGGATTTCTCCAGTGTCGATATAAATATTCTGATTCTGATCAAGCAGCGGAGTGATACATTGCCAAAGCGGCGTACGTTGTTATTTATTACTTTGATAGATCGATGCAGCGCTTGGCTCGGAACGAGAAGGTTGGGAGTTGAATCCGAAGGAGCTGGATCTGTCTCGGTACCTCCGTCAAAATAGTTCTGTGCAGAGGGGGCCGAGAGGCTCGCGGGCGGCTCTCGGGTCCGGGGATACTAAAACTAAAACCAGCAGCACGCTTTGAGGGCATGGGTCCAGGCCCTGGGTGAGAGAGGCCGACCCAGGCCCTGGGGGAGGGGAGGGGGGTCAGCTGTGTGTGCGGGAGTTTGACGGCACCAAGGCTTGCTGCTGCTGCTGCTGCTGATTGCCCAGAATGTGTTTGTGCAAAAGCTGTGGTCTGGTGCGGAGAAGCATGAGCTCGTGTCGAGGTGGCTTAATATGATTCTGCTCAGAGTAGACAATTCCTGAGTTCACGTGATGCGTGAAGTCGTAGTGGTGGTGGTGGTGTCGTGGTGGTGGTGGTGGTGTGCGCACAAGAGCAGCCCTGCTGCTCGGAGGAGTCTCCACTCGAGCGGGCTCAAGAGGGTCTCTCGACACAACGCGCTGGCCAACTCTCCCACGCTGGCCAGACGTCTTGGAAGGCCGGGGAGTCCACACACTTTACCCCAACAAACGGAATCTACCCCTCCGCTGGCTTGCGTGCATACAGACACAGTAAAGTGAACATGCCTGTACAATAGACGTATAAAACGCATCGATTGATCGATTAAAATGAAATATGTTGTTCTCGACGCGTATATTACACTGTGCGTCTGAGAATCCATTCTTTACAATCTAAGCAATTGATGTGCTGGTGTTACGTTCGGTGCAATGAGCGTGCACAACTGTACAGACAGAACAAATGGGCACGAACACAAACGAGACAACAGAATCGATTAACGACCCTGAATCGTGACAGTTCATCGAATCGCTGCGGGATTGAATGCTTGTGGAATGCTTATCGCGGACGGTGAATCTCGTGATCATGTCACGTGCTGCCCGCCCCTGCTGGGCATCAGGTGAAAAAGAGCCTGTGAGCTCATCGGATTCCTCCAGTCTAAAAAAAATAAAAAAAATCTGATTTAAAAAAACGTGCACCGAGTGAAGAAATGCGTCGCTAGAAATCGCCGAAGCAGATCGATGCTTGTGAGTCGGATCTGTCTCGACTGCGAGCAAGCCGCGGCACAACTGCTCGCAACTGGTTGCAGAGACGTCCACATGTAAGCGATTCAGTTGCATGCAACCTCGTTGAGAGGCTCCTCCACTTGGTCTATAAACTCTGCACTGGTCTCTGCCTCGAGCTGGCTGGATGTACATTTCAGTGGTGGTCGGTTGAGAATTATTTGTGGGACGCGCAAGTCTGCGGGGGTGGCGGATGGGGAGATGAATGTGCAGGATCAAAGTCACGCGCGCAGTCTGTGACACGACGCGCGGAGTTGTGGTGCAAGTTGAAAACGCACACTGCTGTGAACACAAATACCCGAGTTCGATTCCGGGCCACGACGAGACACCAGCGATGAGCGATGTCACAAAGCGGGCCATGGTTCCTCGGCCGTCACCAACCTGCACTGACCCAGCGGTGAGCGAAGTGTGAGACCGATCAGGCGCTCATTCAGCTCATTCAGCGGTGGGTTGATTGATCGTGGATTAGTGCCGGTGAATCATGCAAAATGAGACAGACGATCCCTGGTCTCTTGAGTTCCACACCTGGTTAAGCAAATAAGTTCGACTGAACTAAAAAGGGCCATCAATCATTACGATGATTATCATTATCGTGATTAGCATCGTGATCGTGATGCCGGGTGGCGCTTCTCGCGTTCGACGCGGCTTTGCGCTCTCCGCACGGCAGCGGCGCGCGGACTGCAAAGTGATGACATTACGGAAGCCTTCAGTCTCGTTAAATATGAATCCTGGAAATCCCTCAAACGTGTGACGTTTTTCTTTCACAAAACAGAAACCAATCTCGTGCTACTTAGCGAGCACATTACTCTTATCGGCCCTGCGATCCGTCACACGTCCGTGAAGAGTGCGGCCCCAACGTGGAGAGGTTTCTCGTCTTTTTTTTTTTGGATGCGGCGCGCGCCTGGCCCGGCCGCGGTGCCGCGTTTCGCCGGAGTAGATTCCACATCAGGAGAGGTCAAATGTAATATTGTCTTCTTCTTCTTTTTTTAGGGAAATAAAATAGACTGCCCGGGATAAACCCTCAACATCTCATCACTTCGCTCCCCTTCTAATTTCCATTGGATGAATGGCGCTCGGTGGGAATATCGCGCGCTTACAGCTGCAAATGGACAGTGTGGAAATGAGAAAAGCCTGGAATGGCAGCTCATCTCCCTGGGGGGTGTGGAGGTTTAAAAAGGCGATGGGTTGGCGGGGGCTCCGTGACAGCGGTGAGATACAGCCCGGGCTGTCACCGCCCCGTCCTAGCAGCCCCCCCACCCCTTCTCCCCCCCCCCCTTACCCCCGGCCTCTGCCATCACCTCGCCGGCATGCCCCGATCCGGCAAAGACGCAGAGCCTGGGCACGGCGCTGCGACCCTTCCCGTAATACACACAAACTCGCCTGGCCCCATCACCCTAATATCCTCCTTCAATAATTCATGGGAGCGGAGCTGTCTGGCGGCCGCTGATCCGATGCCCATCACCGCTCGGGGTGCGCGGACGCGAGCCGCGCATAATTGAGGCGCGGAGCGGTCGCCAATCGCCGCTCCTCGCTGCACCAACATCTGTCCGACAACTGGCACCAGCGCCCTCTCTCTCTCTCGCCTCACCCCCCACCCCAGCCCCATCCCCCCACCAACCCTGACTCCCCCTCTACCACCACCATCAGCAGCAGCAGCAGCCGTCCAGAGCTGGGAGCAATCCCAGCTCGCATCGACCAACAAACACGGCGCCCGGGATCAGCTCAGACACCACACCCACCCTCACTCACAGCCGCCTCCTTCGCGGTTAGAATCAATCGCTGAGTTTTCATTTCAATTTTTGTGGTGGGGGGTGGAGGGGCGAGAAAAAAAGCAACAATCGAGCCTCGCTACCGATGTCAGGAGGGAAATAATAATAAATAATAAAATATTAAATCATTAAAAAGAAGCGATGCTTCTTTGAACCTCACCACCACCACCGCCACCGCCTGGCTGGGCCGGCCCTCCTCGCCAATCTCACGCGGGCAGCCCTGGCCGAGACAGGCGGCCGCGGGCGAGTCGCCTTCAATCAGCTTTGCCGAAGAGCCTCGGCGGCGCGGGAGAGTCGAGGGGCCTCCCAGACGGCAGCGGCAGCAGCAGTGGCAGCAGCAGCGGCAGTGGCCCTTGTGCGCCGACAGGCGAAACGGCCGCTCCGCTGCTGGCCTCTGGGCCCCCGTGGCCTCCCTCCGCCTCGCCGTAGCGGAGCCGCGAGACTTCTCCTGTATCGTGGGATACCCTTTTTGTTGTTGTTGTTGTTGTTGCCAGTATCACAGTATGAAAAATAAGATTAGTTTGTACTCGTTCTGGCAATGAAACACGACGTGTTAAGATGTCCAAACACCTTGCTAAAGATACATTTATCAATGAATCAAATTCTGCATTAACCACACACAGTACTTGTGAACATGCAAACCAAAAATGCTCTGATAATGTGCGTTGTCTTTGAAGCTGATTTCCCTACACCAGAGACAGCCTTGCTGATGGCCTCGTCTCGCCAGTGTCAGACCAAGGAACAACGCCAAGAGGCGAACGGAGACTCCTCTCCCTCAGCCACATCGAGCGGAACGCAGCTGCAGAGACGCACGCTGACACCGGTTTGCGCTCCGATTGATTTGCAGTGTTGAAGGCCCTTTGCCCGAAACGTCGCCTATCGTTGTAGATTTGTTTGCGCCTGTTGAGGCCGCATTATTATTATTGATGGATGTGTCGAGTTGTCTGCTTGTTAGTTTGTGCTGCGTTCTTCACTGCCAATTCGGCAGCAGCAGCAGCATCGACAAGTAATGATTTGCTCCGGTTTGGATGACCGGGTGAGCGGCACCTGGGCCTGCGCTGGCCTCGGGCGCTGCACCACCAAATACCCGCTCTGGTCCCAGCCAGGTTCACTCTCCTTCGCGATACAATTGATGTTACTGTACGTTGAACTTCTTTCACACCGTACGTAGCCCACCCTTCTAGTGGGAGGTGCGTGAGAAGGACAACACGCTAAGCGCAAGAAGCAGCTCTAATGAATACCGTATTCGTTTCCAATGTAAAGTGAGTTTTCAAACAGTTCCACCAAAACTCCGCCATGATGTATGTAGTTGAACTTCTTTCGCACCGTATGTAGCCAACCGTGATAATAATGGAAGACTTTCCAACATTGGAATCTAGCCCGTAACGTATAGATTCTGTGGCAGTATTAGTACTAGTATAAAAACCTGTTTGCCTGCTACTTCAAGTAATAAGGAGTACCACTACCTGCGATGGCATAGAGTCCATAAACACCGTGGTCATTCATAAGACACCGTGGTTACTCATTAAAACAAAACATGAAAACAAAACATGAAAGAGTGCGCAAAGACACATGGAGAGAGAGAGAGAGGTGCACGCTTGGAAGAACACCGCGAGAGGAGGAGCACGTGACTTAGAGACCACACGCAGTCGAACAACTTTTAATTCGAACTGTTAAGGCAAAGGTTGCGTCACGCCTTGAAGGGACGACGTTCTAGAATAATAACGGAGCGGCAGCCGAGGATTGGATCGCTTCCGGGAGGCACCTTCATCGAGGAGATGGAGCGATGAAATCAGTCTGTGTTCAGGTCCTGGGTGGCGTGTTACATCACGGGATCGTGGGAGATGGAGCGGCATGGGGAATCCAATATCCAACAGTGGATTGACCGTGGCTGATGACGATATCATGGTACATTAACGTCGCTGGAGAATAACGTGATTTTTTTCAGCCATTTAAAAACAACGTTTCGAACTTTTTTAATGAGTTAATTAAAAGATACATTTATATAAAATATGAGCCATGAATATATAGTAACATATTTTTACGGCTTTCAGAAACTGCTCCCATTCCTGCTTGGCTAGATCCCCAGTGTTCAATTATGTCCAGAAATGTTCTCATTTGCCAGTTAAGTGCCTAATAATGTAATTAAATACACATTATTTTGGCGTGCATTTAAACTCAAGATTTTAGCCCCCTGGGGAAAAATCATACGCGGGGGGGGGGGGGGGGTCTTACATCAGCGCGCGTGGCATGGGAAGGGGGGGGGCTCATAGAACCTTCGTGCGTGTAAACATTCTGAAGTGTAAATACACCGACAGAGGAGTCGGTTGACGAACGCACGTGGCCGGGCCGGTCGCAAGTATTCACACACACGACGCTCACATGCATCATCACGTGCCATGCTGCCGCCGTGTAATGGTCGGCAGCGCGCTGGACTTGCCAATTCGATTGGTGCTGCGAATTTTCTTAAATCATCCCGCCTCTGTCCGCCCTAATGCGTGTATATATGTTGAACTTCTTTCGCGCCGTACATAGCCAAACGTGCTAATCGTAAGGTAGGCCCCGGTTGCGGTGGTGGAGTAAAATATGGATACACCCCCACCTCTTACAACACATCTGAGCAACATGAACAGTCGGCCAAATACTCTCTCTCTCTCGAGGGGCTCGCTAGAGCGCCCGCTAGTGAAAAGCCTTCGAGAGTAATTGTCTCACGACAAGCAACGCGTTTACAACGTGCGGTCCTCCACGCGTGTGGCTCGGTGCATCTGGCATCACACGTTTCCAGCTCTCTGAGCCGTGTCCTGATTTGGAATAACTCCCGTCCGGTTGTCAGATAAGCTGCAGAGCGGTGAGAGATCCGAGCGAGATCAGCCTGGTCACGGGGCGAGAGTGACAGTCGTCTTTCTGTAGCCCAGACAGGCATGCTGGTCACTACAGCCGGGTGAGGTATCTGTCCAATATACCCCTCGGAGACAGCCCGGGCACATGGCATTCAACCCTAGCCCACTGAGACGCGTGTCCAATCTAGCCCGGAGAGAGAGAGAGAGACGGCAAGATGAGATAACCCTTCATCACAGCCCAGTCAGATCGGCATAGCCGTCCAATCTATCCCTCTGAGATAGCCCCGTCGGATGGGTCTGTGAAGCAGCTCGAGCCGTCTCGGTGGGGGTTGCTTTTTTTGGTGCTCAAGCGGACACCAGCTGCTGTTATTACCACTCATAATGTCTCCTTTTTTTTGTTAAGGCTCCCATCGCCGGCGCCGGGCTAGAACCCTGCAGCCCTCCCCGGGCGTCTCTGGATGGACAGCCGCGCTTTGCCTTAACTGCCCCGCTGATGTTTGGAAGGAAGCGCCTGTACATTGATGACATTTCACGGGACATTCAGGGGGTTAATGAGCCAGCGTGCCATAAAGCAGACGTGTACGGCGGATTGTAATTTAATAACAAAACTTAAACGCTCGGAGAATAACCCGGGGAGACAGGTTCGATGTCGTTAATAAAAAAAATGGTGAGCTCGTTCGTGAACCGCACAGACGTAAATCTCCGTGTGTAATCCCTCCTGCCCCCTCCCCTCCGCCGTCCGTGCCTCGTGTCGCACCCGCCGCGCCGCCGACTCGATGATGTCATTCTTACAGCCGCCGCAGCAGTGGCAGTAGCAGCAGTAGCAGCAACCGACGTAATTGTGATCAGAAGGAGAAAAAAATCCCGGAGCTGTATCCATGGTAAAGCAAAGGATGGGGGCATCTCTAGCCAGCACCACCACTCCCCGCAATCCCCCCCCCTCCCTCCCCGGTTTTCGTGTTACAGCGGTGCCTCCCCAGACGCCACCACATTGATCACACATCTTGGAGCCTTGTTGCGTACGGAATTTAATACCGGCACCGTTGGTGCTGATGCAATGCCATCCCCTCTAAAATCACCAAATCCCACCGCATGCCCTATCTTATAATACTGATGATGTCATGATGCCTCGCCATATTAAACACCCCTCCCCCCCCCCTACATCCGTGTCCCATACCCCTTACATTTCCGTACGTGGGACCAGATTGTCAATTTGACAAATGTTCACGTCTGTCAGATATCTCTTCACTTGAACGTGCCACCGTCTCCGTGACCAACAACGGGATAAATCGCCGGCGCGGTGCCGTGCGTTCTCAACGTTGTTGGCGACATCGTGGGACTCTGGGCCACGAACTGTGCTCCCAACGCCCGGCATTTGTTTGTCTCTCACTGCTCAGCACGTCTCGCATACACAGAGGACTCTGTGAGGCCACGTGAGGGCCCACACCACGGCAGAAGGACGGGGGGACAAACCCAGCCATGACCGTATCACCCAGGATGAGCCCAATCTCAGTTTGGAAGCTGATCAGACTGTGTGGAGAGTCTGGTCTGTCGTGTTTGTAGGAGACACTGCCCAGGAATTCCTGGCTATGTAGACGTGAGATGCGAGATGGCTCGGAGATGGCAATACAGAAATGGATTCTTGAATCCATCTATGCAGAGCTCTAAATGTTATTCCAACGTACGCATGGGTTTTCTCTGCGTACATTTTCTTCTCCCATTAACTCATTTATTGATTGTGCCAGACATCCCAGTGCAGCAGGAACCCTCCCGGAAATGAATCCTGAGACTCCGACTTTCCCAGGTACATTCTGTATTATCATTACACCGGCCGTGGCTTCTGTAGTGTGGGTGGCCGGCTGGCGTCGTGAGAATCACAGTCGTGGACGGCTGCACGCGGAGAGGAACCAAGCTCACCCCATGCAGGGGGACAACACTTACAGTAGTGGGGTTTTTAAATCGTTTTACAGGGGGGTGGGTGGGGAGGGAGAAGGGTTGTTGTTTTTTCAAGGAAGAGGGTCGGCTGGGCCGGCTCCAGGAAGTCTGGCACGGGAGCTGACGGCATTCGTGTGAACGATTCACGGAGCTCACCCCGGGGAGCATCTCTGGGAAATGAGAGGAGGCCTGCGTATTGATACATGTCCCGCTACGGGTGACCCCCCCCACCACCCCCCCCCCCCCTCCAAAAAAAACAGTGTGCGATATTGTTCTTGTTATAACTAAGAGTAAGCAGCGCTGTGGAAGCTTTTATGGAATCTGGTGTAGAGAAAAAAGTTAAAATAATGATAATAAATCATCTAAATAATGGGACCAACCTGCAGCGAAACACGTGCAATTGTCGCTCTAGCACATTTTGTTTCGGTGTTGATATATATATTTTAACAACTCAATATTTCAAGAGCCGCGATGCAACGCGGTGAATACGAGACGGGTGGTGGTCCGTGGCAGACAACGCCACCGAGCACCACCGACCCCGAGCGCGCCGGACGCCGCCGCCGCCCGTGCCCCCCCCCCCCACGCGCGGCCTTCCTTGTCGCGAGATTTCGCCGCGCGCCACTTGCGAACATTGCCAGCAGTTGAATTAGAACGAAATTTAAACCCCCCGAGTTCAACTCTTGACCGCGTGCCAGTAGTTCAGGGCGAAAGCCGGAGAGAGAAACCAATTCTCAACACCAGGACCGAGGGTGGGGCTGGGGTGGGCCCTGCACCACCGCATCTCCCTCGGGCCTCCCCACGTGGGTGCACTCTGTCCCTAGGCGGGACTTGGATGGCAGGGTGCGAGCGACTGTGGTCATCCTGAACAGGCCGTAGCACAGCGGAGAACGACGCAATGCCCGATCCACAAATGCGACGAAGGAGACATCGCAGCGACACACTCCGCTGCTGCTCCTGGCGCGGTTACCTGCTCTTGACCACCTGAATGTGACCTCGTAAATCGTTGCTCTGCATCTGCATCAGCAGCCGTACGAAGGAATAAGAAGATTGTTGGGGTGCCCCCCCCCCCACCTCGCCCCACAACATCCCCACTACCACCCACCCCAACCCGAGAGGAGCCGGGTCTGCTCGACACGCAGCTCGACGCGGAGTGCCACGATGTGGACACGAGACGCAGCGCCGCCGATCTCCGCGCGGCGCCGTCGAGGGCTGCGTGACAGTGACGGAGGCGGCGCTGGGGACATCAGCGCCAGCGGCACGAATGGGGAAGATCTTTGGGGAGGAGGCGCGCGCCGCGGATCGCGATGTCACCGACGCCGAGACCTCGTCCGCCTCTCTGCGATTTGGAATGCCTGCTTAGCGGAGACGAAGCGGGGCTGACAGCTTCAAAAGAACAATTTTACAAAATCGCTATGGCATCTGCTGTGAAACCGAAATAGGGGTGGGGGGAAGATGATTGTGTGTGTGCTGTGTATACGTATGAGGAGCGGTGGCGTAGTGGTTAGCGCACTGTGCTACGATGCCGACTTGAGTTTGCTTCGAGGCCACCGGGTAACATCCGTGGTGAATGATGGCCGGACTTGTCCTGAGTTTCCCCTCGATTGATTCAGCCGTGAAAACAAACGAGTATTGCTCGTGCGCTTTGTAAACATAAGCACCACGGAGACAATAGCAGCTACGGCATGGCGCTGAGTCGCTGCAGCGTCTCTTGGTGTGCTGCTGTGCCATCAACAGCACGTGCCCCAACAGTCTGCGTCGGCCATACAAAAAAAAAACCGTGTAAATATTTTCTTGATTCATTTTCAAAGCGGACCAGAATGGAATGTTTGCTGTTGTTGTTGGTATTTTGTGTGCAACTCCGGTTCACAAGTCCAACTCACAGCACCGAAGGTCGCGCGTGCGGACGATGATTAATCTTTTATATTTAAAACAATCCCGGCCCTCGTTGGGTGTCGGGGATTCCGATTGGCGGAGAGGCGGCAGCGCACGCGCGCGCCGCGCGTCCCCGTGGCGCTGCGAGCGCGGTGTTCGCGGGCCCCACCGCGCGCCTGACATTTCGCATTCCCACCGTCCGGAAAGTCCTCCTCCTCCCCTCTACAGGCATCCCAACGTCCCACCTCCCTGTCTCCTCTCTCTGTCTCTATCGCCACGCTCCAGAGAGAGAGATGGGGAGGAGGGCGGTACGGCGGGGAAAGAGTTAACGTTTTCTCTCCCCTATGCGGCGGCAGTCACCTGCTGGTAATAGTTCCCAAATCACCAGCCCCCCCCCCTGCTGTTTAATGATAATAATTGGAGGATTAACATGTCTGTAGTGGCATGATGGATTCAGTCTAGACTGCACAAGTTGACAATTGTGGGCCGTAAAACAGGCAATTGATGTAACATTTTGCATGTTTGGCTGTCGGAAATAAAATAAAAATAAAATCTCGTGAAAAGCCACAGCACGCTGCGGCTGCTGTTGATCGGTGCAGTGCTGAGCCAGTGCAGCGCTGCTGCTAGGAACGGAGAGAGTAACCCCCCCTCCTCCTCTTCCCAATCACAGTTCTGTGATTTGGGATTTCAGGGTCATTATTCTATTCCAAAATTGCGTCTTTGATTAACATTTTCGTGAAGAGTAGCACCGCCAGTGGCTGCAAACAACATTTAGGATAAAAAAACAGATGCTTTTTTACACGCGCATTACTATGCGCGTACCGAGAGCTTAATAATTAATGTTAAGTTATTAATCAATTACTAATATATTCCCTAGTTATTGCAGTGAGAGAAATTACATTATTTTCCGATTCAAAAGCTAATTCTTACATTTAGTCTTTACAGTGCAAGACGCTAATAATTGGAGCGATATCTTTGAGCATAATCACTCTTTCGCACGACCACTACTTTAGTTGTGAAGATTTTAGTCCCTGCCATTGTAATGTGGAATTTCCACCATCAAGGTAGACAAGGGACCACAAAATAATAGAGTAAACATCTCGGCAAGTGGTCCAAACATCTGACATCATTAACCGTGACATTCATACTAATATCGCGCAATGATCGTGAAACAACAATGAGAAATATATTAGAAGAGTAGTGCTGTAATACGTCCAACAGTACATCCAGCTGAGAGATGGAGCGATGCAATCATCTCGCGGGCAGGTGCTGGGTGGATTACGACACCACGGGATCGTGAGAGGTGGCAACGGCTTGGGGAGGGCTTCATCGAGCAGTAGATTCATCTTGGCCAATGATGATAATGATAAAAAAGGCACTACATTTTTTTTATGTAACATTACTTCCAGCAAGAAACACATTTTAGCCGTGGAATATTAGTGTATAGTTCAAAAGCAATTACATTCATACTGGCCGAGGCAAGGAGTCCAATTTAAATTAAAAACTGGGGTGGGAAGGAATAATTTTTAAACCTAACAGAGGTGCAATATAACAGTGAATAATAGTATATATATGGAGTACATATTTCATACTGGTTTGTGCACACGTGTACAAAACAGAGATGGTTGGGGGAGGGGGTGAAATTACAAACTTTAATTTACAGCGAATCGCAGCGAAGGGCTCACTCGCAAGACCACGACGAGTCCAGCGGGCTCCGGGCGAGACGGTCCTTTACAGATGCTGCCCGCTTTAGTGCCACGAATTTGCAGCACCAGCAAAGACGTTTCTGCAATATCACCTCTTTCACAATAAATACCGCGCGTTCTCCGCAACAGGGCATTCATCAAAAACACGTATCCCCGTGCAGGTGTTTGAGAGGGAGGAGGGTCGGAGGAGGAGGAGGAGAGTGGGGGAGCCTCCAGCCACGCGGTTGAGTAATGGGCAATTATATCGCGCGGCGTTTGAACGCCCCTAAAGTTGAGAGATGCTTCGTTTGTCGAATTTGTTTGGTTGTGTGGCGATCGATATAAACATCGCGGAAATATAACACAGAGATCACTTGCTGGCGCCAACGTAAACAGCAACAAAATATGCTGCGCACTCATTCGCAAGCGCGTTTGTGAAACCATCTGTGCGGTCACACAGCTGTCCGTGGCCCCCGCACCGCGTATGTCGAACTTATTTCGCAACCAGCCGTGCTCATCGGTGAGAAGGGAACAAAAAACTTAGCTAAGACCAAATCTCCATGATGAGTGCGTGCGCTTGATCTCTGGCGGCTGAGCAGGCTTGAGCCTGGTTCAAATTCGGATCACTTGAAAGCTGTTAGAGGGCTTTGGTTGCGGGGTAACTGAGAGATTGCAGGAGAATATAGCAAATGATTCTTGAATCCATCTGTGTGACCCCCCCCCCTCGCCCTCGTTGTCATGGTGATTTATCGGGGGTACTGCAGTTTCCTCCGACGACGACGTCAAACGCGAGCTCGTGAGTGGGATCGGTTAAACGTCCCAATTGCAGGACCCCCCGAAAACAGTCTTGAGACTCACTCAATGCAATACGTAGCACAATTGGGATGTATTGAGGCTAATATAGATACATATAACAGGCATTATTATTAAATTACGTAAATTGTGATAATCGACCACTCGACCAAAACATTTAGATCCATCGCAATGAAAACAACCTGCGGAATTTTGTCCGTGAAATGTAGTGAAGGGATCGTGAGATTATTCATAATCGTGTTTGCCGATGTGAGGTTGATGTGCCGATCACAGCTGAAACAAACCCACGCAGACCACATACCTCTGGCAGTCCGACTGCTGAATGCGTCACTTGCGTTCACATTGTTCTTAGCAGGCTGCCAGCATTTTAACATGAGCTCTTTAAGTCTCTGCACCAATGGTTAAAACCATTACTGCACGGGATAATGTCTTCAAATTCGGGGCGTTAACGATGCACTGAGATGTCAATAAGTGTCTTTCCCAAAGCTTACGATGCGCGCGCGGAATCGTGAACGCACGAATACTACAACGCTTCTCGATTCGCCTGCTGTAGGTTCGACGTGACTCCTGCAGCCACTGGAGGCAACCAGCATTCACCGGAGTGTCAACACAATCCATTATTGAATCGAGCTGTGGTTCGTGAACAGGAGGAGCATCCAATGACTTGGTAATTTTGGTTCCACTCTTACCACATGTAAACTTTGAAACGTAAAATTATACATATACATTGTCGTTTAGTTCTCATCTAAACTCACACCGTAACGTTTTATATATAGCATTAATATCTAATGGTTTAAGAATTGAATTATCCAAATATTAAATGGTGTTCGCTGGGTTTACAAAATGATAATGATCACGCCATTTATTCATACAGAATACCCTCATTGAGTCGTTAGACTATTATTCAGGAGGGCCCTGCATTGTTTAATAACTGTATCATTATGACTTAATTTTAATTTATTTAAATATATTCAGCTGAGGAATCCCTTGAGATGTGAATCTCGTTAGCAAGGGAGTCCAGGGTGACGTCACGTTGTTCAACACGAGGCTCGCTCATCGGGGGAGTTGTCGTCCGATCGTCTTCGAGTGTTTGACTTGCACCACTCCACTCGGAGAGCGGATGCATAAGTATGCGCTCTTCTCATGCAGAGGTCCTACGTGTTATTATAGACCTGCACGTTTTAGGCGGTGTAAATAATGTCTGCGGCACTGTTTGTCTAAATAATCGATGTTTTAATCACATAATGGATGCGATCATATTGGCGAGTGTGTGTGTGTGTGCACGCTCACACACACCGTGTGTACTCACACACATACCCTGCACCAACGTCTGTGTGTACTCACACACGCACGGCGCTGTAGTATGCGGAGCGGCAGTGTAGCGGTTAGCGCACTGCGCTACGAACCCGGGAACTCGAGTTCGATTCCCACTCACGGTCAACACCAGTAACAATTATCTGAACCTGTCCTTGGGCATCCCCAAGGTCGACTCAGCTAAAATGGGTATCTGGTGCAGTGCGGTGTGTTTACATTGCCACGAGGGAAACAAAGGCGGCCGGACGGGGTTCTGGCCATCCACCCCATCGTGTGTCGTGGCAGTCTTCATAAGTGCTCGCTAACGGCGCTTGCACAAAAAGTCTGTAAAGGCTATACGGGGGATCTTTGTCTTGTGTGGACTGCGCTCACAAAAGTGTGCACATCACCACCCCAACATCGCGCGCGCGCACAACACAATTCCATCACACAGCATGGCATTACATTTCACTTTGCCACTTTGCGTCACTTAGTGTCAAATTTTTACTTAGTTTAGATTCTGCATGCTCTGTAAAGTGAAACCTCTATGAAATTAATAAACCTGAGTGACGGTTACGCTGAACGCTTTGTACAAGGCTACCGTGGACATGAGTCAAAAGCGCCGTTGGTGAATACATAACATCCTTTATTACCTTGAAAATGCATTACACGTCTATTTTTTATAGACAGAAAAGTGTTTTATTCTTGCGAGTGGCAATATTCTCAATGTCGAGATCTGCTGGCCACGGCGGGAGGGCTTGGGGAGTTAGAGATCGTGCAGTTTGACTTTCTCCTTCTTCCTCGACCGGTGAATGAGCGTGGTCCGTAGTTTGAGTTGCATGGCCACGGCCGCACTACTGTGGCTCATGTTTTTTTTTAATTTTCAATTCATGAAGGAGATGTGCGCATCGGCCTGTTGATGTTCTGATGCGGTCACGAGTATTTTCAATGAACGTCAAAGCCACGAGGCGCGATGTTTGGGTCTCGAATGAGGAGTTTATTCTGGACCTCTGCGTTGTTCCACTCTGTTTGCCGGCGTTCTTCCGGATCTGAGTGAGATTCGCGGATGGAGCGAGGAAATCAGTTCCTGTTTAGGTGCCAGATTCATTATTTCATCTTGGGTCTTCATCATCCAGCAGTGGATTGAGCGTGGCTGAGGATGGTGATGAGACTTTTAATTGGATGTTGTGCTATCGCTGAGAGAAAAAAAAAACGTGAAACACAAATGAAAAAATATAAACGCGGTATAGGACAGACGAGGTAGAAATCAATGACGGAGCAAAAAAAAAACATTTACAAATTCACAAACGTGTTGATGTTTTTTCTTGAAACCCCTTCTCCACCTTTTTGCTGTTTTTTATTGCGCAAATCGTCTCTCTGAATGACTCCGCGCAATTTGCGGCGCGAGGGAGGGCCGATTCACGGAGGGCATCGACAGCCAGCCGAGTGCGCAGTGGCCACGATGCTGCTCTCACCTCTTCTTCTCGTTGATTGGCCTCCAGACAAGAAAATATGTCTGCCTCCGCATTCCCATGCCCGACAAACATTCCGTGCTGTCAGCGGATATAATTTTTCATTCTTTAAACCTCGCTTACAATTCGTTGCTCATACCAAATGTTTTGTTGTTGTTGTGTTTTTTAAAGGGCAAAGTGCCGCAGCGAGGTCTGGGGGGCCTTGCTCTGGAAGTTGAGGTCCCACCCTTGTTACCTGCGCGTTGAACAAACCCCAGGAGGAAAGGATGTTGTGTTGGGTGACAGGTGCTCACTTCGGGGTTCGTCCCGGAGGCGATGGCGGGAGGCAGTGCTGGCCTTCGAGATGTAGCCCCGGTCCCCTGCCGGTCCGTTCCTGGACGGTATGTGAGCTGCTGTATCGCTGAGGCAGCCATGGCCAAACTCTACTCTGCTGCGGAAGCACTTTTTGGAGATGCTGTTCATTAAATACGACTCTCAGAATGTTTGAGTATTAAAAAAAAATAGGTGGGTTGTTATTCTTCTTCTTCTGCTGTCCGCTTAAAAATACTGTCAGAACAACCCAGGTAATGTGTCCTCAATTCCCTGGCTGGATCACCTCTGAACTATTGTTTCGCTATAAACACTGTCTCATAATCAGGTCTATAACCAGGGCCTAATATCTAATTGGATATTTTCCCGGTTGCTGGTAGACTGCAGAAGATGGCCCGTGCCTCCTAGTAGCCACATCGATAGAGAGATGTGTTCCTGGATGTGGTGGTGCCGGGTGCGGACATCTTGTCTTGAGCAACGACCAGGATAAATCTGGACAGACGTATGTACTGTATGTTGAACAAACTAAACAAAAAAGTACGTTATTAAACCAAAACACAAGCAGCTCTTATCGTCTAGCTACATGTGTCTGCGGGGAAGGATTTGATTCACGGACAGCCGGTCATCTCGACAGCTGGACGTGAGTGACAGCACGTGTAGGGTGTGCTGTGCTTGTGCACTGTGGTGACATTGCACGGGTACACGTGGGGGGACTTCACCGCTCGCGAGCCGAGTGAGTGACGGTGTCGACTTACTCCCACAAACACTCCTCACCCCGTGCTGCTGTGCATTCTGGGCAAGGAATATTAAACCCATTCAGGCTGGTGTTCACATACCAGGCAGACTTTAATCAAAGCCCAAAAAACATAAACGTTTGTTTTACGATGGCGACGCGCCTGAGTATGACTCTAATGTCTTTCTTTTCTCATTTAACGAAGATTAACAGCCTGAGACAAATATCCCAGGTACGTGTCTACCAGACTCGAGCCATTTGTGTTTTGGGCTGCATAGCCATCTCGGTAGTGACTCGGCCAGCGGTAGGTAGTGCATTCGCCGTGTGTTGCAGAGGGTCACGGTCCGAATGCAGCGGCTGCCCCTGTTATTAATGCGGGCGATTTAACCGTAAAATATCACTACATTTGAGGACTGGTTCAGATAATCGTCAATTCGCGTTGGCTGTGCGCGGGAAGCAAGGTTCGCCGGGCTCGATGCGCAGCGCACAAAGATCCCCCGTATAGCGTGAACAGACTGTTGGGGCAAGTGCTGTTAGCGAGCACCTATGAAGGCCAGGACGGAACACGAGGGAGTGGGTGGCCAGCACCACGCCCGACTGCCTTTGTCTCCCCAGTGGCGATGTTTACACACCGCACCAGGTCCTCATTTGAGGCTGAGTCGACCTAGGGGAGGCCCAAAACCGGTTCAAATAATCCTCATTGGTGTTGGCCGTGAGCGGGAATCGAACCCGGGTAGCCAGGTTCGTAGCGCAGCGCGCTAACCACTACAATACTGCTCACAAACACACACACACACATATGCACACCCAGACGTACACAATTGCACAGATGCACAATGCGTACTAACGCACTCCTCTGTTGAGCAATACACTCCATTGATGCGGATGTGTGAACAATATTTTGCTCCGCGAATGTGGCCGTTTTTTGTTGTTGTTCGATTCAAAGCGTGCGATCGGGTGTGATGTGCCCAGCGAGTGGGGAGTGTAACGCGATACCTGGACGAGTTGTGATTACCAAGCAAGTGCGACTCGGTGAGGTGTCACGAATGAGTGCTTGGTCTGGGTGGGCGGGGGATGAGCGGCAGATGCACCGCGAATTAAACGTCACGCGCGCGAGACCACTCCACGGCCTCAAGCCCCCGGCGATGACACGAGGTGCGTGCGTGCCGCGAGCGTGCACGGACCTCCCTGATCCTCGTCCTCTGTCTAGACCCCGAGAGGCGAAGCAGCGCTGAACTTGGTTCCTACTTGGATCGGAGACTACCTCAGAATTCCAAGTAGCGTAAGGGCGAGAGGGCATGGCAGCACAGTGGATTCTTGAATGCATCCGTGCGGAACTTTCAGTGTTTGCTCCTTCGTACGCATGGTGGGTTTTTTTTTCTGGGTTCTCCGGACAACTAAATAAAGATTCTGATTCGGCCGTCTCCCCGCATGGGGCAACACTTCTGCTGAATGGAATTGGCCAAACACCCCTCACTTCTGAAAAGAAATATTGAAGCTCAACGAGGCTTTGTGGGAAAAGAGCACGAGTATTATTATTATGACCATAACTGCATGAACACCCAAACACAATTATACAGCGGCAGCAGCATTACTGTGGCACGTATAATTGTCTCCGAAACTAGAACTCAGTGTGCGCATGAGCGTCCCTGCGAGACGCTGCACATTGACAAGAGGCAGCAGCAACCGCCGCGACTTTCAGCGGCAGCCTCTCATCGCCGAGTGGCAGTGCCAGGCTAGGTGCACGTTGAGACCGGGTAACGAAAGGTGGCGAAGGCTCGCTGCTGGCGGGAGGTCACGGGAGAGGCCCATTTGTTACGAGTTCACAAATATCTCCCGTAAAGCATTAACAGACTATCGGGGCAAGTGTAGTTAGCGAGCACCTATTAAGGACGGAATGGTGCACGAGCGTGGCCAACACCACGCCTGGCCGCCTTTGTCTCCCGAGTGGCGATGTTGTCACACACCGCACCAGGTACTCATTTCAGGCTGAGTCGATCAAGAGGTAGCCCAGAATCAATTCAGATAATGGTCACTGGTGTTCGCCGTGAGCGGGAATCGAACTCAGGTCACCGGGTTCGTAGTGCAGCGCGTCACCGTTCCCCACACACACATACCCACACACACCCAGACACACCCACACACACCCCCACACACCCACACACACACACACCCACACACACCCACACACACACACCCACACACACACACCCACACACACCCCCACACACACACAGCCACACACACACCCCCACACACGTGCGCGGTGATTGTTATGGGATTGGAAGCGCTTTCTTGTTTTTCCGCTCCGATGACTTCAGCAGCCTGCACATTAATTCCGGCTCAGCGGGGGGGCTGCTTCGGGGGATCGTGGGGAGGGAGTGGGGGGGGGGTAAAAAAAAGTGGGAAATATAAAGACGGGCGGGGAGGAGGCAGGGAGGGGGCGGGGGGGGAAGGGGTGGGGCGGGGGGGAAGGGGGGGGGGCGGGGGGGAAGGGGGGGGGGCGGGGGGGAAGGGGGGAGGGGGGAGGGCGGGGGGGAAGGGGGGGGGAAGGAAGGGGGCGGGGAAAGGGGGCGGGGGGGGGAAGGGGGCGGGGGGGGAAAGGGGGCGGGGGGGGGAAAGGGGGCGGGGGGGGGAAAGGGGGCGGGGGGGGGAAAGGGGGCGGGGGGGGGAAAGGGGGCGGGGGGGGGAAAGGGGGCGGAGGGGGGAAAGGGGGCAGGGGGGAGGGAAGGGGGCGGGGGGAGGGAAGAGGGCGGGGGGAGGGAAGGGGCGGGGGGAGGAAGGGGGCGGGGGGGAGGGAAGGGGGCGGGGGGGAGGGAAGGGGGCGGGGGGAGGGAAGGGGGCGGGGGGAGGGAAGGGGGCGGGAGGGAGGGAAGGGGGCGGGGGAGAGGGAAGGGGGCGGGGGGGAGGGAAGGGGGCGGGGGGGAGGGAAGGGGGCGGGGGGGAGGGAAGGGGGCGGGGGGGAGGGAAGGGGGCGGGGGGGAGGGAAGGGGGCGGGGGGGGGGGAAGGGGGCGGGGGGGAGGGAAGGGGGCGGGGGGAGGGAAGGGGGCGGGGGGGAGGGAAGGGGGCGGGGGGGAGGGAAGGGGGCGGGGGGGAGGGAAGGGGGCGGGGGGGAGGGAATGGGGCAGGGGGGAGGGAAGGGGGCGGGGCTCGTAATTATCGCGCGGGGGGAGACGGCACATGCGAAGCGAAGCACGGCGGAGGTGGCCGCAGCATCGCCCCCAGCACCTTGCGGGAGACGCCACCACCACCATCACCTTCCTCCTGCTGCTGCGTCTGCGGCTCCGAGGAATCGCCCGGCTCACCCGACCCACCCCATGCTCACCCGTGCAAGGTGACGACTCACGACTTTCCCTCTCGCCCTGAGCACAATGGCTGCTCGTCCACAGGCCGCTGTTGGGAGAGTGGTGGATGCGAGTGGTGGATGCGAGGGGGGGAGGTTGTGGAGTGGCGAGTGGGTCCGTGGACTGCGCTTTCAACCTGACGAACGGAGTTCGATTCCCCGGCTACAACTAACATCGGTGGCGAGTGGTATCTCGATTTCGGCCTTGGTGCAGATACCCCATCATCTTCACTAGGGCCCGCACTTTGGGGGGCCCCAGGCCCCACAACCCCCCCCCCCCCCCCCCATGGAAGGCTCTGCTTGCCATTGTCCAGAACCGAATCCCTACACATGAACATCCCCACTGCCCACTGTGAGGGGTGGCGATGGTGTGGGGAGGCATTCATACAGCAGTGGATAGACCACGGTTCACGATGATCGATGACGATGATCAGGCCACTCGTCATCATTCGCAAAGTAGCGCAGTTCTCCTTGTAGCTTTATTCGCGATCTCACCCAACAACAACAGACACTGTGAATCTAAACATTGGCCGTGAAAGCCTCGACGTATACAATTACATCTCGCCTCATTGCCTGCGAGCTAAATGCATATTCATCTTCTTGGTTCTTTCGGTAAAGTCACGTAGAAGGGAAGTAATAAAATAATAAAAATAAAACATAATAAAACAATTCTCACGACGTTTCGGCCACAACGCAAGCAGTCGTCCTCAGGTGAAAACCAGGTCCGTCGAGGCGACAGAGTCTGAATGAAACAGCACACGAGCTTGGAGCATATATATAAGCTGGGCGCATTGACAAAGGAATTTGCATATCAAAAGGAATTTAGCATATTTATGGGAAATGCAGGAATGTGATTAGTACTGCATATGCATGTGCATTATGCAGGATTAACAGCATCAAAGGGAGCTGCAGTTGCTGCTGCTGCAGCAGTTTCTGCTGCTGCTGCAGTTGCTGCTGCTGCTGCACTTGCTGCTGCACTTGCTGCTGCTGCACTTGCTGCTGCTGCTGCACTTGCTGCTGCACTTGCTGCTGCACTTGCTGCTGCTGCAGTTGCTGCCTTATCCATTTTAATATAACACTATGTATTATTCTACCCACCCTAATGTGTATCATACTGCTATATGTTTACTGTACAATTACGACACCATACATTACTCTGCACACTGCACCATGCCAGTGAGTGGAACGCGGTCTGAAAGTCACCGTAAACGTGAACACAATCAGTTAAGATCCGAAATGGTTTATTACGTCCTTCCAATGATTGCTAAGCCAGAATCCATCTTCTCGGTTGAAATTGTCTCTGTGTTTGTATATGTGGATCGCCTCATGAACGAATCTCTCATGATAGCCAGATGGCTTGCAGAGAACCTCTGTCTTGGAGAAGTCAATGTCATGTGAGCCCACTGAATTGTAACAGTGATCTGCCACGGCTGAGGTGTTTGTCCTACCGTGTTTCAGGTCTGCCTTATGTTCACGGATGCGGTCCGAGACATGTCGTTTGGTTTCTCCAATGTAACTGCTACCACAGAGGCAACTTAGTTTGTAGACGCCAGGGTACTGTATGTCTGGAACCACATCTTTTACAGACGGGACCAGATCACCGAGAAGATGGATTCTGGCTTAGCAATCATTGGAAGGACGTAATAAACCATTTCGGATCTTAACTGATTGTGTTCACGTTTACGGTGACTTTCAGACCACGTTCCACTCACTGGCATGGTGCAGTGTGCAGAGTAATGTATGGTGTCGTAATTGTACAGTAAACATATAGCAGTATGATACACATTAGGGTGGGTAGAATAATACATAGTGTTATATTAAAATGGATAAGGCAGCAACTGCAGCAGCAGCAGCAAGTGCAGCAGCAGCAGCAAGTGCAGCAGCAGCAGCAAGTGCAGCAGCAGCAAGTGCAGCAGCAGCAAGTGCAGCAGCAGCAAGTGCAGCAGCAGCAAGTGCAGCAGCAGCAAGTGCAGCAGCAGCAGCAACTGCAGCAGCAGCAACTGCAGCAGCAGCAGCAACTGCTGCAGCAGCAGTAACTGCAGCTCCCTTTGATGCTGTTAATCCTGCATAATGCACATGCATATGCAGTACTAATCACATTCCTGCATTTCCCATAAATATGCTAAATTCCTTTTGATATGCAAATTCCTTTGTCAATGCGCCCAGCTTATATATATGCTCCAAGCTCGTGTGCTGTTTCATTCAGACTCTGTCGCCTCGACGGACCTGGTTTTCACCTGAGGACGGCTGCTTGCGTTGTGGCCGAAACGTCGTGAGAATTGTTTTATTATGTTTTATTTTTATTATTTTATTACTTCCCTTCTACGTGACTTTACCGAAAGAACCAAGAAGATGAATCCCTGCAGTCACGAAAGCTTTAAATCGAAATTTAAATGCATATTCTTTGGGTCTTTCGGTAAAGTCACGTGGATATGTTGAAATAAAATAGAAAGAAAATAACGTATCTGCGTGACTTTTCCGAAAGACCCAAGAATATGAATTCCTGCAGTCATTAAGCTTTCGTGACTGCAGGACTTATCTTGACGCCGAGTAGCGCCATGATTTTTCGAAGAGAAGAAGACATTTACATCCAGCCCTAATTGATTTTGTCCCAAAAATGATTCGGGCAAGGCGCAGTTGAGGAGGGGTGGGGGGGAGTTATGATGAGGGAGAGCGAGGCCCTGGCGAAGTGAGAGAGATTAAGTAGAGGTCACGACTGCACCAGAGAGAGAGACGGCGAGAGCGCCAGAGAGACACTGGGAGAGATACAAAGAGAGATGGGTGGAGACAGAGGGAGACGGAGAAACTAAACGGAAGATAAACACGGGAAAAAAGAATGCAGACACGGAGATATATCGAGACGGGCAGGTACAGAGGTCGAGAGGGAGATATGGAGAGAGCTACAGATAGAGGAGAGAGACTGGGACAGAGGGAGATAAAAACAGAGAGGTCTGGACAGCGAGATGACTTAAGAGAGCGCTAGGCACGCGGAAGCGATGGAGACACGTGGGTAGAGAGAGAGAGAGAGAGAGACCGAGATGGTCCTCGCAAGTGCCATGCACACCGCCCCGCGCTGCCCACAGTCTGTCCATCCAGGTGCGGCTCCCAAAGTGGAGTAACGCGCCTCGCTAGGCGGCGTGTGTGCGTCTGGGGGCGACAAAATCGCGACTGCACGCCGAGTAGCAACGACAGTGGCGGACACTGAACCTCGTGCCGAGTTCCACGAGCGGCGATGATGTCTCCCCTCCCGTGCGCCCTGGCAGTGCATTGATATTCACTCCTCCTCGCCTGTCCCCAATCACGCTGGCCTGGTGTGATGCATGCTAATTATCTGAGACGTTGTAAACATTTGTAAAATCGGTTGCCGCATGCTCATAAACACAGAAATGGGCACTTAAATCATCTAAACTGGACGACTCTTGGAATTCCGAAGAGAAAATAATTGGCGGCCAACTTTTAAAAAACACCTGCCAACTTGGATTTTTCAAGCGGCTAACTTTGTTTTTCCCCTCTGTGTAAAGATACCGACAGCATTGTGACTCCGCAGCACTGTGACTAGTATTGTGACCATCTGTAGCACTGTGACTTGAGCTTTGTGTCTCGCGAATGTTCATGTTCGTATCACAATTTAAACGATTCCTGTGATGATGGGGGCGGGATGGAATGCACTCGACTGCTCCACTCGGGCTGAGTGGGAGCACGGCACCACCACCACCGCCGCCGTCGTCGGCTGTGGAGTGGCTTGGAGTGGCCCTCATCCTCTTTCCTCTCTGCTTCTTGGCCTCCACCGCCTCATCCACTCCGACGACTCATCTCGCTACATCCGCGAGCCGCGACTGTACCAAGCGCCGGGTTAATTGGCCACAGCCACCGCCACCGCAGACAATTTGCTCCTTGATTGCGAGGACAAAAATTCAGCCCGGTTAGTTTTACGTAGAATCTCGAGCGCTTGTGCGATTAATTTGTTTTCGCGTTTGTTCGTTTGATGTTTGGTTTCTTTATTTTGGTGGTGGAATCGCCGTCTCTGTCTGCTTGGGACTCTGTCCGCTCGCTCGCTCGCTCGCTCGCTCGCTCGATCATTCATCCGCTCGCTCATTCGTTCGCCCGGCTCCGCTCTGCTCGCTGCTGCTGCCGCTCACTAACAGCAAGTTCCCCAGGCAATCCGGGCCGCATTGAAAATAATGTTCTCATTAAACCATAAATATTAATGAGCGCGCCACATTTTAGCGAGCGGTTTTTTCCCGCTGCCAATTAGCGTGTAATTTTTCTGAGGAAATATTGCGATTTTGCATTTCATTAGCGCAGAAAACGGTAAGAGCGTGGCGTGGTTTTGGCGACCGTTGTTTCGAGGAGTGCAAGGCCCTCCCGCTGCTGCTGCTGCCTTTCGGACACTAATTAATTATCTCTCACAGCCCCGAGCCTCCGTGAAGTCGTGTTGTAAATTACACAAATAAAATGTAACGCGCACGTAACACATGGCCGGAACAAATGCGATGCTGCTGCTGCGTATTTGTTCTGTTTCTCCATTAAAAACAAAATGAAAACGTTGTTTTATTACTAAATCACCTCCATAATTTATATTCCTGCATTGTGAAATGATTATTTATTCAGGATGAATGTTGCCATGCATAACGGCACGACATTTGTATGCACCAAATATTACATTTTTAATTTATGCTTTAATTTATTTATATTTAGTGACTTGCTTATCGTTTTCTCTGTTTTACACCCCGATCGTCGTTACTGTGTTGTTTGTTATTGTAACTCGCTGACCCTCCCATTCTGCTGGACATCCGTGAAAAATAACTTAATAGCTCATGGGATTCCTACAATCTAAATACATATCCTTCTGATATTATTACACAGTGCACATGGCAGTAGGTATATAACTGTGCCCGTCAGAACTGGGAAGCTAAGCTGGTTGTAGACTGGTAGATACTGGATGTGAGTCAAGTCCAGAGCTTGATGGGGACTGCGTGGTGTCCACAACACGGGGTGGTTGTTCTCAAAGTCCTCCAGTTTCCTTCCACAAGAAGCCCAACACTCATCGATGAATTGGCCAAATATCCCATATATTGAGCCTCATTGAGGCTTTTCTGCATGGGTAACAATGTCACTCGCAATGTCTCGCAATTACCAACGTAACAATACCGTCATCGGTTGATATTTAAATGATAATATCAATGAGTGATTATTCTCAGAGCGCTAAAACAAATATATTTTCTAGCACTGGTCAACCGTAGATGCGAGAACATAGTCATCTGGAGGTCCAAGAGAGAGAAAGTTCTTAATAGATGCAATGTGTCATCTAAATATAACCAATGTGATACTGTGAAGTGAGATACTTGATAAAGGGAGTCAAAGTAAATGAAACCAGAGTGGAATAAAAAAAAAGCAATCCGAGAGAGCGCTGTGTGTGTGTGTGCGTGCGCCTGAGTGGCCTTTGCTTGCCTTAACCGTCACGCAGCCGAAGCTACTCGGGAAAGCTTCCACCAGGTTACACACGTGACGTGGTTTTATTCGTTTTGAATACGTTTCTATTTTGTTAAGACTTTGGGGGTGTGATTTGCTGTGAACAAACAAATACATCGTTTTGTATGAACAAGTAGGGATGCATCTTGACTTAAAGCTTTAGTGACTGCAGGAATTTATATTCTTTGGGTCTTTCGGTAATGTCACGTAGATGGGTTCAAAGAAAATAACAAAAAAGAACAAAAAATTATGACGATTCGATCGCAACACAAGCGGTCTAAACGTCGTAGTTTTTAGTTTTTTTTTGTTATTTTCTTTGAACCTATCTACGTGAATTTACCGAAAGACCCAATAATCGGTTGGGATGCCTCAACTGCAGTACAGCAAGGAGGAGGCCACAGTCAATCCGCTAGTCTGACATTACTCTCCACCCTACCCCCCCTGCACAATCCTCTCTCCAGGGATCCCGGTGTGCACCTTCAACAACCGCCCTCGGTAAGCGTGGTGTGTTCATGGAAGGTTTACCGGGATCGGGATTACTCGGAATCTGATGTTTCTTATTTCCCATTGAGTTAAAGCCCATTGAGCTAAGCCAGTAGACGAGGACTTTTGCTCCCAACGTTGACCCAACGTTAGCCATGTTCACTGGGTATATGGCCTTTTGTTCAAGGGCGACTCGGCAAGCGGACAAACGACGGCAGCAAAGTGTTGTTCTGTACAGAGGCGGACGAGCGTGAGTTTGAGCGCTTTTTAAATCCTTTTATTAAGTTCACTTGCTTGCTTGCGCGCTTACGACCGTGCAAATCTTTAACCCACTTCCCGTGATCCAATCGAGCTGACATTTTGCACACAGACTCGTTGTGCGTGACAATTTATTTTCGTGAAAAGTTTTTTTCCAAAATGTTACACTTTTTAGGAATTTTTTTTTTTATATTTAATTAACAATTGCTTAATGGTGGCAGGCAATCATCTGACCCATAGGTGGCAGCCATCTCAAGCCAGAGGACAAGAGGACTCTAGCCGCCACGCATATAAAGGATTTATAGTGAAAAACTTTGTTTTTACGGGTTAATTTTTGTAAATGTGAACGCGACACTGCAATCTGCCTAAAGAAGAGCGTTTTGTGAATCGTTGCCGTCCCATAATAATGCCCTCTTCACGACAGCACCGCCTCCACACCCGTACCTCGCGCAGGGCATCGTTAGGATGGCTCGGGCCGTTCTCGTGTCGACTCACAGCCCCGCACGTGTCCCGTGCCTGACAAGCCGTTGCTCGTTTGCCGTCCCCTGCAAGTGTGCGACTGACCCCTTGCCCTTAGCACTGCGGCCCTGTAGCACCAGCCACAGTGGCCGTCATCGGCTTGTCAGTAAAACACCTCCCCACCTCCCCCATGCATACGCGGCTCAGGGAATTCAAATGCCAGTCTCGCGATTTCTACCAACGCCTCCGGCTACGTCTGCGATAACTCTCCGCACCGCGGCTGTTCCGTCGCCGTGCTATATTGGGTATTTGTTGATAGCCTCGCTGTGCTACGAATGTCACCATGTGACCGCGTGTACTTAGATTGCTTGGAATGCTGCCCAAGGAACCAGTGGTGGAGGTGGCTCCGCGGGAGGGGGGGGGAGACTGATACAGAGCCAGCACGGAAGAGATCCGGGGTTCCACTCTGGGTTTCAGCCACTGCCTGTGATTAAACCGGCTTCTCAAGTGTCGTGAGTTGATGGTCTCAGCCTGATTACCAATAACTGTACTAAAAAAAACATTGTATTTGGTTTTCCTGCATCATACAACATGTAGAACTCCAAGTACTTGACTTATCCGTTTCGCTGGCATGCAATGCACACCTCTAATAGCAGGCTAAGTGCGGTGCCCCGAGTGTGGAAAAGTGGAATTTGAAGGGAGCTCAGAAGTCGTTCTTATGTAATTTTTAGGAGGCAGTTTTGAAAAAGTTCCGATGTGCATCTTATTTGCCTTGATGAGATGGTATCAATAGACGGAATTGAAATCATCATAATAATCAGCCATTACCTATCCACTGGTGGATGGAGGACACGAAAATAGTTCCAGTTCTTGTCGGTTACGTGTAGTCTCGTTCGGTATTGTGTGATATTCTTCCCATGATCACCGTCACGGCTGTTTCTATCTCGGAGGCGGCAACCCCAGGCACGACTCGGCTGCTGATTTGAAATTGCCTGAGCGTGCGCGCAGGTGGAGACAAGCGTTCTTCACTTGAGTGGGAGAGCGACTGAGAGTGTAATCAAACCTCTCCCTCTCGAAGAGGTTGCAAGCGAGCATGAGACGCGATCGCGTCTAAACTAAACAATATTTATTTTTGCCAGGTAAGGCCCACTGAGCTAGACAGCGCTTTTTTAGACGCAACCTGGCAACAACTATATTCCAATGAAGTGGCTTATGTGGAATTTTATAGCAGCCAAACACTCTAAGCGCACTTTGTTTCAAAATGTGGAGGGAAACGCTGGAGAACCAGGAGAGAGAGAGAGAGATGCAAACTCCGAATATACAGCTGTCAGGGTTGGGATTTAACCGAAGACCTCTTGTATACAAGGCGAGGTAGTTCACATCTCGCCACCACGTCGTCTGCTCCGGCTTGTCGGCCCGGAGCGAGCACTGCAGACCCTTGCCGACGGGCGCTGGGAGCTGAAGCATCCCTCGTGTCAATGGACGCTAATGCAGTTGGCGATGCGGTGATGGTGGTGGTGGTGATGTGGGGAGCACTAGCGTAGTAGCGGTTATCGCGCTGCACTATGAACCCGGCGACCAGAGTTCCATTCCCAACTCACAGCCAACACAAGTCACAATTATCTGAGCCGGCCCTGGGCATCACCTAGGTCGACTCGGCCTCAAATCTGTGCTGCTGTCCGCCTAACTCCTTGTGTGCCGTGCCGGCCTTCAATAGGTCTACTCGCTAACAGCCCTTGCCCCAACAGTCTACTAAGGCTGTACGGGGGGGGGGGGGGGGAATCTTTGTCTTTGGTAGTGGTTATTGGTGCCGGATTGGCCTCTCCCCCTCCCCCCATGGCCATGCTCACCGCGCATACATGAGGATCATTCGTCGTGCTGGCGGTTTTGAGACGCCGCGATTTTCGGTGTTTGGAGTGCGTGTCATTCGGCACGGTGTCAGACGTTTCACTGCCCACGTGCTGCGAGCTTCTTCAAGGAATGTGATGCAAACCCAAAAAACTGTAATAGCTGCACAACGGTTGGATTGGTAGCATCGCAGAACCGTGAGAGATGTCGACGGCTTTGGGATGCCTTCATCCAGCAGTGGATTGAACACGGCTGACGAGAAATGATGCAACTCCCCGCGGTGATGCGAGTGCACCGACCCACGCCCCCCCCCCCCCCCCCCCCCACGGTGCCGTCCTCTCTACCGCCTGCCCTCCTCGGGGGTGCTGCAGCGGAGCGAGGCCCCCCGTGAGCGCCGGGGCCGGTCGATGATACTTCAGCCAATACATTGACGCGCGCCCTCGCTGAAGGTTCGCGGGAAGTGCCCTTCTCAATTACCACATTGTTCTCGTGGGTTGGGAGGACGTGGAGCGCAGGGAGGGGGTGGTTCGTTGCGAGTGCCCTGTTTCTTCCCTCCCTCCTCCTTCCTCCTCAAGCTGCCACGAACACCTGCAAACGTCGTGGATAAAAGGGGGCCTGCTGGGCTGACATGAATGGAAGCCTCTCATCTCACTGCCCCCACGTCGGGTCTCTGTCTCTAATTGTGACCTAAATCACGGTGAATGCGGCGGATCTCTGTCAGATCTCGGGAGATAATCGGGGGTTGAGCTTTTGTTAGTTGCACAGGTGGAAGGCCACCAGGGCTCGCCAGGTGTTGCAGGCGAGAGGCTGAACATTGCCGAGGAGATTGAGTGGCGAGTGTCACCTCCTCGTACCCGTGGTGATTCTGCCCCGTGCTAAACGGTCATTAATCATCATCGTCGGCCATGATAAATCCACTGCTGGATGGAAGCCACCTCCAGTTACCGCCATCTCTCAATTATTGATGTAACTTCCCAACGCAAAGCAGCACCGTCCTTAAAAAATAGCCTTGAGTCTTGGTGAGGCTTTGCAGGGTAAAGAAAGGATGTCGTCATCATCATCATCATCCCAGACGATGGATAAGAGAGGCTGTGGTCCGCTCGATTTAACGTACATCTTCTCTACCGTCCTGCAATGCAGCTCCGAGACCCGGAGCTGCAGTCCGCACGGGCTGAGCGATGCGATGCAATTTCGTGGGCGTTTACCTGTAAACGCACTCCGGCTCGCCCTCTCGCAAACGGCCCGGACACATCTTGCCGAGCCTCTCCAGAGAGCTCTGACTCCGGATGGTGGTTATTGCCACTTTTGATGCTGCTAAGTCGGCGATTGAACCGATGATGAGCTTCCCTTCAGCCCGACACCCTCCTGACCACGCGTCCCACCCCCCTCCCCCAACGCGTGAGCCCAACAAGAGCTCGTGACGCTCGACGGATGATGAGACGCTCGGAGAGAAATGTTTATTCACGAGTTGCGGTGAAATGAAATTTGAAACCGGTTGGTATTCTCCCGCGCGAGAGTTTGAAGTGGGGTTTGGTGCATTAAGTTGTTGTTGTTGTTGGGGCCCCTTTTGACGGCGGGCTGCCTGCTGCAACGCCCATTAACCTCACCCCTTCCTTGCAAATGGAATCTAAATGTTGGCTAATGTTTTGCTTGTAATTACGCCCTAATGGCGAAACGTGCGTGTTATTGTGTTGTGCGGTTTCGACTGTGATATTTCATTGCAATGATTCGGAATTTGTTCCATTACAGTGGTTTATTTATTATTTCTAACTTTGCACGGCATTCGGTCAAATGAGTTTCTCCTTCACGAAGGTAATTTTACGCAACGTCTGTGATTTTGTTGATTTTTTCCCATCGCTCTTGTTTTGGTAATGTGCGCGTTGTAAAGCGCTTGACTTTTAAGCTGCAAAGGAGTCGTGCCACTTGGTTTAATTCAGACGAGGTCCGCTGGTGCACTCTCCTCATCTCGTAGTCCCTCTCATGACGTCTCGCTCAGGGTTCATGAAAGCAAAGATCGTTTTGCTAAAAAAACAGAAGCCTCCCGACGATTTACCGCGAAATCGAAAGCGAGGTTCGGGGCCCACATGTAAAAGAGTCCAACGGGGCCGGGCGTGTGTGTGCGTGCATGCGTGTGCGTGCATGCGTGTGTGTATGCGTGTGTGTGTGTGCGTGCATGCGTGTGTGTATGTGTGTGCGTGCATGCGTGTGTGTATGTGTGTGCGTGCATGCGTGTGTGTATGTGTGTGCGTGCATGTGTGTGTGTGTGTGCGTGCATGCGTGTGTGTGTGCGTGCATGCGTGTGTGTGCATGCGTGTGGGTACATGCGTGTGGGGAGTGGTAGTGTAGCGGTTAGCGCGCTGAGCTACGAACCTGGTGACCCGTGACCCGAGTTTGACGATTATCTGTATCAGGTCCTGGGCCTCCCCTCAAATGAGAACCTGGTGCGGTGTGTAAACAACGGCACTAGGGATACAAAGGCGGCCGGGCGTGGTGTTGGCCACCCACCCCCTCATATACCGTACCGACCTTCACAGGTGCTTGCTAACAGCACTTGCCCCAACAGTCTATTAAGGCTATAGGGGGTTCTTTGTCTTTGTGCGTGCACGGCCCCGTCGCACGGCGGAGCAGGAGGCCACGGTGAAGTGAGATTCCGAGGGACTTGCGGCTGTCGGGGCTTACAAAAAACACTCGAGTGGGCCCCAGTCAAAGATGCCAGACGCTCGCGTTTGAAGCGTGGCCAGCCTGAGAGGAGGAGGAGGTGGAGGAGGAGGGGGGAGAGATAAAAAAAATTCGGCGGCGTTTTCTTCCACATCCCCCCCCTCCTCCCCCCCCCGACACACTGCAAGAGGGGCCCGGGAGATGAAAAGAGCGAAAAAAAATAATCAAACGATTGCGCGTTTGTGCAACGGCGCTGCAGTGTCGGAGGGAGACGAGGCGCCTTCTTCGTGAGCAGTCTCCTCGCGTGTGATGTACATTCAAAAGGGAGACACAAGTTATTAAATGCAGATTTGGTGGCGAAATGTCGGCCGGGGGACTAAATGTTTAATGTGATGAAAGCTCCCCCTCAGCCCTCCCCTCCGCCTCCACCAACCTCCTTCAAAACCTTCCTCTTCTTAACCCCGAGCAGTCGGCGGCTTGTCCTGAGTGGGCCGGCGCTTATAGAACCTAAACACACCTAATAATAATAATAATATCGGCCGAGGCTCCAAAGCCTTTCAGCTGTCAAGAAATCTCATTACACAATGGTTAGCACACCTGCAGGACTGTCAGGGGACCTGCCGCTGATGATGGCCTGCCGCTCGTGCCTTTACCTACCGAAGATTACCTTCCCCGAGTCTCTCCCCTCCCCCGTCCCATCTCCTCCTCTCGTGGACGCCCGTTATCTGTTGAATTATTAACGAGATCTGCGCTCCTTAAAAAATAGGACTGGCGTGTGTATGCAAAACCGCAAATCTGATATTAAAATGTAAATTTTCGGCAATCCATTGTCGGCGTGTGAGGTTGGTGTGTGTGGGGGGGGGGGCGTGGGGGGTGGTGACTTCTGTGTTGTGATGGGAGGATGGAGACGGGAGGGCGGGCGCCTCGCGCAATTGTGCTCAAGATATTTTTTTTATTACTTTAGAAGCGTTATTCGCTTGGTAATAGAATGATGGCTTTCAAAAACACCGCGCCGTGACCAAGTTAAATTAACGATTAAACTTAAGGTGGAATGACACTCCTTATCCGGGTGTTATACCATCTGAAAGTACTTTGCATGGTTATTTTTTTTCAGAGGCTCATCCACAGATTTTGGGTTCATAAAGGAACGATGCTCGAGTGATCTTGGACACCGTGGTTCGTTATCTATTTACACAAACAAAATAAGCTTGCCAAATGCATGATCTTTTATTTGGACTTTCTGTTTTGGACAATTTCCTTCATAAAAGCAGAGATGTTTTGAAGTTGTTTGTACTGTTTTGTTAGGACGCTGCTGCCAATGCTGCCCCTTAGTTAAAAATTACAACAACAAAAAGTTGTTTCTGCATACCGAGTAATTCCACTGAGAGACGGGATGAGAACACAGAGCCGGGACTAAAAGTGAACCGGGCCTCTCGTTTCAACTTCACAAGAGTCTTGGTGGACTTTGGGCAGGACGTGCGATGGCTTAGAAGTGGCGGCAGGATGAGACTCGTGACGGAATGGCGGCCAAAGGAGAGGACCTGCCCAAGGGGATGGCGACCGAAGGAGATGGAGCCAATAAGAGTGGCTCAGGTGCAGGAGCAAGATGGGATAAGGCATCACGAGGCCATGACGGAAGGCGACAGCATAGGGAGGCCTTCATCCAGCAGTGGATGGACAATGGCTCATGGTGGTGGTCATGATACAGAATGTATAAGTTAATATCAGTATGGTGATGTGTGGTCAATCAACCCCCATGGCCGACATGGTGTGTGGGGAGGCCTTCATCCAGCAGTGGATTGACAAAGCGCTGTAGTCGATTATAAAAGCGCAAGTCATGGCTCCCTGCTTGTGGTATCCATCCCACTTTCCTATGACAGGCGGGAGGCTATCCAAAGGTAAAACACCTTTTGATTCCCGCAAACTGGTACCTATTTTATCAGCCCTGCAGGGAAGGAAGCTGTATTTGCCAGCAATTGGTAATTGAACCCCCGCCACCACCATAATGTCTATGAGCTGTGCGCTCTCAGCTACGGAACCACTCGGCTCGATTCAAAGGACGACGTTTATTGGAGTAACGGAATTGCACTACGAGAGCAGTTTCACGTGTCGGCTCTCGCGACCGATATCCATAACATAGGTATGTGTGTGTGTTTTTGGTTAGATCGTGCACGAAAGTTTTGAATATTCCCTGGTAACAGAATTCACTCGAGGTAACAGAATTACAAGAACACTGCAACCCTCTCCTGTACAACACCAACCCCTGCTGTGTCGGATACCTTTGACGCGGTATTGCGAGCTCAAATGACGCCGATGTCACATGTTGTGATCGCTGTATCGGGTTCTCTGTCCCATGCTGCGAATCCGTTCCTCCGGATCAAAGAACGCAAGCAGTGTGAGCACCCAATCACTCTCCACTCACCAACAATGTGCCCTCGAAAGAGCGTTTGTCCCGTGTCAATTAAACGGATAACGTTGTTTTGTTATCGTCAGAGCTAGATTAAGCCACGTTGTTTAACGTAGAGCTGGGTTAAGCCACATTATTTAATGAACCGCACCAACCGGCCCTGACCAATTATTGGCACACCACCACCATGGCCGGCATGGGGGGGAGGCCTTCATCCAGCAGTTGATTGACAAAGGTCGATACATATATTTTAATGCAACACACAGCTGTATATGTTCATATCATTAATTTTATTTTATTCGTTTCTAATTGCGCTTGTTCATCTATGAAAAACCTCACTGAGTCTTTTTTTCAGGAGGGTCCTGCCAGGTTTCCATCGTAGGAAGGGCAATGATGCTAAACTACTACGAAACATTTTATTGGTGTTTTATTTATTAAGACAAATGCACTCACCAGGGTAATAACCAGGCCGGCCGCTGGATTCGAACCATGAACCTTGCGCTGTAATCTTGTGGGGTTACAGAGTGAGTCTGGTCTCAGTCCTGGCCCAATCCTACCCCCGTCCTCTCCCCAGTCTCGTGGCGATTCACCGCCCACGTGGGTTGTGGGCTCCGTGTGTGTGCGTGCGTCTGGTGCCCGCCTTCCGCCTGCCTTGCACGCGAGGAGGGGGTGGATGACGTGCCAAGCGGCTGGCACTGCACGCTCCATGTCAGCAGCAGGACGGAGGCACGGGGCCCTGCCACTGGGCAGCAGCGGAAGAGAGAAGTGGGAAGGGAGGCCCAGCGGTGGTCGCTCAAGTTCAATTCCTGGCCACGGCTAACATCAGTGGCGAGTGCTATCTTAGCCAATCCTGTGCCCTTTTCAATGAATATCTGGTAGTGTGGTGGGTAAGCATCGGTACCGGGGAGGCAAAGGCAGTCTGGCATGGTACTAAACACAACTACCCAAACATGCACCGTGCCGTGTCATGTTTACTAAGCCTGACTTGCTGATGAGACCCATAATGTTGAAACCGGTCGAGCGTTTCTGTGTCTTCTTACATTAATCTTGAAGGGCATTAGGGGGGAAAACTGATATATATATTGAAAATGTCGAGATACATCGCAGGGATAATGTATCATTAGTTTGCCCATCACGCGTAATTATGTTTTGCTCGATAATCAAGGCTTGGCATGAGGAGCGGTCCCTGGTCACGTGGCTTCTTTCATTCTCAGCCGGTGCCATGGCAGCTTTCGCTCAATCCACCACCCTCCGAGGAGACGCTGCGGCAGGCCTGGTAACTGCGAAACGCAGCAATGCGAGGCTTTGTATTTCAATTGCTCTGTCGTTAATATCGTTTGTTAGTGCTCCGTGATCTATCGTGTGCGTTTGAAGTTGCAGTGCCACGCACGTGTTTGTCTGTGTGGAGCTCGAGGACTTGGGCGTGGATGTGAATGTGGAGGACGGCGCCCTCCACCGCCAGAGCTGTGGTACTGCAGCGATGCACTCCAGGTGGCACGCGACCCAACGCCGATTCCGTGTGGCCAGTGAAGAGCGACTCGATTGTAAGTGATTTAACCATTCGAAGGGTTTATCCGATAATTGATTAATTGTAGGAACACCCAACAACTGGCCCACCCACTCGCCCACCCACTCGCCCACCCACTGGCCCACACACTCGCCCACCCACTCGCCCACCAACTCGCCCCCACACTCGCCCCCCCACTCATCCAACTACTCACCCACCCACTTCCCCACTCGGATATAGGGAAACAATGTCAAATGTTAAATACTGTTTGTGACATACTAATTCGTTTTCAGGTCATCATCTGGGTTAATGGTCCACATTTTCCAAATTGCAAACAATATCCACAAATGACTCCATTGGGATTATGCCGTTTATTCATCACCGCTTACTACTGCACAGAACTTGGCAGGGACCCTTCTGAAAAAGCATCGTGTGGCTCGCAGTGATGCTTTCCTTGGCAAACTAGCAGAGCGAGTTATAGTTATATTCTTGTAAATGGCAATTTGTTCTGGAGCTTTATTCCAATGTCGAGGTCCGCTAGCCACGACGAGAGGATTGCAGGAGAGAGTTCGTGCTGTGGTCTAACCGTTCCTCCTCCACCTCAAGGAGCGTGTGCAGACTGCAGTGATTTACAGCACCGTGCGTAGTGTTCGTCATAATAACGTTGTTCTACGGCACTCTCTCTTTCTTAAAGAGCAGCAGCAGCAGCGCGCCGCCTCCCCGCACGCGGCTCGGACGCCGGGGCGCGTCGCGTGCCAAAGATCGACAATAACCGCACGGAGACGCTCATGGGACCTCGTGTCTGGAAGAGTGAAATCGCTGACCCTGAACATTGTTCCCCGAGCTACATTGCTCTCATAAAAAATTGAAGCTTTAATTTGTACCCGAGTTGGGAGCAGCAACCCAGTGTTGAGAGAGAGACAGAAAAGGAATTCAAGGTTGGTCTGACCCCAAAAAACATCCGTGAAAGCGACGGGGGCTGAGTGGAGGTAAACGATCGGGTTCGAATAATACGAAGAAAAAATGTCGTAAACGGAAAACGCACAAGCGGATAAATGTAAAGTATTGTGCACGTGTTGCCTGCGAGACCACTTGCCATCTAATTGTGTCGGTATCTGCCAAGAGTGCACGCGTCTGGCCCCCTCTTCTGTTCCGTCTCTGGTGCGTCACAGATTATTGCATCCGTGATGGCGAGTGGGAATTGGAATGTGAAATGTGCAAAAACAGAAGCCCTAATTGGCACCCGGGGAGTGAGAGTTGACGTCCCTGTCATCTTCATCGCCCCCCCCCCCCCCCCCCCCCGCTTTCCCCCCATTGCTCTGGGTGCCATCGTGGGAGCAACGGTCCTCACCTGACGCCTTCGTATGGGGACGGCTGCCGGGGAACGTCTTTGAAACGCGTTCCTCTGGAATCCACCGCGAGTGGCAGCAGAAGCTCCTCTCTTTCCCCCTTAAGTCGAAAGCGCGCCGAATTTTGCACCAAAAAAACTAAAATTGGTTTAAAAAGGCCATTGCGATTTTTCCTCTACGATACTGCCAGTCCTCTGCTCATTTCCGCTTTATCTTAAAATATCAGTCTATCAGCATTTATAGCATTTGTAATATGTAATTGCCCAGGGGAGGCTGATTTCTCGGCTAAAGGGTGTTAGGCCAATCGTGTTTCCTTTTAAATGATCCCAAGTTGCAACTAAATCTTGCTGCTTTTAAAGCACATCAATCGATGGCCAGAGTTGTACAATTCTGAAGTTAGCGGGTTTTTTATACAATGACGTCATGGCCGTTAGAATGAAGGGTGGGGGGGGAACTTATTGCAAATTTCAAATTTTAGAGCAATTTTATTTCAGCGTCATTAAATATTCATCACTGTAACCGGCCATCTTCATCACCACAAGGGTCCCCGCGACTTGTCGGTGATTTCCGAGTGCTGCCCTGACACCCCCCCACCACCACCCCCCAGTGGCCCTCGTTGCATATCCGCAGAGAACGGTGGCGGCGGTGTGCCACGGACCGCCCACGGTGTCTAAACGGCCAAGTGTTTCGTTGGCCATAGGATCCATGTATCTTCTCCACCCCCTGCCCACACACCAAGTTTGAAGGCGATCCAAAGAAATAATCTCGGAACCAGCTGGCCCACCCGACGCAACTGCACAAGCCTCGTGGCCACCCACCTCTCCCCTCTAATTCTCTTCTGTCAATCATAAAATGGCAACTGATGATGAGGCTGGATTAAATTATTCCGCTCCTTCCTTGCTCTGCTTCCCAACGATCAGTTCCCTATAGACTTACATTTCTCTCTTCCAAGTCCTCCTCTACGCCATCTGTTCACGGTGGCAAGATGTTTACTACCTCGCCTGGTGTACAGGAGGGTCGTGGGTTCGATCCCCCCCTAATTCCTGTATATTTGTAGCTTGCATGTCATTTTCTCTCCCCGTGGTGGGGTGGATTTTTCTCCGGGTCCTCTTGTTTTTCCGCATTTTGAAACGTCACGCATTTAAGAGTATTTGGCTGCTCTACATTTCCACACAAGCCACTTCGTTGAGCTCTCATTTGTGATAACAAGAGGTCGCTTCTAAAAAAGAGCTGTGTAGTTCAGTAGACCTTACCTGGTAAAATGTAATAAAACGTGTTAGTGCTTCCCGCTCACAACACAATGGCCAAGCAAGGCCACCGATGGTCACTTGGTGGCCTGCGTTTGAGAACTACAAATGGGAATGTGGAATTTACACTTCTGGCTTCCAGGGCCGCTAAAACGCAGTAGAGGAGCATGTTTGAGCTGGGTAATAAGAATGTCGGTGTTAAAACCCGCTATGCATATATTTTATATACACACAGGATGGAATGCAGGCACATCAGGCGCGGATGTCTTCTCATCCATCCATCACGTTTCAGCAATAAGGTGAGCAGTGGGGAGTCTTGCTGTGCGGGATTATTCACTCGTTATTTATAGCTTAATCATTTAAGCGACGCACGTTTAATTGAGCCGTTTATACTACAAATGAAAAACATGTTTCATTATTTTCTCGTGCATCGGTAACTGTGCGTAGGGTGCAGATAGCTTGGCTATCGCAAACCGTCCCGACATCAACTTATCTCCCTCCCGGCTTAGACATTGCAAATGGTTCGCCCCCTTATCTTGCGATGGTTTGATATTTGCCTTGTATGTAAATGTCATCTCTTTATTAGTCGCAGCGCAAAATCGATAATAAAAAAAGCAAGCACAAAGCAACCCCCCAATTCACAATGCTACAACCTGTTTCAAATGTACAAATGTTTCTTTCATATTTCAAAAAGCCATTAAGCGCCACAGAGAAATTGATTTTGTTCAGATGGACATTATCGGAGCCCTCTATTCACGCTAAGAAAGCCCGCATGCAGTCTGCCAACCAAAAACAAAGATGTAAATGTTTCTATAACGCCCTTTAACCCAGTACACCGTTTGGGCGAGTATGCCCCTGTTGTACTTGATCAGGCGTTTTAATTAAAATGTACTATTAACATATATCAAGATGCACGCAAGGATGGGGTTAGGATTTTTTTTCCCCCTTTAATATTTAAGTCAAGTCGACGCAAAAGGTGGGCAACGGAAAAGATCGACAGCCCCATGTGGCGCGTGCCGGGCGCACTCCGCACACGACTCGGATGGCCACGTGGGGGGTTGTCTCTGTGCACACGCTCGCTTGGCAACTCGGATAGCCATGCAGGGGAGGTCGCGGTGTACACACTGGCTCCATACGCACGATCAGCAACTCGGGTGGCCACGTAAAGGCTTGCTGCTCCACTCGTTCCGCCCAACTCGCTCGAATCGGCACGGCTACAACTGATAAGCAGATACAACAACGCCCAACTCGGCGTCGCTAGCCTTCTTGCAGGGGTGCGCACGTTGGATCAAGTAAAAATGAATGGCTCCGCTTTTTCGGAGTCGTACCCAACGTTTAGCTCCCCGTGGCTGCAGCGTCTCCAGGAACCGAAGCCCCCAGCTTGAACCGGCGGGGAGCTTCAGTCCTTGCATCTTAATTCACATTTTTTTTAAGTTTGCTCATTTTTTTTTTTAAGGCCCAATACTGTGTCATCTCATTTCCCTCTACTCCACACATCTCTTTTGCCCTCCAAAAAATAATCCCTCTTCTTCAAACTCTTAAAATGCAAATCCACCACCCCCCACCATGTGCACATCATTAACTTGAGATACGGGTGCATATTGCCTACTTTATTATGAATCCGTGTAGTGTGTGTGTGCGTGTGCGCGTGTCCGTCCTAATGTTCTGAATGTCCGACAGACGAAGGCTTCAGCGGCTGAGCTGCTGCTCCACCGCGGAACACCGTCTCCCCTGGCAGCCAGTGCCGCACGTTCACGTGAGACGCACGTTCACGTGAGACGCACGTTCACGTGAGACGCACGTTCACGTGAGACGCACGTTCACGTGAGACGCACGCCCTGCAGGTTTTGCCTCAGGTTCAGCACGACCTTCTCCTGCCGGGCCTTCTCTTCCTTGAAAGCCATTCTGTTGGCCTTCTTCTCCAGACGCCGGTCCTGCGCACACAAACACGCGCGTCATTCGTGGTCACGCACGCAGCCATGCGTCCATAGTTTTTAAGAGGCTGGCTTCGTTATTTTCTTTGCCTTTATGTAAACATCACAGATTCAGTTGAAATTGGTAGAGCTATTCGATTGTATTGAGAGGTCGTGAATTGCAGATACTCTCCACGAGGACATTACGTAGCTGGGCCAATCCGGTTAAGCGGCGCCCACTATATCCACATAAGATCGACGCCGGGTGGTGGCGTTAGGGAGTCGCTGATCACGGTGTGTGCTGGGCGCTGCGCGTGCGAGGGAACAAAACGCCACCAGGACTGGCCGCAGGGCGGGGGACTGGGCGTGCTCACCTTGCGCTCCTCCTTGATGGCAGTGCTTGCGCGCGCGCCGCTGCTCCGGGGTCTCCTCCGGCGCCCGGGGAACGGCGGCGGCGCGGGGGAGGTCGGCGGCCGTCACGGTGCCCATGCGCTCCACCTGGCGCGCCGTGGGGCCGCGTTGGGGCAGCACGCCCAGCGGGAGGCCCGTCTTGCGCGATACGCGCATGGGCTGGGTGGGGGGGGCGGCACACGCCTTGGTCATCCACAGCAGCTTCGAGGTAAACGCGTCCGTGTGGGGCGCGGTAGCATAGCGGTTAGCGTGCTGTGCTAGGAACCCAGAAACCCGGGTTCGTTTCTTATCTGAACCTGTCCTGGGCATCCGCTAGGTCGACTCGGCTCAAATGAGTACCTGATGCGTGCGGTGTGTAGACATTCACTGGGGAGACAAAGGTGGCCAGGCGGGGTGCCGTGACAGCCTTCATAGGTGCTCGCTAACAGCACTTGCCTCAGTCTGTTAAGGCTATACAGGGGATCTTTGTCTTTATTTGTATGCGTACATGCAGTGGAGCGACGCTCGCAACAATGAGCAGAGTGCCTTAAAGATGCAACGCAGCAGGGAGGCCAGGTGGTGCATCTGCCAGCCATCTCAGCCAGTCCCACCCATAGCCCCCCTGCCAGCAGCGAGCCTTCCACTATTCACGTGGCCTCAAAGTGCATGCACTTAGCGTGGCACAAAGCAGTGGTGATGTGACCATCACTTAGTGGAAAGAGTGGCTTTTGTTGTACATGCGTACAGTGGCTTTGAAAGGCAACTTGAATTGAAGTGGGTTAAGGTCATTCAGAGGGTTCATGATGGCCAACAGAGAGCACCTGAACCTACAAGGATGAGATCCTTGGATTCACAACTTTGCTTCACCTGCCCAAAATTAAACCGGCAGCAGACAGGTCACAAGTGCCTGCACAAATAACACGAGTGAAAACATTTGTATTCTTGGGTCTTTCGGTAAAGTCACGTAGATAGGTTGAAAGAAAATAACTAAAAAACAAGGATGACGATTGCTTGTGTTGCGATCGAAACGTCGTAGTTTTTGTTATTTTATTTGAGCCTATCTACGTGACTTTACCGAAAGACCCAAGAATATGAATTCCTGCAGTCACGAAAGCTCTAAGTCAAGATTTATAACATTTGGTTTTCGTTTAATTTGATAATTCCACTGTGTAACATTATTATTTTTTCCTGGGTAGTAACTGTTATTTCCTAATTGCTTATGCATCAAAAGTACACTGATTAAACGTGACACTGATTAAACAAATTATTCGCTGCTGCTGCTGCGTTGGCAGTGGTGCACAATTAACTAAACTCACATTCGTCAATAACATGTAGTGGGCATAAAATTAATATGTAGGCAACATTTTGAGCAATGATATTGTAATGTCAGGAGACATTACAATATCAGTAGAATGCACACAAACTCATACACAACTTATTGACGAAACACATTCACATGACTGCATATTTGTTTTAAACACTGAAGGAAATTAACTCACTTTTGATGGCTCTTCAATCAGCTTTGGGTGGTTGTAGAGGTTGGAATACGTGCCTGAAAGAGAGTACAACGAGTTACCCAGATATCAATGCCTCGCCAGGCACTTAAAATAGAGTTTCAATCAAAGGGTTTATTATTAATTTACACCCTGGTGATTATTCACGAAGTGCTTGACTCGGGACTGGTTTCACACCAGGCAAGGACGCAGCAATTAATACCTATTCTCACACACGTAGAACCATGTGCATAGAGGAAACAAAGTTGTAATTTACGCTAATTACAAACAAAGTACAAACAAGAGACTCGTATGAGAAACAAAACGGTAAACTGGGGACGAAAATATTCTGATAATATCGTGACCCGGATCTGTGGCAGGTCATCGCACAGTGGGGAAATGATTGTTAAAGGGTCCCCCCCCCCCGCCCCCCCAACTGTGACTGTTAAGGCTGCCAAGTGTTCGTGCGGAGACCTCACTGATAATCGATTCGCAGTCCCACTTCTCTGCCGGCTTCTCCGTCGCCACCTCCACCATGTCGTCGTCGTCGTCCTCCTCGTCGCTCTCCTCCTGGCCCTGCTCCTTGTTCCTCGGCCCACGCTTGTGATGCCCCTCCTGGTTCGCGTCCGGCCTCTGGTGCCTTTTTGAGAAAATGGTTTTCGAAATTTTTTAACCGAAGTAAAGTAACACATGCTTGGCACGCAGTTGCAGGCACACTGCGAGGCACGTTTTGCAAATCAGCATGAAGGAGTCAAAACGCGTAGGAAATTCGCTCAATTCCTGGCGATGGGAGACTAAACCTTTTGTAGAGTATTTTAAAACGCAAACATTCGCATACATCCCGCTCCATGGACACTATTCTTAGTTTAATTATAAACATGGCTTCCAACTTAAGTACTCTTCAAACACCTTAATTTTACCTTTCGTCAGTAACTTTCAATGTATATTTACAAAGAAGAAAATAATTTGTTTACTCGAAGACCAAAGCCGATTCAGTGCTTTTGGTATTTGAGGCATTCTACAGCGCAAGGTTAACACCAAGGGGTGGTGTTTCAATCTGCAGTAGTTTCACAGCACAGTGTTGCTTTGCGTGATCCCAATTGAGTACATTTGCAGGTATTTTTCAAATTGGGCAAAGTGTGACTACAACGCCAGTACACAATGGCCGACTCCTGCGAACGGATGACCGTGCGTGAATTTTAACATCCACTATTTGTAACTTTGACACTCCTGCAGTATTAACCCCCAAGCACTCCAACAAACTCCCCGCCACTCGGCCGAGTAAGATCCCCCCCTCCAACCCCCAGTTACTGGAAGACGCGACCCAAAACAACAGGCTTCTCGCTCACTTGGCCCGCTCGCTCACTCACTCTGCCTGCTCGCGGGCGTGGAAGTCGTCCAGCGCGGCCTGCAGGCGAGTGCTGCCCGCGGGGATGCTGCCCTCCACCTCGCAGTGGTCGAGTGCTCCGATCTCGTCCTCCTCGTACGCCGCAAAGAACTGAGGACGACAATGTGTAGATTGGTCGCGTCGCGATCAGCAGCACCGCTGGTGCGAAATGATAGCTTGGGACCGTTTTAAAGTCAGCCTTGCTTTGGCTGTACAAGGCGGTACTTGGCCATGTAACGATTCATATCTTGAAATTTCAAAATGAAATGTCGCGATTCTGGGCGACGATCCGTTCTTTCCTTTTTTACCATCTCGTTTGTATTTACCATCTCGTTTGTGTTATTAATTCCACGTTAACCGTGGGCACGACTCGATCTCTGTGGCAACGCCGAGGTGTACTGCGGTGCAAGTCACACCTTCTCAAAGCGGTCGTCCAGCAGCGTGAGCTGGTCGTTCCTGCGCATCACCGACGAGGTGAGGGAGTAGTCGGTGAACCTGGTCTTTGTCTCCTCGTCCATGAAGAGGCACTCCTTCCCGCGGCTGCCGTCGTCCGTGCCGGGCCCGTCCGAGTCGTAACTCATGTCGTCCGAGTCGTCCACGTCCTCCCACTCCCCCGCGCCTTCATCGCCCGCTCTGCACAGTGACAGCGCCATTGATCAGTCGTCACCCGTTGGCACCTCGTGTAAGCCCCTTGGGGCATTTATAAACAATTTTAATGAAACACATTTCAAAATAAAAAAGGGCTCTTCATTAAGGCTGTCTTATGCAATACGCTAACGTTTCAGGCTATGGTCAAGTCTAACAGGTGAAAGTGATTTTCTGCTGAAATGAACTTTGAGGCAGTGCTTGTCTCCTGTGTACAGCCCTGAGCCAGGTGGTGTAAATTCCACATTCATATGACAGGGGAGAGTCTATCTATAGTACTGCTGCTGACTTCAGCGCAGTGGTGCCAAGTGGTACAGAATGACGCATAGTGGAAGAGCATCTCCACTCACCCCTTTGCGTCGCCTCCTTCAGCGTTCGCCTGCATCACAAAATCGTCATCGAGTTCCGCATCTGGGTCGTCAAAGTTGAAGTCATCGTCGAGAGCCGCGACGACGTCGGGGTCCCAGTCCGGACGGGGTCCTGCAAAGTGCAACCACCACGCACACCCACATTGCAACGGGTGGACGGGAGGCAACCTCTACTCAGTAAAGTCACGTAGGTAAAAAATAAAATAAATGAAAACAACTAAATTAAATCACGACGTGGGAAAGCATGACCTACTGCTGATGCAGACTATCGGCAGTAGGCCAATGCTTTCCCACCTGATGACGGACGCTTGTGTTGCGCCCGAAACGTCGTGATTTAATTTAGTTATTTTCATTTATTTTATTTTATACCTACGTGACTTTACTGAAAAAACCAGAGTATGAATCCTTGCAGTCACGATAGCTTCAAATCGGGAGGGAACCTACTTGACGCAGCAATTAATCCATTAAAATCTATTGTTTAGCTTGTGATGCACGTGTCGTACGTTAAGACTCGATGTTTTTTTTTTCCTTTTGTGCATGTTTTGTAGAATAAATGAGTGTTTGCGATACCTGCAGCAGCTGAAGGTAAAATATAATTGAATGATTGGAATTGCAACCCTGAATCTCGGAAATTCCTCGATTCGTATGGAACATGTAGACCTCAGCACTTTTCCACCAAAAACAAGGAAAAAGCAACATTCGCCAAACGTAACCTTAATTATCAAGAGCACCGACAGATGTGGACAACCACAAATGCCGGCTCGAGCCAGGAGCACGGCCACGGGGAAGAGGGGACGTTACCGGGAACGGGAGCAGCGCGATTCAGCAAGCCGGTCTTCTCCTCAAACTCCGACGCAAACACGGAGGAGGGCAGCTGCACCTTCGCAGCCTGGAATGCAGCACAGCAGAGCGACTCAACACTCAAACATTCATTTCAACTCCAAGACCCCAAACACAATTACGTGTGACCAAAATGTTGTATGCATGTAACAAATCATTTCTTTAGAACAGTTTTTTGTATTTAGTTTGTTGTCCTTTCCCCGCACCTCCGATTTGCACAGTTGGCTACGTACGGTGCGAAATAAGTTCAACATACACACACCACCAACACCCAAACTGTGCTCCAATTAACTGTTACGGTACAGTCTAATTTCCACCAATGGCCTAAATATAACCATAACGTTTCAAAGTCGCACAATTTGGAGGTATGTATCATGAATATACGAACCAACTTTAAAACGATGAATCGTAGCAGTGCCCAATATACTTTACGCACCACAAAATGCCAAGGACCGCAGAGCGAGCGGCCCTGGATGTTGGCATCTTACCGGGATGTGCACAATCTCGATGGCTGCATCCTGCGCTCGTTTCGGCGGCGCCGACACCAACTCTGCGGGCCGCGACGCCTCCTGCAGGTGCTGCAGGTAGTTGTAGTCATCGTCGAAGAAGACGCCAAAGTCGCGCTGTTGTTCTTTTCTCTTTTCAAGGTCGCTGTTCTGCGCACGCGCATTAAGAAAAGGCGATGACAATAACGTGATGTTTCGATGGATACAAATGGGAAAAATAAATGTGTACATGTCCTTACAAAAAAAGTTACCGAATTCATTACTTAAGAATGAAAGAGAGAAAATTAAGATTGACTTTGCTGAATTCAGTGAAAATAAAATGCTCTGCGATGCTGTTTTGTGCAGTCATCAGTGACGAAGCTGAAACCATCAACTCACACTTGAGAACAACGCTTAATAACCGGTGGCTGAGACCTAAATTGGAACCCTGGGTCTCAGTGGTGCTGGCTTGGTGCTATCCACGCAGATGTATATCCGCAGACCATTTTTTTGTCCTATCACTTTCACTGGGTTTAGGTTGCGAAATATGGACGCCAATTATTTAGATTTCTTTGAATTTAAGGGGTTAGGGTATATGGTTAATAGATTAAGGTTAAGAGTTAGGTTTTTAAGTTCTGGTTTAGTGACTGCAGTTATAGTCGTAGCCAATTTACATTTGAATTTCTGCGAATCCTCAATGGAAACTCAGTGAGACTCAGCCCTGTGTTGTGTGCCATACCCCGATCACTTCCAAGTAGAAACAACAAATCTCTCGAACTTAATATGGACTAAGGGTAGAGGAGTGGCGTACACCGTGCTGTCAACGATGCGTTTTGATTCCTGGCCAACAGCGAACATCAGTGGCGACTGATAGATATCCTTCTGCTAACGCATACGTCACTCTTGCAGACCAGGTCACTCGGGAATGAGACTAGTCCTGCAGTGAGTGACGACGGACTGGGACTAAAAATCGGCCCCAGGCATTTGTAAACACAAATCGCCCCCAAATTGCCGTGCCATCTCATTGGCTGGTGAGGAAGAATCTTTGGGGGCTGCCGAATGTGCGACTCGATTCCAACTGAGAGCGTAAATAATCAATCAAGTCTACATACATTGGAGATAATTAAAATGTTTTAATAAAAAAATACTTGTATTGTTTTTACTCTGATCACATTTGCAATTTCCCCACACAGACCGGACATGCTGGCCTGCTCTTTGAAGTTCTCACGCGGTTTAACTTCACAAAGTAGAACCAGGGTGTACGGGGAGGGAGGGAGGTGGAGGGAGTTACTGCACCTTGATCGCAGGTAGCAGCACGCGCTGGGGGGCTGTCTCGTCCGTCAGCAGCGGGTCGTGCTGACTGCGGTGGACCAGGTGGAACTTGACCGCGCTGTGCTTGTCGATGAACGGCTTGGTTTTCCTGTGAGGCTGCGCGCACATGGCACCAGAGAGAGAGAGCCACTGTTTACATGCATCAGAGGTTTTTAATTAGGCGGTTAAATGTCACAAGGATGGTCCGTTACATCACCAACACCAGTATAAGAATAGGTGTTACTCTTTCTGGCAATAAAACAGGGCCTGTAAACCAGTTTTAGACAAGAGAACGCCAACAACACCGTTTATATCATCCATTGCATTACGTATCGCTATTTACATAATTTGACCATGACAGGGATATCATCAAAGCGGCATCCACATAACATCACGATCACGGGAAAATCCATCACCCGAACCCTCCAATGATCACCACGATCATCACCCTCATCATCACATCACAACCACCCCATCATCCTAAAATTCCACCATAACAATCACCTTCCCATCATCACCATCACACCATTCAACATCACCTTCCCAACATCACCATCACCTTCCCAACATCACCATCACCTTCCCATCACCACACCATTCAACATCACCATCATCACCACCACCCTCATCATTACAACCACCGACCCATCATCACCGCCTCGTGAACGTGACACGAGGCCGGTCGGTTGCCAACTCGCTTCTAAGGAAGTCAACTCTACGAGGCGGCCTACAGGAACCAGCTCTGACAGAAAGCCACCGATGTCGGCCTTGAGCGGGAATCGAACTCGGGGTCACGGCTCCGTAGCTCGGCACGTAGCCACTCGGGCACCGTTGCCCGACTCACAAAGACATCAAAACCACGACCATCGCTCACCATGTCGGCGCCACGTGCTCCTCCGGCCTACGCGTATGAAGCCGGCCTCTTCCCGCGTCGCGTCCCCGCACCGCGTCTACTTGCGACCGACGAACGTATCACTACGTGCGCGCCGCTGATTCTGGCCCCGTTCACGACGCCGACGAAGCAAACTCGTGGAGGCGACTTTAGTCGAAATTGACGCCGAGACGAAGCGAGGACGGCCCAGAGACGCGGTGGGTTACACGGCGAGCGTGGAGCCGCGGGCAGCTCTCGTCTTGAAACTCACAAACGCCCCTCGAGGCAGATCACATGCCAACGCTGAAGCCGACCCGCCACGGTCCGCATCTGCCCTCGAGGCAGCAAGAAATATGCAAAGGAAAGGGGTGATGGCGTGGGTACGGGAAGCGATGGGGAGGCCGAACGCGAACTGCGATTTACGAAACGCGCGCGGCGACGTCACGCACGTGCTAGGTAGAGGCGCAGGCCGTGCAACGTCCCTCGTCGCGCGAACCGCCGGCAGAAGGTCTCCCGCAGCTGGAGGGCGCCCGGGGCTCGAGAGCAAGCGGCCTCGCAGCCGGGGGGCGGGGGGGCCTGGCGGGAACGTGGCAACGTCCCAAGGAGGCGGGGGAGGGGGGTTACGTGAGGCGATTTGTAAAGGGGCCGTCCATAAATGACGTCACGCGATTTTGGACGATTTTTGACCCCCCCCCCACCCTCGTCACACGACGTCACAAAAAGTCAGACCCCCCCCCCTCAAATATGACGTCACAAAGCTCTGCCCCACCCCCCCAAAACATTTCCATTTAGTAAATAAAACATGCTTCAAATCTCGATTTAAAGCTTTCGTTACTGCAGGGAATCATCTTCTTGGTTCTTTCGGTAAAGTCACGTAGAAGGGAAATACTATTATAATTATATTGTTTTATTTTATTATTTCCTTTCTACGTGACTTTACCGAAAGAACCAAGAAGATGCTTCAAATCGCTTTAAACTATTGGCATTGTAGTGCGTATTTAATGTGGCGCTGCACTCTGATGTTGTAGGAGTGTCGTTATAACAATTAGTGTTAGAACAATTCTATATTTATTTAAAGTTGCGGATTTTGATGTGACCCCCCCCCCCCCCTCTCGTCACACATCGTCACAAATGTCTGACCCCCCCCCCAGGTGCGTGACGTCATTTATGGACGGCCCCAAACGTATGAAATTGTCACGCGTGAGAGTCGTTGGTGAATAATCATGTTGTGTGTGAATCTGCCAATATAAAATAACCGCGATAAAATAAAAATCAATATGATGAAGCTGTAACGATATATAAAAAAAACCTCTCTGAACTCTATGATCGTAAACAATGCGGGTTTCCAAGAGAAATCAGCGAGCGCTGACTAATTACGCGGCGCATGGAGAGCGTCTATTTAATTCGTTTTTATTATTCGTAATAAAGGTTTTTGGGTTAGATCGCGTAAGTATAAATAAATGTGTCGTAACCCTCTCAACCACCCGACCCGCCAATTTTATGTACTACTACTGCAGCCCACCGGTTTGTTAGAGAGTCAATCCACAACATTTACAATTTTTGACAATGGCCCGCTGATGCTGGGTCTAGATGTTGTGGATTTACTCTCCAACACACCGGTGGGCTGAAGTAGTAGTAGTACACTAATTGGCGCGTTGTTTACGTGGCAAACCTCACTGGCTGGGTCGGGTGGTGGAGGGTTACGACACATTTATTTATACTTACGCGATCTAACCCAAAAACCTTTATTATTATGAATATTGGTCGCGAAATCCTTCGTGTTAAACTCGTTCTTATTCGCTTGCAGTAACTTAGCTAGTTAGGATATACCTAACAAAATGGACAATTGGTTAAAATATTGATGGTCATTATTCATACATTTATTTCTCACAACCATGTTGGGTCAGGAAACTGGGAGAGGGGGGGGGGTACTCATTTGAAACAACATTCAACAATAGTAGTAGCCAAACAAATGTTGAGAACCACTGCTCGAGGATATTGTGCTGTGCTATTCCACGCCGACCAAACGTCTTGCAAGACAACCCATAAAGACACGCAGAGTGACAAGACACACCCCAATAACATGCACGCACAGTGCACGCAGAATCAGATGCCAGCAGACAAGCTTGTTTTAGCAAAAGTGAACAAAATTACAGCACTCGGTTCATTCGTCAAGGTGTTTTTATTATTCGCTTCAAATGTCAAGACATTGCCGACACATTAGTCAACACTTACACCGATAACTATTCAGCAAGCGACATTCATTGTCCAATTGATTAAGTGCTCAGTCACTGGAATGAATCACTGATTCTCATTAACCGGCCAAGTATGAGTGTTCATTTAAACCCTGACACAAGGCTTGCATCATTGCTTGACTTTTGTGACGTTAGGAGTGAAAAGGGACTTTGGAGGGATGGAATGCCATGAAACTTTAACAATTCAGAACTTGTTTTTCACTTGTGATGTCCGCTACTGTGTTAGTGTATCTGCTTTCAATACATTTACATTGATTATTTCCAGCTCTGATGATACAATATTTTTAGTTTTTGACTGCACAAGTGGGGATAAAACACAAGTTGTGATATCATATCCCACACAGCATTCTGTTAACGTGGGGGTAATCATTAATTATTGCAATAATTCCTGGTGGAAATGTATTTCTCTTATGCCATTATATTAACAGTTTAATTAGAGAGTACTTGGTAACAAAAAAACGATCTGCAGATAACCACACCTGCACTCACAAAACACAGCAATGGAGTCACTAACAATGTCATGCAGAAACCTCGACGGAAAGTTCCTGAGAATACCAGGTTACCGTAGGCTTTGGCTGCGAGGTGGTCAAGACATATCAATATGGCCACGGATTCTTGAATCTTGAAAAATTAGTCATTGATCTGACAAAGCTGGTATTATGGACACAATATGAATGAATTATGAGTCTATTTGTGTGAAGCTTAACGTGTTACTGCTCCCTCACTTCCGTGGGTTTTCTCCAGGCATTCTTTCCATATGCCAAGCACATTGTAATGGAATTGGCCAAACATCCTGGAGCAGCACTATCCTCCTGAAAATGAATCTTGAGACTTGGCAAGGCTTTCCCTGGTCAGTAAATGGCATCATCATGAACACAGGCTGACCGACGCATTATGGCAGCAAAACCATTGTTTTGTTTAACATACATTCAGAATACAAATGGCAAGATCAGTGGAACAAAATGTGAATGGCAAGTACTTTACACAATATATTAGCTCAGACATTACATGTTTTCATATCGTGTGGTATTTCTACAATATTTGCATTCAAGGCAATACAAGTATCATTGGCAATTAACGATTCCATGAAATTTGTTTTGACTGATATGATAAAGCGTGTTGAACATTTATATAGAGGTATGTAAAATAAAACCCAAATGCAATGGAAAATGCATGCTAGTTAAAATGTAACTTTGCCGCACACATATCCTTCAGAATTAGTTCACCCAGAGAGGCATTCTGTGCTGAACAGATATAAAATCGGCACGAATTCTGTGGAGGCAGTAATACTTTCACACCTCCGGTGACTAAATGCCAAACTTCAGAGGCAGGTTTAGAGTTTACTCAGCACATCACCCTTGAAGGATCAATATATTGAATAACAATAGTCGACCTTGGTAGGACATCACCATTGTTTGTGAGATTGGTCCCTTAGCTAAATTAATTAACTGATCCCTGCCTTAGAAACGTGGAGTTTACACCACTGGATCAGGGCTGCGAAAGAAGATGAGTATCACCACCCTGTGCTGGCTTGGGCCAGGAGATAAGGGCATGGTTTTATGAAACTACTTGTGGTACCTCTGTGCACCATTATGGTTACTTCGCAAGGGATGTCATAAACAATACTGTTCCCGTACAATGCCTGGGCAACAAGAGTTAAAAGCAAAGAGCTAAAACGTGGAAATGGAATGCAAGGACAGTGTCATATTCTACAATCAATGTGCTACTTAAGCATACGTGGAAAACTGAAATGATAAAGTACTTTGGAGTTGTTGGTGAAATGTGCATCTTTGGTCATAAATATGAATACTGTTATTCGGCTCCGATAATGTAATGCAAATTATCAAAAGTGTCTTGATATGCTTACAATTATTTTCGCCGTTTTAGTGTTAAACAAAGTTACTACAAATATAAACATCAACGTTTTAGTGTGCGTAAATATTATGGCAGTTGAAAAATGTTACTTTGTGAACTGAATATGCACACTGCTTCCCGTAGAGGCGATGATCCCACAAAGAGGCAATTTACGGTGTGGCAGATTGTTTTTTAAAGATAAGGCACTCTTTTGCACGACTCGTCCAGCAATTAAAATAAAGACAATACACATTTGTGTGCACGACATGTTTGCGTACCAAAATTCAACGTGAAAGCACCTGCAGAAGCAACTCGGTACGTCAATGCGAGGCTTTTGTGTTTCTCCAACGCTGGTTTCTCAGTGTCGGAGTTGGCGGGCACCGTTCTCTACAGACTTCCTCTGGCCAGTGGCTCTCAGCATGTGCTGCCCAAACTGTGGAGTTTCAACACGACAAACGTGATCAGCAAGGCACTGACAAATGTGAATTAAACAGCTCCCCTTGTTGAATAGCACACTCACTTCCAACTAGGCATGTAATGTCTGCATAAAATCAAATATGTTCACAATACATGCATGTTGATTATTTGCAGTGTATGCAAGTTATATACTAATATGTGATGGCCAAGTGATTATTGCTCTGCGCAAGGAGCCTGAAAACTTTATTTCAATTGCCGGCCGTGGCTAATATGAGAACAGGTCCAGTGAGGTGTGTATGGTCAATATGGTTAGAAAACCCCATGACCGACTCAGCATGGGGAGGCTCTTATCCAGCGGTGGATTGATAAACGACCATAAACAGTAAATATAAAATATGCAAATGTTAATTTAGGCTCACGGAAAGAACAAAAGAGAACAAACGAGATGGTATATATAAAATATTTTTTAAACATGATCTTCACTTTAACCGTGAATATTTGTCGAATCGCTGGGGAGTGGTGAATCATTGCATGCCTACTCGTTGCATGACTGTTAGGGCAAGTGCTGTTCATGAGCACCTATGAAGGCCGGCACAGCACACGAGAGGGTGGGTGGTTTACACCATGCCTGGGTGCCTTTGTCTCCCCAGTGGTGATGTTTACACACCATACCAGGGACTAATTTCAGGCTGAGTCGACCTAGGGGAGGCCCAATACCGGTTCAGATATTTGTCACTGGTGTTGGTCGTGAGCTGGTCACTGGATTTATAGTACAGTGCACTAACCACTACATTACCGCTCCCCACTGCGTTCATACACACAGATGCGCGCGCACGTGCACCCTTCTCACCTTGGGCTGCTCAGCGCCAGTGTGCGGCAGTGGTCGGCTACGCCCGGCTGCTCTCTCCTTCTCTGGCGACGCGTCCCGGTTGTAGCGGTGCGCGAACTTGCGTTTGAGCGCAGCTGCGATCATGGCCACGGGGTCATCCTCATCCACCTCGCCCTGCTTCCCCTTGGCTGGCGTTCCTCCCGGTGACCTGCATCCCCAGAGCCACCACGCCAAGCACACAGTAGTCGCACGACGGCTCTCACCTCTGTTAACATCCTACAAATTACGCGTTTATACAGGCACGTGCGATGATTCATGGATTAAAATTGGCGGGTTTACCAATCAATTGTAAGGCACGTGCAGCTTGTAACAAATTATTTTTTTGCCAAGTTTGGCAACGTCTCGCCAATGCAGCTGTGCATGCAGGGTACATCAATACCCGGTAGTATAATAATGTGATACAAGAATTGTTAAAAAGCGTATAGGATTCAATAATGCTAATAATATGCTCATCTTCCTTTAAAAACATGATAGAAAAGAGGCGATGAAACACCCCTCGACGGTAACAGCGGTGGAACGCGTCGCGACAGCCTCACCTGTCCACGGTGCGCAGCTTCACTTTGTCGATGCCCTTGAGCACATCCATCATGTTGGGGACGCACGCGGTCGCCGCTTTCTCCGCTCCCCCTTCCCCTCCTCCCTTCTCCGCACGCCGCTGCTTGATGAGTGCGAGCGTCGACATCCGGGAGGATTCATCGGCCCCGGTGGGGGGCAGGGGCGGGGGTGGTGGAGGGGGGCCTGGGGGCGGCGGAGGGGGTGCAGCGGGGCCATCGGGAGAGGTGGAGCCTGCGGGGTGCAAGCGACATGAGGGTGGTGGCGCACAGGGAGACAGGTGGCGACAGTTGGGCACGGTGCTTGGACAATACGAATAAATAATTACAATTTTTCCAGAAAAGACTGATTTGAGTCTTAACTTTTTCAGGGGGATGAATTGTTACATGCATAACAGACTAGAAACTAGGATGACAAATCATGCATGGATTGCGAACATGGATTTTGTAACGTTTACAAAATGCATGTTTTCAGAAATATTTACCTAAGATATAACGTCATCTTCAAAGCCACGCAACGAGATGACATCTGATGTTATGACGTCACCAAGAGGCGAGCTGCACACGTAGAGTGTGACATCATCATCTTGGCTGAAAATTGGGTTTTCTATTAATCGCTTGGTTTTTTTTAGCCAAGCTTTTTTTTGTTGCTTAATCACAATACACATTAACACTACAATTGTGTTCACATTGCTTCACCTCAAGCAAATTTGTAAACCGTAAAAAGTACCACAAAAAAATATATTCCGTGATATTATACAATGGAAAAAAACTAAAGACAACAACTACCGGCTGGGAGCAATTCCGCTTGAAACTCACAAGAAGCCTGCTGTTCGTGCACAGCAACGATCATGGCAATCTGTACGCGCAGCCGTGCCAGCTCCTCCTCCAGCGCGGATATCTTGCGCATGGCATCATCGCTAGGCACTGGTGGGTCCGGGGCAGCCTCGCTCAACGCAGCCTCGCTCGACGCAGTCTCAACTCCACAGTCGCATTCTCCCGGCTCAGCCGCTTCCAGCAGGGTGGCCAGACCCCGCTCGCCCCCGTCGCCCCGTGGCTTGCGCACCTCCGCAGAGCCCGACTCTTTCCCCCCGCGCCCCATCAGCATCATTGCCGCCGCGGCAAGTTGGCTGCCGAGCGAACCATGATCACAGGCTTCCGGCCGCACCTCTGTCCTGAGAGGAGAGAAGAGGGAAAACGCCAAGTGAATATTATGACCCGGCACTAAGCGGCGGTCAACGTTTGAAGGATGGCAACACCGCTTTCATCCCGCGCTTGCTGGATACGAGCCTGATTGAAGCTGCTCACGTATTTACGCCAGGGACTCAAAAAGAGGGATCCTAAATTGAATCGGCACATTTTTACATAATCTGCAACAAGTTTACCAATCATAAGGCACGTGCAGCACGTACGAAATTAAAGTACCATTTCGACACTGGCCGTCTGCAGAGGAAGGTGAACGTGTACATGGATGGTCACAGTTGTAATACTTCTGCTTCTCAAGTTAAAAGCAGAGGGACATACAAAGATATTTCAATAAATCAATCGGAATATGGTGATTATATTTTTACAAATATTGCAATTCATCTGTTCTTCAATAAGTGTCTCTCGAGAGCGAACACAACCATTTCTCCAGGTCAGGTCCTGCCCTCTACCAACTGCATTGTGTAAAGAGTTACCGGAGTCTGGTGAAGGATTCCCCTTCATCGTCTACGACCCACACGATGTCAGCAAGGGTCAGCTCCCTGGCTCCTTCACCCAGCCGCCATGCACCCAACTGCATGCACAGACCCACGCAGACACCCACACCGGCGCTCTTTACCGAGTAAAAATGCCGATGTCTGAAGAAAATTAAAAGGTGACTAAAAATGCATAAAAAGTTTTCCGTACATCGCTATTGTTAGCAATCATAGTCCTTAAGTCTCACTAAATACCTACATGTAATGCACAGACTTATATGAACCCACATGGATTTACACAGCTGTACCAAGGTTGATACTGGCTTTCTCAGTTGGGACAATAACATTGAACCATAAAAATCACGACGGACCCTTCTTCTGCCTCTCTGTACACTTTCATAAATTGGTGTACGTGCGTAAGAATAGATAATTATTTTAAAAAAACTAAACATTTAGACACAAATGGATCTGTACTGAAAACCGCTTGCTCTTGCATGAATGACTGTGGCTGGAGGACCAAGTGTTGAACGAGCTCTCCCTCACCTGCACGTTGGCTCGCACGCACGGCTTGAGAGGAAGATGGGACGCGATGCGGCGCACGAGGCTACGAGAGCTACCGCAGGGCTTCCCATCCTGCAAACAAAGACAAAAATCCCCCGTATAGCCTTTAACAGACTGTTGGGGCAAGTGCTACTATTGAGCACCTGTGAAGGCCGGCACGGCACGAGAGTAGGTGGGTGGGCAACACCAACAGGTACTCAATTGTTTACACATCACATCAGGTAGTCGACTGAGTCAACCTAGATGAGTACTACTCTTAGGTTTTTTCGGTAAAGTCACATAGGTAAAAATAAATAATAAAATAATAATAGAAATAAAATTATAAATCACGACGTTTCGGAGGCAACACAAGTCTCCGTCATCAGGTGGGACCGTCACAGCTAGATTTACTGTATCAAGTGAGGCAAAAATTCCAAGATACAAGTTCTTAAATACAAGTTAAGGGGGGAGGAGGGGGGAGGGGCTTATCTGAAAGTGGTAGCCAATGAATGGAACGTATTGGGGGGGCGGGGCTAAAAGAGAACGACAGGTGCACATGCTATAAGAGAACGACAATGCACATGTTGTTTTACCCAGTGTTGGTTGACAATCCAAATACAAAAAAGGAGAGTACTGTTAAACGCTGGGGATGTCAACACTCGGTAAAGTAGAATAGTACCTGTCAAATAAGATGGTCCAAAAATGCGTAGATCTTTTTTATTTATTTTTACCTACGTGACTTTACCGAAAAAACCTAAGTAGTAGGAATCCTTGCAGTCACGAAAGCTTCAAATCTAGAAACCTAGATGAGGCCTAGGTCCGGTTCAGATATTCGTCACTGGTGTTGGCCGTGAACGGGAATCGAACTCGCGTGCTAACCGCCGCACCACCGCTCCAATTCTGCCCACACACACTCACACACTCACCACCCTCGCGTCACCATCATTCCCTACCCACAGACGTTACACCCGAACAGGCAGCGTCTCACTCACAACGGTGGGTTGTGGCTCTACTTTGAGAAGGAAATGTGCTCCACATTGGGTTATGCTGGCTTCCAAACTACAGCTGGTTACCCAGCAGCATTTGTTTAGCGAGTCTGACCGCTCGTGAGACCCAGAAGGTTGAAACCAGCATAGAGTTTGCGCACTGAGACAAATGCAGCTGGGCGATGCTGGTCTTGACAGCCCCATGGACCTTTGTGTGTGTGTACATTATATATACAGTCTATGGGGACACACTGGAAGCAGTTCGGTTTATGGATGCAAACACTGGTTAATTTCAAGAGCGTGTTAACCGTTAACGCAACATGGAAACATTCCTGGCTGTCAAGTGGTTTTCGTACCTGAGGTGTGCTCATTCTGAGTTGGGTCACGGCAAATTCTTCGTCCTGTCCCTTTACCGCCACATTCTCTCCACTACCACGGCGTTCCGCAGCTGAAAACAGATACATGTAACACAGGATCGTTGACATGAACTAGAACACGATGACACCCATAGCAAGACACCACACAATATGAGTACACAATATGTATTGCACAATGTGAACAAAAAGACTTTGTCCCAGTGAATTGATTGTACCAACTGTGGGTAGAAATGTAATCTCAACAAATACCACCACAGCTCGCCATCTCTTCCTTCCATAGTGCCAGAACCCCTCTGCTATCGTACAGCATGCCCTGCAATCTCATCACCATTATCCAACTTTATGCCTTTCACTTTGCTACGCGGTCTCGCACACGTTCGACAAGACCCACTCTTAAAATGTAATCACCATCACCTGCCTGCAGGTCACACGATCCCCCCCCCCTCCACGGAAAACACGTGGGGAAAAGAATGTCCCCTCGATCTTGTGCGTTCTCGCCGGTGCCGATGTGAAATTCGTGCCCCCCAGAGGCTCCAATGAACACGAGGGGAGGGGGGGGGGCCGTGGTGGTGTCGTACCGAGGCTGTCAGTCAGACAGCCACACGGAACGTTGTCATCATCATCGGCCACGCACGCATGCCTGCCGCGATGTCGTAACACAACAGCCTCGGAAGCTTTCGGAACCCGAGGCCACATCGCCACGCCATCGCCACGCACGGTCTGACCTCTAGTGCAAGGTCAGCATGGTGAGTCAGCGCTGCAATCTTCGCAGAGTCACAAAGTTTATTCGCACATCCATTCCCGCCCGCTGATTTTCCAATCTCTTCGCCCATCCTCTCTGCGTGCCCATGACCCCCCAGGCGGGAAAGAGTCGCTTTCGTGTGGCAACTAGCGCAGGATGTCCCGCAGTAATGTAGCGTGGTGATGCGGGGTGATGCGGGGTGGACGCGGCGTGGTGGTGATGGGAGGCAGTGCTGTGATTGCGTACGACTGGTGGTGATGTCGTGTGTGTGTGTGCACAAGTGGGCTTTAGAGTTTGGTGATGTTGGTGATGTTGGTGGTGAGCTGTGTCCGTGATGGTTGTTGATGCGGGATTATGGGTGATGTAGTGCGGTGCGAGAGACGTGCTGTGTGATGTGGAGTGTGTGAGGAGTGGTGTGTGATGTGAGGAGTGGTGTGTGATGTGAGGAGTGGTGTGTGATGTGGAGTGGTGTGTGATGTGAGGAGTGGTGTGTGATGTGAGGAGTGGTGTGTGATGTGAGGAGTGGTGTGTGATGTGAGGAGTGGTGTGTGATGTGAGGAGTGGTGTGTGGAGTGCTGTGATATGTGATGTGAGGAGTGGTGTGTGATGTGAGGAGTGGTGTGTGGAGTGCTGTGATATGTGATGTGAGGAGTGGTGTGTGATGTGAGGAGTGGTGTGTGATGTGAGGAGTGGTGTGTGATGTGGAGTGGTGTGTGATGTGGAGTGGTGTGTGATGTGAGGAGTGGTGTGTGATGTGGAGTGGTGTGTGATGTGGAGTGGTGTGTGATGTGGAGTGGTGTGTGATGTGAGGAGTGGTGTGTGATGTGAGGAGTGGTGTGTGATGTGAGGAGTGGTGTGTGATGTGGAGTGGTGTGTGATGTGATGAGTGGTGTGTGATGTGATGAGTGGTGTGTGATGTGAGGAGTGGTGTGTGATGTGAGGAGTGGTGTGTGATGTGTGATGAGTGATGTGAGGAGTGGTGTGTGATGTGAGGAGTGGTGTGTGATGTGGAGTGGTGTGTGATGAGGAGTGGTGTGTGATGTGGAGTGGTGTGTGATGTGGGGAGTGTGAGGAGTGGTGTGTGATGTGTGATGAGTGATGTGATGAGTGGTGTGTGACGTGATGAGTGGTGTGTGGAGTGTGTGAGGAGTGGTGTGTGATGTGATGAGTGGTGTGTGATGTGAGGAGTGGTGTGTGATGTGAGGAGTGGTGTGTGATGTGTGATGAGTGATGTGAGGAGTGGTGTGTGATGTGAGGAGTGGTGTGTGATGTGGAGTGGTGTGTGATGAGGAGTGGTGTGTGATGTGGAGTGGTGTGTGATGTGGGGAGTGTGAGGAGTGGTGTGTGATGTGAGGAATGGTGTGTGATGTGAGGAATGGTGTGTGATGTGAGGAGTGGTGTGTGGAGTGCTGTGGCGGTGCCGCGAGATTCGCTGTGACCCAGAGCTTCCGTCTGTCCCCGTGTCACCGTGTCTCTCTCTCGATCCCCGTGTCTCTCAACCTCTCCGTATTCGTCTCCTGGTGCCCCCCTCCCATCCCTGTGTCTGTCTCCCCGTGTCTCTGTGTCACCCCGTGTCTCTGTGTCTCCCCGTGTCTGTCTCCCCGTGTCTCTGTGTCTCCCCGTGTCTGTCTCCCCGTGTCTCTGTGTCACCCCGTGTCTCTGTGTCTCCCCGTGTCTGTCTCCCCGTGTCTCTGTGTCACCCCGTGTCTGTCTCCCCGTGTCTCTGTGTCACCCCGTGTCTCTGTGTCACCCCGTGTCTCTGTGTCTCCCCGTGTCTGTCTCCCCGTGTCTGTGTCTCCCTCTGTCTCTCCACTCACCGCCACCTCCACGCGTTCTCCAAGCGATTACATTTTCCAGACCGCACGCGTGGGGGGTTGTCCTAGACCGCCCTCCCCAGACCGCCTATTGGTCGGTGCGCGCGCGCTCCTCAGCAGCGCGTCCCCCGATTGGCTCGACCGCGTTGAGGCTGCCCAATGAGAAGGCGAGGCGGCACAGACCGCGCGTATCCCATGTGGGAAATACAAAGGACAAATCCAGCCGGCTTGCCAACTCCGATAAGCGGCTTCCCGTTAAGTCAACACGTGTGCTAGGAATCTTGATTTAAAACTTTCGTTACTGCAGGAATCCGTACTCTTTGGTTCTTTCGGTATTTTATTTCTACCTATGCAACTTTACCGAAAGAACCAAAGAGTATGTGCTAAGAAATTAAATATATATACTACTGCATTACCAAACTTATTTTATTTTACCCAGTAAGGCATACCGAGCTATTTAAACTTTTTATTTCAGAAGCGACCTGGCCACAAATGACAGCTCAAGCAAGTGCTTATCGTCTTGGAAACGTATAGCAGCAACAGACTTGATGCTAAATACGAGGGGGCAAAACGGAGGACACGGAGGGGAAAAAATCCACGTGGAATCCATGGGGAGTTAGACGTGAAAATTCCAAATATACAGCAGCAGGCGTCAGGGTGGAGATCGAACCCACCACGATCTCTTGTATACCAGGCGAGGTAGTTAACGTTTCACCATCTCAGTGCTCGAGAATTCGGGACACTGCCCGAAACGCCGCGCCTTTTTAACTCCCCCACCCCATCTGAAGGCCACATTGACGAATGTGAAGTTTTATGAAAGAGCCCGATTGGTTAAAAGGGATGGGTAGTGGTGGTTGAGCCAATCACGGTCGTTGGTCGACAAATAACGTGGTGCGGGTCACAGCCAAACCACGTGTCGATTCGTCCATTACTTCCAATGCATGCGTTCGATTGGACTAAGTCGATCCTGCGGTCACCGCTTTGGTTTCTCCATTCGCAAAGAAAAAACAGAAATATGCCAAAGTACAAAAAAACGCTTCTCAAATATTACACAAATGTATAAGACAAAAGTTGGAATACGAATTTTTTAATTAAAACTTTCAATCCATAGACATACATTTCATATATTTGTAACAATTTGTGGCATTAGCAGTGTCTTGGACTCGAAGGATAAAAATGAGATACACATTGTGTGGATGCCAAAATTTTCTGATAACATAGGCCCGATGCAACAGTTTACCAAGCAGAACAGTATGCTATACTGTATTGAACCATTCAACCAACACTTCGCAATGAACAAAAATTAAAGTTGCTCTTTGCCTTATCAATACTTTAAGGGCCATTGCCCCATTTTAGCCCATTATTTTTTCTGGTCAGTGGTTGAAACGCAAATACAGAAGTGCCGGTACGAAACTTGATCCTGCAGCCCACGGCCATTTCCAAATATTGGTGATGTTAGGTTAAAATGTTAAGTGTGCCAGTATACACATTTGGTGTTCCAAGTGGTGCATACAGCCGTGCACCAGCCCATTTCATACACTGTTTAATGTTATAAGGCAGTGTTCACAACTTAGCAAGTATTACATTTAAAAAATGCATAACACGGGGGGGGGCATAATCAACTTTTTTTTAAATCAATTATGCTCCATGATTATATTACAATTTTTTATCGTTCAACCACAGTGGTTATTCCCATGGGCAATGCCGTTTATAGGAATAGTTAAGTTCTTGTTTTTCAGCCCAATCTTCAGTTCTGATTTTCAGCAAACGGCCATGATGATCTCTTTTCTTTTCTCTGCGTAAACCCGTAACTCTTCTGGTCACTCTGCAAGGTAAAACAAAACACTATTGGTCAACAAATGAAATACTGCAAACGTATCACCACATGGAACTAAAAACATTTTGACCAACACAACCTTGTTAAGCCAACACAATTGGGATAAAACAGAGATATGCATTTTTACCAGCATAACCGTGAAAAGTAGGCAATTGTTTGCAAATAATTTCATTTAAATTATACCAACCTGCAACATCTTACAGGAACCATAAGGTAAGCATTATATACATTCATTGAAATAGATGTTTAAGTTCACTATGACCTAACAATTTGTGCAACTAGATATCCAAAACGTTGTATGAAATCTAAGTATCGTTTGTAAAATATTATTTTCACACAGATTTGGATGTATTTTTCTAAGCCCATGTGTTACAATATTGTCATGAAAGTACAGCTGTGCCTCAGTAAATTGGGTAACGGATATGGCAGTTTTCCTCATGAATATCAGTAGAGGGAGCCAGGTAATCATCATCAGCACAACTACGGACCTCAACCCTGCCCACCACATAGACCCCTGCACAAAACCTCAAGAGTTTTACCTGGGCACAGAGCAGTCGCCCCAGATCCCAACCTCCTCTGCTCTTTGGGTCAGGAATACCAGGCTTCATCCATCCACGCTGCTGGCCGATGCCCACAGCAGAACACACGCCTGCTAGGAAACAAAACAATTGCCCAAGTATTATTCAATGACTCTCACCTCTCAAATGATACTCAAGAGACTGTCAGGTGCAATTGACGTTAACGTCTTACATGATTCGATGACAAACGTGACATGTAGACCGTATGTACAATATGTGCGGCCTATTACAAACCAATTGGAAATTGCTGGTTATGTTTAAGTGTGTATGAAACACTTCTTTAATCGAGTCACCATCATTCGTAAGCTGTTATGCTGCAGCATATTACATTAGTGTATATAAAAAATAATACACGTGCATTCAATACTACGATTATTTTTTATTATATTAACCTTTCTTAAGTCTGCACAAGGCATAAACAATTTATAAATTCAAATCAATACAATCGTTCAGGATGTCTGCATCGACTCGCTTGCTATTCATCATTCTCTTTGTTCGTTACATCGTCTGGAGGTGCAATTGCATTTATATGAAAATCTGTGCCTCAGTGGAAATGGGTAACGGTTATGGCAGTCGTCCTCATGAACAAACTCAGTAGAGGGAGCCAGGTAATCATCATAGGCACAGCTAAGGACCGACACTGACCACCACACAGATCCTACACACACCACCTCACACGAGTTGTATTACCTGGGCACGTGCATCAGAGGCAACCTCTCTTCACACCAGGCACCGGACTCTTGTTCACTGGGCCAGATCCCAAACTGGTGCAGCTCACACAATCTTTGCTGGACCATGAACGCCGACTTCGTTCATCCACTCTGTTGGCCGATGCCCACAGCAAAACACAAAACGTTAATTGTATACGAGACTTCTGAAACGATTACAACTTAGCATATATTAGTGTCTCAAGATACTGCCGGACGGAATTGACGTTTGCATTCTTGACGAGTTCGATAAGATTAAGATGGTATGTACTAGAATATACATTTGTGGGGCTCAAACTGCCTGGAAATTGCTGGTTATATTTAACCAGCAATGTCGATGGGTCACCAGTCTAGAGGCAGTTGTGCTGAACAGATAATTAAGCGTAAACTTAAGACCCTATAGCTTCCATACAAGTTACACTTTGCAAAACACAATTAAATCCATCGTATAGCTTTATATTTAGATACAATACGCAATTAGGTGGTTATTTATAATTAGTAATGTACTAGAGTTATTACTTGAACGAGGATACGTCTAAAAAATGTTATAACAGACCTAGCTTCAAATGTCACGCCAACATAATTTTGTGGAATATCCATCACATGATTCCTTGCACAGTACTCCAGAGACATACAACGTGAATAACCAGTGGCTTTTAGCTCCATATGGTCGACAATTCTAAATGACGAGCTGTGGGCTCGTGGGTTAATTACACATCGCATCCACCTTCTCGTTCCCATCAGTCCCCCTGCGTCTTGAGACACAGCTAAATAGACATACATTAGTAATCTTATGTGTATTACTTAATATGCATGGGAACATCTTGCCAGTACAAAGGGTCCCATAGAAACTGCTCAACCCGAGCTACAAATACTTGCGATACATGCATTTCATTTGTAAGGTTTGGCATGTCTAAGGCCATAAAAAACAAGGCTGTCTCTGGTGTAGGCCAATCAGTTTAAAAGACAATCGATATATATCAAAGCATGTTTGAATGTTTTGCCACATGTATGCGTGGCTAACGCAAGCTTGATTCCTTGCAAAATGCATCTACCTGGTGTTTGAGCATCTTCACAACTCCCGTATTGACATAAATGATAAATGCTTATTTTTGTTTGTATTACTTAAACGGAAGTGGTACCTTACCTGCTCACGACGGTTCCGCAAAGGCCTCAACCACCGTCTTGACCATCGGGTCGGGCCCGGACACGTGGAGTGCGTAGGCCACGCCATTGGGTGGAGGCGTGCACGCGAAACATCACGCTGCGTTCCGTGTGCATTCTTTGCTATTTAAAACGCGCCGCTAAGACAAATGTGTTTGCAGCGAAGCTGTAAAGAAGACGCCGACGAGGCCGATGATCGGAGTCGTGGGTGAAACGGGAGAAGGCTCGCGAGAGATGCCTTTGGATGGCTTTGGATTGCGAGGGCGCGCCGCGAGATCGAGAGACGCGATGGGCGCGCGCCCTCGGCTCTTATAGCCGAGACGACGTCACTACGGGTCCCCGCCCGCATTCAACTTCAACAAAGTTGAACCAAACAATAAACAAACGCGGCAGCTGTGTTACGGTACCAGTACGTGTCGCCCGCAGATTGCAGACTGAGATAAGGCTGAGATCCGTGGAGCTGCAAAACTTTTTCTCATTTAAGCAGCAACAACAATTACAACAAAACACAACGCAACGGTTTTTATTGATCTGCAGCTCATCAGTAGGGTGTAGCCTATGGGTCGTTTGTGTACAAATCACCTTCAGTGGTTGTTGTGGTTGTTGTTGTTTGACTTGCATCCCACTGGGATTTTTGCACAGCGTTGGTGTACGGTGCTTTTTTACTGGAAGACTTTGCAGTTTTTTTCTTGGATTTTTCTGTTTGCACATAGTCACTTTAAGATGTTTTATTGTTCATGTTTTTTGTTGTTGCGGTTGCACCCGATTCAAGAGCCGAATGGCTCACAGGGCTATACCAATTGAATGAAGCTGAAAACTGAATTACCACTCTGCAAAAACGAATCAAATGAAAATCTTAAATTGAGCCGAGTCTGTTTGGGGTTTCTCGCCCGGAAAATACCTCCGCGCGCGGCACACCACATCAAGTATGCCCGTCGCATGCGACTGCTGCTCCTACGGGTCGCGTGAAACCCACCGCGGTCTCGCAGCGTGTTGAGTTGACGAATGGAGCTCAGGATCGATAAGAGAGTGGTGATTCCGGGCCACGGCGAGTGAGTCTGAGACCAATCCCTCTCGCCAGCGACCCGCACGAACCCGTGCGGTGAAGTATGGTCAAGCAGCCCACGTGGTCGACGGCACGCATTCATGCCAGCAGTGGATTGACCAGGGCTCTGTGCACAATCACAGCATGATAACGTGATGGGTGGACGTGAACGCTGTCCAGTACTTGTGTTTTGCGTTGCGCATTAAGGTCAAACCATTTGTAAACTTTGGTTTAACACGTAGGCTTTCGACACTATGGGAACCTCATTTGCCAGTAAAAATATGATAATTGGTTTTTTACCCTTCTATCTGGCAACAAAACTGACACCTTTTTACAAGGAGTCATGTTTGCATAGACCGCAATACCTGCAGTCATAATACAAACTAAAGACATAACTCTGATAATGTGCACTGTCCTTGAAGTTGATTGGTCCACACCCGAGGCTCTAAGGAATCTCTTGGCGAACGCTGAGCCGCCACATTCACCAGTCGACAGGTGCTGCTGCTGTTCACCAGCGAAACGTCACGGTCCCCATCGACTTGTCAACGTCGTGAGATGGAAGCTCTCCAACACAGCCGTGTGCTGAAGGAGTAGTAACGCATTGCCACCTTTTGTGTACGTGACAAATCTTACTAATTGGCTGTGTCGGATGGTGGCGGGTTTAACAACGCATTGATATTTACGCGATCTAACCCCAAACACCTTTATTATTGATAATATACATAATTATATTGGTCGTGAAAGCTTACGTGTTAAGCTGCTGCTGTGTTTGTAGTGGTATACAACCATAATTAACTACAAAAAACATAAACTCAACACATTCCGCAATAAGACCGTGGCCGTAAAAAAATACGTTTATCTAATATTCGACGTTTCGGGCAATGGGCCCTTCTCCACAACACTTTGGCAGGCCAGAGGAGGCAGAGCCACACTTTTGCGATGGTGGAAATCGTCGTTGTCGGTTCTAATTCTGACCAGCAGATGGAGGCACAGATACAGACAAAGGCAGCAGACCCAGCATCGTGGACGACACGGTAGGGGCCACTCGTTTTCTTCAACCCTCGTCTAATCCATAACTCGTGGTGAAGTATCGTCAAATAACCCTCACGACCAGCGCGGCGTGGGGAGGCCTCGTTCAGCAGTGGAATGGCAAGAGCACTCGACGTGTATTTATCCACGGATTTCAACTCGTGTTCTGCGAAGTGATATCTCCCCGAGTAATAACTTTATTCATGGTGTGTGCTGATAATATGGCTGCAATCAAGACAAGAGAATGTGCACGAAGCACACAGCCGTTGTGCATTATGCAAAATAACCCACCAGAATTTCCTGAACAATACTGCATTTTTGCAGTATACACGAACTCATGGCCTTCCTGCGCTAGTTTTCTATTAACATGGCTTTTCTCGTGCCCTACTGATTTGATTCTAATGTAACCACAGCCAGTGAGATGCCAAACTCATGTTAATGTCAACAATTATTTGCGGATAGCAGGAATGATAATTACGATAATCCAGAATGTGCCTGGCCTCGCTAAATCTCTGTAGCTAAGCAACCTCGAGCCTGGTTAGTACTTGGACGAGAGGCTGGCAGCCTGGGAATCGTGTAACAGGTTTAGTCGTAGACTTGGGCTGAGTCGTAGCCAGGAGATGGCAGCACAGAAAATGATTCGAGAATATAATGATGCCTGACCTTTAATTGTTAATCTCTGGCATACGCGTGTATTCTCATGGTTCTCCGGTTACCGGACATGACCAAACCAACATATAAGAATGGAAATGGCAAAATATCCCAATATGGGTTCCTCCTGAATACGTCTTGAGACTCAGGCTCTCCTGGATTATTTGTATGATTACTGCTTTGAGGTATTTACCAGACACAGGTAGCATGTGCACTGTTCTAAACGTGCTTACTTTAAGCGTTAAACTTGCGCACAGTCAAAGCTCCTAGGAAGTTTTCCAGTGGCAAAATCCCAAACAGAATATTATTTATTGTTCAACCGATTAAATGTGAAACATATGCTGGGTCCCACCAGGCCTGTCGCGAGGCATTAGCGTGAGCATTGTAGACCATTCCCAGTCGTGCAGACCCCTCGTGGCGTTGGCAACAGCTCGTCGTGAACTGTGAGATTATCATTGTCACCCTTTCCACTGACCAACCCCAGACACATTTCCCAGGCAGCCGAGGTTGATCAAAACTGTGCAGCGCATACTCTTTGGTTCTTTCGGTAAAGTCACGTAGGTATAAAATACATAAATCACGACGTTTCGATCGCAACACAAGCGGTCGTCCTCAGGCGGAAAAAAATATAATCCAGCAGTGGAACTGCTAAACTGTGCAAGTGCACTTTAGCAAAATGCAACACAATACCGCCAGATCTCGATACAATTACATTTACGCCACCCAAACAAAGACGCCAACTCCTAGACTCTCCAGATCAAAAGCTGAGTGGCAACCTTACTTAAGATTGTTGTAGATGGGCCCATAACGTCTCCACGAATGCAAATACAACACGAGCCGTATGGGCCCGTATCCTTCCAAAAGCATTTGTTTAAGCAGCCAACGTTTGGATCGCTTTCAACTTCATGAGTTTCATCAGCAGAGTGTGGCCTGTAAACACGTGGTTCAGAGAGTGTTATACACAGGCGTGCGCCACCACTCTTCGGCCGTGGTGGCCATGCACGCGGCCTGTCATCCATCGCTAGGGATGCAGCCAGGGTCGCTGGATCGCACAAATGATGTGAAACTCCCTTTCGGTGAGCGTCACGGTGCCTTAGCGTGGCTCGCCGGGAGAAGGTAGTACAACAAGTGGACTATTCATCAGCTGCTTCCATTTGTATGGCAACAGAGTGTCACCCCCTCACGGAGAGCATGGGGTCTGTCTGGCTGCGCCGGTTTCCTTCCACTTGAAGTGTAAACACCTCCGATTCGCGCCGTTGGCTGCGTGCGGTGCGACAGAAGTTAAACAAATTCAGCTCAGTAGACCTTACCTGGTAAAATAAAACGTTTCGTTTAGTTACCACTGTCAAGTCACTCCCCTTGCATCATTGTCACTGCAACGTCGGGAGACTGAGCAGCGAGACAAGTGGAGGCAGTGTGCTGCCTCACATCAGAGAGGCCACCTCACCCCCTCCCGGGCAACGCCGTCAATCAGCCTCTGACAGCAGAGTCGTGACCAAGCCTCTAAGGCGCACGTGATGCAGGACATTCACGCGAAATATCGGCTGCCTTTGATGTTTCCAATATTGCATTTCAAGACGCACGTCACATATGGATTTATATTGCATAGCACGATTCGGATTTGTGTAGAGTTCACATGCACGTGTATCCAAACATGTCACAATGCAGTGCAAACGTTTTGACAATGTTGTGAAACTGACGTGAATTATTTAAGAGAAATTCTGTCATTTAAAAGGAATTTTATTTATATTATTTATTTGTGCAAGAGTAAGACGAAGAAGAAGGAGCCTTTGTCAATCCACTGCTGAGTGAAGGCCCGACACACACAAGAACAAAAGATCCCCTGCATAGTCTTAACAGACTGTTGGGGCAAGTGCTGTGAGCGAGCTCCTGTAAAGGCCGGCACGGTAAACGAGGGGGTGGGTGGCCAGCACCACGCCCAACCGCCTTTGTCTCCCTAGTGGCAATTATTTACACACCACACTACGTACTCATTTTGAGGATGAGTCGACCCAGGGGAAGCCCAGGACCGGTTCAAATAATTGTCACTGGTCTTGTCCATGAGCTGGAATTGAACTTAGGTGGCCGGGTTCGTAGTGCAGCGCGCTACCCACTACACTGCCGCTCCCATACACACACACACTGTGTCAGTCATGTGGTTTTAACCATATTTCACTACACTGGTCAGTCCGGGTTGGTGATGTGTGAGCCCAGGGCCGATTCATGCTCGACACTGATGTTAGCCGTTGATGGGAGTACAACTCAGATGGCTGGGTTCATAGTGAAGTGCACTCATCACTGTGCTCATGCACCACCCCAAATGTGACGTCCATTGAGAACAGGGAGACCTGAATTTAAATAAGTACACAGTTTTAAACATATGATCTCATCTGAAGGTGCACTGCTGTATAAGTACATTTTACATTATGTTAATAAACACCTACTCTATGTCATTTGCCGTAGGGTTTGTAATTGGCAGCTAAAGTGGCCATTATATGCGGTAGTAAAGTGGTAGCTGATGTTAAATGTTAATGTAATATGTTTACCCAGAGAAACCTCAATACGTTTTCAAGAGGGTCCTGCATTGAGATGTTTAGTCAATTACACTAATGAGTGTTGTGCAAATCGGAAACTGTGTTCGCAAGAACGCGTTTGTTTGGTCAGGAATGCCTCGCCGAGTCTCAACACGCTTTCAGGAGAGTGCTGCTTTACGACGTTTGGCCAATTCCATTAAATAAGTGATGGGCAGATCGCATGAAACCAGAGTAACTGGAGAAACCCCACGCACACGAGGATACAACACTCACATCGCTGCACAGACAGGTTTCATCTGATGCTGTGCTACCACGTCCTGGTCACTTGGCAGCCCAGATGATTTGACAGTCTCGTAAAATCTACGTGTGCTCCACTAACCCTTGCCCCCAAAGCGCCGGGTCACAGGCGCACGCCACTGCGATCGTATGGAACGAGTAACAGCAGGTGGATGGGTGTTCCGTGTTTGTTTTGTGCACATTCCTTCGCAGGGAGGTGACTTATTTTGGGCTGTGTACCCCCCCCCGCCGCCAACCCACACCCCACCCCGTCCCCTCACAGATGTAAACGTTGAGTAGTAAAGAGTCACTCAATACTCGTGTGCTCCGTGCATAGCAGCCTCACCTTGTGAAGAGGAACCCCCGCAGAGCGATGCTAAGCACGCGCACCCTCCCGTGACCACGTGGGACACGTGCTTGTAAACGAAACCACATTTTTGTTTAAATCGCTCTTTTAACGTTGAAACTAATTGTGGAAACGGAATCGCACGGCAACGATTTGGAAACAACCCGGCAGCGCGGTGCCGCAAGTCTTGTGGAACGGCCCCTTGAAGTAGACACTGCAGAACTAGACACGAGAACATTCCTCAGTGCCATCTTATCAACGCTAGGGGAACTTCACTTTCTCATGCGCCCGTCCTGCAAAGGTGTTCTTTTCAGAACGGGCAAATTTTCATTGAACTTTCTCTAAATTTTTGGACTTGAGAACCCGTTTTAATCGCGGAAGCCTGTTGAACTCAGGGTATCAGCTGTGCTGGCACAGTGCACTGACTCCTGAAACACTCGGCCGGCAGTGACGAAGCAGAGCCGAAGAGTACTGCGATGGAGTGGATTCACATTAGAGACCGAGAGATTAGCTCTTGATGAGCGTAGCACATTTATTCCACAAACCTATTGTTGTACGGATCTCATACAACGTATTTTGCATGGATCTTAAAAGCTCATTCTTGTAGAACTGCTTTTTGTGTTTAGTTTGTTGTCTTTTTGCCGCACCTCCGATTAGGACGGCTGGCTACGTACGGTGCACAATAAGTTCAACATACATACATACATAGAACATCAATACAACATACATACAACATGCGGTGGTTATTGCCCATACTTGTTTTGAGCACGGAACTAAAATGTCATCGTTGCTCAATCGGAGTGGCCAGGTCTGTGTCCTGCAGCAGCTGGCAGCCCGCGTCAATTATCACCACCGCACTCCGAGAATGGCTCTTTGCGTGAGTACTACGAGTGCACTAGTCCCAGCACATGCTTGCCTGCTCTCAGAGAGAGGGCTCTCGTGTTTGCCTCCTGGGGTAATTTACGCATTAAACGTGGAATTCCTGGGAGAGGTACAAAATGCGGTGAATGCAGTGCGCGCTCGCACGCTCCACGCAGCCCGTAGCTTTGCCGACGTCCAGGGATTCCGCTTGCTTTCACTCGCACAATCAGCGCGTCCTTCACAGGCGCAGAGCACAATCAACAGAGCGAAGGAGCAAGACGTCGTTTGAGTCAGCTGTCGCAGCGGGCGACTTGGCAAGCGTGGAGAGCGCCACGTGCCCAAGGTCACACATCAATCTGGCGAGGCACAGGCACGCACACAGAGTCCGGCGAGTTCCACACGGGGCTAACATGGACAACCTCTACTTCGTTCACGGGAGAGACGCGTGTGGGGGTTAAAGGTGGCAAAGGTGCAGCCCTGCAATTACGTGTTCATGCATCACGTTCTTGTGTGTGTGTGGGGGGGGGGGGGGGGGGGTAACGTGCGTAGTCGATGTGCTACGAACCCGGTGACTCGAGTTCAATTCCTGCTCACGGCCGACGCCGGTGACGATTATCTGAACCGGTCCTGGGCCTCCTCATCGAGGTCGACTCAGCCTCAAATGATTACCTGGTGCGGTGTGTAAACATCGCCACTAAGGAGACAAAGGCTAGTCGGGCGTGGTGCTGGCTATCCATCCCTTCGTGTACCGTGCCGACCTTCATAGGTCCTACTCGCTAACAGCACTTGCCCCAACAGCCTGTTAAGGCCATGGGGGGGGGGGGGGGGGTAGGGATATTTGTGGTAACGTGTTGGTAATGGCCCGGCTATTAACCCTGAGCGGCGTGGCGTGGCTCGGGATTGTTAGCGAGGAGGGCCACGCGGGGCAGCCTCCACCTCATTAGGGGGTGGCGCCGCTCGATGACCCCAGGAGCTCGGCATTTATTCGCCCAGAGATTAAACACGCGACGGATCGCTGCCGTCGTGACCCACCCCGCCGCACCCTCGCGCTCTCACTTTCATCCGGCCCAAGTGACACAGAACTGCCCTTTACAATAATTCGTGGTGTGCGGGCGGTCTTCATCTCTAGCAGCGGATTGACGCAGGGCTGTAAATAAATGCAACTTTTGTTTTCATCAGATTTTATAAATGTATATATATTACAAAAACAATGCAATAACCACCACCTCTATAGCGGGGCGTTCAAGAAGGAGCATCTCGTCGTGGAGATAAGAGGACATTGCTAACATCTCAGGAGTGATGTCACCTTCCGCGGCTCTTCTCGAACACGTGGTGACGTTGCACTGATTCCTACGCGAGCTTCGCATTTCCATTCCTTCATCCCATGACAACATGAGGCCCATAACATTATGGAATATTCATGAAATTGTTGGGGGGTGGAGGGTAGAAATAACTAACTAAATAAATAGATGTGCACATTGAAACTGAGCAAAGTGAGAGGCTCACAGCAGGCACGGGTGCACGCTGGGCAAGAGTCGCACACCAAGAACGCCAAACTCGCTCAGGCCTGCCCGTGCCTGTGGGCGTCATCTAACAGGCACGCGGTGATTCGTTGGATATTAATCCAGCGATTAAAATGTATTCTTACGTCCATGGCTCCGTTATTATTTACGAATGCAAATTGAATGAAAATTAACAATGCGGCTGATGGCGCAGATCAGACGGAGCAAACGAAATGGTGCAGATAATGAATGAGAGGGAACACAGGCGACGCACAATACAAGTAAGACAATATAAAACGAAATAGACAATACAAACGACACGATACAAACGAAACAGACAATACAATCGAGACAATATAAAACGAAATAGACAATACAAGCGAGACGATACAAACGAGACAGACAATACAAACGAGACTATGCAAACGAGATAGTACGGACGAGACAGTAAACGAGACGGACAATACAAAGGAGGGAGTACAAACTGCAGACAAAGAGTAGAAACTGGATTAGTAAAGAACAAAAACAAACAGGAGAATAAACGTGTGATTGCAAGAGGTGGCAATGGAATCGCTGGGTGGTGAAAGGCGAAATGTTGCAGCAGTCACGGCTGCAGGGAAGACGGCGGAGTGGGTGAAGTTGTTCTTTGATTCCTCGGCCAGCCGAGACACGATGCCTCTCTTCCGATTGGGAACGGGAAACAACACGAGGTACAAGCGAGCGCGGTAGGAATGCCCCAGAATTTGGCAGGGAACCCCTTTTTTGTTTTTCCATTCTGTTCATGGCAACGGCCACGCTGTGCTAAAAAGCGGCCAAAACACATCGGGCGAAATTATGCATCGGTTAGAAACACAAAAAATACAACAACGCACAAAGTAAGACCCGAAAACGCAACGCGTGTGTCGCTAGGTTCGAGCAAAGCAAAAAAAATGATCGTGATCATAATCTGCAACCGCTGGCTTGAATGTCACAACATGGAGTTCAACACACTAAGAGGGCCCCAGTGAGAGAATTAGTGAAATGGGAGTTGAAGTTGAATTTGCAAAACTTTAAGGAGGAGAGGAAGCCGGCGGCTTGTCGAGCGCTCGAGGAGGGCACATCACCGTGGGCAGCTTTCACAGCGACAGTCAGCGGGGCACCAATCGGACCTGGGGGCCACTGGCTCAGCGAACACCAACACACAAAGACAAAGATCCCCCGTAAAGCCTTAACAGACTGTTGGGGCAAGTACTGCTCGCGAGCGCCTATGAAGGCCGGCACGGCACACGAGGGGGTGGGTGGCCAGCACGACGCCCGGCCGCCTTTGTCTCCCTAGTGGGCGATGTTTACACACCGCACCAGGTACTCATTTGAGGCTGAGTCGACCTAGGGGAGGCCCAGTACCGGTTCAGATAATCGTCACTGGTGTTGGCCGTGAGCGGGAATCGAACTCGGATGGCCGGCTTCGTAGCGCAGCGTAGCGCTAACCACTACACCACCACTCCCCACGCCAGCACACAGATACACAATCATAACTACCACAGGTATAGGTTACGGATAATTAAATTCTGAAAACGTCTCTATTCGGCCAAAACCCTCGTCACAAACATGACGTTATACATTTAATCAATTTTACAATGTGCGTGGCCAATAACTTTTTTTTTAAATCATTTATTATTATTTTACTGTGTGTGTGTTATTGCGAGCTCTGCGAAATGTGGCGTGCACGTGAGGAGCGAGAGAGAGTGGGGGAGGGGGATCAGCCCACAGTCTCGACGGTTCACAGCCCCCCTAACGCACTGATTGGAGCAACTCGAAGCAGGAAAATAACAACAACTCTTTGGGTCTTTCGGTAAAGTCACGTAGATTAAAAAAAATCACGAAGTTTCGATCGCAACACAAGCAATCGTCTTCAGGGTAAAAAAAAATACAGCAGGCGGACTGCTGAGGCTTGTGTCGCGATCGAATTCCTGCAGTCACGAAAGCTTTAGGTCAAGATTTAACAACAACACCCACCCCCCCTCCCAAATATAAATAACCGCGACCCGAGTCTGCGCCCGCGAGCCGCCTCGCCACATTTGAGGGTTCGGGGGGGAGCTTCTCCATCATCGCAGCGACGCTCACTCGCGAGCCGTGGGAGACGAACCCTGCCAAGACCTCGTGGGGGGGGGGGGGTCGGCCCATGCCGCCCGTGTCGACAGGGCAAAGTGTGCCGCGGGCAGATGGATGCACGAAAAAGTTGGAAAGTAGTGGTTGTTGTTGCTGTGGTGGTGGTTGTTGTTGTTGTTTTGGTCGTTGCGCTTGTTGTGGTTGTCGTTGTGGTTATTGTTGTGGTCGTTGTTGTAGCCATGATCCCTCAGCACCCATCCCAGATGAGACCTATACTTGCAGCTGTTGTGGCAGGACCTGCTTGTCCCGCATAGGCCTCTTCAGCCACCAGCGTGCCTGCAGAAGACGTGGATGTCCTTCCTAGATCTTCGTTCGCGAAGCCAAGCCATGATGGTGATGATGTTGTAGTCTTTGTTGTGGTTGTTGTTGTGGTTTTTGTTGTTGTCGTCGTTGTTGTTGCGGTTGTGATTGTTGTGGTTGCGATTGTTGTGGTTGTTGTTGTTACTCCTGCGAGCCTCTCTAATGCTCTGATTCGCCGTGCTGCAGCCCCGTTGTGCTTTGCCAACTCTCATCGCCCTTCCATTCTGTAATCTTCACTGTCAACGTCTGTGCGGTGACACACGACAACTGATTCAATACACGCCCTGCAGGGTGCAATGATGTTACTGATGTAGCTCCCAGAACGCGGAGCGAAACGTCGGACATCGTGCCGAACGCCGCCGCGGTACGACCCAAAAACGCATCGGAGAGCTGCGGAGCCGAACTGCGAACATCCGCTCAGTCGCACGCACGCACGCAGTTTACACGTTTAAGTTCAACTAGATTGCCAAAAAACAACAACGATTTGCTGATTGGGCTGCCTGGAGGGAGGGCGAACAATCACTTGAAGTCGAAACGGAACCGCTTTGCCGTCTCTTTTGTCCTGCGTGATGTCGAGTGGGCTGCAGTCTCATGCGACAAAGACATTTCCATTCGGAACTCACAGAGAGAGCAGTGTAACATCAGCCTCTGCAAGATAACAGCTTCTTTAAACCGCCTCTTATCGGCACTGTGGGTGCTGTAGTGTTTCGCAGGCCTTGCAACCTCTGTAAGTCATCAAACCCTGCAATGGGCAGCAAGGCTGAGTGACACATGAAATGTAATAATGATTTCGATTTAAAGCTTTCGTGACTTTACCGAAAGAACCAAGAATATGTGATAATGATCTTTTTCTGAAGTCATCCGTGACTGGGCTGAGACGGTCAGCTTGTGTTGACCTGAGAATGCGGTTTAATCGCAGGTGGCTACAATTTAGATGACGATCTTTGTATCTTAGCAGTGCGGGGTTCCGTGATCTGACCCTTGAACCGCCCGAAGACCTCCTCGAGCCTCCTCTGATCGTTCAGTTCTCCGGTCAAACCTCGCAGCGGCTTCTGGCTCACCGTCGAACAAAGGACAGTGGTCGTGCGCGTACAGATGCGTTTCTGCGACCGTCTGGAACGCTCTTCCTTCTGATATTAGTAAGCCGCTGGAGGTGTGCACTTTTAAATTTCGATTGAAACTTCATTTCTTTAGAGCTGTTTTTGTCCTTTCCGTACGCACCTCCGATGAGCACGGTCGACTGCGTCCGGTGCGAAAAAAGTTCAACACACATACATACAAACAATATCACCAAAAAAACTAAAATCATACGTAGATCCATGTCCGTAGTTGCATTTGCCATCCGTCTGTCCAACAAACACACGACTACACATGAGAGACGTCGCCAGGATGTCTGAATGTTGAATAGAACGACAACACAACACGGACATCGCTTGGCGTCTGAATTCACTGCCCTACTCCGTTCACTTTGCCAACGCGACTTCACGCCAAGCGGAGGTGCTCATCGTGTGTTTATGTCTGCAGCTTTGTGGTCAATCCCCAAGGCATTAACTCATTTGGATAGTGTCTCAAATCCAACAGAATTGTGTTTATGGGTTGTCTCTATTGAATTCGTTTAAATGTTTATGAGATCGTTTTACTGCTATGCTCTTTGGCATTGATTAGATTTACGGTGTTTACTTTCAGCCGCTTTATAGTCAAGGCATTTTTTTTCTCTCTCTCTCTCTCTTGTAAGTTACGTCAGCTGCAAGTGTGTTGATCCAGGTTGTGCACAGCATCTTAAAACGTGGTTGCATTTAGACGTTAAATAAATAAATCCAGATTGTAACTTCCATGAAGACCTGCGTTGTGAATTTAGCATTGTACAAAAACACATTATGGGATGACGATGATGACGATTGATGATAAAGTGACCATAAAAGGCGGCATAGAAAGTGGATTGAATCCATCTGTGCAGAGCTCCGAGTCCTGCGCCTTCTTATACCTCGTGGGCTACAGGCCAGGCACTCTAGTGACCTGGAGAACCCGTCCAATAACCCCACTTACATCATTAATTAGCCAAACATTCCAATGCAGGACCCTCTTGAAAGAGAGTCACGAGACTGGACGAGGCTCTCGTCTATAAACAAAGGTCGTCATCATCACCATCATCGTCATTTTTATTGTTGCCCAGCTGTTGCTACCAGGATATTTTAATTCGACCACACGCTGACAAAGCGCAGCACCGCGTGCTTGCGTCCCTCTATCCTCCATCGTTGTCCAGTGGCCATCGATTTGATTCGGTTGTTTGTGTTTGTTGCTTTTCTTTCCCGTGAAGAGCTCCGCCAGCGACGCGAAGCCACTCGCGGCGAACGGAAGGGGCGCAAATCGGAGGAGGCAGCAATCTCAGCCACACGTCTCGTCGTCCAGATGTTGCTGGATTCTCATCACATTTTGCAATGATTAAACAACAACAACCCTCTAAGTGTTCAAATGCAAAGAATTAGACGTGCCGTCGAGTAAATTAATAAAACCTGTTATTATTGCCCTCGATGTAAGGGTCAGATCGCGCACGTGAGATTTGATTGTTTGTGGTTTGCAGCAAAAAAAAGTGTATATACAGTATAAGGACATGTTAGACAAATGTAGTGAATACAACTCTACAAACAAGACAACAAGAAAGATCAACAATAGAGATGAGAGGCCAAGTATGAGACGAAACCAGAACTTAACGGTGACCCTCGCAAATCACGACAATTCATCAAGTCACCGTTGTGGAGGTTGGTTGGTGTGAGTTGTGAGACAGCTGACGGAGACTCGACTGGACATCTGTGGGAAAGAGCTTCGTAGCTCATCGGATTCCCCCAGTTTAAATCAATCTTCTGACCTCTGAACCTCGCACGATCCCCCCACCAGGACATCTGGACATTGTGCCAGAGCTCTGAAGGCGCTGGGAGCACGGAGCCGGCTAACGACGGCAGCCCCCGGTGCTGGCTCCCTCTCAGTAGAAAGTAGCGGGGGGGGGGGCGATGGGGCGATGGGGTTTTTCGGGACTGGGACAGTCCGTGCGTGCAGGCTGCGGGGTCCTGGTTACATAATAAGTGTCGGTGGGCGCAGGTTTGGTCGAGAGAAGAACAAACTAACAGAGACGCGAGCCCGGTTATCGCGAGCCCTAGGGGGGGGGGGGGGGGGGGGCTTCTAGGCGCGAGGCGGTGCAGATCGCGAGTGTCCGCGCCTTGTTCCGTCCACTGCTGGATGAGGCGGCCCCACGCTTTGTCAGTATGTTTGGGCTACTCTTCCACACTGGTCAAACGTCTGGGCGTTCAAGGCGCGAGCACGGGTTGGCTTCGTACGGTGCGAAAGAAGTTCAGCGCATACATACCGTAACGTCAAAGTGGGAGTGCCCACACTCTACCCCACCACGTGAGGCCTGCCGATCGACTAACTGCGGCGGAGTTCCGGGTGGACAGCGGACGGGGAGTTGTCAACAACTACAGCCCATTGCTGCAGCTGCCGCGCCGCGAGGTCACGCCGGGGACCTCTTGGGTTGCAAGTCCGCTGTGCTGCTGACCCTGACACCACAGCAGCAGCAGCGGCAGCATCCCGAGAATCTTAGCAATGTGGATGCAATTTTCCCTTGCGCATGGTCTCGGTGGCTGGGAAGCATTTAGAGGCGACGGAGATGAAACGCACGCGCAGGTGCGGTGAGAGGCGGAGCGGGTCATAGGGTTGGTGGTGGGGAGGGGCGAGCCGTACCTGGGCCGGTTTGTGAGACGTGAGATCCATAACACGACACAGGCGGGACGCATCGTAAACGCCCCACAGGTGTGCAGCGGCGTCCAAGCAGGTAACTGAGGGAGGGGGTGGGGGCCGAGGCCCCCCTCAGCCCCCCACCTCCTCCTCGTGCGAGGGCTGCCCCGACCATCCGGCCACGGGCCACGCACGCACGGACTGCTGCTCCACTGCTGCACTGCCACATCGCAGACGACGAATCCCGGCGGGGAAGATCAACAGCGGCTGGCGGGTGGACCGGCTCAGGGCTGTGGACGGAAAGTAAAGCGGCGGGCACATAATCAATGGAGCCCGAAATCCCGTTGATGTATATATTTATATTTTTAAATCCAGATATGGCCAATGTGATCGCTTGCGCTGAGGCAAGGCACAGACGTCTCATACCGTGCCGGACATTTCTCCTTTCGACTCGCAGCCTCTTGGTTGTCTGTAGGCTACGGATGAAGTGTTGCTGCTGCTGCAGCTCTGGGTTCGCCTCCATGCGGCACGCGCGCCACGGTGAGCCGGCGTGAGGCATCACCTTGCACTCTTCCCAGTCACCCCCTCCTCCTCCTCCATCCTCTTGAGGGCTCTACCTCGGAGTAGATGTTTGGTTCAAGCTCCCTCCGTGTCCTCCTCTGCGCGTCGCCGGATGGAGCCGCTTCACTCCGAGCGAGCGGAGCCACCGCGGCTCCCGGTCGCAGCGAACCGCATCGCACGGCGCTTTCACGTGCGCTTCTGCGGCCGTCTGGAACGTTCTTCCTTCCCGATATGAGGAAGCCACTGAAGCTACGCACTATAAATTGATCGAGATTGACAAACTCATTTACTGTTTAGGTTGTAGTCTATCCCGCGGCACCTCCGATTAGCACGGGTTGGCTACGTACGGTGCGAAAGAAGTTCAGCATATGTACATACAACACCAGCGGCAAGGGGCATCATGGACAAGTGCTGCACCCCATCTTCACCATCCCAATTGACCAGCGTGGTGAAGTATGGCCAAACAACGTTCATGACCAACACGGTAGGCCTTCATCCAGTCACGCTGGTATGTTTGAGTACGCGCGTTTCTCCCGTTAACCAAGGTGCCATGAATATTGCACAACCTGGCAAACGAGGTGTTTAACGGTGGCAAGTGAAACGTGGAGCGTGAGCTCCACGTGATGAGTGCACCAGCAAGGCAAACCGTACGCACATCGGTAACGCAGCGCAACGAAGTCGGCTCGATGGCGTGACCAGGCCAGTAGTTGTGTAGATGTGGCACAAGTCGAGTACAGAGGAACTCCTCTTTCTAAATGTGAAGTTTTCGTGACTTCAAGGATCCATACTCTTTGGTTCTTTCGGTAAAGTCACGTCGGTGAAAATTAAAATAAAAGTAAATTAAATCACGACGTTTCGATTGCAAAACAAGCAATCATCATCAGGTGTGACAACCACAGCAATAATTTTTTTACTGAAGTGGGAGAGATGCCGGAGTTAAGGAGGTTATATAAGTTGTCACACCTGATGACGATTGCTTGTGTTGCAATCGAAACGTCGTGATTTAATTTACTTTTATTCATTTTTATTTTTCATTTTATTTTTCACCCACGTGACTTCACCGAAAGAACCAAAGAGTAAGGAGCTCATCTTGTTGTTTGTGATGAAATGGGGAGGGAGGGGGGGTATATCCGAGCTGTAACCTCACCACTGGGAGCCGTTCGCTCGTCGGACACTTTTCACTTTCGCAGTGCCTGAAGCCCCTGCTCACGACTCTTACAATTCTATGTCCGGACACAAGCGAGAAGCCGGCCCCGCGTTCGTTGCTGCATTCTGTACGTTATTGTACAATAAGCTAATGAAAGCTAACAGTTGAGAGGCAGTCACGGGGCAGCCACCCAAAGCGCTATTGCCGTGGGCCCTGCTGTATCCGCGCAGTAACTGCCCACAGCTGGGATCGCTGTCCGCTGCGGTGGAATGTTTGTTCAGATGGACGCATGCCGAGGACACGGGCTGGATCTGTGCGCGCGGCGATCATTTTCTGGGCCCTTTCCTCGTCTCTTTCTGGGACGGGGCGGCCGCTGATCGCTCCGGCTGGCCGCGCGCCCAGGCCACGGGCGAGCATTATGGCGGGCCTGCTGGTTCTCACAGGACTTTGCTGCGTCTGCTGCTTTCTGCACCAACTGTAGTACACAATCATCGACGAGTCAAGCCGGTGAAACATTCCGTGTTGTTGTATTTTCTTTTTAAGGGGGGCCAACATTGCCAGCTGTGCATGAGCACAAATGAAAACAAGCTGGAGAGACAGTCGGTTAAAGGAGCCTCCGTTTTGGTTGGGTGGATCTGACTGCATGGAAAAATGTGGGCGCTTGCAAGGCGGGCAAGACAACAGCAGAATGAAGATGAATTTATGAAATGATTGTGTTGACAACCTTGTCCAATAGCTGTGAAGACGCGGACATTGGTGTCGGTGATGTTTACGCCGTTGCGAGTGAAGGGCGTCGCAGGATGGACAGACGGACGCGACCTCGCCTGGCCACAGCAACGTGAAGCTTGCCAGGGGCAGGGCAGGAGAAGCCTGGCTCGCGTCAGACAGACGCTCGTCGCTCACAGCCCTGCCGGAGGGCGCACTCATTAGCGGAGGAATCCTCCACACATCGGGGTTGTTTACACTGTTTTATAAACGTTTAAGTACGTTTCTCGCTTTTAAAAAAACACACACAAGTTTTATTTTGAAATGTATTGTTAATTGGACAATTTATTGTGGAATTCGTCATTGGTCAACTCAGGATTGCCGCTTGTTTTTAATTCGCAGCAGTTAATGAGATCGGGCCCAGAGGCACTCGTAGAGGTCAAGATCGCGAATGATAATAAAGCAGAGAAGACCCAACATGTGTCTTTTATTCAGCGAGGTTGTGGGAGCCCGGCAACAAGGGACGATGGGAGAGGGTTCTAAAGGCAGCAACATAGATTACTAATGGTAGCGCAGAAGATAAGACCATGTTCGCTTTGTGTTTTATGTTATATCATACAGCAAGACTGTAGTATCTTGCCAAAGCAGAGCAGTGCGAGTAGAGAGGGGAGACGTGGCGTGTTTAACTGTTGTGGCAGGCCACGAGAGGGGAGACGTGGCGTGTTTAACTGTTGTGGCTGGACACGAGAAGGGAGACGTGGCGTGTTTCACTGTTGTGGCTGGACACGAGAAGGGAGACGTGGCGTGTTTAACTGTTGTGGCTGGACACGGAAAGGGGAGACGTGGCGTGTTTAACTGTTGTGGCTGACCACAAAGAGAGGGGAGACGTGGCGTGTTTCACTGTTGTGGCTGGACACGGATCGGGGAGACGTGGCGTGTTTCACTGTTGTGGCTGGCCACAGCACGGGCGACAGGGAACGGCCATTTGCGTAGAACGAGGCCTTCGAATGATGAGAACGAGCGCGGCGTGAAAGTTCCAGGGATCTATGGCCATGGTAGTCGCGATCAAAGAGCGGCAAGGAAGCGACCGGAGTGAATCGGTGAGTCGAGGATTATCACGCCAGCAATCGGCTTGACACTCATGGAGCGATGGAGGAGGGCTCAGCTGGGATCTGAATGTGACAAGATAATTCCTGGTGCTTTCAGTTTTAGACGTTTATTTTTCTTGCATCTGCAAGGTGAAATGATTCGCCATCAAGCTTTCATGTCTTGACGTCGCGGTGAGAGTTACCACCTCTAGTGGCTGGCGGAGTGACACAAACCCATCGCATTAATTCTGATACTTGCGATTCGACGCGTGCAACTTCAGCATCTAAATTGAAACGATGCGTCGTTCTCGCGCTCGTATTAGTGCGCGTTAAAAGCGTTGGCGGTGAGGCGACAGGCACCACCACGGGCTACGACTGCCAATAGAATTGGGACGAGCGAGATGCTGCTGCTGGTGGTGGTGGTGCTGGTGGTGCTGGTGGTGGTGGTGCTGGTGGCGGTGGTGCTGCTGGTGGTGGTGGTGGTGCTGCTGGTGGTGGTGGTGCTGGTGGTGGTGGTGCTGGTGGTGGTGGTGATTTGCTGCCCTGCTACGCGTGCCAGACAGAGACTGCCACGGAGTCCTGAGAGCAGAGACATAAACCACCCGCCAAAAAATACGAAGTAAATAAATGCGAAGTAAATCAAAGAAACCAAACCACAACTGAGGAAAAACGAAGACAAAATCTGCTTGCGATTACGAACTTTTAGGCTTAAATTTTTTTATTATTTTTTTAAATCGATGCCACCAATATGTGTTGTTGTTTGCCTGGCCAGATGTTGGCGCGCGTCATATTTAGAAAGCACTCGGTCGTGAAAAACGACGACAAAAACGTGTCAACACAATGACGACAAAGTGTTACACAGGCCCGTCAATTCCCCTCCTGACGCCGCACAAGGAAGGATTTTATGAGTTACGTTGACTCTCAGAGTTGACTCTCAGAGTTGACTCTCAGAATTGACTCTCAGAGTTGACTCTCAGAGCAAGACGTTCTCATCGACACTTTCGGTTCTTTTTTTGTAAAGCCGTGAATCAAGCTTCACCCGCCGTCCGTCCCTGGTAGTTTCAAAGCTCGTGGTGGTGGTGTTGGTGATGCAACAACAACAACAACCGGTGACCTAACGGATGGGTTGTTATTTCCATTTAAAGCTTTCGTGACTGCAGGGATTCATCTTCTTACTTGATACAGCTATCGTGCTGTGACGGTTCCACCTGAAGACGGAAGCTTGTGTTGCCTCCGAAACGTCGTGAGAATTATTTTATTATGTTTTATTTTTATTATTTTATTATTTCCCTTCTACGTGACTTTACCGAAAGAACCAAAAAGATGGATGGGTTGTTGTTGGTGGTGGCTCGTTTGCGCCGTGAGCTGCGCGGTGCCCAGGAGGCTGTGGTGCTGGGAGTGTCGCTCCTCCTCCTCCTCCTCCCCGTCGGGGATCTTCTCCGGACCCTGCGGTGCCCCTCCCACGTGAAGCCCAACACCAACTCGTGAGTGGAATTGGCCAAACATCCCCCCAATGTATTGACACTCGGTGTAACTGCCTTGGGTGTGTGATTGGTTAAGTAACGAGTCATGGTGCATCGTGTGATTGTAGGTGCGTCTGTGTGTGTATGTATGCATGCGTTATGTAACTAGATGTGGGGAGCGGTAAGGTGGTGGTTTTCACGCTGCGCTACGAACCTGGCGACCCGAGTTAGATTCCCGCTCACGGAAAACACCGGTGTCGATTATCTGGACTGGTTCTGGGCCTCCCTTAGGTCGCCTCAGCCTCAAATGAGTACCTGGTGCGGTGTGTAAACATCGTCACTCGAGAGACAAAGGCGGTCGGGCGTGGTGCTGGCCACCCACCTCTTCGTGTGCCGTGCCGGCCTTCATAGATGCTGGCTAACAGCACTTGCCCCAACAGTATGTAAAGGCTATACGGGTGATCTTTGTCTTTGCGTGCATGTATGTATGATGTAACTATGTGCGTGTTGAATACGAAAAAAACATTCTCTGACAAACGCCGGCGAAAAAAAGGCTGGGAAATGTGGCTGTGGAGTAAACAATGCAATGCGCCTTGGGAAGGTGGTGTCAGTAAAGTCCGATCGCACGCCTCACAGTGGGAATCAGAAATCTTTGGCAGATCTGACAACAGCCGGAACTCAGAAGAATCAACATGAGCAGCGACAAACCTGAAAAAATACATTTCACAAAGTGCAATCTGAGCACTCTGGCCAAAGCAGCAACGTTCACGTGCTCGGCTAAGCTGCGATTCCTCAACTGCTCTCTCGTCTTGCACAAAGATACACACACGCATCGTGAATTCGTCCCTTCTTCAAGACGTTGCAACTTGCAATCACTACGCATCCTGCCGACGGTCACTCAATCGCGCGGCGCTTTCAGATGCGATCGCTTCTGCAACCTTCTGGAACGCTCTTCCGTCCGACGTTAGGAAGACACTGGAGCAATGCACTTTTAAATCATCCCGATTGAAACTAGTTATTTTTTTTCGTTTTGCGTTTAGTTTGTTGTCCTTCCCCGCACCTCCGATTAGCATGGTTGGCTACGTACGGTGCGAAAGAAGTTCAACACACACACAACATAATATAACATACACGCATTGTCAGATCGTGCCTCTGCGGTGCCGGGCTCGGATTATCGCTCGCAGCTCACCAGGTCACTGGACACCGCTGTATCCGATGACCTCATCCAAAGGGGTCGCGAGGGGTGGTCAGCACCACCTGGGGAAATACGGAACCGCCTCGCGGAGTGGTCCCTCCCTCGACGGCGTTACGCGCACGAAGCGGCTCAGAGCTCCCAGCTGTGGGTCATCACCACCACCACCGCCACCACCACCGCCACCACCGCCGCCACCACTACCAACACCACCACCACCGCCGCCACCACCACCGCCACCACCACCGCCACCACCGCCGCCACCACCGCCACCACCACCACCGCCACCACCGCCGCCACCGCCACCACCGCCACCCTCACCATCACCACCACCACCACCGCCACCACCGCCACCACCGCCACCACCACCACCACCACCGCCACCACCACCACCACCACCACCACCGCCACCACCACCACCGCCACCCTCACCACCACCACCACCACCGCCACCTTCACCACCACCACCACCACCACCGCCACCACCACCACCGCCGCCACCACCGCCACCACCAACCACGCCAACCGACGGCGCCATCGTGCAGTCGCCAGAGACTCCCCGGGCAGAGCCTGAGCACAACACGGGTAGGGGCCGCGTGTCCAGCAGCGGTGTCCAACACGGCACGACTTGACTCTGTCATCGTGATAATCGCTAATTCTTTTTCTGTCCAGGCTTTGATTACTCCACGCGGTCTCAAGGTGCACCTAGCCTGGTACAAGCGCCGTTATTGGTCAGGTGGTGACACGGTTGACATCGGGGGCGAGTGGAATCAGAACCCATCCTGGGCTTCCCCTAAGTCGACTCAGCCTTAAATGAGTACAGCACTTGTTGCGATGTGCAATCATCACCTGGTAAGACAAAGGCGGCCGGGCTTGGTGCCGGCCACCCCTCGTGTGCCATCCCGACATTCATAGGCGCTCGCTAACAGCACTTGCCCCAACAGTCTGTTAAGGCTACACGGGGGACCTTTGTCGTGTTTTGTTGGTGAGTGTCCGTGCGCGTGCGCGCGTTGACGCCTTTGAACAACGATCGGCCCGGATGCTCCGTCCACGATCTTCGCCACGAGGGATTCCGCCTCGCCCGCGGTGCGCGACGCCCCAACTGGTGCCCAACGCCCCGGGGCCACCCCCATCCCGTGCGGGCCGCGGCTTCTCCCTCCTGCCCCCCCCAAGGGGTCGCAAACGGCACTGCGATGCGCGAGACGTCAGCGGGAGACGGAGGAGATCCGCGGGACGTCCATCGCAGTGCTCGGCAGAACGCCTCTGAGTTGTATGACTGTGTGATGCCGCCGCCACGAAGCCGTTCAGCAGGCGCCCCATCTACGACCTCGCCACCACCAAGCGACGGAGCCGACCCCGCGTCCCCCTCACCTCACCTCACATGAACACACCCGCACGCATTTCCCCCCCCCCCCCCCCCCCCCCATAGAGCTTCGAGGGGAGGTCACCTGGCCGACCGGCTTTAATCCGAGGAACCCTTATCGGGATAACTTTCACGGTTTCCGGCGACCAGGGAATTGGACGACCTCCCCCGATGCTACTTCGCGGCGCTGCGACCGGCATTAAGATTGCAAGGTCGCAGCGAGGGGCCACTCGGCCACCGCGGATGAAACGCACCCCACACACCCCACACACGCACGTATCGACGGGGCAGGTAGAGGGGCATAAGCATTGTGATGGAGGAGCATAATTAGAATAAGCACCGCGCATAAGCATTGTGATGGAGGAGCATCATTAGAACAAACGCCACACACGCAGCGTATCTGATTAGCATAGCGGGCGCGCGCCTATTCTTAAAGAAAAACTGGGAGGGGGCCACCACCACCACAGGCGGAGCAGATCCCTTTGATGTAGGGACGATAAAAAGGGGGCGAAAACGGGAGATCTCTCTCTCTCTTGCTCCAGCATCAGGCCACGAGACGCTCTCCAGCCCAGCGACCCGGACGTCCGTGCGACGCATCGAGCGGGGGAGCGCTGCGTGAGGCTGGATGAGTAGGGGCGTCGCGTTCGAATGCCGGCGACACCCTAGTGGGTATTAGGGCGGTGTGGCAACGCGAACGGAATAGGGGATGCGTGAGGGAGAGACCCCGGGGGCCAACGGCCCCCACATATTTGAGCAGCCAGGAGGGACCGCGGGGACCAGCGGCCTCAACAACTGTGGTGCGTCCCTGACTGGCAGCTGTCGCCAAGCCGGGCAAACTCTTCCCCCAACACTCAGAGTGATTGTTCTGCTCAAAATGAGCGTTTGATGCCTTCGTGCTCCCCTCCCCCTTACAGCCCCGAGCCAGCGGTGGAAGTTTTCCACCTTCCTATGACAGGAGCGAGTCTTAGGACAACAGCGGTTGACTTCCCCACGCGTGACAACCTCGGTTATGAGAGTCGCGCGTTCATAAATGTACCGCACTCACTTCACAGACCTGTCGATAACCTGAGTCAACCCATCCAACTGTACAAGCATTTGAACTCGCAACCTGTCCGGTTCTGAGTCGGGCTCTCTGCCACAGAGCCGCAGGGGTGCTCGTGAATGAAGCCGGCGACAAACGTCCCCAGTGCAGGAACCGTCACTTGACGGTGAACGGCGCGCCGGGGTTTTGTGAGCACTCTGAAAACCAAGGGGGGGAGGGGGGGTGATTTCTTAGCGGGGCAGAGGCTCCGACATTCCTCCCGTCAGTCAGGGTCGTCTATCGGTCCATCTGCCGGAATGTCTCATTCGCCGGCTGAAGCCAAAATAACCACAGACTGGGATGCATTATCTCACCACGTCCAGGCTTTTGAGATAAGTTCGTGTGTGTGTGTTGTCTCTCTCTCTCTCTCACCCGTAAATATCATGGGGGGAAATAGAGAAGATCGTGATGAAATTGTCAAAGAGGGCATAATACGGATGAACGTGATGAAAACAAACTAAGTCACAATTCAGCAATTTAGCTCGGAAAGCCACACAGAGGCTGAAGACTCGTTCGCAGGAGGGTCCTGCATTGGGATGTTTGACCAATTCCACGAATGGGCGTTTGGATTTCATGTCGGAGGAAACCGGAGAGCCCGGAAAAAACCCATCACGCATGTAAGGGGATGATCGTGACACGGATGTGATCACGAATCCATTGTTGGGTTGCCATTTCTTGGCCCTCCCGGTTGAGGGCCTCACAGTGCACAAGATGATCTTTGTGCGATCCACTAGCCCCACCTCCGAAGCGCTGGACCACTGGCGTGTGCCGCCACTGCCCAGCATGCACATACAATTCTAACGACAATATAAGCCTTAGGAACAGTTATTGAAATGTCTTCTTTTAAGAAACAAAATGCCCTTTCTCGTGTTATTTCAATTACGCTCTGAGCATCGCATGTCATGAGACGAAGCATCCCATTTGGAACTCTTCCAGAGCCGAGCCTCGCTCCGCGTGTTCGAGATCGGCCTGCGGAAGTAGATTCCACCGAACTGCCCCCGAGATCACTGGGGGTGACCTCTCACCCCACACTGGGAGGCGCCACCCTCTGATGCCCACAGCTGCGAAGAAATATTCTTCGCGTGGCAGTCAAATCGCATTTTTTTGTAATTCAACAAAGATGGGAAAATAAACCAAAGGAATTGCTGTGAGCAGTCATCGTCTAAATTTAGTGGTGACTGGGCTGAAGCCACCGACTCATTGGACTCGAGAACCCCATTTAACCACAGTTGAGCGCCACAAACCCAGATACGAACCTAGACTCCCAGCGGTGCCGGAGCCAGCCGGCCACGTCCATAAACATCTTTTCTAATTCTGTAGTTTTAGTTTTCATGGCGCCCGCCCAAGCCGAGCATGTGCGCGTCACGAGTGCTGGTGTCCTCCCGAGGCCGGCACGCACCCTGACGCCCTTCCCCTCGACGTGGAGGATGTCGGGCGGGGAGATGGAGCGACGAGATGGAGCGTGGAGATGGAGCGCAGGGCCCATCGCTCGCCTGTCCTCACACTCGGCCCCGTCTCCCACTTTGTTCCTCGCCGAGACTCCGACTGAGCGCCGGGTCAGCCCGATAGCCAGAGCTGACTTGATTCATTTCGATGTTATATTATTCGTAAGTGGATACAGTATTATTGACCCTCCGAGATCCAATTCCCTCGACGTGCCAGGTATTGTGTTCCCTCCGGCTCAATCTTATTTTTGGAAGTTTTTGCTATATTTCCACGTGCGTTTTGTTTGTGTCTTAGCGTTCGCTTTATCACACGAACGCCAGACGCATTCCCGTGTCTGGTTTTTGAGCCAGGACATTGAAACACTCACAACGCGGATTATAAACATCACGGTTGGAGTTTCAAGGGTTGGTTTGCAGAGCGATTAGGGGACGATTATGTATTGGAAGATATGGGACGGTGCACAGACACATCTGGCAGGAGACTTGTGACTGCAAAACCAACCGCGTGTGCTGTGGAAACACAGAGATATTGCACAACAGAGATATTGTACACCAGCGCCTACGTTAATCCGCTTGTCTCGTAAAATATACAAAGTTGTACTCTTGGGTTTTTTCGGTAAAGTCACATAGGTAAAAATAAATAATTAAAATAATAGAAATAATAATAGAAATAAAATAATAATGATGTATTATTATTATTTATAATAATAGAAATAAAATACTAAATCACTATTATTTTATTTCTATAATTTGTATTATTTATTTTTACCTACGTGACTTTACCGAAAAAACCTAAGAGTATGAATCCTTGCAGTCACGAAAGCTTAAAATCTAGAACTACAAAGTTGTATTCTTTGTTCTTTCGGTAAAGTGATTGCTTGTGTTGCAATCGAAACGTCGTGATAATTTTATCGTTTTATTTTCATTATTTCCCTTCTACGTGACTTTACCGAAAGAACCAAGAATGTGAATTCCTGCAGTCACAAAAGCTTTAAATCGAAAGCTACAAAGTTGTTGCGCCCGTAGCAGCTTTACCCACGTGTGCGGATGACGTACATGCTGGCTAGAGTCAGGGTGTAACTCGCTGATAGGTGAATTCGGGTAACACAGCCCTCGAATTGATTCGTTCCCAACAGCCCGTATTGGGGTTTAAAATTATTGGGTTGGCTCACAGTCAGAGGGTTTTAGGTTAAATTCCCTGGCTGGAAGTCATGTCAGACAATTATTATCCTTATCATCATCAATCGTCATCACCACCCCCATCATCATCAATATTATTATCATAATTATCACCAGCACCATCGTCAGTATTCTGGAATTGCTGAAATCAAAATGTTTTCAGAATAGGAAGGATATAATATTCAAAGTTACGACCAGGCGCACCACTGTAGTACTCTCGTGATGCCACTGAACTCACTGCTGAGATGACATAATGACAAGCGCTGTAATGGCACATCACACCGTAACTTAAATCAACAACAACAATTCCTTAATATTAAATCTTTCAAACTCGAGTAAGACAGCCAGGGACACACAGTCCAGACATCTAGCTGCAGGAGGATAAGAGCTGCTTGTGTCTTGGTTTAATAATAAAATATTTTGTGTTTAGTTTGTTGTCCTTCCCCGTCAACTCGGATTTGCATGGTTGGCTACGTACGGTGTGAAAGATGTTCAACATACGTACAACAATAATGAAGTCAATGTGAATTTCGGCTCAAATGAACTTTGCGGCGTTCGTGTTCATCTCCCGTTTATAGCCCTGAGCCAGCGGTGGAAATTCCACATTCCTATGGAGGGGGCGAGTCTTTTCATAGGCCAACCGTTGCTGACTTCCACACAAAGTGGTACTCACTTTATGAAAACCCCGGAGGGGATAATGGGTTACTTCAACACCCATCCAGGATGTTGAACTATTAGCCTTCCGATTGCGAGCCGCTAGCTGAGCCACCTGGTAGGATAATCACGATGATGCTACAGCCCTTGCTTGGTATTTGGCTGCAATAAATGTCCGTACGATGTAAAGCCACCTTCGTTGAGCTTTCATTCGTGATCGCCAGATCGCTTTTGAAAAAGAGCTGCATATCTCAGTGGGCCTTACCTGCCAAAATACAAAAAGTAGTTTAGTAGTTTAGTTTTACATTGCACCCTTACCAGCACGAAATGTCTCGGCCTCCGTCACCTTTAACCGCGCAACATTCTCTGCATGGCACACACATGGTGGGTGCGCCAATCCTTCAAACGTTGACAGAACGTCCTCTTCTAGATTTGAAGCTTTCGTGACTGCAAGGATTCACACTATTAGGTTTTTTAGGTAAAGTCACGTAAGTAAAAAATAATAGAAATAAAATAATAATAAATGAAAATAAATCAATTAAATCACGACGTTTTGGAGGCAACACAAGTCTCCGTCTGCAGGTGGGACCGTCACAGCTAAATTTACGTCCTCTTTTGGTTAATTGGAGGATTACGAGAGTAAGCAAACACCATCAGCGGTGGAACAACAACAACAACAACAACATTAAACTAGTTTGCGTTGAGCTGAGAGCGGCGCGGAATCCTAAAGTATATTTCCCCATCGGCCCATAATCTCCTGCGTCGTCTTGCCAAAAGCCACACGAGGAGTGCTTTTGACAGTTGCCGAGGTTAATTCTCGTAAAAGTAAGAGTTAATATCGCTCTTTAATATTGCTCTTGGATCGCATCCACCTCTGGCAAGGCGACGTCTCTGCGTGTATCACCACTCATCCGTGTCTCCACGCTATGCGTTTTCAAATTGTTTTTCCTGAAATTGTAAACGTACTTTGCGTTAAATTAAATTCCCACCTCCAGTCTCTATCCCCCCCACCGCCGCTGCTAGGAATGTGAGGGCAGCGAAGTGGTTCCGAGCCACTTGGAGGTGAGATTACGTGGCAACAACAACCGCGGTGAGAGAATCGCCCCTTCGCTGAACAGCGAGAGGAGAGGCCTCCGTGTCGAGTCTCGGAATTCCTCGTCAGGAGGATCCTTAATCTGGAGGTTTAGGTCATATTTTTTTTATACATATATAGACATAGATACACGTGTATGTGGTGATACTGCGTTGGCAGTGATCCACAGCGCAAAGTAGTTACTTTAAAAAAAAACACGAAATAAACCCAAACACATTTGACCAAACAACATCGCGCCTGGCCGGAGCAAAGCCGCCGTTCCGAAACGCCGCCACGTGGCCCCATCCCTGAGCGCGGTCCAATAAAAAAAGATATATAATAGGTGACGTTTCGGGCAATGACCCTTCCGCGCAGCACCTCGGGAAGCCGGAGAGGTCGAAAGTGGCTCGCTTTGTCTTCGCGCGGGGTACGACTTACCGTGCAGTGAGCCCCGTCGGCACGGCTCAGCTGTGTGGGAAAGAAGGTGAGAGAGACACGGTGTCCCACAAAGGCCGTGCTCAACGGAGAGGGTCGTTACGTGGGACTTGCCCTGAGCGCGGATTTCATTCCTCGGTTTGTGCGACTGAGTGTAGCGAGTGTGTGTGCCCTTGGTTGTTGTTACTGGAATAAAATGTCGTTTGTGTGCACACAATTCGGCCGAATCGCCGCGGACCGATCTGGCTTCGTGTTTTTTTTTACGCCGACATTGTCGAGCGCGTCCTGGTAACGTTTGACCTCGCTTCAAACGGGGCGCGTCGTGATCGAATCGCGAGGTTTTGTTTACGAGGATTCGTCCTTCGAACGCCCACGCGACAATTGATTGCTTTGGCTGTGTCTCGTGATGGAGGATTTCTAAGGACAACGGTCAGGTCAGATCGTTACATGGCCTCGTCCAAGCATTGTCGATGAATTAGAAAGAGTTCTGCTCATTCCTACGACAGCATCGATCGCACCTCGGGCTGGCGTTGCCAGAGTTGTTTCGGAAAGATCGGCTCGCGCTGCGATAGACACTCACTGACGTAGTCCTCACCACACCTCGCAACACTCGAACTCACCCTCACTGATACCACTCACCTCTACAACATACCCACCCTACACCACTCACCCCACACCACTCACCCCACACCACTCACCTGACACCACTCACCACTCTCTTACCACATGTATCGCGTAGGAAGACACGGTTACATTTCCGTACCATCTGGGATTATTCATGAACATTAATTGGAATAATTAAGAGACATTTAAAACTACTCTTTCATCAAATGTATTTCTGAAATTACCATACATCCTCACATTTGCCACGAAGGGTGATCTGTATTCTTCTTCCAAACACAGAGAGAGTGGGAACAGAAAAATAATAAAGCCAAATGAATCAAGGGTTTTTGTGTTGTTGTTGAAAGAGTATGAGTGGAATTTTTCGCATTACCTGAATTCCTTTGATCTGTCCTGTCCGTGTGATAGCAGGAGGAGGAGCAGGGGAGGCTCCTGTGGCCACGGTGCATTCCTGCGCTGCGCCTTGCGGGTACCCGTGGGGGGTTGGGGGGTGGAGACGCCGAGCGGTGCCCGGGAGAGGCGCTCCCCGCCGGCAGGGAGCACAGAGACCAGCGGGGCCACGGGCATCGTGGAAATAATAAAACTCGTCTCCTCGAGCTCACGACCCACGCTCGCAGCCTGACACTGAATTACAGCCCTCACATTAGCAGAAGTGCTCAGTTTCATAATAATTATCATAATTTGCGGCATCTCGTTTGCCAAGTTTGTATAACCTTAATCGGTTCGATAACTTTAGGAACCCATGTAGAACAGGGAGGGGGAAATGCAAACTCTACGCAGAAAGGCGCCCGTGTCAGGAATCGAACCCAGGTTGCTTCTTGCTGCGAGACACACGAGCTACTACGCCGCCGCCCACGATTGGCGCGAAGGGATATTCGTGATGCGGGTTGCGCTCTTACTTTGGCCCTGGCCGAGCACGGGCGTAGGGATGTGAGCCATGACGAGGTGGCGGTGGTGGTGGTGGCACGGTGGTGGTGGTGGTGGCACGGTGGTGGTGGCACAGTGGTGCTGTACCACCCCAGCCGACCCTCCAGCGGCAAAGAGCCAACAAAGCCCCCTCGGCTGCACGCGAGAAGGCAGATCGCCTCGTGGCCGTGTCCCGCGGACGCTTGAGAGGGCGGCGAGCAGCGCGCCTGGTGGGTGGGTTGGTGGGTGGGTGGGTAGCCTGGTGGGTGGGTGGATTGGTGGGTGGGTAGGTTGGTGGGTGGGTTTGTAGGTTGGTGGGTGGGTAGGTTGGTGTGTGGGTGAGTAGGTTGGTGGGTGGGTGGGTGGGTTGGTGGGTAGGTTGGTGGGTGGGTTGGTTGGTTGGTGGGTGGGTGAGTAGCCTGGTGGGTGGATAGGTTGGTAGGTGGGTGGGTAGCCTGGTAGGTGGGTTGGTGGGTGGGTTGGTGGGTGGTTTGGTTGGTGGGTGGGTAGCCTGGTGGGTGGATAGGTTGGTAGGTGAGTGGGTAGCCTGGTAGGTGGGTTGGTGGGTGGGTGGGTTGGTGGGTGGGTTGGTTGGTGGGTGGGTTGGTTGGTGGGTGGGTTGGTAGCCTGGTGGGTGGATAGGTTCGTAGGTGGGTCTGTAGCCTGGTGGGTGGGTTGGTGGGTGGGTTGGTGGGTGCACGGGCAAGGCGGGCGCGAGCCATGTGCGCACGCGCGCCGTTTAATTTGCCGAGGCGCGCGCGCTCGCGGTGATGTTTGTTTGGGTTGCCGCACCTGCAGGTGGCTACGGCCCCGCGGGACTCCGATGTCTTCACCTGCGCAGGTGAAGTAGCATCAGTGCTGCTTGGATTCTCCTCCCCGCTTTACCCCCTGCCTTTACACCGCTGTGGGTGTTTAAGGAGAAACGACCTGTGCTTCCTTTTAACAATAACAACAACCGCCACCAACTCAACACATCCTTCGGTTACAATGTAGCTATTAAAGGGAGAGTTTAGAATCAATGGATGTTTATTTGTTACACGCAAAGTCGCGTTTAGCCAGCTCTCTCTCTTTTTGGTTGTTTGGGCGGGGAGAGGACGGTGGTGTTCCTAAGGCCTTGGCTTCCGAGAGTCGGGATGACTGAGAGATGGAAGAGCTACACCGCGGTGGTTATCTGGTAAGGACACGAATTCAAACATATTTTCTGGAAATTGCCTAAGAAAGATGGAATACAGGCAAATACAGGAAGAAAGGTGTAACCATTAGGACAACCTGTATAGAAATGCACGACTGGTAATGATGAAAGAACTCAGCAAAGAAGGCTGCAAAGTGGGAAGGTGACAAAAGTGGCGTATAACAAGATTGCTGAACAAATAAAATAATTATTGAAAGCAGACCAGGTTCAAAATAATGGTACAGTACAAATAGGACTGTGAATGTTTACTCAAGGACGGCTGATTCTGTGTGCGTTTGAGGTCAAATAGACAGCCTCCAACTTAGACACATGCGTGTCAACGCATACACATCCACGCAAGCTCACCACCCACTCAAACTCTCGTTCAGTCACCGGCTAACGTACACTCGCACACAAGCTCACATTGAATCACACACGCGAATGCTCAGCTCCTCACACACACACACTCGCCCGCTCGCGCACACACACACACGGACACGGGCAAACACACACGACAAAGATCCCCCGTGTAGCCTTCACAGACTGTAGGGGCAAGTGCTGTTAGCGAGCACCTATAAATGCCGGCACGGCACACAAAGGGGGTGGGTGGCCAACACCACGCCTGGCCGCCTTTGTCTCCCTAGTGGCGATTTTTACACATCGCACCAGGTACTCACTTGAGGCTGAGTCGACCTAGGAGAGGCCCAGGACCGATTCAGATAATCGTCACCGGTGTTGGCCGTGAGCGGAAATCGAACCCGGGTCGCCAGGTTCGTAGCGTAGCGCGCTAACTGCTACACCACCGCTCCCCACTGCACACAGATACGGACACAGGCACACACACAGACACACACAGACACACACACACATTTAATTTAGGCTATCCACACACGAGCAGCTGGGTTCGGGGTCAGATGCCCGTGCGGCGTGGCTGTCAGGGCCCGTTCGGCGCGGCGCTCCGCGTTGTTTGAACTTCAAGGATTTCTCCGACTCGGCAGACCTCCGACTCTCTTTCATGTCGCTCCTGTTGCGAGCCGCCTGTGGAACGGGGACCCTCATCAGAGCAGCTCGCAGGCAGCGGTCCACAGTGGAGGTGCCAGCACGGGCGACGGGATTCCGCCTCGCAAGCCACGGTCACCGCGCTGCCCTCTGAACCCGGCGGCCAGAGTTGGGTTCCCGGCCACGGCTACCGTCGGCGGCTCTCTCCCTCTTCCCCAACTCGCACGGACCAGGGTGCTCTTCTGCTCTCGTACGGCCGCTGGAGTCGATGCAGAGCAGCGACTCCAATTCCACATTCAGGCGGTCAAGAGCAGGTCGCCGCGCGAGGAGCAGCGGAGTGCGCCGTCGCTCTGATGTCACCTTCGTATTTGGGGATGGGGGCATTGCGTCGTGACACGTCGTACGATTTGCTCTGGATGACCACAGTCGCACGCTGGAGAGTTTTTAATTTTCCATTTGTGCATCAGGCACAAATTGTGGTGAAGTATGGTCAATCAACCCACGTGCCTGACGTGGCGTGGGGAGGCTTTCGTCCAGTAGTGGATTGGCAAAGGACTGTACGTTAGACATGATATATTGCAGGTCCCGGAGTGTGGAGATACCTAAGAGGGTTAATGTAAACATGCGTGAGGCGTGTTGATGGCTAGTGAAGTCTAATACCACACATACCAGCGTGCTGAGCCCGCACCGCTGAGATTCGGAGGTCTGGATTTCAATCACCCGCGATTAACAAGGGTGCTCCGGTGTTATGAGTTAATGGTTTTGGCCGGGTTACCAAAATACAAAAAACAAACACAATGAATTCCATTTCACTTAATGCACCGATTTATTTCAAGCCCCGAGAATTGCAGAATGTTTGGTTTTGATCTTCTTGTGGCAACCATCTCGACTCCAGCAGAGCCACGTGACGAGGTTACTCCGCGTGTAGATCGGCAATGATGTCCGACGTTTCGCACCACGTGCCGAGAGCTTCTCCAGGAACTGATTCAACGGATGATTGCAAGAGATTTATACAGTACAACCGCAGCTGTGCTGTTGTTGTACTGTGGTTGTACTGTAGCTACCCCAGTTGTACTGTGGTGGAAATTATGGAGCTAATTTCTTTACTTTACCTCCAACTCTATCCACCAATGGGCGCATCAAAGTCGATCGGCAGACCGCGTGTGGTCGTGTTGAAGTGTGGGTATTTCCACCTCTCACAAGACATCTGGCCAGCGTGGAAGAGTAGACCAAACACCCTCTAGAGGGGCCTCTCGAGAGCTCCCTCTCGTGGCGGCCCAGCAGCGGCGCGAGTGAGCACTTGCAGGACTGCGCTTTTAAATTCTGTATAACACAACTGCACAGCTGACAAAAACCTACGCAACGGGATGTAAACTAAAGTATGTAAACTCTACTCTTTGGTTCTTTCGGTAAAGTCACGTATATTATTTCACCCGGTAAGGTCCACTGAGTTATGTAGCTGTTTTTCAGAGGCTATCTGCCAACAAATGATAGCTCAACAAAGTGGCTTATCACGTGGAAATTTCTAGCAGCCAATTATTACGAATGCATGTTGAGTTTAAATGTGGGGGGAGAAAAATCCACGCGACCACGGGGAGAATATGCAAACTCCAAATAAACAGGCGTCAGGGTCGTGGTCGAACCTACGACTCTCTTGCATACCAGGCGAGGTAGTTAACATCTCGCCACCGTGACAAGGTACACAACGGAGTGTGGATAAGAGACCAAAGTAGCTGCCCTCTGTCTCTACCCCTCACCCTGCAGGGCTGCAGAGCTCCGCGCAGAGCTAATAGGCTGCAGCAGAGTAATTGCTCTCCGCTGCACGCGGTGCTGATATTAATTACAGGGGCACTTATGGGCAATTAAGCTGCGGGTAGCACAGACTCCAGCCTTTATTCAGTGGGGCCACGGGCGAATGCGTTGAGCAAACTCAGAACTTTTCCCTGGGCTTCTCAATGTCAACGCGCGTAATGTTTGTGTACGTGCGTGTGTACGTGCGTGTGTGCGTGTGTGTGTGTGGGGAGCGGTAGTGTAGTGGTTAGCGCTACGCTGCGCTACGTACCTGGCGACACGGGTTCGGTTCTCGCTCACGGCCAACACCGGTGACGATTATCTGACACCGGTCCTGGGCCTCCCCTAGGTCGACTCAGCCTCCAATGAGTACCTGGTGCGATGTGTAAACATCGCCACTAGAGAGACAAAGGCGGCCGGGCGTGGTGTTGGCCACTCACCCCCTCGTGTGCCGTGCCGGCCTTTATAGGTGCTCGCTAACAGCACTTGCCCCTACAGTTTGTTAAGGCTATACGGGGGATCTTTGTCTTTGTGTGTGCGTGTGAGCGGTGGCACAGTGGTTAGTGCCGACTGCGCTACGAACCCGGCCACCCGAAATCGCTTCCCGCTCACGGTTACCAACCCCAGTGACGATTATCTGATACGGTCCTGGGCCTCCCCTAGGTCGACTCAGCCTCAAATGAGTACCTCGTGTGGTGTGTAAACATCGCCACTAGGGAAACAAAGGCGGCCGGGCGTGGTGCTAGCCACCCATCTCGTCGTGTGCTGTGCCGGCCTCCATAGGTGCTGCTCACGAACATCACTTGTCGCAAAAGTCTGTTGAGGCTATACGGGGGTCTTTGTCCTTGTGTGTGGCTGTGAGAGAGATCAGGCTGCACGCTTAAGTCAGCATGAGAAAGTGTTTCAGGTTCCCTGCAGGACGATTTGGAGAAACCGTTTATACCGAGAGAATATAAAACTAGAAACTATTAAACTACTTTTTTTTGGAGCAGGTAAGGCCCACTGAGCTGTATAGCTCTTTTTTTAAATCACAAATTAAAGCTCCAGGCAGTGGCTTCTCATGTGGCAATTATAACAGCCAAATGCCCTTAAACACATGTTTATAAATGTGGAGGAAAAAACCCGGAGAGAGACAGGCAAGCGGTCGGGATTGAAACCCACGACCTCCTGTATACCAGGCGAGGGAGTTAACATCTCGCCACCATGGCGCCCCACGACGTCTTCGCTAAGCCGTGAGCCCTGGTTCAAAATCACAGACGCAGTAAATTCAGGAGCAGCCACATTAAAAGTTCGCCTTATTATTATTATTCTTACGAATGTTTGAGTGCAGATTTAGCTAAGTTTTTTTTTTGCTCACTTCAGACCCCAGGGGCTTTAAATCTTGTCTCGACAAATACCCCACTCGATCCCCTGGGGGGGGGGAGGGGGTTGTTTCGCTATTTATCATGGTTGCTTGAGCGCAGGGCTCCAAAACGCCAAGCGGTCGGCAATAAACAGCACGACTGAAGGTGTAATATGTATCGTGTCTCGAAGTGAGCCAACGCTGTTTAAGGCGCTTGTGGGAAAAGAGACGCTGGGAATAGAATCGTAAAGTGAAGCAGTGCTAGGGAAGATGCAGAAAGAAAAGTGAGGTGGCCTGCAGTGTGGTCAGTAGTGGTGGTGGCGGTGGTGGTTGAAGAGTGTGGATGAGACTAAACGGTCATCCTGGTAGACTGGGTCCTCAACATTGGTGGAGGAATCACGTGAACTGTGAAGTTCATGTGAACAGTAACCATGGCAGGAGCAAAACAAAAGTGGCACGGAGGTGACTCTCCGCCGGTGGAGTGAGTGAGCGGAGTGAATTCGTGAGTGCTGGATCATCTCGACAGCTCACTGCTTCACACCGATATAAATACACTCTCTTTGGCACATCCGATAACTAAAAAAAGTGTTGACATTGCACGAGAGGGTCTCTCTGGAGGAAGTCGATGCATTCATTTGTCGAGGCAGGGCAGGCCTCGACAAATGATTTAATGGACGGCCATTCCAAGGGAGTGGTCAATAATTTACCTGCTTTCTCCAGACGGCCACGTAACCAGCCCGCGTGGAATCGTAAAGAGGCCCTCTCTCGAGAGCCAGAAGCTGTCCCAGCTCCAGAAGGATGGAGCTGTTTACAGATGGCAGGAACGCAGCGGTGGGGTTGGAGAGAGAGGGAGAGAGTCAGGGAGGGAGTGGGAGATACAAATAAACATCAGCTGCGATGTTGCTTCGGTGCCACGTTCCTTAATTTTCTCAATAATTTGTTGGCGCGTTGCGCATATTTTCTGGACAGGCCGTGAGTGGGAGGAGGTGGCGATGCAGCGTGTCGGGCTACGAACTCCCTGGATGATACCGCTGCCTCCACACTCGCGCCGGTCCACACTCCACAGCCCCGGCTGCAGATAATCATGACGGGCACACTCACTCACTCACACACACGTATCCCTGTAATAATAATACTAATAATCAGTATCAGGATATTTGTTTACACCGGAGGAATCCGATGAGCTATTAAGCTCCTTTTCACAGATGTCCAGTTATAACAGTGCTGAGCATGTGTGCATGGTGTCATTCGTTTAAACTCACTGGGCACATACGTAGCGGTTCGACCTGCAGCGATTCATTCGGTAAGTTGGCACGATTCCGGGGTTGCCGTTCGATGCCAGAATCTCTGCGCAGTTGCACCGCCTGCACACTCGACAGCTACACCACTGGGACACCTCTCCGCGTTGGCTATAGCCCACTGCGTGGTCCTGTCGAGTGCTTGCTGCCCCTGTCGCATGCAGATCAGAATGAGTGCGAGTGTGCTGCTACTGTATGCGCGTGTGTGTGAGAGGGGGGAGCGATGGCACAGTAGTCAGCGCATTGCTCGGCCATGAACCCGGATGCTTGAATAACCATTCCCGCTCAAGGGCCAACATTCGCGAGGACATATTTGAACCGGTCGTGGACATCCCCTAGGTCAGCTCAGCCTGAAATTAGCCATTGGTGCAGTATGTAAATATTGGCATTGGGGAGACAAAAGCGGTGGGGAGGTGTGTTGACCACACCATCCCTCGTGTTACACGTGGCGCTCACGCACAGAACTTGCCCCTGCAGTCTGTGCAAGCTGTATATATATGAAGGACCTTTACCTTTGTGAATGTGTGTGGATGAGAAGGGCAACTCCTCCATGACGATGTTGCCATCGCCGAGGACGGAGGAATCGGGCTCGGCGGGAAGATGGGGCGACAGGTGGTCGCGAGAGCGGGCGAGCGGTCGGAGCCATCCCGAGGGCCGCGTCTCGCGTCGGCAGAGCGCGGGACGTGTCACGGGTCCAAGTCCACGGGGCAGCGCTGCCCCCTTGGCACTCGCCAGCCAGCGAGGGTGGCGCCTCTCGAAGGCGACGGCCAAAGAGAGAGAAACAAATAAGGAAGAGCGAATACCGAGGGGTGGTGGGTGGGTGTTGTGGTGGTGGTGGTGGGAGATGATCAATCACGGGAGCAAGCGACGTTCCGCAGGGCGAAGCGTCCGCGTTGACGGCGGCTCCTCCACTCGCTCACCGCACTCATCTCCCACTCCCTCTCGCAAGACGCGGCTCAGAGTGTACGGTGCGTACGAGGCGGGGGCTCTTCAAGTCCGGGCCGGCCAGGAGTCGCTCGAAGCCCACGACTGAATGCCAACTGGCCTCCCCCTGACCCCCCCCCCTGACCCCCCCCCCCCCTTCATTCCATTATCCACAGGCCGCGTCGTGGGTGCCGTTGTTGAGAACCGGAGGGAAAGTGCCACCGTTGTACTCCTCATTTCCACGGCTCTTATAACCGTTCTCATTTCGAGACACGTATCTCCTCCTACCGTGTGTATGTTCAACTTGCTTTCGCGTCCGTACTTTGCCAATCGTGCGAAATCGGAGGTGCCGGATCACGATCACGACAACGTTGACGGCGATGTAGTAATAGGTGTTTACCCTTTTACCTGCCAACAAAACTGACACCTTTATACAAGGGATCATGTTTGCATTAACCACAACACTTGTGGTCAAAATGCAAACAAAAAGACAGCTCTGATAATGTATGCACTGTCCTTGAAATTGATTGGTCCACACCCGAGACAGCTTTTCTTAGAGCCTAGTCTCACATGGTGTTGGACCAGATGACGCCAAAAGGCGCACAACTCAAAGACAACGCACCACCGCCTTTTCGCTGAGCAATGTGACCAACCACCATCACCAGACACCAACAGGAGGCATCCGTGGGGCTACCACCTCCGAGGTACAAAAGAAACGGGACACATCGTGGTAGGAAGAATAATATCTCGCTCTGCGGAGAACTGCGCTCAAACGCATTGTTTTAAGTGGTGGATTATTTCATGACTGACAAAAAAAACAGGACTTTTAATCTCTCGGCAAGACTTGCAGATTGGATAGCGGCTACCTCCAATAGAGGATGATCTTGGGGAAACCAGAACCGGTGGCAACGCTATCAGAATCTGAATATGTATTATTACGTGAGGAATCCGATGAGCTAAAAAGCTCTTTTTCACAGATGACCAGTAATTCACAGATGTTCAGTAATGATGTCCAACTCTAGGCAGCATGCAAAATGTGGTGCCATTGCTGCCAATGTGATTTTCTTGACCTGGGAGCGGAGCGACTCATTCTGTGATCCATTGCTTTGGAGGCAAGGGATGGTAGGCCTGGACTGCATGGTGGCCAGGAGACGCGAGTACAGCAAGGGGGTTCATGGACCCATCTGTGCAGATAGTAGAGTCTTACCCCCTCGTATGCGTGGGGCGGTTTTCTCCGTGTTCTCTGGATTCATCCCACACAAAGCGAATCACCCCTTGTACGGAATCGGCGAAGCATCACATTGCAAGACCCTCCTAACGAAAATGTCTCCACTAAAAAAAAAAAGCATTATTGTTATTTTAAGATTACACATTGCACACGAAAGCACAAACTATAACTGTAAACAACGTGCGTCTATGTAAACACCCAGAGCTGTTGAGATAAAAAATAAAACAAGTGATCGTGCTTATATGGCTGTGATGAATTCGTTTCACTGTCCCACCCCTTGTGCCATTCATCTTCGAAAGTCGCGCGCGGAGAAATGAACTGGCCGTATTCTCCAGGGCCATTCGCAGCCTCTCACTCACATTCAAGTTATCTCTCTGTTGCTCTTGGAGTCTGTGCGGCCGGGAGCTGCTGTGTGTCAGAGTACGCGCGGAAGGTCACGGTGGCCCGTTTGTTCCGGGCAAAAGTCCCCTCCGTCTCGGCGAGCGAGCGCCGTCGTCCCATCGTCTCCCCCACTGGGTGCGAACGCCGCGTTATGTCCCCTCGGGTGGCAGACGGTGGGTGTCTGGAACGCCACGTGTGAACACGGAGCAGACGCACGCTGGGCGGACACTTTCTCAGCACGGATAGCTGCGTGGGATTCTGTTCAGTTGTGTCGATTTTCGTGGAAGGCCGATCATAAACGAAACGATAACAGTCCCCACTGCGTAAACGCGGGCCGAATGCATTGTACAATTATGTAATGCCGTGTATTTGTAAGTCCCTGGAATATTTATCGAGAGAGTCCTGCATTGAGTAGAGTACAACATACCGATGGGCTCTCGTGAGCTTCCTCGATTGTCGGGATTTCAGACCGCAGTGGAGTGAGCAAGGCATTTCACATCCGCACTTTTACCTTTATCTGCATTGAGACGTTTAGACAATTTCACGTTTGACTTCACAGGTGGCAATAACACGAGAGTGCCCAGAGAAACCCCAACATGCGTAAGGAGAAAAAAAACACGCGGTGATCTGCACACGTCGATTTGCGAACCCACTTGCTCCGCTGCCATCTCGTGAGCACCTCGCGGGCCAGCGGCTGTGGGAGTTCCACAAATTCCTCCGTGAGCCGCAAACCCCTCGCCTGCAAAGTGCCGGATCGCAGGCGTGGGTCCGTACGTGCGCCATCATGCCCGGCTCGTATATCGACGCGTCTGCATAGCATCATCACATCTGAGATGTGATTTAGATTTGTTTTAATGTAATAGAAAAAAACACACTGTCAGAGTTGTTGTGCCCCGGGGTTTTAACGCGAATTGCATTCATGGCTTAGTCTGCACGCAACCTGCAATAATCTGCGAGTCAATCTCAGCCACGAGTCGCCCACAGCTCCACACGAGAGGCACACGAGGAACGCTGTGGCGAGAATGGATCGTGGAGAAACGTTCGATACGAGCAACGGTGCCCACAAATTATCCCATTTCGTCAAACTGCGAAATGCTAATCATGTTTTTGAACCTGGCAAGTACTTTAGTGGGCGGCCATCTGGGAATGCGAGAATGCTCGGTGTGGCAGGCTCGGGCTACGAGGTGACCAGCCGCTGGTATTGAAGCTACGGATTCTGGCTTCAATCTGCGTGAGGTGTTGCGTGGGCGAGTCTTTTACGCGTGTCAACAACAACAAAAAACCACTCGTTCATTAAATTGGCCGCGCATCTTCTCGCCGGTGCAGGCTGAGGCGGGTGAAGACGACGTGGGGGGGGGGGGGGCGATGTTGCTGATGGCTGAGGATGCGATGGGAGACGACGCGATGGGTGCGGATGAGTCCAGTCGGTGGCACCGTGGCGGTGCCGCGATGGCGCGTCCGCGGGTGTTGCGGTGCGATGGGTTGGTTCGATGTGTCGGGCGACACACAGCGCTCTGCTTGTCGGAGCCTGCGCGGGTGAGATGAGAGAGAGAGTAAGGCCGCGTCTGTGCGTGGAGCACGATCTCTCCGCACCCTCCCCACCACGTCCGAGTTGGACAAGCGCCATCAGTTCCCCTGCGGAACCCAGCGAGCGCAGGAGGTCAACATGGGATGAATGCGTTGAATTTTGCGGTTCCGCGCGCGCGGTGTGGGCAATCGCAGCTCGACCCCCCCCCCCCCGCCCTCTTCCTGGCCCTCAAGAACAATCGGCCACCTTCACCGCGCCGCCGTCCGCGGAACTGCGGTGTAATCCATCCCACCCACCCACCCGGGCGTTTGCTCGCTCGCTCGCACGGGAGCCGCAACGCCGCGCTCAAGGCCCTGCTCTGTGAGCGTGCTTCTCTCGTGAACGTGCGGCGAGCCGCCGAGATGTCGTTGTTTTTGTTCGTCCCGGTGAAGCGTCTTGCGACACGTGCGCAGAGGGGTGGTCGTGGTGGAGGTGGAGGGCTCCCGCCGCGTTTATTTCGCAGCAGTTCCACCCCCTCCCCCGCCCTGCACAAGCATCCGAAAGAGAAATAACAGATAGGCTTCCGTTCCGCACCCCCCCCCCCCCCCCCCGCATAAAAGTGTAAATATGTTTTTCAGCCGAGTGGCCTTTTGGCCTCGACTTATGTAAGGTGCCGGTATTTGCTCTGAACGCGCTGGCTCTGGATGAGTTTTCTCGCGTCTCGGTTTCATCAGCGGCCGGGCTCGCGAAGCACAACGCAGGCAACATTACTATGCATCGATGGCAGCTCTGATGGTGACGATGATCCCGCACCTCCGATTAGCACGGTTGGCTACGTACGGTGCGAAAGAAGTTCAACAGACACACTTGATGAAGATGACGTCGATGATGACAAAGCAAATGACGATGACATCAAAATTAAATCGTGACGATGCCAGCGACGATGACGACTAAGATGATGAACCAGCAGATGTTGGGGCGGCCAGCCGAGGGCACGCTGTGTGTGAGCCGGAGCCCGACCGTGGCCCACGGGATCCAGCCCGGAGCTCGCCACGAAGCCCTCGGCGTCCCCGCCTCGACCCGTGGGGCCACTCACGAAGCGGAGCAGCTCGTCGTCCCCCTCCTTGCGACTCGCAGATCTGGAACTCGTTGAGGCCCTTAGCGAGGGGCTGAGCTGCCTTTGTCGGTAATCGATCACAACCACGAGCGTGGCGCTCGCCACTCGCTTGCTAAGGTGGGAATGTGGCGGGGGGGCTCTCCCATCTCAAGCGCAGCTGAGGCCGTGAAGAGGTGAAGACGTGTAGACGTGAAGACGTCTAGACGTGTAGCAAAATTACTGTATCAAGTGAAGAGAGATCTAAGAGACAGGACCTTATATACTGGTTAAGGGGAGAAGGGAGGGGCCAGGATGGGCCGTGGGGGGGGGGGGTATCAGCTGGTGAGGTGACGACCTGTGTGCTGCAGCTGCAGACACGCCTGGAACTTTGTGATGTCGATGGCGGAAGTAGATAAGCGAGCTCGGATTAAGCCGCCTTTTGTTATGCTCGCCGGTGGGTTATATTCCAAAGCATGCAAGCAGTGTGTGGAAAGGTAAATAACTACTATGGCTGTACAATTATAAGGCAGCTAGAGTTTGGCTTGGTTGATGACATCGTTCCAATGATTTCTTAATTTTAAACCATTCTCTCGGTTGAAGTTGTGTCTATGTTTGTATATTTGGATGGCTTCATGGACAAATCTTTGGTGGTACCCGGGAGGTTTGCAGAGTACTTTGGTATCGGAGAAAACAATATCATGAGAACCGGCTGTGTTGTAGCAGTGGTCAGTTACTGCCGAAGAATTCGTTCTGCCGTGTTTCAAATCTGATTTGTGCTCGCGAATTCGGTCAGAAATATGTCGTTTCGTCTCCCCGATAAAGCAGTCACCGCAGGCACAACTCAATTTGTAAACACCGGGGTACTGTAAGTCAGGAATGACATCCTTCACGGATGGGATCTAGAAAGAGATAATGTAGTTACTACATCACGGATAATGTAGTCACTACACCACTGATAATGTAGTTACTACACCACTGATAATGTAGTTACTACACCACTGATAATGTAGTTACTACACCACTGATAATGTAGTTACTACACCACTTATAATGTAGTTACTACGCTACTGATAATGTAGCTACTACGCCACTGATAATGTAGTTACTACATCACTGATAATGGAGTTACTACGCCACTGATCATATAGTCACTATACCACTGATAATGGAGTTACTACACCACTGATAATGTAGTTACTACATCACTGATAATGTAGTTACTACACCACTGATAATGTAGTTACTACACAACTGATAATTGAGTTACTACACCACTGATAATGTAGTTACTACACCACTGATAATGGAGTTACTACGCCACTGATAATGTAGTTACTACACCACTGATAATATAGTCACTACACCACTGATAATGGAATTACTACACCACTGATAATGTAGTTACTACGCCACTGATAATATAGTCACTACACCACTGATAATGTAGTCACTACACCACTGATAATGTAGTCACTACACCACTGATAATGTAGTCACTACACCACTGATAATATAGTCACTACACCACTGATAATGTAGTCACTACACCACTGATAATGGAATTACTACACCACTGATAATGTAGTCACTACACCACTGATAATGTAGTCACTACGCCACTGATAATGTAGTTACTACACCACTGATAATGGAGTTACTACACCACTGATAATGTAGTCACTACACCACTGATAATGTAGTCACTACACCACTGATAATGGAATTACTACACCACTGATAATGTAGTCACTACACCACTGATAATGTAGTCACTACGCCACTGATAATGTAGTTACTACACCACTGATAATGGAATTACTACACCACTGATAATGGAATTACTACACCACTGATAATGTAGTCACTACACCACTGATAATGTAGTCACTACGCCACTGATAATGTAGTTACTACACCACCGATAATGTAGTCACTACACCACTGATAATGGAGTTACTACGCCACTGATAATATAGTCACTACACCACTGATAATGTAGTCACTATACCACTGATAATGTAGTTACTACACCACTGATAATGTAGTTATTACACCACTGATAATGTAGTTACTACACAACTGATAATGGAGTTACTACACCACTGATAATGTAGTTACTACACCACTGATAATGGAGTTACTACGCCACTGATAATGTAGCTACTACACCACTGATAATATAGTCACTACACCACTGATAATGGAATTACTACACCACTGATAATGTAGTTACTACGCCACTGATAATATAGTCACTACACCACTGATAATGGAATTACTACACCACTGATAATGTAGTCACTACACCACTGATAATGTAGCTACTACACCACTGATAATATAGTCACTACACCACTGATAATGGAATTACTACACCACTGATAATGTAGTTACTACGCCACTGATAATATAGTCACTACACCACTGATAATGGAATTACTACACCACTGATAATGTAGTCACTACGCCACTGATAATGTAGTTACTACAGCACTGATAATGTAGTTACTACACCACTGATAATGTAGTCACTACGCCACTGATAATGTAGTTACTACAGCACTGATAATGGAGTTACTACACCACTGATAATGTAGTCACTACGCCACTGATAATGTAGTTACTACAGCACTGATAGTGTAGTTACTACACCACTGGTAATGTAGTTACTACACCACTGATAATGTAGTCACTACGACCACTGATAATGTAGTCACTACGTCACTGATAATGTAGTTACTACACCACTGATAATGTAGTTACTACACCACTGATAATGTAGTTACTACACCACTGATAATGTAGTCACTACGTCACTGATAATGTACTGAGGACACTCACTCGACGGGATCTCCTCCCTTAGCCAGTGGTGGAGATTCCACGTTGCTGTGGCGGGGGTGTGGGGGCGAGACCCTCCATGGCAGAGCCACTGTGGACTTCCCCACAAAGTGGTCCTGATTTAGATGACCCCTCCCGAGGAAGGGATGATGGGCTGGGTCAACGCTTAACCAAGATTTGAACGTGCGACCTTGCAATAGCCAGCCGCTCGCTCTACCGCTGAGCCACCAGCCATGATCTACCCACTGCTCGATGAACGGCCTCCCCACGGCGTCACGGGTTTGAGGTGCCACCACACACCCACACACACATTGCACCGACAAAAAAAGCAAAGACACCCCGGGGTAGTCTTTAACAAGCTGTTGGGCAAGTGCTGTTAACGCGTGTGGGGGGGAGGTCGGTGTGGCCAGCACCACACCCGGCCGCCTTTGTCTTCCCAGTGCTGATGTTGACAGACCTCACTATAGCTACTTATTTAAGGCTGAGTCGACTCTGAAGCCCTTCTGCTATCCGTGCGCTAATCCTTAAGGCGCCGCTCCCCCACTCACGTCAACACAGACACGCACACACATGACATACAAAAACAAAGATCCGCCATACTAGCCCACACGGGCTGTTCCGGCAAGTGCTGTTAGCGAGCATCTGTGAAGGCCGGTACGACACACGATGGTGTGGTGACGCAAACACCACCCCAGTCGCCTTTGTCTCCCCAGTGCTGATGTTTACACACCACACCAGGTACTTATTTCAGGCTGAGTCGACCTAGGGGAGGCCTCAGGACCGGATCAGAAAATCGTCACCGATAGCGCAGCGCGCTAACAACTGCGCCACCGCTCCCGATACCAACACACATAAACAGACGCACGAAAACATACACACACATACACACATATACATATACACACATGCACACACATACACACACACATACACATACATATAAACACATGCACACACATACATACACAAATACACACACATGCACACACATACACACATACACACACAGACACACACATGCACACACACATACACACACATACACATACATACACACACATACACACATACACACACATACACACATACACACACATACACACATACATACACACACATACATACACATACACACACACATACACACACACATACACACACATACACACACATACACACACGCACACACATGCACACACATACACACACACATACACACACGTGTTTGTTTCTGCAGTGGCTTGTACCGCCGGCTGGCCGCGAGTCTCTCTCGAGACCCCACCACCACCACCATCATCCCTCCCGCGTGTGCCTCTCTCTCTCTGTCCCTGAGGCTCTCTGCTTGCTGCTCGCTCCCTTTCCCACACTCGCCAGCGAGCACCCTCCCTGCCCCTCCCCTCCCTCCCTCCCTCACCACCACCACCACCGCCGCCACGCGTGCTGGTGGTGACATCACCAGGCAGGCAACCACTGCTCAGGCTTGCTGGTGGCTGCGTGTCGCTTGGTGGGACGCGCCTTCAACGCAGCTCCTTCTCGCAGCCGACCGAGCTCCACCGCACACACTCGCAGCGGACGGGGGCCCGCGCAGCGAGAGGGAGGAGGAGGAGGAGGGGGAAGACGAATTCTCGCTAAAGTAGCTGAGACCCCCAAAACAACTGCCGCGCCAGGAGAGAGCGGCCCCCCTCACACCAAGGGGACCCCGTCGCCTGCACCTGAGACCCCCCCCCCCCCCTCTGCCACCCGTGCCGACCTTGACTCACCCGGCCAGGCTACCGTGACCGCCTTGCTGGCACACGGCACCTGCGAACCCACGGGTTGGTGGTGGACCTCCTGGCACCACCCTGAAGCCGGGCCACGCCAACGCAGCCCTCGGGGCGCGCCTCTGGGGCGGCCCGGAGCAATGCGCCGTCGCCCGCACCTGCAGGGAGCGCTGCTGCTGCTCCACGCGTGCGCGCAGGTGAGGGAGCGACCCAGGCGACGCGGACATCGAGACGCCGTATCACTCACCTCTGTTGGGTAAAGGTGGCCGTGCTGGCTACAGCTCGGAGCGCTGAGCGCTGCGCGCCAGCACTGCTGAGATCCACGGGGATTGAGCCGCTGCCCGTGATGGAAGCGGTGTTCACGTGTAGTGAGTTTTTGGTCTCAGCCCAGTTACCATCGGACTTATATAGATACTCATAGGCTCACATAGACACAAATAGACTCACATAGAGACACGTACACTCACATACAGACTAACAGACTTACACAGAGACCCATATATTCACACAGACTCCCATAGACTCACATAGACACACATCGACTCGCATAGAGACCCATAGACTAACACGGCAAGTTGACTGCACGCAGAAAAACATTAAATTCCTGCACTTAACTTGGCTGAATTCCAGCGCTGAGAATGAAATATTGGGTTTGACCGTCACACGAAGGACATTTCTCTCACACGCGGAGCGGGTGGGAATTAAAGTGCTTCCAACTTTAATTCCGAGCTCACTTGAAGAAGGAGTCTCAGAGGTAGCCGTAATACCTATGATAGAATACACCACTCGGAATGCGCCCGATCCCCGTCCAATCTCACAAGCTAAGCAGGGGTGAGCCTGGAGAGTGGTGGCTCTTGGATGGGTGGCCACCGTGCACAGGAGGTTTCTGCAGTCTGCGGTGCAGCACAATGCGCTGTTGCGCTCTACTTTGTTTTGCTCTCTCGCCCAAATGCTCGCCACCTTCACCGACCGGCGTGGTGAAGTATGGTCAGATAACCCCGGCGACTCGCAGGGCGCGCTGGAGAGAGGCCCTCATCCAGCAGTGAATTGACAATCGAGAGCTCCACTGGCGGAGCAGTGGAGGACTCAATTTTCTCCCACCTCTCTCGACGGCTTTACTGACTCTGCTGTTCGCATCCCGAGCGATTTCCTCCGTGGCACATTCCGGCGTGAGTTGCTATGCCGGGGAGATCATTTACTTTTACGAGGAGCAGTTAAACCTGGATGCGAGACCGCGTGCTGCTCTATCATTGCCTCTGTAACACCGATGGAAACACAACCCTAAAGCAGTTTACAGTGACCCATTTACAGATACGCCACTGATATTCCAATGCTCCTCCCTTTCTCACGTTCCTCTCTGCACATCATGAGACGGTAAAGCAAGGCAAGGCGGTCGATGTATCCACCCAGAGGTTGAGAGTGTTGAGAGTTCTCTCTTGACGAGCTTGGGTTTTCACCGGGCGTACAGAGTCCATCCTCCCGCACGCGAAAATACTCCGCAAGGAAAATCGTCCCAAGCATCCCAAGCCAGACCCTCCTGGTGAATATTTATGGTTCTTGAGACTCGGTGGGGCTTCTTCTTCCCGTGTGCCTCATTAAAGTTTCTGGGCGATTGCATTTCCACGGTGAATGAGTTCCCCTTTCAGAAACTCCATGTCCGGTGAGGTGGTTTGGGAGGGGGGCTACTGGAGGAGAGAGGGCGGTGGTGCGATCCGGACGACCACGAGGAGGAGGAGCAGCCACCCGCCGTGTTTGCTCGCACAGATTTGTCTCCGTGGAGGCGACAGAAGGAATTCCCGACAGCAACGCAGCAACAACAACAAAAACACCCCCCACGTCTCCTCTGGCGACAGCTCCGTCCACTTGCCAGGCGTCACTTGTGGGCCTCGCTTCATTGTTTGGCCATTATTCGATCGTGGGAAAAGGCGACAGCGCCGCTTGTGATTCCGAAACAAAAGTCGCGAGTGACTTCCTGCTCAAGTGAACATTACGACGGCGCTCATCTCCTGTTTGCAGCCCTCGGCGAGGAGCGGAAATTACACATTCCTATGGCCGGGGGCGAGTCTCTCCAAAGGACAACCGCCGTCCTTCTCCACAAAGTGGCGCAGTGGTTAGCGCGCCGCGCTCTGTGAACCCCGACGACCCGAGCTAACGATTCCCGCTCACGACCACCACCAGTGACGATTCTCTGGGCATAGACTAAGTCCACTCAGCCTCAAATGATGACCTGGTGCGGTGCTTAAAAACATTGCCACTTGGGAGACGAAAAAGTGTGGCCGGGCGTAGTGCTGGCCACCCAACTCCTCGTACACCGGCGCCCCAACAGTAGTGTGGAGAAGAATGTGGATGTGGGGTCAACACTGTAATATCGTCGTCTTGTTTGTCTTCGTCTACAGGTGTGGCCCAATGTCGCTGCCGGGCAGGCGGTGGGGGGGGCTTTGCCGGCAGCAGCAGCAGCGGCAGCGGCGGCGGCGTCGGCGCTTCGTCGCCCGTACTGCGAGTGGCCGTGCCGCTGCGCGCAGGGGGAGCCGCGCTGCCCCGTCGGGGTGAGCGCGGCGCTCGACGGCTGCGGCTGCTGCCGCGTGTGCGCCAGGCAGCCGGGCGACGTGTGCACGGAGGCGGACACGTGCGACCCTCACAAGGACCTCTACTGTGACTACTCGGGGGACAGCCCGAGGTATGAGATAGGAGTGTGCGCACGTAAGTGTCCCGCCCACCCCCTGCCCTACCGCCCGACTCGCGCGCCAGACGGGGGGTTTGAATGAAGCGTCGGTCAGGGGACGTGGTGGGTGGGGGGGAAGTAGCAGTTTCACGATTGAGAAATATTCCTATTGTCCCAGTGAGCGTAGCTAGTGTGGGGGGTAGGGGGTGACTTGCCCCCCCCCGCAAAGATACGAACTGGGCCCCCCTTGACGACCACCATGAGATACGTTTTTAACAACAGTGTCAAAGAACAACAACTTGTTTTAAACGCAGTGCCCCTACTGCGTTAAATATTTGAGACTGTGAGCGTAACGAAGCGATTAGGTAAAGAGGAGCCGCGACATAGAATAGCCTCGGTGCGACCGCGCGAGACAAATGCACAATGTTGGGGCCCCAAATGAGCGATTGCCGCACCCCCTGAGATGATAATGTAGTTACTACGCCACTGATAATGTAGTTACTACGCCACTGATAATGTAGTTACTACGCCACTGATAATGTAGTTACTACACCACTGATAATGTAGTTACACCACTGATAATGTAGTTACTACGCCACTGATAATGTAGTTACTACGCCACTGATAATGTAGTTACTACGCCACTGATAATGTAGCTACTACACCACTGGTAATGTAGTTACTACGCCACTGATAATGTAGTTACTACACCACTGATAATGTAGTCACTACGCCACTGATTATGTAGTTACTACGCCACTGATAAAGTAGTTACTACGTCACTGATAATGTAGTTACTACACCACTAATAATGTAGTTACTACGTCACTGATAATGTAGTTACTACACCACTGATAAGGTGTAGTTACTACACCACTGATAATGTAGTTACTACGCCACTGATAATGTAGTTACTACACCACTGATAATGTAGTTACTACGCCACTGATAATGTAGTTACTACACCACTGATGTCACTACGCCACTGATAATGTAGTTACTACGCCACTGATAATGTAGTTACTACACCACTGATAATGTAGTTACTACGCCACTGATAATGTAGTTACTACACCACTGATAATGTAGTTACTACGCCACTGATAATGTAGTTACTACAGCACTGATAATGTAGTTACTGCGCCAGATGAATCCCTGCAGTCACGAAAGCTTTAAATCGAAATTTAACCGCCTCTACGGGGAGCGTTTCCACATAACTTTGAGATCCTTCAACAAGCTCCTGCGGCTCCTTGCGTTGTGGCCGAAACGTCGTGAGAATTGTTTTATTATGTTTTATTTGTATTATTTTATTACTTCCCTTCTACGTGACTTTACCGAAAGAACCAAGAAGATGAATCCCTGCAGTCACGAAAGCTTTAAATCGAAATGTAGTTACTACACCACTGATAATGTAGTTACTACACCACTGATGTCACTACGCCACTGATAATGTAGTTACTACACCACTGATAATGTAGTTACTACACCACTGATAATGTAGTTACTACGCCACTGATAATGTAGTTACTACGCCACTTATAATGTAGTTACTACGCCACTGATAATGTAGTTACTACACCACTGATGTCACTACGCCAGCGTTTTGTCCATGTCTGTTCCCCCCACTCCAGCACTCCCAGCCGAGGTCTGTCCATCCCAGCAGTCGACATGGATGCACCACAGTTAGTGTGATGGGGTAAAGTGTGCGTACTCGCAGCTCTTGCGAGACGTCTGGCCGGCGTGGAAGAGAAGGCCAAAGTTACCTCCGAGAGGGCTGCTCTCTTGAGCTCCGTCTAGCGGAGGCCCGTTCCGCCAACAGTGTAGTAACCACTTGCAGGGCTGCGCCTTTAACTTTGTGTATATGCGTCAGCTGCCACCTTGCAGACGAGATGTATTATATCGGCTTTTGGCATTGCATGGGGTCGCATTACGTTACGTGGAGCGCTCTAGCCAGTAATATCTGATGATCCGGCAGCATTTGTCAAATTAGCCTGAGACCAGAAAGACTGAAACTGCCCAAAGAGTTTATTTACGAATTTAGATATTTTGCTCGATATTATTGTTCCCAAAAGTCAATGGGCTGATAGACTCAGCAATACGAAAATGTACAAGTTTGGGGAAACACATAACGAACTTAGGCTTAACTTTGCTGTCACTTATAAGGTGCACTTCATGTAAATGTTATATGAGATGACACCGTCGTGTTGATGTGAATGCCCTAGACGTCTCGTTTAACGTAGCGAGCTCAGTAACGTGACCCGGCCAATGTAATTGACACACCCAGGGAAGACGAACCCATGCGTGCGGCTCTCTCTCTTAATAAAGAGAGCTGCGATCTTCAACTTGTTATGTCACGTGATGTACCAACGTCACGGCAACCTTTGTCGTCGTCCATGCCTCGAGAAAAACGTGTCGAGTCCGAGTTGATTGGTTGAGGACACCTCTATCCATTTCACGCCGAGTTTCAACTTGATGATGGCGCTTTGAGTGGCAGATTTGGGCCGGAAAGGCGTCACGTGTGTAAACTAAAAAGCTAAACTTGACCCCAAGAGATGCAGGATCGTCTCAATTGCAAGTGACCCGACACGTGACCACCTACGTCTAACGCCTCTTGCCCACAGCCCACTCATGCCAACCTCTTTATCTCGCCATCATCTCACTCTCTCCATCATCTTCATATTTCTTTATATATCTCAGCCCGTCGCATCTCTCCGTGGGCCATAGCATGGCAGGCCGCTCCACGAGCCTCCACGGGCCACATCTTGGCGTGCAGGTCGCCAGTGGAAGGAGCTCTGGCCCCGTGGTCGATTGTGAATTTGCGATGGGTGGGGCTCTGACAGCGGGCACTGTGATTCATTGCCGGCACTGGAGTGTCACTTTGTATTTCTGGACGTTGAACTTCTTCCGCACCGTAGCCAACCGTGCTAGTTGGATACGCGGGGGAAGGACAACAAACTAAACACAAAATAGTTCTAAAGAAATGAGGTTTCAATCGAGATGATTTAAAAGTGCACATCTTCAGTGGCTTCCTGACCGGTGCGCATCTTCGTCAGATTTGCTTTGATCGGAAATTGTGATAATATCCACGTCACCTGCAGTGGTGAATCTCGTCGAGGCCGAGATGGGTGTTGGGAATATTTGGTCGAGATCGGTGTCTGGGCTCATGCACGGAAGGTCCGTGCGCCGTAATGCGGAGGGAGGACGATCTATGAGAGGGCGATGCACACAAACCAACCGAACTAACGAGACGACCAGCTACGATTACTATGCCTAACCCCAACCAAACAGCAAACCCAACAGTCAAACCATCGCTCTCAACAAGCTAACTGGTAACCACACTAGCCCATGCAATATTCATCCTACACCTCAACCTTACACCTAACCAACCAGACAATACTAGACAGCAGTCAGTGGCTCTGGATCAAGAGCAAAAACCCCAGCTGGGCCCCAAAGTGAGAGGGCCAGGAGGTATGCAGTCAACAATGCTTGACTCAGGGAGGAGGACACCCCTGCCATGCATAGTCCCATGGGATGTTGGCTATCAACAACAAGGCAACTCCTATGACTAATTGGGAATGGGACACAAGCGTAGGATTGATCACCCTGTCGCTGGCCGCCTTTGGGGAGGGTGTATAGTATGAAAGGCCGAAACACCCTAGGAACCAAAGGTTCACTACTGACGATGCGCTCCCCAAATTTCACCAGGCTCACTGTTCACGAACTCTTGTAAGTGCTTGCACAAAGGATAGTAACATCTCATCCTGTGTTCTTTGGAATCATTCGTGCTAACGCTAACCCGAACCAACCAGCCGCTAATACGAGCCCTGGAGCTATAACCCCACCAGCCCCTTACCCCACCTCTGCTGCCCTCCCATGGCCTGTGCAGAGTTTTGTCCCGATGTGAATATCACCACGAGAATCGTGAAGCAGCCAGCATGATGGGTGTGTTTTTTTTACAAGTGATATATCCGCTGGATTGATTTCGTTCAGATTCTGTGAGTCGAAGCTCAGTGCCCTCCTTGATGACGCAACGCGTTCCTACACGCCATGGGCCACGGAAGGATGAATTCTGGATATTTGTCAATTGTCCTTTTCGCTGTTGGTTTGTGTCTCTTCGGCCAGTTTTCTGCAGTGTAAGCCCCTAACGGGAAGGCATCTATGCGCTCAAATTGTGTTCGGAGTGGATCGACTTGACGAGAGTTGTCGTGCCCGATCCCCTTGTCCCCCCCCCTCTTCCCCATGACGGACGAACGGACCGAGCTAACGCGTAAACCCTTTCCACCTCAGCTGGAAAGCGTTAGGCCAGGCCGCGCTGTCCCCGCGACGTTGATCCCGACTGACATCCCCCCCCCACTCGACCGCCTTCGTGCCCCCTACCCACCTCCCCTTCACCGCACCGCCGCCGACACCGCCCTCGGCCGCACAGACAGCGTCGGCGTGGGCTGCGAGCTGAACGGGCATCGCTACTACAACGGGCAGAGCTTCCTGCCCAGCTGCAAGTACGCGTGCACCTGCATCAACGGCGCGGTGGGCTGCGTGGCGCGCTGCGCGCTCAGCCCGCGGCCGCCAGCGGAGCGCTGCCTGCGCCCCCGCCTGCTCAAGTCGGCCGACCGCTGCTGTGAGGAGTGGCACTGCCTCGACTCGAAGAAGGTGAAGAAGTCGGCGCCCAAGGCGCTGCTGCAGAGCAAGCCGCGGCCAGGTGTGTGTCGTGCGTGTGTGTGTGTGTTTTGAACTTCTTTCGCACCGCACGTAGCCAACCGTGCTAATCGGAGGTGCGGGGGAAGGACAACAAACTAAACGCACACAAAGCACGCGCGTGTGTGTGTGCGTGTGTGTCACCTCCGATTAGTCACTGATGGGTGCCAATCATGAGCCTGTGTCACGGATGGATGTGTGGCTGATGGGTGCGTGTCATTGCACCTCTGATGAGCACGGATAGCTACGTACGGCGCGAAAGAAGTTCAACGTGCACACATTGGCGGATATGTCTAATCAGTGCCAGCCGTGTGACGCGGCAGCCTGTCGCGACAAGGGCGCGCGTCACGCTTGTCACTGCAGGGTGAGCGGTCCTTGCCGAGGTTGAGTGACGATAAATGGAAGTGGAGCGTACTCGGCGTACCCGAGTTGAAAACGCCGATCGGGAGAGCATCCTCCCCCTCCCGCCGCTCCCTCTCCCCCCTCGTGTTCACCTTCTGAAGCGTTCGCTCGTCACCGTGGCGTGCGCGATGACCACCACCACCACGTGACTTTTCTTTCGTGTTGTGCGCGGTGCATTTAGCGCCACAGCGCGTGGATTTATAGCGTTTGTTTTATTTGTTTGCTGGTGACTTTGTGTATTTCATATCGAAATCGCCTCCAGTGCTGTTGCTACTGGCGGCAATAAAAGTTGTTTAAAAGTCAAAAGTATCCCCCCTCCCGCCACTCCCTCTCCCTGCTGCTCCCTCTCCCCGCCGCCCCCTCTCGCTCCGCAGTGTTCCGCGGCCACGGGAAGCAGTGGAACAAGAACTGCCTGGTGCAGAGCACCGAGTGGAGCGCGTGCTCGCGCTCGTGCGGCGTGGGCATCTCCACGCGCATCACCAACGACAACCCCAGCTGCCACCTGCTCAGGGAGCGGCGGCTCTGCCTCGTGCGCCCGTGCGACCTCGCGCTCACCCGGGGCGTGCGGGTGAGCGCCGGCCGCGGCACCCTTCACATCGCCACCAGCATTCAGCAATTGCATCATCATCGTTATTAGCATCAGCAGCATCAGCAGCATCACCATTATCATCGCCATTGTCATCAGCAGCTGCATCGGTAGCAGCCGTGACCAAGCTACTGATGGATCTAAGGTTACCCAAAGCGCCCCTCCCCCCCATCCTCCCACTCACAGTCGTACGGTGTAATAATTGCACATCGACTGATTTCATCGCTCCATCTCCGCGGTAGTCATCCTTTCGGGCACGTTCCCTCCCGTGGCTGCCACTCGGTTGCATCATGTCCGGCCAAAGCTTTTGTACAAAGTTCTCTGTAGGAAACAGTGCCGCAAAATCCATTGTCGGACTGTATTTTTGCGCTCCTGGGTCTGTGCTTCGCGTCTTCGCCACCCCGCACTGACCGGCGTGGTGAACTGTGGCCAAATAACCCCCACCACGACGTCTCGCACGGCGCAGGGAGGCCCTCATCCAGCAGTGCGCCGAAAGCAGGCTACGTACCGCGGACTCGAACGCAGCAACATCGACCGCTGCGTCTCTACCCACAGTGGGCGGACGAGATGACGACAGACGCGCGTGCGTGTGCGCGTGCGTGCAGGACGGCAAGAAGTGCGTGCGCGTGTACGTGGCGGAGAAGCCGGTGCGCCTCGAGCTGTCGGGCTGCGTGTCGCGCTCCGCCTTCCAGCTGCGCTACTGCGGCGGCTGCACGGACGGGCGCTGCTGCCGGCCCCTGCGCACGCACACGATCCCCGTCGACTTCGACTGCCCCAACGACGGAGGGCGCGGCGGCGGCGGTGGCGGCGGCGGTGCCGCTGGGGCCGCCACCGGCACCGCCGCGACTGTCACGTGGAACGTCATGTGGGTTCGGAGCTGCTCGTGCCACTGGGACTGCGTGAACCCCAACGACATGTTCGCCGAGCTCGGCAACTTCCAGGCGCTCGAGGAGGAGGAGCAGGAGGAGGAAGAGGGGAACGCGCGCGCCATCGAGAACTAAGCGAGGCTGAGAACGCTTCGATCCGCCCCCGGTGATCCGTCGAGAGGGGGAGCAGCGAACGTCGCGTTGTGCGCGCTTTCTCTTGTCGTCACCAGGGCTTCATTTCTCAACGAATATTCCCTCCGGATCGCTGCCGATGCAATTGCAGTGGCTGGCACGTGATTAGTCGTAGCCAGCTGCTGCGAGGAGAGGCATACTGGATGTGGGGCGCCGGCTGTGGATAGATTGTCTGGGTCGCCGATCCAGACATATCCAGATGAAATGAAGCCCTGGTTATTGTGGGAGTTACAACAGCTGTTCAATCTGTTGCGCGACATCCCAACGTTACCGCATTTATCGGGCCCGACGAACGTGTAATTGTCGAACGTTCATTTTTTTCCGACACCGCGCCGATGTCTCGATCATTACCGACAGGCCAAACGTGTTTCAGTCACTCGTCAAGATGTGTGCATAGTTCACAGCGTACGTGGGGACAACCGTCCGTGGAAGACAAGGTTGCGAATCGGTGAAGGAGTTTCTGGTTCCGCCGCTAACGTGGCTTCGGCTACGCATGCTCTCTCACCGCGTGCTGATGGGAGAATCGGCCTGTGTCCGGTGAAAATGCGGCAATGTTTCCGTCACCGAAGATGTGGAGGGTGACATCTCCCACGACGGCGCGTGTCACCCGGTTCATCAACGCGCGAATCGCGCTCCGTGTGCGAGAGGCGAGCGGTCGGAGCCGGCGCGTCGTGTCGAGCGATCGCGTGTTCGACAGCAGCGATGGCGACTCTGTGTTGGGATAATCGTGATGGTGGCGGTGATGTCGATGATAATGGCGATTGTCAATGATGATTGGATTGTGAATGTCAGCAGCTGCAACCGACGAGTGGCCTGGTGATAACAATGTGGGCGACTGCCTACGAGTTTGTGCCCCGAACAGGGTCGATGCGTGAGGTGCACTTTGTCGAGAATTCTTTCTCAAAGAAAGCCATTTAAAAAAAAAAGTCAAAGTGTCTCCATGTTCAAGTGAGCGTGGGGTGGTGCTAATGTCCGTCGGTGGCCTCGAAACAGCCATGGAAATTCCACATTTATCGTGGGGGAAACGTTTTTCCACCACATGGCAACTACCACTGCCTCGAAAGCCATTGTAAGCACTTTAACCCAAAGGGGTTAATGTTGGAATCGAAGCGAAATTGAAAAGGAATAAAAAATGTGCATAAGATAATAAGAGGACTTCCGCTCAGCACAACCGCACCCTTCGTATGTACTGCATGTGTATGCATGTTGAACTTTCTTTCGCACCGTACGTAGCCAACCGTGCTAATCAGAGTGTGCGGGGTCGGAGGACAACACACCGAACGCAGCTCGCCGTGCGACTCTTCTTCTGCAGCGGATGCCGACGCCAGCCGGGTCCCACAAGACCTGTCTCCCTGATGCTCACGCGATGAAGCAGAGCACAGACTGACGGACGCAGTAGCCCCAGAGTTCTCTCACAGCTCCCCTATTTGCGTGCCGACTCGGTCCGTGTTCTCCTGTAACGGCGCCGCTAGTCGCCTTCCTGAAGAACACACCGCGTTATGGAAAAATCGCATTTTAATAAATAATTTAGAACACGGGGGCTAGAGCGCCAGTCCTCGATAATACGCGCGGTGCGTAACTCAGGCCGAACATAGACTGAGGTGCGTGGGGTGGCATCTAGAAGAATCCAGCAGCATCCCACGGCCTTGCGCGATGCTACGCCGAAGCAGCCATACGGCCGCTTATTCCTCCTACTCGCGCGACGTAGCTCCGTTCACTCAATCGCGTTGTAGCCAAATCGCATCCGCGTTATAGAAAATGTGCTCCCTAATAAATTGAATCGCGTTATATCCCATTCGCGTTATGAAAACAACATGCGCCGTTATAGGAGAGCAGGCTGCACTTGATTCGCGGTGGGCGTTATGGTGCCGGGATGTCTGCTGCTGGTCCATGATCCCAGACCCAGGGATATCTCACTTGTAAACAACCTCCTGGGGTGGCATCGCCCTCGTGTGCCACCAATTGCCGAACGTGGCCAGTGATTTACGAGACAAGCATTTTAAATGAGCGATGTTGGCAAGTAATTCACCCACATTGGCCGCCTAAATCGGAAACGGCTAAAGTGTTGCTACGTTTGTTGGTACCAAGTTGTGTTCTGTCCCATGGACTATTCTACCTGGTAACTGCAGGGCTGAGGTGCTAACTTGTTCCTTTAATGTACGCTGATAATGCCAGCTTGCTTTTCTTGCTTGTGAATGTTGCAAGGGTTGAAACCATTGCATGTTAAGTGTTTTTCCTGCCACATTGTTCCAACTGAAGAATGGGGGCAGTGGAGGTGACCAGGTTGGTTTAAAGGTCAGAGTGCTAAGCTAGCACGATGGAAATCCTGGCATTGAATCCCAGGTTTCAGCCGCCCGTGATGGATCTGTGTTCTCAAGTGTGATGAGTTGATCATCTCAGCCTGGTTCAAAATTACTGCAAAGAAAGAAAAAAAATAGCCATCACACAAAATTAGTATTCTATGGGTCTTTCGGTAAAGCCACGTAGATAGAAAATAATAATAATATCACGACGTTTCGATCGCAACACAAGCAATCGTCTCACCTAAAGACGATTGCTTGTGTTGCGATCGAAACGTCGAAATATATATTTTTTATTTTTCTATCTACGTAGCTTTACCGAAAGAGCCATAGAAATGTATTCCTGCAGTCACGAAAGCTTTAAGTCAAAACACTAAATTAGCTTTTTCAATGTTCGGTGTCATATAATGAACACATTTTGCAGAGTATCCAAGTTGTCACAGTCGTGTGGACGAAGAGGTCAACTGAAGCGACCTCAGCAATAGTTCTGTGATCTCATCTCGTGCGGCCGTTCTCCGGCACAAGGTGGTACACTCCTGGCTGCACAGTTTAGAATGGGATTTCTTCATCTCAACACGTGATGCTGATATTACAATTGGAATACAAGGGGTGGGCGGTGATGGGGGAAGTCAGTATAATGCAGAATTATAAAGTCACGATGATGAAATAACTCTTAATCACGTAAACCATTTCCTTATATAATGTCACCGTGTATCATGCGGCACAAACTCAGGAGCAATTAAACAGCTCGCTCAGCCTAACGACAAATGAATGAATGTTAGCGATAGCACAAATTACATTTACCGAGCAATGAACATCACGTTGTGTGCGGCTCACGGAGCTCACGGAGCATCGAGACAATTCCACCGTGAAGAGAACAAAAAGCAAGCCACGCGTTTAAAATCCTCTGCAATTATTGTACAGCCTTCTTTGCTATGCCACTGCTGGACGAGGGCCTCCCCATGCCTTGTGGGTCGCGTGGGTTGTTTAAGCATCCTTCAGGCTGGTCAGCGCAGAGAAGTGAAGGCGGGTAGCATAGGCGTTGGAACGCACTACGGTACAACAATGCTGTGCGCTGCACGGTGCTCTGCCGACAATGTAGCCCCGCAGCAGCAGAGAGCGCCTGTGTGATGAGTGGTGGCCACCCATCCATTCCTTCGAAGTGGCAATCCAGACATGAGGTCAATTGTTTGGGCCACTGGCCTATTGTGTATTGGATGTCATCACGGCTGCTCCCTCCACGTGTAATCGAGCGCCCACACAGGATTGGTCGTTCGGACACAGCAACTGCGAGCACACAGACCACGATGGGCTTTTCCCCACCGGGATTCTGCACAGAGCCGCAGCGTCCTGTCGTGAAGCGTTCGTTCACATGGACGAGCTGCAGAGGCCAAGGAGTCGCGAGTTTGTGGGGCATAGCTTCCAAGCGGCGACAAGGCGACAGTTTTTACTCAGCTCCCTCCCAGAACCGCCGAAAGGCCACACCTGTGGTCCTTACCACCGCAGCAGCGCCGAGTTGATGCGGAGAAAAATGTCCCCGCATGCATGCACGATGCTCGACGCAGTGCACGTCGCTGCGAAGGACGCTGCTGTTCTCGGTAGCTCCCTCCCTCCGAGGTGTTTTGCTTCTCGACGACGGCTCCAGGAACGTGGAGCAAAAACGTCGTGACATCGTGCGCCGAAACGACCGGCGGTGCAGAAAGTAGATGGGAGAACGATGAAAAGATTTCTTAGGATGCCCACGGCACAGGCTTAAGGCTACGGCGCTCGCTGGCGTGCAGGGCTGTGAACGCGCTTGGCAGACTCGGCTCACACGCGGGCCAGCGGAAGCGGTAACAGAACACACGATCTCCTTACTCGCACGGTGCCAACCACTGGCCACCATGCCTGGCCGCACTCGTGTGCCATCTGTGAGCTCCTGATCACGGATGGCCTCAAGGGTGACGGGAGTGTTCCTATGACTGGCGCTAAGGGCAAGCGATCAGGGAAGCGCTCGGGCTGCCCGTTCGGCCTTGAAGTCGTGTAAATGTATATCCTCAAGTAGTGCTTGTGGCTTTTTATTTTATTCCCCGGCGTATATTTGCTGCAAACGAAGTAAAAATAAAGCAAGATGTTTTTTTTCACAACCGGTGCTTAAATGTTGAGACGCGTGTTTTGACATTCTCAGTGGCACAGGTGCCACATTCATCATAAGCATAAGTTCAACTTGTGCGGCAATACACTATGGGGACCTCATTTGCCAGTAAAAATATGATAATTGGTTCTTTACCCTTCTATCTGGCAACAAAACTGACACCTTTTTGCAAGGAGTCATGTTTGCATAGACTGCAATACCTGCAGTCATAAATACAAACAAAAGACATAACTCTGATAATGTGCACTGTCCTTGAAGTTGATTGGTCCACACCCGAGACAGCTTTCCTTCGAGCCTAGTCTCATATGGGTTGGACCAGATGACGCCAAAAGGCGGCAATGTTTGCTCGCTCTGAAGCGAGGAGACGACTCAGAGGCGCGAGGAACCAGACAAACGGGAGGGCGGCAGCAGCAGCCACGCGGTCAACAGGCGCCAACAATTGCCCAAGTTCTGCTGTCCTCTATGTGTCCGTATGTTGAACTTCTTTCGCACCGTACATAGCCAACCGTGCCAAGCGAAGGTGCGGGGGAAGGACAAACTTAACACAAGCAGTTTTACAATGGGGGGGAATGATGGCCGCAGTGAGCAGACACAGGGCTGTGACTCCAAAGACCGGAACAGCCCAGGACGAGCATGTCCAAAGCTTCGGCTCGTCAGGGCCATCGCCACCTACCCAGCAAGGGGCCACGTGGCGAGGTACCAGAGGCGCCGCACACTTGCCACTTAATCGCGACGTGTAACACCCACTCAGCCGACATCCCGTGGCAACTCGTAGCACATCGCTACCGCGTAACTTTACGGTAAGCAAACTCAACAAAAGCATGCCCGTGTCAATTACGGAGAAAAGCTCTTTTATTGTAGCTAGTTTACAGCACTGAAAATACGCACACTGAATTTAGTTGAAGACGGTGGCTGCTACAAACCACGTCTCAGGTTTCTCCAGGCTCGGGTTCCACATGCAGGTGGACTCGTTCAGAATGTTAATTGTGATAATGCAGCAGACCGGTTCTCCTGGAAAGCCACACCGACGACACACACTCGTCTGCAGCCCCAATTAAGCAACTCTCATTGAATTCCAGGGAATTAATTAATTCACCTGTGCACACCGCCTAAAACTAAGCAAACCCGAGGCAAGAGTTGTGTTATGTCCCGCAAACTGGAGCTATGATCCACCACCGGCTAAAGCTTCCCGTGTGAACGCGTTGACAAGTGGACCAGACATCTGCCAGGCCATTCTAGCGGCCTGTGTACCGTACGGCGACGCTGCCACACTCCGGGCTCCAACAGCTACAAAAACAGTTGCGGCGAGCCTGCCATCGTGACACTGCTCCGGCACACGTCTGGCAGGTACTCCACCGGAACAGCTTCAGCAACGGGGCTCACCATCGCTTCTCGAGGGGGAGGCGGGCTTCCTGGTGCACATTTCACACCTCCGATTAACAGTTGGCTACATGCAGTGTGAAAGTTGTACATACACCCCCAGCGCATGCTCATTAGCGGCACGCACAAATACCACGTTGTGGTAATAGTGAAGTATTGGTTCAAGGGCAGTGCCCTTCTAGGAACAATACCCTCTGTTGATGCAGGAAAGCTCCGAGGTAACGTACTTTACATTATCAGGAGGGCCCTGCACTGGGATGTTTTGGCCAATCCCACGAATGAGTGGCATGCGAGAGAAAACTGGAGAAGCAGGAGAAAACACAGCACGCATTACTAAGCTAACGGTCCAAGTTCTACACAGGATACAAAAAAATCATTGGCTGCGATACCTTTCCCCAGGTCACCACGCAGCCCTAAAATGGTTTGGGACTTTCACAAAAAATCCGTGATCCACCAAGCCTTAGTTTCCACAGTACTGGATCAAAGATAGGCATCACTTCGCCTGGCTACTAGGTTTCTTCTAAACAGGGCATTTATGTACAGTTACGCCTGTGGAGAGTGTCTTTAAACAACATCTCCCGACTCTGCTGCTAATTTCCTTGCGCACAGCAAGTGCGGAAATGAAAAAAAGCTATCTCGTGATGATGCAGGGCAATGTCTTGTACTGTATTCCGCATCCTGCAGATGCAGCAGCTCGCACCTGTGTCAACAGGGAAAAGTCCAAGCCAATGCTCACACACACACACACTCACACACACACACGCACACACACACGCACGCACACACACACACGCACACACACACACACGCACACACACACGCACACACGCACACACACACACGGCTTCCAAGGTATCAGTGAACTCGCACGAATGGGCGAGTCCAGCAAAGTAAAAGGCCTCAATTTCTGAGTAGAACTATTGAGCGTTAAATATTGAACTTAACACCAATTAACTATCCCAGCCAAATTCAAAGGCAGGTTTTGAATAATGACCTTGTTCTGACACTAAACGGACCACATAATGGGTGTTCATAGATGGCTCTTGGCTAAAACCTCATAAGTTACAAAACAAATCTCAACTGCTGAAGTTTCCCAATTAAATTTTTTTTGAGAAAAACACTGGTCCCGAAAATCCGAGGGCTGATCGGGTCAATCATTAGGTTAATGTTTACATGGACTCTGCCTTGCCTTACAAGTAACACAACTGCCCAGTCGATGCAAAGCATATTTTTAATAAGCCTACGTGTTAACCAAACTGTAAATACATGACAAATAGTACCGAACCCCAGTATCCAATATTTCCACACTCTGGATAAATTTATGCCAATTCCAAATGAAACTTCTTCCTAAGGCATAGCCAACCATGACCTATTCTCGTTGTATCCATACTGAAACATTGAAGTGCTTGCCCAAATGTTTACAGGTCAACTGATGAAGACAATTCAGAAGCAGATCAAGGTGCGGACCGGAGTTCGTCTTCTCACTCCGGTCACGTCCAAACCCAGCCGCCGAGTCAGCTTTGCCAGACCGACGGTCCGCCTTCAAGTAACACCGGTCTCCGCTTCATGACCACTCCACACACAGCGCTGGACGTGAAGCCGCTCTCGGGTGTGTACGTCTCCGATGACCCCCAGGTACAGCAGGTAGCCCCAGCAGCAGCAGTAACTGCTGCTGCCAAAAACGCTCCGGCGGCCATCGGCAGACTGTCCTCCCACCTCATGACCGCACACACGCGATGGTGCAACTGGTGGCGGCTGAACAGTCGTCGAGTGCTACTGCTACGGATTCTAGCGTTCGAACTTGAGAAATATTAACAAGCGTCATTCTGCCTTTAGGCTTAAAAAGTGTCGAAACTATTATCTACAATTGCTTTTCCAATTATGCCCCTAGAGAATGCGCACTCCAGGGGTAGGCGCGATCAGCTGCTGAGCGCGTCATCGGTTCAACTACATTGCGGATGTCAACGGGTGGGCCGCGTGGCTCACAGCAGCCTCCCAAGAGGCGCAAGAGCTTCACGGCCACAGTAGTTCTGTCCGGTGCTGCTATCCATTCATAAGACACATTGGGAGCCAGAGATGAGCAGGGATGGCCATCTCTCCATCACCACAGCTGGCCCTCTCATATTGCACACTTGGATCACACACACACCCCGAGCATGGCATGACGCAGACTGTTACTTTAAATCATGCAGGTATGGAGACATACTTAAGTTAAATTATAGCTATTAAAAGCCACATATACTTCTAGAATAATAATAGTAATAATAAGAATGGCACTATGATTTGTCAAGAGTAATTTACATATACATACAGATGAGAGAAGTCTATGGCATCAGTCACTTCGTAGGTTGTTGATTCAACTGGCAGCGCAGACCGTGACACCCGCTGTCGCTACATCACACACATCACAAGCAAACGTGCGGCATTGCTGGAACTTTTTAACGGCAATATTATTCGCACTTTAGATGAAATAACTTTGGCTGCGTGACCTTTATTTGCAGCATGCCAAACATAAAACAGTTTTTTTGTGTATCAAAAAAACCTCTGATTTTACGCTTTCAAAAATCCCTTACCGTTGTCGCTTCTCTAAGTTTTGCTTCTCACAATCCATAAGCAAAATGAAGTGCGGAAGAAAAAAATATTTCAACTAACGTGCACGAGTGTATAAGAGGTGGCCTTAAGAAGCCTAAACAGATGAAATCCTCTATGGCTGGAAGTGCCTCCCATCTCACTCAAGGTCCACCAAGGCCCGACAGCGGCCTATCCCCAGCCTGTCTGCTGGGCCGGCCACCGGACAAGTGGGAGGTGGCCATGCACGTACACGTACTGGCACTTTTTGCAAATGACCAAAATCTCTCGTGAAGAAATTATAAGGTCCCGGGCAAAGCCACACTTTGCGGTGATGTGTAACGGCCGTGGAGAGCACGCCACGTGGGGCGCGGGAGGTGAAACAATCGCTACCACCGCTGCCGCCGCCGCCGGACAGAGGAAGGCGGAGCGAGGGGGGTCAAGACAGGGTCGATGTGCAGCTCGTGTCGCTCACTCCCAGTCTTCCCAGTCGCCCTCCATCTAAGAGTCGTACGCACACACACGCACGCACAAACGCACAAACAGCGGCAGTCGCCGTCAGTAGCCATCAGTCAGGATTATTCCGTAGATGCAAGCGGACGTAAGCTCAAACCACATTCAGCACGCAGAAACATAATATAAACCACATGCATGAAAAACAAACAATGTGTGCAACACACACACAACAAATGAAACGCAGATATACAAACATGTGAGCAAATTCAACGGGACTTCCGCGCCCTCTAGTGGCCGACAACGGCACCTGCCTTTAGTGATCAAATATCGGAGTGCACGACAAAGGGTGGGATTCGGAGAAACCGGCGTTCCGATAACCCGGCGCAAACAGTTGGACTAGAGGTCAAAGAAGCGTAGCACCTCCCCAGACGCCTCTGCTTTGGCCAGCGCTTGCTGTATCTCCTCCTCCGTCATGTCCAGTTCAAACTCCTTCTCCCAGTCCTCGCTGATGTCTGTGCTGGAGCCTGCAAGAATTCACATGGATAAGAGTCAAAATATTTCCAGCTACCGCACAGTTAGAGACGTGACCTTATCATCACAGCATGTGACATTAATGTCGAGTGAGCATTCCGTTTTTTTTCCATTGTGGTGCACGCACCCTTTCCACAGCTTACGTGACGTGCACATCACACAAAACCCAACTCCGGCGGGAGTCCAGCCGAAACGTGCCACGCGACGCAAAGCAGCCGAGTAGAGACCACGGTGACGACGGAGAGACAAGAGCCGCAACCCAGTGGCCCCCCAAGACCCCAGAAGGTCACAGAAAGGGGATGGCGAGAGCAACGGGCGGCGCCGTACCGATCTTGGCGCTGTTGGACGGCGTCGACTTGCCGCTGTCCGACCGCAGCTCCAGCACGCGCAGGTCGGTCACCGCCTCGTCCTTGCCGGCCGCGGGAGGCGTCGGGGACGCCGAGTCCCTCCGCTCGCCCGCGCCGCCGTCTCCGCCGGCGAGCGCGTGCGACACGAGCGTCTCCGCGGTTACCGTGTCCGAGGTGGTCACGGTCTCCGAGGACGCGGAAGGGGGGAGAGCGTCAGGCGCGGCGCCGGCGTCAGTCCTCGAGTCCGGGGCGGGCGAGGAGGGGGTCGGTTTGTCGGAATCGTGGCGGGCGGTGGGCGTGGTCCGCGGCTCACGCCGCTCGCTCAGCGAGAGCGCCGTCTCCGTGAGTTCGCTCAGCGTCTGTACCGACGAGCTCGGGGGGTGCGGCGCATCCGCGGAGGGGGGCTCGCGCCGGGTCTCGTCGGCCTCGGGGTGGGAGGGGCGGACGTGGCCGACTCTGCTCTCCTTCTTGGAGTCCAGGAGATCGTCTGCAGGAGCACACGGCGGTGGCAGAGCACACACTAAGCTCAGCTCACCTATTCCTGCATTTAAATTTAATAACGTGTTAATTACAAGCTGAAAAGCTGGTCCATTCAGGGGCGCGACCTCACTTTGTTACACCCACACACTCGCATGCTAATTGCACTGTAATTCTAAATAACGTTATTAATTTATTTATTTAGATATCTCTGTAACAATTTTGTTGCCAATTTTGTCCAAAATCTTTAAGAGATGTGGACACTGGTTGTGTGGCAAGTTTAATAGTTACCGTTTGACGGGGAATTGCCATGTTCTCATGTTAAACTCGTGAAGTGCCCTCGGAAAGATGGACACATTTCCCCTGCACAGCGACGAGTAAGCTCTCAGCACCTTTACAAAAAAACCAGGATGTTTTCTGTCACCGAGACGAGAGACCACTCAGGCACTACAAGCACAACAAAGCACCACGACATAATAATGAAACATTCTGAAATCAAATCACGACTTCGTGGAAGCACATTTTCACAGGCCCAAAAGTTACAGTATTGCGGTGTTTCTTTACACCGCCGCAGTAAGCCATGACTTGTAGAATGCATATCGTCTATTACTATCAGCAAAGCGGGCATGGAACCCGCGCTCCTGATAACCCAGCAACGGTGAAATGTGATAGCTGCGTCGTTGTGCGACGAGGAAAGTGGCACACTCGCAGCCTCACCCTCCTCATCTTCCCAGCCCAGCTCCTTGTCCTGGCTGCTGGGGTCTGCCCTCTTCATCAGATCGGCTCTCCGTGCCTCGTCCTTCTCGCACACGCAAAGGGTCAGGCACGCACCAGGCTCAGATGGCACGCGCCGTTCAACGACGCCGAACGTCGCTTTCGTTTGTGATCTTTCTGTCCAATTCGTTCATTCTACAAAAACTAAGCAGATCCACGCAAACAGCAAGAGAAGCTCTTTTAAAATGAGAGTATGTGCCTTTTGACACCTGATGAGGGAGGCTAGTGCTGCCTCCGAAACGTCGAGATTTAATTTAGTTGTTTTCATTTATTTTATTTTATTAATTGTTTTACCTACGTGACTTTACCGAAAAAACCAAAGAGGAAGATGGATAGTTATTCATACGGATCAATTTTCAACCCACCTTAGGACCTGCACATTCCAGACACCCGTCTGTAAACTGGAAAATGCCTCTTCCCGATGAACCCTTTGGAGAGATGGAATAATACTACCAGCAGCACACTGTGGCTATCAAACAAACCGATGAAGAAGCTCCATTGACCCTACGGAGTAAGACCAACAGCGTTAGCGAGAGCCAAGTGACTGCGCAAAGGGGGCCTCACAACCCTTCGCCCAGTCACTTGGCTAAATTTAGCACGGTTGGCTACGTACGGTGTGAAAGAAGTTCAACACACATATGTACACACCTGTTCCAACTGGTAGACCTTGTAGAAGTAGCGGTGCCAGAACTCCAGGTGGGACACGGCCGCAGGCACCTGCGGGGGTGATTACCACAGCAAACAGTTCCGGGGTTCATTCCACTTTTGAACCTACTTGAGCAGAAGTACCCCTTTAAAAAACATTGTCAACCACAGCAGTTATTCCCCCCTCTTCTATTATATTCAAATTGTGCTATCAGTGTCACATCAGACGATGATTAAATTCCCGTTCTGAACTGTCGCAGCAAGAAGTGCACCACCGTGTCACGAGAATGTCCCTGGAAGATGTTGAAGGGCTACTTTTGAAGCGACCTCAATAGGCCTGTCAGTCGCGACGGAGCTATCTTCCCACCTGCACTGCTACAGTGAGAAAAAATAGGCTTGTCATCCGTGCTTCTTCCGTAACTGAGAGCTCAATCTTTTGGTTTGATCACAGGACAGGTGGGAAAGTGCTGGCCACTAATGCGGCTTTTCACAGACAAAGGGTGACCCGAAAGTGATGACAATTCCACCCTCTTTATCCGAATCTATCCATGCAGCTAATAGTACTTTCGGAGGTCAAATACAGACACTGGGATCCACCAATAGCGCCGCCACATCGGCGCGGACAAGAGGTGCTCCACTGTGGTGGACACGTCGGTGTAGCCGTCGGGGCTCCTGGCTAGGGGCGGCCGTGACCGCGTCGTCTCACCAGGCGCGTGTAGAGCGCGCGGATCGCGGGGCACGCGACCAGCAGCTCCGCCGTCTCCGCCTTGCGCTCCTCCAGGCTGAAGCTCTCGGCCCACGACATAAAATGCTCCTGGAGGCCTGGGCGCAGCGCACACACACACACACACGCGTGGTACGGAGACTCTGCTAAGAACCATTCTCAGGTTGAGACATCGTTATCACTATCAGCACCAGCAGCAGCCATGAAAGCCTCCCCAATCTGTCGCCATCTCTCGCGGTGGTGAGAATGGAACGAACAGAGTGGATGTAACAATCCACCTATCACCTGCACGCAAGCTGATTTTATCGCTTCATTTTCGTGGTGTACGCCTTCTTAAGCGTCCTGCCAAAGCCCACTTAGTTTGTCGTGATTCTAGATATGTTCTCGAATCCACGTGATGAAATACAACTATATCCTGCATTTTGTTCAGGCTAATTGCCACGCAGTTTGTGGCTATAAAAAAAAAAAGAAGCGATTACAAATCCCAATACAGAATCCTTCTGAAAAACAAGTTTTGAGACTCAGCAAGTCAAGTTGAAGGAGCAATACATACAAGGCCATTTGGATGATATACTTATGGGAAGACCCAATCCACAAAACACAGCTCTCAACTTGCAGGCAGACTAACAGTGCATGTATCCCAGGCTGCCCAACACAAGTTTAAGCTTTGTTAATAAACACGATTTAAAATCACTGTCAAACACTCCATATTCCGTGATATCGCGCCTCCAATTATCACGGATGGATACGTACAGTGCAAAAAAAGTTCAACATACGTAGATTTCACCGCATTGGCACTGCATAAAAACATACGAGAGTGACGTGACAGTGACATACCTAGAGTGCCATGATTACATGTCCGAGCGTGATTTTAAAATCCATTCTTTCACTGTGGAAGTTTTGAACGAGATGCTACACAGCTGTGGACACAGCCACCAATACAGCTTTAGGTGTGCATCTGCAACATGAGACCCGTTCATTTATGTTTTGGGTTGCACCTCATGTTAACAAGGAGTGAGTGCGCACTGCGCTCTGCTTACCATCAGGCTCATTGCAGTACGTGGCAGGGTCGGCTTGCAGGCTGTACAGCCGGGCCTGCAAAGCGTCATGTTCAATCAACACACAGAACCTCTCAAACACTGCATTGATATGCATCTACATAGCCTAGACTAACACGAGCCGTACAAAGTGTGACACTTTTGTTTAGTCAGTTCTTAATTAAAGTATTCGGTCCTTGTATATTTTTCAGTACATAATGATTTACCCGCATTACAACTCTATGAATTGTCCTGATGTGAAGTTGTGATGTAATGGTGAAAGTAGTGCCTATGGTTGCTGCAGGGTTTACGTGAACCAATCGTATACTAAGGATTAAACAGATTCTTACACACAAGATAGGATACGCATATCCTAAGTGTAAGAATCCATGTTCATAATTCTTTTATACACTTTTAAAAACTCTTCCATACCCTTTAATATTTTGGGTTGCGAGTTAAAAACTGTTTTGTAAAATGAAGATAAATCCAGGTAACACGTGGGGATAACAGAAAGACACGGAGCACAACAAAACGAAGCACCTTGACGCGGTCGTAGGGCTCCGTGGAGCCGTCCGGAGTCGCAACCAAGGCCACATCGTCGCAGTCCAGAGTTCGGTCAGGCGAGGGTGAAAACGCGTCGGAGATAACCCCAAACAGGCTTGAGAGGCTCTCCTTCATCTTCCGCCCCGTGTCCGTCGAGCCGTCAGCCTGGGTGTGCAACGACGACGACAGCAGTGACGACAGCAGTGACGACAGCAGTGACGAGAGCAGTGACGACAGCAGTGACGACAGCAGTGACGACAGCAGTGACGACAGCAGTGACGACAGCAGTGACGAGTGGGGACAGTCATAGTGGGGGTGCGTGGGGGCCCGGAGCAACGCACACTGTGTGGGCCCCCCCTCCCCCTCAACGCCTTCAAACTAAACCGGAAGTACTACATCTGACATGGTGAGGTTGAAGCACGGGGTCCCCTCAATTCGCCGCACCCTAGGGAGGGCTCTGATAACAACACGCACAGCAAGCGGCCACCCCAGAGCCTGACACTGCGACCGGGGCAGCCAGGCCTGCCGTGCACGGTGGTACTCTTTTCTAGGTCAAGCTGTCGCAACTGCCACTAGAATCAATAAAAACGATTTCTCTATGACAAAGCCAAAACAGTTGTCCGTAGGAGATTAAATGGGTTTTAACGCCACACAGAGCAGCAGACAATGAGATAAATCACCAGCAGAATGGCCATAGCCACGAACTGTACACGTGTTGCACTGTACATCGACCCATCACATATGCAAGTGACAATTATGTGAATTTACTATTGCATTGACTTTCAGTAAATGTATTTACATGTTAAATGCACACGTAGTATGCAAGTGACGATTCAATACCGCCAGCAATTCGGGGGCCGATTAAATAATCAATTCCTTTTTTTGCGTTGTTCTGAATCGTTTCTTGTTTCTTGTGCCTCGTTTTGCATATCTGTTCCCTACATTAGTCAATGTCGGATCAGCATATTATTTGCATATAGTTGCATAAAAACGTAAACCGATTCTTGAATGCAAAACATGATACATGTACCATCAGCTTGACATGTATCGATCACACCTTAACCCTTTCCCTTTCCTAGAAGACCGCAAGTTGCAGGGTGGGTCCCATTCACCGCTGAATCTGGGCATTTGCAAGCGGTTCAATGTTAATTTTATTTAGAGGCATAGCACCATTGCTTTTAAAGACATTGTATTCACCGCAGGGAACCGTAGCAACACGACTGCACTCTACGATAGCTAGCGCCAAATTGTGCCACAATCAATCCCGCATGGCTTTGTGGAAGCCTCGTAACCAATAAAGTTATTATTTTTTTCGTCCAGTTCCGTTCCGATGACAGGTGTCATGGAATCTGAAGAAAATCCGATGACGTACGTGTACGTACGTTATCGGAACAAGAAAGGGTTAAGAATCGATATTCATCAATCGATGCACCGGGGGTCAAGGGTGTTGTGGGTGCCGTGAGTGTCACGCGCGTCACGGAGCGCTACGGAGCGCTACGGGCAGCGGCGGCGGTAGCGGCCCTACCGCGAGCTTGTCGCGCATGGCCGAGGCGGTGGCGGCGATGGTCGACGTGGTGTCGTGCTGCACCACCTCCGTGAACTCCGTCAGGTCGCGCTTGATGAACTCCAGCGCTTCCGACGACTGTGGAGACGCGGACACAGCCACGTGGAGTCATAACAATATATTAATAATCATTAATTAATAATGATACACGAATAATAAGTTGGAGGACTTGAGCGATCTTTGTCCATGGATCATAGAGCGCTGTACACAATATGCATAACGAGAAAAAAACAATAAGCATAACAACCTTTCAATAAAAAAACATTCTAATCGTAATAAGAAAAGGAGGGGAAGAGCCTAAAGATAAAATGAGATGAAAGCCTTCTTACATAAGAATGATTTAAGTTGAGGCAAACTTCTCAATTGAAGTCAAATCCCTGAAGTCTTTTGGCAAACCGTTCCAGAGTCGAGGGGCTACGCAGGCCACAGCCCGTTCCCCCCCAGAGCGGAGCCTTCACCTCGGAGTGGCACACTCAACGGCACCCATTCGTTTGCATCAACAACCACATTTCACAGGGTCACGGGCATCTCTTCTGCTTCATATGCATGGACACCTCCGATTAGCATGATTGGCTATGTACAGTGCAAATAAGTTCCACATGCATACATCTCAAAGTGCATACCATGATTTATAGCGTGCAATGGCAAATGCCTGCTACTAGCAATCCTCACTCCCACTCAAAGGAACGATAGCTAAAAAAACCCGTGTGGAAGATGCCATATGTAAAATGATGAACTAGAGATTCAGAAGATTAACAAACATTGGGCAACAACATTACTCTGAGTAAAGTTTATATTTGCTAAGGTGCTCGTTTCTCTGCAGGTTGTATACCTTGCCTCATGTCCTGAAATGACGTTACTCCAGTTAGTCCATTGCCCCTATGTATTAACCCATATCCCATGTCTACAGTATCCCCTTGTGTTGTCATCTCTCCTGGTCGCTCACCATGTCTGTTTCCCATGCCATTGTTTCCCACCATATCTACCATGTCGGCTGTCTCACTGTGTCATCTCCCGGTCATTCGCGGTCTCATTTATCCATGACCCCACATCTCATACCTTTCTCTCATGTCCCCCTGTGTCATCTCTACTGGGTCAATCCTTTTCTCCTTGTGTCTGCCAAGTTCCCCAATGTTTCTTCTGCCCAATCTCCGTTTGGCTCGTCTGCCATTGTCTCACGGTGCTGTCTTGTTCGTGTTCACTCCGTGTCACCGTGTCCCCCACGGGGCCCTGCTCGTGACCTCGTGACCCCGTGGGTTTCTTCGCTCCTCACCTTGCTCCGCGCCGTCTCCAGGGTGGTGTGAATCCAGCTGCCCCACCAGCCGCCGCCAGCCTCCCTGCACACGACGAGCACAGACGGCAGAGACGGAGTTAGCGAGGTAGTAGACAATGGTGAGGGTTAAGCATTGGGCAATTGGGTTAGAGTTGATGTAGGGAATCTTACGGTTTGGAGCCACGGTTGGGTTTTTGGGGTTTGTTTAGAGCTGGGTTAAAGGTTAGGATTTGGGTCCGAGCGAGGCCTCGGTTTGCAGGTAGCAGAGCTGGGAGCGGGTTACAGGCACCGATTGTAGGTTGGTAGGTTCAGGGTATATCCTTAAGGGTAGGTAGGGTTAGAGATGGGTTTGCGTTAGCGGGAGAGTGGGTGGAGAGGTGATTAACACAATGGTGGAGCAACTTAAGCTCAACTCCTGGCCAAGATTGGCATCAACTCTGAGCGAAATCTGCACTAGTCCAGCGCCCTAATCCCATCTTCACCAACCTGGACAGGGGTAGAGCTAGGGGACACCAGGGTAGGGGTAGAGTTGAGTGACGCCAGGGGAGGGGTAGAGTTGGGTGACACCACCAGAGGGGTAGAGTTGGGTGACACGAGGGGAGGGGTAGAGTTGGGTGACGCCAGGGGTAGAGCTCGGGGACACCAGGGTAGAGACAGGGGTAGGTACAGTGGTCGGGATGGGGGTACACGAGGGTTGAGTGCAGACTCGCTCGGGCTGCTGCAGGCGCAGCGGCTGGGGGGAGGTAAACACAGCGGTGGCGACCAGCCATCCCTGCTCGCCACAGCCTCCAACGCGCTCGGTGAGGGGGGCGGTGGAGGCAGCGGCCGAGAGGGCCGCAGAGCAGGGGGACCCCGCGGGGAGAGTGCGGGAGCTCGAGGGGGTCCGGGGTGGGTCGAGGGGGGGCGCGACGACGCCGAGGGAGGGGAAGCCGAGGACCGCCTCGGCCGTCCATCCCCGTCCGCTCACCCGCCGTCCGCCATCTTCCCGCCTTACGTCACCACAACAGCCGGTCACGTGACGCAGCGCGCTCGTCACGTGACTCCAGCCACCACCCCCCCCCACTCCTCCCCCCCACTCTAGCCCCCCCCACTCCAGCCCCCCACTCCCCCACTCCAGCCCCCCCCACTCCCCCCCCCCACTTCTCCCCCCCCCACTTCTCCCCCCCCCCCCACTTCTCCCCCCCCCCCACTCCACCCCCACACCGCTTCCCATCGACCGTCCAGAGGCAGCGGCCGTGATCGATCCACTGCTGGATGGATGGAGCCCCCCCCCCCCCCCCAACAATCATCCCGCCACCATCGGTCGCGATGCTGCGATGAAACAATTGTCGCGTGGGCGCCTCGGGACCAATGCAATGACGTCGTTGGGTGTTTTAAAGTGTTGGATGGCGAAGTCAAATGTGTCTCGTAATGCCCCCCTCCTCCTCCTCCTGCGCGCTGATGATGGTGGTTGCAATTATCGCCGAAACGTCGTGCCAAGGTGTTGCGAGATGGCTGTGGCACGCTTGTTCACGCCACCAGCTTTATGAACCTGCTTGTCGCGTCGGCTGGAAGGAGGGTTTACGACACACGCGGTCTGATCCAACAATAAGTATAACCTGTAAAAACAAAGTTTTTTACTATAAATCCTTTATATGCGTGGCGGCTAGAGTCCTCTCGTCCTCTGGCTTGAGATGGCTGCCACCTATGGGTCAGATGATTGCATTGCACCATTAAGTAATTGGTAATTAAATATAATATTTTTGTCCTAAAAAGTGTAACATTTTGGAAAAAAATTTTCACGAAAATAAATTGTCACGCACAACGAGTCTGTGTGGAAAATGTCAACTCGATTGGATCACGGGAAGTGGGTTAAAAAACGATCGAAAGATTTGCACGCAAGCAAGCAAGTGAACTTAATATAAAGGATTTAAAAATACATTCAGTCGTGAGACCGCGTCCCGCCATTCGCTTCATCGTTTGTTTCATTGTCCAAGTTTGATCCCAAACTAAACTAGAACTCGTTTATTTAACCAGGTAAGGCCCACTGAAATATACAGTGGGTTTTTTTTTTCAGAAGCGACCTGGCCACAAATGATAGCTAAACTTAGTGGCTTATCCTCATGCGGACATTTACAGTATAGCAGCCGAATAATCTAAACGCGTGATGTAGATTCCAAATGTGGAGGAGAAAACTCCACGCTCCAAGGGCCTTGGATCGAACCCCCGCGACACCTCCTGTATACCAGGCGAGGTTGTTAACATCTCACCACCTCGAAACTCAGGCCCTCCCCCATAACGTCAGCATCTCGCACCTGCACGAGACGATTTCATTGCTCCGTCTCCCCGGTGGAGGATCCGCTAAGGCGCGTTCATCCTTCGGCTCTCGCTCCATCGCCTCGAGCCCAAGGCCACTTCGTCGATGATGATTGATGATGGCTCTAACCCAGGGGTCGGTAAACTGCGGCTCTTTGGATGCCTTCTTGCTGCTCTTTGCCTGCCCCGTACCGGGCAGCCGTTTGAAAAACAAATAAATTGTAAACACATAAAGATAATTGATTAAAGGTGGCAGGGAAATGGGTTTCACTATGGAATGTCTTGGTGACGACAAATGTACAACAGTCAAACTGTATTGATAAATATTAACTAAGCGGAGGAGGGGGGACTAAATAGAATCCGTTTATTCCATCACATATTTTGTTTATTTAAATAAGCACTTGTTTGTTACATGCTGGACACCCACTGCCGTGTATGTGTCTGTGTACAAGTCGCTCTGCGTGTGATGCGGCTCTGTAACTATTTTGGCAAAAGACAAAAACAAAAATAATGGCTCTTCATCTTTGAAGCATCGCCGTCCCCTGCTCTAACCTGTGCGCGTTCTCTAATCCACGTCTTCCTCTTCACGCCTCGAAGTCTCATTCCGAGCTTGCGCCCTCTCTGCAAGCTTCTCTGCGCGCGCACTCAGTTTTCTGTTCCGCTTTTTGTTGGCCAATCTCCGTGATTTGTGGCCCGGTGCCGTTGATGATCGGCGCCGATTGAAGACGCCGTTCTCTCGGCGCACCGCTGGTACCACGTTGCTTTCCATTGTCAAACAAAAACGACACTCAACGCATTCGTCAATAACACTTACAAGGCCCCGTATATAGCAATATACGACGTTTCGGGCAATGGCCCTTTTTCACAGCACATTTTTATTCTTCGTGAACATCGACTTTCAAGTTCAGCTTCCTAAGAGCACCCTAACCCCGCCTCTTTGCCGTCTTGATCCCGATCTGCCCGTGATAATTGCCTGAGACGCTCTCTTCAACACGATGCTTCACTGCGGTGCGTATCAGTTAACAATGAGGCATTCGAATATGCCACGCAATTAACGTGTCAATTTGTTGGCGAGTTAATCTGTTCAAATAGCAGTCGCCCATCGGTCAATTAACGGAGCAATGTGTCAATTAGCAATCAGATGATGATGCACTCCGGTTAAACGTATTGGCGGTGGCTCAATCGGTTTTAACAACGGCTCCATTAGTAACGGATCAATCAGCTAATCATGTGTTAATTACAGGAACAGCTTCATTAGCGCAGGCGAGAGTTAACACTGGCTCCGCTAGAACTTGCGACGCTCTAATGAACAATGCTTCAGCCCATAGAAACAACGCCTCCATCACATGATGGCGCTCTATCACCGAAAATGAAACCTGGGACACCACACTTCGGCAATGACTTTAGCTGATGGCATGCCTAGTGGTGAAACACTTGCTCCTACCCTTGCAAACTAGCTAACTCTACCCCAGCACTAGCCCTAAGCCTTGCAAACTAGGCAACTCTATAATAGAGGGGTTTGGGTTAGATCGCGTAAATATATAAATGTGTCGTTAAAACCCGACACCACCCGACACAGCCAACTAGTAAGGGTTGTCACGTAAACAGAACGTGGCCAATTCGTCACTAGTACAGCACACCGGTGTGCTGGAGAGTCAAGCCACAACATATACAATCTGAGTACGATGTTTCGCCAGTTATTACGATTAGCTTCATCAGGCGACAGCCAGATTTGTGGAGAAGTCCACCTTTTTCGTTCCTTATATAGAGGCGTAGATGTGGTGACCACCCTTCTGCGCTCTTGCACAATGTGGGGGGGGGGGGGGGGTGACTGAGGCAACGTACATTATGCATGTGCTTTATGCGAGCCCTTTGAACTTGTCCTTCCTGTCTATTGTGTTTATTAAAATAGCTGTACCAAAGGTAATCCCTATTGAAGTACGCTGCCCTTTGTAGGCATGCATTTAAATAATGTATTATTTGATTATTCGCTTCCACACAGCACTAAGGCGGTAGCTATCATAACGGTTAAAGTTATTTTTATTCATTTCAATTTCGATAGATTATCTAATTAGTCTTGGCCAGTAGTAGCTAGTTTTGCATAAAACTTTAACATTATCAAAATTAATTGAGTGTCCTTGTTGGCACGCGTATTCTGCTACTGCTGACAGTTGTATTTGAGATCATTTAATATTTCTCTGATGTTCTTTATGTCTCGTGCTGATCATTCGTCCTGTTTGCCAAACATAACATTTACCACACGTGCAGTTAATCCTGTACAGACCTGCTGTTGATAGCTTCGGTAATACATCTTTTGTACCAGATATTAATTTCTGTGTTTTATGTACCGTGCCAAATCTGACTCGGATGTTTTGTTTTTTCCAAACATCTGGCTAGTTTATCAGTTACTCCCGCAATGTACGGTATTTTGATCGTTTTAATTACTTGAGCAGTTTCAATGCTCGTGTTAGTTGATTTGTTTTTGGTATTCAATGCCTTGTTGATTTGTGCATCATTGTCACCGCTCATTTGCAGCGCTTCTTTAACATGTTGAATTTCACTTCTCAGACTGTCACCATATGGCACTTTCTTAGCTCGATGAATGAGCGTCTTGATAAGAGCAGATTTCTACATGGGGTGATGGTGTGACTGCATTCAGATAGGCGATAGGCGGCCGTATGCGTTTTCTTTCGGTAAACACTTTGTGTTATTTTACCATTCTTACCCCGTCCGAGCAGAATATCCAGAAATGGTAGACTTCTGTCAGCTTCCACTTTCATGGTGAACTGGATAGATGGGTTTTGCGAGTTTAAATTATTTAGAAATGCGTTCAGTGTATCTTTGCCGTGTGGCCAGACCACCAATGTGCAATTCACATATCTAAACCAAGCAGATGGTTTGTGTGCTTGAAGCTATTGCTTTTGTTTAAAAAATACAACTGTCAGCAAGTAGCAGAACACGCGTGCCAACAAGGACACTCAATTGATTTTGATAATGTTGAAGTTTTGTGCAAAAACTAGCTACTACTGGCCAAGACTAATTAGATAATCTATCGAAATTGAAAGCAATCAAAATAACGTTAACCGTTTGGATAGCTACCGCCTTAGTGCTGCGTGCAAGCGAATCATCAAACAATACATTATTTAAATGCATGCCTACAAAGGGCAGCGTACGTCAATAGGGATTACCATTGGTACGGTTATTTTAATAAACAATAGACAGGAAGGACAAGTTCAAAGGACTCGCATAATGTGCATGCATAATGTACGTTGACTCAGTAACCCCCCCCTTCCCCCCATATTGTGCAAGAGCGCAGCTGCATCTACGCCTCTGTATAAGGAACAAAACAGGTGGACTTCTCCAGAATTCTGGCTGTCGCCTGATGAAACTAGTCGTAATTACTGGCGAAACGTCATACTCAGTGTGTAAATGTTGTGACTTGGCTCTCCAACACACCGGTGTGCTGTATTAGTGATGGATTGGCCACGTTCTGTTTACGTGGCAGCCCTTACTAGTTGGCTGTGTCGGGTGGTGTCGGGTTTTAACGACACATTTATATATTTCGCGATCTAACCCAAAAAACTCTATTATGGATGTTATTGGTCGCGAAAGCCTACGTGTTAAACTAGTCAACTCTATGAAAATAGATGTTATCCTTTTTTCTGCGAACAAAACAGGTGGTAAGATGTTAAAACATCAAACTGAAACCTTTTACAAGGAATCATGTCTGCAGCAACTACATATACTTGTGATCAGAATGCAAAAGAAAAACATACTCTGATAGCAGAAAAAAGGGGAAAACTTATTCTCATATTTTTTGTACTGGCAAAGGAGGTTCCATGATGTAGCCAACTCTACCCCAGCACTCGCCATAACTTTTTTAATTTCACATTGTACGTACTCAGAAAGCATTTAACTGGCCATCACGGCCAGTGCATTCATTAAATAAGTGTCATGTTTTTGCCCTTTGTGGCAGTCGTTGCTAATTTCATTCGAACAAAGCCCGTCCATTGTTAATTGGTAACCATTGCTAATTGGTAACCGTCGGTGCTTCATCAAAGTCAGGAGTGCCATGGTGTTTCGCGTTCGCCAGGTCATGGTGTTCTACGCTGCATGTGGCAGCCTGCAGTAATCCAGCGGTGTGGAGGAAGCGAGGGATCGGCGGTGGATCGAGCAAAATGTTGCGAATTCCCCGTGGGTGTCGAGGAGGTGCCATCGACCGGCTTACCAGAAGGCGGCACAGCAGAAACAAGTAAACCCGTAAAAACAAAGTTTTTCAAAATAAATCCTTTATATGCGTGGCGGCTAGAGTCTTCTCGTCCTCTGGCTTGAGATGGCTGCCACCTATGGGTCAGATGATTGTCTGCCAGTATTAAGCAATTGGTAATTAAATATTTAATTTGTTTTCCCTAAACAAGGTAAAATTTTTGAATTTTTTTTCACGAAAATGAATTGTCACACACAACGAGTCTGTGTGGAAAATGTCAGCTCGATTGGATCACGGGAAGTGGGTTAAAAAACGAGCGAAAGATTTGCACTGTCCTAAGCAAGCAAGCGAACTTAATATAAAGGATTTAAAAATATATTCGCCTGTGGAGGACGCGGGGATCGATCCCGCACCTTTGGCATGGGAAGCGAGGGCGCTACCAACTGCGCTACTCCGCCACGGCCTGTGGAGGAGTTACGCTATGGGCTCCTACACTGTGACGTTCAGCCAAAGCCATGAATGAGTTGTATTTGAATAAATGTAAAATAAAAATGTTTTGCCTAAAAAGTGTAAAATTTTTGATAACATTTTTCACGAACATTAATTGTCTCGCACAACGAGTCTGTGTGCAAAATGTCAGCTCGATTGGATCACGGGAAGTGGGTTCTGAATGTGTGGGACAAAGCAGGGTTCGGCAACAAAAATAACAAGCAGAGCCATTTTCTTTTAATGCACGCGGTGAATACAAGACGCGTCGGTGGTCCTTGATCGATAAATGTCACGGGGCAGTCCTTAAAGAGCCACATGCGGCTCCGGAGCCGCAGGTAGCCAACCCCTGGGATAGAGTGTTTCCCCCTCCCTTGCGTGCGTGGGGATTCTCCAGGTGCTGCGACTTCCTCCCAGGTTTAAGCACTCATTCATTGGTAGAAATATAGAGAACTGCAGAGCTTGGGCAATTGTTGGCGTTGGCTCAACGCACAGCTACATTGTCGTTCCTCGTGCATCCCGAGGCATTGTCTCTAAACGAGCGTGAGTGAATACTCTGCAGCGCTTGATAAGTTGAAATTATTACTTTCTTTGCCTGTTACGCATGATAAATAAAGCCACGTGGCAGGATACCGTGAGTATACCGGGGTGGATCAGGTATTGACTGCGGAGAAGTTGTAGAACCTTTGAGAAGGAAGAGACGATGCAATGCGATAGCCTCATCAACATTGGCTGTGATGTCCTGTTCATGACGTCATGCATGTCATCATAGAGAAATGAATTTAAGTAGATCCATTGAATTTAATGTCTTTATTATTACATGGGTTTGTTTCGACACACCACAATGTCAGCGAGCCTCTACAAGGTTACTTTCAACTATCGAGTGTTTGCTCAGTGAAGTTGCCACAATCGCAGGTAGGCAACTCGTTCAATAGGTTTAGTAGTGTAATAAAAGGACTCAGACACTTCTTGCTGACTCCGTGTCCTTTATTTGGGGTTCGCGTTCTCCTTCCCACACGGCACTCCTCCTGAGACTCTCTCCCTGGCAGCCCCACATCTGCCTTCACTCCCGTAGCCTTCCACGCTCCTGCAGCTCCGCTGCAGGCTCTTGGTACAGCCCTCTGGCTGCTCCCCCAGCAGCTCCATCGCTGCTCCCTGTTCCTCCGTGCGTGGCGATCTCGCCACCTCCCCATGTCAGCCCTTCGTGGCCTCTATAGCTATCTCGCCATTTCCTACCTCAGCCCTTCGTGGCCTCTGTGGCTATCTCACCACTTCCTACCTCAGCCCTTCGTGGCCTCTGTGGCTATCTCGCCACTTCCTACCTCAGCCCTTCGTGGCCTCTGTGGCTATCTCGCCACTTCCTACCTCAGCCCTTCGTGGCCTCTGTGGCTATCTCGCCATCTCCAACCTCAATCCTCCACTCTCTCTTCCACCCCGCTGGCTGGCGCCGTCATGAGCCCCTCAGCCACCAGGCTGAGGCACGGCGACCACCCAACGTGTTCACCACCCTTCACTACCCCGACTGACCCAGATAGCTTCCTGTCTCCCCGCTATAACTTCTCCCCCACGTCACCCTGACTCCTCCCTCTTGGATCGTCATATCCGCCCCGCCCATTTACGCCCGCATTACACTACCCTCCCCCGTAGAGAAAATTCCAGCCGTCCTCGGCTGAAACAGAACAAAATAATGCGGGCGAAGGCATCACAATCAGGAGTCCCCCAGACACAACGGAGATTATAACAACAACAACACAAGCAACGAAAGGGGAGGTATCAGGAACTGGAACAGAACACCGGCCTGTCCTCCGCGCAACAACAACAAGAATAAGAATGGCAGAATGAACAACAACGGCAACTGACACGCAAGAACGGCCAACGCGCACAACCCAGAAATGTGATGTTTTAGTGCGTGTCCATGTTGCAGTTCCATCCGCTCGGCTCAAGTCCAACGTCAAAGAGAAAGTGGTAGAGCAGGAATGACGAACGGCGCTCAATTGCTCCTTCAAGTCCTCATCCAGCTAGCACACCAGGTAACACCCAGTGCGACGGGAGCTGAAGAATCTGTGACGAGAAGGAGAATCCAATCCCCTGAGGCACAGCACAACAACGCACATCCGCATGTCGTACACGACAGCCACCCGGCCTCAGGGTAGTGGAGATGATGTAAATCCGGCCCGCTTAAAAAAAAAACCCCAATAATTACCCAAATTAACCGCGATCGATGCCCCAGTATTTACATTTTAACAACAATATTATTTACACGTAACAACAATAACAACAAAATTTCCTGCTCTTGCCCACCAGCAGTCCTCCCTTGAGGACCAGCACAGACATCGCACGTACACAGCATGTACCCACGGTCACTCTCAGCAACCCAACAAAACGCCTAATCGCACACCCTCGCATGGAGAGAGCCACGCTCCCCAGCGGTAACGTTTAACTCGCCCTAACCCCCACCGTGGTCGTCAACCCCCAGCAACATCCACTGACCATACTCTCAGCTAGTGCAATTTCGGGGATGAGCAGCAACTCGGCCATGCTCCTCCCTTACTATCCCATCAGAGATGGACACACACCAGCCTCGTATAGTCCGATGCTTTATAGCCCAGGGAAGGTTCATCCCCCAGCAATGCCAGACCCCCTGTACTCCCCCCACGGGGCAATGTTCTCTTATAGAGACAATAACACCCTAACCCAGATCCCGTGAGCCCCCGGCACACCAGGTTCAGTCTGCCACCGCACAACTGAACCATGACTCCCCGAGCCATATGAGCACATGGCCCATTAGTTTAAGACATACCACGGAGGTTTCGCCTCCGGGCTGTCAGGTCAGCCATCAGCCATAGGCCGATGTGACCACAACTCGTGCATCACCCAATCAACAATGGCAGGCATAACAGATGGAATATTTGCCCCACCCCGGTTTTTCCCGCGCGCTCAAAATGGCGTCCCCCTTCGCCCAGCGCGTTCGCGCAATCTCTCGCGCGCACTCAAAATGGCGGCCCTTTCCGCAAAGCGCATCGTCGCCATACCCCGCGTGCGCGCAAAATGGCGGCCCAACGTGCGAACACGTGGCCAGTTTTCTCCATTCGTGCACCCCAGCTTCCCTTAGCTGGGGGTCACAAGACGCATCCCCCGTCACGTTATAACAACCCCACCAACGATAGACGCACAGCCCCAGCTTGCTGCGCACAGCTGTCATATCGTGGAATTTTTTACCAATATTTTACCAACCACATTGGTTACACAACCCAACTCGCCAAGCAACTCGTGGTTGCATGCGATCAACCGAATACGCGACGCCACTTGGCGCCAATTTACGGTCCCATTAGCATTAACCTTTGAGACACCCACAACGGCGTCATCACGCACCCTCAAAGCGCGCTCTCTCTCTCAAAAAGCGCAATTACCCATAATATACACGAAATCTCGTGTGCACAACACCAATACAACCGAATTTTAGGGTCCCCCTCTATAATATACACGCAATCTCGTGTGCACAACACCAATACAACCGAATTTTAGGGTCCCCCTCTATAATATACACGCAATCTCGTGTGCACAACAACCATACAACCAATTATTTGGGTCCCCCTCGAATTTGTTACCAATTTCCAACAGGTACGCACAATATAATAACAATCCCAATTCCAATAATCAACCACTGCATCGCACCCCATAACCATACAGAACGGTATAACAGCACATGCAATCAGCATATCGCGATCACACGCGCACATTTAAGCACAATAGCAAGCAGATCTGCAGGCAACCAACACACCATTAATCCTGTCGTAACTTTGCAGCAACAACACAATTATTCTCTCTCTTGCAACAATCGCATCGCACACAGCACCTCGCAGCACAATACACCAAAAAAATATATATATTTTTTTCCAATTAAGCCCATCACACAAGGTAACCCACAAATAATACAGCGCAAGATACCCGACGCTCCCAAGTTAATAATTAACTTCACCATCAAGATAACAACTCCACGCAGCAGCGCACACACACAATTTGACACTCAGCAAATACAGCCGACTCTCCGTCCATTCTCAACACACGCACACACTTATATTGACACCAAGCAACAAGCAGATAGCGCGTTCATCGTTATTACACACACATACACACAGTCCGAACCGCGCTCCGCACAATCGAGTCATAAGAGAAAACCAAAATAGCCCCCCGGCCCTCGAAAGATGAGTGAGGTGTGTGTTAAGGCCGGGTGCGTATCGTTATGACTCGCCCGGGGCTGCAGCAAGAAGAGGACGGCAGGGTGGCAACTTGAGACGCCTCGCAGAACTCGTTCGGCGACTTGACGGCTCCGTTGTCACGCACACGAGCCAGGACGGGAAGCTCCCGCTCCAGCAGCTGCAGCATCGGCGTCTTCTCCTCGCAGCACCCCCTCGAAAAACAGCAGCTCACAGCAGGCTGCTCACCCCGCGGCACCTCCAGATGGCAGCGCAAGGCTGCCTCTCCGCCGTGATGTTGAAGATGGCGGCGTCCTCCCGCCGCGGTGAAGACAAGATGGCGGCTTCCCGCCGTTTCTCCCCTGCCACGCCCAAGATGGCGTCTTCGTGCCACGTGGCAATGGCGCTGGCAGCGCAGGAAAGGCAGAGGCCTGCGGATCACCACCGGGCCTCCCCGACGTCGTCCTCGGCGTGGTGAACTCACACAGTTGCGCCAGCACGATTTTCAAGGTCCCCATCTGCGCCGCCATCTGTCTCCATCGTAAGTTGGCGTCCTCCGGCACAGACAGGTCCACCGACGCGGCGACACCTTGCTCACCCGGACCCGTACTCGTTCCAGAACGGATCTCCTCTTCCATCGCAGGCAGGTCCACCGTCTGAGGAAGGTCGTCGTCGTCGGATGATGTAGCAGGAATATTCTTTTTTTTGTCTTTCTCTCAGTTGTTTTGAGATGCCGTTTCACTTCTGACTCCAGTGTAATAAAAGGACTCAGACACTTCTTGCTGACTCCGTGTCCTTTATTTGGGGTTCGCGTTCTCCTTCCCACACAGCACTCCTCCTGAGACTCTCTCCCTGGCAGCCCCACATCTGCCTTCACTCCCGTAGCCTTCCACGCTCCTGCAGCTCCGCTGCAGGCTCTTGGTACAGCCCTCTGGCTGCTCCCCCAGCAGCTCCATCGCTGCTCCCTGTTCCTCCGTGCGTGGCGATCTCGCCACCTCCCCATGTCAGCCCTTCGTGGCCTCTATGGCTATCTCGCCATTTCCTACCTCAGCCCTTCGTGGCCTCTGTGGCTATCTCGCCACTTCCTACCTCAGCCCTTCGTGGCCTCTGTGGCTATCTCGCCACTTCCTACCTCAGCCCTTCGTGGCCTCTGTGGCTATCTCGCCATCTCCAACCTCAATCCTCCACTCTCTCTTCCACCCCGCTGGCTGGCGCCGTCATGAGCCCCTCAGCCACCAGGCTGAGGCACGGCGACCACCCAACGTGTTCACCACCCTTCACTCCCCCGACTGACCCAGATAGCTTCCTGTCTCCCCGCTATAACTTCTCCCCCACGTCACCCTGACTCCTCCCTCTTGGATCGTCATATCCGCCCCGCCCATTTACGCCCGCATTACAGTAGTAAGAACGCTATCTTACGGGGTCGGAGACAAGGATTTGCACTCTTGTATTGATACTATTAATACACATTCTACTATAGATACAGCATTATTAGTACTATGCATATTACAACATTTCAATATATGTAGAGTTTAATTTCTCGATATTTGCCAGGTTGCTGCTGGACTGGATTTGGCACATCACCAGTAGCCACAGCCATAGCGAGAAGTATGCAGGATGCGGTGGTGCTGAGTATGAACATATTTTATTGAGTAACCAACCTCGACAGATACGAATATTAAGCCCTGGCCATGTCATACATAACACTGATAACATATATGACATGGTCACGGATGTCTACTGGACAAATGTGAAAAGAGCGTTAAAGCCCATCGGAGTATTCTGATATATATTGAAACAAGTGTAATACATTAGAACCAATAACCTCACCTTTATAATAGCTCGCCCTACCTGTTATTTTACGCTGTACTACTCTCCCCAGCTGGGATGGCCAAGATTTACAGCCACAATGAAATGAATCCGAATCGATGGGTCGCTCCGTGCCTACTACAAACCCTGCGGGGCCTACGCGCACCCCGAAGTATGCGGCATCACGGGCATCCGTGCGGCAGGGGCACGGAGCCCACGGCGCAGTAGTGGCGACGCCAGAACTCGGCGATAGCCCTCGCCAGCACGGGGCAGAACGCCTCGCAGCCCTCGCTGCTCCGCACCGCCTTGGGCATCTCCACCTGCAGCGCGTCGACCGTGCTGCCGTAGCGCAACCCGTGCGTCTGGGTGATGTAGCCGCCGCTGAAGTATCCTCCGCCGTTGGGACCCGGGTGAGACGGCGAAGGCACGGCGGAGTACGCCCCGTCGCCCTCCCGCTCGATCGTTCCCCCCAGGCTCTGGGCACCTCGGAGCAGGAGCTCGAAGCTCACGTCGTGGCTGGCTTGCACCTTCCCGGCCAGGTGGCGGATCGACGAGTCGTCGGGCCCGAAGGTGGAGGCGTCCAGGCTCTTCCCCGAGATGGTGTAGCCCACCTCCACCCAGCCCTCGGTGTGCACCTGCCCATGCAGGTCCACGATGAGACCCACGCCAATGGAGCCCTTGGCTCGTTCGATGAAATTCATGAAGTCGTCCCACGCCTGCTCAGCGAACGAGTTCCCGAAACTCGCCTCGTCGCGATCCCTGTTGGCGTCCAGCTTGATCCGGTGCAGGTTGTTGATGACGACGTGCGGGTGGAATCCCGTGAGGGTCTTGAGATGCTCTCCGAGCTTCATGGCGACCTTGGAGCAGCAAAGCACGTGCCGTTAGATTCGAGGGGCATTTCGCATCTCCACTCACTCGTCCACGATACGTCGTCCTCGTGAGATATCAGAAGCTAAGCAGGTTTGAGCCTGGTTAGTACTTGGGTGGGAGATTGCCTGGGAGTAGCAGGTGTTAGGGGCAGGGGCTGTGAGGTGGTTAGCGGATGGCGTGCAGCAATGGGTTACTGAATCCATCTGCGCTGAGATTTGAATGTCATCCCTTTCAGATTCATGAGTTTTCTCTGGGTACTCTGGCTTGCCACTCAATAAATTTGGCAGGACCATCTTGGAAAATCAAAGACCATAGACTTACCAGAGAACTCGGTTAAATAATAGGTGGTTTAAATATGGAGTCAAACCCAGGTTTTGATTGGTACCATCTTTGAGTACTCCAACCCCTGAGACGCCCAGCCACCACGACACTCTCTCGTTTAATTCTATAGATCGCACTGTGCAGACCTGTTGCACCTCCGATTAGCACGGTTGGCTACGTACGGCGCGAAAGAAGTTCAACATACACACACACCTCGAAGATCACTCTTAACCCGGGACAGACACTTCACCTCCAGTGTGTAGAGGTCCTTCGATGTCGAGACGTCGCATCGATTTGGATCGGCAGCCAGGCCGGGCGGGCAGGTGTGCTGGAAGACGCAGACAGAGGCCGTGGGGTCCCAGCATCCGGCTGCTCGGTCTGGGATTGCGCTCGGCTTGAGGGAGCCTCCGTGCGGCACGGTGAGGATCAGGCTGAGGTTGCCGGCGTGGTACTCGGTGTAGTTGTAGCGACCGAACTGGACGGTGGCGGTGGTGCCACCGTAGAGTTGGCACGCCACTAGCAGCAGCAGCAGCAGTGACATTTCTGGGGAAGTTAAGAAGCCGGACCCCAACTTATAAATAATACGTTGGTGCGCGTCGTATTAAATTCGTTTTTTCGCTTCATTTGGAGGGTATGACACACGTAGTACACAATGTATTATATTTGAAATAAAGACATATTATCCACCAGTGTTTTCCAGCAGAATTTGTTTGAGCACCAAATTAGAGGTTGATTTTGCTCGGTGGATTATATTCGGTAACGCAAGGCCCGTTCAACAAATCGTCAACTTAAAGGTGACCGGGTGGCTCAGAGGTCAGGACACTGAGCTGATATCACCGATGACATGAGTTCGATTCCAGGCAGGTGCCCGTGATTAAACCACGTTCTAAAGCACAGTGAGTTGATGGTCTCAGGCCGGCCACCAATGTCTGCACACAAAAAATAATGCCATTGAATTCGGTTCTGCACCGAACGGCTTAGGCAATTTATGGAATATGGTAAAGCCGTCCGGTCCTCTGGGCTGCAGATATTTCCTCAGACAGCCACTAAATACGATTAAAATGAAACTCGGCACGTCCTTCTTATGGCGAGAAGAAGAAACCTCCCTCCCACGCAGGGAGAATAATCTAATGCTCGGTAAAGAGTGAAATAACTTCAAGTGTGCAAACTGCGCTGGCCGCGCGAACGAAAGCACAGGATCACTCACGGTTGGTGCGTCTCTCGTAAAAAAAAAACTTCAAAGCAGTAAAGACGCGAAGCAGTTCGACCAATAAAATATCCTCGGATTGTCGCGGTATTATAACCAAGGTTCCAGCTTATATTCTCGACACAATTCCCTATTGATCCATCATCCACTGTCCAATTGCCAATACCGTCCAGTGATGAGCATCGCAAGGGGCAGTGAACGATCGGCGCTGTAAATCGAAGGAATTGATTCGTGAGATGTGGACACATTTATTATGATAATGAAAAGGTGTGTCGCGTCCAAATAAGGTCACCCTGGGCGTGTGCTTGCCCATTTAATAAGTTATGGAACGAGAATCGAGAGTGAGCGTGATTCTGTGCTCAGAAGCGACGCCGATGAAAAACCAAGGTCGGACGCATGCTGAAACCCATTGCGTTTGTAGGGTTGCACTCACAACAACAACAACCACCGCAGGCAATTCGCCACGAAGTGGCGGTGACGTCACCACGGTGCCTGCACTCACAAATACAAAGATCCCCCGTGGAGCCTTAACAGACTGTAGGGGCAAGTGTTGTCAGCGAGCACCTACGAAGGCCGGAACGGCAGACGAGGGGGTGGGTGCTCAGCACCACGCCCGACCGCCTTTGTCTCACCAGTGGCGATGTTTACACACCACACTAGGTACTCATTTGAGGCTGTGTCGACCAAGGGGGGGCGCACAGGACCAGTTCATAAAATCGTCACTGGTGTTGGCCGTGAGCGTGAATCGAACTCGGGTGGCCTGTTTCGTAGCTAACCGCTGCACCACCACTCCCCACACAGCAACATACATACAGACATGCACACACATAAGCCCCAAATATACACACACACATGATACGTACACACACACTGAACATACACAAACAGAGTACAAGCGTGTGGTCTGGCATGATTTTGTGGGTTTGAGCATGGGGTCTAGCATGGTGGTGTGCATGGGTAGTTCGTGCATGGGGGTTTAATCACGGGATGGAGCGTCGTTTTTTTATGTTGCAGCTTTGCAATCGACGCGACAATTCATAAGCAGCTCCGAGGGAATCGATTCTTTCCATTGGATGGTCATCGTCTGCTCATTGCTTCCCATTGGCTGGAGTTGGCCCAAAATGTTTTTCTTTTAAGTCAACAGACAGGTTCAGGGTTACGAATATAAAAATAGCTCGCTCTACAAGGACATCAAACACACAACAAGTGCACATTTTCCCACCGAAAATAAAAACACCGCGTCAGGGTTTTGCCCCTCGTCACCCCTGCACGTTGACACTGACGGTGCTTTCATGAATCCACTGCTGGATGAGGGCCTCCCCAAGCCGCGCGTCGTCGTCTTGGGGGTTGACCAAGTCCCCACGCTTGGCCAGTGTCGCTTGGTGAAGGCGGAGAGAGCGTAGACGCGGGTCGGTAGGAGGTGGGGGGATAGAAGTAGAGTACAACAATGGATTGAGTTTTGTGCCGCACTGCCCTCTGGCTGACTGCCACGTGGCGCAGCCGTGCGCACAGCACGCGGCTGGCTGTACGACACCCACCACGCGGCTGGCTGTACGACACCCACCACGCGGCTGGCTGTACGACACCCACCATGCGGCTGGATGTACGACACCCACCACGCGGCTGGCTGTACGACACCCACCACGCGGCTGGCTGTACGACACCCACCACGCGGCTGGATGTACGACACCCACCACGCGGCTGGCTGTACGACACCCACCACGCGGCTGGCTGTACGACACCCACCACACAGGCGCACGGACGTCGCGCAAGGTCATGGCCATCGGTCGTCATTTACAACCTCCACTGCTACGAGACATAAACCGAAGCCCAATTCAAAGAGCCGGGAGCCAAAGCCTGAAAACTTCGATAAATGCAACAACGTCCAGACTTCCTCCCATCATCGATCCCCCCCCCAAACTGCCTTCCGAATAAACCGGATTCCGAACCGTCCGTAGCCGCTGCGAACATATCCTGGCTTTAACCACCCTCAGCGCAACTGGTTCCCGGCGTCAACGGAACACTGGCACGGCGATGGTTGTGACCTCTCGACCTCCTCCGACAGTTTGGCGTCGCGGCCTCCTGCTGCAGTCGACCAAAATCACCAGACGCCGGTTCTGCCGTACACCCAATCGACGCTCCGCTCAGTAACCCTACCGTCGGGATACAATTCGCTGGTGACCGCAAGTCGCAAGAGAATCGTGAATACCGCCCCCCATCAAGGCTCGGCATTCGCACCGGCCTGGCGTGTACATCATCGCGGACATTCACGAAGGAGGCATATTTCTGTAGCTGGAGACTCCGACCAAAGTTTAATAATAATAAAAACCCCCACGAGCGGCTTTCCAATTGAACAATCGTGCAGCAAGGCGCCACCCCTGACGCGTCCTTCCGTGGTCGCTCCTGAATATAGTGGCAGACGCAAGGATCGAAGCACGCATCGGCGCGCGCCTCGTACTCTGGTGGTAGTGACTCATCCCGAGAGCTCCTACTCTCAGCCAGCCTGGCAACGCGTGCGAAATTAAGCCCTGGCGGTGGTGGTGGCGGTGGTTAGACCGTAAGAGCGGTGTTTGGAGGTCACGCCGGTGGTGCGTGTCAACAACGCCGACTCTTGAACGATCTGGGGGGGGCGAGGGGGGGAAGTGATGGCGAGATGTAACAGCATCGAAGGAAGGCCAAGAGCCGGGACGACCTCTTGACCCTGACACGTGGCGAGCTCGGTGGCAGCCCTTCACAGCTGGGGCGCACGCGGACCAAGCGGAGGAGGCGCTCGCGCGGGCACCAGAGCGGAGCGAGGGACGTGGAGAGTTTGCGAGCCTCGGAGTCTGCGGCGGCGAGTCTCGGGGGCGCGCGCGCGTGCACGCGCAAGGGGCGAGCTCGGGCACTTCGCGCTGACGCTTAATTAGAGAGAGCGGGGGGGCCATCAAAGGGGGCGAGCGCGCTGGTGGCTGCGGTGCGCCAGATAACAGCCGAGGCGTTGCGTGGCTCTGAGAAATAATTAAACCTTATAAATTGCGTTGACGCGGGATGCATACGAACAAAAAGCCCCCCCCCCCCCCCACTGCCACAACTCTCGGGGCTCTCGTGCAAAATGCCAACACACGGGGGGGGGGGGGGCACACTCGACCGCATTGGTTTGAACGTTATTTATTATTGTTGTTTAAAATTGGTGCGGATCGTAATCAAAGGCGGCGGTGGACACGCCGACATTCGCTCGCCGGTAATCGACGGCAATCAGTCCCACGGCGAGCAGGCCTCGCGAGGGTTCGTGCTCATCGCTGTGTTGTTCCCCGCGTACGGAACAATCCTCAGGGCTACACACACACGGGGTGCCCTCCCAGTGATGTGCCCCCGACGGTGTGCGCGCGAGAGAAGTCACTTGAAGGGAAATCAGTGGTAGTTCTGTGATATGCCCTTCAGTGGGCCGGTGTGTGTTGCGCGGAAGCGCTGCATTATACCCCGCGCGCGAGAGGTCCCAACTGATGCATCGTGACATGTTGGCTACGTGCGCACCTCCGACTAGCACGGTTGGCTGCGTACGGTGCGTGAGAAGTTCGACATAGACACACTCAATTTGGTTTTCAGTTAATTCTACAGAAACATGTAAAAACTCTGGAGGATTAAAAAGGCGCATTTTCATTTGATTTCTACGCGATGGGCATCTCTGTAGCAGGACACGTGGGAAAGTGCGGCGCCCATCGCGTGTGGTGGATAAGAGATCACTCAGAAGTCTTTTTGTGATATCGCCTTCAAAGATTCCAGTTTAATTTCTGTTCCGCGAGAGTGCTCAAAGGAAATGCGTTTGTCTCGTGACGTGGCACTGATATAGCACAATTGGAATAAAATTGTTAAGAAAGACAAAACAAAATTTATAATCAAAGTCACTTTCAATTGTTTGTTGGATCCACTAATCTGGTGATATCAATGAAGCTATACCTCATTTCAAACTTTAGCAAGTTAGATTTTTTTTTACCGAATTTCAATTTCATTTGAAAATTGCTACCGCGTCTGATTCTTTATCACCGTGTAAGAAGGGGGCTCGTGGTCCCATTGGACTCTCACCTGACGTTAAAATAAAGGTCACCCTCTATCTGAAGGCAAGGAGGGACTCGATTACAAGCGCCACGCCGGCGCCTTTAATGGCAAACCCGGCTCGCGCACGGCACGGCACGGCGTCTCAGAGACCCGCATTAGCGGCACGCGGAATGATCCCGCCGTTCCTTTAGTCCGATAAGCTTAGCCCGAGCTAAATTGTTTTCGAGATTCGGTAATCACACCTCGTGATTTCAGCCCCGAGTCATTACGGGGAGGCGCACCGCACGCGCGCGGCGACGAGTCGCGCGGCGCGGGGACGTCGTTCTCGACAGCGCCGAGGCGGCGCAAGCTCTCCTGCTAGGTCCGCACTGTATGTACGTTGAACTTCTTTTGCACCGTATGTAGCCAAACGTGGTAATCAGAGGTGGCAGGGAAAGACCTAACAAAACACAAAAACGCAGTTCTAAAGAAATTCGTCTTCAAAAGTGCATCGCTCCAGTGGCTTCCTAAGATTGGAAGAGCGTTCCAGACGGCCGCAGAAGCGCGTCTGAAAGGGCGCAATGCGGTAAGCGTCTTTGTTCGATGGCTTAGCCAAAAGCCGCTGCTGCGAGGATGACCGGAGTGCGCGTGATGGTTTATGCTCCTTGACGAGATCAGCAAGGTGTTGTGGTTCACCTGTGGCTAGCCACTTTGTGTGTGCAATGAGTGCGACCGTCATAATGTATTCGTTCGGCAACCGAAAACCAATGGAGCTCCGGGAGCACTGCACGGACATTGTCGGATGACACGTGCCAAAAAAAAAAAACACGGGAGAGTGGCCTCTGTGACCTAGGAAGGCCTTTTGTGTTCCAGCATCGCTCTGTGTATGTGAAGCTGCCACTCGGTGAGCCACGCGGATTCCGTAGGCTTGGTACTGCCCTGGCTCACTCCCCACTCCCAAGGGAAAGCGATCACAATCATACAAGAAAAGGATTGCACCGTGGGCCGTACGCTGACACGAGGGGTAGCGATGCTCTGCGAGAGCGCCAGACGGATTCTTCATCTCGTTAAACAGACACCAATAGAGCAATTGATAAACAAAAATCATTGGGGAGAAAGACTTAAAGGAAATTTAATGAAAAAAAAATGTTGTTGCATCGTGGGAATTATTCGAGACATTGGTGGCTTGCGGAAGCACTTCATCCAGCAGTGCACGGATCATGGCTGGTGGTGGCGATAGGCGAACATGTAGGACAATAGCACTTCTATTGAGTGGAAGACATTTTGCTCAAGAATAGCCAGGCTACTCCACATAAAGGGTATTGCCCAACACTTGATGTATTTTGCTGTTGTAATAATAATTTGGATTTAATCCGACTGCATCACGACGTCTACAGAAAGCGAGAACAAATGGTAATTGTTTAAAAAAAAAGTCTCCAAGTTACTCTCAGACTCACGACAGACGGGGGGGGGGGGCAGTCCTCCGCACGCAAAATGGAGGCCAGGCGAGAGCTAGGAGGCAGCGCCGGGACAAGGTCAGTAACTGGGAAAAAAGAAACAAATCTCAACAAATGAAATATGTAAAACTATCATGGAGAGGAGCAGGGGAAAATGGAGTTGGGTTTTGGCAGCGGTAACATTTAGCGCTCTGCTGCCCGACCCGCAGGGAGGGGAGGAAGCACACAACGGTACCACGACCGCCAACTCGATGGCGGAGTTGACGAGCAACGTGCCACGTGTAGCCCGCTCCCTGCGCACCAGTGCCAACGCAGCTCCCTGCATGTGGACGCGGTAGAACACGGGCCTCCTCATCATCACCATCATCATCATCACCACGATCCATGGGCAGACAGCCCGTAGTAGGTGTCCACTGCACATGTCGTCATGCGTCTCTCTACTTTCCTCTCTGGCTTGTGCCAATATGCTCACATAATTACTATTTCTCTGCTTAGCGACAGCATAAACTCGAACAAGTACAATGCCACAGCATAATTTTATTCAACTACGAAAAATATTAGGCAGACAGTTCTTCTGTACACGTATAAGAATTTATAGAGATATTTCCCCCCCAAGTCAAAAAATACAGGAACGTTTGTAGTACCACGTAAGACCACAGCATAACGGATAAAGGTCATTGTAACTGCTGAGATTAAACAAAAATCTTTATTAGAAACCTACCATCCCCATCCCCCCTCGAGTTATTTAAAGATGCTCTCACTGCGGCCCAGCCATTCAGTCAAAGGTATCTCTTGTCTCTTCTTCACCATCTCATCTGCATTGTTTGTTTGTAAAATTTTTACATTATCATCGCATTAGCCTAAATCAAACATTACACGGTGCTTACATCGTGAACAATCGATGATTATACGCGGGATTTCATACGTATATATTGTGAGCGTACACATTCATTGTAATCAATTAATCGATTCATCGCTCCTTGCCGGCATCTCGCCCAACTCAACTGGCTCCCATCAGCCAGCACAACAGGCATTGCGAGTCGCTGTGTAGGGGATGCACAACCATCTTCACAGAATGTTACTAGATTCACGGACGTTTTTGAGGTGTACTTGTGCAAACTATGAACATCTGGGCGTTGGAGAGAGCGACAGCCCATCATCGATTTGTGGGAAGTCAATGGTGCATGACCTTCGGACAGACTCGCCCCCACCAGAGGATTGTGGAGTTCCCACTGCCAGCACAGGGCCAACAAGTGGAGATTTGGCCCAAGCAGGGAGACATCGGAGAAAGCCATCGTTACATTCGTCACTTTACGTGGTGCTTGGAGAAATTACAATGAGCATCTAATTGGCACCGCCACCACAAGCAGTTACGGAGCCGAGTTGTGAATCTCTTGAAGGGTGCACTGAGTCTGAGTACTGCGTCCACCGTGCCAAACAAATGCGTGGAGACTACATCTGCCCTCTGTGCCGTACAATAATTCTGTAGTTGAATTTGAAGGATTATAGCTTCCAAACGCCACCGCGTCTCGATGGGGTTCTCAGAGTGCAGCGGTCGCAGCAATACACGGCCACTGCTGTCTTAAATGCGAACTAAATAAACTATTTTGTTTTAGTTTAGTAGGTAAGGCCCACTGAGCTATATAGATTAGATTATTTTCAGAAGCGACCTGGCTATCACAAATAACAGCCCAACGAAGTGGCCCATTATCACATGCAAATTTATAACAGCAGACAAAATACTCTGAATCGTTTCTAAATGTGGAGGGGAAAACCTGAGGGCCCGGAGAAAAATCCACACGACCACGGGGAGATCATGCAAACTCCAAATATACAGCAGCAGGCTTCGTCAGGGTCAGGATCGAACCCACGACCTCCTGTATACCAGGCGAGGCAGTTAACACCTCGCCTCCGTGGCGCCCCAATAAGACGGCTCATGTGGCAGGTGTAGTTCAAGCGGAGAGTAGTGATCTAGTTTTGAGGGCACGATGTCAGGGCGTTGGGCTGCTCTCTCCTTCCCGAGCTCACTCCTCCCATTCCCTCCCGTTTCCTCGACTTCGCCTGCACCCCGAGACGGTTTGTTACACTACGGGCGAATAGCAAAATGCAAGTTGTTGTTATTCCCGTCGTCGTTGTCAGTCGACCACGCTATGGGACTAAAAGAGAGACGCCGGATAAGAACCCTCGGCACTTCTCACACTTGCGGCCGTGCCAACTCGCTTGCCGAAAACCGACCGTGTGGGCGGGCGGGCGTCAAGAAAAGAAAGAGAGGGAGGGAGGTGGGGGCCGCCACGCTCGGCCTCGTTACATCTTCGTCAAGAGGCAGCAGCGTGGGCGACAGGCGGGCAGGCACGCTGCCACCCTACAGGTCACCTAAGGGCCTCAGGCCCACGGGGCAGGAGACGCCAGTGCCCCCCAGGCCACAGTAGCCCCCCGGGTTCTTGTGCAGGTACTGCTGGTGGTAGTCCTCTGCGTAGTAGAATGGTCCGGACATCTGGATCTCCGTGGTGATCTGGCCAAAGCCGGAAGTTGTCAGCATCTGGGGACGGAAAAGGGGGAAATTGCAATATTGCATTGTGACATTTATAAGAAAACTAAAAAATCGGTTTACTATCTCTATAACTTGCCACGCGAAATAAAATGAGGCTTTATTATCACTGGCATCTCACTATTGTCGTCCGTTTGCCGCAAAGGTAAAGAAAAGTACAGGTGCAGCCCCGCAATTACCCGTTCATACGGCTGCTGGTGGAAGGGCCCCCACGAGAGTGAGCTATCGTACACAGCGGCCGGACGTCTTAGAAGACTTGAGAGGCCCTACGCTTTACCCCACCACACCTGACCTGCCGATCAACTGACTGGTGAACCCTTTTCTTTCTACCTCTCGATGGACTGAGGTGGGGGGGCCGGGGGGCGGAGAATGAATAACAAAATGCGCCCATCGTCTCAGCTGCCATGCCTGGAGATCGAACGAACCGGCGACATCCGCATTGCAAGTCCGGTGAACTGCACTTCGTCCCTGGGCCAGAGAAAAAAACTGCTCACCCCACCCAAGGCAGCAACATCTTTCGTCGAAACCCATTTTGTGTATACGGCTAATAAGAGTGAATTACGCGACTGCCAACACATTTCAAGCGGCGATTGGGTCACATTTTGAAATTCGAAGCGTTCACGCGACGTCAGCTCGGGTGGTTCCCGACGGCAACGGAACAACGATCTGGTTTGGGGCTCGTGGATGGAATCGTGAACGGCGGCACCGTGGGTGCCGAACCGTGGCGGCACCGCATCCATTCCATTTGGACGGCGAACAGCCTAGAAAATGGCCACGCGTTTGCAGTGGCACAGAGCGAGACGCGGCGGCCTGGGCCCCGGGACTCCCTCCAGCAGGGGTCTCGCTCGAGCCAAGCGCCGGGCGCCCCCTTCGCTCACGCCGGGCTCGTGGCAAGCAGCCGATTTGCACGGCCTCAGGAAAGCCAAACCCCTACTAACCTGCGCTCGTTTTACACCACAGTTTACTGACTGAAGCCCCCCCCCCCCCCTTTCTGCGTGTTGGACTCTAGGGGGCTCTGTGCTCCCAGCTAACGGCTGGGCAGGTGCTGAAGCCATTATCGGAATGTTGCGGCTGCTGTTGGCATTTCTATTCGTATCCACCCCCGCCCACCCTTCTGCACACTCCACACGCACACACCGCCCGACACACCCCACACCACACACACACACACCCCCCACACACACGTCACCCCACACACACACATCGCCCCACACACATCGCCCCACACACACACAGACATCACCCCACACACACACACATCACCTCACACACACACACACACATCACCTCACACACACACATACCACCCTGCGCACACTCCGCTGCGAATGAAGCGGACGCTCTTTGTCTCTGTGGCAGCAATTTGCATCGCGTCCACGAGCCTCCCTCGGCCCTTGTCACCCACCGGCCCCGCAGCTCCGGCAGCAGGAGAAGGAATTCCCTGACACGCGTTGCGATCCGTCGAGAGCGGACGGGAACGAAACGGGGACGTGGAGGAAGCCTTTGTTGATGGAGGGGGGGGGGGTTAGGAGGTGGGGGGGGGGGGCTGCGGGTGTCGGAATCCATTTTGCGGCGGCGATGGCCTCAGTCTCTCGCGGAGTCAGCGATTCTGTTGCGGGTCTCACCCAGAAGTCCTCAACAATCACTGCCTCCAACACCCCCCCCCCGTCACCCGCCCCCCACCGCAACCACCATCAGCAGGCCAGGCCACGCTTTGAGCGCAACCCAAACACATCGATGCGTTTTCACATCCACTCTGGGATCACAGCTCGTTACGCGCGTATCTCCAGACAGCGCTTGCATCGGCGGCGCATGAGCCATCGGCATTGGGGTATTGTTATTATTCCTTTGTTGAATGCCGGTGCCACGCGTCGGTATACACAGGTGCACGCACAACGACGGCGGTGGGACGCGAGACGCGATGCGATTTAAACGGGTGATCAATTCCCTCTTGGCGTGGCGCGCGTGCAACCTGGGGCCGTGGGCGACGCGTGGCCGGCGGCTGGCGACGGCGTGAAGGGTGCAAGGTGACGGCGTGGTTCGTGTTGTGCCGAGTTTCGCCGGTGCCGGGCAAACGAGAGACCTTATTATTCTGAGACCGGGCATAGGGCCTAATGCGGCCTCATCACGCAAATGTCACCGTCCGACATCGCTCGCGGGCAATGGGCAGAGACGGCGCGTAGCGCCGCCGAAAGATACGGCGCGGTGTAAAGCTGAGAGAGGCTGGGAAGAAAAGAAAAAAACTAATTTGGCGACCAGATTTGGTTAATTATTCATATGGACGATACAAAAAAAAAACTGTTTCCATTTTTCAACGGATGCTGCAAGACAACAATTAATCACGCACACAGGCAGGCCGGCAGGCTCGTGACCACACAATGACAAATATCCCCCTTATAGCCTCTAACAGACTGTTGGGGCAAGTGCTGTTTGCGAGCACCTACAAAGGCCGGCACGGCTCACGAGGGGGTGGTGTGGTCATTACCACGCCCGGCCCCGTGTCTGTCGAGTGCTCATGTTTACCACACCGCAGCGCCAGGTAGACAGAGTACTTATTTAAGGCTAAGTCTACCTTGGGTAGGCCCACGACTGGTTCATATATTCTCCTACTATATCAGATCACGGGCCACCGAGCTCGTGGGGCAGCGCGCTAACCACTGCACCGCCACTGCCCACAGCACACACAACACGTTTAGAGACACACACACATACACTGGCACACATCAAGATTGATAACACACTCACATAGACGTACACATCGCCTTACAACAGTGCAGCCTCACAGATGTATGCACTGACATATGCATAGGTCTAATATACGGGATTCACATACATAAGACAAAAAATACAAATATCCTAGACTATTGGGGCAAGTGCTGTTAGCGAGCAACTATGAAGGCCAGCACAGCCTTCATAGTTGCACCACGCCCGGCCGCCTTTGTCGCTCCAGTGGCGATGTTTACACACCGCACCAGGTTCTCAATTGAGGCTGAGTCGACCTGAGGGGAGGCCCAGGACAGGTTGAAATAATCGTCACTGGTAGTGGCCGTGAGCAGGAATCGAACCCAGGTCACCGGGTTCATACCGCAGCGCGCTAACTGCTACAATACCACTCCCCATGCATACGTAAACACATACACACACGTACTCATGATATTCACACACGTACTGATCACACGTACGGGTGTATCCACAGATTCGTATAAAACACTGACTCGCACGCGTACGAACTCCACGCATGCAAATGTAAACACTCATTTACAGACTGGCATTCTACGTGGACGAAACGCTCCCAATTTTCGGACCGTGCATATTTTGCTCCATGAACGGGGGGGGGGGGGCATGGGCTGCCGGACAGCCCTTGTCGTCGTTGTCGCTTCTGCAGTGCGGTCAAATCCGCCGATAAAAAAGCTCAAATTGAATGGAAATTGCGAGCGCTCGCAGCGAGGACGGAAAGCAGTCGGTCGAATGTTTCCAACGAGCCCGCCACCGCGTCACTCGCTCACTCACTTTCCCACCGGCAAACACCACCATCATCATCATCATCCTCCCGCCCGCCCGCCCGCATCAAGGTGACCTCTAAAGCAGACTGGGGGGGCGGTGGACACCCCGGCTCTGCGCCGCCACCGCGCTTGTGTTACGCAACGGCACGGCCCGCAAGGCGATAAAGACAAAGACACACACGTGTGGCAGCCACACAATGACTGTAGGGGTAAGTGCCGTTAGCGAGTAGCACCTATGAAGGCCGGCACGGCACGTGAGCGGGTGGGTGGCCAGCACCACGCCCGGCCGCCTTTGTTTCCCTCGTGACATTGGTTACACACCGCACCAGGTACTCATTTGAGGCTGAGTCGACCTTGGGGAGGCCCAGAACCGCTTCAGATAATCGTCACCAGGGAGTCTGTTGTTATTCCTTGCAGCGAGCGATAAATCTGTGCAATACATGAGCAGTATTTGATGTCCCATTCTTTTTAAAGCAATTATTTTTTTTATCTTTTAGTATAAAACAAATGTACTTGTGAAACACGTCTGGTGGTTTTTATTGTTGCCATTTTACTGTGAATTTCAACTTGAAAAGAATTGCAAACAAAAACAAAATATCCACCACCGGTGTGCACTGCAGTGTTCTGGCGAGACTCGTGCGACTCTTGATGTTGTTACTGTTGTTGCTGTTCCAACACGTGGATAAATAATGGCAGCAATGCGCACAGCATTAATCACGAAAGACATTGTTGGGGCAAGTGCTTTTCGCGAGTAGCACCTATAAAGGCAGAATGGGGTTGGGTGGCCAGCACCACGCTTGGCCGCCTTTGTCTCCCGAGTGGTGACGTTTTACACATTTACCACCACCACCACGACGGGTGTACAGCCTGCACACGTGACCCACCGGGGCAGGTCACGCAAACACAAGGCGACGACGCGACGGTCGCGGCAAGTGCCGTGGGGGGACGGCTGTGATTATGACTCCAAATTCCGAGGCCATCAATGCGACATTAGCATAAGCCGATAGTTAACGCCGAGGCGATAACCAACAGTATATACCGCGTAGAGAGAGAAGACCAAATCGCTGCACGTCTCTCGCACTGCGGTAGATTTAAACATCGCGCCAAGCTGCGCGGTGATAACGCACGTGTGCGTGCGTGTGTGTAAGCGTGCGTGCGTGCGTGCACGGGCGAAAGCGTCCGGGAACAAAGACCGGGGCGGCGAGTGAGAGTCCGCATTGCTGCGCCCGTGTACACAGAAATCCTCCCTCCCCACAGCCACACACGGCTGTGGCTGGGGAGGCGTGCGCTGTTAGTGAGCACCTATTAAGGGTCAGGGTTGGCCACACGAGTGGGGTGTGGTGCCAGCATCACCACGCCGAGCCACCTTCGTCTCCGCGGGCGCTGGTTGACTGCACAACGCGTACTCATTTAAGGCTGAGTCGACCGAGGAGAGGCCCGGGATACATGTACGTGTACAGAAATAAAACGAATCTCAGTGCCGTACAGGCTTCATCAGACTGTTGGGGCAAGGTGTCGCTGGCGAGGACGATGGGGGTGGCGTGGCCAGTAGCACCACGCGTGCACTTACGCATGCATACACGCACGTGCGTGCGCACGCGGAGAGAAAGGCACGGGTTCTGGTTAGGGTTAAAGGCACGCGCAGGGGATTTGAACGTAATGAGAATAGATGCACAGTCGGCTGCCATCAGTGTACGAGCGGTGGTCAAGCTTGAAGCGAAAGAAGATTATCTCAGGGGGAGGAGGGAGATGGAGGGAGATACAGGGAGATGCAGGGAGATGGAGGGATATGCATCAGAGATGGAGTGAGATGCATCAGAGATGGAGTGAGATGGAGCGATATGGAGGGAGATGCAGGGAGGAAGAGGAGGAGGCAGGAGACGGAGGGAGACGGTATGACGCATGGTCAATGGGGCTCGCAATGCCGGAGCATCAAGAGAGGGTGAGCGGCAAGAGACTCGACCGAGGCGGCAAGCAGGACGCCGCATTCCGACGCGGCTCAACCGTGCCCGGCACAGAGCCCACGCGCTGACCATGTCCACACGCAGCAGCAGCGACGGCGGCGTGGGAGAGCCATCGCAGGGCTCTGCCTAGCAGCCACTCTCACAACGAGACGCGCGACCACCCACCCACTATCTACCACCTACCCTCTCGCATGCTCAGACACTGCACACGATCCAGCCATTCCAGCAGTCAACGAAGCCAACCGGCCACTCAATCCACTCGGGCACGCAGCCACGCAGCCTACCTAGCCACCCACCCATCCATCCAGCCAATCAGCCACCAAGTCAATCACCTATACAGCCACTTAGTCATTGATGTACCCAGCCATCCAGCCACACAGACATCCTTAGTGCCACTCCACCAATAAGTGAAATAACATCTTTGTTGAAAGAAATACATATCAGCGTGTGTCATCCCACATTCTCAAATTCAATAAATGTCAGAACACTTTCTCCCTAATTATTTTGCGCAAACTCTCATGAAGTGTCAGTTTTGGTCACAGGCTTTGTTTTGTTAAGGCAATTAATTGATGGAATGTGTCACGATTCACCCAAAAAGTAAAACTCCAGCGCAAGCGCGCGGGTCTTCGTGCGTAGGTGGGCTTCGCGCGGGGACGCAGCACGCGGCAGAGAGCGGTGCCACGCAAAACCTGCGATTACCGCGCAACAAAAATAACCGCCACCCCCACCGCCCCCCCCCCCCCCCGCTGCCGCCTCACAAAGAAAGCAGTTTGCATGCCGCATCCCCCCCGGCTCGAATCGGAACAGCCTGTCCCCTCTCGCCGGCGTTAAAGCTATTAGAGGCGCGCGTGCGGGCAGCGGCAAGCCGATTAAAGGATGTGTCCGCGGGAACGCCGGCCGCCGCCGCCGCTCGCACGTGCCGCCCCACGTGAGACCGGCTGGCACGGGCTGGCTGGCGCTTGGCGAGCGGGCTGGCGCTCGGCGCTCGGCGCTCGGCGCTCGCGCGACGGCACCCAACGAGGGTACGGGCCGATCGATATTTTTCAATTCTGCGGAGGATGGAGCAGCACACTCCCCTGCTGCCCCCCCCCCGACCCCCGGCCCTCTCACCTGCCAGCCCCCCGCTCGTCAGCTCATCAGCTCGCCCGCTCGCCCGTCTGTTCGCCACCGGATGCCGCCCCACACACCCCCCCCCCCGCCCAGCGAAGGAGAGGAGGCGTCCTCGCGCACGCGTTATTATCTGGGAACTTCACAATGGGGAGAGCGCGCTCATGCATAATTGATGGTTGCCGGCTCTAATCTCAGCCATAACTGGGGAGTCGTGTCCGGTCCCACGACGAGACAGAAATACCGAGCGCGGGGAAAGGAAAAAAAAGAGAAAACGCTGTACCAGAATCTGAGCCCGACGGAGTGATCGCACGTGCGTGTGCATTCGCGTGCGCATGTGCGTGTGTGCGTGCGCAGGTGAGCGTGTGCTTTGATCAGAGTCCTCCGGCAGCGACGCGTTGGCTGAAATCGATTCTTTCTTGCGCTCAGGCTACGTGCGTCGGATCGCGGGAGTGCGAATCGATCATTCACGGTGTTCGCAAATTACATTTGAATGTTACGATCGAGGTCATTGGGGGGGGGGAAGGGGTGGCGGTGGGAGGGACGACGGTGTACAAACGGGACGCATAATGAGATGAGACAAAGGCGATAGACAATTTTTTTTATCGATTTTTGAATCGATCGCAGCTCAGAAAATCGCGAGACGAGATGTAAGGCGCTCCCTGCGTTGCCGAGGCGATTACGAGTCCGGTGAATGCAAATACTTCAGATTACAATTATGGCAAAGCTGCATCCACATGAATCGTTACATCACGGCGTCCCGCTCTGTGAATTTCTAGTTTTGATGTAAAAAATGAACAAGAAGAAGAAGAAAAAAACCTCTTTCGAGGTTTGTCATTGCCCACAGCGGAGCGTGTGGACGCAACAAGCGGTCAATAAACAAATAGGTTCGGTCGCCCCCCCCCCCCCCCCGTTTCATTGGAGCCTAGACCGCCGCACACCAGCGCAGGCCCCGGCCCGTGGGGGCCAGGAGGGGACGTGCCGCAGGGGCAACGGTCGCAAAGTGTGGGCTCACAAAGGCCGCAGCTTGTGCCATCCTCCTCCGTGCTAATAACGCCGCCCGTCCTCCCTCTCCCCTCTAACCTCGAGGCACGCTCACCATTAGCGCTCAACGCGGCACACGAGGGGGGGGGGGGAGGTGGCGGGTTGGGGGCGGGGGGACGACGACGACGTGGAGCGAGCGAGGGCGAGCGAGCGGACAGATGGGCCGCCCGTGTCAGGTCTGATCAGCTCATCCATCACGTCAGCACCGCCACGAGCGAGCGGGGGAGGGGGGCGGGGGGGGCTGGCGGAACGTGGGGGGCACGCGGGCGGGGTGGGGGGGGAGACAGGGGTGGGGGGGGGGAGAGGCACCGTTCGCCATTAAGCGCTGCCTCCGATTCGCACGAAGGGACGATCGGCGCTGCCGCACCGCCGGCGCTGCGCTCGGCAGCTCGCGGTCGCCGGAGCAGCCGCGGCGGTAAAATGGTTCCCGCTCCTCCTCCTGCTGCTGCTGCGGCTGCTGCTGAGGGTCCCGCGATCGTGCCGTGGTGCGGCCCTTCGCCGGTCCGTCGTCGCTAAATCTCAACGCACGTTCCGAATGCGGCTCTACGAAGGACGTGTTTTTGGGCCGTAGCGCACGCCAGTTCGGCACGATGTCTAACGTTTCGTTCCATGGGCCGGGGGCAGGCTCCCCATCAGCAGGGCGACATTCGAATCGCCGAAAAGACGATGCGCAAAAAACGGTTGACCTCTTTTTGTGTTGCGGCGCAGGTGGACAGGCGGCGTGCCACGCACTGCGCACAATCCTTCTCCCTCCGTCGCATTTCCTCTCTCTTACGTTCCCTCTCCCTGACATTTACTCTCTCTTACGCCTCCAAGCAGCCACTCTTTCAGCGGCACAAAGCGGGTGCCGTTTTTTGCAAAAAATATTTTTGTTGCTGCCCAAACAAAAATGGTAGAGTTAAGAACCTGTATTCTAATAGGGGAGAACCACCCGAGACAGCAAATCTCGTACACCTACGGCAAGAATGAGCAACCGAACTGAAAAACACCGAAGAGAAAAAAAATCATCGCGGTCATAAAAATTCATGAAACGGCAACAAAATGGCCGTGAAAATTCAAGATGGCTACAAATACCCACAGCCTCCCATCATGGCCGAGATGCAGCGAGCGAGAAAGCGAGAGAGAGTGAGAGAGAGCGAGAGAGAGTAAGAGAGAGCGAGAGAGAGCGAGAGAGAGAGAGAGCGAGAGATAGCGAGTGAGAGAGCGGGAGGCAGTCGCCCGAGGCACCGACCGGACAAATCCTGCTGCATGCAGCCTTCGTCGCAAACACTCACAAACGCTCCCACCGCCAAATTCCATCCGCCACAAGCCCTGTCCAGGAGACGAACCGGAAAACTGTCGCGACATTAGCGGCGGCGGTATTTGCGTGCGAGCCGTTCGTTTACCACGCGCGGGCAACTGCCGCTTGATTAGCGCCGCCCGATCTGCGGAGGAGCGGGCGCGAGCACAGTCATGGCCGCCGACGGCTAATAGGGGCGGCCGGCTGCCATTTTGTGCGGCGGTGTCCGCGGCGCAACGCGGCGGCAATTTGCATCCAATTTCCGTGGGGCTGTCCCGGGAGATGGGGGGTTTATTTTATTTATTTCAGGTTGTTAATGCACGGGCTCTTGACTCGCACTCCCAGCAGGGGATTTGAATCCACAAACAGGCGGCGTGCAAGTGAGCGAGCGAGCGTGCGTGCGTGCGGAAGAGAGAGAGCACACGCGTGCGGGAGAGCGAGTGAGCGAGAGAGAGAGAGACGGCGTGAGTGTGCGTCTGTGAGAGCGAGCGAGTATGAGAGAGAGCACACGCGTGCGTGCGGGAGAGCGAGTGAGCGAGAGAGAGAGAGACGGCGTGAGTGTGCGTCTGTGAGAGCGAGCGAGTATGAGAGAGAGCACACGCGTGCGTGCGGGAGAGCGAGTGAGCGTGAAAGAGAGCGTAAGTGCGTGTGAGAGCGAGTGAGCGAGCGTGGGAGAGGGCGGACACACGTGCGTGCGAGTGTTTGCGACATCTAAAGCGCTCTGAGATGCAGTTGCATTTGTGCGCCAGTAAATACATGTGAATTCTGATTCCACCTGAAAACCACGCCGTTTCTAATTCTTACATGCTCAGTTGCTTCCGTCACGATGCTACTGTTCATGGTGTAGCTGGATAATGCTGTGGTGTGTGATCGTGTTAGTGTGGGTGAGCGTGTGTTAGTGTGGGTGAGCGTGTGTTAGTGTGGGTGAGCGTGTGTTAGTGTGGGTGAGCGTGTGTTAGTGTGGGTGAGCGTGTGTAAGTGTGGGTGAGCGTGTGTTAGTGTGGGTGAGCGTGTGTTAGTGTGGGTGAGCGTGTGTAAGTGTGGGTGAGCGTGTGTTAGTGTGGGTGAGCGTGTGTTAGTGTGGGTGAGCGTGTGGGTGAGCGTGTTAGTGTGGGTGAGTGTGTGTTAGTGTGGGTGAGCGTGTGTGTGAGCGTGTGTTAGTGTGGGTGAGCGTGTGGGTGAGCGTATGTTAGTGTGGGTGATCGTGTGTTAGTGTGGGTGATCGTGTGGGTGAGCGTGTGTTAGTGTGGGTGAGCATGTGGGTGAGCGTGTGTTAGTGTGGGTGAGCGTGTGTTAGTGTGGGTGAGCGTGTGTGTGAGCGTGTGTTAGTGTGAGCGAGCGTGTGTTAGTGTGGGTGAGCGTGTGTTAGTGTGGGTGAGCGTGTGTTAGTGTGGGTGAGTGTGTGTTAGTGTGGGTGAGCATGTGTTAGTGTGGGTGATCGTGTGTTAGTGTGGGTTAGCGTGTTAGTGTGGGTTAGCGTGTGTTAGTGTGGGTGAGCGTGTGTTAGTGTGGGTTAGCGTGTGTGTGAGCGTGTGTTAGTGTGGGTGAGCGTGTGTTAGTGTGGGTGAGCGTGTGTGTGAGCGTGTGTTAGTGTGGGTGAGCGTGTGTGAGCGTGTGTTAGTGTGGGTGAGCGTGTGTTAGTGTGGGTGAGCGTGTGTTAGTGTGGGTGAGTGTGTGGGTGAGCGTGTGTTAGTGTGAGTGAGCGTGTGTTAGTGTGGGTGAGCGTGTGTTAGTGTGGGTGAGCGTGTGGGTGAGCGTGTGTTAGTGTGAGTGAGCGTGTGTTAGTGTGGGTGAGCATGTGTTAGTGTGGGTGAGCGTGTGGGTGAGCGTGTGTTAGTGTGGGTGAGTGTGTGTTAGTGTGGGTTAGTGTGTGTTAGTGTGAGTGAGCGTGTGTTAGTGTGAGTGAGCGTGTGTTAGTGTGGGTGAGCGTGTGTTAGTGTGAGTGAGCGTGTGTTAGTGTGGGTGAGCGTGTTAGTGTGGGTGAGCGTGTGTTAGTGTGGGTGAGCGTGTGTTAGTGTGGGTGAGCGTGTGTTAGTGTGGGTGAGCGTGTGTTAGTGTGGGTGAGCGTGTGTTAGTGTGGGTGAGCGTGTGTTAGTGTGAGTGAGCGTGTGTTAGTGTGGGTGAGCGTGTGTTAGTGTGGGTGAGCATGTGTTAGTGTGGGTGAGCGTGTGTTAGTGTGGGTGATCCTGTGTTAGTGTGGGTTAGCGTGTTAGTGTGGGTGAGCGTGTGTTAGTGTGGGTGATCCTGTGTTAGTGTGGGTTAGCGTGTTAGTGTGGGTGAGCGTGTTAGTGTGGGTGAGTGTGTGTTAGTGTGGGTGAGCGTGTGTTAGTGTGGGTGATCGTGTGTTAGTGTGGGTGAGCGTGTGTTAGTGTGTGTGAGCGTGTGTTAGTGTTGGTGAGCGTGTGTTAGTGTGAGTGAGCGTGTGTTAGTGTGGGTGAGCGTGTGTTAGTGTGGGTGAGCGTGTGTGTGAGCGTGTGTTAAGTGTGGGTGAGCGTGTGTTAGTGTGGGTGAGCGTGTGTTAGTGTGAGTGAGCGTGTGTTAGTGTGGGTGTGTGTTAGTGTGGGTGAGCGTGTGTTAGTGTGGGTGAGCGTGTGTTAGTGTGGGTGAGCGTGTGTTAGTGTGGGTGAGCGTGTGTTAGTGTGGGTGAGCGTGTGTTAGTGTGGGTGAGCGTGTGTTAGTGTGAGTGAGCGTGTGTTAGTGTGGGTGAGCGTGTGTTATTGTGAGTGAGCGTGTGTTAGTGTGGATGAGCGTGTGTTAGTGTGGGTGAGCGTGTGTTAGTGTGAGTGAGCGTGTGTTAGTGTGGGTGAGCGTGTGTTAGTGTGGATGAGCGTGTGTTAGTGTGGGTGAGTGTATGTTAGTGTGGGTGAGCGTGTGTTAGTGTGAGTGAGCGTGTGTTAGTGTGGATGAGCGTGTGTTAGTGTGGGTGAGCGTGTGTTAGTGTGGGTGAGTGTATGTTAGTGTGGGTGAGCATGTGTTAGTGTGAGTGAGCGTGTGTTAGTGTGGATGAGCGTGTGTTAGTGTGGGTGAGTGTATGTTAGTGTGGATGAGCGTGTGTTAGTGTGGGTGAGCGTGTGTTAGTGTGAGTGAGCGTGTGTTAGTGTGGGTGAGCGTGTGTTAGTGTGAGTGAGCGTGTGTTAGTGTGGATGAGCGTGTGTTAGTGTGGGTGAGCGTGTGTTAGTGTGAGTGAGCGTGTGTTAGTGTGAGTGGGTGTGTGTTAGTGTGAGTGAGCGTGTGTTAGTGTGGGTGAGCGTGTGTTAGTGTGAGTGAGCGTGTGTTAGTGTGGATGAGCGTGTGTTAGTGTGGGTGAGTGTATGTTAGTGTGGGTGAGCGTGTGTTAGTGTGGATGAGCGTGTGTTAGTGTGGGTGAGCGTGTGTTAGTGTGGGTGAGTGTATGTTAGTGTGGGTGAGCGTGTGTTAGTGTGGATGAGCGTGTGTTAGTGTGAGTGAGCGTGTGTTAGTGTGTGTGAGCGTGTGTTAGTGTGGATGAGCGTGTGTTAGTGTGGGTGAGTGTATGTTAGTGTGAGTGAGCGTGTGTTAGTGTGGATGAGCGTGTGTTAGTGTGGGTGAGCGTGTGTTAGTGTGGGTGAGTGTATGTTAGTGTGGGTGAGCGTGTGTTAGTGTGGATGAGCGTGTGTTAGTGTGAGTGAGCGTGTGTTAGTGTGTGTGAGCGTGTGTTAGTGTGGGTGAGTGTGTGTTAGTGTGAGTGAGCGTGTGTTAGTGTGGATGAGCGTGTGTTAGTGTGGGTGAGCGTGTGTTAGTGTGAGTGAGCGTGTGTTAGTGTGGGTGAGCGTGTGTTAGTGTGGATGAGCGTGTGTTAGTGTGGGTGAGCGTGTGTTAGTGTGAGTGAGCGTGTGTTAGTATGGGTGAGCGTGTGTTAGTGTGGGTGAGCGTGTGTTAGTGTGAGTGAGCGTGTGTTAGTGTGGGTGAGTGTGTGTTAGTGTGGGTGAGCGTGTGTTAGTGTGGGTGAGTGTGTGTTAGTGTGGGTGAGTGTGTGTTAGTGTGGGTGAGCGTGTGTTAGTGTGGGTGAGTGTGTGTTAGTGTGGGTGAGCGTGTTAGTGTGGGTGAGCGTGTGTTAGTGTGGGTGAGCGTGTGTTAGTGTGGGTGAGCCTGTGTTAGTGTGGATGAGCGTGTGTTAGTGTGGGTGAGCGTGTGTTAGTGTGGATGGTGAGATGGCCTCTTGGCGTTGACCTCTAACAAATTAACTTCACCTTAAAATTTGCACCAACTGAAATGCGCAAAAACTGATTTTCGCACAGCTCATAAAGCAGACCGGCTCACTTCCCCCCGTGGTCGTGTGAACAGGGTACGTGCGTGTGCGTGTGCGTGCAGGCCGGCCTCAAAAGGACTCCACCAACAAGTCTGCGTGGCTGCACGGGGGACCTTTGTCTTTGCGTCCGCGTGCGCGTTGTCCGTCCGTACCTTCTGATACGCGTCCCTGGAGGTCTTAGCGGCCGCCAGTTGTTCCTGCGAGTGCGTGTAGACGGCCGAGCGGTACTGCGTCCCAACGTCGTTGCCCTGACGCATGCCTGCACGCGCGTCCGTGTCAGTGGGATCGCAGGGACGGAGGGGAGGGGGCGGCACAGATGCGCGACAGTTCGCATCGGAGAGGCACAGCGACGCGTTGTACAGATCGCTCGCCGGCAATCACGCCGTACATTCTCCCCGTCATCTTCGTGCACCGTAGATGCGGAGCGGTAGAGGTCTGCGCCGGTGCGTCGAGAGGCGCCGCGTACGGGGGCTCTCTTGATCGCTGAGTGTGCAGGACACTCCACCGCACGGCGGAGGGTTAGGAACGCAATAAATTGCCTCCTTTATTTAATTCATGTTTTAAAGAGCGGTGGTATTTCACACAATGAGCACAAACCTCAAGGTCCCGCCGAGCGGCGCGCGGTGCGGCTGCCGCAAACTGCCCGCCGAGATGGCACGGCACCACTAGCCGCGAGCGCGCAACCACCACCATCGTCATCATCATCAACGGTGATCAATCCACTGCTGGATGAAGGTTTCCTCGAGCCGTCGCCATCTCTGTCGGGGCCAACCACTGCGACGTAACGCAATGCGCCCGGGCACCGGCACACGAGCCGATTTCATCACAGGCAAATTCCTGGCAAGCGAGCGATGGCGGGTGGTAGTTCGTCTCCACGGCGAGCCTCACTTGGTCTCTCGCCACAGTGTGTGTGACGCCTGGACCCTGCATATGTTTGTAATAGACAGTGAAACACCGGCTAGCTGGACTGACAGGGGGGAGCCCTTGTCCCGTGGGAATACGTTTGTACGGAATCCGGCTCTATCCGGTGTTCAGCCAGCCGGAGTTTTACTGCATCAGGGCTGTGGTGGTGCTCTCAATTGTGGGATTAATCCAAAACACCAGGCCTTCAGACGACAATGTGGACGATCAAAGAAAGCTCTCGCTTCGGATGACATCACGAATGCGATGACGCTCACTCACTTCCGCCAGCCTGCCAACGTGGTATCAACACACAAGTGTCGATCATCCGAAAAAGTACCCAACAAAAAATCCACAATGTCCTCTAAAAATCTAAAATCCAAAATGGTAACATCCAAAATGCATCCCGAAGTATAGTATCTACAGAAGCACAATATACACACACGCACACGATATTCAAACACGGAGGCTTTTCCTTCGGTGTAGGCCTCGTGATTTTAAACGTTTCAATCGATGCGCTCATCTCAAGCGGGGGACACGTGGGGACGTCGGTCCGTGCACCGCAGGGGCAACGCTGCAGCTGCCGGCACTGCAAGGCGCGTAGCCTTGAGACTCGAGAGAAATTCCGACCGAACGCGAGAAATTCCCACAATCGATGAACTCAAACGTTATTTTATTCTGGCAATTAAACAAGACGGCCCGTGCCTCTGCCGATATTGACAAAGTGACCTCCTGGGGTGTCGGGTTGGCAAGGGGCAGGGGGGGGGGGATGGGGTGGTGGGGGGGATGAGTGGAAGGGTCGCGACCCACGGTTTGAGAAATGCTGGACTAGAGGATTTTTTATTCTGCGCAGCCAACACTTCCACCGCGGCCGCCGCCGCACGGTATTCTGGGAGGCCGCCACTGCGCTGCCCGCGGATCGCCGGGAGAGGCCGCATTATTCACGCGACGTGCACCGCACACTGCCCGGAAATTTTCCTCCAAACATGAAAATCAATTAACATACTCCTCGCAGCGATGCATCACAGCATTCGGTCTATTAATCACACTTCTTAAATTATCGATTTTTTTTTTAGCCTTCCTTTAATTATTTCTGTAATTGGCCATTGATGCAATGATATTTATTCGGCGAGAAGTAATGTCATAGCTAATAGGTTATTAAGATTAGCGCACTACAATTATTTGTCAGCGCTGCTATTCGAGGCGTATTATTATATGCTGTGCCTTCAAAAAACAAATTCTTAATATTAAAAAAGCATTCTCTGCTCAAGGTCACTTCTCTGGGGACTGGCGTGGATGAAGGACACGCTGTACGCTATCAAAGCGGCAGCGCTGGCGACGAAATAAAATAAAAATTAACAGTCGCATTTCACGGGCTGCCACCATTACATCTGCCACGGTCGCGCCCGTCCATTGTGGAACCGTCACAAAGCCCGGTCTCTGTGCCCGTCAACTCTCATACACGGAAAAGACAAAATATCCCCCCCTCCCCGTCCCTAAAGCCTTAACAGACTGTAGGGGCAAGTGCTGTTAGCGAGCGCCTATGAAGGCCGGCACGGCACACGAGCGGGTGGGTGGCCAGCACCATGCCCGGCCGCCTTCGTCTCCCCAAGTGGCGATGTTTACACAGCGCACCAGGTACTAATTTGAGGCCGAGTCGACCAAGAGGAGGCCCAGGACAGGTTCAAATAATCGTGACCGGTGTTGGCCGTGAGCAGGAGTCGAACTGGGGTCGCCGGGTTCGTAGCACAAAACACGGCACGGACCATGTCACAATCACCCCGACAGAAACACGGCACACAGCACACGCACACGGCACGGTCATCATCATCATCATGAACCATCATCTAGCCACTGCTGGACGAAGGGTTGCCAGCGTAATCGACATTCCCCGTGCATCAATCCGCGAGGCTCCCACACGCGCAGCCGATCTCATCACTCCATCTCCACAGCGGTCGTGGCCCCGGAAAACACTCCACCACCACCAGTCTCGAACATCGGCCATTATCGCTTTTGGTCACGTGACCTGCCCAAGCCGACACGTTGTCTCCGATTGGCGTTTGTGTTCCGATCCGCGGCACCGCTCCTTTGTCTCCGCATCTCCGTGAAAGTGCGAGCGCGAATCTCTCCACGCTGCTTTTGCGCACTCCTCGGCGCTGGCTCCGTTTGGACAGTGCTCGTGTCCCTGACCCAACGCGCAATGCGGCGGGCAGGCGGGCGGCACGCACCGACTGCACCCTCTCCTGGTGAGGCACACTTGGAATGCTGCTTTTCACTCTCGCGATCCAATTTTCAAAAAAGCTCTCTCATCCCGATATTACTCGCCTCCATTCGAAAAATGTTCTCGCTATCAAACTTCCAATAATTTCCCGAGGTAAACATTTATTTTCTTCGAGTGTCTAGCCAACAAATATTTGAAATCGCAAGCTTTTATTTTTCCCGTGTTTATTTTGAGCCCAAACCTTTTTCAGACTTCATACCAAGTTCCCCCATTGTCCCCTCGAGATAATCGGTATCGGAATAATTAAGGCATTATTATTATTAATGTAATAGGTGGCTTCTATTTTTATTCTTTTTAAATATTTCACGGATTTCACTGACTTACATCTTCTCACTTGGCATTCTAATCCTCCTCCCTCTGTCTCTCCCCTTTCTTCGCGTCGTCGCGCACAGCTTCTCTCCCCCCCACCACCACTACCCGCTGTGCCCCCACCCTCGGCGTTCATTATTTATAACAATCACACATCCACCCCATCACTTTTACTTCTCCGCAGATTTGCATCTGTTGCTCAGAATCCGTCTAAATTCTCCTACCTCCCGAACTAGACTTGTTCACAGTCTAAAACTCACCTTGGGGTTTTTTTTTGTCCCGCTTGCAATTAACTTTGTTCGGTCTTTGATGACGAGGAATCGCACGGTGCAATCTCAGCGGCCCGTGATCATTTTGAATTTGCAACGCGGAACGCGCACAGCATGGCACACTTGTTCGCTCACAACGTGGCCCACGGCACAACTGTCTCCTGCACAGCGCAGACACGCACACGAGTACACACAAGCGCACACACACACGTCGCACATCCGTCCCCTGAACACAAACACGCAGCACACTGATCCTCCTCACTCACACACAGTCTGCCCAGTGTAAACACACACACACACAAGTCCACACACACCTGCCCTTGTACATACCCCACACTTCCTGCAAAAAGACAAAGATCCCCTCTAAAGCCTTAACAGATTAAATCACGAAACGTCGTGATTTTATTCATTTTATTTTATACCGACGTGACTTTACCGAAAAAACCAAAGAGTATCGATCCCTGCAGTCACGAAAACCTCAAATCTAGATTGACCTTAACAGACTGTTGGGGAAAGTGCTTTTAGCGAGCATCTGTGAAGGCAGGTACGGCACACCAGTGGGTGGGTGGTCAGCACCACGCCCGGCCGCCTTTGTCTCCCCAGTGATGATGTTTACACACCGCACCAGGTACTCATTTGAGGCCGAGTCGCCCTAGGAGAGGCCAAAAACCGGCTCAGATAATCGTCACCGGTGTTCCGAGCGGGAATCGAACTCGGGTCGCCGGGTTCGTACCGCTACAATACCGCTCCCCTCGACACACAGACATTCACCCACAGCACACATGCCCCCTCCGTACACACCACATGGCCAACTAATCTCCAACACACACACACACCACGCAGACGGCCCACACTTATCCCCTAAATACATGTCCACACACACACCCACACCACCAATGTCTCCAAGACATGCACATAAAGACAAAGCACAGACTGTTGGGGCAAGTGCTGTTAGTGAACGCGGCACAAGTGGGGGCGAGCCAACACCACGCCCGGCCGTCTGTCTCCCCGGTGCTGATGTTTACATCGCACCAGGTACTCATTTTAGGCTAAGTCGACCTTGGCGAGGCCCAGGACCGGTTAAAATATTCGCCACTGCTATTGGTCGCGAGCGGGAATCGAACTCGGATCGTTCGGGGTTCGTAGCGCAGTGGGCCAACCACGGCGCCGTCACTCCCTGTACCGATCACGCACGCTGGCGTGCGCACACACACACACACCTGTCTCGCTCATGCACAAGCACACGTCGCGGTCGTCCGCACACCTGCACATACAAACACACACCCCCGCACACCTGTGCGCCCCTCCACGCTGCGCAACGCGTGGGTGCGCAGCGTGCCAGCGAGCGCGCGCCCGCGCGCCCACGCCGTTCGTGCCATCGCACGCACTCTATTTTCACGGCGCACACAATTAAACACCAACGCCCCAGTTGTTTGCCACGGCCGCCGCCGGTAATTCCTTCCTGCGCTGCCCCGCCGGTGAGCGGCGGCACGAGGGGCTCTCGACGGGACGCGGCCGCTTCCCCTCGCTCGCGTCTCCATTCATCTCGGGCTTTAGCCGCCGCCCGCCTACAGCCCTCGCCGCTCGGCAGACACCTGCCCGTCGTGAGCGCGCGCGCAAACTCTCGCGGCACTAGTTTTAATCTGGCGCCCGCCCACCTGCCTACGCGCGCACCTCACTCGGCTCCGCACTGCGGTATTCTCACTCCAGAACACGGTTCTTTCAAAAACCGGCAAAAAAACGCCCGGGGCACCGCGTGCGGTTTGCCCACGTGGCGTCGGCAACGCCGATGTTCGGCGCAGGATTAAACACTTATTTTGCCGCGCGTGGTAAGAACGTCAAGGTGGCAGCGTTCTTCTCACCCAGGGTGTGGGAGCATCGCGGCGAGCGGTGCGGCTTCGCTGGGGGACCCCGTGGTTTTGTGGTTGACACCTCGTGTGTGTGTCTGTGCGCGTGTGTCTCTGCATGTGTCTCTGCGTGTGTATTTGTGTGCGCGGCAGTGTAGTGGTTGGCGCGCTGCGCTACGAACAAGGCGAATCAGTGATAAATATCTGAGCCAGTCCTGGGCCTCTCCTAGGTCGACTAAACCTCAAATGAGTACCTGGTGCGATGTGTTAACATCGACACTGAGGAGACGAAGGCGGTCGGGCATCGTGTTTGCCACACCGTCCTATTGCGTGCGACCTCCCGTCCTTCATAGGTGCTCGCAAACAGCCCTTGCCCCAACGGCCTGCGTGGGTTGCACGGGCGATCTTTGCCCGCGTGCGTGACGGCTTCTCTGCGTGCGTGACGGACGCACGCGCGTTCCCGGGCAGCCCGAGATGTGTGGCTGCCAAGGCCAATTTAATCAAAAGGCAGAGCGCATGACAGCGGAGGTCAGGGGTCACGGGGTCAGACGACTGGCAGCGGGGTCGCAAATAACCAGGTTGGATGGTTTTATGGCGCCGAGGGCCGGGAAGAGACAAAGACGACACACGCGGCGCTGACACCATTAACTTGATAGCGACCTTACATTAATACGAGCGCAAGAAGCCACATCCTCTTGACGCTGCCCGGATGGTTAAGTGTGGCCCAATAGCCCGCCGACTCGCGTACTTCTGGAATTGCGCTTTGCCGTTAATTCACAGTTTAATTGGCGACCCAAATTTATTCAAAGCGTGTGCTGCCAACTGCCCACAAGGCAGGTAACGACAAACAAGCGCTGCGCGACGCGCTTGTCGCAAGCGAGAGAATCGACGTTCAGTGACGAATCGACGCAGCGTTGCGTGCCTACACATTTGCGTCCTTTTGCTGAAACGAGACTTTACAGTCCTCCCCATTAAAACAAAGACAAAGATCCCCCTTATAACTGTTGGGGCAAGAGCTGTTAGCGAGCAGCTATGAAGGTCACCAAGGCAGACGAGGTGGTGAGTGCATCACGTCCAACCACCTATCCCCTCAGTCGCGATGTTTACACACCGCACCAGGTACTCATTTGCGGCTCAGTCAACCTAGAGGAGGCCAAGGACCAATTTAGATAATCGTCACTTGGTGTTGACCGTGAGCGGAAATCGAACTCGGGTCGCTGGGTTAATAGCTCAGCGCGCTAACCGCTGCATCTCCCGCTTCCCCATTACAAACACATGCAGCTACAGATAGACGTATGTATGTACGTTGAACTTCTTAATGCACCGTACGTAGCCAACCGAGCCCATCGGAGGTGAGGTGCAGGAAGAGCGTAGAGACGCCACGTGCTGGCCACACTCACCGCCGCGGCACAGCGGCAGGGTGCGCGCAAGTTCGTTTGGGGCGGCTCCCAACTCTAGCAACGTCCGGCTGCCGCCGGCATTCCGAGTGCGTTCGACTGATGAAGGCTTTCCCGTGTCGTGCTGGTGACTGGCCGTCGTTTGGCCGAACATCGCCGCGCCGTGGGGCGTGCGGGGAACGAGGGCCGGGTCAGATGCCACCCTCGCCACCGACGTTAGCCGTGGCCCGGGGAATTGAGCGTAACCTGCCGGGGCTCGCGGGGGCGGTGACACGCTAACCGCCGTGTGACCGCTTCCCCTATGAAAGCGTGACGTGTTATTATTTGGCCCAGAGCAGGGATGCAGACGGTGAAAACCCCAAGCCGGCCCCATCAGGCTCACAGATATCTGCAGATCCTTCCCCGTCGCTCGGGTGCGCGTGCGTCTCGCTGTGGGGGGGCAGTTCTCCTTCAGGCAGACGGCCGTGTTATTCCAGCAGTGGCGGCGTCTAATTAAAAAATCCATAGGTTTACAAAAAACAAGGGGAGGCGGGCGAAGGCAACGCCGGTCAATGGCACCTGATTTAATCTCCGACACGGGGCGAGGGGGGCGGGCACGCGGCACACGGAGAGGTGAGCGCACGGAAAGACAAAGCCTACGTGTTACAAAGACAAAGATCTCCCCGTGTAGCCTGTCGGGGCAAGTGCTGTTCACGAGGAGCACCCATGAAGGCCGGCGCGACACACGAAGAGGGTGGGGGGTGGCCAGCACAACGGCCGGCCGCCTTTATCTCCCTAGCCGCGGTGTTTACACACACCGCACCAGGTACTCATTTGAGACCGAGGCCCCAGGGCTGATGGAGATCATCGTCACCGGTTCTGGTCACGATGCCGAAATCGAACTCGGGTTCCCGTGTTCGTGGCGGGGTTCAGAGAGCACCGATGTTCGCCGCGGCTGGGAACTGACCTCGGGCTGCCAGGTTCAGAGCGCAGCGTGGGTCGTCCAATCCCGCAACGCGCTACCAGCAGCAATTGCTCATTGAAGGGGCTCGGATGACTCAATGCCCATTGGCTTTGCGGGGGGGGGAGGGGAGGTGGACACCAATTCACTTAATTCCACAATGTAGAAGAATGCTTTCAGGTACAGACGTTTAGCTAGCGAGAGGCTTTCAACGACGAGAGGGAAAGAAAGATTGCTGCGCACGACGAGCAGAGAGAGAGAGAGGGGGGGGTACAGCGGCCGCGGGGAAATTGGGGGCGCAGCGGCGGAGCGCGCACAGGACCGGGCCCAAGCCTCTCGGCTCCTTCGCGAGGTCTCCGCGAAGGAGGCCGGGCGACTCGGGGGTGGGGGGGGGTTGGGGGAGTCGCGACCCACAGTTTGAGAAATGCTGAACCGGAGGATTTGTTGTTAATTCTGGAAGGCCGCCACCCGTGGATCGGGGGGCGGGGGGTGGGGGGTGGCGACGGGCGGGGAGGCGACACCGTGTCACGGATGCCGAGCCGGCGCCGCCGAGAAGCCTGGGTTCGAATCGGGGTTTCGGGATGCTCTTCGTGAAAGCGAGTTCTCGGCGTCGAGGGCAAAGTGACTTTCTGCTGAAATCATCAACGGGACAGACCGGGGCTCGTCTCCCGTTTACTCGGATAAGCTGCGTCAACGTCGCTCGCTCGCACCCAGCCGCCAGCGAGGTCAGGACGAGCAAGAAGCGCCGAGGACAGAGAGAACGTCACTTGACCGCCACTTCGAAAGCAATTTACATCAATTAGCAGTCATCAGCGATGCATGCTAATTCATGCTAATGAAGGGAAGGCGACGGCTCTGCGCGGGCGGCCTGGCATGATGACAAGCACCCGCACGATGCCAAACGTCGCGAGCCTGTCGCGTAGAACTGCCAAGAGGAAACGGGCACCCAGAGAACCTGTTGGCCGACACGCCGCTGGTGCGGCGTTTTTAGAATTCCAGTGGAACGATGGCAGCCCACTCCAAACTGCCTTCGCCTCTCAAACTCGAAGTGAACACATTGAGAATTATTTTATTTTTATTAAACCAACAGCGCTGGCACAAATGCATCATTTTGCCACCTTATAATACGCAAATGTATTTCACTTGAACACACTGCACGCCAGCGTTTATGGTAATGGAAATTAAAGACTTTACATTTACATGACATATTAATGGTAACGTGACAGGTAAAGGGGAGCTGGTTGGCATGTAACAAACGTACGTATTCGCGCTGCCCCGGCCGATTCTTGACAGAGGCCGTCACGCTCGTGTTGCCAATGGCTCACGTGGAACCCACGAATTTCATCGCGACGAGCAAACCGCTCAAATTGCCGAGGATCGGCGACGACCGAGGCAACGTTCATTCACGCTCGACTCTGCTGATGAGACACCGCGTGTCGAAGCCGGCCAAGAGTTTGCTTGTTGACGAATCAACGCTGCTGACGTGACGTGCTCCCAGAAGGCCGTGCAGCCGATGTTGAAGAAATGCTTTTAGTTTTTTGCGCGCAGAGGCGGATTCGTTGAGGGGACGGACCGTCCGCTTAGTCGTGCGGCGATGTATTTCCTCCTCGACGGGAACCATTAATCATCGAGTTAATTCAGGTTTTGGTCGAGGGCAACACCGACGTTCAAACGATGTAGGCGCGTGTGCCGCAGCATCTTCTAGCTCATTGTACTTGCCTCTCTCTTTCCCCCGGTTGCTACCCCGCAACCCACGAGGCAACTTCTCGCCAAGACAAACTCTCCCGCACGCAACGCCCACCCCCCCCCCCCCCCCCCGCGACATCCCCTGCGCTGCTTCGCTCGGCGGCAGAGCGAGCGCCGTCTCGGTCGCCGTTTGCCGCAGAGCGCTTCGCTCCGGAAGCCGCTCGCGTCCCTGACGGGACGAGCTCGACGGTCCCGGGGCTGCGCCGTTCGCGACGCAGCCGCGCGACGATGCACCGATTCGCCGTGTTCTAAAACGTCTGTCCTCTCGCTTGACGAGATGCAATAAAAGCAAGTTCACTCTGCCAGGCGACCGCGTCCCACGCGTCGAGACGGTGCTCGCCCCCTCGCTCTCCCCCCCAGTGACCCGGCGATTCAGAGGTCACGATTCGATGCGAGAAGAGATCGTTTGTCGTCCCGGTTTTGTCGCCGGCTTCATAGCGTAAGCTTTGTTCGCTCAATCAACCCAAATGTAGCTTTAGCATAGAACGCGCATATGATTTGCACAAGACGGGACACAATTGATTCTCACCCATCACAATTCCATGCTTGTATCGGCAGCGTCATAATAATCGAACTTAGTTGATGATCCACCCGAGGCAGGCTCAGCGGCCAGGCAAGGGTGCGTTGGCTGGACTATTAAAATCGATTGATATAACCCGCGGTGGATTGGAGGCAAGCCAGCCTGAATGTTTATGGGTAGGACAGGAATTATTGTACGGGAGTCCACAGTTCACAAGCAAAGAGAATAGAGGGCATGACAGCGGATGAGAAAACGCCATGCACCTCGTGTGGCTGGAATACAAACACAAAATATCCCCCGTATAGCCTTAACAGATTGTTGGGGCAAGTGCTGTTAGCGAGTAGCACCTATGAAGGCTGGAACGGGTACACGAGGGGGTGGGTGACCAGCACCACACCCGGCCGCCTTTGTCTCCCCAGTGGCGATGTTTACACACCGCATAAGGTTCCCATTTGGGTCAGAGTCAATCTAGAGCAAGGCCCGTGAATGGTTCAAATAATCCTCACTGCTGTTGGCCGTGAAAAGGAATCGAACTTGGGTCGCCGGGTTCGTGTCCGCTGCACTGCTGCTCTCCAAATACACGCACATGCGCACGTACGCACTCGCTCGCATACACGCACGCACGCGCTCGCACGCACGCACGCACTCGCGCGCACGCACGCACGCACTCGCATGCACGCACGCACTCGCATGCACTCGCACGCACGCACTCGCACGCACTCGCACGCACGCACTCACTCACTCGCACACACGCACACACTCGCACGCACTCGCACGCACGCACGCACGCACCTTGAGTTGGATTGTGACTCTCCCAGAAGACTTTAAGCAGCGACTCGAAGGAGGTATCGTTGGGGTTGAACACCACGCGCACCACCTCCGTGTGCCCCGTCAGCCCTGCCCGGGTGATAACAACAGGGAGGAGGGCAGCATTGCTTTAGAGCAACAGCAGCAACAGAAACAACAGCAACAACAGCAACAACAGCAACAACTTAAACTGCAACAATGTCTCCACTGCGTCACACGTGGGTGACGTGTGACACTAGCCGGCACATTAAAGGGCCTGGGAAGAAGAAAATGCTCATTTCAATTTACGAAAATAATTACCGTACGCTTTGCAAAGGGATTGCGCAACACACGTACACGTTCACGGCACTGATGGGGCACGTGCATTGGGCATTGGGCGGCGCGTCCAGCGAGCACACATAGTCGTCGTTGGGAGCGCGTGAAGTGAACGTGCAATAGTTGGGCACGCAGTCATTGGGTGGGGACTCGGTGAATGACGGGCGTTCGTTTGACACGCGATCAGCGAGCACGCGTTGAGCGGCTGAGCGTGCGGTGGTGTACGCGGCTCGCCGAGCCTTGAAATCGCTCGCGACAAGGTCTCGTCGCCAACGCAAATGAGAACCCGCCGTCCGTCCCAGCGGTCCGTCTCCTCCCGGGACGCACGGAACGCCATTTGCGAGCGACGTTTCAATTAGCGGAGGCGGCATGGGGACGACGAGGAGGAGGCGCGAGGCAACACATCTCCATTCCCAACGCAACGGTACAGGGCGCACAGACGGCCCGACGTACGCACGCGCTGCGCAACCCCGCTCGCAACGACGCAAAAACGTGCAGCTGCGCACGGGAGCAGTGAACCCAGAGAGGTGGCGCGATTGATCGCTCGACGCTTCCATGCACCAGCGGGGGAGGGGGTGGGGGCAGAAGTCGGAGGGGCGGGCGGGTGAGCGGTGCACGGCGCATCGCCCTCGCCGGCATGCCGCTCTGATCGCGTCGCGTCTGCCGTCGAATGCAAATTTATTTCGTGCTCCTTGCAAACACCGAGCGGTGCAATGCATCTCTCGCCGTGGAGAGGGCCCTCGTCTCTACTGACTGCCGCTGAGCAGGCGGTGCCAATTCGACATTACCACAACAACGCAGGAAAACTATTGTGCGAAATTTACAGAAACGTTCAAACGTGCCGCTGCTTTTGAGTTGCACCGCGCGTTGCTCGTCACGACGTCCGACATTCCGCTCCCCATACTGGCAGCTTTTTCAGGAATTGGACACGGGCAGCTCTTTGCTTCCCCTCGGTTAATTTGGCATCGCCGGCAGCTGCTGGCGTTCCATGTGGGCCGGCCGATGTTGCAGCACGGCAACAGTGACGGCAACGGCAGCGGTGCCTGGCAGGGCGACACAACTGAGGGAGAACGCGAGCTGCTCCAGCCGTCAGACGTCGTGCTGAACAACAACAACAACAACACGCGGCACAACCTCAAGACCACATCAGCTCGATGCACTCAAACGTGCGTTACGTTTATGGAACGAGCTGCCTGCGGACTCCACATGTGGAACACGGAGGCAGTGGCAGTAATGGCCGTGGAGATAACTATCACGGCCTCATCCCCACGTGCACAATCCATGCACGGAGACATCACGGAGCAGTGAGCAGCCTCGATTATCTGGCAGCAATTATCAAAGCCGATTTACCGAGGGCACGACGCACCGTAGACCAACAACACTTCAACGGCGCTGCGCTTTTGTCAAACACAAGTCATTGCCTTTTCAGTGCTTGCAGCCACAGCTGATGCTATGGGTAACTGTGATCCACCGATCCACAGAAGCAAACGCCGTGACCCAGCGTTGCGGTTTAACTCTTGCGTGTTTGGTTGGAAAGGGGCGTCTCAGAGCGTTGGTGAATCCTCATGAGCAAGATGCAACAACGCCAGGGTGGTTTGTTCGCGTGCCTTCCCTTTGTGTCTTCGTGGTGTATTGCAGTTAGCGTGTGTGTGTGCCTGTCGGTGGGTGTGTGTGTGGGTGAACATGTACATCCGAGTGTGTGTCCGTGTGTCATTGTACGTGTCTGTGTGTGTGCTCGTTTGCACGTGTGTATTTGTGCGTGCGTGTGTGTGCGCATTGCTACGTACGTGCTTGTGTGCGTATATATCTGTTACAGGCTATACGGACATTTGTAGGGAGCGGTGGCGCAGCGGTTTGCACACTGTGAAACGAACCCTGCGACTCGAGTTCGATTCCCACTCACGGCCAACACCAGTGACGATTATCTGAAACCAGCCCTGGGCCTCTCCTAGATCTACTCAGCCACAAATTAGTACATTGTGGTTCTGGCCACCAACCTCTTCATGTGCCGTGCCGGCCTTCATAGGTGCTCTCTAACAGCACTTGCCCCAATCGTCTATTAAGGCTATATGGGGGATCTTAATCTTTGTGCATGCGTGCGTGTGCGTGGGGGTCACGCGCAGGTGCGTCGTGTTCGCTCGACCAGACGTCGCGGCGTGAACGAGCGCTGCGCCTGTGTCGGCGTTCGAGCGTGCGCGCACGTGCGCGGAATTCATCAGCGGCGTTCAGCAGGGGCCACACACACACGCATACACACACACGCAAGCAAGCACACACATACACACACACGCACACGCAAGCACACTGGCACACACGCGCATGCGCGCACATGCACGCGGGCACATGCACACGCGCACAATTGCGCGCAGACGCACACACCAACGCGGCAAGATTATGCTTCTCTGCAGTAGTGACAAGAGAGGCCAGCGCAAGCACGTAGACACCCACTTAGAGACAAAGACGGGCACACCTACACACGCGCACACACACACGAACACACGCGCGCACGCACTGTACACCCACCGTCGCGCACATCCACCCACACGGACGCACAGACAAAGGCGCTCACAAATACACGCACACACACACCCAAACATGCCCGCGCGCACACACCCACTCGGACACATCCACCCGCGCATACATGAAAGACAAAGAGACGCAATTGAGCACAATGTGACGCACTCCATCACACACAAAGACAAAAATCCCCACACAGTCTTTAAAAGGCTGTTGGGGCAAGCGTGTTAGCGAGTCGCACCTATGAAGGCACAACACCACGCCCAGCCACCTTTGTCCCCCCAGTGCTGTTGCTGACACACTGCACGAGGTACTAATTCATGGCTGAGTCGACCTAGGGGAGGTCCAGGACAGGCACAGATATTCGCCACTGATATTCTTCGTAAGCGGGAATCAAATTCGGGTCGCTGTGTTCATAGTGCGGCCCGCTAATCACGACACCACCACTAGCCACAATCCCATACAGACATACATACATGGAACACACACACACGAGCCCCAAATTACTGATCTGAATGAGAATGAAGACAAGTCAACTCTAGTAATCCTCATGAACTCAAAGCGCATGACGTCATGTGTCGTCTCACACATTCAAAGGGCACCCCAATTGGCAGCGGTCCCTGTGTGGCACACAAAGTGACTCGGCACCGGCCTGCAGCAAGTGGGCATTAGTCTGCCAGTAGGGCGGGGCACGGGTGACCCCTGTGCGTGACCCCAATCGAGTAAGGGGCCGCGTTCATTCTTTGTCGAATTCAGCCAATTTGGAGGGCGACGCCCGGCCTGGTCATTCTGAGCGTCCATTGTGAAGCGGGTGTCTTTACGGTTACAACGCACCGCAGTAATCGGTATATTTGGGCGTAACCCTCAGTGGGCACGGAAGCTTCACTACACACAGTGCCGGCCTTACACACGCGGCAGGGCGGGTTTTATACGACGCTTCCCGCACCAGCATTTGTTCCGAGGACGCCATCGTGCATTACCGGCGGGTTTTATTCGAATATCTCCACGATTAAAAAAAATGTACATCTGCCTTTCGCACGCACACTCGCTCACATCCGTGTACACGCGCACACGCACACACACAGGCGCACTGCTGCCACCACGATCACGCTCCGACAGTCGTCGGCACGCGGCTCTCGAGCAGGTTAAACGCACGCCCACGGTGACACTCGCTCGCAAGACTCGCTCGCAATGCTGACGATATCACCTAAGGGGACATCCATACACATACACACGGACCACAATAGACCATTGGGGTAAGTGATGCTATAAGCGAGCACCAATTAAGTGGTGTGTTCAACAGCATGCCCAAACGCCTTTGTCTCCCAGGTACTAGTTTTAAATCCGATTTGACCTGGGGGTGGCCCTGGATGGGTTCAAATATCACTCGCCACTGCCGTTAGCCGCCAATAAAACTCCGGTTGCCAGGCTGGTAGCGAATTGCGCGAACCACCGCGTCACCGCTGCCTACAGCGCAAGGAGACACTAAACAACAACAGCAGCAGCAACCGCCGTTCGCCACGAGGTGGCGGTGACGTCACCACGGCGCTTCTGCCAGGCTAGGTGCACAAAGACAGAAACACACACACACAGAAAGACGCGGGTGCTCGCACACGCACGCGCGCACTCGATCGCTCAGGTAGCAGAGTTAGCGCATCTTAAATTCATTACGCCTCCAAAAGAAGCCCAGCATTTGTCCTTCAGCCAAAACCAATTCCACTCGCAGCGTGGCTCAAAAGCCTCGGCGGGCAGCACCCCGGGGCCGTGCAGGCACGCGTTTCAGCACCCCGCCCACCGCGGACAGCTACCCTCGCTCTCGGCGCCGGAGCAAACAAAGCGCTCGCTCGCTCGCTCGCCTGCAAGCCGCGCACTGTAGCTGCGAGTTTTTATTAATATTTGAGATGAAAGGATGGGAATCGGGGGGGGGGGGGGGGGGGGGGCGGCGGCAGTGGTGGTTTGGCGGTGGTGGGGGGCGAGAGCAAATGGAAGCTGTATTTACTGCATTACTGAAAGACAAACGGACCTTTTGAACCGCAAAGCAGCCTCATTTGTATGATTCGCGACGAGCGGCGATGGTCGGGAGGGTGGGGCGACGTCTGTCTCATTGAGTGACCTTCATCAGAGGGGGCTCCATGTTATGACAGCAAATGGCAAATGTGACATTTTTGAGGGATAAATATAAACCAGGCGGCTTGTGCACGCGGCTAGCGGCGGCTCCCAGCCCATCGGCCTCGCCCATTAAATATCGCCCACTGCACGCCACTGAACGCCGGGGCGGCCAAACACAACAGCACGTGCGCTGAAGGATTCGAAAGATCGCGCGATGTTGGGGGGGGGGGGGGGGAGTTTTGCTGGCTGGATTTCTGACTGAACGTCGCGCGATGACGTCACCCGCATCCCACGGCACCGAGCCGTGTTCGTGCGTTGCGCCGTGCCGACGTCACGCACCCCACCACGCACCCCCCCCCCCCCCACCACGCACCCCCCCCCACCACGCACCCCCCCCCATCACGCACCCCCCCCCCCACGCGCCCCCCTCACCCCCCTCACCACGCACCCCCCCCCCATGCACCCCACCACGCACCCCCCACGCCCCCCCCCGCGCACCCCCCCGCGCACCCCCCCGCGCACCCCCCCCGCTCACCCCGTACAAATGCGCGCGCCACGCCATCACGCTGCCCTATCATGGAGCACATTATACAAACGCTCTGCTGGCTCGCTGGCTGCAGGGACGGACGGACGGTCACGTCTGAAGGACATGCGCCATCCTAGTCTTTGTTGAAAACTCGTGTCCGAAGATGGACGAGAGGCACAACAACAACAACCACCACAACAACCACCACCACCACAACAACCACCACCGCGTAGCGAGGGGTAGAGCTGGGGACAGCCCTGGCTCTGACCCTCGTTCCCGCGATGCGCTGTATACAGAAGACGGCACAGCGCACTCTCATTGCCTTCTGCGGCAATCGGCCACGGCGTTTGCTGTTGCGAGAAGAATGCACAGATTTTTGTAAGCCGCAGAGGCTTTGTCCAAATACATAACGCTAGAGAACGGCGGCGGATGGTTGTGTGCGTGTGTCTGCTGCATCGTTGATTTTTGTACGAGATGTCAGTCATTGCGTGTGTGCGTGTTGTTATGTGCGCGTGTGTGTATTTAATGCATGTTCATTGTGCGTGTATGCGCGTGTGTGTGTGGCGCACGCCGTGTGTGTGTGTGGCGCATGTTCGTGCTAAGTGCGAGTCTTTGTCCGGGCGTGGCGCTGGCCAGCCACCCCCTCGTGCGCCGTGCCGGCCTTGACAAGTGCTACTTCGCAAACAGCACTTGCGCCCACCAGTCTGTTAAAGGCTACCCGGGGGATCTTTCTCTTTGTGCGTGCCTTCGAGATGCAGCCTGCGCACGGGAACACAAATGTTTGCCCATGTGACTGCACAATCACTCACATACACGAGCACCTACACATACACACACGCACTCTCTTGTCTCCTGCCCATGCATATTTTATCCCACGCAGGCACGTGCTGTATAAAATGGACGATGGAGACTTCAAGGCAGGTAGATCACACGGGGAGAAGACGCGACGCCGAGAGGAGATGGCAGACGCGGAACGTTGCTGCGGCGATACATCTACGGCAAGCGGCGCTTCCGCTCGCGATGCCTGCATGAGAATGCGCCATCGGTGTATAATAGTTGACATCATAGGTTATACAATAGTTTATTCGACGTCCGTGCAAATCACGCGCGAGTCTTGTGACGATGTCGCGTTTACGCTTGTGGAGGGAACGTGGAATATATTCACGTATATATACAAACGGGATTTACCATCTCGTTTGTATTGTTTCTTTCATGGAAATCCTGGATGGTGGCATGGAATTGAATCCCTTGCTTCGAGGTGTGAATGATTTACATGGCAAAAACAGGGAGAGCAGAGGGAGAGAGCTCAGGGAGAGAAGCAAGATAGGGAGAGAAGCGGGAGGGTAGTTGGAGAGAAGGGAGAGATAAGGTGCAGGAGTGGGTAGAGATAAGTGAGAGATAAGGGAGAGGAAGAGAAGCGAAATAAGGAAGGGAAAGACGAGGAAACGAGAGAAGAGGGAGAGAGATAAGGGAGAGAAGAGAGCGAGAGAGAAGCAAGATTTAAAACAAGGGAGAGAGAAGAGCGAGTAAGGGAGGGGGATGTGAAAACAAGGAGAGATTTTTTTGAGGGGGGGGTGGGAGAGAAGGGGACGAGGGCGACGGGAGGGGGGGCAGGTTGCCGTGGAAACCCCGCACGGTGCGCGATGCGTTCAGCCGCTTGCGTGGTCGCCGCCGTCGCTTTGTCGGCGAGTAATGGGCGCGCGCGGCGAGGGCGGTGTTAAGTGGTGCGCAGTTTACTGAACAAGGCGGCGACGCAAGGAAAACTCGGAGCGAGAGGCGGCAGGTGGGAGCGGGGGGCGGGGGCCGGTGGGTGGGGGGGGGTGCTGGAGGGGGGGCTAGGAGGGCTGCGAGGCCGTAGGAGTGGGAGTCGGTGGCGGGGGGGGCATTGGGCTGCGGCGCGCCGGGGAGCCGCGTGGTCCGTCCAAGCGGAGCGCGGTGCCGGGAATCGGGGGTCACGATTCGGGCCGAGAAGCCCCCGTCCCCGTCCCGCCCGTGCCGTGTCCTTCACCGCTTGCGCCGTGTCTGCTCCTTAACAGGTTTTATTCACGGCACTCGACCAAACCTAATAACATCGCATTTCATTTGCGCGGATCGATCTCGGTTTATCGTTGCTCCACGGACGATTTGATTATTCAGGTAGCGCGACGCCTTAGGGTTCGAGAGCGGCTGCTGACACCAGCGCCACGACGGAAGAGCGACGCGGGCCATGCTGGATCCGCCGGCACGCGGCCAGTGACCACGTGGGTCGATGGCACACGCAGGAGGGACCGGCTCTGTCAGGGAAATGCCTCGGGCTCAGTGATAATCGTCGTCGCCGTCGTCAGCCGCGGTGAATCCACTGCTGGACGAATGCCTCCCAAGGCCGCCGCTACCGCCACCTCCAGTCCCGCCGAGTAGTAAATCCCCAGAGCACCTGCCCCAGGACGCAGGCGAGCCCATTTGCACCGCTCTATCTCCCCGGCGGACCACGTTTCTCTCGGACGCGCTCCAATCCCGCTGGCCACCGCTCCATCGACCGCCGGCTGCGTCCGCCGCCGCGGCTACGGCCGGGGGCCTCTGCCGGAGCCGTGCGCGCCGGCTGCTATGGCGGTCGACCCCCACGCGGTGTTACGCCGCTCGCCGCACACACGCTCGCACGCACACACACGCACGCACACACACGTACTCGCACACACGCACACTTGCACACACACACACGCACACACACGCACGCACACACACGCACTCGCACACACGCACACTTGCACACACCCCAGTCGCCCCCCCCCCCCGCCCCGTGACACCCACAGACGCAACTCCTCTCCGCATTTAGAAAGATCAGGCTCCTCGCAAGATGTTACAGTGGGGAATAATCAACACCTCTTGGCAAAGGAATAAAAAAAACCCTGTCTATATATAAATAAATATAAAAATATTTGTGCCGGTTTTCTTTTTTTACCTTGACTCCCTTCAGCCGCAGGAGAAATGTTGACATCGTGAGGATGTTGCGATGCGGCTACGAAGTGAATCCTAAACAAAAGAACCGGCCCAGACCGGATTCCACGGTCATCGCGGCCATCCCCAGCACAGAGGGCTCCAGAGTGGAGGCTCCAGCATGGAGGTTCTATAACAGAGGCTCCAGCATGGAGGTCCTATTACAGAGGCTCCAGCATGGAGCTTTTATTACAGAGGCTCCAGCATGGAGGTTCTATTACAGAGGCTCCAACATGGAGCTTCTATTACAGAGGCTCCAGCATGGAGGTTCTATTACAGAGGCTCCAGCATGGAGCTTCTATTACAGAGGCTCCAGCATGGAGGTTCTATTACAGAGGCTCCAGCATGGAGGTCCTATTACAGAGGCTCCAGCATGGAGGTTCTATTACAGAGGCTCCAGCATGGAGGTTCTATTACAGAGGCTCCAGCATGGGAGGTTCTATTACAGAAGGCTCCAGCATGGAGGTCCTATTACAGAGGCTCCAGCATGGAGGTCTCTAATACAGAGGCTCCAGTATAGGAGGTTCTATTAACAGAGGCTCCAGCATGGAGGTCCTATTACAGAGGCTCCAGCATGGAGGTCCTATTACAGAGGCTCCAGCATGGAGGTTCTATTACAGAGGCTCCAGCATGGAGGTTCTATTACAGAGGCTCCAGCATGGAGGTCCTAATACAGAGGCTCCAGCATGGAGGTTCTATTACAGAGGCTCCAGCATGGAGGTTCTATTACAGAAGCTCCAGCATGGAGGTCCTAATACAGAGGCTCCAGCATGGAGGTCCTAATACAGAGGCTCCAGCATGGAGGTCCTATTACAGAGGCTCCAGCATGGAGCTTCTATTACAGAGGCTCCAGTATGGAGGTCCTATTGCAGAGGCTCCAGCATGGAGGTTCTATTACAGAGGACAAAGCACGTATGCTCCATCACGTATGTTCCAGCACGGAGGCTCCATCACACGATGATGCGACCATCACAATTTAGGATCGTAAATCACAATTGAGAAAAATTTCATTTTTGGGGGTTTTTTATCCCCCTCACTGCTGTAAGGGGCCACACTTGAGCGACGCAGTCGTCTGGAGATGCTGCAACTGTTCCTGCTGTTGCTTGGACCGTCTCGTTTGCACGGCGCTGCCTCGTATATCATCCGTCTCGTTCGCACCATCAGCACAAACCTGACATTGCTTGCTCATCATCAAAACGCACCACATGATTCGATGCAATGCTTCAAGAGCATGACAATTTATTTTAATCGACAAATCGCTCCACGCCCAAAGGAATGCAAGATGCATCATCCCGTCCAGGTACAGCATCGGGCGGTCCAACCACGTGCAGATCGATCTTATATAATTAAATTGTGCGAGAAACCTTACGTAACCGTCTCTTATTCGGTACGCGATGCGGTGAACCTCCGAGGCAAAGCCTCCGCGAACGCCGGGCGGCGCACGGACCTCGTTACTTTATTTGCGAGCGATGTCAGGATCGACGCTAAGCGCCCCCCCCCCCCCCGCCGCCATCGACATGGAAAGTGGGCACTTCGTGAGATGTGTGACCGGGGGTTTACGACGGGAAGATTGCCGACGGACGGTTCCCCACGCGCGCACGCACGCACGCTGCGTCCACCACCCCTTCCCCGGCCAGTGCGGTCGGGCAGCAGAGCGGCTCAGGTTGTTCCAAAGGGAAAGCCCAGGACTGGTTAGGATATCACTTACTCATGTGAGCCATGGCCGGGCATCGGACCCAGGTGGCCGGCTTCATAGAGCAGCGTGCTAAACCACTGCGCCACTGCATTTGATGTATATCCTTGTTCATCTACATATTAGTACAGCAGTCACCCTATATCTGTTTAATGTTTATGTAACTTCATTTGTAATTGTGCTATGATCAGTGTAAAAATGATCTGCATGAGCTGGATTGCGCTACAGGGAATTTGTTATTTAACACCGATTTGTGCTTGTGCGATATTTTCCATTTGTCCGGTAGCCACGTGAGAATTTCTATTTGCCTCATTGCTGTACTTTATTTGTTTAGTGTTTTTGTCGTTTTCGTGACGTGGATTACTCATCCAGGTGAGATTGCACCCTGGTCTCTTCGAGTTCTCACCTGGCCAACCAAAATCATTCTGAAATCACTGCCCCAACAAAGGCCACGGGCGCACGCACACAGAAACTCACCAAGCCTCACGACAAAATAAATGTGAATTATTCACCGAGCGAATTCACCAAAGTATTTCTTGGGAATGTGTGAATGACTGATTTAAAACCAGCAGCTGCGAGCAGACCGCATGTCAACGGACAATCACTACAGGGGAGCACAACGCGCGCGCGGGGCCCACAGGCTGACATCATAAATAATGTTGCCTGTGTTTATTTTTTTACGGAGCAAAAGACACTCTTGTTTGCCTATTATTTTAATATTTTATTACCCAAAGCCCATCTCAGCAGTGCAGGGGTACCACGATTTTGTACCACGACGCTGTGCTGCACCAAATGAGCCCCCACGGTGTTCGCGGAGAGCCATTACCAACAACGCCTGGCACGCAACCGGAGTTTGTGAAACGCACCGCACACTGCCGCAGAGAAGTCAAAACAGGCTCCGAATTCACTCTTTAACACACACAAAATGTCGCTGAAATTTGTACAGAAGGCACCATCGACTCGGAACAAAAAGTTGCGCCGTTTTAATTTTTATTTCCTCCAGAGGGGGCCAACGAGAGCTCCCCTCGCCTGGAGGCGCTTGCACCAGCGTTGGCATGAGTAAGCAATTGCAGGGCTGCACCTTCACCTCGCAGTGTTTTGACCTTGGCGTGCGATCCATCACAACTAGCACACGACATACGCTGTGTGCAATCACGCGTAATGGGGTGATCTCGCACTCAGCGCCTTTGCCAGGGAAAAGTTCGGTGGCCCACGCCACGGATGACGGAGAGAGGAGACCGCCGCTTTGATGACAGAGTTTAAGATGCGATGACAGGACCTGACACGACGCTGGAAGAACAGTTGAGGTGAAATTGGGGCTACGCGACGAAACTTTTCTAATAAAAAGACATCATTCGCGAGACCGGGGACACGGTGTGCCGGAGAGAAATGGAGCAAACTCAATAATGTGTGCGAAAAGAAAATAAACCGCAATGATTAAATCACGAAGAAAATGACAAATAGTAGCGTAAGGGCTCCTTACGGGTCTGCTGAGCAAGACGCTACGGTCCGGGCCAGACGCCCATCAAGGCCACAGGGCTGCACAAAGCGCAACTCTGCAGACACAGCAAGAGAGAGGGCCTCTCTCTGGAAGACGTCGTGTCCTCCCCAAAGCCTGTGACCCCCACGCACAGCTCACGCATGCAGTGTCCCTTATGGCCCGCGACAGCATCATCGCCTGCCACAAATGGATCGATGAAGGTAAATCTCTCCTCCTTGCGGCGCTCGACGCCTCGAGTTTCCACCAAACTGATCACAAGCAGCGTACACAGAGCCGTAAATACCCAAGTAGACCGTTGCCTGCACGAGTCTGCGCAGGTATCGCGATCGCGAGAGTTGACAAAACCCCCCCGGGATCACCCAATCTTCACCAGATCCCGGGCGGCTAAGCGCAGGTTTGCATCTGGCGAGTTCTTAGATCGAATACTGGCAGGGAAAACCAGGTGCTGTAGGCCTGGCCTACGAGGAGGGCAAGGAGATATCAGCAGAGCAATGGCCGCTTGAATCTATCTGCGCAAGTATGATATCCTCGTGTGTGTCCGTTTGTCTTTTTCAAAGGAATCCATTAAACTTGCCACTGCAGGAACGTTCATAAAGAGACCCAAAAACTCAGTGACGCCTCGCTGGATACACACACATACAGACCTCCGACGTCCCCACGCCACGTCAGTCACGGCGGTTGTTTGACCGTACTTCACCGCGCTGGTCAGTGTGGGTCAGTGAAGGAGGGGGCCCATGGCCGGTTCGCGACGTCAGTCACCTCTGGCGTGAGCCGTGGCCAGAATCATCGTTCCCACCCATGAGCTATCGCCGCGTGTGGCCAGGACACCTCTGAAGAACAACCAATAGCTCAGTGGGCTTTACCTGGCTAATAATAATGATGATAACTTAAGGTCAATGAGTAAATGCATTTCGGTCGATGAATTGTGACGCGCAGAGTGCCACAATAGCGAAGCTGCGTAACTCTGCGCGGCCATGAAACTCCGCTGCAGCTCGTGTCTACGGCGAGGAAGCATAGAGGAATCTAGGTTGAGTAGGGGTCGGGGGGGGGGGCGGTCGGTGGGGAGGGGGGGCGGGGGGGTGGGGGGGGCACGATTCACAGCGAGGCATCGGCTCGGGCAAAAACACCCAAAACTTTTAGTGAACTACCACCGGATGTGCAGTGCCCTCCTTCACCGGAACGTCCATTACTGTGCAGGGGGCGACAGTGGTAGTAGTGGCGGTGGTGGTGGTAATTTAGCAAGAGCTCACGGTTTTTGTTATTCTGAGATAGCCTTAAAAACTAAATAACGGGAGCACTCCGATAGCAATTATCCTAACAGTGTTTGCCCGGAGGCCTTGAGCAAATGAATAATTCATTTGAGCGTCGAGATAAAAAAAAGATCTGCACTTCAAACCCCAAAATGAAAGTGGAACTGTGTGCACCGAGGGTGGTTTCAAGGTCGTCTCCGTACTCTAAGCCCAATTGCTTCTCGAATGATGTTCACATAGATCTATACACACACACACATCTGTACATATATAAATGCAATTCAAAAGTGTCTTTTTACCCGGTTGTTCCTCTTTAAGTGACAGTTAAAATGACAAAGCACTTCACTGTGAAGTCAAGAAACAACTTTGCAAGTTTCTTGAATCCCACCCAGCAGTACAATCAGGTACACCACAGACAGCCGATGGGCAGACCACGTGTGATGGGGTAAAGTGTGGGGACTGCCGCCGCTGCCAAGATGTCTTGCCAGCCTGGAAGAGTAGGCCAAATTCCCTCCAGAGGGGCTTGTCCAGAGCTTTGTCTCGTGTAGGCCCTTCCTCCATCAGTGGTGTCAGGTAAGCAATTGCAGGCCTGCTCCTCTGTATGTGTGAATGTTGAACTTCGTTCGCACCGTACGTAGCCAACCATGCTTATCGGAGGTACGGGGGAAGGACAACAAATGAAACACAAAAAGCAGTTCGAAAAATAAACGAGTTTTCCATCTAGATTTAAAAGTGCATAGCTCCAGCGGCTTCCCCATGTCTTTAAGGAAGAGCGTTCAAGACGGCCGCAGTAAACGTCAAGGCAGCTGCGGATGGTAGAACATGAAATCAATTATACCGAGAGTCGTGAAAACAAAAACGAAACACTCCCGGCACTCGTGCACAATTTGTGCTGCCAAATCGACAAATTAAGCCGCTGTGTACATAAATAAACACAAAGTTTCTCCAAGAGCCTGGAATCCCGCACCCTCCAGGCCCCCCCCCCGGTCCCCCTCCGGCCCCCTCCGGTGCCTGCGTGGTGTGCCGGCATCAGCGAGGTCACCTGACGCGGCGATGCCACCGGCAGAGCGGCGCTCGGCATTTCCTCTTCGCGGACGACAGATTCCGCCGCGGGGAAGGGAGTAACCGCGTGGATTTCTCGGCACCTTTAACGTTGGCGAATAATCGTAACCAGGTCACCAGGTTCGCGGACGAGTGGCGAGCGCGCCGCAGCGCCGCCGCTCCTCGCAGAGTTGTGTGGTGCACAAAGGCAGACGCGCCGCATGGGGACCGCATGCCAATGCCAAGCGTGAAATGCGGCAAGTGCCCATCGAGCGGAGCACAGCGAGACACAGAGAGACACAGCGAGACACAGCGAGACACAGGGACCGCAGCGAGACACAGCGAGACACAGCGAGACGCAGCGAGACGCAGCGAGACGCAGCGAGACGCAGGGAGACGCAGCGAGACGCAGGGAGACGCAGCGAGACACAGCGAGAGACGAGACACAACGAGACGCAGCGTCACGCTCCAGTGCATGACGACGGCACCACCGCACGCGGCACGATGCGACAGCAGAGCATGCACACCGCACAGCTTAAGAGAATCAGCAACTCGCGTTGTTGCAATTAAAGGAATACGTGACCCGAAACGCGAACAGCTCTCGCCGTGTAAGTACACAGCACCCAGGCTGCGCACGTCCTCGGCTTGCCGAGACAGCTTCCAAGCGTTCGGGTTGCACGGCAGTCACGGCACGGACGGTGCTGCACGCACAGGCGAGTGACCGACGTGACAATCCTAATGATGCTCCAGGACTAAAAAGTAGAAACATGGCACACATTGAGACATGACGACACAAATCTTATATTTGTATATTATTATTTGTATTATTCTCACCCCTAAAACATTATGACCCTGAGGTTGACTGGTAACACTCGTAGGGACAGGATCAACGGTGAGCTCCACGCTGCACGACGCCTCGTGCTGTTACGATGCCCATCAGCGGTGCAACGAGAGATTCACCTTGCCGTGAGCGCAACACCGGGGCCGACAGAAAGCCGGCAAAGCCCGACGTCGGTTACGAGCGTTACGACCCACCAGGAGTGAACACAAGGTTGCGGGGCTCCCACACACATACATACACAATCCGTACGTTTCACAGTTCTTCTGTGCTTTGCGAGGTTTATGGCCGGGTCAAAATCACCGTGTAAAGAGGTTCCCATTTGCAAACAGACCGAGGGGGAGAACATAATGAGAAAACTCCGACCAACAACGCCATACGGGGGGAAAATAAAAAATAAAAAGTTCCATGTCAAGACTCGGAGCCACGCGCCGACAGCCGAGCCCACCCGCGTCCCGCCTGCCAAGACGCGACGGCGCTCGTTTAATTCCCCACGCATTGAGGAAGGCTCCAGCACGGCCCCAGCGCCAGCCATGCGGAGCAAGCGCCAGCGACAGGCACACGGAATCAGCGCCAGCCACGCAGAGCCAGCGCTGCTAGGCGGAGCCAGCCCCAATCACGCGGAGCCAGCACCAGCCACGCGGAGGCAGAGGCACAGGAATCTGTGAGCTCTGACCAGTTGACGCAGAGTCTCGGGAACTTGCACGCAATTTGTCGGAGCAGGAGTTCTGTGCTTAAATCCGATTACGCAACCGATTATCGGCTCCATCACTCTACCGATTATCGGCTCGATAACTCTACCGATTATCTGCTCCATCACTCTACCGATTATCGGCTCCATCACTCTACCGATTATCGGCTCCATCACTCTACCGATTATCGGCTCGATTACTCGACTCATCAGAGAGCACGAGAATAGTTGGGGGGGTGGAAAAGTCTCGTCTCCGTTCCCACACGTGCCGCTGGTCGGGAGGTGATGGGCGGGGGCTTGGTGAATTGTGCCTCAGGCAAAGACCCTGCCCGTCATTGCACATACAGTACCGTCAGCAGACAAAATTATAAACGAGTCGCTGGTAAAGACGTAACGATTCTCTCCCCCCCATCTCTATCCCCTTTCCCCCCGTCTTCCCTCAAGTGATTGTGGTGAATTTCAATTAAGGAATCAATAGTTTTTAACACCGTAGTGGACCTCGTGGTGACGGGTGACTGTCGGGGATAATGTGAACTCATTGCACATTACATATATGATTCTGGGCATGTATGGCCAGCTGAAGAATCTAACATATTACAGGCTGGCCAAAAAGTCAGGACACGTTGGGTTATGATATTTATTTTAACGACTCACAAAGGCTCATTTCGGTGATTTTAACAAATGCTCGAGTTGACTTCCGTAAGCATTAACACATGCATGAATTCTCTTTTGAAATTAATTTTGGATTTAATTTCAAGATTACCTTTGAACATTCATAAATGATATTGTCTCAATTTATTCAGGGTTCTTCTTCGAGTTGGGCAAATGACGGGCTTGAGGTGACCAAGAAAAATATATATTTATAAAGATAACAGACAAACTATTAAGAGAAAGGACACATATTTTAAAAAAATATGCCAGTGTCAACATAAGTGAAATAACCCTATGTGTCCTGACTTTTGGGCCACCCCGTAAGTAATGTGAATCTATTACACAGTATGTACGTATGTTGAACTTCTTTTGCACCGTACGGAGCCAACCGTGCTAACAAACTAAAACGAAAAAGCAGTTCAAAAGAAATAGGTTTTAAATCTAGATTGTGATCTAGATTTCAATCGAGATACACCGATGCATCGTTGCATTGCCTATGAACGGCCTGCACTGCACTGCCACGATCTATTAGGCCGCCGTTCGAAGGAGCACTGCACGGAAATGTGCGCGCGACGTCCCTCTCGCGACGCTCACAAAAACCTCTTCTTAAAATGCCTGCTGTGTGCCCCGTAGCCCGAGACGTACAGTATACGTACAACAAAACAAGTGCTTACACCTCGTTCCCTGCATTTTCAAACAACCAAATTTCAATTCCTCACTCTGCCTCTCTGGCCTCTCTCGGCGTGCTGTGACTAAGAACCCCCTGCCGCAAACGTCGCCGACTGGACGCCATTCCTCATTAGGCCGCGTTGTCGATTAAGCTGTTGATATTTTATAATTAGTATGATGAAGGAAAGGACATCCGTGTTCATAGACAACGTGGAACGGACCCCCCGAGTTGTGCGTCGTGTTCGTTCGACCCAAGGGACAGCGAGACCAGACTCTGGTCACGCGTTCGGAGCGGGGCTCCTGTCAAAGGGGGAGCCGCCGAATGAGCGCGTGGATCACGCTCTTCGGCGAAGTGCAAAAACGCCGACCCTCGGAACCAGCGACGCCCTCCGGCACCAGCAAGCCTTCGCCGTCAGTGCGTCCCGGCGCCACGCGCCGAACACAAGCGTTCGTTCGCAATGAAGGTTTTTTTGAGTTAGATGGCGCGTAAATATAAATGTGTCGTTAACCCGCCACCACCCGGCACAGACAATTTAGTAAGGTTTGTCACGAAAACAAAACGTGCCAGTTAGTGACTACTTCAGCACACCAGGTGAGTTGCAGAGTAAACCCACAATGTTCACAATTTGAGTTCCGTGACGTTTCGCTGGTGAATACATCCAGCGTCGTCGGATGATTTTTCCAGAATTGCCGATTGTACGCGCGCCACTCTGACGATCGAATCGCGAGAGGGTCGCGATGTTTGCATCTGCGGCGATGACAACGACGAGAGCGACGCGTCAGGGGAGAGGGCAAGACCCTCCCCCCCCCCCTCTCCCGCCACCCCCCGCGCCCCGGCGCAAACAAGAGGGAGCAACGGGGGCGCGCGAGCGGGGCGAGCGGCCACGCGACCGCGGCCGTCCCCGCGCTGTCTGCTGCCTGCCACGCCGCTCCGCGTCCACACAAAAGGCCCAGGCGGAGGTCGTGCCACCGTCTGGACAATGGCCACCGGGGGCAGACAAAGGGGGCGAGAGGCGCTGCCGTGGAGGTCTTTTGTTGCGGCCTCGCTCAGCCCTGCCAGCTGCTGCCCGCGTCCCCGCGCATTTACCCCCCAAAAAAAAGCGGTAATAAATAAAATAATACATAGATTTATAAATAAAATAATAAATAATTGCGGGACAGCCCCGGGCTGACGTCGCGCCGACGAGATGATTTATGCGCTCGCACGCTCGACCCCTGTGATTGGAAAATCACCGGCGCTGATGGCCGCTGATATCCCCCGGAACCTCATAGTACGTGCCCGGCAATGGAAATAGTCATGATTATCGTTATCATCGGCCAGGGGGAGCGTGGATGCGACATTTTCACTCCCGGCAGCATCTGATTTCCTCCGGCTCGTTAAGACATTAGTTGCTCTGCTTCTACTACTACTATTATAATTATTATCATCGTCTGCGTCGGCGCAATCATCGTCGCCGTCACCATCGCCTCCGCAGGGCTGTGACCGGACAGATGTGGTCCCGCTTCAGGGGGAATTGAGAAATCACCGCCCATTGTCTCTGCCCGCGCTCCGCGTGGGGGTGGGGGGGTTGGGGGCATCAGCTGTTCTCACCGGCGATGCTCAACGCCACACTTCAGCTCAAGAGCGGCGACGAACGCTCATATAAACGATGACAAAATACCGCTAATGGACGGTTTACTTTCTGTACTTTCTGTAAACCGTCCATTAACAGAATACCAAACATATTTCATTTTCGGTTTAAAATTCAAGTACCATTGCACTTAGTGGCGTAAATACGATACGATACATTACAACAACAACAACAAACAAAAACAATGGCGTCATAATTGACCGTGTAAGGTGACAGGACACCGCTGGAGGGGACAAGACTGGAGACAGAACGACAGCCAAAGGAGGGATCGCGCCCAAGGGAACGTTCACCACGGAGACGGAGCGATGAGATCGGATCTCGTGCGGGAGTGAGCCGGGGCGATAGCGACGTCGGGGCACGGGGGCTGGCGACGGCGTGCGTGGGCGAGCGTGGCGAGTTGGCTCGTCGGCAAACGCGCGAGTGGATGAGCGAGCCAGGGGGTGGGCGCCCGAGGGGCATGCGGCGGTGGGAGCGTGCGGGTGCATTGAGCAGACAGAGTGAGCAAGTGGGTAGGTGAGCGAGGAGACGACCGGGCAAAAGAGCAAGCGGGCGAGGGGGCAGCGCCGGGAAACCCGATGCCCGCGGCCCTCGTGTCTCCCGCTGCATAAATCACAGCGGCCGCCACTCCAATAAAACAGCAAATTGGTCTAAATTTGCAAATCTAAAGTCCATTAGGCCGCCAAAGTAAGTGACAGCGCCCAGGCCAGGCTGTGCTTTTAATGGACTCCCTGAATTATTACACTTGCAACTGGCACGTGTGCGCATGTGTGCGCGCGTGCGTGTCGGTGCGCGCGTCAGCGACCGCGCAGGAAGCGAACGAGCCGGTGCCCCCGGACCGACTCGGCGCCCTCGCCCACGAAGAAGCGACCGTCGCCGGCACGGCACGGCCCGCCACGATTTACAGCGTTCCTGGGGAGGATCGCATGGTCGGGCTGGTGACCGTGTTGAGTAACCCCATGCAGTCGTCGTGGGATTGTTAGAATGGCCATTATTTTACGTGGAGAACTGCCAAATAGTCCCATCTCGTTGCGGACCTTGGAACTGCAGGTGCTGTTGAAACGAACGGCGATTTTACAGCCTCGGAATCGTCCGTCGACTGCCCCGCTTGATTCAACGGCGATCGCCGTATTCCCGCGTGTGCGTGTGCTTATCGTGCGCATCTATCAGTTTGTGTCGGGCAATGAGTGGAATTATGAAGCGCACGGACGTGGCTCCGTACAGCTCAACAAAATGATGAATCTACCCAATCTCAAGCAAACCTTGTGACACATCTTTAAACGGCGGTGCTACGTTTCCCATTAACACCACGGTTTGTGTCGCCACTCTTTAAACGCCTCGGAGTCACAAGCGGTTCAGCCATCCACACACAACAAAGACAAAGATCCCCAGTCCAGCCAACACAGACTGTCGGGGGCAAGAGCCATTCAGCGAGCTGGTACGAAGGCCGACGTGACGCACGAAGGGGTGGGTGGCCAGCACCACGCCCAGGCCGACTTTGTCTCCCGAGTGACGATGCTTACGCTCCGCGTCAGGTACTCATTTAAGGCCGAGTCGACCGAAGGGAGGGCCTATGACCGGTTGAGATTTGTCGCCGCAGACTTAGGTCGTGTCCAGAAAATCAAACACACGTCGCCATGCTCGAAGCACCACGAGGAAGCCATTCCCCTACCGCTCCCCACCACGACGTCCACACGCTCACGCTCGCAGAGAACGACGCGCGTACGGCGCGCAACCCCCACGTAGCGCGCCTCTCCGGAAGCCCGCGCCGTGAACGGCGTCCGCGCAATCTCGGAACACGGCGAAAAAACGCGGCTTCGGCGGGGGCGACGGAGGGCCTATGACCGGTTGAGGCGGGCCGCCGTAGCGTCGGTGCGCGCGGTGCGGCATGAAGCAAGGCGGCGCCCACCTGAGCACACCTCCTTGTAGGACGGGTTCGGCGTGGAGCCTCCAGAGTAGCCGACCTGCGTGGAGAAGACTCCGCTCTGCGTCCACAGCATTCGCTCGGCACCCCAGAAGCAGCCCATGCCTGGGCACACGGGGGGACACACCGGGATGAGCGGAACGCCGTATGTCTGGAGTGATGCATTTTTATTGTTATAATAATCATTATTCTTATGCAACTGACAAATGACCCAGACTTACAGATCTTCCCAGGACAGCTGCTGTCTCAACAAGAGGACAATCCTGGGATAGGCAAGACAGGTGGCAACGCGAGACACAACGGCGGGCCAAGCTGGCACCCTTGCGGCGGCAGCGCCCCGCGGTGGGCGTGGCTCACGGCAGCGTCACGGTGGCTCGCGGTGAAGAGGCTCAGGGTGAGGAGGCTCAGGGTTAGCGCGTGGTGAGCAGGGTGGGGAGGCTCAGTGGCGAGGTGGCGTCTGCCACGCCGCACGCCGCACTCACCGAATGTGGCGAGCTGCAGGCCCTCGGGGAACGGCTCCACCGCCGGATTTCCGTTCACCGCGTGCTTGGCTGCTCGTGGGACAGCAGGGAGAGGAGGGACAGCAGGGAGACAAAAGACGGAGAAAGTCAGTCGGTCGGTCGCGCACGGAAGGTGGATCGTGGCATCGCAGGACCGTTAAGTGACGCGATGGCATGGCCAGGTCTTCATCCTACTGTCATAAAACATGGCTGACAACGAAGGTGATGATGGTGTTCAACCAGAAGTAGTTTAGATTAAGGTGCGAAATTCACCCGGCCATCCACTCGTTCGCACGAATATCAGAAGTGACCCAGGAGTGGAGGAACGTGTATCTTATTATCCATAATTACTACAAAAAGGTGTCACACCAGATGTGGTCTCACACAAGTGCTGCGTTCATCCTGTTGCCCAGTCCTTGAACAGATCAGAAGAGTCACTCGAAAGTGGCATTGAATTCCTCTTATTATCCACGTGTATTAGGAATAACATGGTATTACGAACAGGCATGATGTATTGAAACACACATATACATAACACGTATATTTTCGCAGCCAATGGGATAGGCCACGTAATAATCTGGACCAATGTGTCGAGTCCCAACGCCACGTGTACAAGAGGTCAACGCACCAAGGATTAGAATGTCCAGAATTCTCATTTGCTGTATTTTAATACTGACTTGATGGACCTTGTCCTGAAGATGTTCGACGCAGAAACGTCACAATCAGACTAATAAATTTGGTTGTGGGAGACTCGCACCGGAGACGTTGTTATTATCTCTGCAGGGCTCCTCTGAGTCAGCAGTCCAAATGCTCTCGCCGAGCCGAGCCACGGTGTCGCGTGTGGTCATAATGTGCACGCGTGTGGTCGTGCAATCATCGACGCTCGACACAGCCACCGTAGCCGGTAGTCGGCACGTCCCGCGATCGCACCGCAGCGCCGAGCGCGCCGGGCGTCGCGGAGGGCGGCACGCGGAGGGAGCGGACGCGCTCACGCACAGCGGCGGGGAGCACCGGGCATCGCTCCTCTGGCTATGGCGGAACACGCAGGGAGCCCGGCGTGACACTGCGTGAACATCGACCGGACTGCCGACCACACAGTAAGGGCCCCTGCGATCCTTGAGAGAATCTGTGGATCTCTACGCGAGTCTACGGATCCCCGTGTGAGTCTCTGGGTGTCCATGTGAGTCTACGGGTCTCTGCAAGAGTCAGTGGGTCTCCATGTCCTTTGCCCGCATCTCCGATTAGCACGGCTGGCAACGTACGGTGCGAAAAAAGTTAAACATACGTACACACATACATGTCGACACGAGTCCCTCCGTGAGCCCACATGGAAATGAACCAGCGTGAACTGACTCGATTGAAAAATTTAAAGAGGCATTTCAGCAATCCACCACACATCGACTGAAGCCGATTGCTGGTAACAAAAAAATGTTAAATACCCAACACAATTGGCAATAATGCTGTGGCCTCGTGAGGGCAACTCTATGACGGATTACGTTTCAGGCAATGGCCCTTTTTAAATTGCGGTTAAAAATATTTTTTTACATGAATGTTGTTGTTGACGATTGTGCTTACGCACCCCACCGCCAATGCAGGAGCAGCAGCATCTCCGCCAGACAATTTAAACGCCGCAGGCATCGGCTTTGCACCGCAACTAATTCCGCATGTTCTCAAGCACGCACACACGTATCGCGATGCACCAGTTTACTCCGCTGTGTGTTTTTAATGAAGCAGAAACGCGTGCGGCGCAACACCGCAGACGTGTGCTGCACTGTTGCAAATCGTCCGTACTCAGGGCGCACTTCATCACAACGGTGATCATAACACGCCGTGGACCTGTGAAAACTACGCGCCACGCTGGTGTTGAGCGCAGCGGTGAGCGGTGCTGCGCTCCGAGCCCGGCCACCCGAGTTTGATTCCCGCTCACGGCCACCAATGCCAGTTATGTATTTTATGAACCGGTCACGGGCCTCCCCCTAGGTTGACTCGGCCTCAAATGGGTACTTGGTGCGAAGTGTAAACATCGCAACTCGGGAGGCAAAGGTGACCTTCATAGGAGCTCGTTAACAGCACTTGGCCCAACATTCTGTAAACGCTATAGGGGGATCTTTGTCTTTCTACGATGTTGGTGAAATGTATAGAGGGCGTGTTGCGTGTATGTTGTGTTTTTGTCATGTATGGTGCATGTGTGGGTAACGTGTTTGTGGCGAGAGGTCTTTGTGTGTGCTCGTGCGAGTCTCCGTGTGTGCGTGGCTGTGTGCGTCTGTGTCATTCTTTACGTGCGAGTATCGCGCACAGTGCGCGCACGGGTGAGACGTGTGTGTGTGCGCGTGGGTGCGTGGGTGCGTGGGTGCGTGTGTATTCTTCTGCGTGCGTGCGTGCGTGCACGTGTGCGTACTACCCAATGACAGTGTCCCAAACGGATTAGGATAAGAGCGTCGTCTGCAGTGGGGGGTTGAAACGCGATGGAAAGGGGGAGGGACGGAGCAAGTAAGACAGATGTCTGTCACATGACCTGCGCTGACAGCCTTTGATGGATTGCTCGGGGTAAACGCGCATCTGTGCCGCCACCGCCACGGACACAGCGACGGACGGGAGGACGCGACGCGGCGGAGAAGAAAAAAAAGCCGCAATCTACCACGCGCGGCACAATCATCGCGACGCCTGCCCCCCCCCCCAGCCCCCCACGCACAACTTTAAACACCGCGGCCAGCTGGGTACACCGCTCAATGAGAAACACGTGCACCTTTGACCTTCAGCAGCGCCCATCCCACACGGCTCGGGTGAGCCTCCCATCAGCACATCACATTCAATTTCATTAAATTACCTTTCCCCCGTGAAGTTACGACGGTATACCGGACGGCGTGCCGTCATCGCGCAGGAGGACCCCCCCCCCGCCTCTTTTCTCTTAATTTTCGGCGCGGGAACGTTACGAGCCGCGCACGCTCGCGCCGCAGATTCATCTCTTTGTCTCGCTTTTGATAACGGCCCCGAAAATGGCCGGGGATTTATTTCGGCGAGCGAAGAAGGAGCTTTGCGGCAGCGCGAGCGCGGCGAGATTACGCCGCTCCGTTCGGAGGCGGTGTTGGCAGCGCGCGCCGCGGCGCCGCGCCTGATGGCTTCATCGGCGTCCTCCATTTTAGTTTGGAGCAAACGTAAAAATGTATCTTTGTAACGGCGCAAATCCGCTAAATCGTGCCGGATTAGAATAAAGTTAAATCTGGGATTAAAAAGCTCACAGCCTGCCTAGCGGGCCACCCGCTGCCATTCCCCAGACGGGAGTGGGCGCGTCGCGTAGATTAACCGCGGTGTCGCGCAAACGCGCGCTGCCCGTCCCGTCCCGACGTCGCCGAATTTGGCCGTGCATGCATTCACCGCGCCGCCACCGCCGCCGCCGCCATCATCGGCACGCGCGACCAATGCGGGGTTCCTCTCTGCGCAAAGATCCCGGTTTTGCGATCGCGCCCGGTGCGCCTGTGCCGTGCCGTCGGAACGTCCCGGTGAAGGGCACGTGCACGCGAGCACGACGCTCGCTTGCACCGGCGCCGGTTCGCCGAAACCCTCCCGATGCGGTGGTTTTGTTCAGTCCTTCTAAGCCAGAGGGGTTTCTCCCGCGTGGAGCGGAGCGCGCGGGGGAGAAAGCCGCGGCGGAGGCGAGCGCGATCTCCCGACGTGGTCGCGAGATCGCGAGTCGCCGAGAGACGGATCGCCGAGTTGACGGCGGTCGAGATGCAAACGTTGCAGCAGCAGCAGCACGTCGCCAATCGACGTTCCGTGGGGGGATTTCTCGTTGTTTCTCCCCCCCCCGCCCGCCCCCACTATAAAAGCACTGAAATTGTAGGAAATTATACAGGTTACTTTTAAATTAATTAATTTGCAGAAACAAATTGATTTGAAATATTTTAATTAAGTTACAGTTTAAAACTAATTATTTCTAGATTGCTTCCAAATTATGCTCCGTTTAACACTGGTCTCTTTTGTAGTTGTCGCACAGGCAAGCAGCCAGTGCATTTCTCAAATGATTGCAGTGGATTAATTTTTACAAAAAACGACAAATTCAATAAAATACCTCCGAACACAATGATCCAAACATCGAGCAATTGCAATTCAATTAAGCACGTTTAAATATTGCAAGTGCGGTTATTTTCGTTTGGCCTCGAATAGGTCACAGCACTATTCGCACTCGTCGTTGTCTTTGCCGCTGTAAATGGCGACAATCGAGCATGCCTGTGCTGTCGCAACCTGCCAGGCATTCTACCACAGTGGCACGCACGCAGAGCGGTGCCAGCAGTTCGGCTGGCATGGCCCTGTCTCATGCCAGGGACAACGCCAGGGCTGGCACGGTGTGTGCCACCACATTCCCTTCGTGAAGAGGGGCGGGGGGTTTGCTGCCAAATCGCCGGAGCGAAAGCACACTGCGCGCCAATGTCCTTTAGAAATGCCACAAACTACATTTGGAGACTGTTAATTCTACCACGACGCTCCTCGAATATGAAACCAAAAGTGCACGTCCCTCACGTTCATTCCCCGTAGGTCAGTGTTTGTTGGACACTTTAATTCTATTCATTAATAGCCCTTGATAGGGAACATCTCGTTGGCGACGGGCTCGCCGCTTGGGCAACACGCTTTAAAAAAAATAGGTCCGCAATTTAAATGTTTTTTTCTCTTTGTCGCTTAATATATCAGCCCGATATATGGTTCTGACTTCATGCGGAATCGTATTGCATTCAAGGTTACCGTATGGCTTCCGTGACCCTGGTCTCTCCGAAACAGACACGTGTTTCGGTCTCACCGGACTCTCGCCCGATCAAACTAGAGGCCTTGCAGCACAGGGCCAGGCTTGACCAGACTATACGGGAGCCCCAAGCTCATGTCCCCCACCCCACCCACCCAAAAATGACAATGTTTTATTTTATTTACATAGGACAGGAGAGGGGGGGCCAGAGGCAACTATATTTATTGGGGCCTCAAACGTCTCCGGATAGGCCTAGAGAGAGGTGCTGGCACATCCTTCCTGAGGTCTAAGCCATGCCTAAATAAGGCCATGTAGAATGAGATGGGATTTTGAAGATAAATGTAACACAACCATAATGTGATAGAGGTCTAGAGGGCACATTATTACTAATGAGTTTCCAAATGGGCTCTCACCTCTTTATAAATAAAGGACATATTACATCATTATCTACTATTGTTAAATGGCTGTCAATAATGAATGGATAGGGGAGTAGAGCATCCTTTGCCTTTCAAGTGTTATTAAAACACACACAGCGCGCTTGTATGGGCTGTACTGTGCGCATTGTTCCTCAAGAAGCTCCCAGCACGTGGAGCGAAACGTCGAGCCGTGGAACGACCCTGGAACGTGTCGGAAATCAAAACAACAGGGCCCAGCTCTCCGTGGTTAACACGGCAAGAACACAACTTCGACCTTCATAGCTGAGAGGTCAAGAACATTGCAAAAGTGGCCCACAATTTAAACGGGCGTGTACGTATATATGTTGAACTTCTTTCGTACCGTACGTAGCCAACTGTGCTCGTTGGAGGGGCTGATGATGCCACAGTCTATTGGGGAAAGTGTTGTTAGCGAGGCACCTATGAAGGCTGGCAGGGCACACGACAGGGGGTTAGTGGCCAACACCACGCCTGGCCGCCTTTGTCTCTCCAATACTGACAGTTTCAGACACCACTTGCCATAAACGACCACACCTCCGGGCTCGTGGCGATCCGTTGCACCAACGCTACCCACGCACACAGCAACAATAACCACTATTCATCACGAAGCGCGGCGACATCACCCCAGCGCCTGTGCCAGGCTAGGTGCACTTTGCGGTCATGTAAAGTTCCAGAGGCTCGCGGGCAGGAGGTCACGGGACAGACCCAGGTGTTAAGGGTTAACCAGCTGCGATAGCAACTTCCAGCCTCACCACCTGCGCGCGCCCACCCCTGTGGAACCTTGCTGTGTACACAAACATGCACGCGCACACTCACACGCGCGCGTGCACAGGCACCCGCGAAGCGAGAGCACGCTAGCGGACCGACACGCGCACCCGCGTGGCGTCGACGATTCATCAGCAGCCGTTTCGGATCAAACCCATCGGCACCGGCAGCACCAGCACGTCACAACGAGGCGCTCGCGCTTTCAGCAAGAGGGGCTTCCGGGAGCGCAAGCGGGAACGGCGAACGTGCGTCGGTGCTCACACTCCCCCGCTCGCGGTTCTGAGTGACGGTGGAATTTACACGTTTTTATGCCGGGGGTGAGCCCATCCGCCGGCCAGCCACTGGTTACTGCTCGTAAAATGACACTCGTGTTTTTTTAGATGTCGACGCTAATGCCCCCTTTTTATTTACCCTTGCGAGCCTCGGCGAGCCTCATGACTGGAGAACCCGGAGAACATCCACCCGTTCAAAGCTTCGCGCAGATGGATTCAAAAATCTATTGTTACACTCCCATCTCCTGACCACCAAGCGGCCACAGCCTACAGCACCCCTCGTATTTCCAGGCGGTCTCCCCCATCCGAGTACCAAGAGCGAGGCCAGAGCGCCGCGTGGTCGATTGCGTGAGAGTCAAGGAGAGTGAAGGAGAACGCGGCAGAGTGCGGGAGCGCAGGGGGAGAGCGCGGCGCTGCCCGTGAGAGAGTCGCACGCGACGCACTGTAAACTCCCTGGAACAGCTGAGCGGAGGACGCGGAGGCTTGCGTGGGGTGCTGACTGGGTTAATCTGCGCTCGTGAGCTTGCCGTAGATTAGTGGCACAGTCCAGATGGGCTGGAGCCGCATGTCCCTGCTACACAACCCCCCCCACCACCTCCTCCTCCTTCCCACCGCGTCCCGATGCTCTGCTCACAATCAGCCCTCCCTCCATCTCTCACTGCCTCCCTCCATCTCTCCCACCCCCTTCCCTCCCATCACAGCCAGTAGCCTGCCCCCCCCGTCCCACATCGCCCGCACCGCTTGCCCCAGGCTCACGCGAGCGGCGGAGTGCCGCAGTGGTCACGATGCGCAGGTTTCGCAGGCGACGGCGCTTCAACAACACGCGCGCGCACTCACACACGTGTGCACGTCTACACGTGTGTGTGCACGTCTACACGTGTGTGTGTGTGTGTGCACGTCTACACGTGTGTGTGTGCACGTCTACACGTGTGTGTGCGCGCGCGCGCGTACACGAGCACGAAGTTCAGCTAGATCGGCCACCCGGAAATTATTTCCACAAGTGGCACACCACATCCAGTATCCCTCTCGCTATGGGTCTGTGCCCATCAGGCACGTGCCACATACTCCATTCTGCCAGCGACCCCCCCGGGGCGAAAATTCGGTGAGAAATGAAGGACTGCACGCACGGCCCGTGTCTAAATCTGCTGCTGGTTAAAGTGGGGAGCGTAGTAGGGTACAGTACAGTAATGGACTTTACAACAGGGTCATCTTCTGTCCCACAACGGAGCCTATAACACCTGTTGTGCAGGGTGGTCGCCCATTCGAGTGCTGTCCAGGCTCAAACCTGCTTAGCTTCAAAGATACAGGGCGCATTCAAAACACACGATAACAAGTCAACACAAACATGCACATAAAACACAAGACATGCACACGCACGTATACACAAACATAAAAACGTCAACACACACGTAAACACGTCAACACGTCAACACAAGCGCGCGCCTGCTGTGGTGCGGGACCACAGCCGCCGCTGTCGCGCGCCTCCTCCTCCGTCTGTCGCGCGCTTCGAGCGTTCCCTCCTCGCGCGGCCACAACTTCACTCGGCCGCTCACTACAAACTCGACGCACGACGACTTTTGGAGTTTCATATTTCACCAATTCTGATTCATGCGATTGCTGTCATTTTTGTAGGGACAATTTCGGATCTTTGTTTTCCTCACGCGTTGGCATAACTCACATCGTGTAGTCATTTAACGTGTCTCCACGTGGATAAAAGTGACATCTCCCTATGCCACTTTTGGCGGGAAATGCACCACCAAAGTGACATCTCCACGTGTCCTGTGTCTCTTTGTCCTGTGTTGTCTGTCCTGTGTCTCTCTGTCCCTCTGTCCTGTGTCTCTCTGTCCTGTGTCTCTCTGTCCTGTGTCTCCGTGTCCTGTTACTCCATATCTGGGAGAATGCGTCTCCATGGCTTCCATGCCATATCAACCTCTCTCTCGATGTCTCAGTCCTCATCTCCGTGTCTCCGCATCATCACGACTGCACCTCGGCGTCTCTCTACGTACGGTGCACGTCTTTGTCTGCGGACCTCCGTGCCTCCGTGCGTGCGCTCGCTCGCTCGCTCGCTCCGAGGCAGCGGTGCGGAGTGACCGTCGCCACGGCGCCGTGTGGACGAGCGGCGACGACGCGGACCGGCGAGCATGGCGATGGTTTTGTAAAGAAGCAAATCGCAAGATCTGCCCCGCGCCACGCTCGCCACTGTTCGCCGCGAATGTCAACGAGGAGTTGACGCGATTCCGGAGCTCGTGACAAAATTCGGTATTTAAACGTAATTACAGCACCGCGGACACAGGACTCTGAGCCGGCGATAGTGAATGCACCATCTGATATTTTATTGTTACGCTCATATCTGCTCCAAATATTTGCATAATAATAATTTGCAGGCATTTGTCAATCCGCTGACTTGCTGCGTGGAGGCATCCAGATGCCTTGTTGGTCATGCGGTTTGCCGTTAACCATACTTCACCAAGCTGGTCAATGCGGGCAGGAAAAGAGACGACAAAAGAATAGCGGGTTCACAAATATCTCGCGGAAATGTGTAATTGTAACCAAAAATTCTACGTAATTTTATGTTAGCTTAATGAATTAAATCGCCTCCATTGCATTGTACTCTCATGTTCACGACCGTCCTCTCCGCAATTTTCTAGCCCAGCGATGTAACTCGTCACCGGCGTTTAACCCCAAAGTGTCCGTCGCAAGAGGAGGCACCGGGGGTATCTCAGCCGGCCACAAATCAAGCAGATCTGTAAATCTTTGCCCCGCATAAAATCGCCGTGGCGCAGCGACGCGAGGCGATAAATATCACTTTCGGGTAAAAAAAAAACCACACGGATTTTATATCCACTGCCGAAAAAAATCAGCATCTCTTTTCTCTCCATGACAAAAAATATTCCCTTTTCATTAGCGCTTAAGCTGTCATTCGTTTACGGACTGGATGTCCGTATCGCACGCACGCCCTCCTGCAATAAATAATCTGCGTTTTGGCCCTTTATTAGACCCAAAATTAACGAGCATCAGATTTCTGACGTAAATTATTTTTGTTTTAAAGATCGAGTGAGGATTGGAATGGGGACAAGTTATGATGAAAACATCCGGAAAGATTGGGATTAAATATAACGTCATGATCCCGGCAGTGGTTAATCTGCCACGATTACACATCGCAGCGCATAAGTGTCAACAGGAATGCGCGTGTATGTATGTATGTGTGTACGTGTGTGTATGTATGTGTACGCGCACGTGTGTGTGTGTGTGTGCACACACACGTGATGGGGAGCGGTAGTGTAGTGGTTAGCGCTACGCTGCGCTATAAACCTGGCCACCCGGGTTCGGTTCCCGCTCACGGCCAACACCAGTAACGATTATCTGAACCGGTCCTGGACCTCCCCTAGATCGACTCAGCCTCAAATGAGTACCTGGTGCGATGTGTAAACATCGCCACTGGGGAAACAAAGGCGGCCGGGCATGGTGCTGGCCACCCACCCCCCTCGTGTGCCACCATGCCGGCCTTTATAGGTCCTCGCTAACAGCACTTGCCCCCACAGTCTGCTAAAGGCTATACGGGGATCTTTGTCTTTGCACCGTGGTGGGGAGCAGTTTCTAGCAGTTAGAGAACGCTGCACTACAAACGCGGCAACACGAGTTTGATTCCCGCTCACAGCCAACACCAGTGACGAATATAGTAATGGGTTTTTACCCTTTAAACTGGTACAAAAACTGACACATTTATACAAGGGATCATGTTTGCAATAACCACATGATATGCACTGTCCTTGAAGTTGATTGGTCCACACCCGAGACAGTTTTTGACGAATGTCTGAACCGGTCCCGGGCCTTCCCTAGGTCGACTCAGCCTCCCGTTTAGCCAGGTACCCAGCTCGTTTCGGTGCCAATGGCTCACAGCAGCCACTAACAACAAGAAAGTTACTGTTGGGGTAGAGAGGAGCCCAGCCAGCAGCCAGTCACAGATTATTTTTTTATTGTACTGTAAGTATGTTTCAGTATTTATTTACACATTTTCTTTAAGTGTACTGAGATACGGCTATATTACATGGTGCGTTAACAATACTAATTGCATTGTGCAAGTAAAACAAAAATCAACACGTTCGTCAATAATGCCGAGTGGCCTTGAAAGGAAACGCAAATCACCGGCGACATTGTGGCCAATGGCTCTTCTTCACGTGCGCTGCCCGAGCCGTTGCCGAGTGTGTATACTTATCCTTTAAAAGCCACAGTGTCATTGACACGGAACGTGCTGGGTTGTTTTCGTTATTTATTTTCAGCTTGCGCACCCGCTGCCAACGCGGATAATTTGTCAAATTGTGATTCGGGAAGGGAAACGCGGCGGCGCTGACAATTGAGTGAACGTACCAGGCACAATGTGATCGGCCGTTACCATCACAATAGTGAATAACGGGCGAATTCTTGTCTATTCACGCTCACGTCCGGGGGTGGCGACTAGTTGAAGGTTTTACTTTTGTGCAACGCTAAACGGATGTGCCTTCACGCCGGCGTTCAAACGTGCCGAGGATCTGACCGACAGAGGCACCAACACACACGGTGTGGTTTTATATTTCTAGGAAATCACAGGGCGCAATATCAATCAACGGCGCACGGGGAGTGAGCAGCGCAGCGTGGCGAGCGTGGATTCGACAAAACCGTCCCGATTCAGGGCCACAATCTGTTTTTTTTTCTACCGGGTGAGGCCCACCGAGCCGAAAAGCTCTTTTTCAGAAGCGAGCTGGCCACAAATAATAGCTTACAAAGTGGCTTATCACCTGGACATTTCTAGCAGCCAAAAACGCGTGATGTTGATTCTAAATTTGGAGGAAAAAACTGGAGGACCCAGAGCAAAATCCACACGAACACAGGTTGAGAGACACCACAAACTCCAAATATACAGTGGGATCGAACCCACGACCTCCTGTATACCAGGCGGTGCAGTTAACATCTCGCCACCACGGCACCCCTAACTCAAGATACCATTATTCCTACGTTGCTGTGAATGGGAGAGCCTCTAGTGGCTGCAGGGTTGAGGCTACCATGGCATAAGACCAACAAGCATCACCAGCAGACCAATCAACAATTCTCCATTCATCGATGCGACATCCCTTCCACAACTATAGCTCCTGATGCATTTTTTTGCATTCTAACTCAGACATAAATGACGGCATGAAAAAATACGGATGGTCACCTTGTATACAAGTACTGTATAAAATGCAGTAGCAAGCCCGCATCATCTCTTTGTGTGCACCAACAGGGTTTTTCTTTTAATTCAAACACAATCGATCTCACATCTTTCCAACCAAACCAACGAGCCAGTTTTCCCGCTGCGACGTTGCGTGCCCTTGACACGGCATGCAACGCTCGAAGCGCCGTCGGCTCACGCGCGTGCACTACGTAAACACCGTCCTGCGTGCACCAGCAAAAAGTGCACGACAAACGACGTTCCGGGCAACGTCCCTTCTTCATGCGCGACGAATAACGGCCATTGGTCGTTCACGTCGCTCGTTATCTATTTTCCTTTCAAGGCCACGCGGTGTTACTGATGAATGCGTTGGGGTTTTTGTTATTGTTGTCGTCATCGTTGTTGTCCACTGCCAACGCAGCATCGCCAAACAACGTGCTTAATTGTGTTATTGTATATTGCAGGAAGGGAAGCACAGCGGTGACGAAAAATGGAAGGGGACGATGCTCGCTAAAGTGCATTCGACCAAAACACAAGGCCGCACAAAGATCGACGCTCCTCTCTTGACAGGGGCGCAATTTTTACCGCGAACGCCGTCCCCGCGAACGTAATAAGGGACAGATTGGGGGGGGGGGGGGAACAAAAACCGGAATTTCTTTCGGTCACGACGGGAGAGTCAATCTCGCCATCTCGGCCGAGCGGAGCGCGGGATGATTGGGAGTTAAGAGGGACGGACGGATGGGCCGCGGAGAAACCGCGAGCGGGCAACCGCGTCCACTCCCGGCGGCCGTAAACGCCGCGATGCTTCCGTGGGTGGATCGAGAGCCCGTCCCACCGCGCACAGGGGTGAAGGCAATGCTCCCGAGCCCGTGTCGATTTTACAAACGTAACGGCATGGAGAAATAACCACATGGCGATTAGCGCCAACCAGGGTTACATTCCAAACGCTCGTCAATGGGATTTGCCAAACATTTCAATGCAGGGCCCTCTCTGGACGCAAAAGTCTCGCGACTTGCCGAGATTTTCCTCCTGGATACAAACATTTTTATAATTCAGAGTCCTTTGTCAATCAACTGCTGGATGAAGGCCTCGTGACACTGGGCCAGTCATGCGGTCTGTCTGATTATACTTCACCACGCCAGTCAGCGCGCGTTGGGAAAGGCGATCCAAATATCACTCGCCACTGGCGTTAGCCATGGCCGGGAATCAAAGTCAGGTGGCCGGGATTCGTGGGGCAGTGCGACAACCACGGCGCCACCGCTCCCGCTTCCTGTTTGCTTAAAGCGAAAATGAGAATGAACGGAAACACCGAGCCCTGGATCAAAGTGGTGCAGAGCAACGAGAGGTGCGCTACGCGAGGTCCCCTTGGGGACCACGAGGATGTTTTAGGACAAGCGGCGCAGACTTGAGAATGATATCACGGGCTTTATTTATTTATTTAAAATATGCCTAAACTAGCAGCGAGCATCAAAAGAATGTGCGCGTTTTTTTTCACGCAACAAACCGCACGAGGAATTAATGACAAATGAAAGCAAATCAGCTTCTTTGACTGCAACAACAACAAAAACCACACAATGACGCAAATAATAAAAAAAGAAAGTGGAAATGCGGAGACGGTGGCGGCGGCGCTGCCATTTGGCCGAGCTTATCAGCGTCGCCCACGCGCCCGCCGCCCGCGGAGATTGGGGCCGGCGCGGCCGCAGAGGCGCACGGCGCGAGGGAAGAAAAGACGAGCGGGCGAGGACGCAACGCACGGACGCACGCACACACCGACACAGGCACACACAGACACACAGACGATGTCAAAGACAAAGATCCCCCGAATAGCTTTCACAAGAGTTTTGGGGCAAGTGCTGTTAGCGGGGACAGATGAAGGCTGGCACGGCACACGACGGGAGTGGGTGGCCAGCACCACACCCGGCCGCCTTTGTCTCCCCAGTTGTGATGTTTTCACACCGCACCGGGTGCTCATTCGAGGCCGAGTAAAAACACGTGACACACACGTGACACACACACGTGACACACACACGTTACACACACACACGTTAAACACACACACGTTACACACACGCACGTGACACACGTTACACACGATCACGGAGCACCTCGACCCCTCACCCCGGTCTGCCAGGCCGCCCTCAGCCCCAATGCATTATTCAGTGGCACTGCTCCTCCACGTCTTGTACGCACGTACGCACATACACACACACACAATTTCATGTATATAATACACACACACAATTTAATGTATATAAATACACACACGCTCAGTTTTATACGTATATATACCCACACACACACAGATTAATGTAAAATGGAATATTACATCTATATAAGAATGCACACACCATTTTGTAAATTCGTTGTACAGAGTCACACCAACACACTAATATATAAATGCTCTCACACACAAACACAAATTTGATTCACTGAATATTACACACAATTGCACAATTTTACAGATATACGTTAACACGGAAATGTACAATTTTGCATTCAAATATGCTTATATAATACACACATACAAGCATTCACGGAAAATGTACATGCTATGTATTTCCATGCACGTTTACACATTCTCAGTGTTAAAATCTAACACAGTTCATAGAGACCGGTTGTGACTTGGTGACCGATATATATAGATATATTTCAATAATGTTCTAGAACGGTTAGAAATTTAACTTTTGGCACTAATATAGTCAAATCTATACCGACAACTGCAAAAAACATCCAAAAACAACAACACATTTTAAACGTGGGGTCCCCAAAAATGACTGCGCCAGACATCGACTGTTTTCACCCAAAGCGCAGGCTCAGCCTAAAATTCGCGCTAAACAGCCACACGCACAGTCCCTATCACCACCGCCACCGCCACCGCCACCACCGGCAAATTCTCATCCGGCCCCACGGTGGACAAAGTGCCGTGCCCAGCTCTCACTCCGCCTCTGCGGCCTCTCTCTCTCTCTGCGCCGTGCAGGAGGGCAACTGCATGAAACGTCGGCTACTTGGAGGATTTTTTTGAAGGCCACGCAGCGTTACTCTCGAGCGTGTTGAGTTTATTTCTGTTATCGGTGAATTAAGGAATTAGCCTCCCCCCCCCCCCCCCCCCCCCGGAGCACGAGGCTGAAGCCGAAACCCGTTGTACGTACGACGGAGTGTGGTGTGCGTTCGTTCGTACGTGGTTCACACACTAACACACCACGTTGCGTGTGTGCGTGTATATGTCTGCAATGTGGAGCGGTAGTGTCGCGGTCAGCGCGCTGCGCTACGAACCCGGGCACCCAAATTCGATTCCCACTTACGGCCAACGCCGGTGACGATTATCTAAACCGGTCCTGGGCCTCGCCTAGGTCGACTCAGACTCAAATGAGTACCTGGTGCGGTGTGTAAACATCGCCACTGGGGAGACAAAGGTGGCCGGGCGTAGCGCTGGCCACCCACCCCCTCGTGTGCCGTGCCGGCCTTCATAGGTGCTCGCTAACAGCGCTTGCTCCAACAGTCTATTAAGGCTATACGGGGGATCTTTGTTTTTTTCATATGCGTGTGACCCATTTTAAATCTTCGCTTCCAGCGACTTTGTTTTGCAATCCACCATTGCGTTCACGGTAGTAGGCTTGAGCTATTTTTTTAGTAAATCACTACGTAAATCTACCTTAAATTGCAATCAACATAATTAAGCGCACAATGCACGCCAGCATGTGTGCGCGTGTATCTGTATCTAGATGTACACGTGTCATTATCAAGCGAGCGAATAGTACACGCGGATAGTATTTTGGTCTCATTTTAATTATTCTGATTGTTACTTTGCCAAGGCAATTCAGATCCTACCCTCGTGAGTGACAAGTCATGTGTCCCACAATGTATCCCGAGGCTGCATTCCCATTTAAAACTCAAATCCTTCGGGCACTTCTGTTTTTTCACTATTTATTTGAGTACACCGTAAATACGGTACAATACTTTCAGGAAAACCGTGTTTAGACATCGACTGCTCATACATCTAAGTGGTTTTGCGAATGGTTCTCACTTAGATGCACTGCTACTGTGCAAGATATTTGTGTAGAAATATAAAAAAACACAACGTACGAATACGATAACCCGATTCACACACCCGATATTTACAAACTACTTTGATCTGTTTTTGGTTTCCAAAAAATAAAATATCTCCAAGGCATGCAGCAGTTTGACGCTTTTCTGCGCTCAAAATAAACCGCATTAGCGCTGGCGACTTGACTAAAGCGCTCATGTAAAATTATTAATTTATTAAAATATAAATCACGACCAAACCTCACGGCGACAGTTTATTAATCTTAACAGTTTTCGTCGAAACCTTTGCGCCAAAACCGTCCGGTAATCTTTCACGCTTGGCGCGCTCTTTACTGTTAGCGCCGCCGAGAAGCCTTTATCACTCACGACCTACACCCGGAGCGTGCGCCCTTTGCGTACGGGCGCTTCGCCACATCACAGCACACAACGCACGGTGGTGGGGGGGGGGGATCAACTTCTGACTCTGTATTCGCTAAAGAACCGGACAGCGTCGGCGTGAACACAGCGGTGACGTTTACGGCGATCGCGGCGTTTGCGATATCCCTGACCGTGCATGTCGCTTCGTTGTCTGCGTAGCGCTGCGCCGCGCGCTCCCGCGTCAAAGATTACGCAGGGCGCTTCTCGACAGCCGCCATCGTCCACGCGCGGCCAGGGCCTCTCGGCCCTCAGCGAACATTGTCAGGGTTCGTCGGTCGACTGGAGAAGGTGGCGGTCGCAGCCGTAGTCATGGCGAAAGGTATGCTAGACGTCGGGTGTCGGGTGCGCGAATTATTTTCCGGGTCACCGACCTGGCTGAAATTGCGGTCAATGGTTGAGGAATCGCAACGAGCAGGGGGGTGGGGGGGGGGGCGGCAGAGGAGAGGATGGCGGCCGGGTGGCGCGCGGGTGCAATGGGTCATGCGAAGACCTCGGCGAGGAAGAGAGCCTACCGCACTCGCCGCCACTCACCTCGCGCATCGCGCTCGACGCTCGCACGCATGGGTGCCAGGGCTTCTCAGACCGCGTTATGTCACTCGCCCGCTCTCGCCAGAAGTGCCACGACACGAGAGGTTTCCCTCGTTCAACAAGTTTACGCAGACCGGGTGAGCGGCCCGTTGAGACCAAATGTCTCGCTTTCAAGGGGGGACCTGGGAGGCAGAGTAATTCGGTGACCTTGCGAATGAACAGTGCAGAACAACTATTAAAATATAACTCTCTTACTTTCATTATCATCAAACGACTTATTTGAAATGGTTGGAACGTAATTTACTTTGATTGCCAATAAAAAATACATCACGTTTTCGGACAATGGCCCATCTATTACCATGCCTATTGTCTGAAACATCAGTCTGTATATTTTCCTGCTGTAAGGGCAGTGACAAAGGAGGTGAGGGCGTTTGATTTCTGCTCACACACCTCGGACTGATGCACTCCCTTGATTTGTGGATTTGAATTTTTTCTCTTACTTTCATTATCATCATCATCGGTCAAATAAAGGGACCGGTTCCACCACAGCTGCGTCAACTCAAGAGGTACGTACGGATTTCTCCGTGGAACCACAGGGGAACGGACCGTGACCGCAATCGCTCTGACGTGAGGTGGTACGGTCTGTGACGCGCAGATTTCATCGCATTTTGTCCTGATTTCGTGACACGAACGCTTCTGCAATCACTGAACGCGTCCGAAATTGCATCTGTGAATCATTACAAAATTGATAGAAACATTCTTAAATATAGGTCAAAAAACACTCCCACTGAGGTCAAATTTAGCTTTTTTTCAAACCGAGGCATTGCCAAAGAGCCGTGAATGTGTTTTTGTTGAAATGAAAAAGAACAGAACCGTATAAATGGGTGTGTGTGTGTGTGTGCTTTCACGTGAAGTCATTGAATATTTTGCCCTTTTCATCTTTGTGCCAGGCTGATTTTATTTACAAATGTGCGCGCTCCGCCATTCCGGCTGTGAGCGTTCCTCCCCACATCGCCCTGGAATGCGCACGAGCATCATCTCACAGGGCCCATACCTGGTTAAATAAAGATATCCACGCACGTACACGCGCGTGCGCACACACACACACGCGCAAGCGCAAAGACTCCGCAACATAAAACGGTCAAATGTGTTCATTAGTGCTGCATGCGAGCACGCGCCATCCAATGCACCACCCCGCTTTCCCAGAATGCAGCGCGGCGCCTAAAGTCTTCCCTGCCAACGCGGAGGCAGCCAATGGGATGGTGCTGCCGCCCCTACCCCACGGCCGCCAAGGCCCCCCAGGGGGGCCGGCGGTGCTCACACAGATTGCGAGCCCCTGCTATATTACACCTCCATTCCATATGGCTTTGGGAGACGATTAATATCCCCAAATTATTCCGCTCCTTAATATGCAAAGATATTCACGGAGGAAGTGGAGTGAAACAGACGCAGACGCCCGTTCGCCCGCCTGCCCGCCCTCTCGCTTGCATGCATGCACACAGACAAAAGCACAATGCGCTCAAATATATAAGAAACTTAAAAAATGTTCCACCACTTCACGCGACGATCCGCGGCGAAGCAGCGCGTGAGCCGGGCAGGCGAGCACAGAGCGAGCGCGGTGCGAGCGAGTGTGGGGCGTGTGCGGGGCGCCTCCTCCTTTGTGCTGCTCGGTTGGGGGAACGGCTTGCAGGAATGGCCCCGTCTCTGCCCACGACGCGCGCTTGCGAATTAAGACCCCGCGCGCGGATCATCATCGCCGGCTCGGCGCAGCCATAATCCTCTCTCATGCCCATCGTCGGCTTAGCGCGTTAAACATTCGCCGAGTCCCCGGGTTGCGGGAGATAAATTCTTTTGATAAAACTTTTCACATTACAAATTCAACTTCTGCACAACAAGCATGCGAAAAACACAGAAATCAGCGGCAGACTCGAGACTCGCCACCAACGCTAACTCATTAGCCTCCGCACGGTAAGCCACGTCTAATTTAGCTGAAGTATGACCTTTGTGCATCACTTCATAAATTACTTTCTCATCTGCCGGCAGCAATGCGTTAATTAATGCAGACGGCGGCAGTTATACGCCCGGCACACTAACTGGGTCACAAAGGAAGGCATTCATGTATCCCCATTTTTTTTTGCTAATTTCATTTCTCACCGCCCGCAACAAAACAGAATGAACTCGCACGGAAAGCCACCAATAAATTAACTCTTATCATCTCGGCGAGCAACAAGGCAAAGTGAGCCCCCTCTCTATTGTAGCCTCACTCGGGTGTGCATTATCTCTTTCAACGCCCTCCCGCAGCGCTTAGTCTGCTGCTGCTGATGTTGCTATTGCTGCTGCTTACGCTGCTTATTAGACATTTACGTTATCAGCTAGGGTATGCGACTCGGTATTAATATCGATGAATATCGATGAATCCCTGGTAGACCGGAGTATGCTGCACGTGACCAGTAGCCCCTGCTATAGCGAGAAGGTATACTGAACGTAACTGTGCCGTGTACGTAAATATTTGACGCCAAATCAATGAACGTAGATACGTTTAGCTCACACAATTTCAGCGTGGACTCATGCGCGTGAGAATGAAGTGTGTACAGTTCACGCAATTTATATGTAAATTGTTTGCTGATGTTAACTCTATGCCAACGGTGGGAATGAATCTGTCAAATCGAGACAGAGGAAAACTGAGAAACAACTCAAACGCTGATGGCTCGTACGGATGATATTGGGCGAGAAGAATCGGCACTTGACCTGAATCGTGACCTCAAACCGTGGCGGGTCGTGGAATCGCTCAAAGAAGGGAAATCGCGACAAACCCTCGGGATCCGTTTCACATTCTCAAAAAAAACACTTTGGTCCCCGCTCTCTTGAGGAGGAACAATGACAGGAATAATTGTACAGCTCTTTCTCAATCCACTCCTTTGATGAAGGCCTAGCCACGTCTGCATTAGGCCTGGTAGTTATTTGACCATACTTCAGAGGTGGGGGCGGCGGATGCCAGGAGTACTTTAGATATCACTCGACACAAAACTATTTGTCTTATTTTACCAGGTAAAGCCCACTGAGCTGTACAGCTGTTTTTCAGAAGTGGCCTGGCTATCACAGATGAAAGCTCAACAAAATTGCTTATCATCATGTGGAAATTTATAGCAGCAAAATACTCTAAATGTGTGACGTTGATTCTAAATGTGGAGGGAAAAACTGGAGGACCTGGAAAAAAATCCATGTGACCATGGGAAGAACACGCAAACTCCAAATATACAGCAGATATTGTCAGGGTTGGTATCGAACCCATGACCTCCTGTATACCAGGCGAGGTAGTTAACATTTCACCACCGCTGCGCTACTGATGTTAGCTGTGGCTGGGTAAAAATAAAGTAGGTCACCGGGTTCATAGCATGATGCACCACCCTCAGTGGCACCGGTCTCTATCCCCCCCCCCCCCCCCCCTGTGTCTAACGACCACGATATATTCCTCAAGTTGTACAGAATGTCGACGGTTTGGAAAGACATGCATCCAGTAGTGGATAGATCATGGCTGACAAAAACGATAAAGACTGCCGATGATTTTTTTATCCTGGCACAGTGGAAGATTACAACCGTAATCTCATGGCCCAAACTACCGGCCCCGGGGGCCATGACGTGCCGCCCTTCTAAACAGCGGCACGGCAAGTAGATCGCTAGCGCGTGGATCGGAGAGCGTACTAAAATGTGGAGACATCGACTGTGGAGAGGAACAGTGGGGGGCGGGACTGGGCACGAAGCGGCCGGCGGTCGAGACTAAGGACAGGGTGGCGACCGTAGGGAGGGAGCGCGTCCGGGAGATCGTCCCCGGTGGAGACGGAGCCACGAGATCGGCTCGTGTGCGTGCAGGAGCTATTTGCCGATTTGGCAGGTTGCCAGGCTACAGGAGATTGATGATGGCTTGGGGAGGCCTTCATCCAATAGTAGACATTTTAAAACTAGAGAATCACAAAGAAGCATAGTCCGATTCAACGATTACTCTCTTTATACGCGAATCACTTTACGAATTTTACTGCTTACATATCAGTGGAGCGGTGGGCCAGCCGTGAGCGCGCAGCGCCACAAACCCAGCGGCCCAAGTTCGGTTCCTGTCCCATGGCTACACTGGCAAACGACCGCCATTCGTAAACAACAAATTGTCGATGATTGGTTCTCGCACACACGATTCATCACACGCATCGCGAGTGTAGGAAATCGATTTCATTGACGAACCTACGCAAACGTTGCACGCCGAATTGAAGTAGTCGACCGTTGGAAGCTCGAGCCACGCTAACCGGATTACATTGGGAGAACGGCGTGATAGTGGCGATCACCGGTACCCGCCGTGGGCAATCCGATTAGGGCAAACGATTCCTCGCAACGCATTAATCACGTGTCAGTGGAACGCGCCACTCCCCAACAGGGCGCACGGCAAGCAGCACGGGCAGCAGACAAAAGAAATCGGCGCTGACACGCGCGCGCGCGTGTTTGCCGAAGCTGCGTACGTGACCCGATTTCTGAGCCCACGTGATGGCACGCACACACACACGGACGCATGCATGCACAACGCCCCTCACGCGCCATCACACGCGCGCGTCTGCATTGAGCCTCCGATGTTAACGAGCGGCACGACGATTACCCCCGGCGCAACAAATCTGCTTCCCCGCTGCACGAGGCCCGGCCCCGCAGGCTTTCACATGGAAGTCACGTTCCGACAATCCAGCTACGAACACTGCGGACACCGCGGCTGCTCGCACAGACGCCATGCCCCCCGGATGGTTGGGGGCTGCGAGCGTGAGCGGGGGCTGAGAGGAGGATGCTCCTCGAATCTGGGCTTGAGCCGCCAAACCGCGATTAAGCCGGGTTCTCAAGCGCGGCAGGTTGATAGTCTTAGCCGGGTCACCCATAAATATAATCGTATTATATCTGGAGTTTTCGCTTGAATTGGAGAGAGTGCGGTCCCCTACATGTGCACAAGAGGTCACTTGACAGGGACCTCAGATGTAGTTCGACAAAATCACCTTCAGCGGGGCCATTCTGTAACACAGCGTAGTCCCCTGTCAAAGTGCCCCCCGCCCCCGCTTCTCTGTCCCGCCAGCGGTGCCCCCGCTTCGTCCCGTGACGGGACAAAGCCGGGGCGGGCGGGCGGGCGGGCGGGCGGGAGAGTAGGCGACTAGGCAGAGCGCAACACAAGGGCGGCTACGTCCCTTGGCCACCAGGGCACCGCGGGCCACCGGCGGCCGGCGATTTCTCAAACGACTCCACGGTGGTGTGGCGTTTGATGATCTCGGCCAAAACTGATGGCGCGATGGAAATAATATTTGGAGGGGGCGGAGGGAGGTGGGGGCAGAAGGCGTGCGATGCACGGCGCCGCACTGACCTCCCTCTCCGGCACGGCCTCTTCACTCGATAAGACGGCCACATTAGCGCGGCGCTCATTAGGCATGCGTCCACCGGAGTAATTACAGCGGTTTGGTCGCCGCTCCCAGGCCGGCGCACCCCCAGCGACCCCTAATCAACGCCGCCGCGGCCGGAGTCACCGTTTGAAGTCTGCGTTGGCGTCACCGCGCTAGCGCCGCACCTCTCTCTCGGGCGGAACACGCGGGGGGGCCCCCCGTCCGCCCAATCACAACGGCGGCGCGAGCCGTGACGAGCCGACCAATGGCAGATCACGGCAACGAGCACATGTCCGCGACGGGACCACATGACCACTCATCGTCAAAAAACACAACGCCGCTGTGTGCAAACGCTGCCCCGATAACGAAATGTATATTCACGTGAGGCTACGCGTGAGACAATCGATGAATACAACCAATTTCCACGCTCGTGACGGGCGCATAAATGTGTTATTTTGAAATTGATCATTAACAAATGTGTGCTAATGATATGCAAATTATATTCTGGCGTAGCATTTAAGGTAACCAAGTGTACATTTGAGAAGGAACAAAGACCAAGGTCAAAATTGGGCGAAAAATTATCGATCAATGAGTCGAAATCGCAACCCCGACCTCCTATGATCGTTTGTTGAGATGCCAACCCACAAAATTCACACCCTCAACTGGAGAACACCCAACACAGCTCACAACATACACACCATTCATGATGGACGTCACAACCCAAACTTTCACGACATGAACCGCACCACAACCTAGACCTTCACTCGAGAGACCACACCCTCGCTAGAATCCACACCGTGACCCACACCCCACCGTGAGACCACCACCACAACGCAGGCCACCCCTTCACCGCACCGGCACGCCGCCTGCGTGTGGGCAACAAAGCGCTGCGCGGTCCCCCCCCGGCCGCGGTGGCGCGGGCACCGTCGGCACCGCGAGCCACCCCTTGTGACACCGCGAGCCACCCCTTGTGGCACCGCGAGCCACCCCTTGTGGCACCACGAGCCACCCCTTGTGGCACCGCCTCCGCTCAGCCGGTCCCCACCGTGCGCGCCGCTCCGGTCCCCGCCGCTCCGCAGACGCGCGGGACAGGTGCCCGTGCACACCTAGGAGAGGCGGGCGAATGCGCCGTCTTGCCGTTCCCACGACCCCGGGGACAGGAAGGGAGAGCGCAGAGCCCGTGCCAAGAGCCGGTGCCAGGGCAACACCGCCCCGGACTCGGCACAGACGCTCTCTCTTCCCGGTCGGCGGACGGTCGTGCAAACGGCGCCGCGGAGGATGCCGCCATCGTGGGCCGCCGGTGCTCGGCGGCACCGAACAAACCCCAATCTCTCGCCGGGCGGCGGCGATGGGACGCTTTCCCGGCTGTCCGCGGCGCACGCACGATGCCCGGGCCTCCGTCCCATCGCAACCGGCGAGCGCCTCCGACGTTTTTCCAATGGCGGCGGCGCCAACAGCGGCAGCGGCCGTGGACGAAGGTGTGGTAGAAACTTTGCGGCGAGGGCGACGGCGCTTCTCCTCGCCGCTCACTCGGAGCGCCGCGCTGCCTCGGCCGCCGAGCGCCGCAGCTGTCGGGCGCTGCCCGCAAGCTCTCACAGGGGCTGGCTGCCTGCCTGCTGCCCGCACTGGCTTGCCAAATTATCCCCATTCCCCCCCCCCCCCCAGACTACTACCGTTTTGTTGCCTCGCAGAGAAAAAAATAAACAATGCAAGTAAGCGGTGGCGGCGGCGGTGGCGGTGGCGGCGGCGGCGGCGGCAGCGGCGGCAGTGGCGGCGGTGGTGCAGTATCCCATAGACGGAGAAGCGCCGCCGCCGCCACCGCCTCCACCAGCGCTTTTCGAGTTTGCTTTTAGCATTTCGCTGTCCGCCATCGCGTCCACCGTGCGTCGCTCGACGGGCGCGAGCTGTGTTCGCAAACGGCGCAAGCAACCGCGTTGGGCGCCACCCGCTGCGGTTACGAGTGCGGCCGCTTCGCGAGCGAAGACCGCGGCGACACGAAGCAACGCCGCGCGCTCACACGGACAACGCAGAACAAAGTTAAAACCAACGACAAGTTACCAACGCTTTAACAAAAAAAAAAAAGGACAAAATCGTCCGCACCTCAAAAACCAAGATGCCGGCGCTCGCTATCCTCGCCGCGTCTCCCGCTCCATATTGGATTGCGTTTAAAAGGCTCCTCTGATTGCGCGCCCCGCGCTCCCTCGCCCGCCGGGCTGCGCCGGGGCTCGTCTCGTGCCAGCCATCGGGCGGCGGAGTGAGAGCAGCGGCGGCGGCGAGAGGATGGCACCGTTCCCACGCACGCACTTGGCAGCCGTCCATCACTGCAGCCATTTCCCACCCGGCGGGGGCAACGCAGGCACGCGCGTCCGCCGCCAGGAATGCCAACCGCTGCCAACCCCTTGCCAGTCCCTTTGCCAAGTCCCGGCAGGCTGCGGCGGCCGCCACCCACAGCGCCGGGGCGACTCCTCGCGCTCTCCTCACAGCCGCGGCGTGTTTCGCGGAGGCACCTCGGGAGAAGGGGGCACGGGCGGGCGCGAAACCGCGGTTCGGGCGAGGGTGGCATCGCGGCCGCGAGCGCCGTGCGCCGCGCTCGGCACGACGAGAAGGCGCGCCCGCCGCCGCGCTCTCCGGTTACCTCGGCGGGCGCCGTCGCGAACTCCACGGCCGGGCGGCACACTTGGCAGCTCGAGCCACTTCTTGGCAATTAACGACAACGAGCGTCGTCCGGCTTCTGCCGAGGGTTGGCGCTGCCAAGCAGCCGGGCAAGCACAGGTGGCGAGGCGTGAGGGAGCTCCGTCTGGCGAGAGGAGGCCTCACCTGGACGCGCCAGGCGGGCGCGGGACCCCCCCCCCCCCTCCTCTAATCCCCAAGCTGCAACTTCCTCCCCCAGACTTTGAGAGCAGCCACGGCTGGCCAGATATTTGCCGCGAGACTGCAGACAGCCCAGGAGCATTGTGGGAAGGAGGACAAGCGGGAGGGTGGCGAGGGAGGGAGCAAGGGAGAAAGCGAGAGCGAGGGAGAGAGGTACACAGGGAGGAGCACGTGCGTGCGTGCGTGTGTATGCGCGCGTGTGCGTGCGTGCGTGCGCGAGAGCGAGCGAGACAGCGTGCACGTCTGAAGAAGCACCGAGCTGACTCAGCCCCTCATCTTTATTTCATGAGCCTGCACCGCCGCCGCCGCATCGGATGCCGATTACGCGAGAGAAATCACGCGCGAGCTCGCGCCCATCGCTGCCACCGCTGGGCACTTGCCAGCCGCCGGGGGGAATCGGACTCTCTCGCACGCACGGCTACAGTGGGAAGAGCCTCACCTGCGCTTTGTTTGACGTGCGACGGCGAGAGAGGAGCGCACGGGAAAAGAAACTGGCGGTTAAAAACGCTGGCTCAGAGCCACCGAGCTCCACGTTGCGCCACCACGCCCCCCTTTGCTCGACACAAACCACGCTCTCTGTAAACAAAGCAGGCCCATCGAGGGGCCTCAGGGCCAGCCGTCGTCAGGAGAGGCCGAGGCTCGTACCACCGCCGCCGTTAAGTGGCTCAAATGTCGTACCGACGCCGAATGCTGCATCGGTCGCTGCAAGATACACAAAAGCAGCGTGGGTGCCGGGACACTCAACGATGATGGCCACGCTGATGAGAGATAGGGGGAGGACACGGTCACAGGAGATGAGGCCTCGCGCATCACGGTCACAAAATAAAGGAAAAAGAGCTTCATAGCTCATTGGATTCCCTCCAGGAAACATCGCAGAGATACACCAATCCGCTGCTTCTGACACGATTATCTGCGCTTGACCACCTGAATGTGAAATTGCAATTGTTGCTCTGCATCTACATCAACCGTAAGAAAAAAACAGAAGTCTAAATAAAGATTCTGATTCCGTCTTTTGTGACATGGCCATAACGAGCCCACGCGAGTCAGCGGGTCGCGTCTCTCGGTGAGACTTCACAAACCCAGCACCACGCCGCGCGTGTCTCTCAACACGGCCACAATTCAGGGCTTCTCCCGCCTGGACATACGACAACTCGCGCCCCCCTCACGTCAATGGCACACGTTTCAAACACAAAAAATGCTGCTAATGAAATAACGTTCCCTTCATCTGTGGCACGGAGAATCCCGTTTAGCCAGTTGCCCAGCTGTTTTACACGGGAGATGAGGCTCAGCATCCCAATGCACTGAGTGAGTTTCAATTTTCAGTTTCATTTCTTTGGTATAGCCCTGTGAGCCATTCGGCTCTTGAATCGGGTGCAACCGCAACAAACAAAAAACAAAAACATGAACAAAAAAATCTTAAAGTGACTACGCGCAAACAGAAAAATCCAGGAAAAAACTGCAAAAACTTCCAGAAAAAGCACCGTATACCAACGCTGTGTGCAAAAATCCCAGTGGGATGCAAGTCAAACAACAACCACAAGACAACTTCGATTAAAGCCATCAGTCTAACTCCGTACTACAACAAACAAACATGGCCAAACCAAAAAACTTTTGAAATCACCAAAATAAAGCCATAAAAGCAATGTAACAGTGATCATAGGAACTGTAGCCATAGCTGGCTGCATGAGTCACTCCACAACAGCAGGAGCATCAGTAGGAGTATTAAAAATTTTCAATGCACCTTTAAAGATCAGCACTCTAAATCGAAACACAAGATCATACTTTGCAGCAGTCATCCGGAGTGAAACATTTGATTTTAGGCCAATGAATAGCAGTGGCAGCTAGGGGTGGACAACTCCTCTAGAGCAGTTTTGAGTTAAGATCTCAAAGGTAGTGATTCAAATTGCAGTTTATTGGCAATAGCATTCCAGACCCTGGGGGCATCAATAGCAAAGGCCCTTCCTCCAGTATTTGTACGGCAATAAGGAATGTAAAGTTGGTAAATGAGCGAAGACTTGAGGTCACATTTGTTCTTCGAAACAGATAGGAGATCCAGCAGGTAGTCTGCAGATTTTTTTGTAAGCGAGGCCCCCTGGGTGAATGGGGGAGGGGCAGCATTCTTACGAACAGCAGATGCTGTTGCTGCCAGCCTGTAGCTTCCCACTCTTCAACAAAGAGCCTCTCTCTCTCTCTTCCGATTGTTCCTTTCCTCAGTTCTTCTTGTCCAGTGGTGTGGCCTGTGAACTCCTTCATTTCATCTCCTGCCATAAGGGCAGTAGAGTACGGCAGAGCTCGCACGTCATGTGGAATGGCCCTGCGTGCTGCAAGATGGCCTGAAGAAAGGGCTGTGTGCATTACACACGCAGGGCGATGATGTCACGTGACATGCAAGGCATGATGGGAGGACTGAGCCAATGGTCACGGTTGCGCTGTCGACAAATCACTTCTTGGGCACGCTGGTAACAACATTTCCGGTGCAAATCCCACATTCGTATTGCAGGGAGCAGTCTCTCCAGTGGACAACCAGCACAGTTACATCCCCACCAAGAGGTGTGACTCACTTTGCTATCCCTGGAGAGGTAGAGATGCGTTCGCCATGAACCAACACCAACAAAGCGTGGCTCTGGTGGCCGTGCCGGGGCCTTGACGGGGCCACGCCGGGGAGCCCCGCGTCCCTGCGGCGAGGGCCGTCCGCCCACGTTAGTGCCAGATCCGTGCCCACTGCGCGCCACTGGGACTCGCTTTCCGGAACCGCGGCGGCGCGATATCACCGGGCCTGGCATCGGCCGCGACATCGGCACAGGTGGCCGCATCGGCCGGCAAAACAGCGGTCGGTCGGTCGGCCATCCGCTCGCGGTGACGTGGCCCGACCCGCTTAAGCACCCGCCGCTTGAGTTCAAAGTGTACGGCGTAAAATCAAAAAGGACGGTGCATTAGGGAGCCTCGATGCTGCTCGGGGATTTCGCTGCGCTAAAGCAACACGCGCGGGGATGGGGACGCGCGCGATCAGCGCTTGTCCGCGCCCATGCACTCGCATTCGAAATCGCGCGTTCTGATCACGCGTGTGCGTAGCGTAAATCTTCGTAAACAATGATTACGTCACGCGAGTGGTTTTGCTGCCAATCTTGCCGAAAAAACGACAGAGGCCAGAGTCCCGCTGTTTGCGAGCTGCGTGTTGGGTTTCGCACCGACTGGTTCAGTAGCTCCTTGATCCTTTGGGACAACCTCGTACACACCAATCATCGTCTGCCAACTGCGATAACTTGGCAGGACCCTCCTGAACGCGAGTCATGAGACTCGGTGAGGTTTTCACGAGCAAACGAACACAATACAAATTATGTTAAAATAGTGGCACTGGGACGATCTGCTGCACAAGAACGGGACCAGTGGCAGACAGTAGAATTGCAGGCGAGCGGATTATTGGCATGGTAACTGGCTGCGTGCGAAGGTGCCTTTCCGAACGACAACGTTTGCGCAAGTGCTTAAGCGAAATTACGCATTTTACGTGCAAAAATACCGTCGTTTTCGGAACTATAATTGTCCCTGTGCGAATGAAGCAGCAAAAAAACTAATCTGTCACCACGTCTCGCCTTGCTACGGGAGCACTCGGGGCAGAGGGAGGGGGGGGACACCTTCCAATCGATTCCACGTCTCGTCTGGTGACGAACCGTGCACATTTGGCAGGCACCACCAGAACAACGATGTCCATCGCGGAGGGCAGGGAGGGAGGGAGCGAGCGAGAGAGCGAGGGCGGTCGTGATTATTTGTAAAAAAAAAAATACTCGCGCAATTACGGTTGTTTAAATGAACATTCGCGTCGCATGGATGCGGGGGGGGGGGTAAGAAAAAAAACCCACCACCTCCTTTGTTTCGTCCTCGTGTTCAACATTAAAAAGGAGGTGGCGACTCGAACCGCAGATTATTTTTGTCACGCTCGATTAAATTACCAAAGACATCGAGAGGCGGGGGGAGAATGGGGGTGGGGTATCATCGGGAAAAACCTAGCCCCGCTGCATTTGTTTTCATTATTTATGACGGCGGCCTCTGATGTGTTAATGACTGCGGCGTTACGTGAATGCAGATGAGATGCCCCGGGTCTACGAGCCGATTCGCGTGCCCGCTAGAGAATTGGTACGCGAGCGAAAAAAATAAATTTTAATTTCCTCTTCCAGTCCCCCCCCCCCCCGTCATGCCCCACCCTCCACCCCCAGACCTTTTTCCGCAACGTCCCTCGACGGAGCGATGGGGTTGGTGGGAGGGGGGGTGCGTTCGGGAGATACCGCGGCTCTGGAGGCTCGCGTAGTTTTTATCCATTTTTAAGAAGGATCCATCCGCCGGCGGGGGCCCATCGTGACGAGCCGCTCGCACGCCGCTTGCAGAGAGCACTCCATTTTTGTTTGTTTGTCGCAGTGGTCGTCCCGGTGCCGGGCGGCGGCGGCGACGGGAGGGATGGGCGAGAGGAGTGGCAGAGGCGGTAATTTAGAGGTCTTTAATCCCTCCACGTGCCACGCGCTCATCTGAATTTTTAATCACGACAAGAGGCAGCGCGACAGATTTATGGCCAGGAGCGCTCAGCCATCGCACGGCGGGCTACGTGTCCCGCAAGCAAGAGCGTACGAGCAAGCCTGCACAGGCTGCACAGCATCTGCACCCAGACAACCACTCCAACCACACCAACCGCACCAACAACTCCAACCACACCATCCGCACCGACCAATCCAACCACACCAACCACTCGAACCACTCCAACCACACCAACCAAACCCAGACAACCACTCCAACCACACCAACCACTCCAACCACACCATTCGCACCGACCACTCCAACCACACCAACCACACCAACCGCACCAACAACTCCAACCACACCATCCGCACCGACCAATCCAACCACACCAACCACTCGAACCACTCCAACCACACCAACCAAACCCAGACAACCACACCAACCACACCAACCACTCCAACCACACCAACCACTCCAACCACACCAACCACTCCAACCACACCAACCACACCAACCACTCCAACCACTCCAACCACACCAACCACTCCAACCACACCAACCACTCCAACCAGCCCCAGACAACCGCGACGTGAGTACTAGAATGCCTTAAAGACAAAGATTCCCCATATAACCCTAACAAATTGTTGGGGCAAGTCCCGTTAGCGAGCACCTATGCAGGCCAGCACAGCACACGCTCGTGGTGATGTTTGCACACCTTACCAAGTCATCATTTGAGGCTGAGTCGACCTAGCGGAGGCCCGGGACCGGACCAGATCATCTTTACCGATGTTGGCTGCCATGAGCAGGCATCGCACTCGTGTCGCTGGGTTCACAGCGCAGCTCCCCAACCACTGCGCCACCACTCCCCACTAGGTACTAGAACGCATTCCACATGCACAGCTTGCAATGTACACGTGCAGCCCTTTGTCTCTATACTGCTGGATGAAGGCCTCCCACGTGGTGCGGACCGTGGGGGTTATTTGACCGTACTTCACCACGCACAGACACGGTGGGCATCGGAGTGCCCAACCGTGTAGCCTATAACAGCTGTCTTGCGTGGCTGTCCCCCCATCAAAGCACTATCCAGGCTCAAATGGCTGCTTAGCTTCTGAGATCTGATGAGATCCTAGGGCATTGTGGGTGATGTAGTGATCTGCAGCTCTCAGTAGGCTTCATACTAAACCAGCCCTTGAAAGTATTTGGCTGCTTATACATTTTCACGTGACAAGATGCTTTCTCAGGCTATCATTTGTGTTAGCCAGGTCGCTTCTTTTAAAAACAGGGCCTTACCTGGCGAAATAAAAAATAGTTAAAAGTTTAGTTTTTAGCCCCACGCTGGTTCCATGTTATGATCACAGTTGGGGAGCACAAAAGCAGGCCCAGAGGCGCAACATGCCAAGATGCCCAGCAACAAACAGCACAACTGAAGACGCAATAGGAGTACAGTGAACGCGCTTCTCGAATCCGGCAAGGGTTAGAGGAGCGGCAGGGAATTCCCCAGAAGAGCGGCGCGATGAACCGTCGCGATTCAGTCGAGGAGCGAAACTATTGCAGAGTCTCGTTATTTCTCTCGGGTTTTTTTGTTGCAGAATCATTCGTACAGTTTTTGTCCGCTCCACGAGCCAAATTCTAACACTGGCGAGCAGTTTGAATTTAATTCGCGTAAATTGTAAGTTTACGAAATTCAAGCATGCACGCGGGAGCGCGCCGATGCGCGTATCTTGCACATATCATGCGCCTAACAATCATTAAACTGCTGCAACGTTACGTACACAGACTCCCAGCGAGAACAATGTTGATCATGATAAACCATCGGCCTTAAGATACAATAAGTCTCATGACTATTTTTTAGGAGGGTCGTGCCACATCGAGATGCTTGGCAATTTCATGAACGAGCGTGCGCGGGCCTCTTGTGGCAAGGAACCGGAGACACCCGGAAGAAGACCCCACCACGCCGACGAGGGCATATACCACTTCAGAGCTCCGCACGGATGGATTCGATAATCTGTTTCTGTACAGCCGTCTCCTGCCCACCTCGCAGCGCGAGCCTACGCCACCTGGCATTTCCGCAGGCAGTCTCTAATCCGAGTACTTATCCAGGCACGACCCTTGCTTAGCTTTCCGAGTTCAGGGGCATTCCGGGTGGGGCACCACGGTGACAAGATGTTAACTACCTCGCCTGGTATGCAGGAGGTCGCGAGTATCATCCCGATCCTGACGACACCCGCATATTTGGAGTGGTCGCATGGCTTTTTCTCCGGGTCCTCCGGTTTTTCCCCTCCTCATATAGAAACAGCGTCACGCATTTAAGAGTAATCGGCTGCTATACATTTCCACATGGTGATGATGATGATAAGCCACTTCGTTCAACTATCATTTGTGACGGCCAGGTCGCTTCTGAAAAAGAGCTACATAGAGTTCAGTGGGGCCTTGCCTGGATAAAAAAGAAAATTAAAATATGTTTATAGTTTCACTTTTCTGGCCGTTTGCTGCCTCTGCGCATTCCGCGTGGATGTGGATGTGGCTGACTCGGACGCGCCGTCCCTGCGCTGCGAAGAAGCCTCGGGGCTCCACGTCGCCCGCGTTTACGGCTCTCGAGCAACGGGGGTGACGCGGCGTGGCGCGGCGTCACAACCCCAAATGCAGCGGCGGGGATTACGGCACAAAATTACGCTGCTGCTGCTGTTGTTGTTGTTTTTATAGTAAAGCAAGTTGCAATTTTGGGAGGGGGGGGGAGATGTCGCTGCAGACTCCCCCCTCTTTTGAAGGTGCCTGCAGTTTTAATTACATCATTTAGAGTGTTCCAAGGCAGGGCTTTTCAATTTCACGGAAATGATTGCAACCAGCGACAGATGTGGCAACATTAAAGGAAATTACTCGCAATTTCCGACTGCTGTTTTTTTTCTCTGCTGGTAACCGCGCGATAATGGTGCCGCGGCAGGGAGGAGGTGATGGGGGGGGGCAGCAATGTTGGGGTGAGGGGGAGCTATGGCGATGAAAGTTGCTGTTGTTGTTGATTTCGGGTGATGGGGTAATGAGGGGGGAGTGATGTGGAGATGATGTGAGCGGGGAGTGATCGGAAAGTGATGCGGGAAAGATGGGGGTAGGTATTGACGTGAGCGTGATGGGGGAGTGATGCGAGAGTGACGTGGGAGTGATAAGGAAGTGATCGGGAGCGATGTGTGGGTGATGAGCAAGTCATGTGGAGGGGTGCGGTGTGACAGGAGTGTGGTGAGGGCTCGGCTGAGGGCTGTGGTGAGGAGTGTGGCGAGGCTCCGCTGTCGGAGAGCACCGACTGTACTTCAGTAACACCAGGCTCCTGCTTCACGACCGCACACGTTGCTAATTTTAGTTGAAATTGCACGCTTTGAGCACGACGCCTCCTCCAGCGTGTCACCGCCACCACGCAGTACGACTCTCTGCATCATGGCCGTTATCAACAGCCCTGTCTGTTGTCGTCCGATGATCATCCAAGCTGGTGTCGCTGCGCTCGGAGCACTGGCAATCAAAAGGTCACGAGTTCAAATCCCCAAGGGAGACGACTCATTATCGTCGTACATACACCGAGTCTCTCCCCTTTGTGAAGCATGAAAGTAGCTCATGGACAGAGTGGTCTTTGCAGAGCGGCAATTCGATGTTGAACTTTACTGACCGTGCGAGCATTTAACTGCAAACACCGTCGTCATCGTCAGTCATCATCATTATTAACGTTAGCCTCGTCATTATAATTACCATAGTAGTCATCATCAGCAGCATTTTCGACTGCTGGATGAAGGCCTCCCCATGCCTACAACAAATATGTATCATTATACCTCCTTTGCCAGTACCAAAATATAATAATAAGGTTTTTCCCCTTTTTTCTGGCAACAAAACTGAAACCTTTTTACAAGGATTCATGTCTGCATTAACCACAATACTTGCAGTCAAAATGCAAACAAAAAACATACTATGATAGTATATGCATTGTCCTTGAAACTGATTGGTCCACACCAGGGACGGCTTTATTTTGAGCCTCGACCCAATTGGTGCTCGACCAGAGGACGCCAAGAGGTGTACAGCTCAAAGACAATGCACTATCAAAGTAATGAGGGCTCGGGGTAAGCATCTACATCATTAGACCTCCTTTGCCTGTACCAAAATATAATAATAGGGTTTTTTCTGGCAACAAAACTGAAACCTGGTGTGGACCAATCAGTTTCAAGGACAATGCATATATTATTATCACAGTATGTTTTTTGTTTGCATTTTGACTGCAAGTATTGTGGTTAATGCAGACATGAATCCTTGTAAAAAGGTTTCAGTTTTGTTGCCAGAAAAAAGGGGGAAACCCCTATTATTATAACAAATATGTACGTACGACTATTGAACTTATTTTGCTCTGTACAGAGCCAACCGTGCTAATCGGAGGCATGGCACTAAAATCAAATACAGGTGACCACAATGGCCATGTTGACCCAACACCGCCGAGAGCCAGGGTTTAGAATCCGAGTTTCGGGAGCCCGATGGTCTCGGCCCAACGACTGCAGACACGAACGCAAAACAGCGACGAATGAGGTTTGCCACCAAGCCTGTGGCTCCATCTGCCATCCCCCAGAGCGAGCCCACGGTGTCGCTGCCATTGCCACGGGGAGGAGCGCCTCTCCAGGCAGGGCACTGGAAAAGGGGGGCAAGCGTCCCCCCACCGTGTGGACAAGGGGGGCGATGATCAAAGCAACCCTCAGAAGTAGATCATCGATATCACACCCTACACCGCAGGCCGTTCTCAAACACAGGGTTGATGGGCCGCTTTCGTGGGAGAGTTCCGAAAGGAGAAGTCTTCGTATCTCGGGGGGCATAGTGCGAACAATGCGATTCAAATGAAGATTTGGAAACGTTATCTCTTTGGGGACGACCAGTCAAGTGCCCTTCAACGCTTTGTTGATGAAATGGTTTAAAAACGGGAATCGTTATTGATACATGTGTAAAGATGAAGGCCCTCCAATTACGTCTCTTCTGTGAATCAAATGTCCCATTAATCGGCTCATCTGGCGTAGCACAATGGGGCGGTATTGAGTGATAAACGGCCATTTCATCTCAATGAAAACAACCAAACATGGGGATTTTTTCCCACAAAGACAAAGATCCCCCGTGAAGTCTTGAACAGACCGCTGCAGGGGCAAGTGCCGTCACGTCCATGCAATCCAGAAGCGGCCTCCATCTGTGGCTTTTTGACGGCGACGTGCAATCCCAGCATGCCGTGCACGACAAGGCGGCAACACCGGTAGCCCCGCGGATCGTACAAAACACCGCAACGGAATAACAATCCCAATCACCGGCTCGCGAAACTAAACAATACCAACCCTGCAATCGCAACGAATGATCGGATCTTAGCAAGGGGGGGTGCGGGGGGAGGGGGGTGGCGATCGTTGTTCGATGCTCGGGGCAACGCGGCGGCTCGCGCACGCCGCACCGCTGACAAAGGGAGGGCAGCCAGACGCAGCAGCCGCGGCAAGTGCACCTGCACGCACGCCGAGCGGCAGACAAAGGCGAGGGCGCGCTTCCACAGATCCACAGCGGCCTGCGGGGGGGCGGAGGGCAGCGCCGGCCTTCCGCTCGTCCCCGCGCCGCGAGGAGTCCACGGCACGCGACGCGCCGTCTTTTGTGCGCGAACATTTGGGGAAGGGGGGGGAAGGCGCCGACAATAGCGACCGTGCGGTTGCAATCAAAAAACGCGGAGCGCGGACGGCAGAGGTGGCGGTGAGAGACGTAGGGTGATAGGGGAGGGAAGAGGGAGGGTACGGGGAGGGGGATGTTATTATTTATTGGATGCCAAGAAACATTCGAGGCTCACAGGGCAAGTCGTCGAGGTGGTTTGATTTAAAATCCTGCTTTGAGGACGCAGACGTACGTGGCAATTGCAGGATACGTAACTGCGGCGTAACGGAAGGGTAACGGAGGGGTAACTGTGAGGTAACTGTTCGGTAACTGCGTCGTAACTAAGGGGTAACTGTGGGGTAATTAAAGGGGTAACTGCTGCGTAACCCAGGGGTAAGTGCGGTGTCACTGCGACATTACTACGGCATGCGGGACCGCAAGACGCCCCGATGACTTATTCCGCAGAAAAGAGCGCGGCTGGCGAGAAAGCCCACGGAGGAGAGGGGAAAGCGTTTCCCCGCCATTGGCGCGTTCCCACCACTGCCCGGCGCTGCAGGCGCGTCCGCCCCGATCGATATCGACGCCCCGTCGCGTGCGTAGAGAACGGCCGCCCTCCGAGCCGCGCACGTCGCGCCCGACGGGTTCGCGTCGCGCTCGCGCCCAGCGACGGGGCCCGTTGGGTTGACCCGTGGACCCCGATTTGTGAGGACCGCGCTGGATCGAGGTTCGGGGGTCTAGGGGTGAATGGCGGCGCCACCACCACCACGGCGGGTCGCAGGGACGGGGGACGCGATTCCGACCGCCCGTTTTTTTGTCTCGTTTGTTTTCGCCATCTCTTTGGCACCTTCAGAAATCTCTTCTGTCTCACGAGTACAACCTGGTTCTCTCCACAAGCCCCGATGTTACATGACCATATGCTTTGCATAACGTTTGCATCAACTGGAGATAATTGATTGTCACACGTACAATGGGAGGCAAGCATCGCGAGCGCAAGAATCCATTTAAATCGATGAGCCTCTGTGGCGCCACATGCCTGGTCTTTACCGTCCTTTGCATTGTTGATCATTATTTTGTTGTTGTTGTGCTGTTTGGACATTGTGTTCTCACCGATACCCAAAATGTGATGTTGGCGTATCGTTGCAAGAGTCGTAAAAAGACAACCGATAAAATTCTCGTTCGACGTGCGCGTCACGAGCATAAAGAGGGAATCGATTCCAAACGACGGACTCCGCACGCATCGTCGTCCCGGCTCTCGTTCGTTCGCTCACCCCGCACAAACCCACACAAAGCCTCCGAGCGAGACCCATGAAAAATTCAGCGCTGTGCTTCCTCCGCCGCTGCTTCCTCCGCCGCCGTAACGTCACGCTATTGAGCGATCAGGGTGAAACAGGAGGCACCGTGCCCAAGGGCACGCAGTCCCTCAATCTCCATCGATTGATAACTTGTTTATTGCCGTCCCGCGACGGACGACCCTATAATATTTCAAGATTCCATCTACATTTCTCAAAAGAGTCGGGATCGTATGTCTGCGCAGCCGTCGCGGCCGCCGCCGCCGCCGCTGCTGCTGCTGTAAATGAGAGAGGCCAAGTCGGTAAAATGGCAGCGGGGAAGGCGTCATCCCGCCCATGAAAATGACTCCTCCAATCCCAGTTTAAAAAAACAAATGGGAGGATTTTGAACCCCACGCTCAGCATCAGAACGATCGAAATCCATCGGTCAAAATCGATCCCCACGCTTGCAGGAGGTGCGCCCAAATCACGAGCCTACAAAATAAATATTCCGAACAAATGTATTCGCTGTCCTTTGTCAATCCACTGGTGGATGAAGGCCTCCCCCGGTGAAAGATCTCATTCGTCAACAACACTAGCTGTGGCCGGGGATCAAACTCAGGTGGCCAGATTCATAGGGCAGTGTACTAACCACTGTGCCACCCCTCTACCATTATGCAAATCATATGTAAATCATATGCGAGCGGAACCTCTAGGCTAACAGAACGAATGAGACAGAACGAGCAACACGTATGGATGAGACAGGCGGGAGTTTTTGTCCCTCCCCCGCACCTCCGATTAGCACGGTTGCCTACGTACGGTGCGAAAGCAGTTCAACATACATACACACGTACAAAGGAGAGGACCGCGCTATCGATTATCATAACTCGTCCAACAGTAGGACGGGTCTCACAATTTACGCACATAGCGGCCACGGACACAATTCAATGCACGCACAGCGTACGCAATCAACCGCGGCACAATCACCGCCGGTGCCGATCGGCGGCAATCCCACAACCCCCGCGCTCGTTGAGGCCGGAGCGCAAGATTTAATTAAACAAGCCGGGGAAATCAGCGTCGGCGGCAGAGACCAGGGCCGCGCGCCACGCGCACACACACACAAAGCTCCCCGAGGCTCAGTCACGGAGATCAAGGGCAGGCCCTGCGAGCCGCGCCCCCCGAGAGCGGACGGCGGGGGTGGCGGTGGCGCGAGGTCTCGTGTTGCCGCGTGACTCCGTGAGTCCGCACGCGCCCATTTACACCCTGCCCCACTCCGCACGCCCCTGAGCAGCGAGCCGCCGCCATTCTGCCACGGGGTGGTGGAGGGTGGCCCGGTGAGGGGGGGGCGACACGATTCCACGTCAGAATCGATTATTTTTGTTGTATCGTTTCGTACCGTCCGTGTCAGTTCGCACTGCCTGCCTCGACATCATCCACACCTCCGATCGGCACGGTTGGCTACGTACGGTGCGAAATAAATTCCACATACATAAGGACATACGTAACGTTCGTTCCGTTAGCCTAGAGGCAATTGCATGAGGGAACAGTGGTTTGTACCGTGGGTCTCGTGTGCGTTGTCCTCGTTTGTGTCGTCTGTTGCAATTGTCCTGGTTTTCTCTTCCCAATCGCCCAAAGGTAGCGTTCGGACATCATTTCCAGGAATAGTCGATTCTTACGCACATCGAGTCGACGCGTGTGCCGTTAAAAGTGATCGTCTATATCAAACGGTCAAAGTGGGCGTTGGTCCACCGCTAATATTGGGCACGCGTGAGACGATCTCATTGTCGATTTAAATCCATTGTCACAATCACGACGCATTGCACACACACGCTGTATTTCAAATAAATACAGTGCGTGCGTCCAGGTGATGCATCCTCACGCGAGCGGTCGACGGAATAGAACCGGCGATCACAAAGTCAAGTTGTGCTGAACACAACACACCACTGTCACGGCAGTCAAAAAGTTTAACAATTCGAATGCATTTCTCTGGACGTTTCCGTACGCGCCTAAATTCCTACGCGGGTTAGCGGCGAATCTTAAAACAACAACGATGCGAGCAACCTCGCGAGCGAGCGACGGCGCCGTGGCACCGGGCGATGGTGGCGTGCGAGAGAGGAGCGAGAGCACGAGCAGCCTCTGCGCCCAATGCGCAACGGCCGGAGGACAGCGGCCACGGCCGAAGGGCAGCGGGCAATGGGCAGTGCCCACAGCCGACGGGCAGCGCTCGTTGGGCAGCATCCGCGACCGATGGGCAGCGCCCGTGGCCGCCGCCGCACCACGAGCCTCATTATCGGCGCCCAGACGTCTGCCGGGTTCGCCACGTCCGTTTGAACACCGCGCGCCGCTTTCGAGGAGCCGCCTAATTCAAAGACGGAAGGCACATCATTATATCTCCGCTAACAGCTCCGCGTTATCCGCACTTCAAAATGATCGGGGGTTCTAAACGAGAAGAAAGATTTACAATCAATTTTGGGAAATAATGACCGCGTTTAAATAATGTGTGCGCGCGTGCGTGCGTCCGTGCCGAGCGTTCGAGCGGGAATGTGAATCAAATATGCAAATGCCGCGCTGCAAATTATCACTAACGCCAGAGGTCAGATTGAATTTGAACTCGGATTTACGATGTCGAGTTTGCATTTGATCGACTTACTTTATGCTCCATGATTGCGCCGTGGCAAAAAAAAGCGGTAAATTACGACGGTCATTGTCCAGTAATGCCTCATTTTTTTGCCCGACTGCCCTCGCAAAAAGAGTTATTGTACCCCAGTTGGCTACGACACGGCAAGTTACACATCGCGATGTGTACGCCGCAGTATGCTCTTTTGTGCCAATAACCAATTTTGGTAATTCGAACACAGAGCAAACTGTCAAGCCGATTCATTGTGAGAGCCTCCATTTTGTTAGGGAATTCAACTTGCACGGAGGCACGCGATGGCACAAACGTAAGCTTGCGCTGACTCGCTCGCCTATCACGACAGTACGCTGAAAGGGTTAGAGAAAAAATTACTGGACAATATTGAAAAAAAAGCCATGGTCAATGCACTGCTGGATGAAGGCTTCCCCAAGATGCCGCCATCTCCCACGATCAAGCGATGTTTAAAACGCTTTCTTGAAAGTATTTCATTTGCAATCTTGGTAACAACAAAAAATATCTAAAATTATATTCACATCAGTGAGCTGCGCTGTGAGTTTCATCACGAACGGTTTTGGGATTTTATAATTTTCTTCGTAATAACGTGGAAAAGTCCTCAGAAAGACAGACCGACGGACCGACCGACAAGACAGATATTTTCTGAACGCTGCAATAAGTAGCCTTTAATAACACCGTAAGCTGCGTTTCCCAAACCATACGCCGCACGCTGGCCCGAGTTTAAGTCAACATGATCAACGGCAGCTTCCCGCCATGGGTGTCAGACCGGCAGAGGAAAATAATCATGCGAGCGCGAGCATGCGATCGATAAACGCGAGATTCTCTGCAAGGACTGCAAAAAGAAATTTAGCCAGGCGGCGGTGGCTACGGACGTAGCCTGTCATGCAGCGCCGTGGAGGCAGAGAGGGTTGGTGGATCGCACAAACGTTTCGAAATACCCTTCCCTTGGGTGTCGAGGTGCCATACCCTGGCTGATCACGAGAAGACGGTGCAGTGCGGAATAATATCATCTGTGCCTTTTGTATGGGATGAAAGCGTTGCCCCCTCACACACATGGATTTTCTCCAGGTGCCTCCTGTTAATTCCTGCATGTGTAATGACGACTTGACACACTTCTCTTGAGATGGCACTTTATTGAAGATGCGTTCATTTGACATCAGGCGGAGATCCCACTGCAACAGCCCAGTCTCCCACGTATCTCCCCCTTATATACCAACCGAGGCCACGCCCCCCTTCTCGATCATTCTCGCTGACTCTGGACGCTCGCTCTACCGGCAGACTCCGCCGTCCTCTTCCGTCACCTGACCCCGCTCCCTTCTAGAACGTTCCCGTAGCCACCAGTCCCTTCGCACTCACAACTGATACCCCCGGCATTACCTCCCGTGGCCACCAGTCCCCTCACACCGCATGCAGGCTCTATTGTTATTACACATATATAAATGAGCAAAGAATGTCTGTTTGTGTGTAACGCGCGTGACGTCACCCCACAATGCCGCACTCCCCCCCCCCCCCCGTCATTAATATTCATGAGCGTGTGGATTTTTACACTCAGGCAGAAGGTCGAGCAGAAATAAAAAAAAATTCGGAAATTCGCTTTAAGTTTGACGTTTCTTTATTGAAAGTTAATATAATAAATAATTATACGCAGCAACAAAGTGCATTTGGTGTCTTATCTATTTCTTCAGCACTTGAGACAAAAGGTAAGTCTAATTTATGCTTCTACATTATGGTAAAATAGACATTTCTCGGTGATTTTCCAGATATTGTATCGAATTCCATTTTATTTCAACCCCAGCGTCCGAAAGCAGAAGAGAATAAAGTATCAGAGCAGTGACTTTGAACAAATTGAAGGTCAGTTATATACAGTGCTACAGTGACATGAAGTGAGATGTTGCATGACTTCGTTTTGTGCCAGATTCACTGCCATTAATACAGTGCGACAGTGAACTGCAGTGAAGTGTTTGATGACATACTCTTGTGCAAGATTCACTGCCATTACATTTACACAAGTATTATACTCTGCTCAATTTTTTCGTAAATATTACAGCTTCCATCCTAGGCCGGGCAAACAAGCTAGTGTAAAATACTTATGAATTGGCTGGTAACATCTTAATATATAGAGGACTGCACAGACTGGGCAATTGGCACCGGTGCACCGCCCGGCTGGCTTGATACGTGCCCGTGGTTCCTCAGCAATTGTGAAATGCAATTTGCACGAACGACGTGAAATACAACTAAAACATTACAACACCAATAAAGCCATTCGCACGTAACACCACGAGCTAATCAAGTGATAACTAAAAAACACGCCACACCGTGCGGCGTGTTTAAACAATCATACAGGATTATTTAAAAAACAACAACACCTCTCAGCGCTTGCCCAATCTGCCAGTCTTAAACTCTGCTGCCAAGCCCCAAGATTCCAGAAAATAAACTGAACAGCGCAGTGATAAGAATAATTATTTGTGAGGGTGGTCAAATAACGCATAGAACAAAAACCAATTGTGGAAGACTAGCCGGCAGGCCAGGCAATTACACGAGCCTCTGGCGGCCATGGAGAGTTTGACGGTGAAAATAAATGCGCGCGGCGAAACTCGCAAGCGTGCCAACGCACGCAAGAGTCGCGTGCGCGCACTAACGCCAAATCGCTCACGTAGTCAAGCGTGCAGGCTCACCACACCAGGGGGCTCACCACACCAGGGGGCTCACCACACCAGGGGGCTCACCACACCAGGGGGCTCACCACACCAGGGGGCTCACCACACCAGGAGGCTCACCACACCAGGGGGCTCACCACACCAGGGGGCTCACCACACCAGGGGGCTCACCACACCAGGGGGCTCACCACACCGTGGAGCTCACCACACCAGGGGGCTCACCACACCAGGGGGCTCACCACACCAGGGGGCTCACCACACCGGCCATCTATCCAAAACGTATGGACGGAGAGACAGATGCATCGACTTGCCTTTGAGGTATAGCAAATAAAGAAGCGATCCGCTTCCTCAATAATAGAATGAAATTCGACGCACGGCCATCGCGTTTAAAATTCACACGCGACACTGACTGAAGCAACGAAGCCTCACAAGTGTTTTCGAAATAAGATGTGGGCGGCAGACATTCCCACCAAACGCCGCTGCTGCTGCGCTAATTTTTCGATTTAAAGCTTTCGTGACTGCAGGGATTCATCTTCTTGGTTCTTTCGGTAAAGTCACGTAGAAGGGAAGTAATAAAATAATAAAATTATTAATAAAATATATTATATTATTTTATTATGTTTTATTTTTATTATTTTATTACTTCCCTTCTACGTGACTTTACCGAAAGAACCAAGAAGATGCTGCGCTAATGTCTATCCGAAGCTGAACCTCGCACAAGCCCACGCCAGCTAACGAAGCAAGATTTTGTTTTCACGCCGGGCAAATTAAAGTGAACTCGTATCGACGCGGCAGCGGAGCTCACGGACGCGGCCGATCTGCGGGTGCACAGGATAACTCGCGAAACAACGCCATCCTCTTGTCTGGCAAAGGCAAACTGGGGACAAATCTCAGCGGCGTTGAAGCAAAGTTCACCCCCAAACGTCGAATGGGCCAGGTCCACTCACACGTGAAGGGACTGTTATCACGACCGTGCTGTTTCTCAACCGCTGTGTAATGATTTGCAAACAGGGTGGTGGGGTGCACGGGGGGGGGCAGGTGACACTTAAACGAACTCTGGAAATAAGAAACGTTGCCTGAGGGGGAACTCATTTGAGTTCGGTTCGCGATGCGATGAAAATGGCTCAACATCTTGAGATGAGTGCACAATGTGTTCCTCCTGGCTGATTAATGGACATTAATTCGAGCTGAAAGGGTCCGGTGAAGAAAAAGACTGGACAATATTGAAAAAGTTATACCGCCTGTAAAAGCATTTACCAAAAACGTTGTGTTTATGTGATTATTTGTTTATTTACTTGTTACGAAAAACCTCGCCGAGTTGCAGGTAGGGTTGCCACCGCTGAGGTACAAAAATCTGGGACATTATGGGAAGACGAACATTTCACGTGACCGAATAGGCGAGAACTCCAAGCAAATGCATTCTCTTGAGTGCTGCCCTGTTATTATGAAAAAAATATTAAGCAATTTACAAATAAGGGGATTTTAATATTCTGGGATGATTGCCAGATTCATCCAGGGTAGCAGCAACCTCAACTCGTGAACAATCCGTGGGAAAGTCAGGACAGGTGGCAAACCAAAGTTTCAAGACTCCTTCTTTGCTGCTTCTTGGCATGAGACGAGTCGCTAATTCCTTCCAGAGGGTGCATTGCAAGTTTATAAAATATATATAAATGCAAAATATGTGCTTATAACACAGTGATTAAGAAAGGACAAATTAAAAGCTTCCCACTCGGACAGCCTGGAGCAAAGCAGCCCAAGTGTGTGTGCATCATCTGTAAGCAATTGTGTTGTGTCCATCCACTGCTGAGTGATTTGACCATACTTCGCCGCGATGGTCAGTGCAGGTTTGTTGTGAAGGATTGTGGGTAGCAAAGAAGCGACACGTGAGAGCATAGTATAGTAAAGCAAAAGATCAGCGCAGGTTGGCTACGTACGGTGCGAACGAAGTTCAACATACATGAACCTGTTGTGTATAAAAAACACTATCGATGCGAAAGTTAACATATTAAAAATGTAAATGGTTTAAATTAATTATTGAGTAAATCACTATTCACATTCCTGGAACTCTTAAGCCTCTCAATATTATTGCATGACTGACGCATTTTCGGATTAACTGAAAACTGCATCGAACTAAATCCCAAAAGTCTTTTACCAAGTCATTCAACGTCAAAAACACATCAAGCGTTTGACATCAATCATGACGTGCTGATGACCAAAGGCAACGACAGTACCGAGCCAGTGCTGGAAAGTCCACATTCCTATGGCAGGGACCAGTCGAGCATATTCAGAGATTCAGTACTCCTAAGGACGTAACTGATGCACAGGCGACCAATATACATATATATACTGAATCCATGCCACACAATCGTCTGGGGGAATATCACACGAATGATAATGATTATGAAACGTTAATTGTTCACCAATTGGTTCGGGTGACCCCTGCTGCCACCAGAGGCGCTACCATTCACGAGAAGTCACGATAATTGTTGACTTAAAGCTTTCGTGACTGCACGAATTAATATTCTTTGGGTCTTTCGGTAAAGTCACGTACTGTAGATAGGTTTGTTATTTTTCTTTGAACCTATCTCCGTGACTTCAATGATGCTTCACATCGCAAATTGTAATCCGGGAGAATAAAGCTACAACTACCAGCTCGTGTACAGCACTGTACTGACAAAACACGTGTGTGTCCTCTCAGATGCCACGCAATGTTAGGGGCCATCCATAAATGACATCACGCGATTTTGGACGATTTTTGACCCCCCCCCCCCTGATCACACGGCGTCACAAAAAGTCAAACCCCCCCTCAAATATGACGTCACAAAGATCTGCCCCCCCCCCCAAAAAAAAATATAAAACATGCTTCAAATCGCTTTAAACTATTGTCATTGTAGTGCGTATTTAATGTGGCGCTGCACTCTGATGTTGTAGGAGAAAACATTTATTAAAAAGTATATTTAATTAAGTAGAACGTGTTGTCTATATTTATTTAAAGTTGCGTATTTTGATGTGACGTCAAATATCTCAACCACCCCCCCCTCGTCACACATCGTCACAAATATCTGACCCCCCCCAGGTGCGTGACGTCATTTATGGACGGCCCCATACGTAAAATGTGACGGTTCGATTGGGCTTCTCAGCAAATATACAAAGTCGACTTCGTGGACTGCTACTTACAAAGTGAGTGGCGCAAGTGGCTAGACCCGTGGTGTGATGTGTTCATCTCGGAGTTACGCAAGCGAGGAATTCCGCTGGACGGGGGCAAAGCCAAAGGGCATTCATCAACTCGAACCCGTGACTTGCCTCGGTTACTTCACGATCCCCACCGTCACCAGCTCTGCAATCCCAATGCGGAATGTCCACCTCTGTCCAGCCATGCCCTTGAAGGTCAGCATCCCTCCACACCCTCCACACCACCACCCTTCATCCAGCCTTGCCCTCTGAGACCTCCACACTTTCTAGGTCTACAAACCATGCCCCCCCCTTCCAGCCTTGCCCTCTGAGACCTCCACACTTTGTAGGTCTACAAACAATGCCCCCTTCCAGCCTTGCCCTCTGAGACCTCCACACATTGTAGGTCTACAAACCATGCCCCCCCCCCCTTCCAGCCTTGCCCTCTGAGACCTCCACACTTTGTAGGTCTACAAACCATGCCCCCCCCCCCTTCCAGCCTTGCCCTCTGAGACATCCACACTTTGTAGCTCTACAAACCATGCCCCCCCCCCTTCCAGCCTTGCCCTCTGAGACATCCACACTTTGTAGCTCTACAAACCATGCCCCCCCCCCTTCCAGCCTTGCCCTCTGAGACATCCACACTTTGTAGGTCTACAAACCATGCCCCCCCCCCTTCCAGCCTTGCCCTCTGAGACCTCCACACTTTGTAGGTCTACAAACCATGCCCCCCCCCCCTTCCAGCCTTGCCCTCTGAGACATCCACACTTTGTAGCTCTACAAACCATGCCCCCCCCCCCTTCCAGCCTTGCCCTCTGAGACCTCCACACATTGTAGGTCTACAAACCATGCCCCCCCCCCCCTTCCAGCCTTGCCCTCTGAGACATCCACACTTTGTAGCTCTACAAACCATGCCCCCCCCCCCTTCCAGCCTTGCCCTCTGAGACCTCCACACATTGTAGGTCTACAAACCATGCCCCCCCCCCCTTCCAGCCTTGCCCTCTGAGACATCCACACTTTGTAGCTCTACAAACCATGCCCCCCCCCCTTCCAGCCTTGCCCTCTGAGACCTCCACACATTGTAGCTCTACAAACCATGCCCCCCCCCTTCCAGCCTTGCCCTCTGAGACATCCACACTTTGTAGCTCTACAAACCATGCCCCCCCCCCTTCCAGCCTTGCCCTCTGAGACCTCCACACATTGTAGGTCTACAAACCATGCCCCCCCCCCTTCCAGCCTTGCCCTCTGAGACATCCACACTTTGTAGGTCTACAAACCATGCCCCCCCCCCTTCCAGCCTTGCCCTCTGAGAACTCCAGACTTTGTAGGTCTACAAACCATGCCCCCCCCTTCCAGCCTTGCCCTCTGAGACATCCACACTTTGTAGCTCTACAAACCATGCCCCCCCCCTTCCAGCCTTGCCCTCCCAAGAACTGGGTCTACTCTCTGGCCCAGCCCTCCGGTGAAGCTCCCTGGAGAACTACACTCCGAGTCGTGTTCATTCCAGCCAGTGCCCTCCCAGATGCTAGACACATCTCCTGGCCATGCCCTTCACTGCTCTCCCACCAACGTCTTGGGGGCCGTCCATAAATGACGTCACGCGATTTTGGACGATTTTTTACCCCCCCCCCCCCTCGTCACACGGCGTCACAAGTCAGACCCCCCCCCTTCAAATATGACGTCACAAAGCTCTGCCCCCACCCCACCAAAAGCATATTTCCATTTTGAAAATAAAACATGCTTCAAATCGCTTTCAACTATTGTCATTGTAATGCGTATTTAATGTGGCGCTGCACTCTGATATTGTAGGAGAAAACATTTATTAAAAAGTCTATTTAATTAAGTAGAACGTGTTGTCTATATTTATTTAAAGTTGCGCATTCTGATGAACCGTCACATTTCTCAACCCCCTCGTCACACATTGTCACAAATGTCTGACCCACCCTCCCCCCCTAGGTGCGTGACGTCATTTATTTGGGTGGCCCTACAAGTAGGCCTCGGCAAGGTAAGGTAATTTACCCTTTTTACCGAGTAAAAGGGTCAAGGTGTCGACATGCCAAGGGGTAAGGTAAAGGGTACAGGGTAAAGGTAGCTCGGAAGAATTACCCGGTAGGGTAAAGGAAGCGCGAAGTATTACCCGGTAAATACGGTGCCTTGTTGACCGCTAGAAGCTCCGTGGCGCAGTCCGTGGCCTCCATTTAATAAGTAATATTTAAAAAAACTTTCTTAGAAACATGCTTTTATGAAATGTACTCGTAATGGCAGAACTCCACGACTCCAAGAAGTGGCCCCGAAGCTTGCCACAACGTAAGGGGCCGTGGTGATTTACAGCCAACGTGAGTTGACCGTGGACAATTAGACCCAAGCTGAAACATAACATATAAAAAATGATTTTATGATAGAATATAGTGTTGTCATCAGAATGACATAAGTATACCAAGTTTGCGGTCGATACCACATTAGGAAGTGGGATAAAATGTTTGTTACAAGATTTGAGGATACAACAACGACGACGACAACAATGACAACAACAACAACAAGCGTGTAAAATTGGAATCATCGAGAGTATTGTATATGAATAAAGCGCTCTACCTAGCATTTACCGTTATAAACCTTGTTCATGTGTAGTTCCCTAGTAATTACCCTGTGATCGGGTAATTTATATAGGGTAAAGAGTAAAAGGTAGGGTAGAGTGATTGTATTGTGGTAAGGTAAAAGGTAGGGTAAACATAGGCTCGTTGTTTTAACCATTTAACTTTGACCTTACCTTGCCGAGGCCTACAGCTACAAGCCCTAAGGCCACTGGCCCCTGGCCTTCCAGACCGTGCCTCTCCCGAGGCCTGCCCCGTGTGTGTGGTGTGTGTGGTGTGTGTGTGTGTGTGTGTGTGGTGTGTGTGTGTGTGTGTGTGTGTGATGTGTGTGTGTGTGGTGTGTGTGTGGTGTGTGTGTGTGGTGTGTGGTGGTGTGTGTGTGTGTGTGTGGTGTGTGTGGTGTGTGTGTGTGGTGTGTGTGGTGTGTGTGTGTGTGTGTGTGTGTGTGTGTGTGGTGTGTGTGTGTGTGTGTGTGTGGTGTGTGTGTGGTGTGTGTGTGGTGTGTGTGTGGTGTGTGTGTGTGGTGTGTGTGTGGTGTGTGTGTGTGTGTGTGTGTGTGGTGTGTGTGTGGTGTGTGTGTGTGGTGTGTGTGTGTGTGTGTGTGTGGTGTGTGTGTGTGTGTGGTGTGTGTGGTGTGTGTGGTGTGTGGTGTGGTGTGTGTGTGTGTGTGGTGTGTGTGTGTGGTGTGTGTGTGGTGTGTGGTGTGTGTGTGTGGTGTGTGGTGTGTGTGTGGTGTGTGTGTGTGGTGTGTGTGTGTGGTGTGTGGTGTGTGTGTGTGGTGTGTGTGTGTGTGTGGTGTGTGTGTGGTGTGTGGTGTGTGGTGTGTGGTGTGTGTGTGTGGTGTGTGTGTGTGTGTGTGTGTGTGTGTGTGGTGTGTGTGTGTGGTGTGTGTGTGTGGTGTGTGGTGTGTGTGTGTGGTGTGTGTGTGTGGTGTGTGTGTGTGGTGTGTGTGTGGTGTGTTGTGTGTGTGTGTGTGGTGTGTGTGTGTGTGTGTGTGGTGTGTGTGTGGTGTGTGTGGTGTGTGTGTGTGTGGTGGTGTGTGGTGTGGTGTGTGTGTGTGGTGTGGTGTGTGTGTGTGTGTGTCGTGTGTGGTGTGTGTGTGTGGTGTGTGTGTGTGTGTGGTGTGTGTGTGTGGTGTGTGTGTGTGGTGTGTGGTGTGTGGTGTGTGTGTGTGTGTGTGTGGTGCGTGTGTGTGTGCGTGTGGTCAGTCCGTGTGTGTGTGTGGTGTGTGTGTGTGGTGTGTGTGTGGTGTGTGTGTGTGTGGTGCGTGTGTGTGGTGCGTGTGGTCAGTCCGTGTGTGTGTGTGGTGTGGTGTGTGTGTGTGGTGTGTGTGTGTGTGTGGGTGTGATGTGTGTGGGTGTGTGTGTGTGTGGTGGTGCGTGATGTGTGTGGTGTGTCGGTGTTGTGTGTGCGTGTGTGGATTGTGTGGGTGTGGTGTTGTGTGGTGTGGTGTGGGTGTGTGTGTGGTGTGGTGTGGTGTGTGGTTGTGGGGGTGTGTGTGTGTGGTGGGTGTGTGATGTGTGGTGGTGTGGTGGTGTGGGTGTGTGTGGTGTGTGTGGGTGTGTGTGATGTGTTTGTGTGGTGTGTGTTGTAGTGGTGTGGTGGGGTGGGTGTGTGGTGTGTGTGTGTGGTGTGTCTGTGGGGGTGTGGTAGTGTGGGGTGTGGGTGTTGTGTGGTGTGTGGTGTGTGTGTGTGTGTGATGTGTGTGTGGTGTCGTGTGTGTGTGTTGTGTGTGTATGTGGATGTCAGTCCGTGTGTGTGTGTGCGTGGTGTGTGTGTGGTGGGTGTGATGTGTGTGTGTGTAGTGTGTGTGTGTGGTGTGTGTGTGTGATGTGTGTGTGTGGTGTGTGTGTGTGGTGCGTGTGGTCAGTCCGTGTGTGTGTGTGGTGTGGTGTGTGGTGTGGTGTGTGTGTGTGTGGTGTGTGATGTGTGTGTGTGTGTGTGTGTGGTGTGTGTGTGTGGTGTGTGTGTGGTGTGTGTGTGTGGTGTGTGTGTGGTGTGTGTGTGGTGTGGTGTGTGTGTGTGGTGTGTGATGTGTGTGTGTGGTGTGTGTGTGGTGTGTGTGTGTGTGGTGTGTGTGATGTATGTGTGTGGTGTGTGTGTGGTGTGGTGTGTGGTGTGTGTGTGGTGTGTGTGTGTGGTGTGTGTGTGGTGTGTGTGTGGTGTGTGTGTGGTGTGTGTGTGTGGTGTGTGGTGTGTGTGTGGTGTTGTGTGTGGTGTGTGTGTGTGGTGTTTGTGTGTGTGTGTGGTGTGGTGTGTGTGGTGTGTGTGTGTGTGTGGTGTGTGTGTGGTGTGTGTGTGGTGTGTGTGTGTGTGGGTGGTGTGTGTGTGGTGTGTGTGTGTGGTGTGGTGTGTGGTGTGTGTGTGGTGTGTGTGTGGTGTGGTGTGTGTGTGGTGCGTGTGTGGTGTTTGTGTGTGGTGTGTGTGTGTGGTGTGTGTGTGTGGTGTGTGTGTGTGTGGTGTGTGTGATGTGTGTGTGTGGTGTGTGTGGTGTGTGTGTGTGGGTGTGTGTGGTGTGTGTGTGGTGTGTGTGTGGTGTGGTGTGTGTGGTGTGGTGTGTGTGTGGTGTGGTGTGTGTGGTGCGTGTGTGGTGTTTGTGTGTGGTGTGTGTGTGTGGTGTGTGTGTGTGGTGTGTGTGTGTGGTGTGGTGTGTGTGCGTGGTGTGTGTGTGTGGTGTGTGATGTGTGTGTGTGGTGTGTGTGGTGTGTGTGTGGTGTGTGTGTGGTGTGTGTGTGTGTGGTGTGTGTGTGTGGTGTGTGTGTGGTGTGTGTGTGGTGTGTGTGGTGTGTGGTGTGTGTGTGTGTGTGTGGTGTGTGTGTGTGGTGTGTGGTGGTGTGTGTGTGGTGTGTGTGTGTGGTGTGTGGTGTGTGTGTGTGGTGTGTGTGTGTGTGTGTGTGGTGTGTGTGTGTGTGTGTGTGTGTGTGGTGTGTGTGTGGTGTGTGTGTGTGGTGTGGTGTGTGTGTGTGTGTGGTGTGTTGTGTGTGTGGTGTGTGTGTGTGTGTGTGGTGGTGTGTGTGGTGTGTGGTGTGTGTGTGTGGTGTGTGTGTGTGGTGTGTGTGTGTGTGTGTGTGTGTGGTGTGTGTGTGGTGTGTGTGTGTGTGTGGTGTGTGTGTGGTGTGTGTGTGTGGTGTGGTGTGTGGGTGTGTGTGTGTGTGTGGTGTGTGTGTGGTGTGTGTGTGGTGTGTGTGTGTGGGTGTGTGTGTGTGTGTGTGGTGTGTGTGTGGTGTGTGTGTGTGGTGTGTGTGTGGTGTGTGTGTGTGGTGTGTGGTGTGGTGTGTGTGGTGTGTGTGTGTGTGTGGTGTGTGTGTGGTGTGTGTGTGGGTTGTGTGTGTGGTGTGTGTGTGTGTGGTGTGTGTGTGGTGTGTGTGTGTGGTGTGTGTGTGTGATGTGTGTGTGTGTGATGTGTGTGTGGTGTGTGTGTGGTGTGTCCGTGTGTGTGTGTGGTGTGTGTGGTGTGTTCGTGTGTGTGCGTGGTGTGTCCGAGGGTGCGGGGCTGGTACCGGACACCGCCATGCGCTCCACGGAGCCGGGCAGGGCGCGGTCCGGGGAGACCATGGAGACCCGGGACGAGCTGTCCCCCATGGCGGCGGCGGCGGCGAGGACGACTCGAGACAGAGACAAGGAGAGCGACAGAGGCCAGAGCCGAGACAGACGCGGGCAGGTGGACAGCATGCGTGCGGGAGAGACGCGAGGGTTGTGTGGGAGACACACGGAGACAGGGAGAGACACGGAGAGACGTGGGGGGAGACACGGAGACACGTATTTCGACACGGGGGAGACAACAAAAACCACTCAAGACACGCAGAGAAGCGCGAAGACGGATCGAGACACTCAGGGCCCGGGACAAGTACAGAGGCGGAGCCACGTTAAGACAGAGACATACGGAGAGACGGGGACACGGGGAGAGACAGGGACACGGGGAGAGACAGGGAGAGACGCGGAGAGACACGCTGAGAGACAGGGACACGCAGAGAGACGCAGAGAGACACAGGGAGACACACCGAGACACGCGGAGCCGCGGCTCCAGCTACTACAGTGCAGCGCGATACACAACACGAGGCGGAACGGACCCGGAAACACGTGCACACGCACTGTAGACCACGTGTGTATACACACACACACACAGACCACGTGTGTCTACACACACACACAGACCACGTGTGTCTACACACACACACAGACCACGTGTGTCTACACACACGCACTGTAGACCACGTGTGTATACACACACACACAGACCACGTGTGTATACACACACACACACACCACGTGTGTATACACACACACACAGACCACGTGTGTATACACACACACAGACCACGTGTGTATACACACACACACACACCACGTGTGTATACACACACACAGACCACGTGTGTATACACACACACACAGACCACGTGTGTATACACACACACACACAGACCACGTGTGTATACACACACACACAGACCACGTGTGTATACACACACACACAGACCACGTGTGTACACACACACACAGACCACGTGTGTATACACACACACACACCACGTGTGTATATACACACACACACAGACCACGTGTATACACACACACAGACCACGTGTGTATACACAAACACACAGACCACGTGTGTCTACACACACACACAGACCACGTGTGTATACACACACACAGACCACGTGTGTATACACACACACAGACCACGTGTGTATACACACACACAGACCACGTGTGTATACACACACACAGACCACGTGTGTATACACACACACACACAGACCACGTGTGTATACACACACACAGAGCCCACGTGTGTACACACACACACACCACGTGTGTATACACACACACCCACCACGTGTGTATACACACACACACAGACCACGTGTGTCTACACACACACACAGACCACGTGTGTCTACACACACACACAGACCACGTGTGTATACACACACACACACACCACGTGTGTATACACACACACACAGACCACGTGTGTATACACACACACACCACGTGTGTATACACACACAGACCACGTGTGTATACACACACACAGACCACGTGTGTATACACACACACACACAGACCACGTGTGTACACACACACACACAGACCACGTGTGTATACACACACACACAGACCACGTGTGTATACACACACACACCACGTGTGTATACACACACACACCACGTGTGTATACACACACACAGACCACGTGTGTATACACACACACACCACGTGTGTACACACACACACACAGACCACGTGTGTATACACACACACAGACCACGTGTGTATACACACACACAGACCACGTGTGTATACACACACACAGACCACGTGTGTATACACACACACACACCACGTGTGTATATACACACACACAGACCACGTGTGTATACACACACACACTCCACGTGTGTATACACACACACACACACAGACCACGTGTGTATACACACACACCACGTGTATACACACACACACACCACGTGTGTATACACACACACACAGACCACGTGTGTATACACACACACACACACCACGTGTGTATACACACACACACAGACCACGTGTGCACCCACGTACACTCACACGGGCCGCGTGTACTCTCGCAGACTGCACGAACTGTCACGTGTACAGCATTCAAACAGATCACGTGTGTTTCCGTGTGCTGCCACGCGCGGTATGCTCACGCGTGCTCAAACATCGTGTAACGTACTCCGGTAGCTGTGTGTACGTGCGTGCGTGTGACGTGTAGTGGGGAGCGGAAGTGTAGTGGTTGACGCATTCACGGCCAACACCTGTGACAAGTCATGGGCCCCCCCTAGGTCGACTGAGCCTCAAATGAGTACCTGGTGCGGTGTGTAAAAACATCTCCACTTGGGAGACAAAGGCGGCCAGGCGTGGTGCTGGCCACCCACCTCCGTGTGCACCCTGACGGCCTTCATAGGTGCTCGCTAACAGCACTTGCCCAAAACGTCTGTGAAGGCTACACGGGTGTTCTATGTCCAATGCGTCTTGAGATGTATTTATTTAACTTTATTTACAACTAGCATCTTTGCCCGTCCTAGGACGGAAGCTGTAATATTTACGAAAAAATTGAGCAGAGTATAATTGTATCATGTTTAAATTAAATGGCAGTTAATCTTGCACGAAATTATGTCATCAAACACTTCACTGCATTTCACTCTAGCACTGTATTAATGGAAGTGATTCTGGCAAAGACAACTCTGCCATAAAACACCCCACTTCATGGAACTGTAGCACTGTATATAACTGACCTTCAATTTTTTCAAATTCACTGCTCTGATACTTTATTCTCTTCTGCTTTCGGTCGCTGGGGTTGAAATAAATTGTAATTCGATACAATATCTGGAAAATCACCGGGAAATGTCTTTTTTACCATAATGTAGAAGCATAAATTAGACTTACCTTTTGTCTCAAGTGCTGAAGACATAAATAAAGACATCAAATACATTTTGTTGCTGCGTATAATTATTTATTAGATTCACTTTCAATAAAGAAACGTCAAACTTAAAACGAATTTGCGAAAAAAATTATTTCCGCTCGACCTTCTGCCTGAGTGTAAAAATGGACCCGCTCATGAATATTAATGACGGGGGGGGCATGTGGAGTGACGTCACGTGCGTTACACACAAACAGACATTCTTGGCTCATTATAGTAGTAATAGTTTGGGGTGCGTCTTACTTTCCGTATCGTCTTACACGCGTATTAATAATCGCGCTGCTCGCTTTTCTATGTTCTTAAGGACTGCCGCAAAGTCGGAACACCACACCTGAACCTGGCATGCAACTGCGGCTCACAGGCGATCGACCCCTGATCGCTTACACGGGCAGAAAGAATCTCCGGGTCGTGCCCTGGGATGACCGGACACTGCTCTTTCAAGAAGAGGCGACTGGCCAACACTTGCGTAGCGTGGTCGGCATGAGCGCTGATGCGAGGGATGAAACCACGACCTCCTGTATACCAGGCGAGGTAGTTAACATCTCGTCATTGTGGCGTCCAACAATGTGCGCCCCCTGTTCAATTCCAACCCCTCCACCATACCCCCCCCCCCCACCATCAGGGACCATGGCCCGTGTGCAGTTGCACCGCCTGCACACTCAACAAGTAATCCTGTCCTGGATTTCCCAGGCTCGTCCTGTCGGTTGAGACAGTAGCTGACCTGGGGAGATCTGTAAGTCTTCCCGGATCATTTGTCAGTTGCATAATAATAATAATGCAACACTCCAGACAACGCATTCAGCTTCCCCCTCTCTCGGTATTGTGAGATAATCCTTTTCGCATAATATGTCCCGGCTTTTACTATTATTACTATTTTTATATTTACCAGGTAAGGCTCACTGAGCTCTATAGCTCTTTTTCAGAAGCGACCTGACCACGAATGATAGCCCAATGGAAGTGGCTTATCAGGTGGAAATTTAGAGCAGCCAAGTGGTGCAGGGCCCCGGTGCAGTGGCACCGCCTGCGCACCGGGTGAGCTGCTCCATTGGCGGGGTAGCATCGCACGGCCACGCTGCGCCACCGCCGCCCTTCGTGATGGCACCTCGAGAATGTGAATTTTCAGATAACCCCCAAAAATGGCATTAAATATGCATGTTGCGATTGAGGAATCGTTATTGCTTCGCGTGAATTATTTAGATGAATTTACAGTAGCAGATCACGCGGGGGAACGTGGCCGAGGGAGGTCGGTTTTGTTTTTATTTATTTCCCATTTCCACATAAATTGACATCGTCGCGGCGCGAGCCTTTGTCACTCGCCGGCCACCGCATGCGGCTACCAACCACAAGAAGAAGGTCGGCACAACCGACCGTCAGATATCCGTCCTCACCACGCATCCGCCTCCCAGGCCAGCAGTAGTACATCTGCATGGGTATAACCGACACCTCTCGTGCTTTTACAAATCCGCCTACATCCCCGGTTCCACAGCGAGTGGGATACGCGATATCGTACTCTGCCTTGTTTTGCAATATTGTATCGAATCTTATTCCTCGCTTTAGATGCACTATTTTGCAATATGTTTCTCTAATCTTAATGTTCACTTTAGTTAAATATTTAATTTAATATTAAGTCATATATTGTACTTTTTTTTATTTGTTGACTTTTTTATTGCTGTATTTATTGTATTTAGAATGTGTATGCGACCTGTTGCAAACGTTGCGTTTATAATTTAACTTCTTTTTTTTGCTTCGTTGATGAAACCCGATTCAAGAGCTTCTGAGCTCACAGGGCAATTCTAAATAAACTGTTCAACCAACTACCTCTGGCGATACACGTCTTCGCAAACTTCCAAGGCATTATATTCTTGGTTCTTTCGGTAAAGTCACGTAGAAGGGAAACAATAAAATAATAAAAAATATTAAACAATAAAATTCTCACGACGTTTCGACTGCAACACAAGCAATCATCATCAGGTGTGAAATCCACAGCATTGCCAAGTCTGGCATAAGAACGTTGAATTAGCACCGCTGTTTAAGGCTTGCCAACGGAGGTGAGAATTACTCCGAGTTATTTTTTTGCCAGGAACTATTCGTAGAGATGTCGATGCTACCTCTGGAGACCAAGTTATTACGCAGGAACGCGTGTGTGTCGTAGGTGGCCGGACAACCCCAGGGGTCAGAGACGGTGAGCCGGCACAGCTGAGATCCTGCGTCCAGGTCTGACCCGACGGGGTTGTCAGGCGTAGCGAGTTCATGATTGTCTCCGCCCGGTCACCAAGGACCGTAAAATAAAAGTCATAACATTCACGTCATCTCACTTAACCCTTCACCTCCCCCTCTTCACCAACCTTCACTTGACCAGCAGCGAATTAACCAAACGGTGCTGTGGATGTGTGTGTGTATACATCTTTACGTGTTTATAATAAAGGACGAGCTGCGGTTGCGAGGGTGACGCGGTGCTGTCCACGGTGCTGAGTGGGGCCACGGCATGGCGAGTCTGCGTCTCGCTTCGTCTGCCCGTGGGGGGCCGCCCGCCTCGCCAGGCCCGGCTCACAGGCTCCGCATCCAACGGCTCAGCGCGGAGCAGACGGAGATCGAGGCACCGGCAGAGGCGCGCAATGTAGCTCCTCTAAAGCCAGAATGTCCACCACGGCCTCCACCACTGCCTCCACCACCAGGCCCTCCTCTGCGGAGGGGAGGCATCCTCCACCTGCACCGAGGCACCACGCCATGCGTGCCCGTGTCTCGCGTGAGCGGTGCAGACGTGTGTCGTGCAAGCCGTCTCCACGCACGTGTCCCCGCATTGCTCTGGCTGTGATTTGCGCGAATGGACGCCGAGTAGAGCTATATGGGTCACGTAGTCGCTTTCATTGTACAGACATCTCTCCCCACTTCCCCCATCTCTCACCTCTCCCATCCCTGCTCTCCCCTCTCCTATCTTTCATTCTCCCCCCCCCCCCCCCCCCACTGTCTCTCCTGTCTCCCCCCTCGACCGCTCTCTACTATTCCTTTGCCCTGCTACCCTCTCTTCTTTCTCTCCCCTTCCACATCGCTTCTCTCTCTCTCCATGTCTTCTCCGCTCTCTCCTCTCGCCCTTTCCTATCTTTTAACGCTCCTCTCGCTTCTTGTCCCCCCCCCCCTTCTCTCTCCCCCCCCCTCTCCCCACCATATTCCTCTCCTCTCCCTTCTCCCCCGTCTCCGTCTATGCCTTCTCCTCTCTTACCCCCCCCCCTCCCGTGTCACCCCCTCCTCCCCCGTCTCTGCCATCTCCACGTCTATTGCCCTCTCTCCCTCGCTCTCTCTCCCCTCTCTCTCCCTTGAGACATCAATGCCGAGCGAGAGGCGACGAGGCGCTGCGTGTCGACGCCTTTTCGCGTCTCGGCTCCGTGCGCCTGGGCGCCGAGCGAGACGCACGGAGGAGGCACGCCGAGACGTCAGGACACGCGAGGAGGCACGGGGACACAGAGGCACATGGACAAGAACACACACTGCACGGGTAAGTCGAGACTGCCATGACCTACATTCCATTTCAGAATGCCCTATAGTCTATACAGTACAGCAGTGCCCCAAGGTATATGCTGTAATACCCACAGAGTCTATCCTACAATGGCCTATAGTCTATACTCTACTATAATGCCCTGTAGTATATTCGAAAAGCCCTCTGGTATATTCGGAAATGCCCTATCGTCTATACTAAATTGCCCTTGTAGGCAAAGCTAAATTTCTCTTTGCCCATTGGCCAGGTCGCTGGTAGATTGGAATAGGGAGCACGTGATTAGTAGCCACAGCCATCATAAAATACATTAATCCTAGATGTGGTGTACCGGGTGTGCGAATTATTTCCGGGTCACCGACCCGAACAGAGCCGACTCAAATTAATCCCTTCCTACAGCCGACACCACAATGCCCTCGTGTGTTTAATCATCGGTGTGTTTTTTTTGTTATGCAGCCTTATTCGTGCAAGTTGCATCTCCGATTAGCACGGTTGGCTACGTGCGGTGCGAAAGAAGTTCAACTTGCATGCATCACAACGATGCACGGTCTGCAACGCGCGGAGGTGCTGCGTTGTACCGTGGCGCTTGCAGCCAATTAATAGTGGAGCGATCGATGGACGGTGGCATGAAACCGGTACACCCTGAGAACAGCCATGCGTGCCTTGGTGGGCCATCGCTCGATCCTATACTCAGTGGCACGGACAGAGATTAGTCCACACTTGCTCGTTCCGCCTGCTCCTGGCAAGCCAGGGTACGGCAGGCCATCTTCATCGAGGCCCACGGGAAGGGAGCTTCACCCTCATCTGCGTGTGATTCACCAACCCTCGCTGCTGCTGGGTGTGTGGTGGCGCGCCACCCTCGCTCGCCGCGTGGCAGTGCAGTGCGCGTGTCGTGGACATCATTCGACTCGTCGCTAATCACGCGCACGCAGCTTCCCACACGGTGATTGGTGCGCGCCCGCGCGCGTGCTCCCGGTGTTGTGAAAGGGGGGCTCGAGAGAGAGAGAGAGATACACGGAGAGAAATCGTCGAGTCAATGCTCATGTCAAAAAACATTGGATGGCCACATTATATTTTTTTTTGCGGGGTTTTGTTCACACACACACACAGAATTACAGCAAATGGGTTGATTGGCTTCACTCATAGGGCAAGATGACGTTCTTCGTTGCTTCAAGTCTGATGATCGTCACTCACGAATCGCGAACGATATCCGTGCCATTCGCCTCCGAGTGCGACGCCGAAGCCGTTAGAAAGCGGACAAAGACCGCTTTCTAACCTGTCACGAGTTGTTTGTATCTCCAGTCGAGTGATCGTGGCTTGCTGATGATCGCTAATAAACGTGAAACAAACCTTGGCCTGTGTCGTCACGATAAATGGGAAATGTTGACATTGAAGTAAAAGTCAAAACAAACTCATCATCATGATCACGAGTATCGTTATGTTGTTGTTGTGCACGGTTTGACACCCAGTGGCACGTGTCCTTTGATTGTGTTGCGCGCGTGTGTGCACGTGTCTGTGTGGGGAGCGGTGGTGTAGTGGTTAGCGCTACGCTGCGCTACGAACACGGCGACCCGAGTTCGATTCCCGCTCACGGACAACACCGGTGACGATTATCTGAACCGGGAATGAACCACCCCTAGGTCGACTCAGCCTCAAATGAGTACCTGGTGCGGTGTGTAAACATCGCCACTGGGGAGACAAAGGCGGCCGGGAGTGGTGTTGGCCACCCACCCCCTCGTGTGCCGTGCTGACCTTCATAGGTGCTTGCACTTGCCCCAACATTCTGTCTCGGCTTGTGTGTGCGGACACAAAAGTAAATATGCTGCATGTGAATGTTGTGTTTGCATACATATTGCACGTATTTAATTCACAAGAGCATTCGTATGTACACATTGCATATATATAGCAGATATACATATTGTGTGTCTGCGATTTGTGTATACGTGTCCACGTGCCGATGTGTGTGTTTGTCGTTGTCGTGTGTGTGTTTGCTTATTGTGTGTTAATGCTTACACGTATATATGTACCTCTGTGTATAAATGTCTATTGTGGGTATTGTGTGTGTGCCGAGATGTGTGCCCGTTACATGCACAACGAGGAGCAGGGGACCTGGGTTCGATTCGCGGCCACTGCCAACGTCAGTGACCGACGGCATATCAACCGGTTCTCGGCCTCCCCCACCTAAGTCGACTCAATCTTCAAATTAGGATCTGATAATGATCTGTGCAGACATCAGCGCTGGGGAGACAAAGGCGGCCGGGAGTGGTTCTGGCCGCACCACTCACTCGTGCGGCGTACCCCTCTTTATAGGTGCTCGCTAACAGCACTCGCCCCAACAGTCGGTGTAGGTTATCCGGGGGACCTTTGTTTTTGTTGTGTGTGTGTGTCTAAGGGGCACTCGATGCGTTCACGGATGGCGCTTACACCCCCCCCCCCCCCCATTCACATTCGCCTCTACATAAAACCACAACATGCACTCTATTCTATTCATCATCATGAGCCTTGGTCTCTCCACTGCTGGACGAATGTCTCCCCATGCCCCCCTCGCCCCCCCCCCCGCCACGACCCTCTAATGCCACAATCCGTCTCGCTCCTGCGCACGAGCCGATTGCATCGATCCGTCTCCGCAGGGGTCGTCCTCTCGGGCGCATGCTCAGACATGAAGACAAAAAGATCCCCCGTGGAGCTGTTGGGGTAACTACCGTTAGCGAGCACCTATGAAGGCCATCGTGGCACCACGACCTGCCGCCTTTGTCTCCCTCGTGGCGATGTTTACACATGGTATTCATCTGAGTCGACCTAGGGGAGGCTCAGGATCGGCTCATATATCTCATATATCTATCACTCATATTGGCCGTGAGCGGGAATCGATCCGGGGTGCTCGGTTTCGTAGGGGCAGCGCGCTAACCGCTACACTGCCGCTCCCCACTATTATACATGCGTATGCGCAGGTTAACACACCTGCATAGACACACCTGAAGAGTCCACACCACATACGCGTTCATTATTGGGTGAGTAGCTTACGGACTAATTGATCACGAAGCGATTAAGATTGAGGTGTTGCCGGAGTAGGTAGGGAGTGTATCTGCTGCTTCGCATCCTGTGGTATTTGGGCCGCGAATTTCAGGTAGGCGGTGATTTTCACGGAATGTGTCGACGATTTCCATCTGTGAGGTCCGTAACTTCCCCGTGAATTTGTTGTTTTCTTGTCTTCGTGACGAATACCAATTATGTACTCGTATGGTCAGTGAATTACGTAAAATCTCTGCGCGCAAAAAAATGTGAGACCTGAAGCATTGAATACCAGTAGGGCATTGAAAGGCAAATGCCCGTGAATTTCTCGTGAAATATCCGCGACTTACCACGTGGTGAAACTAAAACACATCTTTGTGCTTTCCATGTGACGTGAAGGTGACGTGCGCGTGAAGAGTGATTGATGGTTTCCCGCACGAGATTATAGTCTTTTCGGATTAATTGTAAAAAAAAAATATTCACGTAAAAACCTGACTTTTATGGTGTGACATGTCGGCGATTTCGTCATTGCGAATTTTCCCTGATTTTTTTCGTGATTATCGTGATCATCACCGATATCCACGTGGAGATACAACTTATCGAAGTGAACGTAACGCCAAATGCGAGTTACTTTAACGCCGAATGTAAGTTACTTTAACGCCAAATCTAAGTTACTTTAACGCTATATGTAAGTTACTTTAACGTCCCATGTCAGCGATTTTCAGACGAAATGTAAATGATCTCGGCGTGTTTTTTTTCCCCCACGTACATAGGCACACACACCGTGTAGAATACGTGTACACAGGTACTCTTAATGTGCATCCTGCACGTGTGGCCACAGTATGTATCACACGCGCCTTTCACCTGCCGTGCACACACGGTGTCGTCCCAATCGTCCAAGTCGCGGTGTAAACACGCAACTTTATTTGTGTGTTTACAACGACACGAGTCGAGTTTACGCTTTTGTTTATAGATATAAAAAATGTAACATGTGAAACTACATGAGTTGAAACTAAATTAAAAGTTAATTTGTCCAAATTTACTTTTTTATACATATATGAGGACACGTTCATATTACTCTCTGCAAAAATAAAATCAATAAAAAATAAAATCGTGTTAAATTTCCATCAAGATGTGCGACACTCCAGCACCGACGATGGCAATGTTTGCGTGTGCGGTTCGTGTAATTCAGTATGACACGTGATGACGTTGATGTGCGATTGTGCTAATCGTTACGTGTTAGAAGTTACAAGAAAGAGAGTGGAGGCCTCGTGGACACATACGCATGTCTAACTACGATCCCCGCCTTCACCAACCCGCATTGACCGGCGTGGTGAAGTATGGCGAGAGACTAAAAACTTCGTACGACCCCCGCACGGCGCCGGTCAGACTCCCATCCAGCAGTGGAATGACCACAGGGGCTGTACCGCCACGCTACACTCGCCAACATGCAGGCACAGCAGAATAACGTGTGTTGTTCGTGATGTCTGCCTGTCGTGTATGCTTATTTGGATGTATGTGTGTGTACGTGTGTGCGATGTATCTGTGCGTGCTACTTGTTATGTGTACGCATGTACTATATGTGGGGCGCGGTAGTGTAGTGGTTTGCGCAAGCGCTTCGAACCCGGCCACCCGGGTTTGATTCCCGCTCACGGCCACCAACACAAATGACGATTATCTGAACCAATCCTTGACCTCCCCTAGGTCGACTTAGCCTCAAGTGAGTACCTAGTGCGGTGTGTAAATATCACCACCAAGGAGACAAAGGCGGCCGGGCGTGGTGTAGCCACATCACCCCCTCGTGTACCGTGCCGATCTTCATAGGTGCTCGCTTACAGCACTTGCCCCAAACAGTCCGTTCTAGGCTACACGGGGGGTCTTTGTCTTTGTATATATGTGTGTAGTGTATCGTTCGACATGCTCGTATTATGTATACGTGTGTGCGTATCCGTGTGCATAGTGTGATCTTGCTTGTGTGTGTGTACGTACGTGTGTATGATGTATGTATGAGCGTGTTGTGTGCGTGATCTACATGTGTGCGCGCGTGTGTCTACGTTAGACGTACGGCTTCTCTGTGTTGTATGTATGTGTGTACCGATGCTTGTGTGTTGCACGTATGCTTGACCCGTATGACCTGCGTGCCTGTTTTCTCTTACGACATTTCAATGATCGTACTGCTATCGTGACCTGATACACGATAAATCTTCACATCATTTCATCCCCTCGGGCAACCCTCGAGTCGGCATGTACGGCAGGGTACGTCCGGTAGGTACGCATGGAGCATGCACGCATTGTGTGTGTGTGCAGGCACGTGCGTCGGTACACGTCGCCGGCATGCAGTGGGCGTGTGTGCTGAGTGTCCGACTCTGTGACCCGAGCCACGCGTGACTGTGGCCGCGTGGCAAGCTGCTCCGCAGTTGCACGCGTGGCCGTCGGATGCGACACCGAGATGCAGCCATCGCGTCACCGCATTCCTCACTCGATATTGTCCGCTGGGTGGGTGGCACGCGACAGGTAGCTACGAGACGCTGTACCCTTGACGTTGTGTGTACGCCGGGTGTGTCAACACGTCCCGAGCCGCTGGCGAGATATGAATGGGTTGGCACGCGTCTCGTAGTCGCCACAGCCCACAGTGAACGGTATACTGGATGCGGTGTACCGGGTGCCGCGTGGGGTGAGACACCGACAAGGAGTCACACGTGACTAGGAGAGAGATGTCTGGGAGAGAGACATGGGAAGGAACTGGAGATAGGGAGACGAGAGAGAGAAGAGAGACAGAGTGTAAGGAGCGTGCACACGCAGTCTGTACGATGGCGACGCGCGGGGCTTAATTTCAGCCGGAGCTATAAGAGGCTGAGTTCCGCAGAAAATATGATCTGCCTACACGTGTACCGGCACACGTGTACCACCACACGTGTACCGGCACACGTGTACCAGTACACGTGTACCAGCACACCTTGTATGTATGATGAACTTCATTCGCTCGGTACGTAGCCAACGGTGCTCATCGGAGGTGGGCGTGTGGATAGCGTACACGTATCTGGTCGTGCGCGTGCACGTGGCGAGCATGGCTGGTACGTGTGCACGTGTGCACACGAAGCTCGCACACACACACACGGGGCGATAGTAACAACACGTGGCAAGCACGTGTAAAGAGCACGCAGCCTCGTGCATGTATGCAAACACCATCAGCGCTTGCTGAAGAAGGGCATTGTGGTCTTCTCGTCTTAGGTCACCATCACGATGGATGCGAGCGACCGTGCGCGCACAGAGAGAGAGAGCAGCAGCAGCAGCGGTGATGATGCAGAGAGACAACTGCGGCGCCCTTTCATGCTCTCTTCTGGCGGTCGATCACATTTTGCTCAAATGTATTGAGACGAGGACCCACGAGACAAACGAAATGGGCCACGGTGCACCCTGGACGTGTGTGCACGTGTGTGTGTACACGTGTGTGTGTGTACACGTGTGTGTGTACACATGTGTGTGTACACGTGTGTGCGTGTCTGCGTGTCGTTCGAAACGGACGCTATACTATTTGCTTACGATGATAATTGTGTTGTGATAATTATGTTGTTGCTGGGCTTTTCTCTTCATTTACAAATTTCATTGCCAGCGTTTTCCGCACACGTGTGTGCGCGCACGTGGGCACGTGTGCGCACACACGTGCACCGCATGAATAATGCAAGTAAGACTCTATCAGGCTCTGCATTATTAATGTTGGGTAAGGCAATATAGACGACACGACGGATGAGAGGAGCGAAACTCTCTCCCCTTACACAAGACAAAGACAAAGATCTCCCGTGTAGCCTTAACAGACCGTTGAAGCAGGTGCTGTTAGCGAGCACCTATGAAGGCCGACACGGCGTACGAGGGGTGGGTGGCCAACATCAAGGTACACATTGCACCAGGTACTCATTTGAAGCTGAGTCGACCTAGAGGAGGCCCGGGAACCAGTTCAGATAATCGTCACTGGTGTTTGGTCGTGAGCGGGAATCAAACTCGGGTCGCCCGGTTCGTAGCGCCGCGCGCTAACCGCTCCACTACCGCTCTTACACAAAGCACGACAGCCACACACTCGTGTGTCATTGTTATCGGCGTGTGCGGGTATTTGTTTAAGTATGTGTGTAGGTAGGGGGTGGTGGTGGTGTGTGTGCGTGTGGAGACAAAGGCGGTTGCGCGTGGTGCTCCTCACAATACCCACTTTCGTGTGCCGTGCCGGCATATTCAGAGGTTCTCGCTTGACAGCACTTGCCCCAGCAGTCTGTTAAAGGATATCGGAGGGGTCGTTGTTTTTTTGGTATGTGTCCGTACATAGCACTTGGTAACACAGCACGTGCCCCTACAGCCTGTGTGCAGGCTATACGTGGGGGTCTTTGACGATGTGTACGTATGTGGCTGTAAGTACATTTGTGGGGAGCGGTGGTGTAGCGGTTAGCGCTCCGCTGCGCTATGAACCCGGCGACCCGGGTTCGATTCCCGCTCACGGCCAACACCAGTGACGATTATCGTAACCGGTCCCGGGCCCCATCTAGGTCGGCTCAACCTCAAATGAGTACCTGGTGCGATGTGTGAACATCGCCACTGGGGTGACAAAGGCGGTCGGGTCGGGCGTGTTGCAGGCCACCCACCCCCTCGTGTGCCGTTCCGGCCTTCATAGGTGCTCGCTAACAGCACTTGCCCCTACAGTCTGTTAAGGCTAAATTTACCATATATTTTACGCGATATAACCCGCAAACCTCTGTTATGGGTGATATTGGTCGCGAAAGCCTACGTGTTATACTATACGGGGGATCTTTGTTGGTATATTTGTGAGTATAGTGTACGGTTATATATTTGTCTCTAGGTATGTGTCTATAGGTATGTGTCTATAGGTATGTGTGATATGGTGTGCGTGTTTTTGCCTGTAGGTATGTGATTAAGTATGGCGTGCGGGTACGTATCTATAGGAATGTGTGTATCGTGTGTGCGTGTGTGTTTGTATGTATGTGTATTCGCGGTATCTTTGTCTTCGTGCTGTATGTGTGTTGAACTTCTTTCGCACCCTACGTAGTCAGCCGTGCTAATCGGATTTTCTATGCGTTTGTGTCTGCCTGTCTATTTGTGTGTGTCCCGTAATTTCCGACACGAGGTTAACACTTCCTTCACGAGAGAGACAACACACAAATGGACGTGGCGGTCATTCTCGCTCCAGATGGGCGCCGAGCGCTCGCTCCGTGCCGACTCGCCCGCACCTCCCGCATCCCGGCAGCTGCTGCTGCTGCTGCTGAGACCCTCTGCCCCTGCGTCTTACACACACAAACCTCAGCTCCACACGCCACATCGTCTCCAATGCCGCTACCAGAATCCGTAACCGCGCCCGGAGCCGTCCGTCCCCAGGGTACGGCGAATCGGGACGAGCGCCCCGAGCCCCGCGCTTTGGGGGGGGGCGCTTTCACGTTACGGTGTCAGATGTAGTACTTCCAGTTTAGTTTGAAGGCGTTGTGGGGGGCCCACACGGTGTGTGAGTCGCCCTGCACCCACTTATCGACGGCCCTGCCCGCACCCGTACACAAGATCGCGTCTCCTCCACCCCCGTCACTCCGATCCATCGCTACCGGCTCCCGATCCAACCCCGAATCAATGTCAAGATCGCACGCACCGTGCTCACGTTCGTCCATGGAATCCCTGCCACCTGCCTCTACCCTCTCATCTCACTCTGTCCATCTGTGTCGAGGGTTTGTGTGTAAGTAAAAAATTGTCTTAAAATAATTCGCGTATCGATTTCACTGTGGTTAGGCTGCATTGCAATGGTTTATACGTGGCAGTATAGCAGATGTATTTAATCCATCTGCGCGGAGTTTTGACTGTTACCCCCTCGTGTGCGCGATGAGTTTCCTCCAGCTTCTCCGGATTATTTCTCCCACACGAAGCCAAACTTCACATGAATGTAATTGGCCAAACATCCCAAATGTAGTTTAACACGTATATGCTTTCGCGACCAAGATCATACATAATACAGGTTCTTTTTATTTTTGGGTTACATCGCGTAACTATAAAAGTGTCGTTACACTGGCCACCACCCGACACAGCCAACTAGTGAAGGTTTGTCACGTAAAGAGAACGTGCAATTCGTTGCCAGTACAGCACACCGGTGTGTTGGAGAGCAAATCCACAACATTTACAATCCCAACTGTAGCAGGGCGCTCCTGAAAGAGTCTTGAGACTCGTTGATGGCGCTGGTGGTGTTGCCCATGGCGTGGTCAAGTACCCCGGCGAGTGTGGCGATGATGTCGCTTCATGGACTGGAGTCAGCCATGTGTCAGACGAGAAGCAAATGATTTGAGCCTGAACTTGAACAAGAGGTGGACTGTACACGCGGCCGGCCAGACGTCGTCTCAGGGCAGCAGCAGAGAAGGAGCAACCTCTCACTAAGCCAAGCTTGAATTGCGTGCTTTGACAGAGCGCCTTGTTTGCTGGAACGAAGAGCACGTGGACAGGAGGGGAGTAGAGCGACGCGAGAGGGGAGAGGTAGGCGAGTGGGTGGAGATGAGTAGAGTGAGATGAGAGGGGAGAGGTAGGCGAGTGCGTGGAGAAGAGTGGAATGAGAGTTAGCGGAGGGATTCGAGAATCGGGGTGATGTACCCTTGTTTATGGGCGCGGGTGATGTGCCTTGCGATCATTCAGAATTTAGAGAGGAGGGCTTTTGGGAGGCCGCCGATGAGCGATTTGTGAGGTTCAAGGCAAGATGACCAGTATGTATGTTGAACTTATTTTCGCACCGTGCGAATCGGGGGTGCGAGGGAAGGACAACAAACTAAACAGAAAAATAAGTTCTAAACAAATTCGTTTTAAATTTCGGTTTAAAAGTGCATAGCTCGAGTGGCTTCCTAATATCGTAAGGAAGAGCGTTCCAGACGGCCGCAGAAACGCATCTGAAAGCGCCGCGTGATGCGGTGAGCGCCGTCTTTGTTCGACAGCTTCTCAGAAGCCGCCGCTGCGAGGATGGGAGATCCACACGGTGTTGTGGTTCATTTGCGGCGAGCACTTCGTGTGCAATGATGCTGCAATTCACGACGAGGGTATCAGCAGCAGCTCGGGCGAGGAGACGGCGGGAGATGTTTGCGCTGATGGAGGCGTGAGGTCCGGCAGAGCTTTAGGGGTTGCAAGGAGAGGGTGAGAGCTCTGGGTCAGTGAGAGTCACAAAGGTTTGCGCGCACTCTCTGCTCGCGGAATGCCCGAATTCAGAAGCCGTCCGCTCAAACTGGAGTCGTCCATAGGTGTGGCGGTTACGCGGATGAAGAGCACTTCCGCTTGGGCGATGTTTATTTGTGTTGAGAAGGTTCGATCGATCCGAGATGGGACCGCGTCAAGGCGCAGAGCGCGACGGCGGGCGGCACGGTTGTGGCGTGAGTGGAAGTCAGCGGACGTGCGTCGAATCGTGCCGCTGCCCACGCGGACACGGTGGTTGACGGTGGTTGACGTTGGTAGCCGAGGGCGAGGAGGAGGTACGTCGATGTGAGCAGTGGAGGGGGGGGGGGGGTCGAGGTTGGAGGCTCGTGGGATGCCACCTCGCAGGGGGCCTTCTGACACGAGGGCCGTCATCCCCTTGTTTGGCGACGCAGAGGGGGGCACTTGGAGAGGCACGGGTGGAGACAGGAGGGCTCGTGGAGGCGCCTACAACGGGGTGGGGGGGGGGCATGGAAGCGCTCTAGGAAGGCCGGAGTGGTCTTTGTTGCGCAAAAAAGGCAGCGATTGAGGTCCAGGAGAGACATTCACGACCAGAGATGGAGGATCACTGTCCCTTCAGGAGGGCCACGTGGAAGGGCCGCGTTGACACCGGGCACGCGTGCTAATTGTAGTGCACACAATGCTGTGGAGATGGTGCCGTGCATCGATGGTAATTGTAATTACAATTTTGATAAATTTAAGTTGTTGTTCCATCCCCCGCACCTCCGATTGACGCGGTTGACTATGTACGGTGTGAAAAAAGATCAACATACCTACGTAATGTACCCACAAATAATTGCAACGTTATCATCACCGTCATCATCTTTCGTGATCAATCCATTGCCGGATGAAGGCCTCCGCGCGCCGTCGTTATCCACTACGATGTAACATTGCACCCAGGACCTGCCCACGAGCTCACTCCCACCGTCCTGTCGGGCGCGTTCTCCCCCTTAGCTGCCGCTCCGTCCTCAGTCTCGACCACCGGGGTCGTGACGGCCCCTACCCGAAGCAACTTACCGATCTTAAAAGTTTTAAGTATTTTGTCTTTCACCCGCGACGGACGTTCTCTATTCCTCGTGTCCCTCCACCTCTCTCTCTCTCTGCTTCTGCCTCGCGATGCAATTCCAAGCGTGCGTCGCTCCACGCTCCGATGGACGACGTGGTCACGTGCTCGTTCTGCGTTCCTCGCTCACCGACCGTGACCCGTGTCCTAGCGGGCCCCGCTCGGCGCCGAGTACCCACAGCGAGTGCCACGCGCGACACCGCAGCGACATCCGACGCAGTCTGGCCGACACCGAGTACCGGACACACTCGGAATGTTAAACGGCAAATCATTTGGGTCAATCGGTTTTCGGTTCCGATAAGTGAGGAGCCGGTCATCGTTCCGGTGGGATTTGTGAGTAGGAGGCGGGCATGCCCACGCTTTACCCCACCACACAACGCCTGCTGATCGGCCCGGGGAGAATTTTAAGAAACTCGCCACCCCCCCCCCTCCTCCAATTGTTCCAAACCACCGCGCCCGGGAGATGGAATGGAACCACTGGGAATCCTCTGGATCCAGCAATTCCGCTTTGCGCGAATCGCCACATCGCGGCAGCTCCCTTCGTGTCTCATTCTGAAAGGTCAGACTGCGTTATTTTTAGTGCGAGACATTTCTATGCGTGCGGCAATCTGGTAAACGTTCCTATTCTACCGGGGGGCTCTGCGCCCCCCCCCCCCCGACCATGCGGTTGCCGGTAACGCAACATCGATTTGATCGATTTGTTTAAACCAATCCGAGGATCCATCAATGCGTCCGCAACAGCGCGACAGCCAGGCTCGGGACTCGAACCGTGGCGCCGCGGAGACAAAGCGCCCTCCCGACCTGGTTCATTCCGTCGTGGTCAAGGGCACAGGTCGAGTTTGGGATGTGGCGGGGGGGGGGGGGTAGCGGGGGAGAGGGGAGAGGAGGGGGGTGAATGACAGATAGAGACGTAGGGGACGTGGTGAGGATAGTGGGGATCGAGGGGGTAGGCTGTAATAGGGGGCCGGTGGAGGAGGGTAGACACGGGGACACGCGTCTGAAGAGGAGCTCTGCTGGATTATGGGACCATCCTGGCCTCGCAGATCAAGCAATTACATCATCAACGGGGCTCTAATCGGCTTTGCGTGCTCCAATCGGCAGATGCGCTGCGCCCCTTATAATCCGCGCGCCTCCGCTAACCCGATAACCAACACGACGCATAAATTGCAGCGTCGCCCGCGTCCGCGACCAGTTACAGCGGCTGTCCCCGTTACAGCGACGAGGCCCTGCTGGGCCGGACTCAGCCTTGTCGCTCGCCGCAAGCACGCGGTGTGGGAGAGAGAGAGAGAGAAGGGGGAAGGGGTAGCGAGAGAAGGAGTCGAGATAGAGAAAGAGAGAAGGCATCGAGTCGTATTCGTTTTTGTTGAATGGTTCGCATCGAACGCGACACGCGACGCGCATTTGGCCTCTCCGGCGGTTCTCATTTTTTATTGGGAGGATGAAGGTGACGATGTCGACGCGTGGTGAGGAGCAGGAGGCGGATGAACACTGTGAGTCCGCGCTAGGGGTGAGGACGCGAGGGTTCCAGCGCAGAGGCGGCGGCGTCGGCGCACCGCTCGGCTCCTCCTCGGCGCGCGGTGCCGTACCGGGCGCCGGGCGTCTCGAGCGAGAGGCTCATTTGCATTTGCTGCAGAGCCAGCCAGATGGGTCTGCACCCCCTCCCTACCACCCCCCACCCAACCCCCCACCGCACACCCCGTCTCTCCCCTCTGCGCCCCCTCCCCAACCATCTCTCCATCCCCCCCCCCCAACTCTCCCGTCAGCGTTCGAACGCTTGCAGCAGTCACTCCTTATGCCACCCTCCCCCTCTGTGCCTCCCTCCCTCCTCCGCCCCTCTCTCTCTCTCTCTGTGATAGCTCCCCCTTATAGACGCGGCTCCCTCCTCCCTTCCTCTCCTCCCCCCACCACGCACACAATACCCGCGTCGCTCCCTCCACTCTGCCTCCACTCTCCCCGCACTCTCCGTGCACAGGCGCGTGCAAGGGGCTGCTGCTTTGTGTTCGTGGCGAGGGTGGCACAGAGATGCGGGAGACGAACAGGGCGGCGGCGGCGGCTGCTGCTGCTGATGGTGATGCTGAAGATGCCGCTGATGCTGAAGCTTCTGCTGCTGCTGCTGATAGTGGTGGTGGTGGTGTTGCTGATGATGATGCCGGATATCATCAGACTCAGGTGAGTGTGCAGCTCATCTCTCGACTGGGTGCGTAGAGAGAGGAACGGAGATCGGTGACAGAGAATGTCCCCGTGCGTGGTGACGCGCAGCGGTGACTGCCATGGTGCCGGTTACGGTAATGCCGACGATGATGATGGTGATGTTAATGCTGATAATGTGATGATGTTAATGCTGATGACAATATGATTATTCTGTTGATATAGATCATGTGGAACATGATGATGACTCTCATGAAATTCTGATAATGATATACCCGCAACTGACGGTCATCGCCATCATGTTACATTATTGTGCTGATGATGGTGATGATGATGATGCTTTTTAATTATCTAGCCGCAGCTGCTGTTGCTACTCATAATCGTTCGAATGATGATCCATAATTCCACCGATGATGATTCCAGCCTTTTATGATTCCGTTGTTTAAGAAGATGAGGATGATGTTGAAAATGATAACAATTGAGACGATTCGGTTGATGAAAATGATTATTTCTCTGATGATGGTGATACGTGAGCAGTTGATAATGATGATGATTGAGCTGATGATAAATCGAATGTTGAGATATATGATGAGTTTAATGAAAGCAAAGACAACGAGCAATCGAATGATGATTCAGTTAATCCGATTTTGGTTCAGTTCATGCGTTTGCTGATTATGATGCCGATGGTAATGATGATGCAGATGATTTAACTATCGAGCTGATTGATGATCGTGAGCTCCCCAGACTTGCCTCCCTGTTGTGATCGTGGTGAGTGGTGTGTGAGTGTCGTGTGTGTGGTGAGTGATTGTAGTGAGTGTGGTGAGCGAGTGGTGAGTGTGGTGAGTGAGTGTGGTGAGCGAGAGGTGAATGTGGTGAGCGAGTGGTGAGTATGATGAGTGGTAAGTGTGGTCAGTGATGATGAGTGTGGTGAGTGAGTGTGGTGAGCGAGTGGTGAGTGTGGTGAGTGAGTGTGTTGAGTGAGTGGTGAGTGGTGAGTGTGGCGAGTGGTCAGTGTGGTGAGTGTGTGGTGAGTGAGTGGTGAGTGTGGTGAGTGGTCAGTGTGGTGAGTGCGCGCTCAGCTGACTTGGGACTCGCGCTTTGTGTTTCGGCCCCTCCTACTGTACATGCTAATGCGCATGGACGCTCCACTCACTCGCCGCCTCCTCCTCCTCCCTCCGCCTCCTCTCTCTCCTCCTCCCTCTCCTCCTCCTCCTTTCTCTCGCTCCGCTCCCTCCTCCACTCTCCTCCTCCCTCCTTTCTCTCGCCGCTCTCTCGCCGAGTCCCTTTCTCAAACCTCTCTCTCCGTCCTCCTCTCTCCCTTGCTCTCCCCACCTCGCACCATTCACCGCAGCGTCTTATGTATTTCTCCATCTCTCCATTCATTTTATTTTCGCTCTCCCCACCTATCCCCTCTGCTCGCTCTGCCTCTCTCCCTGTACCCTTATCACGCAATTCCGTGAATCTCCCCTCTCTGCTCTCTGTCTTTCTCCCCATTTCTCGCTTTCTCTCTCCTCGCCTCATTCAAATTTATTTATCCCCCTCTGTCTCCTCCGTCTCTATTCCTCTCTTCCGTTCTCTCCGTGATCTCCCTCTGTCATTTAAAACTCCTCTCGCTCCGTCTCTCTTATCGACGCACGCGCGCGCGCACACGCGGCGGCGTTGGTGTCAACAACGTGACCACTGTCATCACACTCGGCCGTCCGCTCTTCGTGTTCACAGCGGACCTTGATTTAATGTGCTACAATTAAGGCACGCGGTGAATGCCAAGAGCGGGGTCGACATCTGCGATGCGTTGTCGTGCGTACGTGACCCGTCCGTCTTTGTCTCTCTCTCTGTATCTCGCGCGCGCGCCCCCCGCAGGATGCGTCCCCAGCTTGCGGTGTGCGTGATTTCAGATCTCACGAATTCAGCCGGCGTTTGTGCTTTTTGCTGCATTGCATAATCGTCGTGAGCGCCGCCACGGCGCTACGAAGAAGGGCGAGCCGGAGCGCGCACGTTCGTCATTATGGGGGTCGTCATATCTGGTCAGCTCGTCTTCGTGTGTTACATAAAATGTATATTTTAATTTTTTATCAATAATAATAATTATTCTTATTATCCCCCCATCAAACTAGCAAGCCAGTCTGTCACGGGAGCCTCCCGGTTTCTGCTCGAAGGTTGCGCTACAGAGAAACGTGCGCACGCAAAATGCGCAAAGATGCGGGCGCTCGAGTCGACAGCGCCGGTGCCAGTCGTACAGCGACCTCGCGTCGGGGCTGTGATGTTTGTTACAAATATTTATTTCCGCCCAACCCAAATCCCCTTTCCACAATCTTGGGGGGGAAAAAATATTTACAGGGCTGGGCACAAGCGATGGGAAGCTGCGTGGTAAGTTTCGGAACATTTATGGTGTCGGGTTAAAGGCTCAGATATTTTTATTGTTGTTGTTGTTATTGTTGTAATGTTTCGCGTAAACATCGCGAATTGTCCGCGTACAGGCGTGGACAGGCGGACGTGCGGACCAACACCCAGGCAGGCAGGTTGAAGGTTTCCCCGGTACGGCAATCAGTACACGAGCGGCTCCCTTTTGAAAAACGAGACAAAAAGCAAAGCGTAATGCATTATTGATGCGGCGCCCACACAATGTTCCACGCGTACCACAGTAGCAGCAGCAGCAGCCTTGTAAAGAAGCCGGCTTGCGTGTCAAGGAGTGCGATACGCGGCACATTGCACAATGGAGCGACTCGGGGCGTGATGACCCCCCCCCCCCCACCATCATCATCGCGTCCTCAACCCGAACACGTCCACTCGCCCCGACATGTAGCAACATAGTGAGCAGCTGATGATGATGTCCATGACGATGTTGCGCATGATGACGATGATCACAAATTTTGCAAAGCGTCACCACCCTGCGGTTCGTCTCCACAACGCCGGTCGCGTTTGTCCTCGCGGTGAAGGGGAAGCCGTGAAACAACCGAGTGCTGTGAGTCGAGGTGAGAGTCCGATTGTCTGTCTGTGTGCGTGAGAGAGAGAGAGAGAGATTAGTCGGGGAAATTCCACATTCGTGTGGCGGGCAGCTAATAAATGTACACAACGCGAGGAGCGCTGATTTCTCGCAGCGGCCGCGGGCTTTGCTGGGTCGGCCTCCCACGGCCCGTGAATCGAACCGGGAAGTTGTTTTCACGTCGAGGGCATTGGCGATGCAGAGAGTGGACAATAAAGGTCACGTCAACACTGGCATTGAGTGTACGGGGGCCCTGCCATGACAATGTGGAATGTCCATCACTAGCTCGGAGCCGTGAAGGCGAGCGCCCGGGTTGGCTGTTACAAAGGCAATCTTCGCCGGTTTACATTTTCTCTGATTCGCCCAAACATTTAATTCTTAGAATTAATGACAAACTCGATCAGATAATCAGGATTTTTTTTTATCAAATTAATCGCCGTAAGAGAAATGTATTTTATGTTTGCGATTAAACGAATTCACTAATTTTCTTAATTAATCTTGATTTGAAGCTTTCGTGACTGCAGGCATCCGTACACTAAACAAAGTGCGAATCGTAATAAGACGAGCCCTTGCCCAACAACCTGGAAAAGGCTATACGGGGGATCTTTGTCTTTTTGTATATAAATCTGTATATATATTTGTATATGTGCGTGATTGTACGTGTGTATGTTTTTTACACGTATGTGCGAATTTATATCGTGCAAGTCCGTGTACGTATATGCGTGCGTGCACGTGTGCGGCGACTGTGGTGTGGAGAGCGGTGGCGCTACGGTTAGCGCACTGCGGAACCCGAAATTTCAATTCAATTCCCGACCACGGCTGCCGTCAGTGGCGAGTCGCATCGCAACGTGCCCTGGGCATCATCTGGCGTCGAGTGAAGAACAATATCCGCTGCTTTAGCGAGACAAAGGCCACGGGGCGTGGCTATGCCGACACCGCGCGCGACGCGGGTAGTGTCGGTCTTAATAGGTGCTCGCCAATAGCACTCTGCCCCCCAACAGTCTGCAGGGCTACATGGGGGGTCTTTGTATGTTGTCGTATGTTCGTGTGTTCGTGTGTAGTGTACATTACAGGTGACGTGCCCGCGTGCGTTTTGCTGCATTGCGTGACGCGTGGGGGCGCGCACATCAAGTGGACGGGATTTCCTGATGATGGTGGTGGTGGTGATGGTTGTGATGATGGTGATGATAGTGGTGGTGGTGGTGATGGTTGTGATGATGGTGATGGTTGTGATGATGGTAATGATGATGATGGTGGTGATTGTGATGATGGTAGTGGTCGTTATGATGATGATGGTTGTGATGTTGATGATGATGGTAGTGGTGGTGGTGATGATGCAATTTTTGAAAAAATATTTATATATTTACTAATGATTATATTTTTCTTCTCTATGATAGCTTCAATAATCGTCGTTATTTTTTCCGGCGATTCCGCTAGTGATGCTTGTTCTAATCGGTATATTCTTCTCGCAGTGCTTTTTATGATGACGATGTCGTTGTTGTTGCGTCTCACCGCCGTCCGCGGCTATTTCACGCAGCTATCCGCATTGCGGATCTGACCCGCCTGTGTCCATGTATCGCTCTGACTTTTAAACAATAAAATATTAATAAAATGCCCAACTCCTTTTGCAAGACGTTTTAATTAAACTTAAACGTATTAAATTTTGTTTTTGCTGTTGCTGTTGTTTTAATTGTGTGTAATATATCCACCACCTTGTGGTAGAGCAGTGGCGCAGTGGTTAGCGCACTGCGTTCAGGACCAAGCCCACCTGGGTTCGATTCCGGTCACGGCTAACATCAGTGGCGAGTGATATCAGAACCGGTCCCGCGTCCACTCCCAGCGACGATCGTGGTGAATTATGGTCAAACAATCCCCGGTCGTGAGGAGGCCTTCATCCAGCAGTGGATAATTGCTAATTAATTCATTGATTCAACGCCTGTGCATTATAAAAAAAAAACATTTATACGTTTGGTGTACATACACACGCTTTGTGCGAAATCAACAGCCGTTGAACTACGTGAAACGGGGGGGGGGGGCGGCACGGGAATGTGGAATGTCCACCACTGAGATGGGTAGAAGCGCCCTGCCCGTGTAGTTGCGCCTTGCTGGAGATGGAGACCCTGCCACTCGCCTCGTCAAAACTCGAACGTCAAGGGGACGACGTTCACAGCGCGCGCGCGCCTCTCCGCGCCTAAGATTCCGCCGTAGCAATGAGGCTGTGGAGGAGGAGGCTGTGGAGGAGGGGGAGGTCTTCACACTCTCACGGCGCACGCACAACAACCCGACCAGCCGTCGTGCTCGTGTCGCGGAGAAGGAGCAACGGAGCCACCCGCACAGACGCGCGCGCGCGCAGTTACGCACGCCGACATACACACACAACACACACACAACACACACAAAACACACACACACAAAACACACACACAGACAAAACACACACACACAAAACACACACACAGACAAAACACACACACACAAAACACACACAAAACACACACACACAAAGACAAAACACACACACACACAAAACACACACACAGACAAAACACACACACACAAAACGCACACAAAACACACACACACAAAGACAAAACACACACACACAACACACACACACAGACAAAACACACACACACAAAACACACACAAAACACACACACACACAGACAAAACACACACACACAAAACACACACACACAAAACACACACAAAGACAAAACACACACACAAAACACACACAAAACACACACACAAAGACAAAACACACACACAAAACACACGCAAAACACACACACACAAAACACACACACACACAAAGACAAAACACACACACACAAAACACACACACACACAGACAAAACACACACACAAAACACACACAGACAAAGACAAAACACACACACAGACAAAGACAAAACACACACACGTTGCACAATCACACACACACAAAGACAAATACAAAACACACACACACACTCTGCCTTCTCGACAGACTTGTTCTCCACCTGAAGACGGCTGCTTGCGTTGTGACCGAAACGTCGTGAAAATTATTTTATGTTTTATTTTTATTATTTTATTATTTTCCTTCTACGTGACTTTACCGAAAGAACCAAGAAGACACACACATACACGTTGCACAATCACACAAAGACAAAATACACACACACGTTGCACAGTCACACGAACACGCGTGGACGTACACACACACAAAGACAAATACACACACACGCTCACACCAGCAAAGATAGTATACATATATACACATGCGAACGCACTCACACCAACACAAAGATCCCCCGTATAGCCTTAAAAGACCGTAGGGGCAAGTGCTGTTAGCGAGCACCTATGAAGGCCGGCACGGCACACGAGGGGGTGGGTGGCCAGCACTGCGCCCGGCCGCCTTTGTCTCCCCAGTGGCGATATTTAGACACCGCACCAGGTACACACACATTTATATACATAAACAAAAACAATGATCCCCCGTAATATATTTAACATGAGCGCTAGGGCAAGTCCTCTCAGCGAGCGCCTATGAACGCTGACACGGGGCACACAAACACAGACACCAACACACAAATATCCACAGTCGTACCAACACACACAACAATACACACAACAATACACACAACAATACACACATGCAGTATACACAACAATACACACAACAATAAATAAAAAAGATCCACCGTATAGCCTTAACAGACTGTAGGGGCAAGTGCTGTTAGCGAGCACCTATGAAGGCCGGAACGGTACACGAGGGGGTGGGTGGCCAGCACCACGCCCGACCGCCTTTGTCTCCCCAGTGGCGATGTTTACACACCGCACCAGGTACTCATTTAAGGTTGAGTCGACCTAGGGGAGGCCCAGGACCGGTTCAGATAATCGTCACTGGTGTTGGCCGCGAGCGGGAATCGAACCCGGGTCGCCAGGTTCGTAGCGCAGCGCGCTAACCGCTACACTACCGCTCCCCACACAACAATACACACACCAATACACACACCATTACACACAACAATACACACACCATTACACACAACAACGCACACATGCAGTATACACAACAATACACACAATACACACACCATTAACACAACAATACACACACCATTACACACAACAATGCACACATGCAGTCTACACAACAGCCGCTATTCGCCACGCAGGGACACGGTGACGTCACCACAGCTATTGTGCCAGGGTAGGTGCACTCAGAGTCTACGTGAATTCACGAAGGCTCACGCGTGTACACACACACACAGAAGTGTGCGCGTGCACACTCACGCACGTAACAGACACACACGTGGACACACAAAATAGTGCATACTTACACACACACAAGCATGTGAACACGTACACGTAGATACAATAGCCCACACAGACGCACGTGTACACACACACACACATCTACACGTATACGGGGATAGATACGCTCATGTACACACAGAAATACACGCGAACAACTGTGAAGACCGGCACGGCACACGAGGGGGTGGGTGACCAGCACCCGCGCCCGGCCGCCTTTGTCTTCCTCGGGGCGATGTTTACACAACGCACTCGTTCGAGGCTGAGACGACCCATGGGACCGGTTCACATAATCGTCGCTGGCGTTGTCCATGAGCGGGAATCGAACTCAGGTCGGGGTGTGAAGCAGACGGCGCAGTAGTAGCAGTATTATTATATCATCATCATCGCGGTCCATGACACCCGCACAGGTAAAGCATGCAGACTCGCTGACACACTCTCAGTCACACGCACGCAAACCCTTACACACATCACCTCCGATTAGCAAGGTTGGTTACGTACGGTGCGAAAGAAGTCCAGCATACACGCGCACGCACGCAAACACGCGTGCGCCGCTACGGATCCAGGTGCTGTCACACACGCACAAAGCAGCTCACGCGGTGACTGGTGTGGATTATATAACGCAACAATAAGCACGTGACAACGCTACAGCCTAGAGCCCTGTGGACTGTTGGGGCAGGTCCTGTCAGCGAGCACCTATTAAGGGCGGCACGTCACACGAGAGGGCGGTGTGGCAGCGCCCGGCCGCCTTTGTCATCCGCACTGCCAATGTACACAACCCGCAACAGTTAATGGTTTAAGGCTGAGTGGACCTATGCGAGGCCCAAACACGGATTCGGATATCACTCGCAACAAATGCTGGCTGTGGCCGGGAATCGAACTCGGAATGCCTTGGTTTCGTAGCGCGATGCGCGAATCACTGCGCCACCGCTCCCGGCTGTGTGGAAACGCGCGGCCTAGCGCGCACATCACCTTGAGAGGCACCGGTTGGACTCCGCCGACCGGTGCACAGACGCAACGGGAGGCGCAAACAGGAAAAGCAAGCGTGTGAATACTATATGCACGTAGGGCGGCTCAGACGCCAACCAGATGGATTTGGAATGTGACTTTTCGCGGCGGAAGGAGCTGCCCCAGCCCCTCCTTGACACAAAGCGCTTCCCGAAACTGCGTGAATCTGCACCCACACAGGATGATCTCAGCTAGAACACCGACACATCCCTGTCCCCTCGCCTATTTCAGAATCATCATTATCACCACTGTCATCATAATCATCGCCATTGTCATTATCACCATTGTCATCATCACCATCGTCGTAATCGGGCTGGCTCGGCAGTAGAGGTGAAGACGGACTGCACCGGTAACATCACGGCCATACCTACACAGCTGGCCTCACGTGACAGCAGCTCATTCCCTGAATCACGTGGGAGCATAGGCACACGTGAATCACGTGACATTACCTGCACACCTGGATCACGTGACAGTACCCACGCGTGCACGTCACAATTCTAAACGATGACGTGTTTGGTCTTTGTTTTCCCTGTCCGCAACGTCGCGTTTTCTCTGCCTCGTTTGTGTCGTCTGCCTCGTTTGTATTGTCTGCCTCGTTTGTATTGTCTGACTCGTTTGTATTGTCTGGCTCGTTTGTGTCGTCTGGCTCGTTTGTATTGTCTGACTCGTTTGTATTGTCTGACTCGTTTGTGTCGTTTGGCTCGTTTGTGTCGTCTGGCTCGTTTGTATTGTCTGACTCGTTTGTATTGTCTGACTCGTTTGTATTGTCTGGCTCGTTTGTGTCGTCTGGCTCGTTTGTATTGTCTGACTCGTTTGTATTGTCTGACTCGTTTGTATTGTCTGACTCGTTTGTGTCGTTTGGCTCGTTTGTGTCGTCTGGCTCGTTTGTATTGTCTGACTCGTTTGTATTGTCTGGCTCGTTTGTGTCGTCTGACTCGTTTGTACTGTCTGACTCGTTTGTATTGTCTGACTCGTTTGTATTGTCTGACTCGTTTGTATCGTCTGACTCGTTTGTATTGTCTGACTCGTTTGTATTGTCTGGCTCGTTTGTGTCGTCTGACTCGTTTGTATTGTCTGACTCGTTAGTATTGTCTGACTCGTTTGTATTGTCTGACTCGTTTGTATTGTCTGACTCGTTTGTATTGTCTGGCTCGTTTGTGTCGTTTGACTCGTTTGTATTGTCTGACTCGTTAGTATTGTCTGACTCGTTTGTATTGTCTGGCTCGTTTGTGTCGTCTGACTCGTTTGTATTGTCTGGATCGTTTGTATTGTCTGGATCGTTTGTATTGTCTGACTCGTTTATATTGTCTGGATCGTTTGTATCGTCTGACTCGTTTGTATTGTCTGACTCGTTTGTGTCGTCTGACTCGTTTGTATTGTCTGACTCGTTTGTGTCGTCTGACTCGTTTGTGTCGTCTGACTCGTTTGTGTCATCTGACTCGTTTGTAGTGTCTGTCTCGTTTGCATCCTTAGACTCGTTTCTGTCGTCTGGGTCGTTAGTGTCGTCTGGCTTGTTAATGTTGTTGTTCTGACTCTCTAAACGATATAATCTGACTCACTTGTGCCGTCTCGTTATAGTCGTTATCCTCAATAAATGTATGTACAATGTGTTGCATCTCTTTCGCACTCTGCATAGCCAACCGCGCTAATTGGACGGAACTTTGCCAATCCACTGCTGGATAAAGACCTTCCCACACAATGCCGGCCATTTTAGTTGTTTGACCATACTTCCCCACGCTGGTCAGTGCGGGTTGGTGGCGGGGCAAGACGTCGGGGGTGCCCAGGACCGGTTCAGGTTTCACTCGCCACTGATGTTAGCCGTGACAGGAGGTCGAATGCGGGTCGCCGGGTTTAAAGCGCAGTGCTTTAACCACTGCGCCACCGCTCATTGCCCCCTCCCTTAGAATCCAAATGAAACTACAAAGACAAAGATCCCCCCCCCCCCCATCTGGCCTTAACAGACCGTTGGGGCACCGATGACAGCCAACACGGCACACGAGGCGGCGGGTGACCAGCACCAATCCCGGCCGCCTTTGTCTCCCTAGCGGCGACGTTTGCACATCGTACCAGATAGTCAATTGAGGCCGAATTGACCTAGGGGAGGCCCAGGATCGGTTCAGATAATCGTCACTGACGGTGTTGGCCGTGAGAGGGAAATCGAGGTGGAGGGATCGGGTTTCAGTCGCGCAGCGCGCTAACCGCTCCGCCACCGCTCCCCACACGCGACTCTGTTGACCCGCTTGCCTTGTCCAGTCGCGGCCACGAGGGGCGCCACGCTCCCAGCCCACCCCGCGCGTTGGTGGCAGTGGCGGCGGTGAGAATTAGCGCCCTCTTGCGGCGACCAGCGTGGCATCAAACATTTAAACCAGCAAAGGGTTGGCGGATCACGAAGAGATCTGTTGAGACTCCCAAAACCGGCTGGGCTGCGGAGATCGCCACGGGGGGTGCACGCGGGTTCGTGAACCCATCTGTGCGGACCGCTGTGATCGTCGTGCCCCATTGACGAACGGCGGCGGGGTTTGTGAGTGACCGATGGGTGTGAGGGTCGCGAGAGATGGGGGAGGGGGGGTGTGGAGGCTTCATCCAGCAGTGGAATGAGCACGGCTGATTGTGACGTCGTCTTTCCTGGTTCACCACTCCTCATTTCAACAGGAACGTGGCCAAGCATCCCGATGCAGGGCCCCCTTCCTGAGCAAGCAAACATAGACTAGCTGGAGACTGGAGCTTGTCTGGATAAGTAAATTGATACTGCATCAGGTGAGAGCGCAGTGCAGGTGGGAGCTGACCTCGTAATGCGCCCGATCGCGGAAGCTCAGGCAGGGATTGTGAGTCTGGATACGAGTTGGATGGGTGGCCCAACCGGGCACAAAGAGGTTGCCGTAGGAGCTTGCGGTGGTGGACTGCACCCCTCCCCCCCCCCGTGTCACCAACCCACACTGCGTGGGGATTCTCATCCAGCAGTGATTTATCCAATGACGATAGGATCACACTCGCCGTCCTCAATATCCTCCATGGACTTCATTCTACCCGTCTCCCCTCTCTTCTCGCCCTCTCCTACCTCTCCCCTCCCATCTCACTCTATTCCCCCCCCCCCACGCACTCTCCTACCTCTCCCCTCTCATCTCACCCCCCCCCCCACGCATTCTCCTACCTCTCCCCTCTCATCTCACTCTACTCCCCCCCCCCCCACGCACTCTCCTACCTCTCCCCTCTCATCTCACTCTACTCCGCCCCCCCCCCCCCAACGCACTCTCCTACCTCTCCCTCTCATCTCACTCTACTCCCCTCCACGCACTCTCCTACCTCTCCCCTCTCATCTCATTCTACTCCCCTCCAGCCATCGCGTCTCTTGTGCTGATACTTCCTCGGTCCAGTGTGAGAGTCGTCAGTGTGATTTTCGCGAGTCCAAAGTGGATGAGACCTGTGCAAGTCTTCCAAAGTTATTCGTGGATGTGATGCCGTCGTTAAACGCCGACGACGTTCACACCGTGCCAGGGTGGACTTAGACCGCAGCATCTGTACGGCGGCGATGGCACACACGAGGAGGAGCAGGAGGATGATGATGATGAGCCGCTTTCTCCATGAGAGAGATGCAACGGGCGTTGTAACGCGTCGCTCTGCCGCCCTCTCGCGCTACTGCGCGTGTGGAGACTTTAGTTTGAACGTGAGAGCGACTCTGGGTGGGAGTTTGTGAGCGCTGTGGGGTCGCCGCGAGATTGACTCATCACCGTGGGTTGGGGCGACACTGAGCGTTCACCTCCGTACCCTGGGGCGTGATAGGCGTCTGCTGTTCTCATCCCGTAGTTCATGTTCATGTGATTTGCGATGTTCAGCGTTGAGATGCAATTTGACCTTTGGGGCCGTCCATAAATGACGTCACGCGATTTTGGACGATTTTTGACCCCCCCCCCCCTCGTTACACGGCGTCACAAAAAGTCAGACCCCCCTCCCCAAAAAATATTACGTCACAAAACTCTGCCTCCCCCAACAAATATATATAAAACATGCTTCAAATCTCTTTAAACTATTGTCATTGTAGTGCGTATTTAATGTGCCGCTGCACTCTGATGTTGTAAGAGAAAACATTTATCATTAAGTCTATTTAATTAAGTAGAACGTGTTGTCTTTATTTATTTATTGTTGCGCATTTTTATGTGACGTCACATTTCTCAACCCCCCCCCCCCTCGTCACACATCGTCACAAATGTCTGACCCACCCCCCCTAGGTGCGTGACGTCATTTATCGACGGCCCCTTTGACAATGTAACCTATGACATTAGGTTCTCATGACGAGTATTATTGACGGCGAAGTGGGTTGGTTAAGGTGTATGTCCACAGGGTGGGTGGCTCTTGCAGCAGGAGTGGGGCATTGCTAAGAGACGCGACCACTGTGGAGATGGAGTGATGAAAAACAATCGGCTGATGTGTAGAAAGCGTGCAGGATGGAGATGGCAGTTGAATGGACAGGCATCTCCTAGTGACGAGAATACCATTTATTGGTATCGGTGTGGTACAACACCGCAAGAATCAGAGCACCATGAAGCTACTCACAGACACGAACAATACCCCACCTTGAACGAGTGAACATAACGACTATGAAACAAATAAAACACAATTGCTGGGAAATATAAATGAAGAATATGATTATGGTTGGGGGGGGGGGGAGAAAGCAGAATATTAAAATATATATAGATTAATAATAAAAAATTAATACAGAGTTGGCCAATGGACAGGTCAAGGAGCAGCCCTGCAATTGTCTCCTCCCAAGCACTGCTGGCGGAAGGTGTCTTCGCCAGAGGTAGCTCAAGAGCGCCCCTCGTGTCACAAGCCCCTTCATACGATGATCGGACTCGACGGTACATTCACAAAGGATTATAACAATGGGTTATTATGTATAGGTCTACCTTGTATGGTAGTGGTAGTGCCTTATGCCGCCAATCCCTACACCAAGCCAGACTATTAGCATCCCTGAAAATGAGTGCGGAATGAAGCCCAGCTTTATTAAACCTAATGACGACGCTCTACATCAAGGGGCAATGTCCCACTGATATTTCTTCTGTTATGACAGTTCAGTAGTGAACTGGACCACATACGTTATGATCCCAGAAAGCTGAGTTCGATTCTAGCCCATGGAAAACAACGGTGGCACAGGGCATCGGGACCTGTTCAGGATCGCCTCGTTATGCTGTGTGGACATCAGTGCTGGGATAGATGGGCCCCCCGTACTGGTCACACCACCTGCCTTCGAATTACAAGTACACACGTTTTTAAATGTTTAGAAACGTGCGTTTAGAGCATTTGGCTGCTGTAAATTTCCACATGATGATAAGCCACTTCGTTGATCGATCATTTGTGGCCAGGTCGCTTCTAAAAACGAGCTATATTAGCTCAGTGGGCCTTACCTGGTGAAATAAAATAAAATGTGTATTGACACCCAATGATACACATTCACATATTAACAACACACATAGACGCACACACTGACACACCAATGCACACCGGCACATGAATACACACCGATACACACGAACACGTTCGTACAAACTGCAATACTCACAACGACCCACCATGACACACCGAAGCCAACTGACACATCAACACATGCTTACACGGAAAGAATAAAGATCTCCCAAGTAGCCTGCACATATACTGTTTGGGGGGAGTAATTGTTGACGAGCACCTATTAAGGCTGCCGTGGGGCAAGAGAGGGCGGTGTGGCGAGGTCAATGATATATCTCCCCAGTGCCGATGGGCGCCCTGATAGTGGTTATCACTCGACGCTGATGCGAGCCATGGCCGTGAACTGAAATCAGGTGGCCATTGAGGCAAGCTCAGAGCACAGACCGCTGCTTCACGACTCCCACACACGCGCGCTCAAAAGACAAAGATCCCCCGTATAGCTTTTAACAGACTGTAGGGGCAAGTGCTGTTAGCGAGTAGCACCGATGAAGGCCGGCACGGCACACGAGGGGGTGGGTGGCCAGCACCACGCTCGGCCGCTTTTGTCTCCCTAGCTGTGATGTTTACATCGCACCGGGTATTCATTTGATGCCGAGTCCACCTAGGGGGAGTCCCAGGACCGGTTCATATAATCGTCACTGGTGTAGGCCGTGAGCGGGAACCGAACTCGAGTTTGCTGGGTTTCGTAGTGCAGCGCAGCGCTAACCGCTGCACCACCACTCCCCACTCCGCACACGCAGACACGCACAGACACGCGCGCGTGTGGGCATCACTCAGCCAGCCCCGGCCGCAGACGGTATCTGAACTGAACGTCGTTCTTCGGAGGGAGGACCCCAAACGGGCCCCGGCTCACGTCGGCCTCCACGGGCACCTGGCCGGGGCACAGCTCCATCTCCACGTGGCTGAGGAGCAGCGCCAGGAAGACCTTGTCCACGAGCAGCGCGAAGAAGCGACCAGGGCACTTGGTGGCGCCGAAGCCGAACGGCATGAGCGCGTGGCGCAGGGGCCGCCCGTCCTTGTAGAAGGTCTTGCGCGGTTTGCCTCCCTCCATGAAGCGGTCGTACTTGTAGGTCTGCGTGTTGGCGAGAGAGAGAGAGAGAGGGGGGCAGGCAGGGAGGTGAAGCGAGGCATGGGGTGTTAGTTTCCCTTTGACAAAATTGGCGATGGAAATGTTCGCCCAAAATGTGTTTTGGTGATTGTGTGTGTGCGCGTGTTTTGGGCAACGCTGACGAAGACGACTGACTACCCCGACACGGAGAGAGAAGCGCCGCCGACTATACGGGGAAGTCAAGAGGGGAAAGTGGACGCAGGGAGCCGAGCTGACGATGAGTGGCAAGGGGGGGATTTCAGGAAAAAACGTGGAGCAGCAAGGTGGAAATATACATTTATATTTATATACCAAAGTCTTAACAGATAGAATGTTTAGTAGGAATAAGGAGGCACTTGTGAGCTTACGGGAGGGAGTTCGAGGGAGGGAGTGAACCAAGGCCGTAATTATAATCTATATTGGCGGGGGGGAGGACACATCCCCCCCCCCGCCAATATTAAAATATGCTCAAAATGTCCCCCCCCCCCCCCAATATATTGCTATTAAATAGATTTGTGTTTATATGATTGTGGTTATGGTTGTACTTTATGAATCCCTAATCTCTGCCATTACATACAATAAAACAATAAAACAAGAAAAGGTAAAAAAAAGAAAAAAAACAGAGCCACGTAATACAATACACTATTAGACATCAGTGTTAAAAAAAGTCTATCCTATGTGTTAGTGAATTTTTATCTATTTTAGGCAGGAAATTAGTTTTCAAATTTAGATTTTTTTTCTGGGGGGGGGGGGGGGAACCCCAGACCCCCTGGAAGATTTAGGTCCCCCCCCAATGTTGACTCCATGGCTACGGCCTTGGAGTGAACCTTTCGGGAATTGTTAGATTTGATATAAGAGGACCTTTATGAGGTTGCGGACAAGCCCAGTGTTGGTCTCTGCCCATATCCAGGCGGTCACGAACAATGCCGGAGTGGCAGCCAAGGCGTGGAATGCACCCACGAGGACTTTGCTCTCTCGGTGAGGCAGCTGCATCCTGGGAAATTTTGCGAAGTCTCTCTGGGACAATCAACGTCCCCGTTTTTTGTCAGCTGCGTGATAATGCAACCACTGAAGACAATGCATTTGCGTGCAGTCTCCCCCGCTGCTGGCATTGTGAGATTCTTTGCCTCGTTCTGTGCCGTCTTTGTCCCGCACCTCAGATGTGGTAACCCTGCCCTACCACCTCGCCCTGCCTACTACAAAGTGCTGCATTGCAGGCATAATGCCATACATGCACGGTTTCTCATTCAATTCTGATCCACCCAGACACGTTTACTCATGCCTGGCACCAAATCAACTTCAAGTCGTGCAAATACCAGGGCCCGGCCCGCAGGAGTTTGGGAAAGATAAGGTGTTTCCCACAACATTTGTATTCTCCGCATCAGCAACTACCAAGGTAAACATGCATTCTACCTTTTCTGTTGGGCCAAATGTTTTTTTTTTACTTCTCAACTGGAATCTCACTTCGAACAAAGCAATCCCTCCGCCGTCTCTTCCCACACACGCCCGGATGTTGCAATGCATCCGGGACCGTGAGCCAAGCTGGTTGGGTCGGTAACCACTTGGGTTGGCAAATGCTGAGCATATAGTAATATTAATATTTATTTTTAATATTCTGCACAGGTATACGTTGCGGAGCACTTCGTAATTTGTGGGGTGGAGCAGTGATAACGCTTTTGTCTGGAAGCAAGAAGGGGCCTCGGTTTGACTCCCAACCCGGGCGCCTTTCTCCATAGAGCGAGTACGTTCTTTCCCTCCGCTCTGCATGGGGTTTCCTCCGGCTTCTCTGGGTTCGACCCCATAACAACATAACAAAAAGAAAAAGCGTTCAAATGAAAACTTCGGTAAGAAAATGTTTTTTGCACACATTAAAAATATTACCCACGTGGAAATCATTGCGCTACGACTCGTCAACAACGATGCCCACCACCGCCGAGCCAGCACAGGGACAGGCCGCCAATAGGGGGCATCCGTGATGAGAGTTGCCGTAGGAACGCAGGTTCAGTCATTCGTTACACAACAATATTTTCCATCAAACGCTTCGGGTACTCTTCTTTGACAACATATTTCACCTAACGTGCTAACGCGGTGACTTTTGCTATCGTAGAGACGTGCGATCTAGAGATGACATTCTTGAAAGAAAATGTGCGTGAACTTTTGCCCCACTGGGTCCTCCTGACAAGTTGATTTTGGGCCAAGAACTATGTATCTCCCTCTCATCCTTGCACATGACTCGTGAGTAGGCACGCCTTTGCTCTAATCGGCTGTGAACTCGCTGAATCATTCGAAGTTTTCAGTAAACAAGAATAATAATAACATCTATTATTTGTCCAGGAAATTTTCACCGCTTCGAGCCATCACTGGTGGAGGTAACAAGGCACGAGGTTGTAAAGGAACCACGACTGTGGTAGTAGCGGTAAAGGAGTGGATGAATCAGCGAGAGTGACCGTAGCGGACCTCTAAGTTCTGGGCGATCCAAAGTGCAGAAGTGCGAGGAAAGAAGCAGAAAGAGAAATGCGGCGACTAAAAGTGCGGCCACTCGCAGTGCGGTGGGCGATCGCGGCATGGATGAGACGGGAGAGTCGATGAATGGCAAAGGTGTGCGGCGCAGTGACCCCTGACCCCCGTGACCTGGGGCTCTTGGAAGACGTCGGGGTTCAAGTGCAGCGAGGTGTAGGGTGGCAGCGTGAGCCAGTCGCCCTGGCGGAGGCGCAGGGTCCCGTGGTTCGGCAGCGGCATGGCGATGTCCTTCTGGGCGACGCGGATCGTGAGCGTGGAGGCGGTCAGACGGAGGCTCTCGGTCACTGCGCTGCCTGCTCGCTCCGTCGCAACCGCGCGTCGTAACCGCGCGAGAATTCTCGTGACTTTAAGGCCGTGGCATAAGTTGCCAAAATCCAAATGCACATGACCAAAATCTGACACGCGTGAACGCTTGTAAAGACTTAGCCCTGCAATTGTTTTCTCACTGCCACTGCAGGCGAGTGGGCCGCCAGAGAGCCCCTTCAGGAGGTATTGTTGGTCTACCGGCCAGGCATCTCAGAAGCAGGAGTACCCACGCTTTACCCCACCGTACGACACGATCGACTGGAGTGCACTGATCGGTGCGAGGTAAGAAACTCGCACCGTGAATTTAACTCCCACGCTTGGGAGATCAAACCGGTGACCTTTCTGGATTGCAAGTCCACTTTGCTAACCATTTCACGACGGTAACAAATATTCAATAGCAGTCCTTGCTTTTCATCAGGTGAGGGTCCGATAAAGACGAAACGTTTCCCTTTCAATGAGGATCGAACTCGCCATCTAACGCACTCATTACACACAAAGTGCCTGCCACAAATGGGCCACGATACCTCGCTGATCTCGTCAAGAAGCATAAACCACCGTCACGCAAACTCCGGTCATCCTCGCAGCAGTGACGGTTCTTGGCAAACAATCGGACAATGACGGTCACCAGATGCGTTTATGCGGCCGTCTGGAACGCTCTCACCTTCCGATATTAGGGAGCCACTGGAGCGATGCACTTTTAAGTCACCATCTAGATTGAGAAACTCATTGCCTTCTAACTGCTTTTTGTGTTTAGTGTCCCGCCCTTCCTCACCACTCCATCGAGCACGGTTGACTACGTAAGGTGTGAGAGAAGTTCACCATACGTACATAAATACATAGTATCACGAGCCGTCCCCATCTGCTGACCCCCTAACCTCGCCTCCGGAATCCGACAACCCAACGTTCTGTCTCACTGCTCGCTCTTCGATTCTGCCCGCTCGCTCGCGATGCCACGGCAGACCCACCCAGGGCGACCATAGAGTCCAACTGGTGGCAGCCGAGGCGCAGTGGGGAGCCGAGCCGAGGGCTCTGGCCGGTCTCCTCCAGGAAGGCGGTCACCTCGGCCTTCACGGCACGCTGCGCGTCCGGATGCAGCAGCAGGTGGTAGATGCTCCAGAAGATGCTCTGCAATGTGTTCGACATGGAGCCCCACAGGAAGTGCAGCTGGTAGGCTGGGGGGGGGGGGGCAGCAGTGGAGCGGCAGGGCCATCGATCGGAATGCTGCCGTACAAGTTCGGTGCGGGGGGGGGGGGGGGGGTGATTTCTCACCGAATATTTTCTTGCGCGCGCTGGCAACTCGAGCAGGCGTCTCTGACTCGCGAGCCGCATCCATAGCGAGAGGGACGCACGGTGGATGTGGTGCGCCAGGTTGTGGAACGGGGCAGACCGGCTGAATTTAAGCCCCGATGAGCCGTACGGTGATTCATGAATTTAAATTAAACACGTTATTTGGTGACGCTGCTGCTGCGTTGGCAGTGGGTACACAAGCACAATTAACACTGTGGCCCTTAAACAAAAGAAAACAATATTCGTGACAACTTTGGTAAACATAATTTGTGAACCACCGTAGGTTTGCATGGTCCTCCACCAAATATGACACGATGGCAATCCAGCCCGGCCAAGTCCCGGCACAAAACCAGCCCCAAACAAACAATAGAGGCAACTGACACCAAACCAACAAGCAGCAGTGGTAATGGCCCATTGGGGGCCCTTAAGAAGAAAATCACATTTGGTGGGCCACCCATTTGTATTTATAAACTCCCAGTGAGATCAGAGAAGAGATCTAGACAAGGGATGGCGATGTGGTGAGCCGAAATAACGGATACAGACGAGAGACAGAAGGATGGGTGGCGTGAGAGAAGTGGAGATATAAAAAGTGGTGACACGAGACGGTACAGATGAAGAAGCTTCATGATGAAGGTTAGATCACGTGAATGCAAATTGGGCCATACACCCATCTCCACCCGGACACAGCCAATCAGTGAGGTTTGTCAAGTGAACAGAACGTGGCAATTAGTTAGAGAAAAACCCCACAGGGTTTTCAATTTAGAATTAACGACGTTTCGCCGACAATTGAAACAACCAGCATCATCAGGAGTTTTTGTTTGCCAATCGGTGTGTTACGTCGATTACGATTTGAATATGAGCCTGTATTTTTGTTACCCCCTATCAGCTCAAGGGGATCTGGAAACCCCTTCAGCTGCCAGAGGTCCCCTAAGCGGCCGCTTCGTCTGCCCGTCGTCGCCACCGCCGTGCAGGCTCACCGGCCTTCTGGTGGTCGTTGAGGTTTCCGTTGGAGTTGATGACCTCCGTCCGTGCCGCCACGACGGAGGAGCAGTCCTTGAGGCGGGACAGACACGGGGGCGTGAGGAGGGTGGCAAGCTGCGCCCGGTGGTGCCTGCTCGAGCGGAGCAGGGAGATGGGGACGTTGGCAGCCAGCAGGGGCACCGCCTTGTCGTACGGGACAAAGTGCTCCAGCAGCTTGGTGGAAAATTCGTGGTCGAGCCAGTCCACGTTGGTGGAGCCAAACAGGGTCACCCACACCGCTTCGAAGGTCGTTGCCAAGCAGAACTCATTCAGGCTCCCGGTCTTCCATCCGTTGGTGCCGTTGCAGTTTCTGACACCCGAAATGGCATCCTTGGCATCCTGGACACTGCGAATGATCACCCTGTGCAAGTGCTTTGTTGTGCTCTCAATCATGGATTGCAGCTCTGAGCCCTGCAGAGACGAAACAAACACACAGCCGAGTTACTGCTCTGGTTCCCGCTTTGATGACGTTCATTTTATCGCTCTAATATCATCTTGAAAAGTCATAATTATCAGCCATTGAGTGGGCTGCCTACTGAGTAGATGACACCTGCTCTATGTCGACATCTACTGAGTGGAGGACACCTGCATGAAGCGGTAGCTGTTGGTGATCTCCTCGGTGGGCACGCCAAGCGTCGGGTGATCGGAGCGCGGGTGCCCGAAGCAGGCGGCCGACACCTGCATGGCGAAAGCTTGGAAGTTCAGGTGCTTGCCGTGCCGCTCGATCACTGGGTACACGTGAGGGTCCATGACGAAGGTGAGGTATCGACCTTCGTACACGCAGAGGTCCGCGGAAGGACACACGACAATCAAAATAACATTTGTAATTCTCGCGCTGGAACAAGTGGAATAGACCAATTATTTATTACGTGTGCTGAGTGCATTGGTACATCGCAGTCTCATGAGAGGTGGTGGTGGTGGCTTGGTGAGGCTTTCATCCAGCACTGGACTGATGATGATGATAATCATGGCTTTGTGCAGTAATTGGTGACTGGGCTAATACCATCAACTCACCCATCTCTGAGAGGTAAAAACATCGGTTTGATTGCCGTGCTAAGGATGGGTGGGGCATTGCTGGGCCATTCGTGTGGATTAGAGATCACTTGCAGGGATCTCAGAAGTTGTTCTCTGATATCCTATTCTGTGGGCCCTTCTCTAACAAAATTAACCACCCACAGCCAGTGCTGTTTGCGTTATCCGCATTCGGTCGTGCAGGGCACACACCAGAAACCCCCCTAGCTCCAGCCCTCCATCACACCAATTCCGGTTATCCTCGCAGCGGCTTCTGGCTGGCCATCGAACAAGAACTGTGGTCACTGCATCGCGCGCTTTCAGATGCGCTTCTGCGGCCGTTCGGTACAGCTCTTAAATCCGATATTAGCAAGCTACTGGAGCTATGCACTTTTACATCATCTGCATTGAAGACTCATCACTTTAGAAATACTTCTTTGTGTTTAGTTTGTTGTCCCCCCCCCCGCACCTCCGATGAGCGCGGTTGGCTACGTACGGTGCGAAAGAAGTTCAATTTCAGTGGCCAGCGAGTCGGATATTGCCACGGCGCTGCCCCGTCTGCCGCGGTCTGCGCCGCACCGTCTGTGCGGGCGGGCGGTGCGACTCCCGGCACCCACCCGCTATGAGCACCGTGAAGATGTCGCCGTGCTGCTCCTGCAGCCGCTTCAGGAAGCTCTGCCCGTCTCGCGAAAACTCGAACGTTTTTCCAAAATAGGGGATCCACCCACGTACCAGAGGGTGCTCTCCTGGTCGCCTATACAGGTTAGGGGGGGGGCAGCAGGGGAGAGGATGAGCAGGGCTATGGAGAAGTGGGAGTGGGGGCTCTGGCTTGGGCGCCTCCCTGCCAACCCCATAGCATGGCAGCGTTTAAAGTGGGGGTGTGGGGGGGAGGGGGTGTGCGGGGAGTGGGGGAGTGTGGGGGGTGTGGGGGTGTGGGGGGGTGTGGGGGGTTCACCCAACACTTTGAGGGTGCGGTGGGTAGAACACCGGCAACCAAGAATATCTGTTTGTGTGTAACGCGCGTGACGTCACTCCACATGCACCCCCCCCCATCATTAATATTCATGAGTGAGTGGATTTTTATACTCACGCAGAAGGTCGAGCGGAAATAACTTTTTTTCGCAAATTCGCTTTAAGTTTGACGTTTCTTTAGTGAATGTGAATCTAATAAATAATTCTACGCAGCGAACTAAGTGGATTTGGTGTCTTTATTTATTTCTTCAGCACTTGAGACAAAATGTAAGTCTATTTTATGCTTCTACATTGTGGTAAAATAGACATTTCTCGGTGATGTTCCAGACATTGTATCGAATTCCAATTTATTTGAACCCCAGCAACTGAAAGCAGAAGAGAATAAAGTATCAGAGCAGTGAATTTGAACAAATTGAAGGTCAGTTATGTAAAGTGCTACAGTGACATAAAGTTAGGTGTTTTATGACAGAGTTTTTTTGCCAGAATCACTGCCATTAATACAGTGCTACAGTGAAATGCAGTGAAGTGTTTGATGACATAATTTCGTGCAAGATTTACTGCCATTAAATTTACGCAAGACACAATTATACTCTGCTCAATATTTTTTAAATAAATATTACAGCTTCCGTCCTAGGACGGGCAAACCAGCTCGTGTTAAATAAACTTGAATGTTAATCGCCAAACAGAATGCGAAGCGAAGCGATCTGCTGTACGTTTACTCAGTCATCACCCCCCCCCCCCCACCCACTCGGCGCAAGAGCGCAGCTGCGTGGTCACCACATCTACGCCTCTATGTAAGGCAAGGCCGTAATTATAATATATTAGGGGGGACACATCCCCCCCAATATTCAAATATGCTCAAAATATTCTCCCCCCCAATATTTTGATATGAAAAATATTTTGGAAAAATAATTGCTATGCTACGAGAGGCAACCACGCACCACCTTCCGAAATAATAATGAGCAAATGTAATCATAATCATAACTAAACTTAACAAATTTCCACTATTATTACTATCCTGAATTGAATTCAAGACTACTGCAAGTACAGCTGGCCATGTTTGGGGCTAATTACATAGATCAAACGAGCTGAGATGTTGCGAGCATTATTAGGGAAATTGTGCCAGAGGTGAGAGGTTTCTTCAGTCAGGTGGCAGCTTCAGTACGCCTGCTGATCGCCCCTGCCTCCCCTGTAGAGGCTGAGAGAAGTTTTAGTGTCCTGAGGAAGCTTAAGACATGGCTTAGATCTTCGATGAGTCAAACAAGGCTGAATAATGTGGCCATGTGTCACGTGCGTCAGGAAAAACTGGACAGACTGGACCTTGAAGGAATATGCCGGTCTTTTATCGGTGTCAACGATAAGCGCAAAAAGGCCTTTGGATCCTTTGCTTGAAGAATGGCAAGTCAAAACACGTGTCATTGCCTTGAGAGGAGATGAGAGGATAGGGGAGGAGAGCAGAGGAAAGGAGCAGAAATGACTGCAGATCAGAGGAGAGGAAAAAAGATGACTGGAGAAGAGAGGAGAAATTAGGACCAGAGAAGAGGAGGAGAGAGGGCAGGCGAGGAGAAGATAGGAGAGCAGAGCAAACGTCTCTGCTGCCCACCCAAATTTACTTGTGAATAAACCTTGGTCACAATATCTGGACTTGCCTTCATATAACAATGCATAGATTTCTGTTCATATGATTGTGGTTATGGTGGAACTTTATTAATCCATAATCTCTGCCATTACATACAATGAAACAAGAAAACGTAAAAAAGGAAATAAACAGAGCAATGTAATACAATACACTATTAGACATTATTGTAAAACATAAATAAAAAGTCCATCCCATGTGTTAGTGAACTTTTTTTATATTTTAGGCAAGACATTTTTTTTAAATTTAGATTTTTTTTTCTGGGGGGGACCCCAGACCCCCTGGAAGATTTGGTCCCCCCCAATGTTGACTCCATGACTACGGCCTTGATATAAGGAACGAAACAGGTGGACTTCTCCACAAATCTGGCTGTCGCCTGATGAAGCTAGTCGTAATTACTGGCGAAACGTCATACTCTGATTGTAAATGTTGTGGCTTGGCTCTCCAACACACCGGTGGTGCTGTACTAGTGACGAATTGGCACGTTCTGTTTACGTAACAACCCTTACTAGTTGGCTGTGTCGGGTGGTGGCGGGTTTTAACGACACATTTATATATTTACGCGATCTAAACCAAAAAAAACCTATAGATGATATTGCTCGCGAGAGCCTACGTGTTAAAGTCTCTCTCCACACACGTGTTCGCATGAACACCACCAGAAACCTCCGCTTTACCTTTGTACGCCCCCACGTAAACATCTGAGAAGCTGCCGTGAAGTTATCGCAAAGGCCGTTAAGTAACCCCTTCGATCTCCCCCCCCCCCCGCAACTTTCGTTTACGTCCGGTGTGAAAGAAGTTCAACATAGATACATACACATTGTGGGGGGGGGGGGGGGTGTGGGGTGTCATGGAGCCAACCTCACCTGCGTCGCACCCCGGACAGGTAGAGCAGCAACATCAGCAGTCCGGCCAAGCAGACGAGGGCCACCAGGGACGACATGGCGATCCGCGAGATCGGTCGGGCGAGCGCAGGAGACGACGCCAGTGCTGGCTGCTCTGTGATCTCTTAGCGCCGAGGTTGTCGCGGTTTTGAGTCTGAGTTTCACTCCTCCTCCACCGCCACACGTGAAAGCAATTCATTCATCACGCGCGGCGTGGTGCCAGCTGACACAGTGCCAGCCCTGTGTGCGACGCTTGCTCCAAACGAGGCCTGGCAGGTCGAGCAAGTTGTTTTTTGCTTTTTAAACATCTGAAAAAACATCTAGCCTGTCTTCGCTATTTTGCCCAACAAAGACACGGTTGCGTCTCAGGGCCTTTGCCCCTTTTTCAGGAGGGTCCTGCTACAATTGGGACATTCCTGCGCGAGGATTCGCTCCCGGTTGTTTTTCTGTTTGGAGACAAAAACTAATCGCGGCCGATGAGCCTCGGCGCACTTTTGGCCCAGCAACAAACGGCATTGTTATTGTTGTTATTGTTGTTGTTGTTATTGTTGCCGCGGTAGCCCTGCCGAGAGGAGTTATCCTGCAACCTTCGAGCGACGCTGCGAGATGCGCAGCGCCGCTCGCCCACGACATTCTTTCCCTGCGAAATTGCGACCTCCTCGGCTTGTGGCCGAGACCTGCCAGTCTGGGAGCTCTTGCGGCACCGCTTCACCTTGTGCCTGTGCCCTGGGAGTTTGCGATCACAGTCAACCCCGCGGCCCCCTCCGCCCACCTCCTCCGATTTGACCTGAGCCGAGACCTGTGAGCGCAGGGGTCAACCACATCCGCTCTGGCTTCCACGACTGGACTTTGGAGTCTGGACTTTCATCGTTGGTTATTCGGCCTTAGTACGTCTTGGAATAACCTAACCAAGTTACTTCATATTGCCGGCAACGATGATCCGACTCGTGATGTCTCGCTGTCCTTTGACCCCCTAGAAAACCGTGCATCGTCCCTTGTGCTGTGCGAACTCCAGTTGCCTGTCTTCTATTTGCCTGGCCCCTTGCCCTGGAATCGTTTATTTTGGTGGGCCCCCGGTTCGAGACAAAAGCAACAGAGTTTGTATAGGGTCATCCTCACAGCAGCGGCTTTTGGCTAACCATCGAACTAAGGCGGTCACTGCATCACACGCTGTTAGATGCGCTTCCGCGGCCGTCTGGGACGGCTCTTCCTTTCGATATTACGAAGCCACTGGAGCTATGCACTTTTAAATTATCCCGGTTGAAAATTAATTTCTTTAGAACTGTTTGTGTATTTAGATTGTTGTCCTTCCCCCGCACCTCTAATTATCACGGCTGGTTATGTACGGTGAGAAAGAAGTGCAACATCCATACATACCTGTACCTGCTCCTGTGGTTTATTTTACATTTGAATCGTGTGAGTTCAGGAGGGAATCTTGAGACTAAACCTCTGGAAACCCGAGCTGTGATTGGTTCTCTGTCGTGTATTCGTATTGCACCGAGTAAGGATGAGAGGTCGATCCCAGAGACCAGGTCAACCGTGCACAACCCAGCTGCTCAACCTTGCGCGGCACACCGAGGATGGTTTCGAGAATTGGTTTGACTATGGGAGCTGTATCCGTAGACCAACTGGGCAGCCGACGACTCCACCAATCATCGACGGCTACTCACTAAGCTGCCGGAGATGACTCATCCGCACTCGTAGAACTGGATGTAAAGCAGAGAGAGTCGCTTTCCACCCAGCTTGCACCATCACTGTTTAACATCCACACCAACGCTCAGCTAATCCACCCCAGATACCGTTAGTCTCATTTACGTGGACGACCTCTGTGTGACAGCCCAATGCAAGGACTTTCACCTTGTCGTAATGACCCTGACGGAGACTTTAACAAAACTAACAACCGCTACTTCGAGGAAGACCCCGAATGTGCACCTTCTCTAGACGTAAGAGGCACGCGAAGCACGGACTCGGTATCACAATGATCGACGTAAAACTGGCTTCACTGCTCAAATTCTGTCTTCCTCGGTGTAACACTCAACCACTCTACCAGCATATACCAGCTGCCAGTCGACTCAAATCACGTAAGAGTATTACACATACCACCACCACGAAATCTATCAGGTCATCTCCACCACCACCAAGAAATCTCTCAGCTCATATCCACCACCACCACCACCACGAAATTTATCAGCTCATCTCCACCACCACAGAATCTTTCAGCTCATGATAATAGGGGTTTCCCCTTTTATCTGGCAACAAAACAGGTGTTTAGATGTTAAAACACCAAACTTAAACCTTTTACAAGGAATCATGTCTTCATTAACCACAATGCTTGTAGGTCAGAATGCAAACAAAAAACATACTCTGATATGTGTATTGTCCTTGAAACTGATCGGTCCACACCAGACACAGCCTTTTTTTTTAGCCTCGTTCCAAACGGTGTTAGACCAGAGAATGCCAAAAGGCGTACAGCCCAAAGACAATGCACTATCAGAGTAATGAGGAAGACCAACTGCTTGCGTTGTGGTCGAAACGTCGTGAGAATTGTATTATATTTTGTTGAATTTTTATTATTTTATTATTTTCCTTCTACGTGACTTTACCGAAATAACCAAGAAGATTAATCCCTGCAGTCACGAAAGCTTTAAATCGAAATTTAACCTTGTAAAAGGTTTAAGTTTGGTGTTTTAACATCTTAACACCTGTTTTGTTGCCAGATAAAAGGGGAAACCCCTATGATCATATTTTGGTACTGGCAAAGGGGGTCCCATGCTGTAGACTCTCAGCTCATCTCCAGCGAGCACGCGGGCTCCAACTGTGGAGCGCACAACAGCGAGGAACTGCTAAGACGAGACGTCGAGAAGCAGAGCAACTCTTCCGCCAGGGTCAGCCGAGCCACAGCCAATTTGGCGGCGCCTGGCGGTGTTGGCTGCTGAAAAGTAAACCGCAGCAAGTAGGGCATTCTCAACCAGGCCCAGCACACGCACGGTGTGCTTGTGTTTGCGGTGAAAAGCGGACGATGCCTCGATCATTTGCACCGGTGTCATCTGTTGGAGGAGCCGTCCACAGCTGATGATGTAGGCACCATTACTGAGCATGTTAAGGGTTCTGTGGGCCACACAGGGTTGTCAGGAATCGAGGTTGCGATGATGGACACGACATTAATGAGTGGGTTTTGGAAGTTTTATTTTTTTAATCGTGGGGTTGTAAATGTTACCTTTTTCTCTATTTTGCACTTCCGTCGGTTTTTGTTTTATTGTTTGTTGTTGTAACATTCTGAACCCGCCCCTACTGGACATCTGTGAAAAAGAGCTTCATAGCTCATCGGATTTCCTCCAATCTAAATAAAGATTAACAGTATTTTCGAATTTTACGGAATTGCTTCACTGATAACACGGTTGCAAAATCCATCTTTTAATAACATATCGGTGGTGAAAGGAGTGTATGCCCTGGAAATATTCATCCTGGATGACAATTGTAGTGACCAATATGACACGTGCATCTCTCCACGATTCTCTGCGCACTCTTCAGCCCTTGTTACGTTTTATTTGGCAGTGCCCGTGTTTCCGATCGACGTGTAATACGTACGATGCAAAAGAAGTTCAAAATACATATGTAGAGCAGTGACGTGCGGTGAGGTCAATGGCTGGGGAGGCACTGGCTAGTGTTAGAGCCAGATTTACACACTGAGGGGGGCGTGGCCTCACGGAGGGGGGCGTGTCCTCACTGAGGGGGGCGTGTTAGACACGTCCCCCTCAGTGAGGCAGATGTGATAGCTGCCTCCCCTGGTGCTTTTTCATTGCAGTTTCATGACGAGACCAGCGAGACTAAATATATGTATACACATACGTGAAATAAGTTACCTGAAGTATGGAAGGCGAGGACATGAAATGAAGGGGTCTACAAACATTACATTGGTGACAGACTGAGATATAACAGGCACGCGCTTATTGCCCGTGTTCCATCCAGTTACTGAGGGGTTGCGCAATCAGAGGGGAGGCTGAGCTCGTCACTGCCTCACCTCTCGTCTCTTCCTGTATTTGCAGCGGAGCTCCGCAAATTTGGCGATTTTAACTATAAAAATGGTCAAAATTGGCTGACCACGTTAAATTCAACGTTTTGAAATTGGCTGAGACACGGGAAGCCGCCATCCAAAACTCGAACTCTCGCCAGAAGGCGAATGAACGTCTGCGCGCGCTTCGGTCACACACACATGGGTGGAACCCGGGCGACAAGGCCTGGCTACATTGCCCCCAGATGCCATTGGCGACATCGCCCAAACTGATTTGGCCGTGGCAGGGGCCTGTCGAAATTGTCCAGGTCGTACATCCGCAGTGTTCGGATTAGGTAGGGAAAACGCCGTTAGTACATCCACCCTTCGCGTCTAAAACCGTTTGTCGTGCCACGTACCTCTTCTACATACCACAAGGGCCGAGCATGTGATATGTCCGTTGACTCTGAGAATGTGGTGCCACCTCCTGATCCTCACCTGCCACTAACTGTCCCGTCTTCAGATGCCTCAGAATTGATGGCTTCCCGGACGCCCCCACCGCCCAATCCCGATGGCGAGTGTGCAACCAGGCAGCCCACTTCGTCCACTCAGGGGCAGCCCGCATCCGCCACCAGGCAACCCAGCCCTGCCCCTTACGATGGACCAGCCACTCGGACTCGCGCTAAATTGCATCGTTTTTCATGATGGTTTTTTTCGTGGAACCATCGCACCCACACGCTCGTCGCGGCGACCACTTACCTGTTCACGTGTTCGTTTTCTCGCTGCGGATTATACGTCGATTTTGTGCGGGGTGCATTCGGTCAGGGCTGGTGGCAGTGATGTGTATATTTGTACATAGTGTTCATTGTACAGATGGGTTGGGGTATTTATTCGGGGGTTTCCTGTTATTGTTGTTATTGAGGCACACGCAGTTTGAGTTTTCTTTTTTTTATGAAGGTTATTGTTGCAGCCGGGACGGCTGCGTGCTGTAAAAGGGGGGGGGGGGGGGGGGGGGTCATGTAATGGTGTTATTAGGCGAACGTACACCATCTGCGGTCAGTACCCACTACCTCCCTATAGGGGGCAGTTAACGGGTTGAGCCAGTATCTGGGGAGTTTCGCCAAGAGGCTGACAGTTGAAGGCCAGATCGGATCCTGGAGCGAATGGGCCAGCCCCCAGATAGGGGGCTGTTGGGGAATGATGTCACCCTTCCGGAACCTGGTAGAAGGTTCGGGAAGGGAGGCGTGGCTAGGCCGGAGCAAGCCACAGAGCAGCATAAAAGGCAGGAGCCGGAGAGGGTCTGGGCAGTGGAAGACAGAAGGCCGGCTAGCCAGGACCCTGGGACTCATCTGACCCGCCGTCCTTATCAGTGACGGGAAGAGTGAGCCAGTGGTGCGACCCTGGAAGCTTCGGAGCTTGACGTCCTTATCAGGGCCGGGTCCGAGTGGCCGGCGGTTGAGACCTGCGCCTTGGCTGGGCCAGGTCAAACTGGCCTCCCCTAGGGCCGTGTAGCCGGAGGACCCCGAGACCTTAGCCAGGAATAGGGCGCGTACAAGAGGGGCTATACCCTTCCAGGCAGCGGGTACAGGGGCCGTTACCCCTGTGTAGCTAAGGACTGTGTTGTGTGGTGTTAAGTCCTTTGTAATAAATAAGTGTTGCCTCCAATAATCCGTCTATGCCGTCTTAAAGAACTCACTACACATACAAATACTTTCCTCTGTCTGCACATTGGGAGTTTGCATTTGATCATCCATCTAAATTCTCCAAACACACTCTTTATTTCGCAATTTTTATTCTAGGCTACCTTCCACAACTGCCCCAGCTGTCCTTTCCCCGTTGTGTCACTTCCACAAAGATCTTCATTTGTTACGGCAACTTGGCGTAACTTGTCTTTTATTTTGGTCATATTCATCTTGAGACCAACTTTGCAGCACTTTTATGAAAATTATGTGTCTTCAATGCTTTCCTGTCATCAATTCAATCCATTGTTATAATAACTAATACGTGTTTACACAAAAAGTGAAATACCTAAATTATGTTCGAAAATGGCGCTAAAAACGATGTGAATGGTTACGGCTCTATGAGCTACTTATCGCGTGTGCATACATTGTTCACAAACGCCACTGGCAACATAATAAAACATTTAGAGGCCAAACAACCACACGAGCAGAGAACTATATGAAGAAACGGTTTCTCTACCATCGACCGCACACATTAGATTTTAGCAAAGAGTAATGTATTCGATATATATCCAAGTGCCTAGCCTTTGCAAACCATAAAATTGCACTTTAATTTATGGAGATCACTTTAATACAATTATCCAAGATCTCGAAAACCAAGGCATACATGGGAATCATACTGAATTTCGAAGTTAAATAACTTCAGCTCACACTGAAGTCACAGAGAGCAAATCAGAAGGCCGCGTTGGACGAGAGAACGCCCCTCGACCAAAGCTATTCAAAGTTTAAACAACAACAAAAACTTGACTGGAAAAATAAAGGCACACATATAAATGGATAACATTAACCATATCAGATTTGCTCATGACAATTACAAGCTTACGGCAGCGTGGTTGTAGGTAATGTTTTGTAAATGCGGAAGTTTTTTAGTTATAACACGGAGGTGACGAGATGCCTGTGCAGCGTTCATCTGCCGATAGGTCTCAGTGCCCGCGGCGTAAAGTTGCAGTTACAAGGTGCAATTTCTTTGCAACGTTGCCAAAAGACAATGTTGACATCCTGCGCTTAACGTGGGCTGCAGCGTGGAGTCAATAAAGTTGCATGTGGCCTTGAAACTTTTTTTTTGCACGTGTCGTTTCACACGCAACAAGCACTGTGATTGGTTGGATATGGCCATGTGGTCGCCATGGCGATGCTCAATCCAACATGGCTGAATGTAACATATATAAATATATATTGTGGTCACCAACCAAACTGCACCACTGATTTGGGACAAATGTAATTTCATCATAACCTGTCAACCCATACGATTTACCCGTATTCTTGTAAAGGGAAATTGAGTTTTTAGGTCCACACGGCGTACAACCGTTTCAATACAACTAAAATTGTGTCTATGTGTTTGCGTTTCTCCCTTGTGATGGGACAGGATGAACGTTGAGATTTACAAGGGCACGGGGTGACCAATAAGGTCTGAATTGGTGTAATAAGGTAGGGCACTGATAAGGGGTTGACAGGTATGGAATGTGGGGACAGGATAAGTTTATTGGATGGACAGAAACAAATTTGGAATGTTGATGCCATCAAAAGGCCACCATTTAAGCCACACAAACCATAGGGTGAGGCCAGAAAACGGCAGATTTATCTCAAATCTAAAGCCTGACCCACCCCGTGCGACACGTGGCTGCCAACGCGTTCATTATACATGTTTAACGGCATTTTTATTCTGCGACAAAGTTCCTCTCCCGTGTGTTGTACCATTAAGTTCAGCTTAAGACTACAATCAGTTGATCGCAATAGAGGCAACGATCGCCTGTATAGCCTCAACAGGCTTACGGGGGGAGTGCTGTTGATCACATCTCATCTCACGCCTCCACGTGAACCCACCACTCCATCTTGGCGGCAGTCCCCCCCGGGACACGTTGTCTCCGTTCCACCACCGGTCTTGTCCGTTGTTTTAGTTCACGAGGTGAATCGTGAATGTGCAACGCTATACACTGATAGGTTGCGCTGTGGTTAGAACGCTGGTCTCCAAATAAATGTGGCATCCATAGAAATTCGTTCCACATTACAGATAGTCATTGCTATGGATCGACTGGCACCCACCATGGGAACGTGGAATTACCACCAACGTCTCTAGGTTACTGACGGAGGGGTGTGTTGCCCCACTCTTCGTGTAAGCAGGGATATACCCTAGACCAGCGGTTCTTAACCTATACTGCAGCCTTGCACCCTTTGGTTCTCAATCGTAAAAAAAACATGTTAATAAGTACACACGTTTGATTTTTTTTAAAGTAGTTGTACTTACGTGACCGTGTTTCATTTGTGTTCCAATGACTTATCTTCTAAACAAATCTGTCCGTCTCTAGCACCCCCAGAAAGGGCATCTCTCACCCCCAGGGGGTGCACACACGCCAGGCTAAGAACCACTGCCCTAGACAGATCGTGAATGTTATGTAATATAAGCTGGGACCAACCCTTCTTCCTACACGCGAGCTTCATCTTTATTCCTTCATAAAAATGAGCAAACTGAAGCCACGTAAGACTTTTGCCCTCAACCATCTTTGTCCTGTTACATCTTATGCCTCATATGTGTCTTATGTTGACTATTGCAGTTTAGATGTATATTCACCCTCTCCGGAAGATGGGCGAGTATTGACTGCATTCGACATTTATAAAACGCTTCCCTCTAGTAATGGAATGGTAGCATAACCTGTTTCTAGTCACTTTTTTACCTAGGTCAAAGGGTGTACATAGTTCATTATCAGTACTGAAGGTCTTACATTCATATCGGTCAGAATGAACCCTCGTCTGACTGCGCACGATGAAAGCAACCCGGGCAAGCGCCGTGACTGATACACACCTACGGGAAGAAGAATAAAAAAGGCAAAAGAGCGAGAGACAGAGAGAAAGACAGAGAGGGAGAGAGCATTACTGCCGGTCGGGGACACGCCCCCATCTGCCCACCCGAGATTCTCTATCACTCTCCGTGCCAAGGTGGAGGGGAGACGAGCAGAGAACACGGCCTGGTGGCACGACCTCCCATGGTCCCCTTTGCGTGCAGGCTCAGGCGGCGGCCGAACCGACGTGCGAACGCAGTCTGTAACGGAAGAGGACGTCGCGCTTGGGGGTCAACAGGCCCATGCCCACGCGGCTCATGTCCATGCCGACGTCCGGCTGGCCGGGCAACAGCTCCAAGTCCAGCAGGGCGAGCAAGTGGAAGATGAAGTCCTTGACCTCGGTCAGGGCTAGGAAGCGGCCGGGGCAAATGCTGTTGCCGGAGCCGAAGGGCATGAGGTACTGCTGGAGGCGCCGCCCGTTCTTGTAGAAGGTGGTCTTCTCCTTGCCATCTTGCACAAAGCGGTCGAACTTGTAGACCTGGGGAGACGATGGAGGGCGACGTCACGCCGACGGGAAGGGGTCACACGGCTATTCCCCCCTCTCCCCCCCCACTCGGAGAAGCCGAATTGTAAGCAAACGTCGCACAAAAAGTGTTGGTCCGCAAAAGCCAACAGGCGGATGAACTGCACGGTGTAGGTGAATGGATGAGAGTCCATCTCAACGCGTGAATCACTCCTTAAAAAACACCAACACTCAACGCATCGCTCATCCACCAATACTCCTCCACAGACACTCAACGCACCGCTCATCCACCAACACTCCTCCACAGACCACAGACACCCAACGGCCACGGCACTCATTCAGCAGCGGTGGGGTGGCACCTCAGGCTGCTCGTAGATGTCCGGGTCGGTGTGCAGCGTCTGCAGTGAGAAGGAGATCTTGTCGCCCTTGCGGAGCTTCAGGGTGAAGCCGCTGTCCATCGTGATGGCCACGTCCTCCAGGGCCACGCGGATGTTCATGGGTGCGCTCGTCAGGCGGAGGCTCTCGTTCACTGCGCTGCCTGATGCGCCGATTCCATGGCGGGGTTCATGCGGCAGGGGTCAGGGCGGTGGGGTGTCAAAGAGAAGGGATCGGGAGGAGAAATCAATGTACGTTGATGTATGTACACAGAACCGGCCCTAGACCTTTGGGGGCCCTAAGCAAAATTGGGTTGGAGGTCCCTTTGATGTATGATTTTTTTCACCCACTAGCTAGCAGTGAACTCTAGGGGGCCCTCTGCTGGCCACGGGGCCCTTTGCAATTGCAAGGGTCGCTTAGTGGCTGGGCCGGCTCTGTATGTACATGTGAAAATGTAACTTCCTTTGCACCGTACGTAGCAACCGTGCCAATCGGTGGTGAGGGGGAAGGAGAACAAACTAAGTACAAAAATCAGTCCTAAATAAATTAGTTTTCAGTAAATGAATCAAGGTGGTGGGGTCGAGGTGGAGGGATCAAGGTGGAGTGGTCGAAGTGGAACTTCATCGGCTCCACCGTTGCTGATGAACTCACAGCTGTGACGATGCATACTCCTTCCGGCCCGTGCTCGGCAATTAACGCATCTCCGAATTAGCGCGTTTGGCCACATACGGTGCGAAAGAAGTTCAACACGCACGTACGCAAGATATGTACGTAACGATCCGAAAAACAATTCCACGCCCCGTCGGCGCGCCACACCCACCGAGCATGAGCATGGCGTTGAGGTCCTCACGGCTGCGGCACAGCGGGGAGCCCAGCTTAAGCGGCGCTCCGCTCTTCCCCAGGGTGGCGTCCACCTCGTCACGCAGGGCCCGCTGCGCAAGGGGGCACTGCAGGAGGTGGTAGAGGCTCCAGAAGATGGCGGGCACCGTGTTGGCGACGGAGCCCCAAAGGAAGGCCAGGTGGTGCCCTGTGCGGGGTGTTGGCGGGGGTGGGGGGGGTGCGATTGGGTAGACCGGTGTGCATTCATGAAGCGCATGGCAGGGAAGACGCCGGGCGGCTGCCATGAGGTTTTTGGCGGCCGTGCCGCCACACGGCTCTCCGTGTTGTTTTCGGGTTGTTGCCGTGGGCTGTTCGGCACGCGATCCGACGTTCGTCGGACGTGCCGAGAGCTTATTAAAGCTCAGTTCTCCTGGATTGCGTTCAAGCAAGCGGAACGGAACGTTGGACATCACGCCAAACAGCGCACAGTCAACCCTGAAACCCCATCGGAAAGGCCTATTACTTTGTGCATGTAAGTAGGGATTGATTTTTGGAGAGGTTTGGTTGGGTTGGCGACCCACTCTATCAAATGGCATTCCAACTGGCAAAAATGTAACTTTCAGAGCTGGAAGATTTGCTAAATTAAGTACAGAACCACATTTGTTGTGATATTGTTTAGGTCACTGGAGACCGGACTCAGACTAGCAACTCGTATTGCCCCGAGCAACATAATCTCTTTAAAAAGAAGCTACTCCGGTGGTTTGTTGCCAAATTCCTAAACTACAAGTGATATGCCAATGTTATTTGGTTTCGGGAGATGCTGAAAGAGCCTAAATACTGTACGAGTGCTGAGCACCTTTAACAAAAAAAATTGCAACAGAGATGAATGTTAAATATTTACCCAGGAAATTTGGATTCATATATAGCATCTAAATTCAATTGCGGTACAAGCCAAGAACACCTCGGGGAGCTGTGAAACCTTCCCGTTCAACCCACGGAGCATCCGATTCAGGAAAGCAACGCTTGAGTTTTCACAGTCGACATTATGATTCACAATTCGTTTTTGGGTCAGGCCACGAAATTATCTCGCCAACTGTGTGCCGTTAAGACTCCTCCACCACACGAAAACAGATGAAGCAATTAAAACTAATTAAAACCAATTAAAAAAATTAAACGGCATACCAGCATTCAACTACGCCGGTAAATCAACGAACAATTCCGACTTCTTGGATCGAGTCCATCTGACAATGGTAGACCTTCGTTTCAACCGAAACGTTGTAGCGAATCGCTAGACCTGTCGCGAGAATTGCTCCTACAACTTACCGGCGGTGGGCTGCACCGATTTGCACGCGCGACAATTAAGTACGCCTGGCTGCGTCGGGGCGGCGAGTCATCTCGACGACACGGATTTGGTCAGATCGTTTACTTTGCCGAACCCGAAAAAATAAATGACCACAACCGTTGGAACAAATTCCGCACCTAGTCGCTCACTCACCTGCCTTGTGGGTGTCCTGCATGTTCTTGTTCGCGTCCCACACGCTCATCCTCGACTGCACGATAATGGAGACGTTGCGGCGGCGCGACAGCTTCTCGTGCGTGAGCTCTCGCTTCAGCTCGTCGCGGTGGTGCTTCGCGGAGCCCAGCAGCCAAAGGGGCACCCCGGCTGAGATGAGCGGCAGCACCTTGTCGAACGGCTCAAAGTGCGCCTGCAGCCTCTTGCAGAGGCGGCGGTCGGCCTCGGCGTCCCCCGAGGTGCCGTACAGCATCACGAAGGTCACCTCGAACATGAGGCGTTGGCAGAAGCTGAAGAGGGAGTCCGTGCACCAGCCGTGGACGTCGCCGCCCGTCCTGCCCACCAAGGCCTCGTTCAGCTCGTGGAAGACCACCTGCTGCAGCTTCGCCATCACGATGTTGGTCACGTTCGTGAGCTCGGCGCCCTGCGTGGACGACGGAGCCGGGGTTGGGGTGGGGGGTGGGCGGGAAATATCCGGGGAGTTGTGGAGGCCAAGTTTGAATTTGTTTGACTGAGCTAGGTGAGAACTCGAGAAACCAGGGAAGTTGCAAGAGTGAGCCGTGTCGCCAGCGTGACGAAAGCAATAAAGTAAAAGAGTGGCGGCCGTGAAGTAATGTGAATGTAAATCGGAGTGGCAACGAACGCGTCAAAGGAGAAATCAAAAATATGACACCGACACGACTGAATACAAAAACGAGAACATACTTCCTGAAAACCAACATCGGCTCGGACGAACCACTTTCAGAAACCGTTCGGGGGGGGGGTGCCGTGAAGTCACGGAGACGTCGCCGTGCTGACCATGCCACGCAAGGTTTTCAAGCGCAAAGCTTCGTCCCTCTTCCGCGTTGATCACCAGCCCGCACAATCCCGGATTTCCCAAAAAACGGAACGACGGTCTGGCCTCACCTGCAGGAAGGTGTATAGGCGTAGCAGATCGTCATTGCACACGCCCAACAGGAGGTCGTCGACGTGGGGGTGGTCGAAGTTGATGCAGGAGAACTTGGAGGAGAACTCGTGGAAGTTGAGCTGCTTCCCGTGCCGGATGATCGACGGGAACATGTGAGGGTCCATCAGGAAGGTGAAGTATTTGCCTGTGAAAACGACGACAAATTGAGTCAAGAGGCAGAGGTGGTGGGGCGGGGGCGGTGGCCCACGTGGACGCGTTTGAGACGTGCAGATGTGTCGATGTGCGGGCCGTTTGTAGATCCACTGCTGGATAAGTGCTCGAGTGTGAGCGAGTCGATGTGTCCAGCCCAGTCACCCGATGACCGGCTCTAAACGAAACGTAATTAAGATTTGAGGTTTCTTCTAACTTGTCGAAATATCAGCTATCAAAATCAAACAATTCAGTTTGATTGACATACGAACAACTCTTTGTGGTGCATAAAAAGATGTGATGCTCGCGCGGATAGAGAGGCCTGCTGAAGTGACCTCAGAAGTAGTTCTGTGACCCCCATTTTTCAAGGGCCCTTCCTCCAACACAGGGTGCTGCACTGCTCAATGCAAACGTTTCCGAATGAAAATGCGTTCGTCTCACTTCATGACACACAACAAAAACAACTGTTTAAAATAACGCTTAGGCAATCGTTAATGTATCATCTGCTTATCGACAGCGGGCAGTATCAGGCGCACGAACACGGAGATCGCAGCGCTGGGCTGTGAAGGATGGCGACGGCATGCGGAGGTCTTTATCCAACAGTGGACAGACAATGGCTGATTATGATGCTGGTGAGTAGGAGAAACGACAGTACACTTGCAGCTGCCGCCATCCCAAGTCGACCGATGCTACGCATAAATTGTAATTAGGGGTGGCGCAGATATTACTCGCCACTGGTGTTAGCCGTGCCCGGGATGGAGCTCAGGCCGCTCGATTCGCAGTGAGAGCAACGCTATCCGCTGCGCCCACCGTTCCACCCATATATATATTAAAAAATTACATGTATCAATAATGTAGTCGGTGTGAGCTTACCTGTGATGAATATGATGTATAATTGTGCACTCTGCTACCTGTTGCTGTAATCAATACGGAGTGCCAGGAAAAGAAAAAAACACTCCATTGATTTCATATTCTTTGGTTCTTTCGGTAAAGTCACGTCGATAGAAAGCACAACGTATCGATCGCAACACAAGCGGTCGTCATCAGGCGATCGAAACGTCGTGGTTTCTATCGACGTGACTTTACCGAAACAAACAAAAAATATTAATTCCTGCAGTCACGAAAGTTTTAAGTCAAAACTCCATCGATTCTTACACGTGCATACTTCGTGAACTTAGGAGGTGACATGCATCGATAGGTTTGATGCGCCAATGTACGCGCCCCGCTCATGGTGACAGATCACCAAGGGACGTCACAGTCACAGGTCACGCAGCGGCCAGAGACTAACCCGTGACTTGTTTTTAAATAAAATGTTGCGATCACCACGAAACCCAGAGGGAGGGAAACGCCGCCCGGCTCGGCGTGCTGCCAAATATCCCCGCACCTGGCCCACCACATCCAGAATACCCCCAGCAACGGCTGTGGCTTTGTCCCCCACCGCTTTCGTCACATGGCACCGGAGCGCAAGTCTAGTCGGAGACCCAATTTGCAAACCCGCGACACACTTCCAGATATTGCTTCACTCCGTATTCGTTTTCTCTCTCTCGAGGGTCAAAAGGTGACGGGGTGTATGGGGGGGGGGGGATATTATTTGTATCACCCTTTTGAGTTAATATTTCACTTTGTGCTGGTGCAGCTGTCGTAACAGTGCCGGCGGCGCTGTTATTGGCCCGCGCGACACGAGTGTTATGTAACGTGCGGGCCCAGTGTCTGAGCCACTGCGGGACAGAAGCACATCGCTCCTCAAGCTGTCGACTTTGTTGTTGTCCGCCCCCGACCCGCCCCGCACCTCCGATTAGCACGGTTGGCTACGTAGGGTGCGAAAGAAGTTCAACATGCACACGTTAAGGGGGGGGGGGCGATTGTGTGACCCGCGCGTGGTGCTCACAACGCGGCCCCAGGGCCACGAGACCGCTGTGCGGACGCCGCACACTCTGCATGCCACTGCGCAGGTGTCCGTCGACGTTGCGCTGCTGTGTCGTAGCTACACCCGTGTGTTTTCCACCAGCGCGATGTCCGACGTTTTGCCCCCCCCCCCCCCCCACGAACTGGAGAGAGCTTCTTCGGGTTCGGTTCTTGAAGGATCTCCCAGCAACGTGGAGCGAAACCGTCGGACATCGTGAGCTGGAAGCCAGCGACAACCCCGGGGGCGGCCACGACCCGACCAACGCACGGGTTAGCGACGGTGCTGGGGCGCCCGTGTGCCCCCGAGAGCAGAGAGAGAGACGAGGAGGAGGAGAAGCGGATGGCGCACCGTGTATGAGCACGGTGAAGACGTCCCCATGCTTCTTCTGAAGACGCAGCAGGAACTTGGGGGGGCACTTGGAATACTCGACCACTCTTCCAAAGAAGGGGATCCACGAGTGCACCAGAGGAGGCTCCCCCTTGCGCCTGCGTCACACGGGGGGTGGATGGTGGTCCGGGGAGACATGGGGCACATTAAGCGAGATTCCTCCCACGACTGAACGGTTATTACTCCTGAGCGAAGCGCAAAGTCGACCCAAGTTGGAGCCCTGCTGGTGTCATGTAAACGAACTATAAAACTATCTTGTTTTTTTTTTATTGAGCTCAACGATAGTGGCTTATCACGTGTGGAAATGTATAGCAGCGAAATACTCTAAACGCACGTTGATTCTAAATGTGGAGGAAAAACACGGAGAAAAATCCACGCGACCACGGGGAGAAAGGCACACGCAAACTCCACATATACAACAGGCGTCAGGGTCGGGATCGAACCCACGATCTCCTGCATTCCAGGCGAGGTAGTTAACATCTCGCCACCCAATATCTGGGGTGGAGCACCCAATTCCTTATCTCCACTGCACGTGACAGAATGAACTGTAATGTACAGCGGTCACTGGGTGATTGATGAACCAGCTCTCACTAACTGGGAACTGTTTTTACTTTAATGGATCTGTACAAAGGGTTCCAGTAGCATTTGCAGTGGTTAGGCAAGAGAGAAATAACAATCCCACATCCACGAGTCACACCTGCACTTAAAAACCCAGGTCACTCTCGCAAGCGAGACTCCCCTGGTCACTTGAGTTCTCACATGGTTAAATTAAAAATGTTTTTGCCGGTCCCCACTTGATCTGAAGATTCTGTTAAAACTCTCAGAGGTTTAAGTGGGTTACACAACTGCCCTCAAAGTGCCGGGGGCTTCATCGTGGCGAGGATTTTCTATGACTGGTTACCTGTCAACCCATACGGTTTTCTCCGCATTATTGTACAGGGAAATACATTTTTCAGGTCCATATGGCGTACAACCGTTTCAATACTGGCAAAAAAAATCTAATTTGTTGTCGATTTGTTTGTTTCTCCATTGTGATGGGACTTTGTAGGATGAACGTTGAGATTTATAAGGGACACGGGGTGACCAATACGGTCTCAGTTGGTCTGTAACAAGGGAGGCACTGATAAGGAGTTGACAGATTTGTGATTGGTTAATACGCTCAAATGATTTGCCCATTCAACAATTTAACAAATCGTTACGATTTCTGATCGTTGACCTTGCGATGCCCACTCTGCAGCAAGTGTTATCGGCTCTGTAAGGCTGCGCTGGGGCTATAGATATTTTAGGAATGTTTCTGCTCCCCGCATTCACAACCCCCCACTGACCAGCGTGGCGAAGTATGGTCATATAACCCCCGCGTCCGACATGGCACAACTCCCGATTAGCACGGTTGGCTACGTACGGCGCGAAAGAAGTTTAACATCCACACTAGAGGTGTTTGGGTTTGATCGCGTAAATGTGAATGTGTCGTTAAACCCGCTACCACCCGACACAGCCAACTAGTAAGGTTTGCCACGTGAACGTAACGTGCCAATTCGTCACTAGTTCAGCACACACCGGCCGCGTGTTGGAGAGTAAAACCCACAACGTCGACACGGTCCACGTGAGCGCGGGAGGGCCTTGTCCAGCCTGCAGCGGCGGCTCGTGAGTGACCTCTGAAAAGACGTCGTTCTAATGAAGAACAACCACGTCATGTCATTGGCCTTCGCGTGAAAGTGATATAACCGTGTTATCTACCAACGGTAGGCATTTATAAACAGTACGAAACAAAACAGCAAAGCACTCAAATGTTGTCCCCATGAACCTCAAGTCCACATTGCACAACCACTTTGACACTGCCAAAAGCTGTGAGCTGCTGTATTTTTTCGTACGCTGCAACCGCGTGTCATGACTTTGTCTCTCATCGCAGCCACGGGCGTCTTCTCCACCACCCTGAATGGGTCTCAAGCGGCGTGGCTACAACGCTGGAGGCGAATCGCAGTGAATCAAGAGGGGAATCTCTCACTCGGAGGACGCCTTCGCCACCACCCGTTTCTAATATGAACAACTTTAAATGTTATCTTCATTAGGCAATTCACTTCGAAAGAATCAGTATATTTATTTGGGGAAAAAAAACACAACCAACCTATTTATTTAAAATAATTTTTATTACAAAAATAACACTGGTCAACACACTTTTCTGGCATGAGGTATTCCAACGGGTTTAATGTCATTTTGGGGTGCTGATTCCAAATCTGGCATCTGTTTTTGTCTATCACATCAGGTTTTTGAGATATCAAATATTGCATTTTCAATCAAAACTGCATAAGAAAAATTTTACATAAATGTGGATATCTACATACAATTATATTATAAACACACTATCCTAAAAATGCTGCACCATATTTTAACACTAAAGCAGTCACTGACTCGCAACAACTTGCAATCATAAGTGACAGAGTTAATTTCGGGTAAAATCAATGAAAATGGGGTATGCCGATAGCATAAAAATTAGATGTGATGGAGCAAATCTTAGATCACATTTGGAATCAGCACCCTGAAATGAGTCTTAAACAGCTGCAAAAGTCCAGGCCAGAAAAAAAAATGTTGTTGACCAGTGTTATTTCTCATGCCCAGTTGCTGGCGCCCCGAGTTTGGCGAACCGCGCCTGTCCAGCAGTGGATCGACACAAGCGCCGCACGTGTCCAGGGCACGGCGGCGTGCCAGTGCAGGCTGGGGGGGGGGGGTGCCAATGGCACTGACCTCGCCAGGTCATCTCCAGACTGAGCTCCATCGGCGCTCGTGAGCCCGCCCGCCTGTTTGCCGAGTGCTGATGCGGGGCCCCTACGCCCTCGAGTGTCACTGTGTGTGTGTATAGTATACACACACACAGTGACACTGTGTGTGTGTATACACTGTGTGTGTGTGTATACACTGTGTGTGTATACACTGTGTGTGTGTGTATACACTGTGTGTGTATACACTGTGTGTGTACACTGTGTGTGTGTATACACTGTGTGTGTATACACTGTGTGTGTGTGTACACTGTGTGTGTGTATACTGTGTGTGTATACACTGTGTGTGTGTATACTGTGTGTGTATACACTGTGTGTGTGTATACACTGTGTGTGTGTGTGTATACACTGTGTGTGTATACACTGTGTGTGTACACTGTGTGTGTATACACTGTGTGTGTATACACTGTGTGTGTGTGTACACTGTGTGTCAAGGCCGTAGCCATGGAGTCAACATTGGGGGGGACAAAATCTTCCAGGGTGTCTGGGGGTCCCAACCCAGAAAAATATATACATTTGAAAACTCATTTCCTGCCTAAAATATAAAAAAATTCACTAACACATGGGATAGACTTTTATTTGTTTTTGACAATGTCTAATAGTGTATTATATTACATTGCTGTTTTTACTTTTTTACCATTTCTTGTTTCATTGTATGTAATGACAGAGATTAGGGATTAATAAAGTACAACCATAACCACAATCATATAAACAGAAATCTATGCATTGATTTATATGAAGACAAGTCCAGATATTGTGGCCAAGATTTAGCAAATTGTTATTTTATTTACATAGCATAGCAATTATTTTTATAGCAATATATTGGGGGGGGACATTTTGAGCATATTTGAATATTAAGAGAAGGATGTGTCCCCCCTAATATATATTATAATTACGGCCTTGGTGTGTGTATGTTGAACTTCTTTCGCACCGTACGTAGCCAATCGTTCATAATTCATCGCTGCACTCACAGCACCGTCGCGGCTGCCGTGCCACGGCTGCCTGCCGCTATTGCTGCTGAGCATTTATGCCGCTGCTGCTATTGACATTCCTGCTTGTTTTGCTGCTACGACAGCTGGTTACAATAATTATGCTTCTGTAGCGTTTAACACAAACTGCTTCTGCTGCTGCCACTGCAGCTGCTGCTACTATTGCTGCTGCTCCTACTCCTGTAGCTACTGCTGCTGTAGCTGCTACTACTGCCGAAGCTACTGCTGTATCTGCTGCTGCAGCTGCTGCTACTGCTGCTGTAGCTGCTGCTACTCCTACTACTCCTACTGCTGTAGCTGTTACTACTCCTACTGCTGCAGCTGTTACTACTCCTGCTGCTGTAGCTGTTGCTACTCCTACTGCTGTAGCTGTTACTACTCCTGCTGATGCAGCTGTCACTACTCCTGCTGCTGTAGCTGTTACTACTCCTGCTGCTGTAGCTGTTACTACTGCTGCTGCTGTAGCTGTTACTACTCCTGCTGCTGTAGCTGTTACTACTACTGCTGCTGTAGCTGTTGCTACTCCTACTGCTGTAGCTGTTACTACTCCTGCTGATGCAGCTGTCACTACTCCTGCTGCTGTAGCTGTTACTACTCCTGCTGCTGTAGCTGTTGCTAATCCTGCTGCTGTAGCTGTTACTACTCCTGCTGCTGTAGCTGCTACTACTCCTACTGCTGCCGCTGTTACTACTCCTGCTGCTGCAGCTGTTACTACTCCTGCTGCGTGTAGCTGTTACTACTCCTGCTGCTGTAGCTGCTACTACTCCTGCTGTAACTGCTGCTACTCCTGCTGTTGTAGCTGCTACTACTCCTACTGCTGTAGCTGTTACTACTGCTGCTGCTGTAGCTGTTACTACTCCTACTGCTGTAGCTGTTGCTACTCTTGCTTCTGCAGCTGTTACTACTCCTGCTGCTGTAGCTGCTACTACTCCTACTGCTGTAGCTGTTACTACTGCTGCTGCTGCAGCTGTTACTACTCCTACTGCTGTAGCTGCTACTACTCCTGCTGCTGTAGCTGTTGCTACTCCTGCTGCTGTAGCTGCTACTACTCCTGCTGCTGTAGCTGTTACTACTCCTGCTGCTGTAGCTGTTACTACTCCTACTGCTGTAGCTGTTGCTACTCCTGCTGCTGTAGCTGCTACTACTCCTACTGCTGTAGCTGTTACTACTCCTGCTGATGTAGCTGTTACTACTCCTACTGCTGTAGCTGTTACTACTCCTACTGCTGTAGCTGTTGCTACTCCTACTGCTGTAGCTGCTGCTACTCCTATTGCTGTAGCTGTTACTACTCCTGCTGCTGTAGCTGTTACTATTCCTGCTGCTGTAGCTGTTACTACTCCTGCTGCTGTAGCTGTTACTACTCCTGCTGCTGTAGCTGTCACTACTCCTGCTGCTGTAGCTGTTACTACTCCTGCTGCTGTAGCTGTTACTATTCCTGCTGCTGTAGCTGTTACTACTCCTGCTGCTGTAGCTGTTACTACTCCTGCTGCTGTAGCTGTTACTACTCCTGCTGCTGTAGCTGTTACTACTCCTGCTGCTGTAGCTGCTACTACTCCTACTGCTGTAGCTGTTACTACTCCTGCTGCTGTAGCTGTTACTACTCCTGCTGCTGTAGCTGTTACTACTCCTGCTGCTGTAGCTGTCACTACTCCTGCTGCTGTAGCTGTTACTACTCTTGCTGCTGTAGCTGCTACTACTCCTACTGCTGCAGCTGTTACTACTCCTGCTGCTGTAGCTGTTACTACTCTTGCTGCTGTAGCTGCTACTACTCCTACTGCTGCAGCTGTTACTACTCCTGCTGCTGTAGCTGTTACTACTCTTGCTGCTGTAGCTGCTACTACTCCTACTGCTGTAGCTGTCACTACTCCTGCTGCTGTAGCTGTCACTACTCCTGCTGCTGTAGCTGTCACTACTCCTGCTGCTGTAGCTGTCACTACTCCTGCTGCTGTAGCTGTTACTACTCTTGCTGCTGTAGCTGTTACTACTCCTACTGCTGTAGCTGTTACTACTCCTACTGCTGTAGCTGCTACTACTCCTGCTGCTGTAGCTGCTACTACTCCTGCTGCTGTAGCTGTCACTAGTCCTGCTGCTGTAGCTGCTACTACTCCTACTGCTGTAGCTGCTACTACTCCTGCTGCTGTAGCTGCTACTACTCCTGCTGCTGTAGCTGTTACTATTCCTGCTGCTGTAGCTGTTACTACTCCTACTGCTGTAGCTGCTACTACTCCTACTGCTGTAGCTGTTACTACTCCTGCTGCTGTAGCTGTTACTACTCCTGCTGCTGCAGCTGTTACTACTCCTGCTGCTGTAGCTGTTACTACTACTGCTGCTGTAGCTGCTACTACTCCTGCTGCTGTAGCTGCTACTACTCCTGCTGCTGTAGCTGCTACTACTCCTGCTGCTGTAGCTGTTACTATTCCTGCTGCTGTAGCTGTTACTACTCCTACTGCTGTAGCTGCTACTACTCCTACTGCTGTAGCTGTTACTACTCCTGCTGCTGTAGCTGTTACTACTCCTGCTGCTGCAGCTGTTACTACTCCGGCTGCTGTAGCTGTTACTACTCCTGCTGCTGTAGCTGCTACTACTCCTGCTGCTGTAGCTGCTACTACTCCTGCTGCTGTAGCTGTTACTACTCCTGCTGCTGTAGCTGCTACTACTCCTGCTGCTGTAGCTGTTACTACTCCTACTGCTGGTGCTGTTACTACTCCTACTGCTGTTGCTGTTACTACTCCTGCTGCTGTAGCTGTTACTACTCCTGCTGCTGCAGCTGTTACTACTCCTGCTGCTGTAGCTGTTACTACTACTGCTGCTGCAGCTGTTACTACTCCTGCTGCTGCAGCTGTTACTACTCCTACTGCTGCAGCTATTACTCCTGCTGCTGTAGCTGTTACTACTCCTGCTGCTGCAGCTGTTACTACTCCTGCTGCTGTAGCTGTTACTACTCCTGCTGCTGTAGCTGTTGCTACTCTTGCTGCTGTAGCTGTTACTACTCCTACTGCTGTAGCTATTACTCCTGCTGCTGTAGCTGTTACTACTCCTGCTGCTGTAGCTGTTACTACTCCTGCTGCTGTAGCTGTTACTACTCCTGCTGCTGTAGCTGTTACTACTGCTGCTACAGCTGTTACTATTCCTACTGCTGCAGCTATTACTCCTGCTGCTGTAGCTGTTACTACTCCTGCTGCTGTAGCTGTTACTACTCCTGCTGCTACAGCTGTTACTACTCCTACTGCTGCAGCTATTACTCCTGCTGCTGTAGCTGTTACTACTCCTGCTGCTGTAGCTGTTACTACTCCTGCTGCTGTAGCTGTTACTACTCCTGCTGCTGTAGCTGTTACTACTCCTGCTGCTGTAGCTGTTACTACTCCTGCTGCTGTAGCTGTTACTACTCCTACTGCTGTAGCTGTTACTACTCCTGCTGCTGCAGCTGTTACTACTCCTGCTGCTGTAGCTGTTACTACTCCTGCTGCTGTAGCTGTTACTACTCCTGCTGCTGTAGCTGCTACTACTCCTGCTGCTGTAGCTGTTACTACTCCTGCTGCTGTAGCTGTTACTACTCCTGCTGCTGTTGCTGTTACTACTCCTGCTGCTACAGCTGTTACTACTCCTACTGCTGCAGCTATTACTCCTGCTGCTGTAGCTGTTACTACTCCTACTGCTGTAGCTGTTACTACTCCTGCTGCTGCAGCTGTTACTACTCCTGCTGCTGTAGCTGTTACTACTCCTGCTGCTGCAGCTGTTACTACTCCTGTTGCTGTAGCTGTTACTACTCCTGCTGCTGTAGCTGTTACTACTCCTGCTGCTGTTGCTGTTACTACTCCTGCTGCTGTAGCTGTTGCTACTCCTGCTGCTGCAGCTGTTACTACTCCTACTGCTGTAGCTGTTACTACTCCTACTGCTGTAGCTGTTACTAATCCTGCTGCTGTAGCTGTTACTACTCCTGCTGCTGTAGCTGTTACTACTCCTACTGCTGCAGCTGTTGCTACTCCTGCTGCTGCAGCTGTTGCTACTCCTGCTGCTGCAGCTGTTACTACTCCTGCTGCTGCAGCTGTTACTACTCCTGCTGCTGTAGCTGTTACTATTCCTACTGCTGCAGCTGCTACTACTCCTACTGCTGCAGCTGTTACTACTCCTGCTGCTGTTGCTGTTACTACTCCTACTGCTGTTGCTGTTACTATTCCTGCTGCTGGAGCTGTTACTACTCCTACTGCTGCAGCTGTTACTATTCCTGCTGCTGTATCTGCTGCTACTCCTGCTGCTCTAGCTGATACTACTCCTGCTGCTGTAGTTGTTACTACTCCTGCTGCTGTAGCTGCTACTACTCCTACTGCTGTAGCTGTTACTACTCCTACTGCTGTTGCTGTTACTACTCCTGCTGCGTGTAGCTGTTACTACTCCTGCTGCTGTAGCTGTTACTACTCCTGCTGCTGTAGCTGTTACTACTCCTGCTGCTGTAGCTGTTACTACTCCTGCTGCTGTAGCTGTTACTACTCCTACTGCTGCAGCTGTTACTACTCCTGCTCCTGTAGCTGTTACTACTCCTGCTGCTGCAGCTGTTACTACTCCTACTGCTGGTGCTGCTACTACTCCTACTGCTGTAGCTGTTACTACTCCTACTGCTGTAGCTGCTACTACTCCTGCTGCTGCAGCTGTTACTACTCCTACTGCTGTAGCTGTTACTACTCCTACTGCTGTAGCTGCTGCTACTCCTACTGCTGTAGCTGTTACTACTCCTGCTGGTGTAGCTGTTACTACTCCTGCTGCTGTAGCTGTTGCTACTCCTACTGCTGTTGCTGTTACTACTCCTACTGCTGTAGCTGTTACTACTCCTGCTGCTGTAGCTGCTACTACTCCTGCTGCTGTTGCTGTTACTACTCCTACTGCTGTAGCTGTTACTACTCCTGCTGCTGTAGCTGTTACTACTCCTACTGCTGCAGCTATTACTCCTGCTGCTGTAGCTGCTACTACTCCTACTGCTGCAGCTGTTACTACTCCTGCTGCTGCAGCTGTTACTACTCCTACTGCTGTAGCTGCTGTTACTACTCCTACTGCTGCAGCTATTACTCCTGCTGCTGTAGCTGCTACTACTCCTACTGCTGCAGCTGTTACTACTCCTGCTGCTGTAGCTGTTACTACTCCTGCTGCAGCTGTTACTACTCCTGCTGCTGTAGCTGTTACTACCCCTACTGCTGTAGCTGTTACTACTCCTACGGCTGTTGCTGTTACTACTGCTGCTGTAGCTGCTACTACTCCTACTGCTGCAGCTGTTACTACTCCTGCTGCTGCAGCTGTTACTACTCCTACTGCTGTAGCTGCTGTTACTACTCCTACTGCTGCAGCTATTACTCCTGCTGCTGTAGCTGCTACTACTCCTACTGCTGCAGCTGTTACTACTCCTGCTGCTGTAGCTGTTACTACCCCTACTGCTGTAGCTGTTACTACTCCTACGGCTGTTGCTGTTACTACTGCTGCTGTAGCTGCTACTACTCCTGCTGCTGCTGTTGGAGGTCGTGTGGGGACACGTCCAGGACTGGGTGGACGCGAGGCACCACGCCCCGGAGTGGTCGTGGCGGGCGCTGGGCAAGGAAGGCGCAACAAAGGGGAGAGAGGAACGGGGGGAGGGGACCCCAAAAGGATTTGTTGGCGGGGAGAGCGGAGGAGATGGTTTATCAAGAGGTGTTGAGACACGGGCTGGGTGCTCCGGGAAGGAAATGTTGTAGGCAACAACAATAAAGTTGTGAAAAATAAGAATTGGTTGAACGGAGGCTCTCAAGTTGGCTTCCAAGCCGGCAACGAGTTCGCTGTGACGTCCCGGACTGCCAAGTGGCTGCCGTGTATCGCCGCAGCGGAAACAAATAAACACAAGCGACTTGCATTCTGCCGATTTGGTATCCTCCTCCCACGCTCTGGCAAACTCCGCTGACCTCCTTCTCCAGAGGAGAGTCCCCCCCCCCAGCCCGCATTCACCCCCCCCCCCCTGTTACTCTCTCCCCCAGCCCCCACCTCCCGCATTCACCCCCCCCCCCAGCCCCCCAGCCCGCATTCACCCCCCATCCCCCGCATTCCCCTTCCCGTTACTCCCACGCCCGAGCCCCCCCCCCTCTCGGACCCGAGTCACCTCGCTCCAATGCCGCCCCAAGTCGCCCACGCGGCGCCACCGCCCGCCCGCTCTGCCCGCCACGTGCAACTGCTGCCTCTTTGGGGGTCCCGTCCTCGTACACGTGCAACGGGATTCTTCTAATCTCTTGTTGTGACTCACTGCACGACACCTACTGTTGGAACTACTACTGCTGCTGATAATTATACGACTGTTACTTCTGCTGGCAAGACTACTAATGCTGATGATGCTACTGCTGCTGCTACTACTGCTGCTGTTAATACTACTATGACTACCACTGACAATACTGCTGTTAATACTACTAATACCACTGATAATACGACTACTGTTAATACTATTACCACTGATAATACTATTACTACTGTAGTGGAGTAACGCGCGGGGGGGGGGGTTTGCAGTGTGCACGCACGTGTCAGCTGCGGACAGTGAGGTCACGTCAGGGCGAACAGGTGCAGAGAGGGGCGACCAATTAAGATGCATCGCGGTGATTGGCTGCCTGCAAATGCAAACACGGTGTAGGCGACTCGCAGGCGGGAGATGGAGGCGATAAGCGTGGCGGAGACGCCACGTGAGCAACGGCTCAACGAGGGCTACTTGAGGTCTCTTAATGAGTGAGGGGTTATAAGGTGATGTGCGGAGAGTTGGTTGGAGTGAAGACAAGAGAGAATTAGGAGAGAAGTCCGGGACCCGCTCCCCACACCTCGTCCTCTTCAGCGGTGTTGGCTGATCCCCCGCTGGAGGCACGGGCGAGGTTGGAGGAGTGAGTGTGATCAGGCTAGCAGTAGAGAAACTAGCAGAGTGTATATTAAGAGGCTAGCAGTGGAGAAGCGAGCAGAGTGCAACATAGCAGGCTAGCGGAGAGAGAGCGAGCAGAGCGGAGCGGAGCAGACGAGGAGTACAATAGGAAGAGTTGCGACGGAGTCGCGTGGTGTTGAACACGAGGAGTTCTGTACCAATAACGTGACAGGAGAAAAATAAGTTGTCCGTGTGAAATGACACCACTACACTACCACCGATAATACTGCGACTGCTGCTGGGCATGTTGCTTTGATTCTGACGCTGCCGCTTCTCGTATCGCTGCTGCCGATGCTGCTGCTGCTGCGGTGGTAGCAGCAGCAGGGTCCGGAATTTCCGGCTGCAGTGCAGCAGGCGGCTCGTGGAGCAGGGACCCTCCTGGAAAGAATCGCCACGCGGCTTGGCGGGTAAACCGCGGCGTGGAAGGTGCACTACTCCAGCCCTGCAGTATTTGTACTTTTCTCACGAGCCGAAGCAAAAGAGCGGAAAGAAAGCTGCGTCAACAGATTACACGTGGGATACTCCCCCACCTCCTAGCCCCCCCCCCAACCCTCCTAGCCCCCCCCCCCAGCCCCCACCGGGGGGATGAGCGCCAGTGCTGTGCGGATTACGGAGTGGACACGGCGTGTGCGGTGCAGAGGGGATTGGGGCAAGGGGCACACAGAATCTCCGCCCCCCCTCCCACGTAGTGGGGCCCCGAACGCGAGTGGGTGAAGTGTGTAACGTGGCAGAGCTGGAGGGATACGTGCAGCCCTTGCAAGGGCTTGCTCACGTCTTCCAGTCCACGAGTTCCATAGATCCGCAACCTCCATTAGCGCGTTTGGCTACGTACGGTGCGAAAAAAGTTAAATATCAATACATCCCCTCGAATCAGGTTTTTTTTGTTTGGCCTACTCTTCCACGCTCATCAGACGTCTTAGAAGAGGTGGAAGTAGCCATACTTTACCCCACCGCACCCGACCTGCTGATTGGCTGTACACAGCTGGGTCAGACAGAGGCGGGTAATGGGGTCGGGTTGAGGGGATTAAGAACCTTGCCCCCATTGTTTCAACTGCCACGCCGGGAGATCGCCTCGAACCGGCGCTCTCGAGATTGCAAGTCCTGGTGCACGACCCATTTGCACCGCACAAGCAACTAAGAGGGCAAATCCTTGACGACAGCGGGCGCGTAGCATCGTGCGGCTTCACACTTTGGCCCGGGAGCCGACTGCAAACAGATCCCGCTACCTATTCACTCGGCCTACCCCCTGTCGAATTCCAATCGGGGATCACGAACATTCGTCACGCAACGCGGCGGCGAATGAGCCGTGGCTCCTCGCCGTCTTTACAAGCGAGTGGAGAAGAGAAAGCCCCCTGCTGTGGTGACTGCGTGTCTGTTGCGCCAAATGCAGCAGCAGCAGGGGGAATGATCCACTGTTAACAACTACATCACGTGGAGATATGCAACGTCCTTGATTTAGTCCAGAGCAAAGAAAGTGACACGCGCGCTCCGCTGAGCAGCTTCCAACCGCGGGTCCCGTTGGATTTATTATGGCATGTCGCTGGCTGGCTGACACATAAGGTCAACTGTTGGTCATTCTTAAACAAAGCACTGTGAGCGTGCCAAGGTAATCCAGAGCATGCTCTGCCAATATTGCCATTGCAGGCACACGCATTGCACCCCACGTCCTGTCGCTCTGCAGAAATCCTCGCCAATTTTCTAAAGCTGCAATCAATTAGTGAATCGATCGAGGCTGTCGACAATCCGAGTCCGTTGACCGAATGTTGTTTTAAGACGTGAGCAGACGATGTGTACAATGGCGTTATCCATCTTTCATTGTAGCCAATCCACGATCCTGCGACGTAATATTCCACCAAGCGCCTGTACAAGAGTTGTTTTTATCTCTGTATATAACGGTGATGGGTACTGGACAGATGGGTACATTTCATTCGGAGCACCGGGGACCATGCCAACCGCGCTATGTCACCGCTCCCTCCCAGGGTCCACGATGGAGGGTTGATGTGATTTCTCCCCCATGCTAAAGCTCCACGACGATGCAGAATAGGGACTCTCCCCCTTGAGTTACAGATTTTAAAAAAACCCCACTTAACAGATTAAGATCATCTCTCCCTGGTGTCCCTAGCTCGAACACAGGGGCAGATACTTGAAAAGTGCTGAATGGTGGGAAAATTCGATCGGCAATCCAATGGGGTCGGCTTGCGACACTGGGAAACTGTTGCAATGTTTGACATCTGTCTTAAATGCATGACGTTCAAGACGTTAACTTTAAACGTATTTTATCAGCTACGGGGATCTTCTCATTGGAACGAAGCCAACAGTTGCTTTCCCTGCACGTGGTTTTGCTAGAGTGAAGCGAGATGTATCACTTGGATATATCAAGCTATATACAATTGTTTTATAAAAATATATATATTTAAAGACATCCCCGTGAAAGCTGTCTCCCGGGCTATGTCTCGAGGCAAGTTTAATCTGTTCTGCAGACAATTCCCCTCATGAATCGAACTCTACAAATTGGTATTTTCATATTATATACTTTAAAATATATATACAGGCGACCTTAGTTTTTACGACATAATGTGTTCCTGGAAACCCCGTGGTAAATCGAATCATGTTTTACCATTTCCAATAGAAATGGTAAACGTCGCTTGGCTATGTGTTTTTCCTTTTTATGAGGCACATTTAAGGACGTCCAATAGGTACAATTTCACAAACTCACTCGAGATTAACAAAGAGACAGCTTTCTTTAGAGCCTAGTCTCTGGTGTGGACCAATCAGTTTCAAAGTCAATGCATCATGTACTACCAGAGCATGTTTTTGTTTGCATGTTCACCACAAGTATATGTGGTTAATGCCGATATGATTCATTGCAAAAAAATTATGTTTGGTGCTTTAACAACTTAACACAACTGTGTTATTGCCAGAAAGGGTAACACCTATTATTATATGTTGATACTGGCAAGATAACTCCCATGATGTAGTCAATCGAGTTTCTGCGGCGTAAATCGATCTGTGCACGAGGCCCGAATCGTGTCTTTTGCTCGGTTTGCTCTGCCACTATTCTACATCCTACTTTACCAGCTATGACTTGTCCCCGACATCCGCTGCAAAGTTTAGGATTACACCCTCTGAGATGGATACTTCTCAAAAGTCTATTCCTGGGGATGCACGCCTCATTGTGCGTAGACCCACCACAGTGCTTCAGAAATCCGGAGGAGTTCCACAGAACTCCGCGACTACTACAGAAGACCTGCCGGCAAGACAGAACAGCGGTCATGTAGCGAGCAGCAGAGGCGAGGGAACTGCACGAGAAAACACGGTTATCTACACAGGGTCTCATGAAGCTATTGAAAGAAGCCTGGAAACTCTGCAAACTATGAGCAGCCTAGAATCTATAAGGCCCAAATCAAACTCTACCTGTGTTTAGTTTAGACGTGTTAAACCTGAGATTTTTCGTCTGTTTGTTACGTGTGCTTAGTGCACCACTGCCAATGCAGTTATCATCCCATCATTTGGATCAAAGTCTACGGGCTCCCCGAGGGAGAAAGAAGCACACATCCTCTCAAGCGGCTACGTTCACCATAAAGCGGCAATTATTCGTTCCGCTAATACGACAACAATGTCCATCGAGCACGTTTGTGCAACTGGGTGACGTTTTGCAACTGCGAGAAGCCCGATGCCAACGCCACCCCCGTGCCGGTCGCCCTCTCGTCGTTGTATCGTCGAGACTTTACGAGCCACCGATATCCTTCCAATGGCTCAGAAGACCGAGGAAGCTGGCCACTTGCACCTCCGGTTTGGCCCAGTTGGCTACGCACGGCGGCGAAAGAAGTTTGCGCGGACACAGTCGCTGTCTTCCGATGCCCTCCGCCGTTCGAGTGCGGTCTGTGAAGAGGAAAGCCATGCTGCACCAAGGCGTGTAGCGCCTCAGATTTGGCACGGAAAGAAGTTCAACACACCTATTGCACACACACTTTCTTGCAGTCACTGCCCAGAACACACACACACACTTGTGTGTGTCTATGTTGAACTTCTTTTCCGCGCCGTACGTAGCCAAACCGTGCCAAATCGGAGGCGCTACGTCTTGGCCCTGACATCACACCGTGGGGCAGCATGGCTTTCATCTTCACAGACCGACACTCGAACAGCGGAGGGCATCGGAAGACAGCGACTGTGTCCGCGCAAACTTCCGCGATTCCATTCATGGGAAGCACCGCGACTTTTTGTTTTGGTATCCTGCCGTGGTGCTAGCTGCACCAAGGATTCGAGATCTGCTGTGGCGCTCTTTAGAGCCAACGACGTCTCCATCCCTCGGTCGGCTCTGTCCGAGGAATGCCATTGTGGATGTCCTCTGGGGTTCTGGGCAGTGCCTTCATGGTTTGTTACACGAGCGCGCTCCACAATCTATTCTGAGGCCACGTCTGCATGCCGCTGGAGGCTCTGACATCAGAACTCCTTGGAATGTTCTCCCCCTGTTCTGCCTGGGTTACTACCGGCTTCTCTTATTTCCTCCCATAGATTAAAACAAACAAACACGCACACACAATGTACATTGGTGTTGACCACAAATATTCCCAAATGAAGGACCCTCCTGAAAGAGTCTTCGGATTTCCCTGGGTAATTTAATAATTACTGTCTATTATTAATATTAAAGTATCATCGTCCATTCAGAAGCACCCACCACCTCCCCGTCTTCTCACCTGCGCCGCAGCCCCAGCAGGTAGTGAAGGCCGCCGAAGACGAGCAGAAGGCAGAGGACGGTCACAGCCAGAGACATTGCAGGGCTTCGGCTGCACCTGCACGGAACGAACGACAACAACAACAACGACAGCAGCAGCCGCAGTTAGCCACCAAGCACGATGGCATCACCACGGCGAGGCGCGTGTGGACGTTGAAGCCGTCACGGAGCAGACGTCGCGGGTTTGAGCGAGCGAGATGACTGGCAGATGCCCAACACCTGGGGGGGCTTCCACACCCCCCTCCACCACCTCCTCCTCCTTCACTGGAGCCAAGGACACAGTTGGCACATTTAGCACGGGATGGAAACGCTGACGGATAGACGCCCACTCGAGACAAGCAACGCACACTCCTCCGCGTCTATACCACCCCTACACGTGTATATCACTCTACACGTGTCTATCACTCCTACACGTGTCTGTCACTGCTACACGTGTCTATCACTCTACACGTGTCTGTCACTGCTACACGTGTCTATCATTCTACACGTGTCTGTCACTGCTACACGTGTCTGTCACTCTACACGTGTCTGTCACTGCTACACTTGTCTATCACTCCTACACGTGTCTGTCACTGCTACACGTGTCTATCACTCTACACGTGTCTATCACTCTAGACGTGTCTATCACTCCTCCACGTCTCTACCACCCCTACACTTGTCTATCACTCTACACGTGTCTGTCACTCCTACACGTGTCTGTCACTGCTACACGTGTCTATCACTCTAGACGTGTCTGTCACTCCTACACGTGTCTCACCACCCCCACACGGCGCGGGTTTTTACTCTGCGCCCGTGGTCCTCTTCGCTGCCGAGGCGCGCGCGCACTGAGGGAGCGAACGCGGAGGGCGGCGTCCTCCGGGTGCCGAGTGACTCCACCTCCACCAACCACCACCACCAACCACCACCACCACCAACCACCACCTCCTCCTCCCGCCGCCGCCGCCGCGAGATGCGTGCAGATGTCGATGTTGCTGCTCCAGGGTCACCGACCCGCAACGCCCTCGACTCGCACACTCGCCCAGCGCGTGTCGCTTGCGTGCAGCCCTGCACGGAATGACTTTCGTTGAGGGTGACGCCGATAAGACGATTGTTAGCGACATCGCAATAAGTACGATGCCGTGCAGCAGTGTTGCTGCACAGGATACCATACACCTCGACTGTTGAGTACGAGTTGAATTTGTGCAGCCTCCAAATGCTACATGGAAACACCCATGGAATGTGTGTAACTGTGTATACCGAAGGGCAGAGGTGCGAGGTCATGACCCACATCGGTAATTCAATGTGTCCGTTGCTATCGGTCTGTGCTGTCTCTTTGGGAAATTGCCTCTCATTGTTCGCGATACAATTCGTGCTTTTCCGCTCTTATCCTTTGACACACAGAGCGTAACGTCTGGGTTACAGTGCTGGCTTTTCCCCCCATCGGGCTGAGTGGAATGTGCCCGGTTGCGCAGGGTGCTGTGTGTATGTAGCACGTTGAACTTCTTTCGCACCGTACGTAGCCAACCGTGCTAATCGGAGGTGCGATTACCACGCTTGGCCACTTACGGATACAGGGAACGCGTCTCGTGCCCGATGACTGTTCCTGGAGATTCTCTCCGGCTTCGTAGTCTTCTGAGTTAGTCTCACTGTGCGAGTTGCGCTGTTAAAGTCCCCCACGTCTATCGCCGGCTGAGTGGCTGCTGGCAAGAGGGGTGGTGGTGGTGGTGATCCCCATTCCTAATTCGGGGGGCTGGTGTACATTGATGACCATCGCATAAACTATATCTTTTTTATCTTACCAGGTAAGGCTCACCGAGCTATATTGCTCGTTTTCAGAAGTGACCAGGCCACAAATGATAGCTCAACGGAGTGGCCTATCATGTGGGAATTTAAAGCAGCCAAATACTGCAAACGCGTGTTTCTAAATGTGCCGGGGAAACCCAGGAGGCCCCGGAGAAAAATCCACATAAATATGCAGCAGCAGGCGTCAGGGTCGGAATCGAACCCACGACCTCCTGCATACCAGGCGAGGCAATTAACATCTCGCCACCATGGCGCCCATATAACACCTCCGTTGACTTCCTGAAAAGTGAGGGGCAATAAATTAAAATGTACAAGGTGCCCTTGAGCAATTGATATCAGAGCGCCATGCATTTCGAGGAGGAAAATAAGTGACAGGTAACCATGCGTTTGAATTCGTAACCTTCTGATTGCAAGCTTTGCTCGGCGGCTGGATACCGTGGACGTGGTTATGTTTGCAATCATGGGTTGTGGTTATAATTAGGGTACCACTAATTGCATCCCATCACCACTAACATTCTCTACCCTGAAAATCGCTCCACACTGTTCTATTTGCATTGTAATATAAACAAACAAAAAATAAGTGGCGGTCATTAGCAGGGCCCAGAGAAACACCAGTGCCCCCAAAAGGGCATCTACTCGAAACCTCTCACACACTCTTAAACGTGTCTCACAGACAGACTGCACTGATGAATTACAATTGTGCTCCATAATAAACGTTTTTTGTTATTATTATGGATATTAGTCGCGAAAGCCTACGTGTTATACAATTGTGCTGCTTTGTGCCAGATAATTTCCTGGTTTTCTCATATCCTATGAATCACGTCTAATGGCAAAAAATAGTCAAAGATCCCCTGTATAGCCTTCAACGGACTGTTGGGGCAAGTGCCACGAACAAGTAGCAAATATTCTAGCAGCATTTGTCTCCCTCGTGGCGATGTTTACACACCACACATCGGATACTCCATTTGAGGCTCAGTCAACCAAGGAGAGACCCAGCCACAAACGGTTCAGATAATCGTCATCTATGTTGACCGTGAGAGGAAATTCAATCTTGATTTGAAGCTTTCGTGACTGTAGGAATCGATACTCTTTGGTTCTTTCGGTAAAGTCACGTGGGTAGAAATTAATCTTGGGTTGCCACCGCTGCTCACTCTTGACACTTTACTTTTATATACACAGGTAAGGCCCACAGAGATATATAGTTATTTTTCAGAAGCGACCTGGCCACAAATGATAGCTCAACGAAGTGGCTCATCACGTGTAAATTCCTAGCAGCCAAATACTATAAACACGTGTTTCTAAATGTGGAGGGGAAAAAAGGGAGGACCCGGAGAAAAATCCACGTGTCCACGGGGAGAGAGAGGCATGCAAACTCCAAATATACAGCAGCAGGCGTCAGAGGCGGGATCGAAGCCACGACCTCCTGAATACCAGGCCAGGTAGTTAACATCTTGCCAGGCTTCAAGCAGGCGAGAGAACAGACACACAGCAATCATTACAGAATTAAACAAAAAATGTTAATCCTCCTTAATCGGAGAAAGGATTCACATCTTGGCTAAAAAAGCACAAACAAATCACCGTGGAATTTCCCCCCCAGCTACCAATTTGTAAAATATTTATACATGCAGTTTACACGATTAAGATTGTTTAGAAAATCTAAAGGATGGATTAAAATGCACGCGTGGTACCGAACTTCTATGATTCTAGCGACCAGGAAAAAATAACTTTCCACTTTAAAAAAATGTTTTTCAGGCACGAAATGCATTTTGGATGCAGAAGAGAAAGGTGAAATAGGCCCTGGCCTCTGTTGTGTGCCCTGCGGAAGGGTGACTGCCCAAAACGTCACTCATTTACTTTCTCTTTTTAATGCAGTGTTATTGATGAGTGTTGAGTTTTTTTTTTGCTACATGTGATGAATTTTGTAGATCACAGACATATATAATCAGGTAGTGTAGTTTGAATACATTGCATTGATCTAGAAAACATGTCACAGACTACAACCAAACAGTAGCTCTAATCAGGAAACGGCTTTGTAAACACTGCATACATCATAGAACACCGACACCCATAGACTATAAACGAGAAACAATTCCACGTTGGGAAAAAAATGTGAATATCTTCAACGTATGTGACTAAAAGCCGCGCAAATTATATGCAAATTGGTTATTTCTCCGACTTCTTAATGGAAACCCAGTAATTGCTTGCGGTGGCGACATCGGTAGATTATTGAGCGTGTTAATTGGCTCCCAAATGTCTGCCTCGTTGGGTTGGTGAACTGTAATAAGCTCTCCTTCTCATGGCCTCGTCCTTGCTGTGCAAGTTGCTCACGCGCCACTGTCTCATCTGATATTGCGCATCGTTCTTCAAAGAGTGTTGACCCTCGATGTGGATCTGTAGTGACATCAGGGGATGTCACTGGATGGTGCCGGCCCGAGAGGGCCGCGGCGTGCGATGCACTTACGTCGCGGGCAGCACCGGGTGTGTTGCAGAGTGAGGCCGGCTCTAGCACAGCCCGGCGTGCGATGCACCGTCTTCGCGTACACCCCGTAGGTGGGTGTAGTACCAGCCCTAGCGGGGCTTGGTGAGCACTGGGTTAGCGCGGGCACCACGCATGGCATGCAGTGCGGGCTCCCACAAGGGGGAGCGGGAGAGTGTCAGCCAGGGACAGGGTTGCCCCGGGCCATGGCACTCTGGTTGACCCCGTAGACACGTGATCCGGAGTGTCCACAGAGGAGGGCCCCAGGTGGGGGGCTAGGGGGTGATCACGTGTCCGGGGAGAGCTCTCGAGAGGGAGCTAGAACGCTCGAGAAGGCGGGCGGAGCCGAGGGCGTAGCCGGCCCCGACCCAGGAGGATATAAGGTGGGTCCCTGAGAGAGACCAGGGTCGCTTAGCTCTACAAGCTGGAAGCTCTACGTTCTAGGTCCTACGTCTGAAGAGGCACCAACACATGGTCGGGGACCCGAGGGTCCGACCCATCGTAGCTGTAACTCCTACGTATAGTGTAGTTAGCTGGGTGGTCACCACCCTAGGCTGTATCTGGTAAAGGGGCAGTTACCCCTTTGTATATACGTGTTGCGAATACATGTGTTGCCTCTTAAGAATAACGTCTGCGACTCGGTTGGACTCACTACAGATAGATAAAATTACAATTTTAGTTACTTAATGCAACTGACCACGAGGGGGGTGTAATTCCCGTGTGAGAAGAAAGGCAGCCAAAATGTAGATAATGTTCAAGATTTGACTGGAAATACGCAGAAACGGGTTCTGTCAGCGCTTACGAATGAGGCCCTTCAGTTGTTAGCCTCATGATGTGGTTGGTGTGTATTCAGGTCGGGGCATGGTTGTGTGAACAATTTAAGTATTTTTTTTTATCTCAGTCTGTAAAGTCGGTGTATACTGCAGAGGGTTTAATATAAGGTCCTTTAACTTTAGCCATTGGCTACAATCTATCCCATCTATGAAAAACTCACATTCGTCAATAACTATGGCCTTCAAGGACAAATATATATAGCTGACTTTTCAGGAAATGCCCCTTCTTCCTAGCAGATTGAGAGGCCACAGAGATAGTGGACAAGAGTTGAATACTGCAAGTACACCATGAGGTCTAATAAGAATTACATTAAAAAAAATTCAGATGACCCTTTTTAAATTGGAATATGAATAGTCCACAAATATGACCTGTTTAACAGACAAACCCTTCAATACTCAAAAAGCATGAGTGAAGTAAATGTTTACATTAAAAGTAAAATTATAAGATGTTGCTTTCACATTGCATTGTGGGTAGATTTGTTTTGTGGGAATAAGGCACGGTTCACCCAGCAATGCATTCCTGGGCCCATCACCTTAAAAAAAAAGAATATAACTGCCCTACGTTCCTGAGCCAGAGCAATCAGATCAATCTCAGAGATAATGGTCATGAAACGCAGTAGGCTTCCTGGGTAAAGAAGCGGAATAATACACACTAACATTCAAGACGTACCGTTTTAGCGCTTACATAAAAAAGACTGCACCGGTTTTGTAGCAATTTAACTTCTGTACGAGCTATATGCTGGATTAATTTTGTTTGGCTTTTTAAAAATCTAAAAACGTTGCTTTTTCATTAGCCAGATGCTTCACGTAACCTTGGGAGTCTCATGCCTCCTGCCTACATTACAATGCTGAAGCGTCTTCTGAATCTAAAGCACTGCACATTGCAAGCTTTTGCTATGAAAACATGGCGTGCCAGTAACGTGCGGTGCAGACACCGCGACGTACACATTTTCATTCGCTCTCAACGGCATCCTGAAAATATATCGCTGACTTGAGCAAAGCGATCCTTTACTGGATGGCCTCTGACTTGGTTAATGCAAATTGGATTTAAAGAGCACCTAAATGGAGCTGCATCTCGAAGAGCTGTACAAGAAAGAGGAAACGTGTTTCGCAACTAACCACAGAACACGGTGATATCTATTGATTTACTGTAAATCTGTAAAAAAATGCTTTATCACTTATCGGATTCTTCCAGTATAAATAAATATTCTGATTCTGATAAACGACTGATGTGTGAAAGGAGGCACCCATAAACGGAGGAGGAAAGTCTTGAGCCTACCTACCATGCAATCGCAGAGCACCTCTAAGATTGTAAATAATAATATCAATGCCAATTAACCCAATGAGTCTCGAGACTGGTTCAAGGGCGATCCTGCATTGGGATGATTTGGCCAATGCCATTCACGAGGGTCTGGCTCCCACACATATGCGGGCAGGGGGTAACACTGAAAGCTCCGCACACATAGATTAGATCCACCGGCTCAATCCAACGAGTGAGACAATTCTGTGGTCCACACCCATTGCTGTTCTGCCAAATCCTGGGACCTCTTGCAGTGACACAGCACATGGTATGCATGCGGGGGTCATACATCCACGCGCTGACCAGGTTGAATCCCCCCTTAACCTCCAATATTTTATAATATTGAGGCGTTCAGGGTCAGTTTGTTGTCCTAAAATAAATAACTTCACATGCCCAGAAACCAGGTTCACGCTTTGTTGGCCTATTTGGCTCTGGACTCGAGGCCTGGATGTAGATGCGTGGGACGCAGCAGGACGTTTTTTTATTTTTTGCAGCTCCGTGGCCAAGCGAAGTGGCCCAGTCGTCGGCGAGAGGCTGGGACGCCGTGACCTGAGCCGTGCCAGACTCAAGAACGCGCACGTCACGTGGGCACGGCTGCCACTCACGCCGCAGAGAGGCACCAACGGCCCTCGCTGCCACTTGCCTACGCACGCACGGGCAACTGGATACCGCTGCTGCTCCTGTTGCTGCTGCTGCTCAATGCCCCTCGTCTGCACTGGCAGGTTGAAGATCCAGCACTGATTTGGTCCAGGTCATCTCGCTCACCGGCGGCCAATCACCTCATAATTTGTCTATCGCTACTACCAGTGCCGGATTAAGCTAGTGCGGGGCCTGTAGCATATGTTGTAAAGGGGCGCTAAATAAAAACACAAATATTATAACACATTTTTAACTTGCATAGTAAAGAAATTGTATTTTTTCATTTGCTATACAGCCAGATAATACGACAAATCGCTAACCTTAAACACCCAGTCGTTCGTCAAAGTTGAAGGCGGTATAGTACTATAGTGATAGAGCAAGTGCAGAATCACTGAACCGGAATTGATAGCTTGAACGCATTTAGCGCGGGCCCGTAGCATTTGCTACTTTTGCTACTAGGATAATCCGGCACTGGATAGTAGGGCTGAACGATTTGGGGAAAATATCTAATTGCGATTTTTTTGACAGATATTGCGATTGCGATTTGATTTGCGATTATTATTTTTAAGCCAAGCTTCAGTTCAATATTCACTGTGTAATAGATTTAAAACATGTGATGGAGCATTAACACATGATACCATCAATATATTAACTGCTCTATATATTCTAATGCAAGGATGAGAACTTGAAAGATAGGAATTGCTTCTAACATGTATTTATTAAAATGTTTAAATTGAAATAGAACAAACATTGAACAATTGTTAAGTTAAATAAATTAATATTAACTAATACAAAATCAAACAATTCCAATTAGAAAGTAATGACTTTTCAAATCGCCAAAAATCGCAGCCTTTGCGATTTGCTAATCGCATTGTTTCAAATTGCGATTTGAAATCGATTAATCGTTCAGCCCCACTGGCTACTACCATAGTTGACCCCCCCCCCCCCCCCCCGTCTACCGGACTCTTTTGTCTCATCCACACCGTGGGTCAACCACCACCACCACCACTGCAGGTCACAACATTTCTCCTTCTCCCCTCGCACGGCTCCCCTTTGCAATTCCCTCCCATCACCGTCTTAGTCCCATGCTCTCATAACCTTGCTCAATTCAAGAAACATTAACTCGTGCCTCTTACACTTTCAACAATGTTGTTGGCTGCTTGCTGCTTTGAGCCTCCTGTGCTCAACAAGCGTGGCTTTAAACAAAAAAACAGTGTCTGAAGCCTGAAGCTAAAGAATAGTGACACAGATTGATAACTAGTCAAAGCATTGCTACAACAAATTAATTCAACGTCCGGGACTGCGACTATTAAATAATGCAGAGTAACCGCATTCGATCACAAGACAGGAACCACTCCCTTCAATAAAATACTGGTGTAACTTTAAAATGTTCAAATGTAATGCTCCGTGTCAAGCTGACATGACCCCACATGCACACGGCCCAGATATCTGAATGACGCCCGCAGCAGTGATTAATCAGATTCTGAAGGAAAAAAAAAACTCGGGCAATTCGTTATTTTCTGTGAATGCCCTCGTTGTAGCAGTGGCAGTACCTGTCCAGAACGCTGTACAGGTACATGGTGTGCTTCGACATTGGCTGCGGTTGACTTCAGGGTGAGCAGACTTCTGATTCAAGTGAACGTGTACACACGACCTTGTTAAGTTTCTGTAAGTTCATCTGCTCGAGACAAGCAACACATCAATGTGTTGTGGCATTTGTGTTGTTGCTTTCTGAGCCCAGACCATCGACTTGCTGGGCACGGGGACCCAGTTGAATCGCGAGCAGCCGAAACTTTCGTTTGAACCCAGAATTTCAGTAATCTGATCCCTTTGCCACCTGGCAACACACACGTCTATGGATTTATTTTTGTCATGCCACTCACTGTTCATGGCCTGAACCATATCCATCAAGAAGACAGGACAGACACCTAATTGTGCTGTAGTACAACGGAAGAGAAAAAATGGCTTTCGATAATTTTTTGTTGCAGATATTTTCATAAAAGGACATGCATTCATGAGCCACGGATTAGAAATAACATCTTGACTCTCAAGCGCCCAGGCGAGGTTGGCAAAACAAAATGTCCCAGTGTAATCGGGTTATCTGCCTCGTAACATAGAGTTGTGGGGCTGGGTTTGGCAAATATGCCTTCAAGATGAGATCGACACTGAGTAATGGCTGTGGGAAATGTGCGCACATTGTCATTACACATAAACAACGATTATGAAGTTTAACACGCAGGCTTTCGCGACCAATATTATCGATGAGGTGTTTTGGGGGTTAAATCGCGTAAATATATACATGTGTCCTACTCAGATTGTAAATGTTGTGGCTTGGCTCTCCAACACACCGGTGTGCTGTATTAGTGACGAATTGGCACGTTCTGTTTACGTGACAACCCTTACTAGTTGGCTGTGTCGAGTGGTGGCGGGTTTTAACGACACATTTATATATTTATGCCATCTAACCCAAAAAACTATATTATGAACGATTATGAAGTTTAAAATTACGTGAGGGTTTGCACTTTGTGGGGAAAAAAATATTAACACATTGATTTTTTCAAGTGTCCAAGAGCCACTGCATTTTAAGATGCTACAAGATCCTGCAATGAGGTGGCTTGGCAAGTGATATTATTGTTGCCAAAAAAAAGGGGAAAACCCTATTATCATATTTTGGTACTGGTGTAGTGGTGGTATTGACGTGCGCCGGCAGTGATGGATCACGGGGCGCGGGGTTGGGCACGCGGTGTGGGCGTGGCATGGACGCGCGCGCCGGTGGTGAGGCGCGCTCACACAAGCTGGGAAAAGAGGATCGTAGCGAGTGCGCAGTGATTGGTCAGATAAGTGGGTACTCTCAGCGACGTCCGCAGGAGGGGTATAAAGGGGGACGCGCGAGAGCACTCGTGGTCAGTGTTAACCAGTTGAGGACCGAAGACGGGGTGGAGGAGGTAGGGGCCCGAGACCCCTAGTCCCGCCGTCCTTGTGGGGACCGGGGCCCTGTGTGGCTCGGAGCCGAGACTGGGGGGACCGTAGTCCGACGCCCGTGTGGGTCGGGACGGTGGTACCCAGAGCCGAGACGGGCACCCCGGCTGGGTGTGTCCCGGAAGGCTACGGGGCGTAAGAGCCCGTGTCAGTACAGCTGAGTGGGTGTTGGTCACCCGTGTAGCTGAGTGGGTGTTAGTCACCCGTGTAGCTGAGTGGGTGTTGGTCACCCGTGTAGCTGAGTGGGTGTTAGTCACCCGTGTAGCTGAGTGGGTGTTGGTCACCCGTGTAGCTGAGTGGGTGTTGGTCACCCGTGTAGCTAAGTGGGTGTTGGTCACCCGTGTAACGAAGTTGTAGCTGAGTGGGTGTCCGTCACCCGTGTAGCTAAGTGGGTGTTGGTCACCCGTGTAACGAAGTAGGGTGTTAGTCATCCGTGTAACTACAAGTTGGCGAAAATAAAGAGTGTGCTACCCGTGAAGTCGTCTCCTGCCGAGTTACTACTTTACACCTGGCGTCAGAAGTAAACCTGTCTTCAAGGAGAATGGACACAAGGAAGACTTCTCGTTCCCACGTGCAAGACCGGGGAGACGACGACGTACCGGTGACACCACCCTCGGGAGGAGAGGACGAGGAGTTGCCGCCGATGCAGCACTTCGCGGAAATGGCCGATGCTCCGCCCGCCTCCGACACCAGCCTGCAGGACACACACTCCCGCCTGGCGGAGTTGCTGCTCGCCGCCGCTGCGATCTTGGCGGAGATCTCCGTTCCAGCGGCCGGTGGAACGCCTGCGGGGTTGGAAGAGGCGGCGCGGCTGGAGGGTTCCCGCCATAAGGCGTTTCGCGCCAAAAGTTTGGGAGTTGGCGCCATTTTTGAGGGTCCGCCTCCGGTTGGCGGGAAACGCGGACACCACGTGGCCAGAGGTCTCCACACAGCGCAGCCCGCGTCATCGGCGAGCGCCGGAGCTCTCCATTTTGCGCCTGCAGAGGGAGCCGACATTTTCTACAACCACAGCGGCGCGCGGGAAAATCGTTCCAACGACGACGACGACGATCGAGTTCTCCAGCAACGATTGCCCGCGCTGTCGGTGTTCAAGGCGGACGGGGGCGACTGGGGAGCCTTCCAGCGACGGTTCATCGCGCATCAAGAAATGTCAGGGTGGTCCGACACCACTGCCCTGCGCGCGCTGCCAGCGATGCTCGACGACGACGCGCTTGCGGCCTTCACGTCTGCCCCGAGGTCGTCCCGCTCAACGCTCCAGGCCGTGCTGCACCTGTTGGCCAAGGTGTTCGGGCCGCCCTCGACCTGTCGCCACCAGTTCTACGATCGGCGGAAGGTGGTTGGAGAAACAATGCTCGCCTATCGCACGGCGCTGCTCGCCCTGGCGGATTCAGCTTTTCCCCGCATGGACAAGGAGGGGAAGGACGCCATGGTGACGGAGCAGCTGCTGGCGCTGGCTCACGGATTGGGAGTTCCCATTAATACGGCGGACGAGATGGACATCTGCTCCCTGGGGATTGCCACGAGTATCCACGCTTACGAGGTCCTACAGCGGAAGCCGACGGTCGTCTGCGCATCGGTGGAGAACGGGGCACCGGCCGCCACGATCATCGGACCTCAGCCTGCTGTGCCTCGGGAGGAGGCCTTCGCTGGTTCGAGGCCGGGGGAGTGGAGAACGGGAGGTCGTTCGCCCACACGCTCCTCCGCTCCTCCCGCAAGCTGGAACAACCGAAACCTACGACGTCCCTCGTCGTCTGCTAAAACTGCGGCCTTCGGGGCCACGTCGCGTCCGGGTGCCGGGCCCCGCGTCAACGCACCGCGGGACCACGTCCGGACGACGACCAGGGACTCAAGACATCCCAACTGAACCCGGCAAGTCGCGGCACCTCACACGTTCGGTCCACACGCACGGCACGTTCGGGTCGCCGCTTAGCGGTGGGGGGACCGTTTATGGACGCCGGGGGTTCGGTTCAGCGAGAGGGGTCCTCGTACGGCCCGAAGGCAGTCGAGTGGTCCGAATTGGCCCACAGGATTGTGGCTGCGTCGGCCGGGTCGTCCGTGGTAACGGGGTACATTGACGGGGTTGAGGTCCGGGTGCTCGTAGACACGGGTGCGTCGGCCACTATTATTTCGGACCTTATTTATAATATTCTTCCCGTACAATGTCGACCACTTCTGCCGGTGGACGTACCATTTTACGCGGCAAACGGGGGATCTTTGGGAATCATCGGCCAGATTCGGGCGAATATTTGTATTGGCGACATTAAATTGGCGGGTCCTATTTTTGTATCATCATCGTTGGCCGTTCCTTGTTTACTAGGCACGGACTTTCTGTCTAAAATGCCCATAAAAATTATCATAGACCAGGCCTGCATTGAGCTTCCGTCGGGTCGGCGGGTTGAGTTTTTGAAGAGTCCACATAAGATACGCACGGCTTGTGCGACGGTGCAGGCGCTGGCAACCCGGACTGTACGGGTGCCCCCGGGATCGCAAATGTTGGTACCCCTTCGGTTGAGAAAACCCCTTGGGGCGGATGCGGGGGCGCAGGGAGTTCTATTGGGGCCGTCTAACAGGGCTAAAGGGGACCTCGACTTAACGGTGGCCCAGACCATGGTGAGGGGGGACAGTGAGCCGTTCGTTGTGGTCCTGAATACGGGGTCGCGGCCGGCCGTGATTACGCAGGGAACGGTGCTCGCTCACGCCGCGCCGCTACCCGTCGAGGAACAGCTCGTTGCTCACGCCGATTCACATGTCGATACGCATCCCCAAAGTGAGGAGGGGACGGATTGGTTGGACTCGTTGTGTGCCGGGTCCAGTACCTTGTCCAGTGTGCAGTTGGGTGCATTGAGGGGCTTGCTGCTCGAGTTCGCTGACGTGTTTAGCAGGCACAAGTACGACATTGGCTGCACAGACCTGTTGCGCCACCACGTAGAGACTGGGGACGCGGCCCCTATTCGACAGAATCCCTTCCGGCTCAGTCCAGCCGAGAAGGAGCATGTGCAGTCGGCAGTAAATGACATGTTGGCGGCCGACATCATTGCGCCCTCTTCCAGTCCGTGGGGTGCTCCTATCGTCTTGGTTAAAAAACAGGATGGATCCCTGCGGTTCTGTGTTGATTTCCGCCGCCTAAACAAAATATCAATGGCCGATGCGTATCCGCTCCCCAGGATGGATGAGTCGCTGGATGCCTTGGCAGGAGCACAGTTTTTTTCGACGCTCGATTTGCTTTCGGGATTTTGGCAATTGCCCCTCGATGACAAATCAAAACCTAAAACCGCTTTCCGGACACCGGGAGGCCTATTTGAGTTCAACCGATTGCCCATAGGTTTACATTCCGCTCCTGCCACGTTCCAGAGGCTCATGGAATTGGTTTTGTCAGGCCTTCAATGGGACACCTGTTTGATTTACCTCGATGATATCATCGTTTTCAGCCGAACTTTTGAGGAGCACCTCCAGCGACTGAGGGCAGTGTTTCTCAGGATGCGTTCCGCGAAGCTTAAATTTAAACCGGCTAAATGTTTTCTGCTTTGGGAATCGGTCAGGTATTTGGGCCATATCGTTAGCCGTTCGGGGATCTCGACGGACCCTGCTAAGACGCAATGCGTCGGCTCATGGCCAACACCGACCTCTGTTACTGAAGTCCGCAGCTTCATAGGATTTGCCTCCTATTACCGTCGTTTTGTCAAACAGTTTGCCACCATAGCCAGGCCCCTGCACGCCTTGACGGCTAAAGGGGTGCGGTTTCACTGGGGGCCGGAGGAGGAGGCCGCGTTCTGCTCCCTTCGTGACGCCTTGGTGCAGGCTCCCCCCTTGTGTTACCCCGATTTCACGCAACCGTTTGTGCTCGACACGGATGCCAGTAACACGGGTATCGGGGGAGTGCTCTCACAGGTGGTCGGGGGGGTCGAACGGGTGGTCGCCTACGGTAGCAGGGTTCTGTCCCCCGCGGAACAACGCTACTGCGTGACACGGCGTGAATTGCTGGCGATTGTGTTTTTTATACAGCAATTCAGGCCGTATCTGTATGGCCGTCACTTTACGGTTCGCACGGACCATGCGGCTCTCCAATACGCTATGCGGGTGGCGCAGCCATCCGGCCAATTGTCCCGATGGTTGGAGGTCCTTCAGGACTACCAATTCACGACGATTTACCGCAAGGGGTTGCGCCACTCGAATGCGGATGCATTGTCACGGTTGCCGACGCGTACGGAATGCGCATGTCAGTTGGGATCGGCGCGGTGTAAACCTTCTGTCGATGTCCCCGCGGAAGTGGTGCTAGCCGCCACGGATACTACGGGGGTCGACGCCTCCACGGGGAGGGACTCACTGTTAGCATTGCCTCTCATCGAGTGGGGCCGTCTGAAAATGGCCGACAGCTCCCTACTCGCGCTACGTCGGAAGGTTAACGTTCCCGAGGGCGGGGAAACGCGGGTCGGTTCCTGGGTGTGCAGACAGGGCCTCTTGATGAAGTGGGACTCCATGTCCCGGCGTCACATGCTTGTGGTGCCGGTTGCTGTACGGGGTAAGGTCGTCCTGGCTGCCCATGAACGACTCATGCATCTGGGGTTTCACAAAACGCTCGCCCTCATTCAGCGAGACTACTATTGGCCTGGGATGGGCAGTGACGTGGCGAACATTCTTAAGGGGTGTGTAGGGTGCGCTAAAAGAAAACCGCCACCAATAGCGGCTAATCCGCCGCTTCAATCCATTCAAGTTTCGCGCACGAACGAATTGGTCGCGCTAGACATCTTGGGGCCCTTCCCCACTACACCTCGGGGAAATAAGTTCCTGCTGGTTGGCGTAGAGTACTTCACCCGCTGGCCCATGGCGTGGCCACTCGCCAACCAGTCGGCTGCGGCAGTGGCGGACGCCTTTGTCCAAGGTTACGTTTTGGACAAAGGCGCCCCCGAACGCTTGCTGACGGATCAAGGGAAAAACTTTTCGAGTGTTTTGTTGCGCGAGGTGTGCGACCTGTTGGGTACAAAGAAAGTACGTACCTCCCCGTACCACCCGCAGACTGACGGTATGGTTGAACGTCTGAACAGGACGATTACGTCTATGCTGTGCCAACAGGTATGCGACGACCAGGTGGATTGGGACTTACAGGTACCGGGGGTACTAGCGGCCTATCGGATGGCACCCCATGCGGCGACGGGGTTTTCTCCATTTTTTCTGATGTATGGGCGGGAGGCTGATCCGGCCATGGACGTCCAACTGGGGATTTCACAGCCACGTGCAAAATCTAAATTGGCAGACCACATTAAGTTTAACATTGCCAAATTGGCTGAGGCGCGAGAGGCTGTGAGATTGAATTCACGCTCTCGGCAGATCGCGAACGAGCGATTGCATGAACAGAAGGTGCATACGCACAATTGGGAACCGGGCGATAAGGCCTGGCTGCATTGTCCACACGCACCGTTGGCTACGTCCCCCAAACTGTTGAGACCATGGAGGGGACCGGTGGAAATTGTGCGGGTTGCACGACCCCAGAGTATACAGATTAAATGGGGAAAACGCCGTTGGTACGTGCACCCCTCCCGACTGAAACCCTACGCGGCGCCGCGTGACCCCGGGTTGTGCCGTGACGACCGAGCGTGTGATGTGACCGTCGACTCGGGGAGGGATGTGTCGCAGGTTGATCCTCACGTGTCTCCACCTGACCCACCCCCAGGTGTCTCGGACCTGACGGCTGTTGACCGTCGGGAACCGGAACCCCGCGGCTCGCGCGGAGCCCCGATGCCTGGCCCATGCCTTCCTGAACGGCCGGCGCCGCCGGATGGCCAACTGCGTCCTGTGCCGTACGACGGTCCGGCAAGGCGGACTCGGGCAAGGACGCAACACTTTTCATGAAAAAAAAAAAAGAAAATTTGTTTTTTCTTTTTTTGTTAAAGCCCGACTTCGTTGCCGGCTTCCCCCTCTGCCGGGGTAATGTCCCGTTCAAGGGACGCTCGGACATTGGGACGCTGCATGAGTCGGAGAGAAAAGAAGAGAAAATGATTAAAGAAATTTTTTTTTATTGTTACTCTTTCCGCATACACAGTATCGTTGCCACTCGCCGGATTGTGCATGTTGTTCTTGTTGCGGGTGTGGCGGTTGCTGGGTTTTGCGGATTGCGGTGTTCATGTTGTGTTGTTAGGGTTTGTGTTATGTTACGGGGCACACATGGGAGTGAAGGGGTGTTGTATGTTTTATTAGCAGCCGGGTCGGCTGCGAGCTATGTGGTAGGGGGTGATGTAGTGGTGGTATTGACGTGCGCCGGCAGTGATGGATCACGGGGCGCGGGGTTGGGCACGCGGTGTGGGCGTGGCATGGACGCGCGCGCCGGTGGTGAGGCGCGCTCACACAAGCTGGGAAAAGAGGATCGTAGCGAGTGCGCAGTGATTGGTCAGATAAGTGGGTACTCTCAGCGACGTCCGCAGGAGGGGTATAAAGGGGGACGCGCGAGAGCACTCGTGGTCAGTGTTAACCAGTTGAAGACCGAAGACGGGGTGGAGGAGGTAGGGGCCCGAGACCCCTAGTCCCGCCGTCCTTGTGGGGACCGGGGCCCTGTGTGGCTCGGAGCCGAGACTGGGGGGACCGTAGTCCGACGCCCGTGTGGGTCGGGACGGTGGTACCCAGAGCCGAGACGGGCACCCCGGCTGGGTGTGTCCCGGAAGGCTACGGGGCGTAAGAGCCCGTGTCAGTACAGCTGAGTGGGTGTTGGTCACCCGTGTAGCTGAGTGGGTGTTAGTCACCCGTGTAGCTGAGTGGGTGTTGGTCACCCGTGTAGCTGAGTGGGTGTTAGTCACCCGTGTAGCTGAGTGGGTGTTGGTCACCCGTGTAGCTGAGTGGGTGTTGGTCACCCGTGTAGCTAAGTGGGTGTTGGTCACCCGTGTAACGAAGTTGTAGCTGAGTGAGTGTCCGTCACCCGTGTAGCTAAGTGGGTGTTGGTCACCCGTGTAACGAAGTAGGGTGTTAGTCATCCGTGTAACTACAAGTTGGCGAAAATAAAGAGTGTGCTACCCGTGAAGTCGTCTCCTGCCGAGTTACTACTTTACACTGGCAAAGGAGGTCCCATGATGTAGATGCTCGCCCCGAGCTCTCATTACTCTGAGAGTGGCATTGTCTTTGTGCTGTACTACTTTTGGCGTCCTCTGGTCTAACAGCGTTTGAGACGAGGCTCAAAAGAAAGCTGTTTCTGGTGTGGACCAATCAGTTGCAAAGACAATGCATCTATTATCAGAGTATGTTTTTTGTTTGCATTCTGACCACAAGTATTGTACTCGAGAATATGTATTCAGATTGAGCATTGGAAGGATGTGATAAACCACGTTAAGTTTTAACTGCTATGATTTTCACTCACCCACCCGTGTCTTGTTGTCCGATTACTACAAGTCCATTTACTTGCTCATTTCTCCAGCCCCACCCGTCCATGCACGCCACAAACCCTCCCCCCTGCGAACCCCTACAGCCAAACTTCTCCCCCTCCCCAACCCCTACAGCCAAACTCCTCCTCCCCCTCCCCCCTGTGAACCCCTACAGCCAAACTCCTCCTCCCCCCCCCGTGCCGAACCCCTACAGACAATCTTCTCCCACCCCCCTCCCTCGTGAATAACCCCTACAGCCAAACTCCTCCTCCCCCTCCCCCCTGTGAACCCCTACAGCCAAACTCCTCCTCCCCCCCCCCCCGTGCCGAACCCCTACAATCTTCTCCCACCCCCCTCCCTCGTGAATAACCCCTACAGCCAAACTCCTCCTCCCCCTCCCCCCTGTGAACCCCTACAGCCAAACTCCTCCTCCCCCCCCCGTGCCGAACCCCTACAGACAATCTTCTCCCACCCCCCTCCCTCCCGTGCCCAACCCCTACAGCCAAACTCCTCCTTCTCCTCCCCCCTGCGAACCCCTACAGCCAAACTTCTCCTCCCCCCACCCTCCCGTGCCTAACCCCTACAGCCAAACTACTCCCCCCCCACCCTCCCGTGCCTATATAAAGCCACAACAGCAGATATTTTTTCTCACCTGAAGACGGCCGCTGGTGTTTCGACCGAAACGTCGTGTTTTCTTTTATTATTTTTTCTATCTACGTGACTTCACTGAAAGAACCAGAGAATATGGATTCCTGCAGTCACGAAAACTTCAAATCAAGATTTCACAAGTATTGTGGTTAATGCAGACATGATTCCTTGTAAAAGGTTTCAGTTTGGTGTTTTAAATTAACACCTGTTTTGTTGCCAGAAAAAAGGGGAAACACCTATTATCACGAGATTGTTGTTGTTAATATGTTTTTTGGAGGCAGTAGGAGGCTGCGGGGCAGAGGCAAAGGTGGTTCAATAACAGTCAAGGTGTGAATGAGTCCTAGTATGACTCTTCTCCATGGTATTTTGCTGCTTTATTCATGAAATCTCAGTGTATCTGTTCCATTGTTGCGGATGGTTTTATTTCAATTATTTTTATTCAGAAACAATTTGTTTCACGATAACTTGGATTACCACATCATTTCCAATTAGTCAAATGCTTTAGAATGCCACAAAAGCTAGGCATATTGCCATTCGGTATTCATTCATATTTTCCAGAATCGGACCGACAGTATTTGGTCAACAGCAAAGTAGCCTTTCTTAAACCTGGCTTGCTCATGTGGCTGGCTAGCATCTAAAATTTCCATTATTGTTGCCAATAATCTTGTTGAACAATGTATTTAAACGTGACGTATAAAGGAAACTGCTATTCCAGGAACGTTTACTCCCTTGACTTGACTGCTTGGATAACTGGAAACAAAAAATTACAATTGTAAAGTTAGGGCACAAGAGCCCATTGGGGCCCGTGTCCTATTCAGGTCTATGAGAGGGCTCAACATCACGGCCTGACCCAACTCCCAATCACGGAGAGCTGAACCGTCGAGAGCCACCAGGATCGTAGTTGAGAAGCACTGCACCAGCGCAATGGGACCATCTCGTGCGGGTTTGCATCACGTGCACCTTATACACCTTACAGTCTCACCGTGCCCCCCCCCAACCGTCCCCCCCCGCCCCCCCCAATGAGTAGCTTCCAGTGACGCCGAGCATGTTGAGAAAAGTCGCCAGCAATGTTTCAAATAGTTTAATCTCAAACGGTTCTAAATATAAAACAAAGTACGTGTATTTCATAGGGTTACATACTTTACAGATCGAGACTTGAAGCCTGGTGAGCAGGTCCCAAGTCTCGAGCTGTAATTCCGTGACTGGAATCTCAGAGCATCGCCGGCCCCCGTGCTGCGATTAACGCGACGGGGCAGATCGAGTCCAAAATGGGTGTGATGGCATCACATGCCCACTTTAATCTACATTTCACATCACCGCACATGTTCCTGCAGCAGGCAAACACACATTCTCATATTCAGTGGTTTAGCTGTGAATGGAATATTTTGGTGAGGAAACAACAACAGGGCTTGAGCCTGTTCACTGTGCAACCCAGGCTCAGTGGCAAGTTAGCCGAACACACAGACGGGCCGCCGAGCCGAATGCACGGTGTAAGACGGCCACGGGTTGCTCACATGTCATCTGAAACGGAGTGTCAACCCACACTCGTTTGTATCTGGGTGACGATCACATTCTGCTTCCCTTTATCATTGCTTCAGGCACGTGCTGCCAGGCAACTCACAGTGTCTGTGTTGCCATTTCTACACTTTGTACTTATATACTTTATTTATTTGTATTTATTATTCGTGACTCGCTTACCTTTTCTCTATTTTGCCCTATCGTTTTCTTTATGTACTGTTTGTTGTTTGTAACTTGCTGACCCGCCCCTTAATGAACATCTTGTGAAACAGAGATTCATAGCTCATCGGATTCCTCCAGTCCAAATGAGGATTCTGATTCCGACCCAGAGGTCAGGAATTCATTGTACAGGTCGCTTGCCGCGGCACCCATGCTCGCCCACTGGCACCAGCACATGGGTGTACCGGCGGGCGGGATGGACTACGTAAAGCGGCTGTGGCTGCAGCGTCGAGGTTGACAGGGAGAGGTGGCATCACTGGAAGGAGAAGGACGCACTTGGGGCTCCTCCGCACCACTGGCCCAGGAACTTGATCACGTCCTGGCACTCGGGGCTGTGGCTCGTCTGCGTGGCATGCACACGCACACACATACAGATACACACACGCAGACACGCATGTTTATTATTATCATCACGTTTGTTTACACGGGAAAGCCTCACCGAGTCTCGTCACTCTCTTTAGGAGGGTTCTGCAAAGTTTAGCATTCGGGAGCGATGATTGCGATGTATAATCACAATTTAGTGATTTCAGTGATAAAAACATAGAAAAAGATCCCCCATATAGCCTGTCACAGACTATTGGGGCAAGTGCTGTTAGCGAGTAGCACCTATGAAGGCTGGCACGCCACACGAAGGGGGTAGGTAGCCAGCACCACGCCTGGCCGTCTTTGTCTCCTGAGTGGCAATGATTAAACACCATACCAGATACTCGTTTGAGGCTGAGTCGACCTAGGGGAGGCCCAGGACCGGTTCAAATAATCGTCACTGGTATTGGCCGTGAGCGGGAATCGAACTGGGGTCACTGGGTTCGTAGTGGAACGCGCTAACTGCTACACCACCGCTCCCCACAGTAATACACACACACACACGTACGCAGACACACAGCATGAACACAAGGACACACCTTGACCGCCATCAGAAAGCGGTTCCAGTCATCCTTGTTGGCAGTTTTCCCTGGCTGCTTGAAATCCACCTTGTTCCTTAGCACCGGGTATCCTGCAGAGCACAGTACCAACGCAGATTGCCCATATATCATTTTACCACATCAGTCCATCTCTTCTCCAGACCGTGCCATGCCCATTTAGCCCCCTTCTATCCAGCCAAACAGAAGACGCTTGGTCATGCGGTGGCTGGACATGCGGGCTATATGACCCAGTCAATGCAGCCTCGCCTGCTGGAGGAGCTTACTGATGATGGGACTGTCTACATGTTTCAAGGATCTGTGAGCTCATCACCCTGTAAACCAGTCTGTTAAATCCAGGATAGATCATAGGCAGAATAGCCTGAGCAGATGTTCCTTTCAAGGGATCCGCATATTGCATAGAGAAGGGAGAGCATAACTATGGCAAGACACATACATACACACACATGTGCGGGGCCAAAGTAGAGTTAATGGAATTACTCGTGTGAACAGACAAGAACACAAGGGCCCCATTGGCAGGCACACCACACGATGATGGATACACAGGGAGGGGAGTGAACGATGCCAGCAGCGTCACATGAAGGGGACCGAGCAGGTGAGCGTGGCACAGCGATACCGGTGATGAGGCAGGGCAGCGCCCGCACGCCAGTTCCGGAGGCCACCAGCGAGGCCTCGTAGGTGTGGCGTTCGTCAAAGGGCAACACCTGCTCCACACGCTGGTCCATGGACACGGTGAGCACCCAGTCGCGCACCTCCTCGCGCTTCTCTTCCTGCACGAGCAGCACGAGCAGCACGAGCCACGTGAGCCACGTGAGCCACGTGAGCAGTACACATGGCCATCAAACAAAGACCGTCACTGCATCGCAGGCTTTCAGATGCGCTTCTGCGGCCGTCTGGAATGCTCTTCCTTCCGATATTAGGAAGCCACTGGAGCTACGCACTTTTAAATCATCATCTAGATTGAAAGCACATTTCTTTAGAACTGCTTTTTGTATTTAGTTTGCTGTTCTTCCCCCGCACCTCCGATTTGCATGGTTGGCTATGTACGGTGCGAGAGAAGTTCAACATACATACATACATATGAGTATGCCATTGATAATAATGTTCTTTGTTAACATAGGAAAGCCTGAGACTCTAGACTCTTTTTTCACAAGTATCCTGCTACATTTGGATGTTTCAGAAAATCCCTTTTTAAATAAGGAGCATTTTTCCTTGTGTGATAGGAAATTGGAGTAACTGGGGAAAAAACCCAACCAGGCATACAAGGGAATATAACACTCTCACAACCCTAAGTCATTCATGTAAGAAATGTGCACGTGTGTGAATATTAATTTGAGTATGGGGACCAGTAGTTCAGCGGTTAGCACGCTGCGCTAAGAACCCGGCGACCCGAGTTCGATTCTCCCTCATGGTCATCACAAGTGACGATTATTTGAACCAGACATGGGCCTCCCCTAAGTCGACTCAGCCTCAAACGAGTATCTGGTGCAATGTGTAAAAATTGCCACTGGGGAGACGAAGGCTGCCGGGCATGGTGATAGCCACCCACCCCCTTGTGTGCAATGCCGGCCTTGATCAGTGCTCACTAATAGCCCTTGCCCCAATAGTCTGTTACGGCTCAATGGGGATCTTTTTCTTTATATGTGACACTTGTGTGTAATGCCGGACTCACAGCCACGTGTTGTGTTGCTGGTAGAGGCACCTCCAGGGGAATGTCAGTATCTGTGAAATCCGTGTTGTCCAGCATGTCCGAGCTGCCCTCCTCTATCGCCTGTGCACGCCACACCGCACACCGTTGGGCTACACCACCCCAAGCCATGCCACAGCACAGCACTTCATGCATACCCCAAAGCCACATCACCAAACAAAAACATCGTGCCACACGGTGCACCACACCATGTACCTATGAGAAACGTGGTGTGACTTCACACTGCACCGATCATGCAATGTGGTTCGGCATCCTTGGTTAATGCAATTAGCCGTCAAATACACCAACAACAAAAACACCGCTGAAGGGCAGGGTGTTGGCAGATGTCATTCGTTGACGAAAATGATGGTCACGATTATCATCACCATCATCATGACGACAAGGGCACAGTGGCCGTGGGCCATACGTACGTCCGAAAGATCCAGGAAGTGGTTCAGGAAGATGAAGGCCATATTCTCCCAGTCATTTTCCTGCAGGAGGAAGAGGGGAGAAGAAGAGGTGTGAGGTGAGGAGGAAACGGTGGTGAGCGTGGAGAAGACACGTGACTCGGCCATGCTACTGCTGGCTGCTCACCTTTGCAGCCATGCCAGCTTCGTAGAAGGCCTTGTCAGCGGGGATTGCGTCCGTGTGTCGCAGTAGAGAGATGGACAGCTTTGCCGCGATGGCGTTCTGACCGTGGTAATGAAACAGGAGTGCAGCACATGCAGTCATCGGCAGTGTGAGCACACACAAATTCTCAACTCGGGGACGAACTGAAAGTGATCGCGCCTCGCCCATTAATTAATACAGACATCGTTTGTTGAATCGCAGTGATCACTGTCGTACAGCTGTTGTTCATCGTCGCCACGTATAAATGTATCGATTCAACAATTAAAATCGATCCTTATGCTCACGATACAGACATAGTAGTGTGTGTGAGAACAGATTATTCTAAGCGCGTGCAAATTAAACGCTTGATGACGTGGGAGGTCACCAGTTGCGGTACGGTGAGCGAGGCGGAGCGCGTGGCGTAGTAGTGCGCGATGAGCAGCAGCCTCTCAAAGTCCTCGTGCGCCGGGGAATTCGCCTCAGCTGACCTGGACAGATTCTCACACTGACGAGACACACGCGTGGCCACCAACACAGCCTCATTGCACACGACCAACGTCGCATCACATAGCCGACACAACAAACACGGCCATAAATACATGACACGTGCCACACAATGACACAGATGACCGCCGTGCACAACCACGACGCACGCAGCGACACAACACAACCGGACCTCACGCGCGCGCGCCAGTCAAACAGCAGCGCGTCGTCGCATCCTGCAAGCAGTGCCGTGCAGTACAGCTCAGTAGCAGGTGCGGCGTGTCTCATCAAGGGGCCCACCAGCATGTACGCGCTACTTACCAGCGCATGTAGCATGTCCCGCATTGCAGCCCACGTACGGTACGCGTCGCCAGTGGCCATGCCAGGAAGGCTCAGCAGGTCCGATATGATGCGCTTGTAAATGTTGAAGTTCTGTCGTGGCACATGCACGTGTCGTGATTGGTACGCGGCCGCAATGCCATTTGTACTGCGCCGTCAGAGCAAGAGACAGCCGTTTTGAACTGGTACTGGTAAATACGCATGCGACATTTAATAGATTTTCCGCTTTAAGGTTATTCATATGCTCACAATAACGTCAATGGATTGTGAGTGCGTAACATTTGATGATTTACAATTCCTATACGTTGTATGAAATTGGATCATGGAAACCTTGCATCCGGCAGAGGTGCTACACGGGATAAAGAGAATGGCAAATTCTTTAGTAGAATCGTGTCTCCGAACCAAGAAAATTCATGGAATCGTGCAAGTTATTCGTTCCGATTTTTTGTTGTATATCTTTTCAAATTTTGGCGACCCAGGTCAATCTTTTAAGTATGCAGCAAACATTTCCCTACGCAGTCGAGCAACAACTCGCATTCGGCAGCAATTTACTGTGCATCTGAAAGCACACGACGGCAGAATGCTGACCCAAGCAGCTTTGAAGCCCCGACCTAAAGAAAACAAGTTACTGATCTCAAGACAAGCTGTATCCCAAGCCTGCATTTCATGTGGCTTTATCTTTCGGTAAATGTACCATAGCTGCTCGAGTCAATGAGCATGTGAGTGACAGGTTGGCATTGCTTAATCAGTGAAGGATAAAATGTGCATTTTGCAGCATGAGATGGGCCTCATGCTCGCGTTGTGCAACCTGCGTGCTGTGTGTGCCCCGTCGTTTAGCTGCCAGCCCATGATGTGTGTGCGTGTGTGTGTGCCCCGTCGTTTGGCTGCCAGCCCATGATGTGTGTGCGTGTGTGTGTGCCTCCTGGCTGCTAGCCCATGGTGCGTGTGCGTGCGTGCGTGCGTGTGTGTGCCTACTGGCTGCCTGCCCACATGTAAGGCCCTGTGTCTTTAAAATACCTGTAGAAAACGCTTTTAAAAGAATATGCCATGCATTTGGCTACATCCCAGCTGAGAACTTGTCAGTGAGCCAAGTGCAATAACCTCCACCTGGCCTCGCATTCCGGTGGTGTCCCTTTCATAGTCAATTTATTCCGTGGATTTTGATGCCAATCTTGCTTTTTGGCAACAACAAAAAAGATGTTCGGAGTTTAAAATTACGACATTAAATCATAAACATGTTTGTCATGTACACACCCATACACACTGCCCTGTTTGTGTGCATATATTCGGCGTTATAAATATTCCCACATTGTCCCTCGCTTAATTGTCACCCAATTCACTCATTCACCCACCGGCCGACTTACTCACGCATTCACCCATGCACTTACTCACTCACTCACCCACGCACTCACCCGTCCATCCACTCACGCAACCCACCCTTCTCACCCACTTGCGATTACACGATTGTTTAATTCCTCACAAAGCGGTGCCTATTTTATGATAGTCAACTCCCAATCAGGATTTAAACTCGCAACCTTTCCGCTTGCGAGTCTCTTGCTCTACCGCCGAGCCACCTTGCCAGATGGATACATTCTGACCCAGTCTATTTGCCCTAGCGAACCCTTGTTGTTGTTGTGCTTATCATGAATTATGCAGCCTACATATCACAGGGCTCCACTTGATTAAATCAAGGTTATGAACATTGTCTGCAAACCCTTGGCTGGCAGCATCTGGCGACTGTAGAGTAGGTAGATACTACTGTAGAGTTAGTATATACTGCTATAGTCAGTAGATACTACTATAGTGATAGTAGATACTACTATAGTGATAGTAGATAATACTATAGTCAGTCTATACTACTGTAGAGTCAGTAGCTACTGATATAGAGTCGATATTTACTATTATAGAGTCGGTAGATACTACTGCAGAGTCAGTAGATACTACTATAGAGTAAATAGATACTACTATAGATTCAGTAGATATTAATATAGAATCAGTAGTTACGACTATAGTCGGGAGATACTACTATAAAGTCGGTATATAATATTACAGTCAGTAGATACTACTGTAGTCAGTATATACTGCTGCAGAGTCAGTAGATGCGACTATAGAGTAAGTAGATACTACTACAGAGTTAGTTACTACTATAGTCAATGGATACTCCTACAGAGACAGTAGATACTACTATATAGTCAGCAGATACTACTATATAGGCAGTAGATACTACTATATAGTCAGTAGATACTACTACAGTCAGTAGATACTACTGTAGAGTCGGTATATAATGCTGTAGAGTCGGTAGATATGACTATAGAGTCAGCAGATACTGCTATAGTCAGCAGATACTACTATAGAGTTGGTTGATACTACTATAGAGTCGGCAGATACAACTATCGAGTCAGTAAATACTGCTACAGTCAGTAGATACTACTATAGAGTCAGTAGATAATACTACAGTCAACAGATACTATTATAGAGTCAGTAGATACTGCTGTAGAGTTAGTAGTTCCTACTATAGAGTCGGTAGATACTACTGTAGGGTCAGTAGATACTACTATTATGGTCGGTAGCGACTACTTTACAGTCAGTAGATACAACTGCAGAGTCAGCAGATACTACTATAGAGTCAGCAGATACTACTCACTCTATTGTATGTAGGATATGTAGGTATATATGCCTACGTGGGGGTCAAAACAAATTTTGAAGGGGGGGAGGGTGGGGGGTCGACAATTTTTCGGAAACCTTTTAGATAAACTATTTACCCCCCACTTTCTATAACTTTCTGGACTTCTGCAAGCCTCATAATTTTGTTGACGGACAAATGTACAGACAAATAGCACGCCGGGCTTTCACAATAGCTGAGAATTTGTGTATCTATATAGTTATGTTTTTAAGAGACGTTTTGAAATATATTTTTCCCCCGGGCAATGCCGGGTACTTCCCGCTAGTATATTATAAAGGGGCCCTAAATAAATAAATACATAAATATTAAATCACAAATTTGTAACTTTAACAGTAAAGTCATTGTATTTTTTCATTTGCTATACAGCCAGATAATACGACAAATCGCTAACGTTAAACACCCAGTCATTCATAAAAGTTGAAGGCAGTACAGTACTATAGTAATAGAGCAAGTGCAGAATCACTGAACCGGAATTGATAGCTTGAAAGCATTTAGTGCGGGGCCCTTGAAAGTACAGGGCCCTTGAAAGTGCAGGGCCCATAGCATTTGCTACTTTTGCTACTAGGATAATCCGGCACAGCACCATGGGAACGTGGAATTTCCACCACTGACTCAGGGCCACCATTGGAGATTTGAGTAAACATTCCGTGCTCGACTGAACAAGGAAACACTTATAAAGTGTCGAAATAAATTAAAATCTCAAGATACTGCTCGTATCGTTGCGGATTATAATTATTGTTGATGTTGCGACTGTGGAAGTGGCTTGAGTCTAATCGTAATTGTTGATATCAGTCAGTGAAGGTGCTGTGATCGATGCCCCTGCCAGACTCCTCAACCACACGTGTAATGAGACCCCCATCGTCGTGGTTGCTGCAGTTTTGTTTGCTGCTGTGGCTGCTGTGATTGTCATGTGTGTAAATTGCGGTGGTTGTGGTTGCTGCCAGTGCGGCTGTTGTGGTTGTTGTAATTCGTGGAACTGCAGTTGTAATGGCCATTGTGGTTGCTGGCGCTGCAGCTGTTTTTAGTGCTTGCTGGCAAGGTTTGTGGTGAGTGTGGAACAGTGGGTATTGTGGTTGCTGGGAATATAGTTGTTATGGGTGTTGTGATTGCTCGCGGTCTGAACGCTGTGGGCTCTCGCGATGGGACCTGCCTGTGAGTTGGCGGGTGTCCCGTGCTGGGTGTACAGAGCCAAGGCTTTCTGTGCCTGCCCCTCCTTGATGAGATGCGTTGCATACAGAGCCACGTATTTGTGCAGCACCTTGTAGTTCTGGATAAGCAACAAACACCGACAGAAATCGAGAAAAAAAATCGATGACAGTAGTAAACAACACATTTTCGAAGCGACTTTTAATATGGTTATATATTATAATTGCACAACTTTGCAGTGCCGTGCAGTAAATGTGTCAATCATGCGCACCCACTTAAGAGAGGAAGATTTATTGACTGAACACAGACAATGCTGCATGTTTACTCTTCATCTTAACATTTACATTGTTTAACTGTCATGCTGCCAAGTGTAATTCCCTTAACGCTTGCATATACTCCACCATTAGATTTATCATGTGGTCTGAACAAATAGGTCGGTTACATCTTTCTATCCAATGCCAAACTTAATTTATGTATTTAATATGGTGGTGTTGGTTGAAAGGGTTCACGATCGCTGCAACTGGTCTTGAGACTTGCTACCATTTAGAATATCTTTCATCATCACCGAGTTTGGTGGTGGTTGGTGGTTATTGTTGTGGTGATGGGGTTGAGGGTAATGCAAATAATGGTGATGGTGGCAGTGGTGGTGCTGCTCCTTGTGGTGGTAAAGGTGGTAATGATGGTGGTGGTGGATATGGTTATAATAGCAATGGTGGTGGTAATAACAACAGAGGCGGTGATTACAATGGCGATATTGCTGGTAGTGATGTTAGTGGTTATTACGATAAAAGTGACAACGATGGTAGTAGTTGAGGCGGCAATGAGAGTGGAGGTGGCGATGAGGGTGATTGGAGGTGCTGCTGGTTACGACAACGAATGTGCTTGCTCACAGTACCTGCTTGGCAGCTGTCTCGATGCACTTCTCCCACTGCCCCCGCTCCATGTACATGTCCAGAGCGGCAACAACGTCAACCCCCACGAGCTGCGGGAAGAGTCCGGCCGCAATGAGGGGGGCGGGGTGGGGGGGAACAATGGGCAGCACGGCCTCCACGCTGCCACCCCTCGCACGCACCAAGCCGCACTCCGCACACAATGTCATGGACAGTACTCGCTGTATTTCTCGATATTGATCATAATTTCAATAATAATAATTAGGGGCGTAATGATGCATTAATTCGAGTGGCCTCTTATTCTCATGATAAATGCATACAATTGTGTGTTACGACTCGATGTTTCTCTTTTTGTAATGTCGTATGCAATGGAGTTATGTGACCCATATGGCTACATTAACCGGAACATTAAACAAGCATTGATAGCCGATTCGAAATGCGGCCCTGAACTTTGACGACGAATTGAACTACAAGGGGTGTGAACCATTACACTCCAATTCCAAGGTGGGCACGCACACACAACGAGGCCACTCCAACACACTCACCGAGTCAACCTTCCCTTGATTTTTCAAGTACTCTTTGTATTTCTCATCGACGTACCCCTCAAACCTGTAAACGTAAGACAGGACACTTTAAATACGGAGATCGCGTCACATTAACAGTGGGTGAAAAGCACAGATACAGCCGCCGTCACTACGCATAGCAATGTCTGCCCTGCTTGCAGCACTGCTCCACAGAAAAGGCTTTCAGTGAGTGCCCTCTGCAGACGTATATGATAATTGTTTCTTATACCTCGGCACATTCTGGATAGTACTTGGATGCATAGCGGGTGTTGGAGACTTCTGTGATACTACGTTGAAGGGGAAAATGGCAGTGACGCAAAACCAATTGTAATACTGAACTTCGAGGCTCCCCGCCTTCACCAACCCACACTGACCAACGTGGTGAATTATGGACAAATAAACCCCACTACCCATATGCCGTGGGGAAGCGCTCATCCAGTGGTGGATTGACAAAGGGCTTTCCATGTTGAGATTATACAGATAAACACTAGGTATGTATTGATAAATCAATTCACGAATTTAAATATATTCTTACGTTGACGATACACGCATCTATCACGCATGTTAGAATCAATGATTTCTGATTTGTATGTGCTGCATTTAATGAATTCACGTGACCCCAGGAGCCATGGTAGGTGCTGCATATTCACGACAATATTAAACCAAATCATGATCCCCTGGGATCATAAATAGTTCATCAATGTGTGAGGTGAGAGAACACATCGTTAAACACCTAATGAATACCACATCCACCACAACAGCTAAATATAATAATAGACTTGTGAATCAAATTGCAAATTATGACAATTCTTCAAACTGCAGAGGAGTGAATCGTTACACCACTCATTTCACGTAGAATCAGAATCTCTACTTAGACTGGAGGAAACCCATGAGCTATGAAGCACTCTTTCACAGATGTAGCGTGCGCTTGTGCGCCAAGCCAGGCAGCAGCTTCATCACTTGCAGAATGCAGCAGTGTCTGTCCTCAGATCGCCGCTGAGCTCGGTCAGTGGACAGTCTTCAACCGACTACCGATGGGTTCAAATGGCTGAGTGGGCCAGTCCTGGGCATGGAATCCGTCGCACCTGGGTTCCATCTCCTTGGCCACACGCTTCGCCTTGTTCCATTCCTCGCCGTCGATAAACGTGTCGATGGCCTCTTTGATCATGTCCATGTTCAGGAAGAGTTCCGCTGCCTGCACAAATACAATGGCAATGCACAATACACACGGGAGTAATCGACATGTGAAATTTTTTTTTTTTTTAGAAAGGATGCTGGAAAGTATTCGTTTTTTTCTTTCCTGTGAACTCTTTATTGAACTGATACAAACATTTTGATGTTAGTTCATTGGAATGGCACGGACATTTATTTACTTGATCATTTCAGTCTCCATCCTGATGCATGCACTTGCCCCCATGGGTAAACGAGGCCAGCGCTCCATCAGAGTGAAAGTATTTATCGACGAAACATGACAACTTGCAAACAGCATCTTGTACACAAGGGTTATTTCAAAATGCTACCCAAGTTGGCCATCCTTCATAGTGCCGAGCAGACGAAATTGTGGGGGTGCCCGATCCGGGCTGTACGCTTGATGGGGCAGCACAGTCCAACCGAACTGTCAAATGGCCTCAGTTGGCCTGGGCTCGTGTGTGGTCTGGCATTTAACGTGTTAGATGGAGGAAGACTTCTGACGTATCTATCGAGTATAATTTATCGGTTTAAATAAAAAGTAATTCTGAATACAACAAGAGACATTACTTGTTGAGTACCCGTAAATCAGCAACGCCTCCATCGTGCACACGGGCTAAAAGCATGCCGGCGAGGAGCCACAGCTGAGAAGCGAACGTACCGTGTTGTGTTTCTTGATGCCGATGAGGCGCGGTCCCACGGTGCGCACGACCTCCGTGGCTCGCTCAGGACTCAGGAATTTGATGGCCAACTCTGCCGCCTGTACAACCACACGCGCGGCACGGCAGCAAACCTCAACGATGGGCGCGCAGGCCATTCGCTTTATTGTCATCTATTTGATAAGAAAATCTATAATTGTTTTGTGTAACAGATTGACATGCTAATCTCTCACAATACAATGGCCACCTCCACAGATCCGAGTCGTGGCGGTATATTAGCTATCCGATCTTGCATTTACATGCAAATTCCATCTCTAGCCCCGCCCATTTACCCTTGGGCTACACCCATCTCAAACCTATAAACATCCTGCTTCAGCAGCTCTCCCACTAATTTTTTTCACCTGATGATGATTGCTTGTGTTGCGATCGAAACGTCGTGATCTATTATTTTCTATTCACGTGACTTTGCCGAAAGATCCAAAGGGTATGTTTCGTCTAGTTTGCACCGTCTTATTTGTGGAATCTCGTTTGGAATTTGTCTATGAAATTATTTTCTCGTGTTTGTTCGACGAGTCTGAAGGTAATATTTACAAACAATTCTCTCGAGTTTTACACACACAATTCCACGCATGTATTGTGAGCAAAAGGATACATTTTAATCAAGGACTCGTGACATGGCCACGAAGTGTGACGTCACCATGAAGATTTTAAATCCTTCCATTACCCACAGTCCCACACCACTCTTGAACAGCACTCTGAAAGCAGTGTCATGAATTAACATGGGAACCGATTGGCTAAGCACCGGGGTTTTGGTTAAATAAGTCAGCATTATGACTATCACCAGACTTAGTTTTTAAGGCACGATTATAGGTTTGATGATGATGAGTTGAGTGTTGCTCTTTCGAAGGTAGAAGTTAGGGTAAAAGTCCAACGGCAGTGGGCTCGCATCGGACACGTGCGTCACATACCTTCACCCAGCACTTCTCCATGACGAGGCTGTTGCCCGTCGCCTCCACCCTTAGGTAGCTGTCGACGGCGCGCGCGTACTCGCCCGACTGCTCCCACTCGCGAGCTTGCTCCACCTGGCCCTCCCCGCCCCTGCGACGGCGCACACAGACGCACGGCTCTCTCAAACCCGCGGAGGGGCTGGCGGGCCGCACGGACGACGAGCCGCAGGCCACGGGAGGACGTTAAACTGGGGAGAATTCGTCGTCATCGCCCATGGCCAGGTCACCCAAAGCGCATCCGATCTTGTCATATCTCGGAAGCTAAGTAGAGTTGGGCCTGGATAGTGTTTGGATGGGTGACTACTGTGCACATGCAGGTTAATGGCTGTGGAGCTATGTGGTGGGCAGCAGAGGGGAACAGAGTAAAATACATTGTTGTACTGTGCTTCTATGCTCCCACTTGCAGGCTACCTTCATAAACCTGCACTGACCAGCGAGGTAATATATGGCCAAATAACCCAAATCACCTGCACGGCGTGGGGAAGCCCTCATCCAGCAGTGGACTGACCAGCATCACTGTCAATATATTACTGCCTATGCATTTAAATATGAGAAACGAATGGCAAGTTTTGTCCAGTCAATGACAGCAGAGTTTACGGGACCTCCTTTGCCAGTATCAAAATATAAGAATAGGTTTTCCCCTTTCTGGCAATAAAACAGTTGTGTTAAGATGTTAAAACACCAAACTGAAAGCTTTTGCAAGGAGTATTTTGGTATTGGCAAAGGAGGTCCCATAATGTAGCAGCTCACCCCGAGCTCTCAATGTCCTGATAGTGGCGTTGTCTTTGTGCTGTTCGCCTTTTGGCGTCCTCTGGTCTAACACCGTTTGAGACTAGGCTCTAAAGAAAGCTGTCTCTGGTGTGGACCAATCAGTTTCAAAGACAATACATATACTGTCAGAGCATGTTTTTTGTATTTTCACCACAAGTATGTGTGGTTAATGCAGATATGATTCCTTGCAAAAGGTTTCAGTTTGGTGTTTTAACATCTTAAGACCTGTTTTATTGCCAGAAAGGGGAAAACCTATTCTTATACAGCAGAGTTTGTTGAAAAAAATTGTGTTTGATGAACAACGATTGACAGGGAACAACCTCGAACAGTCGAGTAACCTCTGTAATCTGATTGGAAGCTGCCATCTCAAGAGGGAGCAGCACTCAGATTATTTTTTTTAACAATAGGAATCCTACCGCCACTCCTACTGGTGACAATTGCACTCCATTGCCCGAGCTTGTCACGGCCCTTCAGGTACGGCCTTGTTTGCAGAGGGGCGGCATCTGCTTGCAGAGCTCTGTGTGGGGGCGGTAGTTCAGGGGGAGAGATTGAGGGCCTTGGGCGGTGCAAGGCCTCACCGTGCGCCCTTGCCAGCCGCCTGGCTCTCGTACTCGTCCTGCAGCTGGCTCAGCTTGCCCGGAAGGTATTCCTTGCAGATGCGGATAGCGTCGCTCCACATCTGTGCCTCCTGCGCACAAGGTATGCGGAGTCAGAGCGGAAGGCCTATCATGATAAAAAAAACAATGCCTCTTCATTTGTATTGCGACTTAAAAGTGATATTAAAGGTCAATATGCAAGTTAATTGCGGACTCTGTAGTTATTGGTGAAGTAGAATAAACCAAGGCCATTCCTTCAGATAAGGATCTTAGAAGGCGGTTAATATGCGACTGTGGAGAGGGTATCCAAATAATAATGCATTTTATTAACCGAGGAAACCAGAGGAAACCTACACATACAACACAAACATTGAAAGGTTGGCGTAGATGGGCTCACAAACAAATTCATTTTCTGTACTTCCTTCTTCTGGCCACCTCACAGCCCATTTGGTTTTGGAGTTTCACTAGTCTGTGTGATCCACTGACCCTTGCCTCCAAAGCGCTGGATGACAGGCATGTGACATGTTGCCTTGCTGGACTTGTTAAGAGTGCCATACAGCAGTGCAAGATGCATACCGCCCAAACCTCCGACTAAGCACCCTCCCTGCCCGACGGCACCTTGTAGTGCTTGAGGGCGAGCTCGGGTCTCTGGGCGCGCAGCAGGAAGGCCTCGGCTCGCTGGAAGTCGCGCTGCTCAAAGGCGGCACGTGCTTGCGCCACCAAGACGTCGGACACGCTCGTGGGGTCGTGCGCCTCGGCCACGGCTTGAGCCGAGTCCCAGTCCTGGCTGTGGACGTACCTGGAGATCCGTGAGCATAGTTCAACGATGGTTCACACACGGCATCGGCCACTCGGGCCAACGCTTATGGAGGGAGCGGTATTAGACCTTGACACAAGAGCAGCGCTGCAATGCGCACTGATACATGAAGCCTGCAGAGCACTGCGATTACCGACAGAGCCAGACCCATACTTGTCCAGTGACCAAGCCAGTCCAGACCAAAGGTCACAACCTATCCTGTCCAAACACAGCCTCATGTTCATTGGCTCGACCAGTCCCACTCCCGATATAGCCAGTGTCAGTCCAGTCTAATGACTGAAACAGTCACATCAATGTTGATTATCTATTGATCCTATCAATCATACCCCTATCCAGTATCTACAGACACAGCCAGTCCCACTGCTCTGATACAGATCAAACCTCCATCGCTTACATGAGAATGGCCTCCTTGGGCTTGCCAGCCTTGATGAATTCCACCTCCGCCTCCTTGTACTTGCCCTGCAGAGGCACGCGCGGGGAAAATCCCATGCGGTGAGTGAGGCCTCCGCATCTCTCCATTCACTCCCATTAAAGTCAAGAATACACAAAAAACATTAATCAAGACGTATGCACTTTCTCCAACACACAGTGGCAGCTTTTATCAAAGAGCGTCACGTGGCAGTGCTCGCGGGGGAGGGAATACCTCCTCCTTTGTTATTTTTTGACTTGCATCACACTGAGATTTTTGCACACAGCAGTTTTTTTTTTGAAGATTTGCTGGTTTATCCAGGAAGTTTCTGTTGCGCGTCGTCGCTTTAAGATGTTTGTTGCGGTTGCACCCGACTAAAGAGTCGCATGGCTTACAGGGCTATACCAAATAAATGAAACTTGAAACTTGAATACCTCGTCCTCCAGAAAGATGGCGTGCTTGAGATGAATATCGGCCATCTTGCTTTTCATGGCTCCCCGCGCAAGGTCAAAGGCAAACTCGAAGGCACTGTGAGGAGCACAAAACAGCGAGAGTCTATTCCAGCGACTCCATCTCGCAGGTCATGCACAGGCACCAATGCAGATGCAACGCCCCCTACGTCCAGAAGCCAGTATGGCTGCAACCGATTTTACCAATTTACGTAGCAAACTATAACCCACAAAAGAAGGCAGTGTGACTGAAACACGTCTTAGTCAAAGCAGTTGCGTTAAACCGTATGGTGCGAAACAAGTTCAACATACACACACATGCATGCAAACGCTCTGTTAACCAACACCGCGTGGTGCTCGCGTGCTGTTGCGCTAGTGGAGGAAGCGCGGGGGCGGTTGGCACCAGTTGTCGGCGGCGTAGTCGATGGCCGTCTCCAGCAGCCCGAACTTGGTGAGGAGCTTGATGGCAGACTCGCCGCCCAGACTCTTGGCCCAGAGGTACGCCACCTGCTTGTGAGCCGTCGGGCCTCCGTGTGACTTGGCCACCTGCGACACCAGCGACAGCGACCAACTTCCACGGCCGTTTGGGAAGAAGCACCTTGCCTCATTTATGGGTAACCCGCATGGGGTGACTGAAAATAACACGGCTCGAGAGACGAGCAAGTGGCGCTACAACAAAGGGTGAGTTGTTCCGTTGGAATTATATTATGTTCTCTGCAAATGATATGCAAGAGAAAATCCACAGAAATGTGGAAAACAAATTTGGGAAAATCCAGCACAACTTGGACAAAATGGGTACAGCGTTTTCCGCATATTTCAACAGTTAAAGAATCACTTGCAGCAAAAGCCATTTCTAGTGATGGTGAAATGCCATCTGCAGTGAATAAGTGATTGTAGGAGAGAAATACATTTATAAAAGGTGGGGATGTCAGTCTAAAATATCAATGAAACTTTAAGGGAACAATGTGAATGAACATAATTTCATCAAGGTCACTCTGCTTGATACCAGGCATCAGACTTTTCTACTTCCCCTTGTATACCCACTAATTGTGTTAAGGTGAAAAGGTTGACTGAAAGTATCTGCAGGAGAAAATGTTCTATGGAAATCTCTTGTGTGACCATTCACAGACCCACAAGGTCACAAAAGCTCTGCGACAATGAATTATTTATCTTTAGGCGTGATGTTGACAACACACTGTGGAAAACAATTACAAGATTAAAATAAGAAAGATGAAGACAAGGGGTCGGCAACCTGCGACTCCACAGCCACATGCGGCTCTTCACGGACTGCTTCGTGGCATCACGCACGTACATCTTCAAAGCATTGCGGCTCTTGACATTTTTAGTTTTGTGCCAAATTCGAAAAAAATGGCTCTTTTTGTTATTTTGATTGCCGACCCCTGGTCTAAGATGTAAAGAAGATTGAGATGCAAAAGAGGACAGAGAGCCGAGAGAGGCTGCACAAGTCTCTAGACCGAGCAAGGTAGGGACGGCACGTGGGGGGAACGCACCCTGTAGGCCTCCTCCCACATGTCGGCACTGCGGTACATGTTGACGGCCGCCTTCCACTCCTTGCCCTCCAGGTAGTGGTACTCAGCCTCCCGCAGCTGTGCATTGGCCTCCAGCTCCTGTGCGGCACGGGCGTGCGGAGAGAGTGGACGCAGAGCAACGGAATAATGTGGTCGGTAGGATGACTGGACGCGCATACCCAAGTGCGTGCGTGCGTGCGTGTGTTGAGTGCCTGCAGAGGAACACCTCAGCCTTAAGTGGGTACCCGAGGCCATATCCCCCCATCTCGGTGAAACCGCTGACAGGCATAATTTTAGAGATTTTCCCAAATGTTGTGTGATAGTGATACAGTCCTGCATTTAGGATTAACTTTTTTTTTCACAAAAATGTACATCATCCGAAAAAATGTGAATCGGTGTTCATAAGGTGTTTGATAAAAGTGCGTGCTCCAAGCAGTCCTGTGTGACTGAACGGAGGAATTATTTCGTCTTCCGTGTCACACCTTGGCCAAGTGGAGGTGCGTGTCGGCCAGCAGGTCCTCGTGATACTTGGCCACCAGTCGCACCATGTCATCGAAGCGCTTCAGCTTCTTGTACATGGTGATGGCGAGGTCGGGCTCGCCCACCGTCACATACAACCTGCCGTGGGCACGGTGTCGGGGAGGGGGGGGGGCGGCACACACACAGTGAACACCGGGGCGAGTGCACCGACGATAGACGAAATGAAAATTCTTCACTCTGAATAATTCCCAAGGAACTAGTTGAGAACCTGTTGCTCAGCAATGGAAAATAAGAGACGGCTGTCACGTTCATCCTCTTCTCACAATCCTGTACCCAGAGGACTAATAGTAATCTGCTTTTTTACGAAATAAAATGCCAAGATAACATGTATTGTGAGGTTTTTTTATATTCTCTAGGTTTAAAAAATATATATTGCAAAATAATTACACTAAGGAACACTAATTGAAAAGTTCGAGCAATTTTAAATTAAGCGTGTCAGTCTTCTGTATTATCCATTATAAAGGTTTTTTGGGTTAGATCATGTAAAAATTAGATGTGTCCTTCAACCCACTACCACCCGACAGAGCTAGTGAGTAAGGTTTGTCACATAAACCAAACATGCCAATTAGTTACTACTTTAGCACACCTGTGTGTGCAGAGTAAACCCACAAAATTTACAATTTGAGTATGACGTTTTCGCTGGTGATTACCACCAGCTTCATCAGGCAATTTTCCATAATTGTGGGAAGTTCACACTGGACAGACCTGTATCAGAGTGTGCACATTCCTAATGTCCTGTTGAAGCTGGTTGCAATCACCAGCGAAACGTCACAGTACTCAAATTGTAAATGTTGTGGGTTTACTCTACAACACACTGGTGTGCTGAAGTAGTCACTAATTCAGTTTAACACGTAGGCTTTCATGACTCATATTATCCATAATAAAGCTTTTTTGGGGTTAGATCGTGTGAGCCAATCAGGTTCAAAGACACAAGTGACAACATCACGTTTATCTCTCTATTTAAGAACGAAACAGGATTTCTCCACAAATCTGGCTTTCGCCTTATGATGCGAGTTGTAATTACTGGCGAAACGTCGTAAATGTTGTGGGTTTACTCTCCTACACACTGGTGTGCTGAACTAGCAATGAATTGGCATGTTTTGTTTACGTGACAAACCTTACTAATTGGCTGTGTCGGGCGGTGGCGGGTTCAATGACACATTTATATTTACGTGATCTAACCCTATAAAAACCTCTATTTTAGTCACTAATTGGCTGGAGTCCTCACCTCTCGGCCTCCTTGTACTTGCCCTCCTTCTCCAGCTCGTGCGCCTGGTTGATGTAGAGCTGTGCCCACCTCCTCCTGCCTCATGCACCGCTTCGCCAGCTGGGCAGCTGTGCACGAGCGTTAGGAAGTTCACGGTGTCAGAGGGTTCAAAGGTCGGGGATTAACGTAAATAAGAGTTGAGGGAAGAGGGCGTGCGTGCAAGTGTCTTGGGTTTTGAGTGATGGGATCAGCGTTTGATTTGCAAAACAATATTAAACAATCATCACCATGTTACACAAAAAGGTAATTGGAAGAAAACAAATCACACGTCCTCATTAAACAATGGCCAGATGGCAATCCATCCTAGGCTAATTAAATGAGAACCAATCTGCAGGAAGAGACCAGTGGTCATTCTACTGGAGAGACCGTCGCCTACCATAGAGAGTGGAATTCTAGATTGAAAGCTAAATTTCTGCCTGTGACACACGGCAGGTGTGACACGCTGGCGACTGTTACATGCTGCGACTGGGACATGCGGTGGCCGAGACACGTGCTGACCGTGGAGAGAATTGGGTCCAGCTCACCCTGTGCGCATTCTCCCACTGTCCGGCCTGCGTGTACATGTCGATGGCGTCCTTCACCCTGTCCGCCTTCACGTAGAACTGCTCGGCCAACTGCAAGCGTGAGATGACAGCGGTGGCAGCAGCAGCAGCAGCAGCAGCAGTAGGGCACCATCAGCATGGACCTTCGACCTTGACTGGACAAGCACTTCTTTTTTTTGTCTGGCGCCTCTTGCTCTCATATTATGCTTGCACTGCGTTTTCGATTCGCGTGCGTTTCGTTTGAGACCGTTAAATACCTCATTTGTTAGTTGTTCAATATTCCTTAAGGACCCTGGTGTACTCGTTCAATGCAAAATGTTGTATTTTGTTGTTGCTGCTGCTGTGCTCTCAGCAGCACCATGGATCTCCCGTGTAAAATAGCTAAACTGGATAAACGGGACCTTATGGATAACAAATGGAATGAACTGAAACTTATTCTTGCATCTTTGAAGTCTATGTCCAGATGAGTTAGGCGTCTCTCCAGTGGTGATGTTTACACATCTCACCAGGTAAGGCCCAGGACCGGTCAAGATAATCGAATTTGGGTCGCCGGGTTCGTAGTGCAGCGCGCCAACCGCTACTACACTATCGCTGCCCACGCATGCACAGACACAAACACGTAAGCAATCACCTCATAGTCCTGCACGGAGGCGTAGTGCTGGGCGATGCGGACGTAGTACTTGGCGGCCGTGCGTTCGTCCTGCATCTCCAGGATGCTCGCCGCCTTCTTCCACTGCCGCGAGCCCATGGCCGCCTCCAGCGCCTTAGCCGAGCACCTGGCGCGAGGGCAGCCGAGACACGCGAGATAACGTCGACTCAGTCTCCAATGAGTACCTAGTGCGGTGTGAAGTAAATATCGCCACAAGGGAGACAAAGGCGGCTGGGCGTGGCGTTGGACACCCACCCCCTCGTGTGCCTGTGGCGGCTTTCATAGGTGCTTGCTAACATGCACTTGCCCCAACAGTCTGTTCTGGACTATAGGAGGGATTTTTGTCTTTGTAGAAAGAATGAGCGATGTGACAAGGGAGCCGTGTTCTGGTAGTGAGAACACGTAACAGGTTTTGCTGTTTGGTACCCCTGCACTGAGTTGGGACAACAGTAAGGTGCGGAGTAGTTGCAGAGCAGTGAGATGGTTTATAAGGAGGGGTTGAAATATATCATGCATTATATTGCTTCGCACTGACCAGCGTAGTAAAGTATTGTCGAATGACCGACCTGCAAGGTGCAGAGGTTTGTGAAGGTGATGATGATGATGACAATCACCCCGCCTCAATGTAGTGGTTGAATGGCCGCGTCCAGCTGCTTCTGCGCCACCAGGTGGTCGCCCCACGCCTCCTCCAGCTTCACCACTTCGGCCGGGTATGCGGAGCGCGCCAACTCCACCGCTGAGACAGCCACCGTCACCATCACCAACAACAACATGCGTCATCATCACAGCCACCATCACCACCATCACCACCATCACCATCAGCCTCCCACCCCCCCCTCCAATAGATTACTCACAACACACCACAGTGTTACCATCTGACAACCATCGAGGTGGGGTTGTTTTGCCAGGCACCACCACCATCATCACCGCCACCACGCCACCACCAACAACACAACCACGATCATGAAATATTTTTCTGTGTACTAGCGGATACATTGCACAAGCCATTATCACTACAAACACTTGTTACACACCCTTGCGAAAAGAGCAGCCCTTTTTATAACAATCCAGAGCAGCGCTTGTAGTTCTTGGTCTTCTCAAATAAGTCACCGGCCTGCACACAAGACATACGCATCAGTGCAGCGTTGTAGAAAACACCACTATCAAGTAGGGGTGTAACAACTCACCCCCAGCCCGGTGAGAGTGTGTCGAGAGTGCGGTGCGACTGGTGCGAGTATCGTGAGCGTGGCTCCGGCATGTGTGTGCCGTGAGAGTGCGGCGAGCGTGGCGTGGCGCAGAGTGCCGAGCCAGGCGGTACACCCCACCCTCTCGTGCAGCTCCGCGCGGACGAGCGCGCTGGCGATGCGTGCCACCAGCTCCTCGTTGCCCAGCAGCTCGGGGCGCGAGGAAGCGACGCGCGCCGCCGCGGCCGGGAGGCCGGCCTGCAGGTAGAGCCCCACGGCGCCCACGGCGTCGCCCTCGCTCTCCCGCACCTCGGCCGCGCGCCCGTCCTGCCCGCTCACAGTGAGCCACTTCACGTAGCTCCGCCGCAGGCTCTCCAGCTCTGGGTGACCCTGGAGGAATGAGGGATAAAGGGATGAGCGGTGAGGGGCCAAGGGGGCGTGTAATAAGGGGGGGGGTGTTAGTGAGGAGTGCAGGTTGTGAGGGATGAATAAGAGGTGTTTGGAGCGAGGGGTGAGAGGTGAGAGGTTAGCCACCGCTAACATGGGATGTTAGCAGGTAACTGGGTTTGTAGCTCAATATGCTCAATACTACGCTACCACTCCACACGCATATAACCAACCCACCTTAGCCTCAGCGACAGCGATGCACTCATCCCACATGTGAAGGTTCTGGTACATCTGCATAGCCTCCTCGATTGCATTCTGTCATCAACAGAGCACAGAAAATCCATGAGGCAGGACACATCACAAGCAGGAATGATGGCCGGTGGTCGAGACATCCAAAGTAGAGAACTTATTGCAGAGAGATGGAGCAACTAGATCAGCACGTGTGCAGGAGCTATGTAGATTATTTCACTGTCTGCTGGTGAGGGATGGCGACGGCTTAGGAAGACCTTCATCCAGCAGTGGATAGATCACGGCTGATGATGATGCGCAGGGAGGAGGCATGCGATCCAGGCTCCAGGACTCACCTGCTCCAGGAAGATGCTCTCGGCCAGCTTGTACTGCTTGTCTAGCATGGCGAGCCGGGCTCGCACACGGTAGCTGTCGGTCCCGTCACCGCCCTGCACATGCCACGGGGCGCGGGGTCAGCCGGCAGTCCACTCAGCACAATGAGAGGCCTTTCCGTTACCCACGACCAGTGCACCAACCGTTACGACAGTCACAATCATGTCAACCACTACAACTCCACCTACACCCTAAACGAAACACTTTTTTTATTTTACCAGGTAAGGCCCACTGAGCTGTATAGCTCTTTTTCAGAAGTGACCTGGCTATCACAAATGATAGCTCAACGAAGTGGCTTATCATGTGGGAATTTATAGCAGCTAAATACCCTAAACGCATGTTTATAAATTTAGAGGTAAAAACCAGAGGACCTAGAGAAAAATCCACATGACCACCGGGAGGAAACGCAAACCTCAAATATACAGGCATCAGGGTCGGGATCGAACCCACGACCTCCTGTATACCAGGTGAGGTAGTTAACATAACACCACCGTAGCACCCATAACCGCATCCAGCCACAATCATGTAAACCACAACTGCATCAAACACGACCAAGGAAATCACATCCGTGACGACTACTTAGCATTTTACAATGACGGGCTTATCCTTTCCCCTTGTGTGTGCAAGGTGGTCTATTAGGCATGTAACAATTGACCCCGCTTCGCTGCGATGCGATGGAATTGTCACAATGCAGGGTCGTGTCAAATTTTTTCTCTCATTTGTTCTGTCTCAATTGTACAGTTTTGTCCGCTCCATTATCCCGAATGTATTGTTTGCGCATCGCCTGCATATAATTTTCATAAATCGTCACACAAGCACAGTTTAATGTGTTCATCGTTAGCGCAGGAATTTATTTTAATCAATTAACTGACGTATCGTCACATGCCTATTAAGTTTACAACGGCACGAGCGGCGTTTGAATAAATCGCAGCGCAGAGCCTCATTGCCAGACGAAGTAGCACTCACAAACTCCTGGGCATCCAAGTCAGCGATCTGATTGGTTTCGCGGAGGAACTGCACCTTGGCCATGTCTCCCAGCGCGGCAAAGCACCTGGAACAGAAGCAGAGACCAGGGGCTCAAACCCCCAACTCGCGTGTCGGTGTGTGTGCCGCTGAACGCGACGAGCCACTCCCCTCGTGTGTGCCGTGTGTCCGTGATGTAGCAACGGCCACTTTGTGAGTGGAGGTTAGGGGACTCCAGCGTGGTGGTACGATGGAATGTCTGAAAGTCACACGGTTGTGATTTCAAAATTGTATTTCTAATTAACAAAACATCACTCATTACAGATATCCAAATAGAGTTTTTTTGGGTTAGATCGCATAAATATATAAATGTGTTGTTAAAACCCACCACCACACACAGCCAACTAGTAAGGGTTATCACATAAACAGAACGTGGCCAATTCGTCACTAGTACAGCACACCGGTGTGTTTGAGAGCCAAGCCACAACAATTACAATCTGAGTATGACGTTTTGCCAGTAATTACAACTAGCTTAATCAGGCGACAGCCAGATTTGTGGAGAAGTCTAACTGTTCCGTTCCTTATATAGAGGCGGAGATGTGGTGACCACGCTTCTGCGCTCTTGCGCCACGTGGGAGGGGTGGGATTACTGAAGCAACGTACATTATGCATTATGCGAGCCCTTTGAACTTGTCCTTCCTGACTATTGTGTATATTAAATAGCCCTTACTAGTTGGCTGTGTCGGGTGGTGGCAGGTTTAAACGACAGATTTATATATTTACGCAATATAACCCAAAAAACCTCTATTATGGATGATATTGGTCGTGAAAGCCTACGTGTTAAACTCATTACAGATAGGCCGAGTGGTATTCTTCAAAAGAAAAGCTGTTTGTTGTTTGGATTGTCTTCCTGTAAGCTGTGTGGCTATGGGCTCACTCAGCTTGCCCCCCACCTCTCAGCAATGTGAAGCTGTCGAGCTTCCAGAGCCAGGCGGCCAAGCGTCCTCCACATGGCCTCCGCCTCTGGTCCCATCTCTAGTGTCTCCAGGAATGCCACAGCCCTACAACCACAATCGCAGCCACGTCAAATACCACCACACAAACACAACCATAATACAAGCACACACAACCACAGTGAATACCACCACTACAAAGATCCCCTGTATAGCTTTAACAGACTATTGATTCAAGTGCTGTTAGTGAGCACCTATGAAGGGCCGCACGTCACACGAGGGGGTGGGTGGTCAGCACCACGCCCGGCCGCCTTTGTCTCCCGAGTGGCGATGTTTACACACTGCACCAGGTACACTACAACAACCACACAGTCATAACTATCACAATAACCACAACCACACACAGCCAAAACCCTGCCAACCACAATCATGACAACAGCACCAACATGACCACACACAGCAACAACCATGTCAAATCCCGACCGCATCACAACCGCATCACACCCACGCAGTCACGCAAACTCCGGAGAGCTGACAGGGCACGCCGCACCGCTCGTGGTCGCCGTCGTCGATGGCGGTGCCGAACTCGACGAGCCCCTCGTCCAGTGCGTAGGACGCGGTGCTCACGCCCTCACTCACGACCACCTCCGTCTTGCCGTTGTTCTTCTCCACGTCCACAATGTCTCCCTGGCGCGAGGAGGAGGAGGCAGGCACGCAGAAACACGCCGGACGTCACGTCGCTTCTGACCAGCACGCATTGGGGTCACCAGAGCCGTGTCCACGTAGCGCTTTGCAATGAGGGCTGGCTTTTCTGTGACCCCTTGTGCGTATAAGGTAGTGTGCTAGGCATGTAATGATGCACCCCCCCCCCAAACAGCGATTCGATGAATACATTCTGCACAATTATGGAGAAAAAATGTCACTTTGGAGCAAGAGAAAGGTGTTAAAGTTATATTTGAATGGAGGGACAGCTGGTGAGGAGACTACAGCAAAAAGGGGAAAATAGTCTTCCAAGAGACATTGTCATAGGCAGAGGATAGCTTGCCTTGGACTGAACCTGTCCTGTGCATTCCCTAGATTGACTCAGACTTACACGAGTACATTCTTCTGCGAGTGAACATCAGTATCGGGTGACAAAACCAACCGACCGCAGTGCTGAGCACATCATCTCCTTCGTGCGCTGTGCCAGCCTTAATAGGTGCTGACGAAACAGCATTTGCTCCGACCAACTATACAAATTAATGTGCGATGTTTGTCTTTATCTGTACATGTTTACGTTTGTGTGCGTGCGCGTGCCAAGGGGCCACACCTTGATGGGAAACATGGTGACACGCTCAGGGGCGTCGATGTTGTACCACACGCACAGGTTACCACGGTTCTGCGCCACCACCACGTCGCTGGCCGGCACCCACTGCACGTAGGAGCAGTAACTGAGCAGAGTGGTGTGGACCCCACTGTCCACGTCGTACAGGTGCAGCTGTGGACGAGGACGCAGCATCCGCGGGAGCACGTTAACATCCCCGAGGCGACCGCGTGTACCCCGATGTGATCTCCGCACCTCCGATTAGCACGGCTGGCTACGTACGGCTTGACATACATACATGCATCTCGCGTACCCTTGTGCGGTCCATTATGTTGCCACGCGCACCGTGGTGCCATGCCCTTTGCCTACAACCGCGTTCTGAGATGGTGGGCCTCGTGCCAAATGCTCAACGGATCACTCACTCTCCACCCACACACGCACTACCGGAATATATTAATCGTCATTTTCACGCCAATGCAGTGATGTTACGGAGGTGCGTGTGACAGTAACTTTTATCTAATTACCAAACCGCTAAATTTGTGTCAAACATCTGAGTACTTACAGCATGGGGTCTGCTTCTACAAGAACAGTTTTTTTTAGTGATGCTTTCCTTTTAAAAGAGAATGGACAAACATCCCATTGCAGCACCCTACTGTAAGAATTTTGAGGCTCGGTGAGACTATTCTGAATAAAACAAAAATTTAATTACATTTGTATTTTTGCTCCATAGGCAAGCAAAGATACCCGCTCTTCTGATGTGTGAATATGATTTTTAGCTTTTATTAGTACACTTATGTTACCCAGGGAAGCCTGGATCTCATGTCGGGGGTGGTGCTGCTGCTGTGTGCAATTACATTTGAGTAAATTGGAGGTGTATTTTCAGCATTGGGATATTTTCGGCCAGTACGATTTATGATGTATGAAGAGTGGAAGGACTGTCTACCCCCAAGCGTTCGTGTCCAGCTCACCCGCAGCTTCTTGTCGCGGAAGAGCAGCTTGCGCCCAGTCTCGCTGAGCTCCAGCCAGTCGACCTTAGTGTCGTGATTCAGACTGCCCAGAGCACACCCTGACACCAGGTCGACTGCACACGTACCGTGCGCGCACATACACAGAATTAATTGCACGTATGTATGTTGAACTTCTTTTGCACCGTACGTAGGCAAACATGCTAATAGGAGGTGCGGGGGAAGGACAACAAATTGAACACAAACCAGTTCTAAAGAAATGAGTTTTCAATCTAGATTCAATAGTACATAGCTCCAGTGGTTTCCTCATATCGGAAGAGCGTTCCAGACATCAGAATCAGAATATTCTTGGTTCTTTTGGTAAAGTCACGTAGATAGTAAATAAAAATAATAAAATATTATTTTCAATTTATTTTACATTTTATTTTATTATTTTCTATCTACGTGACTTTACCGTAAGAACCAAGAATATTAATTCCTGCAGTCACGAAAGTTAAGTTAAAAATTTTAATCAAAATATTTATTTACACTGGAGGAATACAATGAGCTATAAAGGTCTTTTTCACAGATGTCTAGTATATATATAGTTAAGTACAGTACATACACAGTTACATAGACACATTTACACACACACATAACAGGTGAGTGAAAAATAATTAGCAAGTTTTTTTAACAGGAAAGGTCTTGCTGTTTCTGCCAAATGGCCTTCTTTGGAAAATATTAAGGTTTACAGAAATAATTTTAGATCAGATACACGTGTCAATCGACACCCTGGACACACTTGCAAATTAGATGTTCCATCTCAAGGGATTTTAAGAAAAGGAAAATACAAGACATATGTAAACACACATATATATACGTACACACACAGTAATGCACACACACACACAGTTAAAAACGTAAAAGAACAAAGATGAATATGAAAGGTCTCACCTATGGCGATGGTTTTCAAGTCAACGAGGTAAGCCAGCTTCTTATTGTTCTCCACCCCTCGCTGCTTCCGCTCGTTCAAACGCACGCTGTGGAGGTACAGCAAAAAGCCAGTCCCGATCGCAACACATGCTGGGCCTCTTTACATTGTCCTACCATCTGGATTTAAATAGTTTACTTCATCGCCAGCCTCTGAGTGCCACCCCAATGTCTGTCTCATTAACCCCTTTCCCATTCCGATGACGTACACATACGTACATGTACATCATTGGAATGGAATTAGAATAAAAACTTAAATAAAACAACTTTATTGGTATCTAGGCTCCCACAAGGCCATGCGGGAGAGCGTGTGGCACAGTTTGGCGCCAGCTATCATAAAGTATGGTCGTGTCGCTACAGTTATGTGCGGTGAGTACAATGTCTTTAAAAACAATGGCGCTATGCCTCTCTAAATAAAGTTAACGCTAAACTGCTTGCGCGTTCCGAGATTCAGCGGTGAATGGGACCCCACCCTGCAACTTGCAGTCATCTTGGAACAGGAAAGGGTGAACTTGCCGTCCTCCAGCCTGGACACGTCGTCATCCCACCCATCACAACCTCTTTTTCTTGATTACATCTACAATTATTTCTTGTCATGTTCCATTCCAAACTTTAAAATTAATTATCCGATCCTGCCATGTAATTCCTAGCATCCTCCACATGCACCTATGCAAAAGAACAGAATCTCCTTTCCCATGATGATGTTGGCGAGATGGATGGCAAAAGGAAACAACAGTGATGATGTTTGCGACAAAGAGATGGATGCGAGGCCTCACCTAATGAGGTGTGGGTTCATAAACTCTGTGCGTACAGAGCCCAGGACTTCATTGCTTCCATACTCCACAAGGGTCAGCTCACCGGCATTAAACACCATACACACCTGCATTGGCCACACACACACCGACCGTTAACACCACACACACACCTGCATTGACCACACATGCACCTACCGTTAACACCATACACACCTGCATTGACCACATACACACCTACCGTTAACACCATACACACCTGAATTGACCACACACACACACCTACCGTTAACACCATACACACCTGCATCGACCACACACACACCTACCGTTAACACCACACACACACATGCACTGACCACACACGCACATCTAAATTTGAACATCAAACACACTTGCAATGAACACCATAAGTATGTACACTGAACAACATGCCCATAAAAGTATGCATAATGCATTACACTACGGGCCTCTCTTTTTACTTACATTTTCATTTTCAAAGAAAAACTTTTCATTTCCACCGGAGCCCTGCCACGCAATCTAGGAATGAATAAGAAAACACCAGGAACAAAATCACACGCTGTCTCAGCCGATTGTGGATAATGCAAAATTATTACACCATTTTTTTATCGCCACAATAATGGAACATTGAAGTCCATCGACGAACGAGCAATCCGGATCGACGTCCTCCGGTAGCATTTGCTTAAAAAAGACGGGCACGAATGAGACCCAGAGACTTAGGGAGGAGACTCCGTTCGCCACCGTCCTGATGTTTGATCTTCCACCCCAAAGCCAGCAGCCCACGCACCTCGCTGAGGCGGTTCGTGGAGAGGTCGCCCAGCAGCAAAGTGTCAGACGTGTGCGCCACCAGGTAACGATCCTTGCCCATAATCTTCACTTCCTCCACCTCGTAGCCCAGGTGAGACTTGAGGACGGCGCGTGTGCCTGTGGACAGGTTCTTGACGATCACCTGGTGTCGGTAGATACAAACTCGCTGTTACAGGCCGCATGCATGGACTCACCGTCACTGCACAAACTATTAGACCATTTAGCAGCTCGCAATCATCACAATACACAATTGTGTTTTGTTCCTAAGAATACAAACATATGGCTATTATATTGGAGGTACAGATGAGTAGTCATAAGTAGATATTGTGACGGCAAGATGTTGTGACATCCCTCCCCCATATGCCTGCGAGCACACCGCTAGATTATCACGTGGTCCACTGGATATATAGATTAAGAACTCTGCTGTAAACCACAATTGGTTGAGAAATTATCATTTTATTCCATGCGCTCTGCTAATAATTATTATTATGATTAATTATTAGCAGAGCGCATGGGGTAAAAGTATTATAATCAGTTTACGGGAAGGAATGAAGAGCACCTCTTACCTGGCTCAGACCGACGTACGTCATCTCAAATTTGTTCTTGTAGATGGAGCGTCGCAGGCAGCAGTCAAAGAGCTCCACTCCCCCACACAGCGTGCCCTGCCCAGGATGCACATCAAAGATGGCTATGAGGATGCCATCACACAAAAGATGAAGAATGTGTGGCACAACAGAGCTCCATTCTGCTGCTGGTACTGACATGTACACATTGTAAACATAACGTTAATTGTTTTCGAGTCTGTCAACCAACTGGCCTTCTGGGCTAATGTAATCCAGCAGAATTCGTTTAAGCAAAAAAACTCTGGACTGGTTTCAACCTTGTTGGTCTCATGAGCGCATGGGAGGTGATTAGCAAGAGCACTCTATCTTAATAATTAGGCCCTGTTCAGCTAAAAATAAACATATTTATAAAAACTAATTGTGTAACTTTGTAGATCATTTTGGGGGCACTGAAACACCATCATCATCAGCAACGCTCAGTCCACGGCTGCATGAAGGTCTCCCCGAGGCTGTTTAATATATGCTGCGATATGAATCCCCTGTGCAGGTTCCCCCCCCCTCTGCTTGCACCACGCGGCATCGTGCTTGAGCAATGCATACCGCGCACAAACGAGAGCCGTCTTTCTTCCAGGCGAGTGCCGTCACCGTGTACATGTTCTGGATCTCCTTGGGCTTGGCCTCGTCCCACGCTGATCGCCGCGGGCTCCAGTTGTACACGCGCAGTCTGCGAAGACAAACGGCGTGCACACACACTCTGGGTGATGGACTCGCTCACATTTTTTCATCCTCGCAGCAGTTGCTTTTGGCTAGCCATCAAACAAAGATGGTCACTGCACTGCGCGCTTTCAGATGCTGTTTCTTCAAATATTAGGAAGCCACTAGAGCTGTGCACTTTAAAATCTACATTGAAAACTAATTTCTTTAGAACCGATTTTGTGTTTCATTTTTTGTCCTTCCCCCGCAACTCAGATTCGCATGGTTGGCTACGTACGGTGTGAGAGAGGTTCAACATACGTACAATGAGTTGAGAGCTCACCGGTCATAGCTGCCAATGACCACGGACTGGGTGCTGGGACTGGCGGCCGCCACCGTGAGCTCCCGCTCCGTGGGGTCGCGGCTGTAGTCGAACGTCTGCAGCGTCTGGCCCTCTCGCCCATACGCTACCACACGCCGGTCGCAGCCCCCCGCCAGCGGGCCACTTGCGCCCCACGCCAGCGCATACGGGGGGCAGCTGTGCGTCGCAATCTTGCCCTGTGCGCCACGGCAATACGTGTCACCTCAAATTCCGCTCACGTACGTTAAACACGTGGTGGGGGGGGGGGGGGGGGGTTTGTAAGTAACACAGACCTGGGACTCTCCGGAACCCTCATCATCAAAGAAGTAACGCACGATGGTGCCGTCAGCATGCCCAGACAGGATTCCTTTACCTGACGAGCTGAAAAACAAATCACAATCACTTATATGGCCTGTTGCAACCACTGAGATTCACACTACTGTTGAAATTTACACTTTTATTCAGATTTACACTTCCGTTACATTACAACGCATGCGAGCAATGGCACCGACTTCATTCTGCGTTGCTTACTTTGCGGTCAGGGACACGACGTAGGAATCTGCTCCGTAGATGGTGGAGGATTTGTTTGTCTTGACATTGGCTAGGCGCACCTGTGAGCAATGAAATGCACGAATCACCGCGTGGAACTCCCAAGTTGCACGTTAAATAGTGTCGGAGTGTAAAGGGACGGTTGAGAATGTGCTGCACATGACTACATAATATTATCCTAAAAAGTGAAATCAATAAAACATTTACGCACACACGTCAAAGGGGTAGGGAGGCATTTCGATATACAAACATTTTGTGCACACAAATTATACATAGTCGCGAACATGCATATTAATTATGACTTCAAAAGGCAATTCCATTGATATGTTAGAGAAGATTCTCCTATGAGTGGAATGAATGTTGTACAAAATATTGTATAATTTTGCAAAAGGAAACCATCATATGATCTAATTTGTCATCAAGTACGGTTTAGTTGACAATAAGTAGATTAAGTGGATAAAGTGAGTGCATCATTAATTTAATTGTGCAGCGATCTGTGGGGAAACTATACAAGAATAAAAGTGGATTATTCAGTGTTAGGGGCAGGACGTCTCCCTGTGCATCGACTGACAAGTTTGGGACTGGTGTTGATGCCCAACTGTCCTGCATGGCATTACTGTTGACAAAGTGAACCCAAAGCACGACCGGAAGCCTTTACCTTTCCTTCAGCGAGGCCAAACACAATGGCATGTTCCATGGGCCATATGAGAGCAGTGACAGCGCTCTGCAATAAAAACATTCCGCAACCATCAGCCAATGCCCTGCATGCAGCGGTGACCTAGTGGGTAGCGTACTGTTACTATGAAACAGGTGAGGCTGGGTTTTATTTCCAGCCACGGTTAAAATCAGCAGCGAGTGATATACAAACCAGTGCTGGGCCCTCCCCGCCTTCACCAACCCACACTGACCCAGCTTAGTGAAAAACGGTCAAACAAACACCATGACAAACACTGTGTGGGGAGGTCCTCATTTAGCAGAGAATTGACAAAGAGGTGCAAATTGTCCAATCAGAGAGCAAAAGACATGACATTGAGCAAAGCACACGCACACGAGGACTTACGGTTTGAACGAATTTGTTGCAAATCACTTTCTTATCTCCCCTGCAAAAACGCAAAGATCAGATATTTTGGAATTAAACAATGTAAGATCACACTGGTTTACTGAACAAGAGAACATTCAGTATTGAATCATGAATCAGTTTTGTGGCACGGTAGCAAAGCATTTAGCTCACAATCGCAATGCTGCAAGGTCAAATTCCGGTCAGGTTTCAACTGAATCCATAATAATTTTCAGCATGATAAAATGAGGACAATTTTGGGAGAGGCAACAGTGGTTTTGCTATAGATTGACTGGCACCCGTCAGAATAATGTTGAATTTTACCACTGTTGCAGGACAATAGATAGAGTACCAACCCATCCTCATTTGTGCAAATATTTTTCTTAGCAAATGATCTCTTGGGAACCCAAACTAACCAAAGTCAAGCATGCCATGTGCGAGCTTCTAACGTTGTGCGTATAACACGAGGTGACAGCCCTCACCACTCCTCTCCAATCTTGTAAACAAAGATGATGTTGTCCGTCTGCCCAACGGCAATTTTTGTGGAATCCGGAGAGAACGCCATTCCTTTCACCATGTAACTTTTCTTGCCGTACTTTATTTGAAATAAACACACACAGTAAGACAAAGTAAAACATATTACAATGGAGACTCGTGGAGGTGTGGTACAGTGGTAACAGGCTATCTGGCTCAGCGGTAATGCGAGTGGCTCACAATTGGGAGGTTGAGAGTTAAACAAGTATAACCCGTAAAAACTAAGTTTTTCACTATAAATCCTTTATATGCGTAGCGGCTAGAGTCCTCTCGTCCTCTGGCTTGAGATGGCTGCCACCTATGGGTCAGATGATTGCATGGCAGCATTAAGCAATTGGTAATTAAATATATTTTTGTCCTAAAAAGTGTAAAATTTTGGAAAAAAAATTTCACAAACATTAATTGTCACGCACAACGAGTCTGTGTGGAAAATGTCAGCTCGATTGGATCACGGGAAGTGGGTTAAAAAACGACCGAAAGATTTACACGGTCGTAAGCAAGCAAGCGAACTTAATATAAAGGATTAAAAAAATACCGGCCAGGGGTTGATTCAGCCCACCATCCCACTGGGGTCAATAAATGCAGCACCACTTTGTGGTGAATCGGAAGGTTGCGAGTTAAAATACTGGTCGGTGGTCGACTCAGCAATCCTAGCAGGGTCGATAAAATAAGAACCGTACTACTTTGCGGAATAATGTAACAGTGGTTGTGCCATATGGATCGACTCGTCCCCACCTGAGGAATGTGCAATTTTCACCACTTGCTCAGGACTATAAACAGGCGGAAAAGCACCTTCTCAGTGATGATTTCATTTGAGAAGATCAATGTGACTCGGCGGTGTCATGGGCGGCACTGGGTATTTCAGGGGGGGGGGTGCGACTCTGGGGAGTGGGGGGGCGACACTTGGGAGTGGGGGGGCGACACGTGGGGGTGGGCTACACTGGGGGTGGGGGGGGGGGGGCGACACTTGGGGTTGGGGGGCCACTCGCTCTGTGGTTCCGCGTGCCTTGGCGTCGGTGGGTTTTGTAGAGAACTTGTCGCGCCGCTCTCCGCTCTCGTCGTACAGCAGCACCACGCGGTCCACCGTGCACACCGCCAGCTTGCCGTTGTTGGGCGCCCACGCCATGCACGTCACCTTGGCCGCACCGTTCTGGCAGCATCACCACCACCGGAGTAGCGTGGTCATTCGCCGTGTGTGCACTCGCGTATGTATGCGCTGGGCACATGCCCAGAGCAATGTTATTATCTTACACAGAGTACACAGAGCAATGTACTGCACTCAACTACACATATACAGCACAATTTATACATTGAAACATATTGGACCTACTCACAAACAGAACGATGTTTCTTCTTTCGTATGGATGATGTAGATGCAGAGCAACAACTACAATTTCACATCCACAGAACGATGAACCTACTAAACGCATGCACGGCAGCGGCAGCAGTATATGATGTCCAGAGCAATGTGTATTTCACACACACACTACTTTGCACAGTACTAAGATGCAAAGTCTCCATGGCGCGGATGTAATGCAGTACGCACACGGCACCTTGTAGCAAAGCTCATTTGCGCGACTTCAGTGGGCAGGTGAGGGGACAGCGAATGTCAACAGAGGAGAGTTTGAAACCCCGGGGGAGGCTGAGTGCATATCGATGGGCCCTGTGGTGCATGATTCTTTAAACAGTATACCATTTTTATTTTCACCAGGTAAGGCCCACTGTGCTATATCGCTCGTTATTAGAAGCAACCTGGCCACAAATGATAGCTCAACTAATTGGCTTAGGGGCCGTCCATAAATGACGTCACGCACCTAGGAGGGGGAGAGACATTTGTGACGATGTGTGACGATGGGGGGGGGGGGGGGGTTTGAGAAATATCACATCAAAATGCGCAACTTTAAATAAATATAGACAACACGTTCTACTTAATTAAATAGACTTTTTGATGTTTTCTCCTACAATCATCAGAGTGCAGCGCCACATTAAATACGCACTACAATGACAATAGTTTAAAGCGATTTAAAGCATTTTTATTTTGGGGGGGGGGGGGGCAGAGCATTGTGACGTCATATTTGAGGGGGGGGGGGGTCTGACTTTGTGACGTCGTGTGACGAGGGGGGGGGGTCAACAATCGTCCAAAATCGCGTGACGTCATTTATGGACGGCCCTTAAAAATATCACGTGGCGATGTATAGCAGCCAAATACTCTAAACGCGTGATGTTGATTCTAAATGTGGAGGGGAACCCCGGAGAAGATTACACGCGACCACGGGGAGATCGACACGCAAACTGCAAACGCACACGAGGCGTCAGGGTTGAGATCGAACCCATGACCTGCTGTACACCAGGCGAGGTAGTGAACATCTCCTAGCCGCCGTGGTTCTCTTGAGAAAGATGCCCTTGGAAGGGTCCGTGAGTAAACTGGATCTCCTTGGGAGTGCCTCTGGATGTGGTTCTCTGGGGGGTCCCTGGTGAGGGGGGACCCGTGGCGACGATTCCTGGGGCACGGTCCTTGGGGACATGGGTGTACAGAGCGGGTGCGTGGAGAATGATCCCTCGAGCAAGGAGGCCCCCCCCCGACCCCCCCGGACACGAGGCTGAGCCCCCCTCTCACCTGGGGACGAGTCTGAGCCCCCCTCTCACCTGGGCACGAGGCTGAGCCCCCCTCTCACCTGGGCACGAGGCTGAGCCCCCCTCTCACCTGGGCACGAGGCTGAGCCCCCCTCTCACCTGGGGCGTCAGCAGCGTCTTGAGATGCCGGAGCTGCATGGCTGCTCCTGGGGTGAATCTGGGGAGTCGGAACTCGTCTCGCTCCTCCTCCTGTCGCCTGGAAACTCTCCGCTGTCTCTTCTCCGCTCCTTCTGGAGCCTCTCTCGCCCCTCCTCGATCTCGCCCTTCACTCTCCCCGCAGCAGCAGCGGCAGAAGCAGCGGCAGAAGCAGCAGCGGTGGCGATTCCTGGGCCGAGGCTTCGTCTCCCGGTGACGTCACGACGCGTGCTCAGCGACGCGTTACCATGGCGACTGGTGACGTATGATGGGCCCCCCCTCCCTTCCCACCACATTCACCCTCTCTCGGTCACGTGACGCCCCCCACCCACATTCACCCTCTCTCGGTCACGTGATGCCCCCCACCCACATTCACCCTCTCTCGGTCACGTGACGCCCCCCCCCCCCACATTCACCCTCTCTCGGTCACGTGATGCCCCCCACCCACATTCACCCTCTCTCGGTCACGTGACGCCCCCCACCCACATTCACCCTCTCTCGGTCACGTGACGCCCCCCACCCACATTCACCCTCTCTCGGTCACGTGATGCCCCCCCACATTCACCCTCTCTCGGTCACGTGATGCCCCCCCACATTCACCCTCTCTCGGTCACGTGACGCCCCCCCCCACATTCACCCTCTCTCGGTCACGTGACGCCCCCCACCCACATTCACCCTCTCTCGGTCACGTGACGCCCCCCCACATTCACCCTCTCTCGGTCACGTGACGCCCCCCCCCCCACATTCACCCTCTCTCGGTCACGTGACGCCCCCCACCCACATTCACCCTCTCTCGGTCACGTGATGCCCCCCCACATTCACCCTCTCTCGGTCACGTGACGCCCCCCACCCACATTCACCCTCTCTCGGTCACGTGATGCCCCCCCACATTCACCCTCTCTCGGTCACGTGACGCCCCCCCCACATTCACCCTCTCTCGGTCACGTGATGCCCCCCCACATTCACCCTCTCTCGGTCACGTGACGCCCCCCACCCACATTCACCCTCTCTCGGTCACGTGACGCCCCCCCCCACATTCACCCTCTCTCGGTCACGTGGCGCCCCCCCACATTCACCCTCTCTCGGTCACGTGACGCCCCCCACCCACATTCACCCTCTCTCGGTCACGTGACGCCCCCCCCACATTCACCCTCTCTCGGTCACGTGACGCCCCCCCCCCCCACATTCACCCTCTCTCGGTCACGTGACGCCCCCCACCCACATTCACCCTCTCTCGGTCACGTGACGCCCCCCCCACATTCACCCTCTCTCGGTCACGTGACGCCCCCCCCCCACATTCACCCTCTCTCGGTCACGTGACGCCCCCCACCCACATTCACCCTCTCTCGGTCACGTGACGCCCCCCCCCACATCCTCCTCTATCGATCACGTGACGTCCCTATCACCACACCCGGTCAAGTGACCCCCGTCCCCCCACCACGTTACTCCTCTCTCAGTCACGTGACTCACCCCCCCCCCCTCTCACAGTCACGTGATCCCCCTTCTCCCTCCCCACCACATTCCCCCCCTCCCACGTGATGCCGCCACTACCACACCCCCCTTTCTCGGTCACGTGACATTCCCCCACCATCACGTGATCCCTCTTTCGGTCACGTGATGCACCCCCTCCCACCACATTCCCCACCACACCCCCCTCTCGGTCACGTGACACCTCGCCACCACACACCCCCCTCTCACGGTCACGTGACCCCCCCCACCAATACTCTCTCCCCGCCACGTGTTTTTGAGCTGCCAGTAGCGGCCGGCGTTCATCAGAGGGCGGTGGTGAGGCAATGTGTCTCAAAGCGGTGGGTGATGTTACATCCACGAGGAGACGGGGATGTATCTGAACTGTGAAGGCCGAGAGGAGTCGTGAAATTCGGAGATGGAGACGTCAGCTCGTGTGCCACGTGCGTCGTTACGTGGTAGAAATCGTGACAGCTGGCGACGGCTTTCATCCAGCAGTGGGTTGACCATGGCTGGTTATATGCACCCTGCAGATGCACTGCACCTACTGTGCCATCCTGTAGAGACTCTTTATCACATTCTTGGTTCTTTCGGTAAAGTCACGTAGAAGGGAAATAATAAAATAATATAAATCTAAAACAATATCAGGTGTGAAATCCACAGCAAGAAAATGTTCTTTATCACCTCAAAATATTTAATATGCGTATTTTTACGATCTTCGATGGAGAGGTGATGTGACTTTTTTTAAGTGCATTGAAAAATAAAATAAAAATCACGACATTTCGGAGGCAACACAAGCTTCTGTCTTCAGGTGGTACCGTCACAGCCACGACGGCTGTATCAAGTAAATGAGAGATTGTAGGAGCTACCACTCCATTTATATAATGGTTGAAGATGGTGGTGGGGCAAGGGCCGCATACTTTTATTAATATGTTTTTACCTACGTGACTTTACCGAAAAAACCTAAGAATATGAATCATTGCAGTCACGAAAGCTTCAAATCTAGAATAAAATAAAAGTTACCCGTGGAGATGCCGGGGATTGAACCCGGGGCCTCATACATGCAAAGCATGCGCTCTACCACTGAGCTACATCCCCGCACGTCTCCAACCCGCGCGTAGGGGCTCTTAACTCTACTACACCCACATCAAAGATCCCCCATGTAGCCTTAAACAGACTTCAGAATAAAGGGGTTTTTTTTAGTGGTGGGTATGTTCGCGTAAATATAAATGTGTCGTTCAACCCGCCGCCACGACACGGTACAGCCAATTTAGTGAGGTTTGTCACGTAAACAGAAGGTGCCAGTTAGATTATACAACATCAGCACACCGGTGGTGTGTTGGAGAGTAAACCCACATTTAGCATGAGTCGTGACGTTTCGCCAGCGAGTACAACAATCAGCTTCATCGGGCGATTTGCCAAGATTGTGAAGAAGACTGTTGGGTAAAGTGCTGTTAGCGAGTCGTCCTCATGAAGGTCGGAAGGTGATGGATGTTGGACTTCTTTCGCACCGCACGTAGCCAACTCTGCTAAACGAACTAAACACAAAAATCAGCCCCAAAGAAATTAGTTTTGAATCTTGATTTCAAAGGGGGGTGGGTGGAGAACACCACGCCCGGCCGCCTTTGTCTCCCCAGGGGCGATGTTTCCTACACACCGCACCAGGTACTCGATTGAGGCCGAGTCGACCTAGGGGAGGCCCAGAAAATCGTGAGCGGCAATCATCGTCACGTTGCTAATCTCTCACATTAACATGCCCATCTCTCACATTAACATGCAAATTCCTTCTCTAGCCCGCCCACTTTCCCTTGGGTTGAGCCCACCCAAATCCGATATGAACTAATTCTATATCAACTCTTGTTGGAGCAGCTGTTTATCCTATGTCAGCAGTTCTCCTGTTGTATCTGCTCCACCTGATAACGGTCGCTTGTGTTGCGATCGAAACGTCGTAGCTTTTTGTTTATTTTATATTTATTATTGAGATGACATGTGCATATGTATAAACCACTCGCTTTGCAAATCCCTCCCATCGCTTCAAGTCCCACATAAAAATTTCCCCGCGTGAACACGGCTCATCAATTGGCCGATAACGCCGTCACATATGGAGAGGACCGCAGAGCTTGGTGTGACGAACATTTGACGTCAGCTGCTCACCACGTGGTTGTTGTTGCTGCTTCCTTATTACAACCTTGCTCAATTTAAATAAATGGTGAACTCGTATTCAATGCAGCATAACTCTGTTAGTGCTGTTTGTTGCCGGACCGTTCAACGTCGTGGGTCATTGCTCAGCAACTCCAACTACTGTAGCTGCCGGTAGGATTTTCGGATTCAGTGTTTTAGACCGATGGGCTTATCAAACCCGACTAAACTGGCTCTGAGATTACTTACCAACCTGTGCAGTAGTCGGTGGGATTCATGCCGAGCCCCCACAAAGGCAGACGAAGGCGACCTTCTGGATTCCCCGGGTACGAGGTCGTAGACCGGAGTCCACAAATCGGACCGTACACACCGTATCGAGTAACACATTCCTCCTGCGGAGGGAGCTGGTAGGAACGTTGGGTTGCTCGGTCAATGGCCAGGGTCAACGGCGGCGTGGTGTATTCCGCAAATATGCCCGACTGTGAGGGCGGGCACAAGCCGGCGTGAGTAGGTTAAACGTTGAGTTTTATAAGGACACCACAAAGTGACTAGTCCCTCCCCACCCAGCCCCACCCCCCACCCCCTCCCCACCCAGCCCCACCCCCACCCAGCCCCTCCCCTCCCATCCCATTTTCGGATACAAGACAGACGGACGGACACAATAACCAGGAGGTTCCCACCAGTATAACGCATCTCGCTAGAACCGTGTGGCTCACTGGTCATAGTGCCCTCTGTTCTCTTAGACCTGGGAACATTTTACCACGTAGCAGCATTTCGCGACCACTATTTAGATTCGTAACGGATTTTTGTTGTTGCTGCGTGGATGGATCTCCCGGTTCTTGAATAAAGGTTCGAATTCTGAAGGTACCGACCGGTTCAAAGCAGGCACGTTTATTCACGTGGCAATTTTATGAATTCTCTGTCGGGTGGAGGAGGGTTTACGACACATTTTTAGTTAGGCATTCTGACCCAAAACTCAATTATTGACCTGGGAAATATTAAATTATTTGGTGATGCTGCTGCCTTGGCAGTGGTGTAAGAGTACACCAACAAAAAATACATTCGTCAATAAAACTGGTCTGGAAACGAAAAACAATGTATGCGACGTAACTGGCAATAAAAAAGCATTAATATATGCCCTGCGGAGGTATATTTTTTGACAACACAAGCGAGGGCAGGTACTGTGTTAATATTGCAATTCGCAGCGAGTCTTTCCTGCTCGGCAAGATGATAATTAACTGTTGTTCCCTCGCGTGGTAATTGCAGGGACAATTTACAAAAAACAGTACAAGTTTGTCCGATACATCACTAACAATACGACACTAATGTAGTCAATTACGTGCATTGGATGTCCAATGTTGTTTTCATTTTTGTTGTTGCTCAAGTTGTTTATTCTCGCGAAGATTTTTTGTGAGAAGGGAGATTGAACAACGGATAAAGGGGCATGCTGCCAAGCAAGTCCATTCAGTGAACCTCCATTTTGTTAAGGGCTTTGAACTGCGGTGCAAGGAAATGTGGCAAAGGAAATTCGCACAAGTCGTCGATACGAAGCGCAACTTTTACATGCATAAAACACGATTGTTGTTAAGCTATGTCAAATCTCACCCAAAAAAACAAGACCTGGGCTTTGGTTATGGGAGCTGTTCGCCAGGTTATGTAGCGATTGGGTTAAGGGAGTTATATGCTTCAAGACAATGCTCTGGGGTACAAGATAAACACTATTTACAGGGCATACAAAACATGTTGGTACACCGCTAGCTACAAAAGTTTATAATTATAAATGTTACCGCTTATTGCACAACTGGAATATAACATGACGCAGACTGCTGCACGTGGTTACCAAGCATCTTGCAATCAGGCTTCCAAACTCTTTGTAACATTCATTACAAGATGCGTTATCAACCTGGGAAACGCTCCACTGGAGTTGCCCCAGGGTTGTAATGTGTGAATGTGCGACTAGAGACATTGGTGTGGAGGCAAGGTTGGTAGATCACAGATTGAGGTTCCCAATTTAGCATAAATGGTCACATTGGCAGCACAGCACCTAAATTACCTATTTAAAGCTTTCGTGACTGCAGGGATTCATCTTTTTGGTTATTCCGGCCACAACGCAAGCAGTGTTGTGGCCGAAACGTCTTAAGAATTGTATTTTTTTTCCCTTTCTACGTGACTTTACCGAAAGAACCAAGAAGATAATCGACCTTCCTGTATGGATTTTGAGTGTTACGCCTTCGTATGCATGGGTCTTTTCCAGGTTCTCAAATTGGAAAACAGGCGTTCCTGCAGTGGGCATTATTTACCATGGGCAGATTATCCTGCACAGCATCAAAACACACATCCCCTGGATGGAGGCTAGCACACACACACACACACAAGTTCCCACTGCCAAATTATGCCTGAATGCTTGCCAACAGATGTGAAAATAGATCCGACCGATCAACTCGATCCCTCTGGGTATTATAACGAGGCTGTTTAGATTTTATATTTTCCTACAACCTAATCGACAAACGTTCATCAATCTCAGATGCCTGAAACAAAGCACCATCGAGTCTGGTTAGCACTTGCATGGGTGATCAATGGAGCCTGCCAGGTGTGGTCAGATGGGAGCCGTGGTGACCAATTGCTGGCAGGACAGCGTGACCCACCCCCTCGCAAGTTGGATCATCTTCAATTTCTCGAGTTCCGACATGAATCCAGAGAGCAATGTTCTTCGCCAATCGTCACGATAAAAGGACCCCCCCCCCTCCTTAAAGTGTCGAGACCGAGGCTTTTCTGGACAAAATGCGCTTTGTATCTCACACGGTGATAGAATGATTACCATCCCATTACCAGAGAACTTTACTAAGCCCACGACTGTTACATTTGCAGAGCTTTACTTGCAGAGCAAGCAAGCCTTCGAGCAAAACACAGATCTGGAGGCCGTGCCAGTCGCGCTCGAACTTTGGTACGTTGGCAAAATGTGCGTGTTACAAGTCGTCTTTATTCCTCGCACATCGGTCAGTGGTTTACTGCCAACACAAAGCGGCACCGAAATACCATTTTCCGCACAGAGGCAGGTGGAAATTCAACATTCCTACAGCAAAAGTCCAGCCACTGTTCGTGCAAGTGTCCCCAGGTAAAAAGTCATCAGCTTGTACACTGCAAATTTTTTTCACATTTTGCATCCTCCTGCGTCATCACAAGCATGGGCATTTAATGCATACCTTTATCGCACACCATACAAGTTACATGTGGTATACCTTTGCTATTTTATGTACCAGTTTATTTTAAACTTTGAAATCAGTTCCAAGACAGCAACACATTTATGACTAATATATTTTGATTTACACAAACTGTATACATACAGTATCTTGCAATAGCAGGCTGTGCGTGCAAAACGGTGCACAAAAAACTCAATACAAACCTGTTTGGGAGTTTTTTTTCCAGTGCAGACTGCTTTTACATACAGTATGGGTTTCATGCAACTTGTGTAATGAAGTACAAATTAACAAAATTAAAAGAGACAAAACGGCGTGCTTTGCTAAGTAGGATATTGTGTTTATTAAGGCTAACGTTTTCTAAGAGAAGAAAACCAACGCCACTGTTCTCCCCGGCCATGTTGTTTATCTGAGCGAGCGGCTCAGAGACCTTGGGGTTGAGAGGAGGGAGCCACTTTGGCAAGTCAACAATGATGCTGAAAAGCACGATGGTGTGTGTGTGTGGTTGGAGTTTCTGTCACCAAGGTCCAACAGTACGATTTCAAAAGTCTGAATCCAGTCTTTTTTTTAAAGTCATCGGCAAAACACGGTGAATGTAATTTTTTCACTCTTTTTTCTCCTTTTGACCATCTACGATTTTTTCCAAGAAGGGGTGTCCCTGCGTCAGTCCTCAAAACCCAAAAAAAATCAAAGATAAAATACATTAAATGAAAGACGGTTTCTTTCGATTACCAGCAAGCATTGAAGTAGCAAACTACAGTAAATCAGTCATTCAGCTTCATTCCTGGAGCATGTATTCTCTATTGTGGCCACACAAATGTATGCATAGTATCACTGCTTACACAAATCACAGCCGCAAAATGAGATTCAGATTACACATCACAAAAATAGCAAAAAACTACAATAGAGTTATTTTAAAAAATGGGTACGACATGGATATCAGGTCAGTCTCCAAAAACAAAATCAATGAAAGATTTTTTTAATCAACATTTTTGTGAACCATTCACGAGATTAATAGTCATAGTAATTAGGTATATACGACCATCTATACCGTTTATTTGCTACTACGCTTCAAAGGGACAGCGTTAAAGACAGAAGCGAGATACCACTGAACGCACAAGGAAGCAGCTGCTTTTTTTCCCCCTTCATCACCATCGTCGTCGTCATCATCTCTTGGTGCAGTGCTGCTATATTAGCAAAGCTTCACTTCTCCAAGCCTGCACAGTGTCAGCACAAGTTCCAGTGGCGCGTCGCCAAGCTCCGCACGCTATTTGGTACGGGTCTGACGTTCCTGAAACACAATTCGAGCGACAATATCAAAAAGCCGCCAAACTCATCGGAACGTCAAAGTCAGCAATCGATTGGCAAGGCTCACCCACGTAGTACGCATACAACAAATTACATTTATGTGTTCATAATAACAAAACACCTCTGAGCAAAGAGACGATTAAAAAAAGTGTTTGTGGAATCATTGCATCCAATGTCCATCCACAGTTAGCGTATTCATTTATGTAGTTATTGGTTTTACAACCTGTATTAAATAGATACCACTTAACAAAATAAATCCTTGCGTGCGATTGTAGTGGTGCATAATAAATCCAACACCTTCGGAGGTGAGATTGGTGGCACACGGATAAATTATTGTGGGGGAGATCATTATAATGAAGGTCGCCTGGAGAAAGTAGCAAGTAAATCGTTTATAGACGTGGGTGGATTGTTTAGTCATCCCCTTGTATGCAAGATATTTCCACTCGGTACTGTCATCACACATGCAAACCCATGAAATAATGTAATTTTATATAATATTACTGCAGGACCTTCCCGATGGCCCTACCGTAGAAGCGAGTCTTCCCTGAGTGAATAACAGATTACAAAAGGGATGATGTAAGTCCATGTGTCGACAGAGCAATGAGTAACCTTGCTGAAATATTTTTTGTACATTGTTCCCTTTAAGTGGACTGCACATGGTCCAGTGTTGATGCTTTCATCCCTCTAAACCACTCATTTCACGGAACACATCTCTTCCATATCAACAGAAAAGAGCTTTCCCCTTAAGAGACGTATTTCCGTGCAAACAGCTTGAAAGCACTGGCAATGAGGCCAGGCGAGTGGTGGGTTTTCTCCAGAATTGTATGAGTTCTCAATATTTATTTTCATACATCTCTGGTTTTTGCCATTCAATTAACACATACATACACACACACGAGATTAATTCAAACGCTTGTGTAAAAAAAACACTAGTTAGCCTACTGCTATTAAAGTCAATACTTAACATTACATACCATTAAATCAATTATCCAGAATTATAATCAGGATTTCTTCTCTAGAGAAACTTATCGCTCCTGTCGCATATCTGCTTTAAAAACACAAAACGCACGTTACAAGCATCTTTCGGCACGCGCTAGGAACACTCGCCATTCACGCGAGGGCACCATACTAACCTTCTTGAGGTTATCCTCCTCCTCTTGGCGCTTCTCGTAGTGGCCAAAGTCGTCGAAGATGGAGGTGGTGTGCTTGTACGCGGCAATGATCTTCAGCACCTGCTTGGCCTTCTCGAGCGGCACCTCCTGTGTGTCGCGCGAGTTGGTCACCGGCTTGTTCTCGTTGTTCTCCAGCCGGATGTGGCGCAGCTGGGCATTGGGCACGTCCTTCACATAGATCCACTTCACCTCGAATTTGCCCTTCCACTTGTCCTGCGACCACACGCCGGCACACGTCTGGTAGTCCACTGGCGACATCATTTCGGCCACACCGCAGAAGTGTCCGCTCCCGTTGACGCTGAACAGCAGGTAGATGGGCCCTTTGCTCTGCAAGGAGCGGTAAGCAGAATCAAGTCGCTTGTTGCCATGCTCCGTGCTGCACCAGATAGAGTACTTGATAGAGCGGTGGATATCGTCCTCCGAGTAGCTCTTAATGATAAACACGCGCGCATTCTTGGGGCTGCAGTCAAAGTCACGGGGGTTGTAGCTGTTCATGGACTTGAGTTTCTCCAGCACCGGGTGCACCTCTTGGCCCAGGCCCGGCTGCGCCACGCTGATGGGAATCAGGCCCGGCACGTTCACCGTGGGGGGGCCGTCCCCAGTCCTGTTGCGCGGCGCCACCCAGCGGTTCTGCAGTGGCTGCTGCAGATGCTGCGGATGCTGCTGCGGATGCTGCTGCTGCTGATGATGATGATGCTGCTGCTGTGGCGACTGCGAGGGCAGCAAGTGCTGCTGCTGTGGCGGCGGCCCCACGTGGCCATACGCCATCTGGAAGGTCTGCTGCTGGCCCGGCATGGGAGGCTGCACCATGGGCTGCTGCTGCATCTGCTGGGGTGGAGATGGCTGAGGTGGCGGTGCAGCCATGTGAAGTGGCACGTGCTGCACCTGATGCTGTTGTTGTTGCTGTTGTTGCAGCTGCTGTTGCAGCTGCTGCTGCTGTTGTTGCAGCTGCTGCTGCAACTGCTGGTGTTGGTGCTGGTGCGGTGGAGATGCCTTGCTCTGGGGCGCTTTATTATCCCAGGTGCCGATGTCCATGTTGTGTTTGATGGGCGGTGGCGGCAAAGCGGCTGCAACCGGGACCACGTTGGCAGAACCAGGCCCCGATTTGGGCTTGAGCTTGGGCTGGGGCTTTGCCGGCTTGCTGGCAATGGCCGCCCAGGACGTGGGCTTGGGCTGCGACACGGGCGGCTGCGGGGTCGCTGTGGCCTGCACAGGCATTCCACCCCCCACAGCGACACCGCTGCCAACAACTGGGCTGCCCACGGCGGCGTGCGCCGGTTTGGCCAGTTCGGCGGGGGCACCGACAACGCCGACGCCGCAGCCAATCTTGAGTCCGGTCATACCCTGCTCGATGCTGTTGATCATGGGTGGAGGCACCAGCTTGTTGCCCAGCGCGTCACCGTGGAAGCCTCCCGAGCCGTCCATGAGGGGAGCAGAGCCGGGCGCCGGCGGGTAGCCGTAGCTGCTGCTGTACGGGGAGCTTTGCGACTGCGCCGGCTGGGAGGTGCTGGTAGCCCAGGCGGAGAAGTCCACGCCGCTGCTGGGGAAGAAGCTGAAGGCGCCGTGCTGGCTCAAGTAAGGGGGGGTGCTACCCAGCCCACCTGGCTGCCCGAACATCGTGTCCGGCAAGAAGTGGTGCTCCCCGTTACTCAGCTGTCCGTAGGTGGGGAGGTACGGCATGGGGGGATCCCCGCCCGTTGACCAGGGCGCCTCGCTTAGAGAGTACGACGGGAATCCCATTGAGGGACCGTAGTAGCTGGGCATGTAGGACTCGGACATCCGGGGGTAGCTGTTACCCTGTGGGATTCAACGTGCAGGAAGCAAGAGTGAATGCCAGTGGCAACACACACACATTGTTTTAATAAGCAGGATGTTTGTTGTAATGGTTACAATTTACATATGGATATAAAAATCTGGCTGGGCAGCAGTGTTTGGGTTCCAAGTTCAAATCTCGACCATTGGTGAATTCGGCCATTAGTTTTTCCACGGCTGATGCACAACTCAAAGCACGCATAACAAGCATAAAAACAATAAAATAGCCATTTTAATAAACCAAGTACATGCCTAGCAACCACGAACTTTATTCTGCCGCACTGGCTCACGTCACCACACTTCCGGATTACCATTATGGACCACACCCACCTCACGAACCTGAGAGCTCCACTTGTTGCGAAATTCTGACGTGGAACTCCTGAAGCTACGGCCAAACGTGACTAAAGCAACCAGACCAATCCGTGTCACTGCCGTGACGCAACACATCCCCCTCTGGCGATTAAAACTGCAAACTGTTAACAAGGCAAGCAGGCATTCAAGAACTTGCAATGTGTGTCACCAATTAAAATGTATTCCCAAGCTCGTGATGCACACATGGAACAATGTGCGAATAGATGAATGGGGATTTGTCACTTTAAATTGAAAAATGTCCTTTTGATAATCTTAAGAATGACCAAGGCTATAATGAGACAAAACCATGCGAGTGGAAATTAGATGGTAAGAAACAGTAACAAATACAGAGTGAGGAGCAAGGTAGCGCCAGACAATACAAATGACACATTATAGAAGAAACACAATGACTATGTAAAAAACATTGCAAAGGAGACAAATGAAATCATGCAAAAACAGAAAAATAACCGTGTATAGAATTGTGCTGAAAGATGCAAATTTTAATTAATATGATTTAGGCTCACGATATATACATCAAATCACATGTGTAAGAATCTATGTCTCCATTCATGTTGTATGTAATGGGTTCATGTAAACCCGATATCCACTACAATTCAGCAAAAAAAATTACGTATATTTGAACAACAAAAATTGCCGACTAAATGAAACATTTAACTTCCACCGGTAGGCATACGTAACCAGCCTTCCCACGGCATGCATTGATCACAAAATCAAACATGTACTCCAAAATTAATAAATATCACAGGTAATTATTATATTTGGAAACCTGAATTCGTTCGGGGCAGCAGTGTTAAATGCATATGTAGGACATGGGGTTCAGAACACGAAGTATTATTGCTGACAGAATTCAATGTTAACCGTGACATTAAAACTATGACCGCACTTATTAAAATTCTTACATCAGTGCTTGGGTAAATATTAGAGAAACATATTTTTTCCGATTGACTTCTAAACTGCGAAATACATTTATTTTTTAAGTTTATTTCTGGAGATGTACTGTGGTGCCCGAAAACATTAAACGAAAAGTGCACATTAACACTGCCTAACAGAACATTTGCACTCAACTAATGTTGTGGGCAATGAATGACCGACTTGCGGATGGAAACTGCATCTTACACTGGACTACAATGTAACCCATTAATATTGTATTACCTACGATTTAGCAAAAACAAACATCCAGTTAAGACGTATGTATTTAGCCAACACCAGTTCGGAATGTGACACGGGACATGCATGATTGAAGGAGCTTACAATTAACTTCATGTCACTTTTTGAAAGGCGTTTTGGTTTTTAAGTGCACTACCTCGAGGTATTTAACTCATTTTGACCTTGTGACCACGTGGTCACGTGTAGCATTAGGTCAGACAATACATTTACATCGACCAATACAATTCGAAGAAAACTACATTCGGGTTAAATTCAGGCTAATCGGGGTTAAAGTGGGTTCAATAAAAATCCACCAGTAGTCACAGGGACAGCATACACCCACAACAGCAGCCGCTACTACTAATTCAGTCACCCAGCTAGTGCCTGTAGACAGACAGGGCGTAACGTTAGTGTAAGACTAAAAGAACACCAGAGAAATATTAAACTATCACAAACACAACTGTCGGCAAGTGGCAAAACATGCATACCAACAGGGACACTCAATTGATTTTGACAACGTTGAAGTGTTGTGTAAAACTAGTTAATACTGGCAAAGACTAATTAGAGAATCGATTGAAATTGAGAGAAACAGAAATAACTTTAATCGCTCAGACAGCTACAGGCTTAGTGCGGCCTGGAAGCGTATTATTAAATAAGATACATTACAATTCCTTATAAGGGAAACAAACACTAACTGATTACTAATGTAGCATAATCACAATAAAACACATTCCAAATTATTACTAATCTACAACTCGCATCGTAACAATAGCCTGATTACTAATCTAGTATATAATTACAATCACTCCCCCCTTGAATCTTTGCACCTGATGAGTTAATGATGACGTCACCTTGCTGCTGCTCTATATAAGAACGGGAGACACAGCAGAGCCTCACCATTCTGGCGAATTGCCCGATGATGCTGGATGCAATTACCAGCGAAACGTCGTACTCAAATTGTAAATGTTGTGGCTTGAACACACCGGTGGGCTAAAGCAGTGAACTATGTCTTTTGTCAACGTGACACTTTTTTACTGATTGGCCGTGTCGGGTGGTGGAGGGTTACGACACATTTATAAATAACGCGATCTAAACCCAAAAACGTTGATTATGAATAACATTGGTTGCGAAAGCCTACGTGTTAAACTGCCTGTATTATTACCATACTTGTTTATCCAGGAAAGCTTCAGAGGTCTCATGACTTTTTCAAGAGGGCACTGCCAAGCTTTTTACCGCAGTAGTGATGGCGATTGCTATGCCCATTCCAATCGAGTACAACCTATTTATTCTTGCTAATTACATCACGGAGGTCTTTAACGTCCACTGTTAAACAGGTGGGCGGGTATTTGTGGTCATTACTGTTCCTAGGCCATGTCATTCGTACCACTAGGCCATGTTGCTAATAAATATTCGGTCTTCACGTACGCATGTATCTTCTTCACAACAAAATACAAAGGTCATCCATAATGGTTACAGTACAAGCTGCGGGAAAATGGCACATACCTCAAGTGCCATCGTGACAATGAAAACACAAATTCCTCAGGCTTCACATGACAGGCAGATATGTGGCACAGTCACTCACCGCCAAAGTGTGAAGCTGCACTGCACTTGGAAGGCAACCCAGTAAACAGCCATAATATTCTAAACACACATCGACTGTCCTTACCAGGCGATTACAGTTTTGTTAGGTCTGAAAATACTTTTGTTACTGCGAATTCTGCATATTACCAAAAGATTCTCACTTGTAGAAACTTTAAAGTTATTTGATAATTAACAAGAGCTCAAAAACTGTGCACAAATCACAAAAACGGCTACTGGTTCGGAAACAAAAATTGTGTTTTTGGACTTATATCAGGACTTTGTTGAATGACACGCGTTCTGGAAAACATCACCATGAATATGGACCAAGTTAAAACAATAAACACGAAGATTCCTTGACAATAATGAGATTACTAAAAATGTAACCGTTTGCATTTATACGCATGCATAACAAACGTACACGTCTTTGTATAGGCCGTGACGTACTACTGCTAGTGTTCCGTTATCTACATGGTACGTAATCAGAACCATAAACGAATGGGTTAAAACAGCAATATGTCCCTGGTGCCAATTTAACATTCCACGGATTCATATCTCCATGGATTTTTACTAAGAAGACAGGAGACCTCAGTGATGAATGATGGGGTTGAACAGTCAAGAGGTAGAAGCCATTTGGAAACACAATGGGCTTTAAAAAGATTGGCTGCACGTAAGTGCGTCATAGGTATGGAATAGGGGGTGTAACGATTCACGCACCAGCGATTTAAATAACCGTCGCAGTTCGCTCTGAGAATAAATTATATTTCTTACTTTGGGGCGATTTTTGGCAAATCACGGTTAGATGCATAGTGAGCTCTAAAAATCATCATGCATGCATAACTACACTTATAGCAAGTACCAATTCACCTCACTCTACAATTCCATTGTCCTCTCTGGGAACAAGATTCAATTAATTATTTTTCATACCGTTACAGCACAAGTAAAACATACAACGCTAACACACTACGATGGCATAACATGCATTACCACATGAACCGGAAATAATAATTTCTTGCACGTACGGTTCAACGCATGCTACGAGCCGAACAAATACATTTTAAATAGTTGGATCTCTCAATCATTACATCCTGGGCATCTTACACCACATCATGGGATGGTACAATTTAAATCCCCATAAAGTGACACATTGTTGGATAAGCTAAACCGACAGGTTTCAGCACATCCCCATGCACCACAAGCAGCAGTTAATTTAATGTACTTAACCCTTTGGCAGAGAATGTAGAAAATGCATTGAAGCACAAGCTAGAGAGCTTCCTCAATAATTGTTACCAATACCTTCTAAACGATCGCATTGTTTTCAGCCAAATAACTGTAAACGATGCATTACACACCCTTAAGCAATTGCACAAGTATGAACACATAACAATTTAAGGTTAGATACAACCAACCAAAGAAAACGGAGCAAAATTGCTAAATGTTAACAGGCACAGAAGCTACCAAAGTAATGATTCTGCAATCTTATTAAGTTACTGATAAACACTTCCTGTATTAGTGCTATTTATACCCACCCAGAACTCAGAATGATGTGATGCTGCAGTAGCTTGAGCAATATTCGAATTGCACACGAACATCCATTAATGCGCCTCACTTTAAACAGAGAATTAAAATAGATAAGCAGTACCGTGTGCATACTCACGCAATTTTTTGTCAAATCAATAACCTAGGCATGCCAGCAGGCAAAGACAATTTGGATTTTGCATGTTATCCCCGTGGTAGCATACTTTTTTTCTCCAGGTGCTCTGGGTTTTCCCTTCCACATTTATTAACATGCGTCTAGATTATTTATATTATTTTGCTGCCATAAATTTCCACACAAGCCACTTCGTTGAGCAATCATTTGTGGTCACTTCTGAAAAAGCTAATAGCTCAGTGGGCTTTACCTGGTAAGATAAAAATTTTATGTTTATTGCATATTTCTTTTAGGTGATTTGTTTACCTTCCCGATACTTTGCACTCCTATTGTGATTTTGTATTGCTTGTTGTAACGTTCTAACCTGCCCCTACTGGACATTCGTGAAAAAGCTTGAAAGCTCGTTAGATTCCTCCAGCATAAAGTCCGAATTCTGATTTGTGGACACCCCTCACACACGCTGTCTCCAGATACTCGGCTTTCCTCCCAATTGAAGCAAAACACTACTTATAAAAAAGGCCAAACAATCCTAAAAGATAATCCTGCTGAAAAACGTGCGAGGCTTTCCCGAATGCCTCACATTAACAGTATTAAAAGATCAGCCCTTGTAAATATGCACCAATGCTATATGTCCCTGGAAGTCGAACTATCGAGTTTGTCAATTAATTATAGTTGCATATAAATCGACGGTGGATGTTGCAATGATACAATATAATTTCTCGCTCGGACTTTAAATGCCAAGTTCATCAACATCCATTTAAAATGTGATGTACGAATATGAATAAAGATGTACGAGGTATTTGCATTTTTCTACGGGTTTAAAGACATTCATAACTAAAAAGCCGCCATTAAGCGTGACAGACGACTAGGGGAAAGTGCTGTTAGCGAGCACATATTAAAGATAGACAACACCAGTTAGGAGTGTTATTGTTGGCACCACACGCGGCTGGTTTTGTTTTCCAGCTGCTGATGTTAATAGCTCTAAGATACCAACTCGGGTCACCAAATTCACCACTGCGACACCACTCCCCCTTCCCGTGTGAAGCACAGCCTACAGAGTTACACTGCAGTAAAGTCACTTAAAAACACACTAAAGCAGTACTCCTACAATTCCTTTTTAAGTATGTTTTTTTTCTCACTAGCAAAGCTTCAAACGACAGTCCTAGGTGGGTATGCGCAAGAGCTGTTTGTTTTTTTAGTTGCATTCTTCAAATAAACGCAGTGTTTAACCACACGGATACAGATCATTGCTGCAACACACGACTGTAAACCAATGTCACCTCCCATTGGTTGATGCATGTTTGGCACCATGGCGCCAACTGCTGCCAAAAACACATTACTTTTAAACATGTTCAAAATAATATGGAGCGTCAAATAGCCTCACCGAAGGGTCCTGCATTGAGATGAATGGCCAATTTACATTTAAAAAATGTGCTTTTTGCATGTGTGCGAGGAATCCAGAGTATGCAAATAAAACCTATGCATACGAGGGGGGGACACTCAAATGTCTCAGGACGCCCATGCAAAAGACGCAACATTTAATGAGTCTCAACGGGTGTATTCCATATCCCGGTTAAATAAAGCATACGATGGATAGATTTAACTCACTTGCTCCGTCACCTTCTGGTCACCTTCACACCAAGCAAGGTTTGAGATTCACAAATCTATGATCCACCAATTATTGCCTACAAAGCTTTGGAACCACTGGTTGAAACAACCAGGCCTGGGCTTGGTGTTACTCCTGATAGAATTTAGGCTCAAAAACACATTGTTGCAGATAAAACAACTTGAATTCCACAAGATATTGCTCATTACATGTAAAGCCAAAGATTAGCAAATACCCACCAATTAGTTGCATAATACATGGTTATTTTGCCTTCCATGTTGTACTACTTTAAATTACAAACTCAAACAACATGCAATGTATTTTATTAAAACTGGAATTTTTCTCGGTTTTAAGGTTTAACCAAGGTCAACAATGAAGAAATGGGGTCACATTATGATATACATTAGCTAAAATTAGTTTAGGAGATGGCTATGCTGCTGGCTGACATATCAAGTAAAGACACTTCACTCCTTATTAACAAGCGCCAATATTAGCTTAACATAGACCAGAACCACACACTGGTAGACTTAAAAAAAACACACAATCCAATAAACAACTCATTGCAGATACGTAAACGGGCTATGCAACTCAGGCTGTGCGACTCGAGGTTGTATGTATTATTGGCAAGAAAAAACACTTTTTAAAATTCAGGCATCTGCTCGGTTGGAGCACTCTATTGATGTCACTACATTGATGTTGCTGCATTGATGTTGCACGACGATATGGGAGGGAGATCTGTACAGTGCCATATTGAAATTATTGCCCAAATACAAGGTCCTTTTGCCTATCGTCAAGCTTAAGGCTTGCATCAGAAAACCTCGGACATGCACAGAGCCTGCCTGGGTGTTTTGCTACTCGTGAACAGCCATCCGTGTGTTTTTAGGTGGCATCTTCCTTTAAAATGGTGAAAAAAGTGGTGCAGTAGTCAGATGCTGCAAGCCCACCTGGTTGGTCTGGGTACCAAGGTAGGCGTCAAACTCGTCATCAGTCACCCCATCCTTTTGATGCACGGTTCCATTTTGAACTGCATGCACACAAGGGGGTGGGGGCGGACACACAGCAGGCGGGACACACATAAGACGAAAAAGAATGCACGAGACAAAGGGGGCGTGGTGGGGGTTCGACACGGGCACGTGTAGCATCCGGCAGGGTACACAAAAGTGTGGCTGGGCACGCGAGAAGGGTGCGGCCACATTGCCGGCAGCAAAGTAGAGCTCAGCTCTTTGGCCACGTCGCCACAGGCCTCAAAAACATTACCATCATGCGGCACAAACGCCCAAGGAGAAGTCCATTCTCAACAGCCATCACGTGCCAGTTACAAAATACTGTCCTTTCCCAGTTCACAACAGTTATAAGCAGCAAAGGAGAGCCAGGCTCCCGCCCCACTGCCTAAAGGCAATGAACGATATATCAAACATACAAGAGGGGGGAGGGGTAAAATAGAAGTGACGAGAGAATACAGGACTGTAAAGTCAGCCTGGTGCATGCTTGAGCTCTCACCTTTATTCCCTTGTCCTTTTGGTCTCTGGTGGGGAGTGGAATCCACGGTGCATGAAAGGTAGAGACAGACACAGTGATATCACAATTAGCACGCGGACAGCCAGACTGGGGAAAGTGGCATCTCGGCTCGTGTGGTTACTGGGCATTTGTGGGGACCTCAAAATTGGGTGGGTTGGTGCAGGGAGACCGGACTGGGCCTTGGTGTTGGGTGCTGGGTGTTTTGCAAGTGCTTGGTGGGTGGGTGAGTGCAGTGTGATACACGTGTTCTATTTGGAGGTTGCTTGGATATTGGCTGCGTGGCAGACGCAGTTAAATATGTGGTGAATGTTCTGTGCCGAGGGCTCCGAGTTGCGTTTTGACGGGATGCAGTCTCTTTAAACCAGGCCTTGGTGTAAGTGGCTGTATGTTGGCCGGTGTTGCTGGATATCACTGCCAAAGAGAGTTAAATGGGTGCAGTTCTTCACGTGGAAAGTGCTGGGTGTCAAATGTCAGATGTCTGCTTGTTTGTAGTATGGCAAGTGTGCTAACCATCGTAGGTTATTGAGTGGAGTGCACTGGGTGTATTTTACCTGCTGTAGTTGTATAGATATTAAAGTGCTAGGTGTGGTTACATGGATGCAGTGAGATGATTTTACTAAAGTAATTTTACCTAGTAGAGTTTGCTGGATGTTTTTTTCTGAGTGTCCATGTAACGTTATAAGTGTAGTTAATTGGTTACTCGAGTGTAGGCAATTGGTTATTCGAGTGTAGTGCAAGTAAGAGTGCACTTTACCACGTATAGTTTCCGGTCATTAGTTGCATTCTGCGGCCTGTAGTCGACTAATAATAATCAGCTCAAATCTCCGGGATGCTGGTTGTAGTTTAAGTATCGTAAACTAGTCAAGTTAAATTAACTTTTATATAACTATACACTATTATATTATTCCTATACACCATTAAATTGAGCTAGAGCTATGTATCGATAAACTATCTGTACCAGTAACGATAATTGGTTATTTCTTTTGTATTTGTAAGGATAGTTTACTGCCTGTGTACGCAGTTTGAGTTGTTTGTAGCCTCCAGGCTGTAGTTAACTGAATGTAACAAAATTAATAAAAATAAAATAAAATAAAGATCACTGTGACGGTCCCACCTGATGACGGAGACTTGTGTTGCCTCCGAAACGTCGTGATCTTTATTTTTATTAATTTTGATGTTTTACCTACGTGACTTTACCGAAAAAAACCTAAGAATATGAATCATAGCAGTCACGAAAGCTTCAAATTTAGAATGAATGTAACAAGTCCCCTACGTCTATTGGTGTTGCTGTAGTTAGCTGGTCGTTTATAATAAAGTACTGAACTTGTCGCGATTTAGAATCTCTTTCCCACTGGTAACAACTCAGGAGTTGCCGTGGACTTTGTGTGGTCGAGGCTTGTTTGTAGTTAACTGGTTGTAGTTAAATGAACGTACAATTCACCCTTAATCCCGCTGGGCACACTTTCCTGGTTTCAGCCAATTGTGGACATACTCTTTGGTTCTTTCGGTAAAGTCACGTAGGTATACAAATTGCACACAACTTGTCCGCCAATTGTCAGCCGGTCAAATCCGCCGTCGTTAATCGCAGCCGACTCCTCGGGGTCGTCCGATGAATCTGCTGCGGTAGTGATCGAAGCGAACCTCGGGGGGGGGGGGGGGGGTCCTGGGACTAGCGAGCCGGGGGGGTCCTGGGGCTAGAGAGCCGGGGGGGTCCTGGGGCTAGAGAGTCGGGGGGGTCCTGGGACTAGCGAGCCGGGGGGGTCCTGGGACTAGCGAGCCGGGGGGTTCCTGGGACTAGCGAGCCGGGGCCTTCTTACCTGCTCGATGCTGGGCGCGGACATCATCCCCGGCCACACCGGCCACTCGCCACCCACTCCTGTCTCCTCCTCGTCGTCGGCTCCCCACCTCGTCGTTCCTGCTTCTTAGAGTGTCACTCTCCTTCTGCTGCTGCTTCTTCTCCGCCACCGCCGCCCACACCACCTCCACCACCACCGCCGCCACCTCCTTCGCCTCCTCACAAATGGCGGCCGCCCTCGTCGCCGCCGTCGCCCGCCGCTCTTATTGGCGCGCGCGCAGTCCACGTGACCACCCCGCTTCCTCCCCCATCCCCCCCCCCATTCCGCCATCTTGGGTAGGGGGGGGCCCGCCTCGCGAGTCCCGCGCGGGGCGGGGCGGGGGCGGCCTCCCCGTGGCCTCTCCCCCCCCCGCCCCGAACCCCGCAGGGAGCCCCGGGGGGGGGGGGGGGACCCCACCTCCCCCCTCCCCCAACTCACCCAGCCCCGCCATGTTGGGTAGGGGAAGTCGGCGTCGCTTATAACGCCGCCGTCTGGCCGTTCGTGTTGTACTGTACTTGCCATGTCACTGAGCGGGAGTGTTGCATCGATTTGCACCGTACATTGATTCACACAAACTTATTCGATTCTTACTTTTTTTGGTTGTTTTCTCTTCACGTGACGCACGTAGAATCTTCTGTTTTTTTTAATTTGGAATGTTTTGAATGTCGCGTGGAGGGGCAGATACTTGAAGGAGATATGGTGTGGCCTATTTTTTGTATGACTTGTATTCTACGTAACGACGTTATTGCTTATAATGTGTAACAATAATACATTCACTGCTGGATGAAGGCCTCCCCGTACACGATGGAATCCAGTGGTGTGAATATAAAATGTATGGAATCTTGTGGAATGATTCTGTAATCCAGTGGTTCTGATCAAGAGAAGATAAGAGTCGTGAATTTATGCGTCAATTTACCCAGAACATTTGATCCTTATGGCGGTTACCCGGGGTACCAAATAATCCAAACGGTCCGAGGCAATTAAATACTTTATTTCTGGGACACTTTTTGTTTCCAGGGGTGAACTTAACTCCGCGACTGGGGTACCAATCAATCCGAATTCAGTGCCATACCCCGCGATGTCGAAACGCCAATCATCAGCATAAAACAAATCTGTTATCAAAAAAAAAAACTTTGAATAGTGCATCGTGTCCAGCTCGTCGAGATGAGTCGATAGCCACATCGCTGACCACCAACAGAGACTAAAGATGACTGCATCAGGGACATTATGCGAGAGCCGGGGTAACCGCCATAAGGTTCATTTCACCAATTCACAATTCGTAGTGACAATCCCACACCAAGAGATTGCACAGACACCCAAGTAGAAACCCGTGGAAGAGAGACTGAAACGGACACAAAGTGAAACAATGACACACCAAAATACACAAAAACAACACGTTGTTAGTCCGTGAGCCCAGATATACTCAAGCACGAGTCCCAGAACCACCCAAAGTGCTTCCCATTTTTTTAATACGGCCAATAACGATTAATTATTTGCCATATTTATGTACTGCTAAAGCTGAGCTACCATTTTATATTCCTGCCCATGGACTATCAAGAGACACAGAGACAAACAGGACACGTTGAGTACGTTTGGCACCGACAGCCCAGTTTTGGTTATAAACCGAAGTCATGAACGTCATCTCCCATAACCTAACAGCACAAGAGGACTCACAACCTCACGATGCTGCTACCTTATCATGAACTTAATCAGCTGATACAGCATCGCTAGAACACGGCGGTTTAAAGTCCACAGTCTGCGTCTTGTGCGGAACGAGAGACTTTGGTGGTACTGTGGGCAGCAACTGGGAACCCCACCAAAAAAATCGATTCAAGAGGCTCGGCAAAGCACTGTGGGTGGGATAATGGTTACGGATATGGGTATATCCAGTCACTGTATTGTTAGTTTGCTTGGTTAGTGTGGCTATGAGTTAAGCATATTGTTTATTGTTAGAAATTGGTTGCCTATGGGGCTATGTCTGGTTGGCTCATGTAGTTAGGGTTAATGGTCATGGATAGTGGTAGGGTCTGGTTGACTGGTGAAATAATGGTGCGCGTGAGTTTTACTGCGGCTAGGGCTAGAAATAGGGCAAGTGTTATGAAGGCTTAGGGATATGGTGAGGATCTGGCTGGTTAGATTAGCAAGAGCTAATGTGTGGCTAGCTAGTGCAGCAAATGACTAATGCGGTTATGGGAAGGAGTGGAGAGTGATAGGGTCTGGTTGGGTAGTACGGATACAGTAGTTTTATGGTTTGGTTGTCTGTGCTGTGTACCCCCATTGTCCCCACGTCCCTATTGACAAGTGAAGCCTTTCATCATTGTTGTTCACATCACTCCTGATTCATTATTGGTTGTTGGGTCACATTGCGTAAGTAAAATATATCGTAAACCGTCATCCGTCTGACACAATGAAGTTGTCGCTTGAAAAGTGCCAATTTATTCATGTATAAACATCTTATTTGGAAGTGTGGTTATATACTTACGTGATTAATCTAGTGATAATTACATTAATTGTACCAGATGGTTGTTAAATTACAACAAATTATGTGAGATGTTATCTGGAGGATATTTTCACAATTCTGGCAACTGCTTGATTATGCTGGTTGTAACTATCTTGAAACGTCATACCAAATCGTTAAAATATTTTGAAATTTCTCTCCAACACACCGGTTGTGTGCAGAAGCAGTAAAAAAAATTGGCACTTTTGTTAACATAACAAATGTATTAATTGGCTACATCAGATGGATGGTTGACACACATTTTACTTATGCGATCTGACCGAACAATTATGAAGCATCCTGTTTAAACTCTCACATTAAATATACCTGTTGGCTTGCTCACTTCTATATGACTTACAAATCTGAGTTTATTTTGTCAGCAGCAGAGGGCACACACTGTCAGTAAAAGCAATGATCACCTGTATGGTAAAACTACCATTACAGAACAGCTGTCAGCTGCTGGAGCAGTATAATAATATACTTTTCCCAGGAAAGCCAAACTCTCAAGACTCCTTCATAAGAGGGTACTGCATTGGGGTGTTTGGCCAAGTCAAATGTTAAAGAAGAATTTAACACCCAAAGGTCCACACAGATGTGGTCCCAACCCCATTTGCTGTATTGCCATAACCTGGTCACCTCACAGCTTAGCAGGTTCGGGAATTTCACAATTATTTATAATCTACGAACCCTTTCCGCGAAAGCGCTGGTATAACAGGCGTGTGTGGATAGTGCCCGGAACACACACAATGCACATCTCCTCTGCCAGTGGCCTTCATTAAGCGCAACATATGGGGGTTTAAATGCATTTATTAAATTGGAACCTGAAGCATTGCTTAAGCACTTCATACTACCAGTTTGCAAACAAAGAGCACGTTTATTTTTTTGTACACTCCGTAAGACAAAAAGCAACACAAGAATGCAGTACATGCAGAGAAGAGACAGATGCTCAGGTTTACAATGAAGCCATTACCATACAGGTGAAGTGTTTCTGCCGGACAGGGCCTGACAGCTGTGAACCTGAGTTCAACACCCAACCACTATGGAACCTGCAAAGACATGCGGGTGTCGTTATGAATTAGGTATGCAACGGAGAATCGATTCATCAATAAACATCGATCCTTATACACGCATGACATGCATGTGATCATGCGAATAACAAATTATTTTTTAGTTTTTCGATTTTTATGAACCAGACATGGGACAAATAAATGACAGTCAAATTAAAACGCATTACAATTCAGGGAGTGCAAACAAGTCGAATATGATATAGTATAAATGACATAATATAGATAAAACTGTGCAAATAAGACACATTACATAAAGTATAAACAAAATAGACGATACAAATGAAACGGTAAAAACAAGAAATTAAAAATGTAATAGTACTATACAAACATAACACAAAAAATAAATCGTGCCAATGTATCGAATCGTTTCATGCCTGTGAAGATTCATTCGACAGGACTAATTAGCGCAAGCATGGGGGCACCGCACGATACAAAAAGTGGTAAAAGCTGCACTCTAATTCCACATTTTGGCACAACCGCATCCATGGAAGCAATGAGTGTCCTAAAGGCTGATTTCCAGTTCACTTTTGATGCTGCTGATACGTAAGCAATGAAACCCCAGTGTAAGACGAAATGGAAAAACAACTAAATTATATCAGCGTTGGTTGCTATCACATCATCAGGATGAGGTGATGTCATTGATTGCGTATCTGTGTTTAGCGCATTGAGACCAAAGTTACGATAATATAAAAAAGGCTGGAAAATCTCTTGTGACTATATACATGCATTGGGGATAGCGGAGCATGTGTGGAGTCGTTTTGTATGTGAAAACACACAGGAAGTGATTGTCAATATTCCCGAAACACATGACCTCAACAACTACAGCCCGGGTACGTTAAAGGCACAAGTGGCCTATGGGTTTAGGTACTATAAAATCCCACTTTATTTATTTTGCCAAAAATAATTTCTGGTTAAAACGTCTACATACATCTATTAGAGTGAATTATTAAAAAGGGTCAGGTTGATGTTTATACAGCACCTATATTTACACAGCTTCTCCCAAAGCTGCACCATCATGCTACATAGGATCTATTACATTTTGCGACAATCACATCTGCATTCCGAACACCGTTACCCACAGATGAACACACTTTACTACACAACTGAAATCGACGTGCTATTTGTATGCAGGCACCACTACCTGTCAATGCATTTACAGCCATTTAAAACATGAGTACAGTGTCTGTGTTAGGTGTTTTCTATGATCTGCAATAAAACTATTCCAAGTTTTTTTTTTTAAACAAGTATTTTCATATGAATCCGGCATTGTACATGCAGGTTTACTTACATGGTGTCTGCTTGTCCTATTTTATCATGTCTAGTCTGACAAAACATTATAATGGTGCAATTGTAAGAGGGCAGAACACATGGAAAGAAAGATTATATGTCCACACGTTTTGATAAAATTGAGCTGTATTTTATAACGCGTCTTGATGCTACAGAGGTACTAAATCAAGCTTCTGACAGTTGATAGTGTCATACGTTGGGACTGATCGGGGCCAATGGTGGAGAAGCAGAGTGGTGGCGCTGCAGCGAAACACACTTCTGCAGCCAATCACAATTGGTTCTGGGGTCCAGCAGTCTGAAAATGGACATGTTAATGGCCCCACCAGATATAAAAAGGTCAGCATTTGACATGTTTGGGGGTTAGGTTTAGCAATTGGCTGCAGTACTAATTGCAGGGCAGCATTACTTCCTTCACAATACACCACACAGCTTAACATGGTCAGCACAGATCACAAGGCAAGGCTACTGCATGTGTTTTGCATTATTGTTGCTATAAAAATGGATAAGAGTAGCAAATTATCCAATGCAAGTGAGCTATAGTTGTATCGTAAGTGGCAGCTCTAGTGGTTGAGTTGTTCAGTGATTTAACCACACCGAGTTATAACAGCATCATGATCAATATATAAGAATGCACACCTGCTTGGCATTGTACCAAGAAGCCCACGTGAGAGTTTTAAAATAGTTGTCAATCCATTAACATTGTTTAACCATGCACTGTTTTAGCGGAAATAATTAAAAGTAAATTGAAAACAATTATTATATTCCAAACAACTCTAGCAGCACTCAGACAGCACGTACTTAACCAAACAATATTAATGGTGCCTGTTTAGTACACACACTAAATTACATATTAAGAAACCAATGTTAGGTTTGATTGTTACTGTTACTTTGGGAGGGCTTGCCAGTTAAATTTTTGTTCTAGCTATAGTCTTATAAATCACGTTTAGGATTTAATATGCACATTTTTTTTCCAATACGTAAAGGTGTATACTGACTGCTACAACACACTAATATTTCCTACGGTACTGCATTACGTGTAGGTCTGTTTTTTTTAAACTACCGTTGCCATAAGACCATAACAATGACATATAGGACTTCTGTAAATGAATGGGCTGAATTGAGAGGCAGAGTTGTCAATGCAGTGTTTGGAATTAAATATATTGGCCTGTAAAAGCCTCACCCTGTGCCATGTTTATCACCACACATGTACACATTACAACCGGAATATTTAAAATACCCCAAATTCTATTAGTTAAAGGAATGCCGTGAAGTTTCAAATATTCACCCACTCAACGCAATGTTTGATATAACAGCCTGAACGAGGCAGAAAGCAGGGAGCTGATTGTAATACACACAAATAAAAAAAAGACAGATTTGGCCAAAACATTGGTACTGTAACTCAAAACATCTTATACATATCATATTCACACACAGCTGTTCACTGGCCGTAACACTCAGGCGCAATCATTCGAAATCCCATCACACAGAGATCCGATATTGTACATGCAGATACATGTAACAGTAATGGGCTCTAATAAACAAAGTGATTAGATTCTGTTCCAATACAAGCATGTACCAGGCAGCATATTCTAACAATGTAACTATCATTACAATTTACTACTATGAGCCAAGAATGTCTGTGTCCTGCACGCGATGTCACTCCACGTCGACCAGCCCCCCTACCTGGCAGCCCTTTAATTGGTGGAAAACCCACCACCTCACATTAACTGCCCCGCCCATGCTACTGACATTTGGGTTATGCCCATTTTTAAACCTTTATACACAGTTTGCCTTTAGAAGCTAATCCCCTTTTCCTGATGATGACCGCTTGTTGCGATCGAAACGTCGTAGTTTTTTATTTTCTTTGAACCTATCGACTTGACTTTACTGAAAGACCCAAAGAATATGAATTCCTGCAGTCATGAAAGCTTTTAAGTCAAGATTTAATCATGAACAGGTTACGTCCTCCACATGGACCCCCCCCCCCCTCATTAAAAATCATGAGCGGGTGACGTCACTCCACATGGGGGGCGAGGCGCCTCCTCCCCCCTCCTCAGCGTCAACTTACAACCCTCACTACAAAGGCAGAACCCTCACGTCACACGATCTCCGTAACGCTGTTGAGACATAGAAGTAAAAAAGACGTCATGATGAACAAGGGATTATAACCTTTAAAATGAAATGTCTGTCACCGCACCCTTACAAATTGCACACGAATTCATGTAATATCACGTCGCGGACTGCTTTTCGCTTGCAAGTTTCAGATTTACTGCAATACACCCGTCCTTGGACGGGCACAAGGCTAATTGAGACAATATTTACGTGACCTAACCCAAAAAAAACCTATATCATGGATATTGGTCGCGAAAGCCTACATGTTCAACTAATGAGACACATTGTTAAAAACAGCTCTGCGAAGAGACTGCTATTATTGTCCTAAATGCATGTTAACTTGTATTAAGAGACTCAAAAATAGCCTTGTGAGGTGATAACTGTTCTGCTATGCGACACTCAAAAACCCCACAACTGCATACAGATTTTACAACATATGAATGCATACAAAACCTTTGCACATTGGTGGTGCATCTTATTGGTAATCGCTAACAAATAAACCTCTCCATGATGAATACCACTGCGTAAGGAACCGAAGCATGTATCAGCTAACATTAAAAATATTCCTTTGGCAATGTAGAAAAACAATTAGGACAACTTCAAAGAAAAAAACTCAAGCCGTACTGGAAAAGGATAAAACAGACGGATTCATTGAGACGTGAAGTGAGGAGATTTTTTTGTTACTTAAAAAACAGTTTATTGACTTTCCACACTGAGGCTGAGCCACTGCCAACAACGTTAGCTATTAAAACAATTTCAGTGTGTAAGATGTTTCAAAATACTGTCATTTTTTCAGCTTTTACGTTACAAGTGGTGTCAATTAATCCATGAAATATGACTTGTGATGGATTTGCCTGAAGATTACCAAAGTCTTGTAAAACAAATGAAATGCACAAAACCAACCTAAATTTAGCACAAAATCGAAAACTGCTACACATCTTCGGTGCCAAACACAGCGAATGTAACAGGTCTTAACCAATCTCAATGAGCCATAATATTGAACCAAATTTATATTTTAAAAATTCCGATTGACAAGCCCAAACCTTGTGCTTTAACTCTTAAAATGTTTCACACATCATACAATGATGCACACCAGGGAGACACACACACACAAGGCAAAACAAAACCTGTCAACATTTAAAAGCATAATTTAAGAAACTGGTGTTAGGCTGCTGTTAAAATATGTAACGTTCTTAATATTATAGAAAGCCACAACCAAAAACATATCAAATAGCTCTTATTTTTCAGGCCATGTATAGGCCGTGTATCCTACCTAGGCTGTCCCAGTATACATTTTATAGCTTCATTAACAAAAGACTTTAAAGCGACTATATAGCATGTTTTACTGAGGTGGCTGCCATAGCATCGTATTAAAATATACATAAACTGCAATGCTGTGATATTATTAGTGCTATGGTGGCACATATTAGTTAAAGTCTTTATTCTCCTTTTCGAAGTCGCAAACTGAAACGAACTTGGTATGCGCACAACCTAGGTGTGTATCCGTGAAATAAGAGATAATATTTTAGCTGCATCTTCTTTTGAAACAGATATATAAAGTTGTACAAACATACAAGGGACAAAGCTGGACCAGAAAAGCAGAAACAAATCATTTCACTTCGAAATCAAGTACTTTAGATTCAGGATAACCCAAAGATCACTCATCCTGGATTAAAATAAACTGCATTCATCAACGCTCTATTCGGATTACAGATAACCAATTTAATAGTTGTAATAAACAAAAATACTGAAAGACAACACACGACAAGAACCTAACACACACTGACATTTTAGCATTTGTCAATTTCTGCTCACACAGACTCAGGACTTAATCCCACAAAAGCATAAACTACACCAGCCAACCCAGGTCAATGTGAAAGCTTTCAAATTGTAAATAATGGTCTGTCTCACCAAGTAATGAATTCCATCAGCTTATGGGCTTCTTGGCTAATGTCTTCCAGTAAAATTTGTTTAAGCAGTCAGATGCTGGATAGGTTCGAGTGTCATCATCAGTGTGGAAACAATTTGTAAAGCAGGTCCATAGGTTTATGGACCAACATGCTATTTATTTTTACATGAATATGTCTTCATGTGTTAATTTATAATTTTAGTATCCAAAAGCCACAACAGTTCATAACAAATGTTATGAAAGCTTTTTATGCACAACAATTAATAGAAATGAAGCTTCCATATCTTCACTTGATGGAAATAATGCGTAATGGAAATAACGTGTAATGTACATTTCCGCACAATGTAGACTTGAAAGAGGGTTATGTATCAGTGTTTCCAGCCTCTTTACTCAAGGATAATTTGGAGTATATCGATTTTAAAATGCAAATATTATTTTACTATTCCATGCCCTTTCCACACGATTCAAATATCAAACATTCTGGTTACACTAGCCTTTTGCCCGTCCAAGGACGGGTGTATTTCAGTAAATCTGAAACTTGAAAGAGAAAAGCAGCCCGTGATGTGATATGATATTAATTGCATCAATTCGTGTGCAATTTGTAAGGCCGCGGTGACAGACTTATTTCATTCAAAGATTATAATCCCTTGTTCATCATGACGTCCTTTTTACTTCTATGTCTCAATAGCGTTATGGAGATCGTGTGACGTTAGGGTTCTGCCTTTGTAGTTAGGGTTGTAAGTTGACGCTGAGGGGGGGAGGAGGCGCCTCGCCCCCCCCATGACGTCACCGGTTCATGATTATTAATGAGGGGGGGGGGTCCATGTGGAGGACGTCACCTGTTCATGAGTATTAATGAGGGGGGCTGGCCGACGTGGAGTGACGTCACGCGCAGGACACAGGCATTCTTGGCTCACTAAAGTAGTAAATAACACAAATCCACATAATTTAGCACTTATTTCATGACTAACTGGACACTCAGCTCGTACTTAATTTATATATACTGTTACATTAACAGCTAATTTTGGAGAGTTTACATTTCAACTAAAGTACATGTTAAACAATTTCCAATACTATTAATTATTTTCTACAGTTCCAGTCAAAAGCTACTAAACATGGTGCATAACACCATGAACTTTTAACCATACAAGTGGATGAAATTCATTTTTAATCATCCAATTGTATCTGCAATCCACCTACAATGTCAGTTTGAGAAAGGAGTTTCTGCAATAAATGTTAAAGAACTGGCACGTAAAAATCTACATCACCATGAACGTATCATATAATGTTAACCTCTAAATGTAGCAAACTAAAAATGGTAAGAGATTCATTTTCACAGCTGTCCAAGTATGTACACAGGTCCAAAGACCCAACACGTGTATATAACTCTGTGCTCTCCACGGTAAGACAGCACTGCCAGGAGATGATGCCACTTCCCTCTTGGAGGCCGGGTCATCAAGATGCATTCGCAAACAAAGGAGTTCACAACATTCCCAGACGCAAGATCTTCAGCAACAAGCAGCTGGAAATGTCTGCTTACTGTATTTGCATAATATGAAATAAAAAAGCAGGTGGGTTGTTAGTTAATTTAATTGTTAGTAAAAATTGCATCCTATCTGCCTGATCTAACAATAACATTAAAATGTTGAGAAAATGGAAATAGTAGATGCACGAGTCTTCCTTGGGGTTTGTAACTAAACCAGTCTGTGAGGTCCCATGACACTGCACTTTTGACCTTTCAAAACAGTCTCTGCAACAACAACAGCAACTGCCGCAGTGGATGTCCGGGGGCTTCTACTTTGTTCCACACGTCTGTCCCAAGGCGGTCGCCAGCCCTCACACGCACACTACCCTCATGGCGCCACGCTTGCTCCCACATCGCTCGCCGCCTGTTCCCCCTCCATGGGAACCGCAGCCGGGGCGGCCTGGATCGGCAGCGCTCCGGGCACCGCCGTGGACGCTGCTGCCGCAGAAACCATTGCTGCGACGGTGGCCTCTGGGACGGGCTGCAGCGTGACCACGGTGCCGGGTCCCGATACCACCTGAGCACCCTGCAACATTGCTCCCAGCCCGGCGGCGCTCATAATGCCGCCGCCATCGCCCCCCTGCGCCGACACAAACTGCACGGGGCTCAGCACCTTGAGCCCGGACGCGGTGGAGATGATGGCCTGTGAGCCGATGACAGTGAGGCCACCTGGCGTCCCAGCCATGGTGCTATACGTCGCCGTGGTAGTCCCCGCGGCGAACGTCGGCTGCTGCTTGCCGAGCGTGGGCAGCTTGGCCATGGGGATGGTAGTAAGGCCGGGGATGGTGGCCATGGTGGGCACGCGCTGTGCACGGGGCCGCTTGGCCGGCGGCGGGGAGATGGCGATGGCCGACGGGGAGAGCGTGGTCAGCTGCTGGCGCTGCTTTTGCTCGATGCTGCGGCGGCGCTGATCATCGCACTGCCGCTCCAGCTCTGCGCGTCCGCGCCACAAAGGAAACAAGCCAAGCTCGGACTTGCTGTCGGGCTAGTGCTACTAGCTCTCATGGCAATCGCATTAACCGTGAGCAACTGTGGCAACTTGGTAAGGCAATAGTGCAGGATAACACAATTTGGTCAAGCGAATGACAACAGTTTGTTGAGATGCGTGTTTGATAAACAAAGGTCGACAGGACACACAACGTTAGGTAGTCACGTGATCATTTTTTGTGATCTGAATGCAAGTTAACATTCCAGTTCTCCCCCTAGCGGGGAAGCAATAAGATTTGTCAATATTTGGGCAGTGAAATTTTTGCCTATGATGATTTTCAGCGACGCATCTCCCTAAAAGCACCCAGGTGTATCAGAGCTTTTACCACTGTAAATTACAAGAATTATTAGTCAGTAATCATGAGAACTACGAGTCAAATATCTTCAAAAACATCTACAAAAAAGCTCAGACCAGATTAAAGTTTAATGTAGCACACTGATTGGAAGGCTGAACAACCGGTCACATGCATATAACTCAGGAAAAAGTCAAGCACACCCTGCGGCTTACATAGTCTCACAGCACTGCACTCCTTAATCATGGCAAAGCATCTCTTCAGTTCCTCAAAAGAGCCTCTATTGCCAGTAAAAATATGATAATTGTTTTTTTACCCTTATATCTGGCAACAAAACTGACACCTTTTTACAAGGAGTCATGTTTGCATAGACTGCAATACCTGCAGTCCTTAGAGCCTAGTCTCACATGGGTTGGACCAGATGACGCCAAAAGGCGCACAACTCAAAGACAATGCGCCATCAGAGTATGAGAGCTCGGGGCAAGCATCTACACTATGGGAACCTCTATTGCCAGTAAAATATGATAATTGGTTTTTTACCCTTCTATCTGGCAACAAAACTGACACCTTTTTACAAGGAGAGCTCTCATACTCTGATGGTGCATTGTCTTTGAGTTGTGCGCCTTTTGGCGTCATCTGGTCCAACCCATGTGAGACTAGGCTCTAAGGAAAGCTGTCTCGGGTGTGGACCAATCAACTTCAAGGACAGTGCACATTATCAGAGTTATGTCTTTTGTTTGTATTATGACTGCAGGTATTGCGGTCTATGCAAACATGACTCCTTGTAAAAAGGTGTCAGTGTTGTTGCCAGATAGAAGGGTAAAAAAACAATTATCATTCCTCAAAAGACATTAAGAATGAGTGAAACAATGCAAATGTGATTCACAGATTTCAAATGTAGATGAATACTGCGTGTAAACTGGCTCAGCGTAAAAGAAAAAACATTAGCAATGCTAATCAGGACCCATGAACAGAAAAGTGTCGAGCGTGCCTGACCAAAATTCCATTTCTCAAAAATCAAAAAATCTCTAACATCGCATCAAACAATAAATATATTTTAATTTCAACCCACTGAGACACGTGTCTCAGAATTGGAAGGGACACCTGGAATAAAAAAAAATCAACAAGAAATGTAAATGAACACAAGAATTAAAATAAATGGTAAAATCAAAAGATATTGTGAGAAAGTGAAGACGTGTGGGTGCTGACAGACAATGCAGTGGTGAGGTGCAGCGCACCTGCCAGGTCCCGTGTATACTGGTCGCGGTATCGACCCATCTGGGACTTGTGGTTGCCCAGGATCTTCTTAACATTATCCATGAGGCCAAAGTGTTGGACCACGCCGTTCAGCGTCGCTGCATCTGATAGGGGTCCACGCACACAACAACATTAGCAGCGGAAGCCTCTGATGTATGCAGGGAAATGTGACTCATAATTTACTATTGTGCACCTCCACTTGCCATTACCACTGAAACAAGGTTAATTTGAGAGCTGAATAGCCAGTTGCATTAAACATTTAAGTGAAAACCGTGCCTTATAGTACACGGACTTAGGAAAATAAGTAAACAATGTGTGGAAGCAGTTATGCAAATCACAAGCATTTATGCTATGGAAAGCAGCAGTGATCCTTCTGAGTATTTCACTTAACGAGTGATGGAAAAAACCACACCATAGGTGGCCGGCTGCTCGTGTTGGGAACCGTAAGGGCAGTCCCCTGGTAATAGACTTGCAACAATTCATTGCATAAAATCAATTCTTACACTCATGATACAAGTACCAAATTGTGTTCATAAACAAATTATACAAATTTTATCATAATATACAAACAACAAGAGATAGAACCTACAAATGAGACCGTCTAAATTAGATACAAAAAAATAATAAATTATTGGTGCCAATTCATAGAATATCGAGAGGGAAAGGGTGAAGCATCCATGCCTAGGTTTTAACAATTATGTACAACTAGCTGTACTACCCGGCTCCGCCCGGGGACGACTTGGATTCACCATACCCAGCCGCCTTTGTCTCCCCAGTGGCGATGTCCACACACCACACCAGTTACTCGTTTGAGGCTGAGTCGACCTAGGGGAGGCCCAGGACCAGTTCAAATAATCGTCACCGTTGGTGGCCGTGAGCGGGAATTAAACTCGGGTCGCCGGGTTCGTAGCACAGCGCACTAACCACTACACGACAATGTGTTACGCTTCCACATGCGCGGGTCACGTGACAGATGTGACGTCACAGCTCACTTGCCGTGCAAAAAATATATGCATTATTGAGCTCCTCCCCCCCCACCAAAAAAGTGTATTTTTTTATCATTTTTGCATGGTGTACAGTCTGGAAAGTACTCACATGGCAAATTTCAAGTTTGTTGCATGTCGGGAAGTACGCTAAGCATTTTGAACAGACACACATAATCACAACTTGCCTCATATATATGGAGATAACATAATGGGAAGTGCTTAAGAGGGTGTCCACGATGAGTGATTGATTTAGTAGGCAATGCTAGACATGCCAATTTGTCACCTCTCATTTCTCAAGCCACCGATTCTGTGATCCCAAGCTCTAAATATAAAAATCAGCCTGATACTCAAGAGACCAGCGCCACCGTGTGAAGCCACTTCACGAATAGACAATGACAACAGAGTAAACATTGGGCCTGTACCACTCATCTGCAGGGGGGAAAGCTGTATCCGCTGGCGCAGGGCCTTGAGCGTGTCCTGGATCTCCTGCTGCACCTCGTTCACAACCTCCCCGAGCAGCCCCACGTCAGCGATCCCCTTCCACAGCGAAAATACCTCGTCTGCATGAGCAACACACACAGAGGTGGGGTTGAAGGCAGTTAAAAGTTGACTCAGCGCTCCAATCAAAACAGTACAGCAGCTGTTGTATCCTTCCAGCTGCAGTTGAAGTAAGATGTAACCCAAAAACAAAGACCTCTTTACTTAAATCTTGACTTAAAGCTTTCGTGACTGCAGGAATTCATATTCTTTGGGTCTTTCGGTAAAGTCACGTAGATAGGTTCAAAGAAAATAACAAAAAACTATGACGTTTCGATCGCAACACAAGCGGTCGTCATCAGGAAAAGGGGGTTATAGCCTCTAAAGGCAAACTGTTTAGAAAGCAAAGAAAGGTATTTAAAATCCTTCAGGTGACACCATTACATGCAATAGTAACGTAACTGTACTGATATATAAAGCGGTGTGGGGGGTGTAGTCATAGTGATGTAACTCGAGTGCCACAATGAAGCACTTGACCTGAGATTTAAATTTCTCACTATGAAGCTTGAAACCCATGTCAGACAACTCGTGACACACAGCCAAGGTAGGCATCTATAAAGCACGTATTAGCAATTGGCTATGTACAGTGCGAAAGAAGTTCAACATATATACAAAGATAAGAGCCCTTTAATTTTTGGGGTTTGATCCCCTTTTAATTATTACAACCGCTGCTTCAGCAGTGCATTATATCAAAAGTAACAAATGTTATAAGGCTGTATTGTAAGATGGTTTACTGTTAACCTGTAATAATAAAATTTGAAAACTAAGACACAATATCGATAAAGCTGTAGAAATAATTCACATGACAGTTCAATTGACATTGCCGGCATGTAAATAGCTGCAAGGCAACTTGAAAATATTGTAGCTGGAATCTGAGCATAGTTGTGCTCTTATGATTTTAGTTCCAGACCTTATGGGGAATGTGGATCTCAGCCTGCAGTAAAAGTAGCGCAAGGCAAAGGCAGACAGTACCAGTCAGGAGGAGCAGAAGCTGAGTAGTGTGGACAGGGTGAAGATGAGTACTGTGATGATTCCCACCCACTAGTGCAAGTGCCGGCCTTAATAAATGCTAGCTAACAACACTTGCCATGACTGCCGATAAAAGTCTACATTAGGGATGGGGATCTTTGTTTTATGGGTACATGGGTGTATGTCTAGATACACGGGTGTGTGGGTACACCAGTATATGTGTGTGTAGGTACAGGACTGATGGGCGGGCACCTTTGTCACCTGGAAGTTCACTCGCGTCCTTGGCGCGCGCGCTATCGGTGCACGGCGTCGAGGGTAGGAAGGAGGTGGACGGAGTGGACACCAGCTCGCTCGCATCTTTGGCCGCCTCCTCAGCACCCCCGCACACCTGTGCGCCATTCACTGCAATCCATACACCTCGGTTAAAGCCAAATTCCTGTTACCAATACCAACACCCGCCATTCGCCACTAAGTGACGGTGACATCACCACGATGCCTGTGCCAGGTCAGGTACACTTTGAGGCCACGTGAAGTGTCAAAGGCTGGCTTACAGGAGATCACGGGACAGACCCAGGTGCCAAGGGTTGACTGAGATGACTGGCAGATGCATCAGCTGTGGCCCCGACTGTGCCAAATTCTCGTTACAGACACGAATACACAGACATGCTGTTGTACAAATATCCAGAATCAGAATTGTTTACTGAAATAATTATCATTAGAATGTTTAATGTAATGAATACATCGAAATGCAAACCTGTGGGACAGTGTTTTATGCAATCTGAGGTGTCAGAGACATATCTAACATTGTGGGTTTAATTTATAACCACACACAATGGGGTAATGAATGGTTTATTCCGTTTATTTGTAGTAAGGCACTTACATTCCAACAGGGTGAAGTGTTTATCCTTTAAAATGAGCATTGATCTCTAATGGTAGCTAAAAGCAAGTGGTTTAAAGCCTGGACCCTGCTGCATTTCTGTGGCAGGAGCCAGTCTATGAATGAAGCAGCCAATGTTGAATTTCCACCACTGGCTCAACACCACGATAACACACATTGGCAACTAAGATACTATATATATTGTGGTAAACTGAGCGAGACATGAAAATATTCAGCATCTTTTATCTGATCTTGCTTGTTATAGGCCAATTCATACATCCAATTCACTATATTCCCATTCAACATCGTTGTCAGTGTATTGATATTTAACCCTAATGAACGTTATTCCACATAACCACTCAACCGATCAGTATACAGGCAGGTGGTGCGGGATAAGGTCAGCAGTGGTGGGCGCTGGGAAAACTCACCGTCGGAAGGGGTTCCAACCATCGAGTACTCGCCCTGCGTGCCGATGATGGGTAAGCGCACGTTGTTGATGAGGATGTCGAACTTGGTGCTTCGGCAAGTGCTGGTGCACACCTTGTCGTGCTGGTAGAAGTCCAGCTCCCCCGAGTCCATCACCTTTCTGCTTGGTTACATGTCACGGGCAAAGATGGAGGCTTTAATTCAGCCGGGTCTGTCCGAGTCAGCAACCCGGACAATACCCACATCTAGTATATCTCTCGCGATGGCCGTGGCTACCATTGACGTGCCACCTACTTCAGAGTCCTTCAGCGACCAATACAATATTCAGTGACAAGCTCATAACTAGTATGTGAAAAGTGACAAAACAATGAAGCACATAAATGTGACTGCATCGCAAGGCACAATACAAACAGGGGGAACACATACGCATAGATTATTGAAGGATGGGGGAAAATAACTAATTGGAGAAAGAATTAGAGGCAGCTTGCTATAAGGGTAAAAACTGATCGGTATCAGGCTGCCTAATATTTATCAAACACCCTGCGCCATTTGATAAACGGTCATGAATCTGGGTCCCAGTTTGACTAAATAATTTATATGATCCCATCTCATCAACACTTTCATATTTTAATTTCCTGACTTGTTGGTTTTGTCTTATTATTACGGGCAACCCGCACGCACGTCCTTTCAGCGTGAATGTCCATCTGTCCCTCCCCACCAGCCAGCCAGCGAGCAAAACTTTGTCATTTTATATACAGCCCTGTCTCTCCGCCTTTCTCTTGCCTTCTCTGTATGGTATATTCCAATTTATCTCGATTTCTTTCTTTGACTCTGTTTATATCTCTTTCTCTATTCCTCTGTGCCATCTTTATCCCTCCCTCTAATTTCCTCTCTTCCCTCTACTCTATCTCACCCACTTCCCTGACCCCTATCTCTCTTTCACCCTCGCCTCTCCTTATTCCCAGCTCTCCCTTTTCCCTTCTCAAACTCTTGCCTCTCCCCAATCCTCCCTCCCACTGCTTGTCGCTTTCCCTCGCTCTCCTCTTTCTGTTTTGCTCTTTCTTCTCCGTTTTACACCCTTTCACTATCTCCTTGTCCCTCTCCTCTCCACTCCTCTCCATCTCTTCCACCCTCCTCTATCTCCCTCCATCTCTCTATCTCTCTCCTCTAATACATTTGCGCAGGATACACAGCTGGTGTGGAGGGTGGGTGGGTGGGGGGTGAGCGTAATGTTAGCGTGACAAATTGATTAACCCGGCTCAACGCTGTGGGATGTAGGTGACGTCATGACGAAGATGTGCGCCATGAAGTCACTACAACACACGCGTATTTGGCTATGTGCCAGCCAGGCAGAATGGAATCCAGGCAAGATACGTTTTTTTCTACTATTGCATGTCTTATTCATATAATTAAATAAAAGTACAATTCTAAATAATCAAAAGAAAATTCTTACACACTTTAATGACGGATGTAAATGTGAGCGACTGAGTTCTAACCACCACGAAGTTGTGTTATGTTATCAGCATAACCATGTTATGATGTTAATTTTCCCTGCATGATTGCAATAACATTTTTTTCTAACATTGACCTGTTTCATTTAAAACAAGCCAGTGCTCTTTTTGAGGTTAATGTTTTGCTTAGTGAGGCTTTAATTTCAGAATGCAAAGGTTTTTGTTCTCAATGATTATAGTTTCAAACATCATTTAACCAAGAGTAATCAATTTTGTCTTAGTGCAAATCTTTGATGCTCAGGGGCCGCATCTTTCATCAGAGAATGGCTCAGGAATATGACATTTTGAACTACTTCTGAGGTTACTTCAAAAGGCATCATATCAACACGAGGTGGCACATCTTTAACATGCCTTGAAAAAAAGGGTGTCCATCACATGTCAAACCAAAATTCCCAATTATAGGATCTGGAATAAGTTATGTAAAAATGAGATTAACATTATGTTTTTGGAATTTTCTTGTGAGGCACAAAGGCACTCTCTCCCAGCTCTCACCACTAGACAGGTGATAATTACCCTTCACTAGGAGTCGTAACATCTTACAATGGTGAAAATTAGTCAAATGTAATTACAATTTAAAAGTAACACAATTCAAATACAAAAAAACAGCTCAATTAAATCTAAATGTGTACTGTGTATTACTTAAAACCCAAATGATCATTCTGAGTGTGTCAACATTCAAAGACTGAGGACAGTGATCGGTGGATACAACGCAAAAGCTGGATGCCGGGAGCTGACCTCAACATGACCCCACGCATGCGAATGGCTCTCTTCCAGTCCTTCAGGGTCGACTTTCCAGCCATGTTCACAAACTCCTTTGGGCTGATCAGTCCGGTGTTAAACTACACGTAAAATATGGACATCACACAAAACAACATTCGACATAATTAAAACATTTTTACTAACATAATCCATACAAATTACACCATTAAATTAACTCACTCATCCATCTCTCCGCCAATTCATCCATTTCTCCACTCTCCAGATTCATCCACTCACACCCTCACCAAAACTGAATCACTCGCTTAGTCACCCAAACACTCACTGGATCATCCAGCCATGAAATTACTCCCTCCCAACTCACTAGCAATAGCACAAGAAACAAAGCAGATCAAGTATGATTCCATGCCATGTGAACACAAATGCACTCCTTTTCGGGCGACGACATCTGTATTGCATGCTCTACACTCCAACGTATAACTGAAAGAACTACAAAAGGCCACACATACCTTAACACATGGGACGTTGATGCCAGGGCAGACAAACTTCTTCCAGAGCAGTGTTGCCTTGTTGTCTCCACACGTGATGGGATACGCCAGGTTTGTTCCTTCCCCATCGTCCACCTCTTCCTCCTCCTCTACCTCCTCCATCCCCTTCTCTGGGAGAGTACAACCCAGAGACACAAAATACAAAGATAAAGATCCCCCATATAGCCTGAACAGACTGTTGGGGAAAGTGTTGTTATCTAGCAACTATGAAGGCCGGCACGGCATACGATGGGGTGGGTGGCCAACACCACGCCCGGCCGCCTTTGTCTCCCTAGTGGAGATGTTTACACACTGGACCAGGTACTCATTTGAGGCTGGGTCGACCTGGAGGAGGCCCAGGACCAGTTCAGATAATCGTGACTGTTGTTAGACATGATTGGAAATAAAACTCGGGTCACTAGGTAATGCTGCACCCTAACCGCTGCGCCACCGCTCCCCGCAGAGACACATATGCATCCACAGATGCAGAAGACACAAGGGCTCATTATGGCACATTAGGCATGCTCATGCATACTCAAACTGCGTTTAAGCTGCATTGGAACACGACAAGTGTGTCACATACATATATTATTTTATACACATCATACTAGAAAAAAAACAGGTTATTTTCAGATTATACTACACATTACAAAATACACTGTCCATTTCATAAACCCTACTTTTAAAAAAACCATTGTTATGAATTTCACCAACCAAAAGTTACACACACCCAGTCTAGAATCCACAGAAGGTACAATGTATAAATGGGTGGCCACAACACCAGCCATATCTAAACGAAGCATAAAGATATACACACACACAAAATACAACAGGCATGCACTACGTGCTCGCTACGGCAACATAACGAGATACCTGCACACAGTATACACAACTGAATAACTTCACAAATGAATCTGTTCTTGCGTATGGCAATATTTACAGGAGCTAAATGCCAATGTAGAGGTCTGCTAACCACAAGAGGGCTTGAGGACAGAGTTTGTATAGTTTTTCTATCCCTGAATTGAAGGAAGACAGACAAGCCTAAGCACTAGATGGTCCATAGTTTGGGTTGCATGGCATAGTCACACTATGGTTTAGCTTAAATTTTCCATTCATGAAGGAGATGTGAGCATCGGCCTGTTTATGTTCTGATGCGGTTGATGGTCACACCAGTGTCTTGGAGGAATGTCAAAACCAGGAGATGTGATGTCTGGGTCTCGAATGAGGTGTTTATTCTGGACGTCCGTGTTGTTCCACTCTGTTACTAGTGTTCTTCCAGATTTGGTTGAGATTCTAGGATGGTGACAGCATGCTCCACACAACTAATACTACCAAGTAGCTAAACACAATAAGACACAGAAGCAGATAACTATGAACAGTACACACAACCAAGCAGCTATACACAAAAAGAAACACAAGTACGTAGACACTTTTCACGACACACATAAAATGTGATATACATGCATGACAACACACACAAACGGCACAATAGGGTATATTGTATGACAGATGTGGTACAGTAAAACCTTGGATTGCGAGTAACTTGGTCTGCGAGTATTTTGCAATACGAGCAAAAAAATTTAAATAAATAAAAATTTGATAAACGAGCGATGTCTTGCAATACGAGCAGTACGTACAGTATACGCTTTGTCTGCCGAGCGTCACGTGATCACAACTGAGCCAATGGTTCTTCTCTCTCTCTCGCTGTGGGATTGTGGATAATCGTCTCCCATGCTCGGTCTCAGTCGGCGTGCCCCACTCATATAGTCAACATTCGTGCGAGCGTATACTGTTTATTATAGTGTTGTGACCACGTGTTTGTGCGTAAAGCATTTTTTTATTTTGTGTCCAAGTGTAGTGACTATTCTTTAGTAACTGTACTGCAAGTGAAAGTCGTCCTCCACAATAACCCTCCTCTCTTCTCTCTCGTCTCCCTCACACCAGCCACGATTAAATGTAATTAATAAATTTGATTACTTTATATTAAATAATAAAAATACAAAAAGGTATTTAGTATTAATCATTTTTATATGAATACAGTATTTTTGGGTTATGGAACGAATCATCCGAGTTTCTTATGGGGAAATTCGCTTTGATATACGAGTGCTTTGGATTACGAGCACGTTTCCGCAACGAATTATGCTCGCAATCCAAGGTTTCACTGTACTTGCATACACAAGGAGGTACCCATATACACACACCATACATACATGCAGATAGCTACACACTTGACAGTGGCCTCACAGCACACATACCACACCCCCATCGTGCAGTGAGACATGTGTACCTTCCGTCACATCTCCCGAATTGGCCATCTTCTCCACCAGTGTGTTGGCAGAGTACACGGACTCAATGTTGTCATCTGTTTGAGCGGCACTGAACAAAAGTATCACATCCAGCAATTAGCAACGCGATGAAAGAACGTACCGTCGTGTACATTCAACAAGTTCACACTTGTTCTGATAAACAAAAGTGCCACCGTTGTCCGCTATTCCTTGCCAAGCATTGGAAGGTATTAAGCTTTATTTGCACTCTCATCACTTTCAATGCAATATAACTTAGAGGTTAATATAGCATCTAAATGTGACTGCATCTTACGATGCTCTACACATAATCTGCCAGGAACAGTCAAGTTAAAAGGTAAACCAGTCATTCCTTTCAACAAATGAACATTAATTACTTACAGTTATCCATCTCACAGGAAATATGTATTCTACTGGAATTGGTTGTCTCCTGAATTATGCTGTAAACTTTATGTAAAATTACGTATTGCTGTCATCTATTCAGAACTCTTACGATATATTAGAATTTCATGGATTCATCATAGTTAAATAAAAGAAATTACACAATAGAAGTGACGAGTAGTGGTAAAGTGGTTAGTACTCTGCACTATTTTGATCATTGGCCAAGGCTAATATTGAACCGTTTAAATCGCTGCCATGGCTAATATCAATGGCAAGAGTTATCTGAACCATGGGCCTCGCCTAAACAGGTCCTGGGCAACCCCTAACCAACCGGATGAATTTACAAGCATGGTAAAATACGGTCAAACAAACCCCAGGACCATTTTTTTCTATTTAAAAAGTTTAAATTGCGGAAAAAGCACGCCTTACATAAAGGACCACAACTTGTGCAATAACCTACACTTCTCAGTGCCGCTCAGACCAGTAAAATGATAAAATATTGTCCACGTACGGGCAGACAGATGACGCTCATAATGCAACAATCATGGAGGTGGTCTCTTCCACCACCCCCCGCCACCCGCATCATCATGGTTACCTAGCGTGATCCTGCTTGAATTGAACCATCATGGCGGCACTTGAATCCTCCGCAGGGTCGGTGCTGTTCTGAGGTTCCTCCACCGTCACCATGACGATATCTGCTTCCCCTTCACTTCCCACCTCGCTCGTCGCCATGGTTGCCAAACGAGGTGAAGACGGATGGGCCTCAGAGTGGACTGCGCCTCCCCCTAACTCCCCCTTGCAAGGGGGTTGGGGAGCTGCACACACACGGTGCACAGCATCACGCTGTTATTACACTTACCTCCCTCGATAGTAAGCGCTTGAGAGGCTTATATAAAATTCACTGGCATACACTTATGTGCCCTGTGATATGAACACGAAATCCTGACAATCGAATCAAACAGTGTAAACAAAATTAGCAAGCGTTGTGCATTCATTATACAAATCTCAATTAAAGAATACTGTACAAGCTTGACCTATATAATTGTCCAAAATTTTTTGATTTTTATTAAAACTAAATTTTTGTTAGGGTGCAGGTACTTGTCAGACACAAGACGATTTTTTTGTTGCATTTGTAACATAAATCGTGCACCGAATCCGTCGTGTGCCATCAATCACCAATTCCTAAAATGTCCAAATGACCTTAAATAGTGTTGTAAATGGAGTAAAAACTGCTGTCGTTGCAAAGCGATGCATCGTTATAAGTTTCCCTTGTAAACATATACAGTACCGTGGATATTATTAGATTTCCATAGTGTTAAAGAGGACATTATGTTTTTAGGAAACAGGCCAAAAGTATCTTCTTGTGCGGCAGCGGGATGTCACTGCATGCTCCCACATGCAATGAACAGAGGCGGATTCGCACAGGTGGGCAGTTCTACACAGCCACCAGGCGTGAAGCATCACGTTTGCTTTGAAAGCAAACCTCAAAGCCTGAACTACGGACATCACCAAAGTCCCTACAGGCAGCCCAACCACCACCTCCCCCGTGGTGACGGCAAGTGCCGACGTCAGGAGGGCCACGGTCTGTGAGCATTGAGACTCTGTTCCCTTGATGGGTGCTCAATTGGGAATATAGCACTGTAGGTTCCCAACCGCCCCTCTCCGCGGCCGTCAAGCAGCATCTTACCACGATAACTGTAAATAACTCTGCAGCAACATAATAACATAGACTCATAGGCGAGTAGTGTTGGAGTTGGTTAGTGCGCTTGATTGACGATCTCAAGTTTGCAGTTGAAATCACAGTCGAGGACTATCATATGTACATCATTTATATGTTTTTTTAAAAACATCTTATAGAATGTGATATGCATTTCTGGAAGAAAAAAAAACATAACAAGCGCATGACTTCAGATGGAGTCAAAGAAGACATGGGGTTCCCCCATAAGTGCACGCATTAGGGACTTTACTGAACATCAAGTTATTAAATAACAGCTCTTTTCCAGCCACACATGCTGTAATTATATACACGTGCACGTATAAAATAAAGTGGCTTTCCACTCAAACAAAAACGAAAGATCAACCACTATTGCACACCATCCAGGCTCAAAACTGCTTGACTTACCGCCCTGACGAGATCGGGTGCTTTCTGGGTGATATGGTTAGAGGCCCACTGTGCGTGTAATGCCCCATTGGTATCCACGTGTTTGTCACAGCCTTTAATATACTGGATGTACTCATCGGCACACGTGGTTTTCCAATGCAATAATGGCGCAGAGCTAATTTACCAAAAGCTCCTGCAAATCCACTATTCTGAGGTCACACCACGTTCTCGAGTCGCTGTGCCCATGTGCGAAAATCGGTGTACGTGGGTGACGGGCGCGAACTTATACTCCTGTGTACACGTGTCGTGAGCACAGACGCACGACTGTTAAGCGATGAAAACGCGTCTGTACAAAACAATACCACCTTATTCGGTATTATGTCCCTGCAATACCGTTGCCTACGGTATTATTTTTGCCTGCGTTGTCCTGTTTATAATTGGCTGCAAAAACTAGGGAAATATCTGCTTGTAGTTGAAAATCTTTTATTTTAAACTGTATTATTTTGTACTGCATGGGACAGTATATTCAACGGTGATGTCATTGGTTGGATGAGGTTTTATCACAACACGAAAATACATTTGAATAAAACAGACGTTTGCACGTGAATGCATTGCTGAATAAAATTGGATGAATCAATATTCGTCATATAGTCTTGCTCGAATTTGCCTTAAACATTTTCGTAGGCCGAGCAGGTGCATTTTCTTGACTAGATGTCCTCCTGTCTGAACTAAGTGATCTTCTTTAGCTGGGTCGTTCAGACGAGAGGTGAGGGACGGCAAAATCACGTCTTGGCCCTTCCCACGTTGAACTGTCATGCATAGCAAGGGCGGTGATTGCAACTGCTTGAAGTGCAATGAGTGTTGCAAAACAGAAGCGATGCTGCTGCTGCTGCTGCATAACTGGACGCATGACTTTGCGCAACTTATTAAGTAACTGAACTGTTGGGTGGATCTACAAAATGCGTTTTCACATTGAAGGTAAAAAATAGGTCACGACTAAGGCGGGTGCATTTAATGCTGCCACATGCCACGGTCAACGATGACATCTTAATTTTTCCACGGTAGACGTCAATTAGTCAGCCAATGTAATGGGACACGGTGATAATATAAATAACTTCTGCAAGCTATGAGACGTCAATGGTACATTCACAACATAACAATATTAAGTTCCAGCAATCCTATGATTGAAGTTAATTCAGCGCATTTTAGAAATAACACACGAGCATGACGTCTGTACAACACCCCGTTCCATAACGGCAATAGTATAGGACGTCAATTACCGTATTTCAGTTCCCTACTACTGCTCAGCCGCTCTATCACCCGCTGCTTTGGGTGGTCATAACATTGTTATTGAACGTCACAACTCTACAGACGCTTAGCGCTGCATACATTGATGCATCGATGGATTGAATACTGCACAAAAAGCACTGTATAAACGATTACACTACCGTATAAACACCTAGGTTATAGCTTAACACGTAGGCTTTCGCGACCAATATTATTCATAATCAACGTTTTTGGGTTTAGATCGCGTTATTTATAAATGTGTCATAACCCACCACCACCCGACACGGCCAATCAGTAAAAAGTGTCACGTTGACAAAAGACAAATAGTTCAATGCTTTGGCCCACCGGTGTGTTGAAGCGTGAAACCACAACATTTACAATTTTTGTGGTGTCACGCTTCAACACACCGGTGGGCTAAAGCAGTGAACTATTTGTCTTTTGTCAACGTGACACTTTTTACATTTACGAAAATTGTAAATGTTGTGGTTTCACGCTTCAACACACCGGTGGGCTAAAGCAGTGAACTATTTGTCTTTTGTCAACGTGACACTTTTTACTGATTGGCCGTGTCGGGTGGTGGTGGGTTATGACACATTTATAAATAACGCGATCTAAACCCAAAAACGTTGATTATGAACCTGGATTATAGTTCAAATTGTATACGGTATATCACACCACTTTAAACGCTGAGGGTGGTGGCGGGAAGGGATAGTGCGTCGCAAAATTTGTGAATCCCAAATCTAATTGGCACCGAGGTAGCCAGAATATGGTAGTACACAACATGTGGATTCGTGAACCCGTCTGTGGGCATCTTTAAATGATATACCTCGTACGCGTGAGTTTACACCTCCTTCCATTAGACAAACAATTTGAACATTTACCAAACCTCCCAATGCACACTCCCCTAAACGTCTTCAGGCTCATATTTTTTTTTTTGACACCGCAGTAATATTTTACTTCTAAACCTCTGTCTGCATCAATGTCACAAGAACCTAGCATTTCACTAAACAATATAAACAAATAACAGTACAATCCCCTTCTTCTTGGTTCTTTCGGTAAAGTCACGTAGAAGGGAAGTAATAAAATAATAAAAATAAAACATATTACTTCCCTTCTACGTGACTTTACCGAAAGAACCAAGAAGATGAATCCCTGCAGTCACGAAAGCTTTAAATCGAAAAATACAATCCCCTTGATAAATGATTGCCTAATGTATAATCGTGGCACACTACTTTATAAAGCCCCTTGCAGGGTATAAACCACCGACATCAATATATAAACCCCATAATCTGGCCCTTTTGTAAATCCACCGGTGCATGATGGCCTCACCCGCGCCGTGCGGGTCGCGGGTTTAACGTGGCCATACTTCACCACGCTGGTCAGCCGGTTCTGCACGTGTGCAAATATCGCCACTGTAAACCACACACTCCCGAACGGATTCGCGCATGCGCACTACACCGCGCCCCGCCCCGCCCCCCCCCCCGTCACGCGCTACCTCCCCACCACCGCCGCGGCCCCCACCCCCGTCACGCACGCGCCCTTCGCGTCGCCGCGCTCTCTCACTGGCCGCGACGCATCACGTGTGGCGCGGCGCCCGTCCACGCCATTGGCTGGGGGACGCGGCGGCGCAGCGCGCGCACGGCGGCGGGGGGTGCGGGCGCCATGTTGACGAGGGGGGGACGTGGGGGGGGGGATCAGGAGAGCCAGGGGGGGGGGGGGCGCGCGCGCGCGCACGAGACCCATCGCACGCACGCGCCCGCTCACGCACGCTCGCCCCCGCCGATCTCGCACTCCCCCCCCCACCCAGCCCCACCCCTCACGCTCCCTGCACTCATTGTCGAACTGGCGCCTGCCTGCCTGCCTCCTCCTCCTCCTGAGCGCCGAACGAATTATTGTTTTTTTCCTAAGGGGGGAAAAAAAAAATCCAAACACAAATCCGAGCCGCACTTACCGCGTCGAAGGGCAAACGGTGCGCGGCGAGTAGCATGAGAGGCGGCACGCGCGCTGAGATTGGTGCCTCTCGGCGCCGATTGACATCTCCCATCGGCCGCGGCAACTTAACGAACGCGAGGCGGGCTACGTCGCTGCCCGCGGTGACGTCACCGGCCGTGCGGGTGACGTCAACGGAGGAGAGGAGGGCGGAGCCGGGGCGCGTGACGTCACGGAATGGGCGGGGCCCCGTGCCTGTGCGTGATTCGTTCGCGGCGCTGTTACGCGTGACGTCGCGGGGCGGTGGGCGGGACCCGGCGCCCGTGACGTCAGAGGAAGGCGAGGCCTCGAGCCCGTGACGGACGTCGCGGAGAGGGGGGCGGGGCGGGGGTGCATTGCGCGTGACGTCACGGGGGGGGGGTTAAATAAACGGCGACATTGGAAGTCGATTTGCAACGCCAAGTGGCAACAGCAGTGGGCAGTGGAGCGTAGGGTTAATTGTTGCACAGTACCGCACCATTAAATCTATGCTCCCAGGTCAATGCTCCCCCACCTTCGTCAATCACGCACTGAACGGCATGGTCACGTACGGGTCAAATAAGCCCCATAAGGCTAAAACACCTGTTGTTTATTATTGCATGGTGACTCACCCGTCATCCCCTTCACTATCCAGGCTCAGAGTCGTCTGCTGTGTTTTCGGGCGCGCATTCCTAGCGATTTGGTCTCTCCTTATTGAGAGGTCGTGACGAGGGGCTGTCACTGAACGTGTTGGTGGCGAGAAATCTCGCCCGGTATGCAGGTGACCCTGACGCCTGCTGTATTTTTGAGTTTGCTATTATTTGTGGCCAGGTCGATTCTGAAAAAGAGCTACATAGCTTAGTGGGCCCTTACCTGGTAAAATAAAAGGTTTAGTTTTCGTCATTAACAAACGTGGATAATAATAATTGTTTTTTTACCCTTTTATCTGGCAACAAAACTGACACCTTTTTTACAAGGAGTCATGTTTGCATTGACTCTGATAATGTATGCACTGTCCTTGAAATTGATTGGTCCACACCCGAGACAGCTTTCTTTAGAGCCTCGTCTCACATTGTGTTGGACCAGATGACGCCAAAAGGCGCTTTATGTTTTTTGTTTGCATTCCGACTGCAGGTATTGTAGTCAATGCAAACATGACTCCTTGTAAAAAAAAGTTGTCAGTTTTGTTGCCAGATAAAAGGGTAAAAAAATAATTATCATATTTTGCTACTGGCAAATGAGGTTCCAATGGTGCAAACGTGGATAGTTTGTGATAGTGACCAGCAGGTGCCATCAGGCCAGCGCCGAGAGAGATGCCATTGATGACTGTGACGCTCAAGTGTCAGCTTTATCGAGACTTTTTTTCTCCCCACTGCTGGATGGAGGTCAATACATAACAATTATTCGAGTAAAAAAGCTAATTGGAAATCCAAATATTGTATTACGACGGAGTAATAAGATAACACTGAACAAAGCAAGTCACGTACAAGTTTGCTGAAAGAAAGAAAATTATTCTTGAAGAAACACAAATGGGGAAAAAACAGCAGAATATGCACTCCAATGGCAACAGTTAAAGGGGGTTAGGGATCGAAATTATTAAATAAAGCGGCGAAAAACGGCAGGATGGAGGGCATTTTGGTGAACTGAATTTGATCATGAAAAGCCCAGTCCACCCGTGCCTGAAAATATAACTAGTTTTTAAGAATTCTATATCACCCGTTATCGTTTGTTGTTTGTGCTTCACTGCCTACGCAATGTCACCACATAATTATAAATGACATCCGCATCTGGGCGAACGCACGTTAGGAGCAACATATTGATTGTTGTGGTAAGTTTGGGCTTGGGCAGGTTAGGGACAACATTGATTGTTGTGGTAAGTAGTGTGGGCTTGGGCAGGACACGCCATGGCTAGAAGAGACGATGACCGGTGGTGGTCGAGACTAATGATTGAGTGGCAGTCAAAGGAGGTCCCACGCCCAGAGATTAGAACCACGAGATAAGCTCATTGCAGGTGCTTGATGGACCCGATGGAGGCCTTTATCTAGCAGTTAATAGATCATGGCAGATGATAATGATAATTACCCTGCCAGCGTGGATGTGTAGGCCCATCTCTAACCCCCACACCATCCGTAAACCGTGCGAGTAACATGCATATGAGATGCTGATGTTGCTTTTTGATAATGCATGCAAATAATAACGAATAGATAATTAATTATGATTTTTTTACATTTCTTCATTCAATTCTTGATAAGGAACCCCCTTCACAGTTTTAAAGGTGACCGAAGTCAGGGCGCTCGGCAAGGACAGGGCGCTGGGCTGGTACTGCTGAGATCCTGGGTACAAAATCGGGTCTCAAGTGTAGTAAGTTGATGGTCTCAGTCTGGTCACCAATGACTGGACACAAACATATACACCTACTTACATTGGTTCTGTACGTACAGAACCTCAATTCCAGCTGTGAGAATTACAAATGTTTTTTTCGGCGCTTTAATTTCTAACTCGATATTTTCTATAACTCTGCTGAGCTGGCTTGGAATTATGAATGATCAGCCGCCGGAATTGTTACCACTAAAGTGGAAAGTACCAGCGATTCATAATAACCATTTATTATTGTACACCGTGTCACTCTGATTCTACGATACCGCAATTTGATAAGGACAAAATAAGGCGAGATGGTTGTGGTGTGCCAAAATGATTCCCGATACAGCATTACAAACCGTCCGCGGCCCAAGTTAAGCCCCGGTAATACGATCTCAATAATATATCAGGGAGAGTAGGAAAATGCTGCCCTCTGCTGTGTAGGCCAGGTCCTGCGGACATATCCGGCTGAAATCAAGCGACATGTCTGGGTTATGCAATTGGCGACGAAATTTTGTGATATGACACCTAAGGTCACGGATTATATAAACGTTGCGTAACGTTGCTGAAAAGTAGATTGTGTACTGGGTTCAATTTGCACCACGTGCGATGCAGGTTGTGAATAGACCCAACAGCAAGCTTGGTGAATTGTCAGTTGTTCTGCAATACAGTGTGCCTCACCTCACGCCGTCTAGATATACGAGGGCAAGTGGGTTACAGGTTTGCTAACACACCCAAAGCGCAGCTACCTCACTTACTATATCCATCATCACTAGATTGCAAACAATTTCTGATTGGGGTGACAAAAGCACGGCCAATCTCGACTAAAACAACAACCAAATAAGTGACAATATCACGTTGTACCCCACGTTGTATTTAACGATGATATTGTTATCGATAGTAAAACTATTTCTTTGATTGGCACAACAATCTCATTTGTGCTGTAATGGAATGGCTATGTTACTAATCTGACTCAGGAGGAAGCAAAGACGCGTGGTTTTAACTTCTGTGACAAAGCCTCATTAGTTACGACTGTCGCTTTATACATAGCACACATCGGCCCAAACTGAAATAAAGTTGTCATATCTGGGGTGGAGTACACAGTATCTACATCACAGCAACTCACCGGTGGCCAGTCGCCTCCTCATCACTCTGCCATCGCTACTACCGACTGTTTGGTCTCGTTGCCATATGGTAGCGCGTTTCCCCGCTTGTTGTAAGAGGTTCGAATCCAGCTCCCGCCTTGGATATTATTTGCGGTGTAAATTACCATGAATGTGCATCGTCTGTTTCACGGGGGATGTTAAAATTCCCTTGACGTCATTCGCTAAAGAAGGTGATTGTGTGCCGACATTCAAATTTTACGCCGAAAATTACTCAATTTTAATTACAGTATACACATACACCAGTAACCATTACCCCCTACTGGCAGACTCACGTCACTTTTGAAAAAGAGACGTTATCGTGTTCTCGAGTTCTCGCCCGGATAAACATAAAATAAGGGGCCGTCCATAAATGACGTCACGGGGGGGGGAGGTCAGACATTGTGATAGCTTGTATTGCAATCGAAACGTCGTGAGAATTTGTATTGTTTTATTTTCATTATTTCCCTTTTACGTGACTTTACCGAAAGAATCAAGAATATGAATCCCTGCAGTCACGAAAGCTTTAAATCGAAATGTAAATTTACTTGCTTCAAGTTAGAACACGTTCCGCTTCTTCTCTCGCATAGTTCAACTTTGCAATTCCCCCCCAAGCATTTGTTCTTTTCCCCAAGTGTTTCAAATACAATAAACAACCTTGCTCAACTCAATGAACCTGTTAACCCTGCTTAATTGCCGTGTTGGGCCTATGCTTAGCCGCTGTGGTTTAAACAAAAAAAAACAACAGATGTCCACGTGGTTTCCTGCCAGAATGTATGCCGACGTCACGCCCCAAATTAGCTAAATGATAAAGATGAATTACTCAAATGGGAGATTACACAGCAACATCACCCCCTACTGCGAAACTAGTGTAGATTATGTCTTCGTGATAACGTTTGCTCTCTAAAGATGGCGTGAATAGACACGATTTGATTTAATGTTTTCATAGGGTCCCCCCCAGGATCATAAAAAAAACGACCCCAAATGTAATGCATTGCCACGTTCAACTCAGCGAAGAATGAATGCACACTTTAACAAATCCCTGGTTCCTGTAAAAAAAAACACGCACATGCCATGGTTCTGTTAAAAATGAGTATCTCTGAATACGGTCGTGGCAACGTCGGTATCAACTCGCCATCTCCCCTCCAAACACACAAAGGTCCATCACTTCCATTGGCATTACGCCCGGAATTAAGGGCCACAGGTGTTGACTCCCTCGGCTGCGTCTGCCGGCGTAGAAACGAAAGCATGCTTGGCAAAGATCTTGATGTCTGGGACATGCTGTGTAGCGTTCGCATGGACAAACACACGCGTCTCATCGGGAAGAAGCGTGACACTGACGGCCGGGGGGGAGAGGGATTACGCAACTAATGATCATCGCATAAAATACCACCGTTCTACACTATCATTCATTCGGGCGTCAGCAGTGAGCCGTGAAGGACGCTTCGAGAGAAGGAAAAAAAAGGGTGGCGATTCGTCAGAGTCGCTGCTTATTAGGGGCGGCGTTGGTTGGAACGTGACGTGTTGACATGCAGGACATTCGATAGACACTGATTTAGAGCGACCTAACCAGTCTGCTTCGGATAGTCATGAATATCTAGACACACACACAGAGAGGAGAGAGAGACAACATTTCACGAGTTGCTCCGATTTGCACGATCGGCTTACGTACGGGTTCGCGATAAGTTCCAAAGATACACACAGGCGCGCACACGTGCGCCACTCGTCGCGTTCGGCAGCGATGAATTTCGACGACGTTCTCAAGAAGATCGGAGGCTTCGGCAAGTTCCAGGTGATTTTGTACACGTGGATCTGCCTGCCGCACATCTCCATCGCGATGCACATGCTCGTGTCGGTGTTCGCGGGCGCCACGCCGGAGCACTTCTGCCGCGACCCCGCTGGGGGTCACGCTCAGGTGCCCTCGGCCACCACCACCACCGCTGCCACCACCACCACCACCGCTGCCACCACCACCACCACCACCACGGGGGAGTCGGCAGCTGCCAACGGGACCGCGTCGCGACCGCGGTGCGGCAGCCTCCTGAACGAGAGCGAGTGGCGGTCCTGCGCCACGGGGTGGGATTACGACCGCAGCGTCTTCACCAGCACCGTGGTCACCGAGGTGAGTCGGCCTGCAGGGAGCCTCCTGGAGCTACATCAGCATCACTAGCAGCAGCAGCAGCGGTAGCGGTAGCAGCAGAAGAAGGCGGCACCTGCTGTTGTAATACAATAAAGTCAGAGTCGAAAGTATGGTTTCCTGCTCAAAGGAACATTGAGGCGGTAATCATCTTTTGTTTAATGCCCCTTCGAGTCAGTGACGGGAATTTCACATTCCTATGGAGGGGGGGGGGGGGGCATGCAATAGGTCAATCACTTAAAACTTTCGTGACTACAGGAATTCATATTCGTGGTTCTCTCGGTAAAGTCACGTAGATAGAAAAAAAAAGAACCAAGGATATAGGTCAATCACTATTGACTTCTACACATCGTGTTAACGATTTATCGACTCCGGAGGGATGATGGGCTGAGCCAACTCCCCCACTTTGTGTCGAAAGCGCTCCAGAATGTTGCATTTTTATTTATTTCGCTGTTTATCTACTATAATCACCAAAAAATGTCTGTCCGTCCCGCGCGTGACGTCACTCCACATACCGTACCACTCCCAAATAACCATATACGGGTGACGTCACTCCATATGGGGCAACCCCCTCCCCCCTTATTAATAATAATGAGCTGAACAATTTTTCTATTGAATATTTCAGATTTACTGCAATATACTGTACCCCCGTCCTTGGATGGGCAAAAAAGCTAGTACATATTATTTAGGGTTGTATAGTCCTGTGTATACTACCATACAAAGCACACATTCACCGCAATTTGGAATCCTACTGTTGTCAAAATCTGGAGTGGAGCACCCAGTTCCTCCCTCACTGCACCGGACAGAAGTACAACATACAACATACGTGTTAGCACTTACTGGGAAGGACTTAGTCACGCATGTGGAGAGCACATCGCAAATAAAGGCCGTCCCCGGGTTACAGAAGACCCGACTTACGGATATCCGACTTACGGAACCCGCCTCTACGGGAATGCTCCCATAAATCATGTAAAAAAATCATTTTAATACTGTATGCATAAATGTTTGCATTAGTTACGTAAGCGCAAATAGTTCAGCGCGGCGAGGTTGTGGATGAATGCAGCGGAGCTAGGCGTAAGGCGGGACAGCTGCGTATTCCCGAATTTGGTTGTGTTCCTGCAGAGTGTAGAGCAGTCTGTTTCATCGCTACCCTGAGTACACTCTCCCCGCCACCTCGTCTCTTTTCCTTTTGCAGCATTACGTCATTGTTTTCTATTGTTCGTGGTATTCATAAACAATGTGTTCCATTAGTTTCGGCATGGGTAGTGTTTGGGTAGATATTCGATCAAATTAAAGAATCGTAGGAATTGCAGAGCTTTTGGACAGCGATAGTGGTAGAAAACAGACGACAGCGCGATACAGTACTGAGAGAAAACGGTAGGGGAGACACAGATATTTCCAACTATGGTATTTGATCTTGATTTTGGGGGAAATTTGTTCAGTTTACGACATACGGATCATTCGGGTTACGGATATTCTTCGGAAACTTAACCGTACACAACTACACACGCGGATGCAACCAGTACTATTGTCACAGAAGAATAATAAGAAACAACTGCGATCAAACTCTACACTAAATCAGTGGAAGGCGATGGGAGCAAAAATCTAAGGGCGATATTTCCATGGGATTCGCGGGGGAATACGTCGAGACCAAATTTCAACGTGCAAAATATGAAAGTAAAACAAATGCATAAACACACGTGTGGTGGTGTACATGTCAATCCACTGCTGGATCAATGTCTCCCCATGCAGTGTCGATCATGTGTCCGTGTGTGTGTGTCCATCTCTGTGTTCCCCGCGTGTGCCTCCGATTGCCTCGATGTCCCCTCCACGTGCGCGTGCGTGCGCGTGTATGTCCATGTCACCCGTGTCACTGGCAGTGGGACCTGGTTTGCACGAGAAGTTACCTCAATAACGTGGGCTCGTCCATCTTCATGCTGGGCCTGATGGTGGGGTCTCCCGTGCTTGGGACCATGGCTGACAAGTGTGTCTCACGTGGCCAGAACCGCGCACTCACAACGAGTCGCAGACTCACAGCGCACGCACGCACACACGGGTCAATTAATAACGATAGCAAGGGTAATCTTCTTCTGGCGTGTGGCAAGTGTAGCACGTGTAACAATATGCCTCCTGATTTAAGTTTGTGAGCCATGCGATAAAAGCTTCGGGAGTAGAGCGGCTCATGCTGTCCTATTCTTAGTTTTTTTCAGTAAAGTCACGTAGGTAAAACATTAAAATTAATAAAAGTTAAATAAAATAAAAATCACGACGTTTCGGAGGCAACACAAGCTTCCGTCTTCAGGTGGAACCGTCACAGCCGCGACAGCTGTATCAAGTAAATGAGAGATTGCAGGAGCTACCACTTCGTTTATATAATGGTTGGAGAGGGGGGGGGAGCGGCAAGTACAGCACACTTTTTATTCATATGGTAAGGTGAGGCTTAAGAGGGTGAGCCTTTGTTATGGAGAGGTACGGTTTGTGACTCAACCTGTGACAAGGAGAAAACAACTGAACATGGTAAACCTGTAATAGTTGTCTGTCAAATAAGATTGGCCAAATAAGTGTAGTTAAATATTTTTTGCATGGTTAATCACATCTTTCCAATGATTACTCAGTTTGTAACCATCATCACCGTTCCGAAGCGGTTAATGGAGCCACCACTGTTTTCTGTCTCGCTGGATCGATCAAAGCCATGCAGAGCTGTGTTCGGGCCCTCAATGGGGCTTTGATTAGGAACCTCAGCAACAGAATTCCACAGTGACTATGTTAATAATTAATTGTCACAGATAGGCCAAACAGATTTCATAAATGTCATGGACAAATGGGTTTGTGCCAAACTCGTGGACAAATGTTTGTTGATTGCAAAGCATTTTTTTGTGATTTTACTCTTGCGTACGGCAGTGTTCATGAACTAAATGCCAACGTCAAGGTCTGCTCGCCACGTCGGGAGGTCTTCAGCAGTTTGTGTCGTTTTGGCTGTTCCACCGTTGAAGGAACACAGACTACAGTGGTTTACTATAATAGTGTTGGGTTGCATGGCCACAGTCGCTGTGGTTTGTCGTTTTGTGATAACCAACGATAATTATATCACAAATTCACTTTTATATACTATATGCAGAAATTACTACCATGGGTGGACTCTGATCCATAGACGAAGCATGTTAATTTATCAACGTCGCTAATCACGTGTGCTTACTTACAGTGCAGTGTGCGAGGTGTGGAGCAGCTGGATTAGGGTCACGGAGATGGTTCTATTGAGAGGAGATGCACAGGGTGGTCGAGTATGGAAGGAAATGTGAAGGAGCTCGGTCAGCCACAGTGTGTTGGGGTGCCGTGACGCTGGTCATGGTCAATCCCGGTTTATTTTATTGAACCAGGTGAGAGCTGAAGACGTAGGATTTCGTGACCAATTTTATCCATAATATAGGGTTTGGTTTAGATCGCGTAAATATAAATGTGTCGTTAAACCTGCCACCACCCGACACAGCCAATTAGTAAGGTTTGTATATGGAAGATTTTGAAGCAAAAGCAATAGCTTCAAGCACACTAAAACCCTGTTTGGTTTAGATATGTGGATGACACATTGGTGGTCTGGCCACACGGTACAGATACACTTAAATAATTTCTAAATAATTTCAACTCGCAAAATCCATCCATCAAGTTCACCGTGGAAGTGGAGGCTGATAGAACTCTCCAAATTACGGATGCAATTGCAAGTGAACCTGTCGTAATACGAAGTCAACAGTTTTAGCATCAGATTATTCTTTAGATCGGAGAGGAAGAAAGGGCATTTTTTGAGCGATCAAGTTCCAAATGTTTTGGTCGGGCATTAACAGATCGAGAATGAGTGAGAGGACTTTACTGTCCTCAGCAAATTGTAGAGTGTGTTTATATCGCTGCCTCCTGGCCAGTGACTCTGGCTCTGAGACCCTGACAGATCCTCCAGGGTTCGTGCATGGACACCTGGCTGGACATTCCTCCAGTGTTTACTGTCGCCTGGCATAGCTCGTGTTATGTTCGCCTCATACCCTTGCGCTTGTTGTGTTTCTCTGGAGTGGACTCGCTCGTTTGTGTTATGTTTACCCCATACCCCAGCTCTTGTTTGTTTTGTTTCTCTGTGGTGGTCCCATCCATATTTATTGTAAAACGTGGTTTGCAAAGTTCAGCGTTTTGAGGAGGCAACTTGCATGAACGATGTTACGTAATATAAAATTATTATTAACATTGTTATATCTAACCTCTGGCTGGCAGGAAAAAACAAGAACAAATTATATATTATTTTCAATTAACTTGTGTGCCGTTGTATATGTTCTCTGAGACAATAGTTTTAATTTCGACAAGTGTGACATGTATTGTCAGGTAGGAACACCTTGAGACAGGTCTCTTTTTGGAGAGACATGGTTTGCAAATTAACAATGCATGGTCCAAAACACGCACAATAATCATTGACCGTAGCTGTGGAGAATATAAAGAGCGAATTAAATAAGCTTGCTCCACAGGCGACGAGTTCACAGTGCAGCGCGCTATCCGCCGTGCCACTGTTCCACCCTCCCATAAAACGCAGGGATCAAATGAAGCCATTCTCACGCACGAGGTTCGATGCGTGATTCCACGAGCTCAAGACTCATTAGTTTAGCAAGTGCTTCATCTCCGAGGCATCCAATCGCGCCCGTTGGTTCTCGTAGAGACTTCCGCAAAACTCCGTGAACTGGCCATCAACAATATACGACACTGTTTGTGCAGTGCCCCAGCTGGAGTTTGGGTTGTCACAAAGACCCGAAACGGCGGAGGTTGACCTGATCACTTGTACGTAGAACTTCGACTTAACACTGTGATGTTTCGCTGCAGGTACGGCCGTAAGTCCGTCATCCTCGTCTCGATGGCAATTCAGACAGCCTTCGGCCTCGGGGCGGCGTTCGCGCCCAACTTCGTGATGTACGCCTTGGCCCGCTTCATGGTCGGAGTCGCCATCTCGGGCGTCATCATGAACGCCTTCGTGTTGGGTGAGCCTCGCTTGGGGAAGAAGGGGCGTTGTTAATGGGTGGCAGTGGGGGAGCAGCCCCGCTCCTCAACTTTACAGAATACATGACCGAAATTAAGCCGTGGTCAGGCGTCTGGAAGCAGATATAAACTAAACAAAATTTTTTTTTAGCAGGTAAGGCCCATTGCGATATATAACTCTTGTTAAGAATCGACCTGGCCACAAGTAATAGCCCAACAAAGTGGCTTATCACGTGGAAATTTATAGTAGCAGCCAAATAATCTAAATGCATGTATCTAAAGGTCGAGGGAAAAACCGGAGGATGCGGAGACAAATCCACGTAACCACAGGGAGAACATGCAAACTGTAAATATATAGGTGTCAGGGTCGGGATCGAACCTAAATGCCAGGCGAGGTAGTTAACCTCTCGCCACCATGGCGGCCTTAAGTTCGTGCCAGATTAATGTAGAGACATTAATGGGACACCTATTTTTAACAACAGTCAGAAAATATGACTGCAGACCTCAGATTGGGTTCCCTTAACCAGAGTCTTAAATCACTCAGAGATGCTAGACTTAGTAACACATTGGGAGCTTAGTAACACATGGGCCAGGAACATGGACACTGACAAAATATAATGGGAAAATATAAATAAATCCTCGAAAGAAGCATGTAGAGATTCATGCTCGGAATTACACTGAGAAAAATAATAAGCACATGGATTGGGGAAGAAATGCAAAATCAGAGACAGAGATGACATCAGAGATGACATCGTGATCCTCTCAGCCGACAAGGGCAATGCCACAGTTATCATGGACAAAACCACATACAATAACAACATTAAGGACCTACTTAATGATGGTAGCTATACCAAAATTAAAAGAGATCCCACCAACCACCTCGTTACGAAAACCAACAATATCATCACTGATTTGACATCTTTGATCAAACCAACCAAGCGGTTTTCCTTAAAACCCTCTGCTGCTAGACCACCCAGATTGAATGGCTTACCAAAAATCCATAAAGAAGGGACACCTCTTCATCCTATCGTCTCCACCATTGACTCACCCACCTACAAACTGGCCCGATTTCTGTCTGAGACCTTACAACCATTCACTGGTAAGACCACCTCAGCTGTACTCAACTCAGCTCACTTGGTATCATTCATTAAGGACATCTCACTATCTCCAGGTGATTTGCTCGTTAGTTTCGATGTGGTCTCTTTGTTTACCAAAGTTCCTGTGCTTGACACCATTGCAATCATTGAAGATTTGGTCCAACAAGGACTGAATGCTGATGTACTGGCCCTGGTGAGACACTGCCTCACCAACACTTACTTCACCTGGAATGGAACATTGTACAAACAAGTTGAAGGTGCCCCAATGGGTTCTCCCTTATCTCCAGTTGTAGCCATTGTCGGGTTGGCTGCCCACCACTTACATTATCATTGGCTGCTGACATTTGGGCTATGCCCATTTCAAACCCTTATAAACAGTTTGCCTTGGAAGCTAACCCCCCTTTTCCTGAAGACGACCGCTTGTGTTGCGATCGAAACATCGTAGTTTTTTGTTATTTTCTTTGAACCTATCTACGTGACTTCACTGAAAGACCCAAGAATACAGAGACATCCAATTGATGGTTAAGAAAGGTGAGCCATCAGCATAGCTCGAAGTGATATTAGCCGATGGACAAGGTGGTGATGGAAGATAAGTCTAAGGAGTAAATGTGCACTAGAGGGCAACTACTGCGGAGATGGAGCGATGATATTGCGTTACGTAGAAGAATGAGATGGATTGTGGCATCGTCGCACTGTATGGGTTAGCCACAGCATGGGAAAGCCTCTATTCAGCAGTTGATATACAATTGTTGATAATGAATGCCTGGGTAAATGGGACATTGCTTTATTGTACTCGGAGATGATTTAAGGCAGTCAGGTCATACGTGCCTACCGCATCCACTACAATCTTAACTACCACCATTATCGACACCGCCACCACAATAATCACAACCACCAACATCATCATTCTCACCTTCATGATCACCACCACTACAATCAATATCACCATCATTCATGAGCACCACCTTCAATGACTGTGTATGCAACAATTGACCCCGACGACTCAATGAACTCATTTATATTCTTCTATTGCTCTATTGCTCTTTGCTTTTGTCTGCCTCGTTAGCACATCCACGCGTAACATTGGCAGGCAACTTAAAATTGACGACAAAAAACGAAACATGCTTCTCGAGTCAATGCCTGATCGCTACCGCTGCTGCCACCGCTGGCAGCCACGGAGTGGACGGGCATCGGCGAGCGCATGCTGGCCGGAATCGCCACTCAACAGGCGTTCGGCGTGGGCTACATGCTGCTCGCGCCCGTCGCCTACTTCATCCGCGACTGGCGCCACCTGCAGCTCGCCATCTCCATCCCCGAGATCCTCTTCATCGCCTACATCTGGTGAGGAGCAACGGCAGCACCGGCGGCATCGGCAGCGGCAGCAGCAGCGGCGAGGCCCATGCTTCTTACGGCGACCCATGACCCCGGCAGGGAAACGGTGGCGGCTGTCACGCTGAACTTTGAATCGTGTGGTCGCATATGCCGTAACCTCGGTCGATCCTCGTGCGTGAAATGACATTCGCTGGCGTGGTAATTGCAACTCACAATTTGTAACACGTGCATAATGCGCACACGTAACTCCGTGGGTGCAGAGCTGAGCTCAGAGTTCCCCCATACTCTCGTCGAAAGAGATAAGCCTCGCGGCTGCTGCTTAGAAACGGAGGGAGCGTCGCTGCTGTCTATTTGCAGAGGGATGGAGTTTCAGGCAACAGGTGCAGCAGCAGAGAAACGTCACTCGGCTAAGACCGTCATGGTTCTGGGGGCAGCGAACAGCGTCTGTGACGAGCTCCATCGTGGCCCCGTGACTCTCCGCAGTCCGCGGTGTAAGGAGACGGGTCAGATAAGGACCGTGAATGAGAGCTTGTCAACGCAGGACAGCAATTTGTATGCTCGATTTAGCATTCATTTATTTCAAACTAAACACTGTTCAGGAGTCAAGAGTGATTTTCTGCTCAACTGAGCATTGAAGCAGTGCCCCTCCCCTGCTGCCCCAACCTCTGGTGTCGGCGAATCTGTCTATAGTACATTCACTGTTGACTTGGCCACAAAATGGTACTGAATGTTTTCAACCCCGGAGGAATGATGGGCTGTGTCAACTCTCAACACCAGGATTGGAACTCGTAAAAGCTTTCGAAGTGCGTGCCGCTCTCTGGTTTACTCATTACGAATGTAAATCTTTGTAAAGTAAAGCAACAGTTGCAGGCATTTAGAAGGTATGTTGTCAAATAGTAAATAAACGTCTTGGTCTTCAAGAGGATCCTGCCATATTTTGAGGGCAATGTTGCTGCTGTGTGGAATCCCAGTTGAATAATTTGCAGGTAATTTTTAAGCATGTAAGCATGTTGAACTTCTTTCGCACCGTATGTAGCTCACCATGCTAATTGGAGGTGCTGCGGGAAGGTCCACAAACTAAACACAAAAAGCAACATAGGGATATTTGGTCAATACCAGTTTCATTTTGTCTATTCAGCTATGAGAGGAAACCCATGCAGAACAGGGGGGAGGAGAATATCCAAACTCTACAACCACAGGCACCCAGGTCAGATATCGAACCCAGGATCTTGCTGCGAGGCGCGAGTGTTACCACTGCATCTCCCTGGTCAGTAGTGAATGTGTTAGTGAATGTGGTAGTGAATGTGGTAGTGAATGTATTGAGTTCTGTGCCCCCAGGCTGCTGCCCCGCTCTGCCCGGTGGCTCCTGGCGAACAATCACCACGACAAGGCGGCGAGTCTGGTGCGCAGAGCAGCGGCGATCAACGGCATGAGCCTTCCTGATGACCTCCTGAAGTCGGAGGTACGGGCTGGGAACTTGCACATTGGAGCTCCGCACTCACTTCACTGCTGCTACGGTCACCAAATTGCGCAAAAAAATATTGAACTGATTATGAAATCGAATCATTCCGAGGGGGATTAATTGCTACATAGTGCTGAACAAACCCGCACAAACGAGGAGGCAAAAACGAGAAATATGGTGCCAAATTTATAATTTAATTGTTCAGGGATGAATCATCGCAATGCCTACCCATAATGATAATCTTCTTCATGGTTAGTGTGCATGTTGAGCATGCATTCTCCGTTGAGCATGTACAATGCATTCACTCAAACTTTCAGTTCAACAAGTTGAATTCACTACAATTGAAATTCAACTCCCGGCGAAGCCCGCACTCGGATTGCCAGGGGCCGAGGTGAGAAGCTGCGGTTTCAGGCCGGTCATGTCGCCTCTCTCCTCCTCCCTCCCGCCCCGTGCCTCTCGTGCCACAGATGCTGAAGCAGAAACTGGCGGCGAGCCCTCAGCAGGCCCACTCTGTCCTGGACCTCTTTCGCACGCCGCGGCTGAGGAAACAGTCCTTCATTCTCTTCTACTCTTGGTGAGCGTCACTTGCGCGGAAGAGAAAAAACAATTTGAGCACTTTACGGTGATGAACTTGTCAAATAGAAAAACGTGAGTGCAGATTGAATATAAATATGTTTTTGGGGATGTATGTTGAACTTCTTTCGCACCATATGTAGCCGACCAGATTAATCGGACCCGGTGTATGGTTATCCCCTAAGGCTGTGAAGGCCAGAATAAATAAGAGTACAGTGATCCCTCGTTGATCGCGGTTAATGGGGCCCGGAACCCCTCGCGACAGGTGAAAATCCGCGAAGTAGGATTGGCCCCCTAGGAATTTCCGTATATGTGTGTGTGGGTACCAGAATGTTTAAAATATGTATATTTATACTTTATATATATATTTTTACTTAAATCTATTTAATTATAAAACCTTAATATTATACATTCACTCTCTCTCTCTCTCATACGATACGTATTATGGTGTTCTACACTCACCAATGACAGTAGTATCTTGAGACTTGACTCCAGTAATAACGATGACGACGATGACAGACCTGTGCAGTTCGATGAATGTGATGATGAATGATGATGGTGTTACTGCACAGGTATAATGAGGCCTTTAAATCAGTTCGGGAAGCATCCTGGGAAACCGTTTCTCTCGCGCATCACGGTGAAATAACGCTGCTTTCCGCAATACGGCTGCCGATATGACGGTATTTTTGAATTTTTATTTTTCGATGAATATTTTTTAAAAATCCGTGATGCACTGAGGCCGCGAAACTTGAACCGCGAAGTGGCGAGGGATTACTGTACCTCCTACTAGTGTCTGTGAATCAGCACACTACATCTGTTTTGGCGAGCTGCAAAGGTCAAATGGGATGTACATGCCAGGTTTTAATTCAGCCTGAGCTGTTTGGGACTGAGCTTCAGATAATATGTCCTCGCCTCCACCCCCAGCCCGCCCGCTCCCAACCAAGACCCTTCTATCCTTCCGTGAGAAATGAAGTCCCGTGTGTGTGTGTAAATCATCATGAGGGGAGTGGTAGTGTAGCGGTTAGCGTGCTGCGATATGAACCCGGTGACCCGGGTTCGATTCCTGCTCACGGCCAACACCAGTGATGATTATCCGAACCGATCCTGGGCCTCCCCTAGGTCGACTCAGCCTCAAATGAGTACTTGGTGTGGTGTGAAAACATCGCCACCTTGTATGTATGCTTATTGAAGTTCTTTCGCACTGTACGTAGCCAACCGTGCTGATTGGAGGTGGAATGTGGATATTGCAAGAGACCACGTTGCTGTGTCAGCAACACCCAGTTTGCATGGCAGAGGACACAGCGATGGAACATGAAAGGTCGATGCACGAAATTTGAAATGTGAATAAAAAAATATTTAAGGGCAATACAGTAACTAACTGTAAATGTATATATGAGAGGGTACATGTGTTTTGTAGTGTTATATGCCACTGTTCGGGCGTGGTGCTGGCCGTCCACCCCCTCATGTACCGTTCCGGCTTTCATAGGTGCTTGCTAACAGCAATTGCCCCTACAGTCTGTTAAGGCTATAACGGGGGTTCTTTGTCTTTATCATCATGAGTGGCTAAATGAGTTGATGGCGAGTGAGAGGAGACGTCGCTTGCCGCCCGCCGCAGGTTCGCGATCACTCTGGTCTACTACGGCCTCTCGCTCGGCATCTCCGACCTGGGGCTGGACATCTTCCTCACGCAGTTCATCTTTGGCGCCGTGGAGATCCCCGCGCGCTTCCTCTTGCTCGTCACGCTCCCCAAGAGCCGCAGGATGTCCCAGGTCGGCTTCCTGGCCTTCGGGGGCCTCTTCTGCATCCTCACCGTGGCCGTGCCAAGCGGTACGAGCCTCGCGATCGTCGTCGTCATCATCCAGATGCCTCTCCAAGCCGTCACCATCCTCCACGGTTGTCCGATACAGCGCCATGGAGTTGGGGAGGACTGAAGGGGGCTCACTCTCCCCGCTAAAGGCCGAGCCCCCCCCCTATTAAATGCCTTCGGCACGACTGGGCAATGGGCGTCGTACTGCCACAGCCTTTCCTCGACGACGCAGGCTGTGGCAGCTAGAGCAGAACGCACGGCAGACAAGCGGAGATCGCATTGCCGCTCATTCTCTTTAGTGGCCAACATTTATTCTAGATTTGAAGCTTTCGTGACTGCAAGGATTCATATTCTTAGGTTTTTTCGGTAAAGTCACGTAGGTAAAACATCAAAATTAATGAAAATAAAATAAAGATAAAAATCACGACGTTGCCTCCGAAACGTCGTGATTTTTATCTTTATTTTATTTTCATTAATTTTGATGTTTTACCTACGTGACTTTACCGAAAAAACCTAAGAATATGGCCAACATTTGTTTCAAGCTTGTTTAAAATTCAGACTCGGACTCTTTATTTATGTGGAGGAATCCGACGAGCTATAAAGTTATAATTTCACAGATGTCCAGTTACATTGACAGTGTCATGCCTGTACCCCCTCCCTTCCCCTGACGTTCACGCGAGTTGCGAGGCAATGTCTCGTGACGCTGCACGTAATCTACCCCGAGAGTTACAAACTTGCCCCAGACGAACCCGAGCTCAGACTGTCTTTTGTTGCCTTCGCTTTACAGAGCAGACCGTAGATCGTGTCCCCCCACCGCGTGTCTCTCCACGCACACAGACATGCCCACCGTTCGGACCGGGCTCGCGATGCTCGGGAAGTTCGGCGTCACGGCTTCCTTCGTCGTCATCTTCATCTACACGGCAGAGATCTACCCGACGGTCATCAGGTTTGTAACTGCACAGGGGGGGGGGGGGGGGAGGTTGGGGGAGCAGTGGCGCTCGCCTGATATCCAAGGTGGTCGTGGGTTCGATCCTGACCCTGATGTCTGTATATTTGGAGTTTAACACGGAGGCTTTCACGACCAATGTCATCCATTATAGAGGTTTTTTTTGGGTTAGAACGCGTAAATATATAAATGTGTCGTTAAAACCCGCCACCACCCGACACAGCCAACTAGTAAGGGTTGTCACGTAAACAGAACGTGGCCAATTCGTCACTAGTACAGCACTAGTGTGTAGTATAGTGTAGTGTGTAGTGTATAGTACTGTAGTATAATAGGACAGCACACCGGTGTGTTGGAGAGCCAAGCCACAACATTTACAATCTGAGTACGACGTTTCGCCAGTAATTACAACTAGCTTCATCAGGCGACAGCCAGATTTGTGGAGAAGTCCACTTGTTTCGTTCCTTATATAGAGGCGTAGATGTGGTGACCACCCTTCTGCGCTCTTGCACAATGTGGGGGGGGGGATGACTGAGGCAACGTACATTATGCATGTGCATTATGCGAGCCCTTTGAACTTGTCCTTCCTGTCTATTGAGTTTATTAAAATAGCTGTACCAAAGGTAATCCCTATTGAAGTACGCTGCCCTTTGTTGGCATGCATTTAAATAATGTATTATTTGATGATTCGCTTCCACGCAGCACTAAGGCGGTAGCTATCCGAACGGTTAAAGTTATAGCATTTTGATTTCTTTCAATTTCGCTAGATTCTCAAATTAGTCTTGGCCAGTAGTAGCTAGTTTTGCACAAAACTTCAACATTATGAAAATAAATTGAGTGTCCTTGTTGTCACGCGTGTTCTGCTACTGCTGACAGTTGTATTTGGGAGGATTGAATATTTCTCTGATGTTCTTTTAGTCTCGTGCTGATAATTTTTCCTGTTTGCCCAACATAACATTTACCACACGTGCAGTTAATCCTGTACACACCTTCTGTTGATAACTTCGTTAATACATCTTTTGTACCAGATATTAATTTGTGTTTTATGTACCGTGCCAAATCTGACTCGGATGTTTGGTTTTTCCAAGCATCTGGCTAGTTTATCAGTTTCTCCCGCAATGTACGGTATTTTGATCGTTTTTATTACTTGGGCAGTTTCAATGCTCATGTTATTTGATTTGGTTTTGGCATTCAATGCCCTGTTAATTTGTGCATCATTGTAACTGTTCATTTTCAGCGCTTCTTTAACGTGTTGAATTTCACTTCTCAGACTATCATCATCTGACACTTTCTTAGCTCGTTGAATGAGCGTCTTGATAAGAGCAGATTTTGCGTGGGGTGATGGTGTGACTGCATTCAGATAGGCGTCTGACGCCGATCTGAATGCATCGAGCTAAGAAAGGGAAGTCTCATCCCTGATTGAATTGGGGCAGGAGAGGCATGAAGAGGATGGGGGAATAGAGGCTGGGGAGCAGTGTGGTAGATTTTTATTACGAAAAATAATCTCCTGCATGCAAGAGCTGAGTGAGGGGTTAGGGCATGAGGTGGTCTTGTTGAACTGAGTGGAGGAGCTGTAGCTGAGGGGACAGCACACGAGGTGGTCTCGTTTAATACAAACGACGGCGGCTTCGAGTGTCCACACCCAAGACGACAGGGGACAGGATATAATTAATTCTGCACCACCTCGGCTACATCATCTCCCCCCGCGGCTGTTGCCTCTCTGTTTTGGCGTGCCGCACCCCAAATCCACGGCTCATGGCAAACCACCCTCTTGCTCCCTCCCTCCTTCACCACCCTGCCCTCCTTCCCTCCCTCCCTCCTTCCTCTCAATCCCTCTCCTCCTTCCCTTCCTTCCTCCCTCACGCCCTCCCCTCACTCCGTCCCCTCCATCCATCCTTTCTCTCCCTCCTTCCTCTCGCTCCCCTCACTCCCTCCCCTCCCACCCTCCCTCCCTCCCCTCGTCTCCCTCCCCCCCTCCCTCCCTCCCCTTACTCCCTCCCTCCCTCCCCTCCCTCCCCCCTCCCTCCCCCCTCCCTCCCCTCCCCCCCTCCCTCCCCTCCCCCCCTCCCTCCTCGTCTCCCTCCCCCCCTCCCTCCCCTCCCACCCTCCCTCCCCTCGTCTCCCTCCCCCCCTCCCTCCCCTTACTCCCTCCCTCCCTCCCTCCCCTACCTCCATCCCCTCTCTCCCTCCCCTCACTCCCCTCCATCCCCTCACTCCCTCCCCTCCTCCCCTGCCTCCCCCCGCGTGCGCCTCGTGCTCGTGCAGGCAGATGGGCGTGGGGATGTCGTCGATGTTCGCTCGCTTCGGCGGGGTGCTCGCCCCCCTCGTGAGCCTCGCCTTCCCCCCGGGCCACGCGGGCCCGATGGCGATGTTCGGGGCGATGTCCCTGCTCGCCGCCGCGCTCGGACTCGCGCTGCCCGAGACGGCCAACCGCCCGCTGCCCGACTCCATCGCCGACACCGAGAGGAGGGATGATGATGATGATGGGGGGGAGGAGGAGGAGCGGCGGCAGGGGCGGCAGAGCGAGGGGTGAGGTGGCCCTGGGGGAGGGAGCCGAGGGGGCTCGAGGCGGATTCGCACGGCGGGGATTTGGAGATTTGGGCGATGAGAAGTTTGGGGGGGGGGGGGGAATTGTGAAACTAAACTTATTTTTTATTTGTATTTTACCTGTTTTATCACTGAACTGACCTATGCAGCTATGTTTAGAAGCGACCTGACCATCACAAATGATAGTTCAACAAAATTTATAGCAGCCGAATACTCGAAACGCGCGATGTCGATTCAAAACGTGGAGGTCGTTAACATCTCATAGCCACCGCGACGCCTGTAGCCGCGGGGACAGGACACGGGGCAGCTATAGTTTGACACGGGAATGAGTAACCGTAACGTCGTGGACAGCAGGTCCACTACACAACTGAAGGTTTGGGTTTATATTGGAGGGACATGACACATCAAGTACCTCTTGGGGCACCTACTGAAGATGGAGCGAGGTCAGAATTACGCAACGCAGAGGAGGGCGAGTGGAGAAGGTTGGGGTGCTTTTGGAAAATAATTGCAGTGGATTGACAACGAAAAGCACTGCGCCTGAGAAAGATTAAATCGGTGTACATTGCATGGATCATAAATACTGACGCGGACAATCGGAAATCAGCATTGTGTGTAAAGAAGCAGGGAGAGACACACGCTTGGAATAACACCGAGAGACAGAGGAACATTTATGTGCCTCTTCTGAATCCCAGGTTCCCCTAGAAAACGTTGACTTTTAGTCTCAATGGGTCGTCGCCTGGTTGAATAAAAAAGGATAAGACTATGTATTGTTAATTCGCGTGCATATGGCCTAGAGAATGCGTGTGTGTGTCCGAGTCGGTGAAGAAGAGTGTCATATCTGTGTGTGAGCAGGTGAGAACATGTGACCTGTGCAGAGAAGACACTAAAGACGCGTCTCCTGACGGCCGCTCCGTGACCTTCAGGGACAAGACGTTCTGTCTGCTGTCTGGCCACTGGTGCAAGATGTGTTGTGTCCAAGACCGGCCTTAAATGTAAACGATCGTGAAGTTAAACAATATGAAGTGTAACTTGAGCACGTGGCATTGAGAAGATTTCAGAGGCGCCATATTTCCCCCCAAAAACAATTATTTCGAATCAATGTTTAGTCACTGTTAATGCCATGCCACGTGGGTTTCACTGGAGGTGTAAAGATGCATCAATGTAGTTATATCTACGTCTCAGCTCACGATGCATGCATCCAATTTCGTATCATGGGACCTTTTTCGCCAGTATCAATGTATAATAACAATTACGTTTTTTTATTCGTGGGTTAATGTGACCCCTGTAGCCGCCAGAGGACGATATATTCACTACAGTTTAATGGTGACCCTGAATCACGATGGTTCTTCGAATTGCCACAAAGTTCAAGGATAAGGAACGGTTCGTTTTCATGCAACGCCAGCCTCGCGAACCTCGCTGGACCGAAGCAATACCGAGACGGGGTGGAAACGAGGCAAATAGGAATCTATTCCTGAATCAAACTGTGGTTCTGATTTGTGACAATTCATAGACTCGCAGGGAGGGATGAATTGTTACAAATACACCTCTGTGCTGCGGTAAGTTCCATTAGCGGGCACCTATGAAGGCCTGCACGGCACACGCGGGGGTTGGTGGCCAACACCATGCCCGGTCGCCTTTTGTTTCCATACTGGTGATGTTTACATGTTGCACCAGTTACTCATTTGAGGCCGAGTCGACCCAGGGGAGGCTCAGGACCGGTTCAGGTGATTGTCACGAATGTTGGCCGGGGGGGGGGGGGAATCGAACTCGAGTCGCCGGGTTTGTAGCGCAGCTTTGCCAACCACTAAACCACCACTCCCCATACACACAACGTCCAGCTTCCAAACGCCCAAAGATTACTGTTTGGAAGCCGGGTCGTGCCGTCAATTCCACACACAATTCCCGTTCTCATTCTCCCCAAATCAGCGTTTACCCATGATATGTTTTCCATAAATCTTGTACCTGGACAGCGCTTTTGTCAATCCACTGCTGGATGAGGGTTGGGATCTTGTATCTTCTAATAAAACGCAACATCTGCGGACTTTGCAGCTACAAGCTTGTGTTCATTTACACAGGCATAAAAAATACTCTCCGACTCTTGCAGTGCCAATAATAGCAAGTGCTTTGCCTCAATTTTGCTTGCAAGTCAAAAATAAACTTTTAGAAGTGCGCCGCATGGAACCCACACCCGGACGTTCCATCGTAGGCCGCATCACCACATTGACCTCTCATACAATGAGAGTTTCGGCATCCGTTCTCGGTAGCCCATGTAGATCTCAAGGCTACCTTTCGACTCGGTCGACCGCAAAGCTCTTTGGTTGCTCCTCTCACAAGCATTGGATTGATTACCAGCCAAAAGATTGTGAATTTGTTTAAGGAGCTCGACAAAGACACAATCAGTTGCTAATAATTGTTTTTTTTACCCTTTTATCTGGCAACAAAACTGACACCTTTTTTTTTACAAGGAGTCATGTTTGCATTGACCACAATACCTAAAACAAAAGGTGTCAGTTTTGTTGCCAGATACAAGGGTAACAAACCAATTATCATATTTTGCTACTGGCAAAGGAGGTTCCAATGGTGTAAATAATCAGTTGCGTTCGTGTAGACGGAGAGTTGTCCCGAGTGGTGCAGTATCCAAAGCGGCGGCAAGACAACGCTGCACCATTGCCCCGATAATGTTCCTTGCCCCACTGGACTGGATACTGCAGTGCACGGTCCACAAAGGCCTGCCAGGAGTAACCCTGGGTAAAGAGGCGCTCACCATCCTGGACGATGGAGATGATGTTGCCTTGCTAAGCTGAAATGCTCGAAGTTTTTACTCCCTCGCCCTGGAGATCATTCATAGTGAAGCCCTCACATTTGGCCTGGAAATAAATTGGGCTAAACCAAAAATACAGACCACTGCTGAGCAGCCATACAACGTGCCTAAAGTGGAAATAGCGGGCAACGATGTTGAATTGGTAACCATCTTTCACATCGCGACTGCACTATGCAACTCACTGGAAGCAGCAAGGCAGAAATTAAAAGACGAATCTCAATTGCACGCGAGACATCTCGACAAGACACCTGGCGCTCCAATATCACAACAGCAACAAAGATTCGGAAATACAACGCATGCATCCTCCCCGTACGACTGAACGGCACAAGAGAGACGTGGTCAATGACGGCGTCCCTGAGCAGGAAGCTGGATGCCTTCGACCGGTGGTGCCCGCGAGCGACGGAAACTTCGCATCCACTTCAGTGAACACTTCGCCAATACCGAGGTCCACCTTCGCACGGGATGCCCGACGGTGCATGCGACGATCAGAGCCAGAAGACTCGGGCTTTTGGGACACGTCCGGGCGGACGCATCAACAGATCACGCCAGAGGCCTGCGCGCGATCGTCGAGACGAGAGGCGCCCTCGAGGGAGACCACCACGGCCGCAGTGGACACGCACGACCGAGGTTGGATCTTCGACACCACGGCCTCGTCTTGCAGTCAGCGTGGCGGATCGTGGGGACTGCTACGCCCTGAGGGGCATGCACATGATGATGATACGAAATCGTGACCCCGGTTTTGTGACGATTTATCGAGGCGGGTGGAGAGCACAGCCGTTTAGCCATTGAAACTTTGACGTTAACATGGGTGCATGGAGGGTTGCACAAAATAACTGGGACATCCTAGGGGGGTTAGGGGAGAATGTTTCACTTCTTTCGCACCATACGTAGCCAACCATGCTTGACTCAATTTATCACTCGGCCTTAAGATTTGCATTGAACTGCCCATATAGGACTCACCACTGTGATCTCTACATTGGGTCAAACTTAACATCTCTTAGTGTTCGACGGCTTGTGCACCAGATCTTATTTATTCACGATGTACTTACAAAACAATCCGCAGACTACCTGCTGGATCTCCTCTCTATTTCGAAGAACAAATGTAACCTAAGGTCTTCGCTCATTTACTAGCTTCACATTCCTTATTGCCGTACAAATACTGGAGCAAGGGCCTATGCTATTGAGGCCCCCAGAGCCTGGAATGCTGTTGCCAATAAACTGCAACTTGAGTCACTACCTGTGAGATCTTCACTCAAAACTGCTCTAGAGGAGTTGTACACCCCTAGCTGCCACTGCTATTCAGTGACCTAAAATCAAATGTTTTCGTTCCGGATGACCGCTGCAACGTATGATTTTGTGTTTTGATTTAGTGTGCTGATCTTTAAAGGTGCATTTGAAAAATTTTGATACTCCTACTGATGCTCCTGCTGTTGTGAAGTGACTTATGCAGCCAGCTATGGCTACAGGGTTTGGTGGTACATGTTGTTTGTCGTTTATTGTGAAATTTCGGTCACAGTTCCTATGATCACTGTTACATTGCTTTTATGGCTTTATTTTGATTTCGAAAGCGTTTTTTTTGGTTTGGCCATGTTTGTTTGTTGTAGTAGGGAGTTAGAATGATGGCTTTAATCTAAGTTGTCTTGTGGTTGTTGTTGTTTGACGTGCATCCCACTGGGATTTTTGCACAGTATTGGTGTACGGTGCTTTTTTTTCTGGAAGACTTTGCAGTTTTTTCCTGGATTTTTCTGTTTGCGCATAGTCACATTAAGATGTTTTCTTGTTCATGTTTTTGTTTTTTGCCGAATGGTTCACAGGGCTATACCAAATAAATTAAACTGAAACTCATCGGAGGTGCGGGGGAAGGACAACTTCACACAAAAAGCAGTTCTAAAGAAATTCGTTTTCAATCTCAATACCGAAGAAGGGGGTGGGGAACTCCATGTAAATGCATCGGCTTCAGTGTGTCTTGTTGTGCGACTGAAAAAAAACGAACATTTGATGCCTTGGGAAATCTTTCAAGATTTTCCAGGACAACAACCCCAGAGGATGATCCTGGGAAAACCAGGTTCAACTAAAGAACGTTCAATTAATTGGCAGCCAAGGTCTCCGAAACAATCGTCACACACGCACGACACACCACGCACGCCAAACGTCGTGTTTTGCTGTTGTGAAGGCAACGAAAAGCGCCTAGCAGGCCGGCCTCGTCACTCCCGAGTTGCACAGGGCCAACTCTGCTCCAGAGGCATCAAGAAAAGCACTACGGCCCACGGGGTAGAGAGCACTACAACCCATTGTCTTGTCAAGCACAGCAGCAGTCATGTGAAGGTGTTTCGATTAACGTAGTAAAGCATGCGACGTTCACGCAACGCCAGCCAGAAACCCAGTTTGAACCCACCCTCGCATCCAGTCACCGGTGAAGATTTAAGTTACAAGCGCGACATATTTCAAAAATCCTTTATTCGCTTTGTAATCTTAAAAATTATTCACACCTCGTCATTGATTTCAAGATAACTCGGGACATTCCGACACTTTGAGAAAAGGCAATACTTTTGAGAAAATTAAATGAGGTCAATCACCAAATACGATGATCTAGCATACGTAACCTCATTCTCTCAATTCATGAACACCACTTGCTGACCGGTGCTTAAGGAACACAAATTCCACTTTCCATTATCGGGAACGGCATAGATCTATCCTTACCTTTTTACAGACTAGTGCTGAGATGTATTTACGACTAAAAAACCCTGAAGCACTTGTATGAGACTTCTGAGAATATTTCAATGGAAGCACAGGCAATGTGTTTCATACTTTTACAATTATTATCACTATCCATGCTCTTTAATGTGTCAATGCTGCATATAGCATATGGCTGTATGTGCAATCTTTTAAACGTAATCTGCTTTGATTGACCAACAAGATTGTGTAATTTCAACGGATTTGACATTGCGCTTTTAATTTTTTTAATATTCGGACATCTGATGAGGTTAATAAAACATGTGCAAGATTGTATAAGGCTAACAACATACCTTCGAAATCATGCACGTTCATTAAAACAGCGCTTAATATTTTCATGATAATGTCCCACAAATAAAAAAAAAATTCAAATGACAACAACCCCTGACACCAGAACCACACCCAATTCAGAATACAAAACTATAACACTCACCCAAGATCAGAAAATTAAACAAACCACACGAAATCAGTGAAATGTATTTTGAACGATACTATGGCAGAAAAGTGCCTCATGCGAACAAAAACTCAATGGCATTGGAGAGCAGCTGCGATCGGCAAAATGGCGTCGAGATTAATCGTATCTTCTCAAGCCGATTCCAACGGATCGGGGGTGAGCGGCGGGCGGGATGGGGGCAAGACCCTGAAATCTCCTGCGAGTGGCTCTGCTCACGATTGTGGCGAAGCTGGCGCCATCAGGCCAGCACGGCATAGGAGGCGTCCGTGGTGACGCCGCAGTTGTTGTCGCGCGTGGACATGAGCACGTAGCCGTCGTTGCCCCAGTACGTGGACCACGAGTTCTTGACGAGCCAATAGGCCTCCCCGTCCAGCGTGCCGTAGCCCACCCCCAGCACCGCGTGATTGAGGTCGTCCACCTTGCTGTCTGCAGGCGTGGGAAAGGGGGGGGGGTGCAAACGGGGCAGAGGACACACACGCGCTACGGTTTCCGCGGCCACTGGGGAGCCGATGCTAGCAGCGTTGGGCTGTTATTACGACCCGGCGCGGCTCGTTTCTTAGCTCGGCTCGTCGCAAGCCGTGCAGGAAACGTGGGCTCGGACACTCTCCCACTTCATTCCCCCCCCCCCCCACCTCCTCTCTCTGCCTCCCTTCCGTCTATAGCCAGAGGAAAGCGATCGGAAACATTTTGGAAACTTTTAACGAGGTTGAAGGTATGCTTGGGTGAAATAACGTTATACCAAGCAAAGAGAACGGTCCACAGAAGGAGGCACCATAGAGCTACCTCTGAGATCCCTTCAGTGGTAGGCACCAGCACCTTTCCCACCCACCCACCCCGCTACACAGTAATATTGATTGCATGACAGTCAAACTGACAATTTTAATTCTCAGGAGCTGGAATGTATTCAAGTTAAGTTACTAAAACATTTGGTGATTGGGCTCAGACCTTAACCTCACTGCAATAGAGAACCCGATTTAATTACAGGTGGTTGAAACTCATTAAAATCACAACATCTGTGCAGTGCTCTGACCTCTGAGCCACCTGGCTACCCCCAGAAAATAGAATTTCTTAACCACACAAACCTATACACGTATCGTGCAGAGGCCTGCGATGAATGGATGAAATACTTCACCCTGGTCACCTGGTCACCTCAAGCAGCGCGACACGAGTTGGAGCTCACGGAACATTTTGTGGGGGTCACTCACGGCACTTTGGCTCGTAGTAGACGCCGTTGCTGTAGAAGGCGAAGGAGAGGTGGCCAGCGTCGATGCTCACGGCCACAGGGCCGTTCTTGAAAATGGCCAAGCGGAGCGCCTGTTCGTCGCCCGACGTCACATTCACGTAGTGGTCTATGCGCGCCACGTGCTCCGTCTTATTGTAGTGGCAGAAGCCGTTCTGCGTGGGGTGACAAGGCAGCAGCAGCAAGACTCTCAATGCCACCACTGTGACAGTGGATGAACGCAAACTCATAAGACATCTGAGATGCCACCAACTCAAACGAGTAAAAACTGAGCACCATGTTATTTTAGGCAGTAGGACGATGAAAACAACCACATTGACCTCACTGTCGAGATGGGAGCGATTAAATCGGCTGGTGTGCAGGTTTCTAGGTGGATTGTTACATCGCAGTTCCACACGGGATGGCGACAGCTTGAGGGGAACTTCAACCAGCGGTGGATGGACCATGGCAGATGACAATGATGAACTTGACTTGATCGAGCGGCAGAGCAAAACGGCGCACGCACCTGTCCCTGGTATGGCCCATAGGTGTCCGCGGTGGAGATGCCTCCGTGCTTCATGATCCACTCAAAGGCGCGCCACTCCTCCCCACCGTCGCACGCATTGTTTCCGAACCCCCACGTGCAGTCGACGAGCATCTGCTGCGACAGGCGGATCAGCTGCCCTGTCTGCCACACGCACGCACACACACACGAGCTCACGCATGCACAGACAAGTAAACACACGCACGCGTGCAAATATAAGTGCACGCACACACTCAAGTATACGGATGCATGCATGCAGGAGGTATCGAGACATACCCAGGTTCACTGGTGTACCTATACACGTGCACGCACAAAAGCAGACCTAGATACGCATTTAGAGTCAGTAGGAAACATGCTGTATGCATGTAATTGGGATGTTTTAATGTAAAATTTCCATTATGAATAGTACTGCAAAATAGAGTAATAAAAAATCAAAAAGTCCACTGTAAATCACACGGGCAAAGGGAGGCCTTAATCTGTGGGCTGGATTGATAAATATTTACTTAACACACTGTTCGTGAATTGTATTATTTCACTTCCATTACAGCATGAGGTTACAGCTCCAAACGCACACTATGCAGACCTGGGATCAATTACAAACGTAATTGTGTCGTTCGTAATGATTTGCAATCAGTGTATCACTGTAATTTGAACTAACAATACTGCTGCAGGTATAATTAGAACTGACCCAAGATCTGGTTGTGTCCATCGCTGTGTCGTGCTGTTATTGCTAAAGGTGGGCCAATAGCACTGCCAAATGCCACAAACGCGCACACACGCACGCGCATCAATTACTACTCTCACTGGAATAGGCCTATAATAGGCCTATGCACTGACAGACGTGAGCAGGTGCACTAAAATTATCAACACAGTGTTGGTGCCAGGTCGAAAACATTCCCCTCTAGGAGCAGCGATGAATAAAGATGTTTGCAGCGATGGATAAACATCGTTTGCGGGGCCGTTTCCAAGTGGTAGGCCTCATGCGGACGCTGGCCACACACGGAGACCAGTTTCCCCATGCAGGTGCTGAGGGGACTGAATGGCCACTCTCCCTAAACGAACAGATGCTTGGCCTCCCAGACTCGCTGACCAGTCCCGCTGCATTCACCCAACAACGAGGTCAGAACACACGCACTTCACGTAGGAGCGAATCGAGCTGCTGCGCTGGTTTTCCTGCCGTCATCTTTGGTTTTTGTTCGGCAATTCCTCAGCCCCCACCACCAGTAATTTAGGGTCACGCTTTGATGTTTTATTTCTTATCCCTGTTACCTTCTCCTGTATTCTTGTTTTTTTTCTGTTCCATGTGTAACAATGTATCCAGTCAATTAGCCTAAGTGTCACTCAAGTGTATCATTTGGAAACATTGTAAATCATCTATTCTCAGGCTCAGTTATTCCATGCGTATATTGCGAACACAAGAATTTGTTTTTAGAAGCAGAGTTTTGGTGAAGGTGCCGGTGGAATTAGGATGGCACTGGTGACTCCACGAGACACCCCATGCTGCCTTCTTCCTCTATTTGAGCGAATAGCTCGTGAGCCCAGACCCTTTATACCTTGGTGGAGCCACCTGAGGTGGCATAACTTTAGTGGTTACAATTTCTTCATGTGGCCAAAAATAAGTAACAACAATTTGAAATGAGTGGGGGTTAGCAAGTAATTCACTCTCATCAGCCGCATAAATAAATCTGTACGATTCTTGCTCCGGCCAATGGGCTACGAGGTCTCGGTGATGTGAGACCGAAGCTCATTGCTCCCAGCTCAGGCACTAAGGGAGGGGAGGGTTTGCCTTGAGGAAGAGGGACCCCTCCAGTGTCCCAGTGGTGGCGAAACTCCAGCACGAGCCACAGCAAGCCTGATCCTTCACGGGAGTCACGGCCCCTGCAGGACGCAGAACAAATGCAAAACAAGTAGAGATAGAGAACATATATCGTGGACTGGAAAGCAGGAAAACAAGACATCACATGCATAGCAACAAGCAGGCACACAGCACACGCAGAACATAGAGAACACATGCCACACAGAGAACATGAATCAAGCGCAGGCACACAGCATGCATCACACACACACCGATATTTATATATATAGAACACGTATTTGGCACTCACAGAGGAAACATCAAGCACAGAGAACACAGCTCATGCACAGGTACACTGCGCAGGCACACAGCACGTGCATCGCACACGCAGCGCACAGGCACACGTTTGTTGAATTTCTTTCACACCGTACGTAGCCAACCGTGTTAATCGGAGTTGTGCATAGAGAATGCAAATCACGCATCAGCAGGCAGTGCACGTGGGCGCCGAGCAAGACGCAGAGTTGCGACGACGGCACGAACGCTCGGCGTGTAAGCGGCGCGCGCACCGTAGAGCCTCCAGTCCATGGTGTCCGGCGGCGTCACATTCACGTAGTTTTGCGCCGGGAAGGGGCGGCCGTTATTGGGGGTCGTGGGTTTCTGGCGACCCCGCATCAGCGCCAGTTCCTCTACCGAGCGGTCAGCCAGGTGGTTCAGCGCCAGCGTGTACGTGCGGTTGGCACGATTCGCCGAGTGGACGAACCTGGAACGTAACCGCAAGCGTGAGCTGAAGGCGTCTAACAAAGTGCCGCTGTTTCAGAAAGCTCGACTCGCGGTCGGAACATTGTGAGCGGGGCGTGGTGGCACACGCCGGCGACCCAGCGCTTTGGAGGGAAGTTTTTAAGGATCGCGGAAAGATATGCCAAATTCCAATAATCCGCTGAGTTACGAGGTCGCGAATAGACGACAGTAGGCATTTACTTCAATCAAATGCATTATATGCGATGTAACAACACAAGTACATCCTGGGTCCACCACCACAGCGTATGCCTGTGCGGAGACAAAATCATAAACTTTATTTAGACTGTAGGAATCCAATGAAGCTATGAAGCTCTTTTTCACACAAGTCCAGTAGGGGCGCGTCAGCAAGTTACAGCACTGTGAGCCGAGGGTAGCCAAACCGGAGATTGTGGACAAAGTTGGTCTTCCTGCGCTCGTGCTCGTGGCTGCCCGGCGGGTACTCCCGCCCGTGCTTGCTCGTGAAGTGTTCGAAGAGACGCTGGTGGGTGTCGTCCACGGCGCTCGGTTCGCTCGGCACGTACTGCGCCATGGGATTGGCGAGCAGCGAGTGCTCGGCCCCTGGGCCTGGGAACCCGACGCATTTGGTGCCTGCGTCGACGGGGACGAGGAGGAGAGAGGACGGAGCTACATCAGCTGATCGCTCGCGCTGCGCTGTCACCTAGCGCTTGTTTCCAAGTGTGGTCTTCAAGGGTTGAAGAGCAAGTAGTCAAAAATACCTGGCATCACCACATTTGAGGATGAAATCAAAGCTCATCGAGTGGTGGAATCTACACCGTGCACCTGGTCTCTGCGAAACTTAACAATCTCAATTCTGATGGCTCCGTGTGCTTCACCAAGTTTGACCAACGGTGCCTCAGCTCAGATAACATCATCAATGCATGAATGAGGTTGCCTAAATAAAAAAGAAAATCTGGATTTTTCTAAAAGTTGTATCTTGGGTTTGGGTGAAGACTGGGGGAGAGTGATATTACAGTAGCACTGCCACATCTGACGTACAGAACACCGGGACGTTTAAAGGGAAAGCAGTGGCCGTCACCTTTGGGAAGCTCGAAGACGGCAGGGTCCACCTTGTGACTGATGGTGTGGTAGTCCACGTTGTACTTGTCAACGTGGGAGCCCAGCAGGGTGTTGAAGCCGCGCATCTCGTAACGCACGGGCTCAGGCTCCCCGGAGGCGGTGGTGCCCACCCACAGCGTGTACGTGGCCTTCTTCTTACCCTGGTACGTGACATTTCTCCACACCGTGCAGTGCCGGCCGTGGAGCACCTCCGAGCCGGCCGGCTGTTTGCGATGAGACACAACAGAGCCGCGTCCAGCACATTGGTGCCGTGATTTAGGAGGCAAGTTTTTTGTGGATCACGCGTAGTTCGAAGCGGCGCGTAACTCCAAAACACGCTGGACTGAGCGGTGGCTAAAATATTTTAAGACAGTTAAATTGATACTTGAATCATCTGTGTGTAAATAAAGAGTATTATTATATCAACAGGTTGACACTCAAGGGAGAGTATACGCTCGAGAGTACATCCACCAGGCAGATGTAACGATGAAATCAGCTCGTACAGAAACGCTGGATGAAGTCCTGCACTGCAAGACCGTGAAGGATGACGATAGTTTAAGGAGGGGTTCAACCCAGCAGTGGATTGATCATGGCTGATGATGATGGTGATTCATGGTGAAGCGAATGATGCCAACAAGTTGAGAGATGCACCTGGAAGCCAGTGAGATCTGGAATGACGGCCTGGGTGGCTACAGGGCTGGCGCTGGTGCCATTGATTTGGAAGCATTTCTTCACGTTCACAACATCCTCCGTGGTCTCAGGAGTGATCTTGTATGCGATGCCAAACTCCTTCTCCGAGGCGTGCTGGTACGTGAGCACCTGACCTACAGAATCAAGGTCACACCAACGGATATACAAAAACCTCGGTAAGAGAAGACTTGAGTGTCGGTGATGAAACAGGCGAGGTTCTGCCTGTAGTTTGTGATTTTGCTCCATACAACCCAAGTATTCAAATCAGGTCTGTACCATCACGATATTCAACCTTGCTCTGTGATCTTAATAAGCAACCCAGCTCCATGCGGTTTTAATTTTCAAGCCTGCTCCATACAGTGGACGTATTCGACCCTGCCTTGTACTGCCAGAGTGCTCCGTACCACCATAGTAATCAATCCTGCTGGCTTTGCCACTCAAGTTGAACCAGGCTTTGAACGGCTCCTCGATCTCAGCGTAGGGCAGCAGCAGCACTCCTGTGAGGACAATTGCACACACATGCATAAGCACAAAGGACAAGGATTCCCCTGTGTAACCTGTATAAACTTTTGGGGGAAAGTGCTGTTAACGAGCACATATGACGGCTGGCACGCGCACGAGGGGTTGGTAAGGCGACCATGAAGTCCGGCCAGCTTTGACGCTCCAGTGCTGATGTTTACATACTGCACAAGGTACTTATTTAAGGCTGATTCGACCTAGAGGAGACGGTTCAGCCAATCACCACCGATGTTGGCCATGGGCGGCAACAACTCGGGTCACCGGGTGTGTAGCACAATACGCTAACGAGTGCCACTGCTCCCTACCAGAAGGTCGAGCGCACACAGACAGACAACACATGCCGCCCTCACGAGTCCCACGCCACACATAGCCATTTGTGAGGACACCTCATGTCAGCTCCGATTAGCGCGGTTGGCTGCGTACTGTGCGAAAAAAAGTGTAACATATGTACAGCCACTCACGGGCAGCACTTACCCGAGATGTGGTAGACGTCTCCAAACTTCGGTGGATCCACCACCGAGTCCACCGAGGGCCTGGCCTCTGTCGAAGCTGCAGACAGCACACAGTGGGAACATCCGTTTCTGGAAGGTGATGCGTGGTTGCAGACTGGACCACGAGAGAATTACACGATCGTCTGCGAACGTGTGCTAAAAGCCGAGGGGCTAGGGTTAATTTGGCATGTTACGACATTCTGACGGAAACGCATGCGGAAAAACGCCCCTCGACTGCGATAATTAGCGAGACACTCCTGAAACCGTATTGAAACTCAGTAATACTTTACTGGAGAGATAAATGCTCGTATTATTATTTTATAAATAGGCCAAGAATACGCATCTCCTTGCCAAGATCCGCTGTCTGCTTTGAGTAAGCTCCTTAGGCTGTAATGGATAGGGTGGAAAGGTCAGGTCCTCCAGTAAAGCAGGTATTAAACACAAATTATCTAGTCATACTGTGGTGGCAGTGATACACAAACACAGTAACAAATCAAATGTGCCATTGTACAAGACTGCCGAATGTATACCGATTTCCAGTATTAACACAATCGGCTATGACTGACCACAAAGGTTCAGTGATTTGCAACTGCACTGTAAAGCAGACGCAATGGCGTTGCAGTGTTTAACATGTGACATTTCAGAATATTTGGGGAAAAGTAATTGCCACACAACTGCAGTTACCAGTTCAAGTCAAATCTAAGTTAAACCGAAGAGAAAGTATCTAAAGTCTAAAGCAGGGAGCTTTTGGATGGGGGTGTTAGCAGCTGCTTTTCAGTCGAGTTATGTTGAAACTTTGATATTGGTCCATCCACACAATGTCTTCACATTTCTTTTGCACTTTTCGCATTGCCGATATATATGCAGAGCAACAACTTCAATGTGACATTCTTTTGCACTGTACTCTTATCACTGTGTCCACATCTCCCTTTCACGTCCCCATGTTCTTGGGTAACGTGCGACTGCAGAACGATGTCGTGGCATCACGTGCGGATAGATCACATCGAAGGGGAAACAAATCTCTGTACGTTCTATTTTGTATTCCTTGTGAAGTGACACGTGTCTGCAATGCAGCACAGGGAGACAGAGCTGGTGAATCACAGAGATCGTGCATTTGGAACAGCCACCTGCAAGGGCTCGCAGTGACCAGGAGGTAAAACTGCAAGTAAACTCCGAACCAATCTATATTACGAACCTCCCATGTGTGTGGGTCTCTTCTCTGGGGTTTTTTAGTTTCCTTCCCAATCACAAAACATACGATTGAAAAAACATGAATGGACTGAATCCATCCGTGTGGGGCTCAGTGCCTTATGCAACTAAGTTGTCTCCCACATGAAGCCACTTATTCATGGAATTGGCAAAACATCCCAAAGCAGGAGTCCTGAAAAATAGTCTTGAGACTCGTTGAGGCTTTCATAGAAAAAAAACCCAATAAGATATCTTCAATGTATACAGTTGTCATGAAATACAATTCTACCTGTTTAACCAGCACAGTTTAGGAAAGTATGATATATGGAGATTAAATCAAACACGAGTGTTATGCCAGCTTTCAAAGACAAACTTGTGCCCATCTGAAATGTAGATCAGACAGATTCATGTTTGTAGATTCCAACCGGTCCAGTACAATACTGTACTTTCCATTCACGAGGAATGACAAGGAAAAGTCAAAGTAGGAAGTGAGTAGTTTCACAAACTATCACAAGTAAACAGGGCATCCACACACCCACTGCCTGCAGTTACAATTTGGGCGTTTTTGCTTGAATCTTTCAAAGTCTGTAAGTTGCAATCACGCCACCGCTGGTGCACTGGTCTCCACCATCAGGAAATACACGTCGACAGAATTGGAAATTACTGTACCACAATTTACGCCCACCGCACTTGCCCTGTCGATCGAATGGTTACTGTGCAGTAGAGAATACGAGTTTGGGGAAATGGACTGCACATCACAAAAACCTCATACAGGTAGTCCTCTACTTATGATGGGAGATGCGTTACGACGACCCCATCGTAAGTCAAAAATATTGTAAGTCGAAGATGGCATAGCCTACCCAGGAGTCGTAAAGAATGGTGATAATTTAGCAAAACAGAGCAATTTACAGTACCGTACTGTATAAACTATATGTATTTATTAATTACAATACTGTATTGCACAGTAAAATGTAAACAACAAAAAACAAGGTAAATTCTTAGCCTACCTATATGAACTGCAATTTAATAGAAAGTTGTTTCAGGAAACAATCCTATCTGCTATCAAAAAGACTTTTAACAGGCATTGAACGTATCGTATCGCGATCGTAAGATCGAAATATCGTAAGTCGGACCATCGTAACTCGGGGACGATCTGTATAGTAGCCTAGTGCAGAACACCACCTTGTTACAAACGCCGAGGGCAGTTGCGTCAAATAACGTGTCCCAACTTGTGGCAAACGTGTGAATAACCACTCTATGGGGACATTCTTGCCACTATTAAAGTAGGTCCCATTTCATGGCTGCTCACCCCGAGCTATAAACGCTCTTGATAGTGCATTGTCTTTGTATTGTTCGCGTTTCAGCGTTCTCTGGTCCCACACTGGTGAGACTAGGTCCTAAAGAAGGCTGCTCTCTCTGGTACAGACCAATCAGGTAAAAAACACAATGCATATATCATCAGAGCATGTTTGTTCGCAGATTCACCACAAGTACGTGTGGTTAAATGCGAACTTGATTCCTTGTTAAATGTTTCTACTTGGTGTTTGAACATCTTAACGCCTGTTTAATTGCCAGAAAGTGTAAAACCTATTCTTGTGTTTTTTATAACCACTCTCTGTTATAAACATTCACCGACAACCGAACTACAACACACGGGACGAGAAATACGCGACTCGTGAGAGGGACACGAGGCACGACATTTGAGGTATTACACAACAGACTGGCGACAAAACACGACAGAAAATGTTGTTAGAGACAGGAGGAACACAATAACTGGAACATAAGACACACACGGGACACACACAAAGCAGACGGCGAAGACAAACCGAGAGCCGAACGTAGTTCCAGAGACACACGGGACACACAGGGAGACAAGGGATGACGGAGAACCACAGGGAGACGCAGGGAGAGAGAGACGTTTAGTTATTAATGCGGGACTTTACATGACATCTCAAACGTTTGAAATGGCACCACCGGTATCAGCTGAGGGTGAACTCTGCGCTTGTCCCGCGATTCGGGCACGGGTCTGCAAGGAAGGGCACCATTATTTCTACACGTCATCTAAATTGAGCAATTTGCGGGACAATTTTCGAATGTTGGCAAATGTCGACCACGACGCCAGTACACAATGGCTAACTCTTGCGAATTACGTAGATTTAACGCCCACTGAGAGACAGTGTATAATGGTTATTACATAATATTATTGGTTCTTTCGGTAAAGTAACGTTAAACAATTGTAAATAATAAAAAAGAAAATTAAATAAAAAATTATAAATTGAAAAATATTTAAAGGAAAAAAACCCACGACGTTTCCATCGCAACACAATATGAATTCCTGCAGTCACGAAAGTTTTAAGTCAAAAGGTTATTACATTCACAGTAATATTCAGGGCGGCCACTGGATTCGAACCGTGAACCAATTGCAACGGGCGGCGAAAGGCGCCCTCGGCTGGGCTGGGCCCAGGTCACCGCCCCCACAGGGAGACGCCAGAGGCACGGGGAGACCGCGGGCAAAGGAGACGCAAACATGGGGAGACGCTGGGGGACACGAGGGGATATGACGCGGGGAGACAGTGGGGACACGGGGAGACATTGGGGGACACGGGGAGACATTGAGGGACACGGGGAGACGCTGGGGGGCATGGGGGATATGAGGATACGGGGAGACACTGGGGGACATGGGGAGACACGGGGATATGAGGACACAGGGAGACATTGGGGGACACGGGGAGACACTGGGGGGCATGGGGATAGGAGGATACTGGGGGACACGGGGGATATGAGGACACGGGGAGACACGGGGGATATGAGGACACGGGGAGACATTGGGAGACACTGGGGGGCATGGGGGATAGGAGGACACTGGGGGAGACACGGGGGATATGAGGACACGGGGAGACACGGGGGATATGAGGACACGGGGAGACATTGGGGGACACGGGGAGACACTGGGGGGCATGGGGGATATGAGGACACGGGGAGACACGGGGGATATGAGGACACGGGGAGACATTGGGGGACACGGGGAGACACTGGGGGGCATGGGGGATATGAGGACACGGGGAGACACTGGGGGACACGGGGGATATGAGGACACGGGAGGACACGGGGGATATGAGGACACGGGGAGACACTGGGGGACACGGGGAGACATAAGAGACAAGGGGAAACACGGGGAGACACTGGGGGACACGGGGATATGAGGACACGGGGAGACAAAAGAGACACTGGGAGACACGGGGATATGAGGACACGGGGAGACGCTGGGGGACACGGGGGGACACGGGGAGTCTCGGACCCCCGGGACGCGCCGTCCTCACCCAGAAGTAAGAGCAGCAGCGACACCATCCCCAAGCCGGCCATGCTGAGCGCGTGACGACAACCACGTGATCCTGGCTGTCACGTGACTCGCGGGCGTGCGCGACCCCCGGATTATCACGTGACTCGCGGGCGCGCGCTCCGGGGGGAGGGGGAGGGGATCACGTGACTCGCGGGTCTGGGTCGTCACGTGACGGCGGCGGTCCGCACGCGCTGGAGTTGCCGCTTGTCGTCAACGTGCAACTTTAGAACCAGGGGATGTTCATCCACAGCTGGAGGGGGAATCCGATGAGCTGCAAAGCTCTTTAGCACAGATGTCCAGGAGGGCACGGGGTCAGAACGGAGTGCAAAGTACAAGAAAAGGGGCAAACACATCACCCAAACACAGACATTCAACACTAAACCATCCAGTTTAACACGGAGGCTTTCGCGACCAAACTCATCAATAATACAGGTTTTTTTGGGGGTTCGCGTAAATATAAATGTTGTTCAACCATCCCCATGCTACCAGGCAAAGCCCCACTGAGCTAATTGCCTTGTTTTTCAGAAGCGACCATGGCCACAAATGACAGCTCAGCAAAGTGGCTTATCACGTGGACATGTATGGCAAAATTAATACTGGTAGGAACCTCCTGGTTACACCAGCCCACAGGGGATTGTTGTGTCCGTCCGTCCGTCGTGCAGGGAGGGGCTGGGTGGGGAGGGGCTGAGTGGGGAGGGACTGGATGGGGAGGGTGGGGCTGGGTGGGGGGTGGGAGGGGTGGGGCTGGGTGGGGAGGGGCTGGGTGGGGGGTGGGGCTGGGTGGAGAGGAGCTGGTCACCCCGTGGTGCCCTTATAAAACTCAACGTTTAACCTACTCATGCCGGCTTGTGCCCGCCCTCACAGTCGGGCATATTTGCGGAATACACCACGCCACCGTTGACCCTGGCCATTGACCGAGCAACCCAACGTTCTTACCAGCTCCCTCCGCAGGAGGAATGTGTTCACAACGCGCGTTTTATAAAATTACGGCACCGTGCCACTCATGCCACGTGTTCGCGAACGACTCGCGCGCGTCTGTGGACACGTCCCATGGGTGAGCTCCTCCGGCAAGCAAGGCTGCGTTGGCTGGGTCATGTCGCCCGCATGCCCAGCCACCGCATGCCTCAACAGCTTTTGTTCGATCGGATAGAGGGGGGCTAAATGGGCACGGCACGGGCTAGAGATGAGATGGAGTGATGTGGTACAGGCAGGGCCGGATTAAGGCATGGACTTTAGGAGCTGCAGCCCAGGGGCCTCCAGAGATTAAGTGAAAAGTTATTTCATCTGTGAATGCTGAACTTTATTTGTTGTTAGCTTTGTAAAAAATACAATTTTATTTTTCTTTCACTTTGTTTTCCTTTTGAAAATATTACTGGGGGCCTCACAGTACCTGTAGCCCAGGGGCCTACAAAATATTAATCCGGTCCTGGCTACAGGAGGATGTGGAGCTGAGTGGACTTGCTAATGATTGGTACCAGCGGTGTCAAGATCGGCCTCTGTGGAGGAGGCTCGTGAAGGACGCTGCTGCTACTGGGCAGTTGGAGGCAGTCGCCCTCCAGCAACAACGGAGGGCAGAGGAGCGACGCTCACAACAACGAGCGAAGCGCCGGGCGGGTAAAACACAGCAAAGTTGGCACAGTAGGGGGCACAGTTGGCGCATCGGTCAATCTAGATTTGGCATCTGTCAGTCATCTCAGTCAGCCGACCCACGGCACCTGCAGGATCTGTCCCGTAACCTGCCAGCGGGCGTTCAACACTCGGCCTTAAAAGTGCACATAGCCTGGCACAAGCGCGCCGTGGAGACGTCACCGCCACTTCGTTAGCGAATGGCTGGGTCGTTGTTGTTGTTGAAGGCTTTTTTCGCTTGCGGGGCTCTGCGGTCAGCAGGTGGCAGTGCAGCAAAATACATCGCCCGGGACCCGCGTGTCTGCTGCTCCGTGCCACCGACCCCCCCGTCACCACCACCACGCTGACCATCATCGCCGTGAAGCAAGGGCCAGGATATTAATCCCCAAGAGCCGCGGGCGATGGCTCATCCAGCAATGGATTGACTAAAAGAATGTATGCACACATTGATTTTTTTGTTTGTTGAAATATCATCTATTGCATATACCAAGACACGGCAATTGACAGGGTTGAATGTGGTCAAGTACGGTGTCGTGAACACTCCGCTACGATACCCGGCGACCCGAGTTCGATTCGCGCTCATGGACAACACCAGTGACGATTATCTAAACCGGTCCTGGGCCTCCTCCCCTAGGTCGACTCAGCCTCAAATTAGTTCTTGGTGCGGTGTGCAAACATTTCCACGAGGGTGACAAAGACGGTCGGCCGTGGTGCTGGCCATCCACCCCTCTTGTGTGCCGTGCCGGCTAACATCACTTAGCCTCAAAAGTCTGTTGTTTTACGGGGTGTCTCTGTGCTTGCTGGGTCAGGTAGCCTGCATGCCCAAGCAGCTTCTGTTTGGCCGGATAGAGGGGGCTAGAACCGGCGCGGCACGAGCTAGAGAAGAGATGGAAGCTGATGCGGTACAGGAGGATGTGGGGGGCTGAGTGGACCAGCGGTGTCAAAATGAGCCTCTGTGGAGGAGGCTCGTGAAGGACGCTGCTACTGGGCAGTTGGAGGGAGTCGCACTCCAACAACAGCGAAGGAGCGACGCTCACCACAACGAGCAGAGCGAGCGCTGGGCGGATAAAATTCAGCAAGTTTGCATAGAGGGGAGCACAGGTGGTGCATCTGCCAGTCATCTGTCAGTCAACGTATGGAGTCATGCCAGCAGCGAGCCTTCAACGGTTCACGCGGCCTGAATGTGCACCTATCCTGGCACGCGCGCTGTGGTGACCTCACCGCCACTTAGTGGCGAATGGCGGTGGCTGGCGTATATAAACATATTATTTATAGGGGCTTATTCTAGCGGAAAACCCATCCGCCAGCAGTGACGTGAGCAAGGCATTGCGGGGCTGTACCTTTAGCTTTACAAATGATCAGGCTGGATGGCATCGTGGAAGAGCGCTAGAGATCCACAAGCTGAAAGTTAAGGTGAGGTGTTAATTCAGCCTATCATTCTGGGTAGATAAAATAAGTCCCGCTTTGTGGGAAGTCAACAACGGTCATCTTACCGAAAGACTTTCCTGCATTTCTGTCGTTGCTTTGACATTCTCTAGAAATCAATAAGTTAAAAAGCGATCCTATCCCCGCATTTTATCAAAGCAAATCAACCCTTGTTGAATAAACTCAACACATAATCATCTAATTCATGGTCAAACTAGAATACCACGTGAAGGAGGATGCAATTCAAAAACACGAATAGCATCTTGAGATGTGTGCGTTTTGTAGATACACGCATAATGATTGCACCCAGTGCTGTCTGACATTATGCTGTTATCCCACAATGAGAATAACGCGTTTTTAAAGTAAAGGTGATGCACTTTTAAATCCTTTATATTAAGTTAACTTGCTTGCTTGCTTGCGTGCTTGCGTGCTTGCTTGCTTGCTTAGGACCGTGCAAATCTTTCGCTCGTTTTTTAACCCACTTCCCGTAATCCAATCGAGCTGACATTTTGCACACAGACTCGTTGTGCATGACAATTTATTTTCGTGAAATTTTTTTTTCTCCAAAATTTTACACTTTTTAGGGAAAATAAAATTCATATTTAATTTAAAATACAATGTGATAAAAATGAAACTCTTACTAAAAAAAAACATAAATGAATAATAAAATAAAACCGATGCCACGCATATAAAGGATTTATAGTGAAAAACTTTGTTTTTACGGGTTAAATTTTTCATAGTGCTCTCGTCACATAACTTCGATAATAGTTTTTTTACCCTTTTATCTGACAACAAAACTGACACCTTTTTTTACAAGGAGTCATGTTTGCATTGACCACAATACCTGCGGTCGGAATGCAAACAAAAAACACAACTCTGATAATGTATGCACTGTCCTTGAAATTGATTGGTCCACACCCAAGACAGCTTTTCTTAGAGCCTCGTCTCACATGGTGTTGGATCAGATGACGCCAAAAGGCGCACAACTCAAAGACAATGAACCATCAGAGTATGTTAGCTCGGGGTAAGCATTTAGGTGTCAGTTTTGTTGCCAGATAAAAGGGTAAAAAAACAATTATCATATTTTGCTACTGGCAAAGGAGGTTCCAATGGTGTTACATTACTTTATGCATGTATTAATACTGACGAGGGTGACATCGTGAAAGTGCAATGATGACACTTGAATTTTATTGAGCAGCCTGGGCCACACTGCCGTGGAAAGCACATACAAGAACTGTGGATATTATTGTATTGCCCCGTGAAATAACATTTCCTAATTTTCCAGCTAACCTGCACTTATTAACATACTCTTTCCAGGACCAATGTCTGACCTCAAGTGCCTGTCATCGCTTTGCACAATTGTGCACAGTGCGTGCACTTGTGTAATGAGCGACTTCCACGACACGTCGTATAGAGGGTACTTCTTTATTTCTCACACTGGGCACAAGACAGGCCAACACTGGTTCTTCCTCTCACTGACTATAACTCTAGGCAATAACACCTCTACTGGCTACACGCACAGCCGATCACTCGGCGAAGTCCTCTCGCCTTCACTTGTCTCCGCCGCTGGCTGGCGGCGTGACGATGACGGCGATGGAACCCACGCAGGAGATCTTCCATGTGGCCGTACGACGGAGAGAGATGTCGGTGAACAGCGACACAGCCAGGACCCAGGACCTCACACACGAGCCCCGAGCTCCGGGTCCGCTCCTTCTTATATCCCCCCAGGCGTGGCTAGGCCCCGCCTCCAGCCACGCCCTCTCGTGGAACCTTCGAGCAGGTTCCCGGAGCATCTCGGCTAACCCCTCCTGTTACCTTTCCCCAGATACGCCTCCTTCCCTGATTGGCTGTTACCTCTGTGGCTGGACCCGTGAAACCCTTTCCAAGCCAGCAGGTGTCACTTTGTCATGTCAGCAGGTGTAACTCTGTCATTACACTTGTATGCAAGCCTTTTTTACATCTTCCCTTTGGTAATCACAGGGCAGTAAAGCTCTGAGATTTGTGGCGTATATTGCAGGTTGGGGTAGAGCAGTGCTTTTGCAGGAGCCAAAGGATGCTTTTAAACTGGCGTCTCCAGCAAACTTAATGTGTTTAAGCACATATATTTTCTGCCCTTGCATTGTTCTCGTGGCCACAACCAATTGCAGCGGTGGACATTTCACGCTCCAAACTTTGCGTCCAGTTTTTATTCTACACTGTGGCCTCATGGATTTCCGCTGCTTGAGCCAGTCCTTGCACGGTTGCACAGTCCCTCTCTTCTGCACGCGCGCGAGCACTCTGCGCCGCATGTCACTGACCGCACCCTTGACAAAGCGCATACAGCGAACACGTTAAATAATGCATACAAGTGTCTGTGTTGGCCTCCTTTTATGCCCCCAATTAATTGGTAAAAAAATTGCTACGCTTTAACCCAAGAACATAAATCCCACTTCGCCAACCGATGACAGTGGACAGTTATTGATTCATTTAATGGGTGGGGCATAGTTGTGTCTGCTGCTGTATCACCCGTGTGGGTTGACTCGTCACATGACATTTGTGCAACTGTGCATTGAATCCATTTACGAGGTGAACATGGATGTGCAGTGCAGACACAATGTGCAATTTTTTTGCCTATTTTTATTTTTTGTAACCCTCCAATGGTTTCCCATATGTGCAATCAGTGCCATGTCTTGATGTGCATTTTCAATTCGGATCTCTCGCAGAGCAGAGAACAGTCCATGGAAGTGTATACAAGAGAGGTACTTCTGAGGTCGCTTCAAGTGACTTCTGATCTGCACAGAAAAGGGCAGCAGAATGATTTCACATTTTAGGCAAACAAAAAAAACAATGCACCTGCGTGCAATGTTGAGTCCGAACAAAATTCAACAATAATCCAATGTCTGGTATCTATATCTCACCTTGTATTACTTCACACATTCATGAATAAAATAACCTACATTAACTGCTGAAAAGACAATAACTATTGAGAATTTCTGGGTCCAAATATACCAATAGAATACATTGGCAGAGATACACATGCCCACAAAAACATTCACCACATTCATCATTAAATCTATTACAATATATAACATATACTGTATTCTCCGTATTATGTGTTATTTAATTCCAAGCGTCCATTCTACATTTCATAACTGTATGTCCTTGTTTTTCGCTTTTCCGGGATGTTTTTTCTCAAAAAAACTTTTACGTTTTTTTCTTTAAAAATGACCCCAAAAGTTGGGGTGCTTATTACTTTTTGGAGCATTATAATCTGCAGAACATGCGAAGTATATATATTAAGCTGACATTTCAGGCAACGGTCTCTGAAGAACGGCGATTGCCAGAAACATCAGCCTTTGGTGGGGAATGTTGCAACTCTCACATGTAAGCCAAAACGGAAGTTCAGCAATGCAAGTGTAATTATGAGTTCCACCCACAAGAGGGCACCTAAGATAGTGTCCAGTTAATGTCTTGCAAACATCGAACCCAGCGTCCAGGTCTCTTTTGAGTCCAGTCTGTCCCAATTTACCCCGGTAATCAAAGGTAGCTCACTTCTTCTGAGGCCAACAGATCCAGGGTAAATATCGAGTAAGCCCATGGGTGTTCCAACCACGCCGTTAGATTTGGCCATGCTTCACCATATATGCAACGATCACAGACGTCTCTGGAAAATGTTGGTGGAGGCGTCAGTGAGGAAACCCACCATATATGAACCGCTCAGGAGAAACATTTCTGTTTTTTCTACCAATGTTATGAATCTGTGCCGTAATTTTCAAAAATGTCTGAACGTTATGGCAGCTCCCACAATACTGGCTATATACGAATTGGTGAGGGGAAATCATGGGCAGCACAAAATGGCCTCACAATCAATTAATAAATATTTAAAACTCATTTTCCAAATCTATTTGTATGCACATTAATATTCCACCACCCCAACTCCCTCCACATTACAATTGTTGTTGAATTAATGGGGGATAGCCTTCAAACACTCTGAGTGGTGCAAATGCCTGAGTCGTGACTGCCATTTTGTGCCCATTTTACTCTAATTTTGTGGTTTACCACTTCAGCAGATTCATTATTTCTGGTCTCTACCTTAACAAATAATAACAAAGCATACTCTTCCTCGCAGGACGATGTTGTGAAAAGTATTTAGGAAAATACAAGTTTGGTTGTTGAGTACAAAGAAGATGTCGTGACGAAACTGCTGTAAAAATGCTACTTCTAATGGCATGTCTTTGCTGTTCCTTATGGGGTTAACTTATCACTGATGCAAATGAGGTCTAATTCATTCCCTCCAACAGATGGCACAGCAGATAATGATGACAAGGGGGGGAAAGACAGGGAAAGATAAAATGTCTCTGCCACCATCACTATGGTGACTGAATGAGGAGTATTATTAATATGCGCAATGAGAGTGTCGCTCATTATGAGCATTGCTGAAGCGAAGTTTCACATTTCACCATAGCAAAACGAACATTTTATCTCGTGAGTCCATTTGTTGTTCATTGGGAAGATTAATTGCATCAGCGGTGTTATATTAATATTTTTTTGCATTTTTACTGGATAATTGAGAAAATATTTCGGTTTTTTAATATGTGATTATCATATTTTTTTAAAAACTATAATTGCTCAAACACCATGAAGTCTAACGACTGCATACAGAGCATGTATTAAAAAAACCCAGCATAATGTGCAGCAGCAATTGCCATGTACGAACACTTTACATATAACACACATGGATATGCGGTACGCTATTCACGCATGCCATATATCCACGCGTAAGAGATGTCAAACGAAGAAACAAGTATGATATTCCGGAGTTTGAAAGACATTTAATGAGACACTGTCTGAGAATAAAGAAACTTAAAAATGCACCCCACGTATATTACCTTGGGCAGTACAGCCTGGTAAAAAAAAAAAATTCTACCCCCGGGTAAACAGATCACTGGCTTCCTGCGTGTGGCTGATTACACCTCATGTGCGAAGGTGGGGGGGGGGATGGAGGAGGATGGGCTCAGCGGGGCGGGACTGCAGGCTGTGTGCGATACGCATACATAATGCTCGCCAGAAATCGGCATTGACTGTCAATCAGAGGGGTTCCGGAAAGATCCAATTCCTCGCCCTGCAACGGCGCGCGCCGCTTCCCCCACCACCACCACCACCCCACCCGCGTTATTTGCAGTCGAATTATTTGCAGAATCGCAAGGAAGGAAGAAGAAGAAGAAGAAAAAATGTGCAAAATTACGTTAATTGCACAGCAAAAAAAGTACCCCTGTGGAACCGCACCGACTGCAAGGCGTTAATGCTTTAATGTGGATTTTGATGTCCTACGTTCATCATTGCATGATTTTTTAATCTCCATTTTTGTGGTGTTACAAAAAAATGTTTATCTGTGCCCCATGTATTATGTATATTACTTGTTTGTGATGCCATGGGCTCTGGTAGCTAATGCACATGAAGCAAACAGACAGGTTTGGGTAGATATTTATTTATTTATGACATCAAATATGAACATTTGCACACATTTCAGGAGCTCTCCTTTACCTCGGCTATCACCAATCCCGACAAACCATCATCACATCTCAGCATTGCATTTACGGATCAGAATTGTTGGGCAGCACTAACAGGCGTGCATGTGTGAAGCGTGTTTCGTGTCCCTGGAAGACGACGTGAAGTTCAATTCTCGTGATTGCCGACGCTGCTTTGTCTGCTGATTTTTTTGGAGCTACAATGGCCAATTCTACAGAAGATGGCGGCGGGTTGATGTCCCACTGTGCAACTAAATGGGTTCCGCCAGGCGGAAAGGCAGAGGCGTCTGTCTCAGACCCTCTCCGCAGAAACATCAAACATAGGCAGGGGCCGAGGTGGAGTTGAGCAGACGTACAGATTCAGCTTGCCGCTTTGAATAGGGTAAGCAACTTGGAAGTTCAGACTACAAAGTCAACAGCAAGGCACCGTAGGTGAGGTTTGTGATGGTCTTCGCCATGGAGTTATTCTCATGGAATATTTCCCTAATTCGATAAAAATATATATATATAATATACGTCACGCTAAATAATAATGTGCGTCGTTGCGTTGGATATAACTAAATGCGTAAGTAGAGCATATTATTTGGATCCATATTTAAAAGATAGTATCCTTGCCGATTATATCTGACAGTTCACCAGCATTGATTCAAACAAGGCTGCCTCTGCTGATGAGACAATGTTTATCGAAGCCAGTGTAGATTTACTCGTATTGAATCAATGCTGTTGAAAGGGTCTCCTGTATTCCCAGAAGGCCATGGGGCCGATGGGTTTTGAAGAAACATACTTTTCATTATTATGGAGACATTGTCTCCTTATATATTTTGTGACTTACATTCTCCACCATGACGCGAATGGTTATATTTTGAGATGGGTTGGAAATATTGACAAAATACCTTGGCTGCTGGAGGAGAGGAAACGAGATAGGAAGGTAAGTGTATGGACAATAATGATGATAATAAGAGTGAACTAGCAGTTGCCCAGCATTTGGGAGTCAATGATGGTGCTTTAGGATTGAGATCTTGATTACAGGTACGGTGAGAAATACAGTGGTGTAAAATTGGATTATCTGGAGTTTGAAGGCTTAGTGATTTGGGTAAGTCGTATAAAGGTGAACGGGACAGTGAAGGCAATAGGTGACAAAAGGCAATTGATGGGAAGTGGTGGATGTGGGAGATGTTGCGCAGTTGGAGGCAGGAGGTCTTGCAATGTTGAAACTAAACTTGATTATTTTACCAGGTAAGGCCCACTGAGCTATATCGCTTTCTTTCAGAAGCGACCTGGCCACAAATGATAGCTCAACCAAGTGGCTTACCATGTGGACATTTATATCAGGCAAATACTCTATAGGCGTGTTTCTAAATGTGGAGGGAAAAACCGGAGGACCCGAAGAAAAATCGACGTGACCACGAAGAGAGAGACATACAAAATCCAAATATACAAGCGTCAAGGGTGAGGTAGTTAACATCTCGCCACCTAAAAATATGAGGGGAAAAGAGAGCTCAGAATCAAGGACACCCAAGGTTTCAGATGTTCTAGAAAAGGAGTAACATGTTTGAACATAATCTGCTGACTTTTTTTCCAAATAAGGAGGACTTTGTTATCCATTTAGTTCCAATTTTTCGACGATTTTACTGAGTTATTTCCCTTTTATCAGAAATGTCAAGCAAGTTTATACAATTCCAGATGATTTACGGTATGTAGCAATGTAGTCCATATGAACTAATTTTTTATGTAGCTTTCAAAATGAAATTATAAATGTAATCTATCAACGAATTAATATTTGGCATTGCTATATCCCAATAGTCATATCACAGTTCCAATAAAACAAGGTACTTGTAAAATTATGTGGTTATCTGGAGGCGTATTGCACGACGTTTCCAATTTGAAATTCAGTATGAAACTAAACTGTTATTTATGCGAACGTTATAAATGATTTTAATAGCCGCAACATCGCAAGTCTACGGTGCGAAGGATCTTGCAGGTAAATATGGATTACTTTGAGAGCCAGGTGGAGGTGGTGGGGAGGCAGGAATTGCTTGTTAAAAAATAAGAGAAAGTCAATTTAAACGAAGAATCATTTGAATGAGCTCACTTATGGACATTGCCCTTCTCTGTTGAGAGATGCCTCTGGCTCCGTGCTCTACAGCACGACGTGCATCACACAGGGCAGACACGGCCACAGATGAGGTTTCGGATTCGCCACATTGAATCTTTCTGGGGCTGTGTGTGACTTTGGATGATCCACGGACAGACGGAAGAGGCGGCAGCGTTTGCGTGGGCAGAGCTGCACCTGTTCACAGTTAAATAAATAAATAAAACCCTAGCATGCGGTGCGGGATAGGTAGTGTATCACTCTGTGTGTGTGTAACACTCACACACATGTACAGATTAAAAGCATAGGCTGTCAAATTACTGGGGGGTTTTTCATTGGTATTGAAAAGTGTTAAATAAACTATTAAAACGACAAGCACATTTAAGCTACGGGAATTTAAAGCGTGAAATGTAAACAAAAAAGTTTGCTTGTAAATTTCAATGTATCACCATGCAAATCAATGCAGATGTATGAGTGTGGCATTCATATCTTTGTAAAAGTTACATAGAGTGCTTTTTTTATACAAGGTGAACTGCTGTGTCAGGTTTGGGTTGTATGACTGCCTCATAACAGACTTCTCTTGTGAATTCAAACATGATTTCAACATCCTCTTCAAAGCTGATGCTGTATTCTTGTAATTTCACGAATAAGTACCCAGTTAAACACGTGAATGGCGATTGATTTGGAACTGCCTCAGCTGTATATGTGCAGTGAAACATCACTTATACTCTCACCCACAAACTCTATTACACTCGATGTGATTCCGTGCATTCGCAGTTTCTTCCCATATCCTAAAACTATTCAGCATTTGCAAATCGAATTCATAATTAAGACGATAACGACAAATTGTGCATATTCATGGCCTTTATTGACGCGGTGGTCCATGTGAGTGCAGTACTGCCACAGGTAATCAATTAGCGATAACAATTTAAGCTTTCGATTCAGGCTCCCAGGAAGCAGTCACGACCAGTAGGCCGCAATGAGGCAACGGTGCTCGGATAGCGGCTCTGCCGGGGAAGGGGCGCTTCGAACGGCAGCGCTGCGTAGTTGAGGGGTGGGGGGGTATTGACTCGATATTTAACCTCGTGGCACAGAAGTTGCCCAGAGTATTCAGATCAAGAGAGACAGGCGTCGTGTCATAGCCAGACTCAGGAGTTGTGACATAGCCAGCAAGACTGTGAGGGACAGCATTGAAATGGGGAGGGCCCCATCCAGCATTGCCGAGATCATGGCTGATGATGCTGGTGTTGTACGTAATAATACTGGTAGGAACCACCTGGTTCCACCAGCCCACAGGGGATTATTGTGTCCGTCCGTCCGTCGTGCATCCAAAAATGGGAGGGGTGGGGCTGGGTGGAGAGGGGAAGGTGGGGAGGGTGGGGAGGGTGGGCTGGGAGGGTGGGGATGGGTGGGGAGTGGGAGGGGTGGGGCTGGGTGGGGAGGGGCTGGTCACCCCGTGGTGCCCTTATAAAACTCAACGTTTAACCTACTCACGCCGGCTTGTGCCCGCCCTCACAGTCGGACATATTTGCGGAATACACCACGCCGCCGTTGACCCTGGCCATTGACCGAGCAACCCAACGGTCCTACCAGCTCCCTCCGCAGGAATGTGTTAATGCCCAATTACCACAACCTCGTTTAATTGTAAGCAAGTTTATGTTGTGTTTCCAGGTGAGAACTCAAGAGACCAGAATAGCAGTCTCATTTGCAAGAGTGACCTGAGTCACCAACATTACAAAAAAGCAAAACAAATACTCTACAGCCAATGAAGCAAAGAGAAATGAGAACACAAACAATTGCGCCATATGATAAATCTAAATATTGCACGAACATAATTCAATGATAAATAATCAACTCCCTCCAGTGCCAGGCGGCTCGGGCAGATTATTTTTTAACTCATCATAGTAAAATTACAAAATTCAGTTACAGAAACATTAAACAGCTATTGTACCAATATGTAAACCATGGCTGGAAAAAACCCGATTTTTCCAGGGGCAGGCATCGGGTTTTTTCTTTAATACAATTAAACCCGATTTAGGGGGATTAAAACCTGGTTTCATGAATAAGAAACTCTGATCCAAGGCTTAGGCTGCTTCCTCGTCGGTGCTGCTATCGTACTCGGGGTGGCCGTCGGGCACGGGGTAGTCGTAGAATGCGGCGGGCAGGTTGGTCGTGATGAACACGAGCTTCTCCACAATCGTGGGCGCCAGTGAGTTCCTTAGCTTGGAATGGATGAAGCCCATCGTTGAGAAGTGCGGTTGTGCAATTAGAACCAATTAAACCGGATTTCTCCCAATCTCAGATGATCGGGTTTAATATAAAAAGACAATTAAACCCGATTGTAAAAAACCCGACTGTGCCACCCTTGATGTAAACAGACAGGGATGAACATGAACAGTGTAAATCTTTGAAGGACTTGAATATAGAGGCCAGAATCAGCCTCTTGAACTGTTGTCGTTGATGCTACTCTGCACGTGTTCGCTCAATATATTTGCATTTCTCCTTTAATCGTTGTGCTCTCTTCTCTCTCAGTCTTCTAAATCCATCACTGTTACACAATTCAAGAGTTGCACCTTGTTATTGAAGCAAAATTACATTTTTAAAAAACTATCCGGGCTCCTAGAATTGCCACAATTTGGCTGATTTTTTCCCGATGAAGTGAGTTAACCAAACTAAGTTGTATCTCTTTGCCAATGGAAGGGTACTTCTGAAATACATGTTTAAGCATCTGCAAGATTTAAATCAGGTTTCACGCGGACACTCCCTTCGACACACTATGATTGGCAGATCACAAAAACGGCGGCTCTGTCGACCTCCACCAGTGGATGTCAATACGTGAATTGGTCTTACAATTGTCTCGCGGATGAAAGCCCAATTTATACCGCTAAGCTTGTTTTTGGCTTAGTTGTGCCCAAACAGCACTCTCCGACAATTTTATATGGCTTTTCGTGAACATGTGACTCACACAACACGATGCTGGTGAAATGTTTCAATTTGGTTTTGAATAGTCTCACTTCTGGATATCTGCTTACATTTTTACCATAGGCAACGACCATGTAAGTGCCGTTGGTGATAGAAGCCATTTTCGCTATGCCAAAGTGAGCACTTGGAAGCACCTCCATTCAGCCATGATAGAAATCGAGAGAATTACCAACATTTTACAATGACATTATTATTTGTGTGTTGATAGTGCTTTGACCCATTTCATACGAACACTGATGTATGTCAGGATCCTCTTTTACCCCCCGCCCTTTATTGCGTTTATTAACGATCTTCCGTCACGCAATGGGTTAGTTGTGTGAGCATGGAATGGAAGGGGGGGGGGGGCCTCCGTCAAACGAGAAGAAGCGATCTGCATGGTTGATGAGGTGAGGGTAGGGAACCCACGGCTGGTGTGCCGGACACAGCCCACGGTCACACGAGACCCACCTTTTTGAAAGAACCCACCGACAGTATTCAACTATCGCCGCAGACCATCTTAGCCACACATTGTGCGCCGAGAGGGCATGGCGACCCATTCCGCCCTAATTCCCACGTGTGGGTATTGCTCCCATTTCGTGGAATATCTGCACAAAATGTAAATGAGGCGTCTTGCACGAAGCTGTGCGAGTCACAGCACATGACGACAACGGTGGTGAGGAAAATGAAGACGATGATGATGATTATATCATTATTTGTAAAATAATGAAGTTGATTATTTGTGAAATATTGAAGTTGAATATTTGTATTGTTTATGAAGTTGATGAGGATGTCAATATGAACAATGTTGTTGTTACCACTGTTAATTATGTTAATGACAATAATACTGGAAGGAACATCCTGGTTACACCAGCCGACAGGGGATTATTGTGTCCGTCCGTCCGTCGTGCATCCAAAAATGGGAGGGGTGGGGCTGGGTGGAGAGGGGAGGGTGGGGAGGGGCTGGGTGGGGAGGGGAGGAGAGGGTGGGGAGGAGCTGGGTGGGGAGGGTGGAGCTGGGTGGGGGGTGAGAGGGGTGGGGCTGGGTGGGGAGGGGCTGGTCACACCGTGGTGCCCTTTAAAACTCAACGTTTAACCTACTCACGCCGGCTTGTGCCCGCCCTCACAGTCGACAATATTTGCGGAATACACCACGCCGCCGTTGACCCTGGCCATTGACCGAGCAACCCAACGTTCCTACCAGCTCCCTCCGCAGGAATGTGTTGCAGGAGAGCGACATGAAGCATACTAGAATGATGGAAAACTACAAGGTACCCCCAACTCTGAAGAACAATGGTATGTTTGTAAAGAAGAAACAGATGCTGGCGGATTTCAAGGTCGTTATGGATGCTTTGTCTTACTTTAGTAAGCTCTTCCCAAAAATCTGTTATTGTTTATATAATAGAGTACAGCTTCTCAAAGCTGTCCTCGCGTAATCCAGAATTCGTAGGAAGCCATAAAAGCGACTGAAATCCGTGTGGATGGGCAACCACCAGGATTTATGTAAATTATGTGCAGGGAAATTCGAGATGAGCCTCTCAATACTTGGGAATGTAAAAAACTATCCCTGGCCATTATAGCCCGTACAATGTGATTTGATTGACAAATGTGTTGAGTTATTTGTATTATTATTGCACTTGTTCACCACTGCAGTAGCATCACCAAATAATTTGTTTCATAAATACAATAGGCAGGTGTTTGTGCCACTTGCAATTCAAAGGCTGTAGTATAGCCATCTGCTGTATGGACTTCGGTGATCCCCTGTGCCCTTGGACGCGTCGTCCCTTCTCCACGTGTGCTTTCTGCGCACTCGTTAATGTTACAATGACACTAAACAACATCTTCCGGCCTGTCGGGACATCTTTCCAGCTCTCGATCTCCAGTGAACCTCGGTCTTCCTCCTCCGCTTCGTGATGGCGATGATGGTAAATAACTAATTAAACCGTGAAGTCGCTTTTTAGATTATTAAATTGTAATTATAAAATGGTAAACATTGAGAAAATCGTCATTTAGTGTGACGTGTATTTACTTCAACAGAAACACAAGTGGGCGAAGTGTAACAGCATTGAGATCAAGATGAGGTTCCTGCGATTGTGAAAACTTCAGTCGCCAAAAACAGCGCAACGTATTTATTTACGAACAACTTTAAAGCAAGCACACAGACTCTAAAGGTGATCACAATTAGCACGTAATTTTGCCTCGCAGTTCTGTGGCCACTCTTCTCTCGATCGTTTGTGTACACGCTAGGCGTGTGAATTTCCTTGCGCGGAACCAAATAAACGCTTGTGGCATGTCGAAAACCATGGCGTTCGTCCCCTGGCGACGAGTCCTCGTTGGACCAGAGAACACGTGCTCCATCCCTAATCACGGAGATGGACGGCCCATGACACCTGAACCCCAGCAGAGTTGTCTGTCGAGGAGAAAGGGCCAATACAGCAGTCGGTAACAAGCACGGGGGGGGGGGGGGTATTGTATCCTCTGAGCGTGGTCTCAAGGCAATAACAGCGCCCAAGTGTGCAGATACACCGGGCCCAGCAGTCGCACGCCTGACCACGTTTTGTTGAATCACCTGAACGTAACGCGCGCACACACAGAGTAATTATTGTGTAGGTCTATAAAGACCAAATAACAATCATATTTAACCACGTGTATAAATATAATGGCAATGGATAGCTTTCATTGGTGTGTGGCAGGGCCGATGACATTTTTTAACAGTGAACTGAACAAGATATTTTTCCCCTCTCCCAATACACAATTACATAACTAGGTAATTGCCAATAAATGCCGAATTGCAGATCGTAATTTATCCCCGGGTCTTTTTTTTTTATCAAACATTTTAATCAAAATGTACTCCTGATACACATAAAATACGTGCAAACGGCCTTGGCTCGCCGAGGTGTTTAAAGGAAACCTGAAGTGAGAAGATTGGAGATGTAAAGTGCGCTTGCTTAAAACGCTGCACATTAGAGTGGTGGATGCCGGACCTTTTTTTTAAGTGGATACAATAATTACATTTCAAAACCCAATTTTCTACAAACAAAAAAAGACCATGGATAAAACACAGGTTCCAAGACGGTGAACAGGTCCCGTGTTTACAACATCAGTGTCAAAATGCATGCGGGATGAGATCAAGCGCAGGCGTTGGTGGTGCCACTCTCCCGGGACATGGCAGAAGGAAGGCAGTGATGGCGGCATCAACAGCAATGACTATGATCCCGTTTAAATTTAAAGTCGAGTAATTCCTCAGCCCCCATCAAAGTTATGTTTTCACAATAAACGTGGAACAATAACATTTTACAAATTTTAAAAATATGAAATTTTAAGCTTCCTTATTTATAAATATACATATACTAGCTGTACTACCCGGCTTCGCCCGGGACTTGTATCCACCACGGCCGGCCGGCCGCCTTTGTCTCCCCAGTGGCGATGTTAATACGCCACACCAGTTACTCGTTTTGCGGCTGAGTCGACCTAGGGGAGGTTCAAATAATCGTCACCGGTGGTGGCCGTGAGCGGGAATGGAACTCGGTTCGCCGGGTTTGTAGCGCAGCGTAGCGTTAACCACTACACCCACTGCTCCTCACACACCACACACGCACAGACACACACACAGACACACACACAGACACACACACAGACACACACACACACACACAGACAGCACGCTAACCACTACACTACCGCTCCCCACACACCACACACGCACACACACAGACACACACACAGACACACACAGCACGCTAAGCACTACACTACCGTTCCCCCTACACAACACACGCGCGCGCGTCCATAGGTACACATACACGCGCTTGCTGCAGACACACACGACTGTCAGGGTGTGTACGGCAGTAAACGACTGAAAAAAGAAAGCGGCAATGCTGCGCGAGGAACGCCTTAGACCTGCAACACATTTGTGTAATGCGAGCGTAAACACACAAACACATACAAACACATACACACACACACACAAAAACATAGACAATACACACACACATACATGCAGACACAGACAGACACATAACACACATACATACACACAGAAACACATACACACAATACATAGACACACACATACACACATACACAGACGTACATACACACATACAGACACGCAGACATACACATTAACACATACAAAAAAACCCACATACATACACACATACATACATACACAGAGACAAACACATACACACAAACACACACATACATACACACAAACACATACACAATACACACACACATACATGCAGACACACAGACACACACATACGTACACACGCATACATACACAGAAACACATACACACACACACATACACACACATACACACACACATACACACACACATACATAGAGACACACAGACATACACATAAACACATACACACATACACATGACCCGGCTTCGCCCGGGACTTGGATCCACGATGGCCGGCCGCCTTTGTCTCCCCAGTGACGATGTTCACACACGACAGCAGTTACGCGTTTGAGGCCGAGTCGACCTAGGGGAGGCCCAGGTCCGTTTCAAATAATCGTCAGCGGTGGTGGGCGTGAGTTGGAATGGAACTGGGGTCGCTCAACCAGCTTAATGACTATTTGTACAAAGAACATATAAAGAATCGATTATAATAACCAGGCTACAGTCCACATTATAGACTGGCAGTACACGCACTCAGCTTCATAAGCAGGCTAGAGTGTACATGATAGAGTGGCAGTACGCTCACCGAGTTTAATAAGCAGGCTACAGTCTACATGATAGACTGGCAGTACGCTGACCCAGCTTAATGACTATTTGTACAGTGAACATTTAAGTAATCGATTGTTGGCACGTTGGGTTTAAAAGTAATATAAATTGCACACATTGTGGTGGGGGTGGAGTGAATAGTAGGAAAAACTTTGATGAATTTACCTCAGAGTGGCGTGGTGGGTGTCGAGGCCTAGTAGCGTGCAGAGCCTGCGGCCTCGCCAAAATTGTCCAGCCGGCAAAGGCAGGGTACGGGTGGCGTGCCTTCCCCCCCCCCCCTCAGCGCTCCAACAATACTGTGTAATGGCTATTATTTAATTATTTACGGAGCCTATGAAAGTGGCGAAGGCGTGGCTAGCCGTTGGCAGGGGCAACCGCCGTCCAATGAAACTGCAGCCCTTGGCGAAGGCGTCGCTAGCCGTTGCCAGGTCCAATGAAAGCGGCGAAGGCGTCGCTAGCCGTTGCCAGGGGCAACCGCCATCCAATGAAAGTGCGTATGGTCCGAAATCCACACACACACACACACAGACAGACAGACATGCACGATTTTATATATATAGATGTATCCAAGATGCCGTTGTGGCACAACCGTCGGCACACATGAGGCCCGACAACACCCACCCCCCAACACAACACTGCCTCACTGGCTTCTACAGCCACCGTTATATAGCAGTAGCCGATACAATTACCCAGGCACACCCTGGGCAGTGAATGGTCTCTCTCTCTCCCCCGCCAATCAGATAAGCATTGTTATTATTTAATCATCCCGCAGCCCGATTGGATTCACCTGTTTCCAATCAAGCAATCCGACAGACGTCTGGGATTTCCAAGAGCCGGCAACAAAAACAGTATGTGGGCTTCAACGGCCAACTCCTTCTTTGCTTCTCTGACAGTGGAAGGCAACTTGTTGGCTTTGTGGTCGCATCTGCGCCCTTGAAAAAAAGCTGCTTAGTGCAACGAGCTCACTGGCGGAGCCAGTGGGGGTGGGGTGGCACGTGCCCCCCACCCCCCCCCGCAATGATCGGATCGAAATCCTTAATTTCGATCGGATCATTGGGTTTATTAGTAATAAACCGGCTTTTTGCGACCCCCACTGCCACTGTGTAGCATATTATTACGTGCCAGGGACTCTGTGAGATGATAGGACAATAGTCTGAGTCCATAATTGGTGAAGACCAGGTCTGTCGGGGAGACAGTGTCCTCAGGTGAAGACAGTGTCCTCAGGTGAAGACCAGGTCTGTCGGGGAGACACTGTCACTGTCTCCCCGACAGACCTGTTCTTCACCTGAGGACGGCTGCTTGCGTTGTGGCCGAAACGTCGTGAGAATTGTATTTTATTATGTTTTATTTTTATTATTTTATTATTTCCCTTCTACGTGACTTTACCGAAAGAACCAAGAAGACGAATCCCTGCAGTCACGAAAGCTTTAAATCGAAAATTTGGCAGGGAAAGTTCAACCTCTGGAGGCTCCACCTGCGCCTATTTAGGTCCCACCTCCTTTATACGCCCCGCCCACTTACTATAGACCCGCCCTTTATCGATTAGACCACGCCCCGTTAATCGTTAGACAATGCCTCCATCTCTATACTCTGCCCCAGTTGACCCCACCCCTTCTCGTTTCGGCTCCGTGTCTTTAAAATTGGGCTCATTGCCTCGCATCCAAGGGTTTTAACAAACCTACATTACCTAGCGCTGTGAAGTATGGACGAGCAATCCCCATGACCGAGGATGTCTATAGATCTAATACTAAAATCACCTATTTTTAAGGCCGAAACGGGAGGATTTATCCACAATTCTGTCTGTCGCCTGATGAGACTGGTTGTAATTATCGGCGAAACGTGATACTCAAATTGTAAATGTTCTGGGTTTACTCTCCAACACACCGGTGTGCTGAACTAGTACTAATTTGCATGTTTTGTTTACGTAGCAACCCTCACTAAATTGGCTGTGTCGGGTGGTGGCGGGTTGAACGACACATTTATATTTATGTGATCTAACCCAAAAACACCCCTTATTATGGATAATATTAGTCGCGAAACCCTACGTGTTAAACCAACTGAAAATACAAAAAATATGAACAAATACCTGGTGATTTTGTCTCAACGTGTTATATAAACTTTGCAATAACAATGCATTTTACCTTGGCAAGCTAAGGAGAACCTGGGGAAAACCCACCCTGCCAGCCATACAGAACGCATCACTGTCACAACCTAAGACTCGCCTTACTGGGCATCCACTATCTCCGCACGATTGCACGTAAATGCTCCATAAATAGTTCTGCTCTTCGGTCCCGAAATCTCAAGTCTCGCTCAGACACGGTGCCGCCTCAACTTGGAATGATCTTCCCCAGTCACGCTGAAATATGCCGCAAGCCTCTCACGTAATTGACACCTCTAATTGAGACTCACTCGCACAGCACTTGCAACAGCTCGCGAATATTCCACATGAACCCAGCGATGGATAGATATGCATGTAACTATTCGTGTTTGTTTACCGAGTGTGATATGCGATGTATATAAATGCATACGGTATACGTTATGGATAAAAAAAGAGATTTGTGTGCCTGTCATTGCGTGTTTGCTGTGTCAGTTGACACCCTGGACACCCCTGCAAATGAGACGTTCCATCTCGATGGATTTTTTTTCCAGGTGAAATCGTCTCATAAAAAAAAAACGCCCCAACCAACCAACCCATCCACAACGCACGGAATTCCCTGGCAGTCTCCCCCATTCACATAACGCGCAGGCTCAACCCTGGCATTGTCTATTTAAAATCTTTTACCTGGGGAGGGTAAACGTGTTAACCCCCGCCCCCCCCCCCCACAACGCTCCACACACCAACAACAACCCTCCCCACGGATGACAACTGTGAGCAGTACGGTCTCGAGGATTACAAAAAAACTGAGCAGGAGAATCCCCTCCCGCCCATCACCCTCCCCCCATCAAATTACACCCCGCGGACACGAGGCAGAAGGGGAGGGGGGTCCAATTCCCAATGTAGCGCCACTGGAAGGCGCGTGTACGAGAAGACCTGGAAATCCAGAACCGCCATAGCGGCAACGCATAGGGCGAATTGGAGTGGAGGTGTTGCGACTCGCTGTACGCGCGTGTACGTGAATCGCACGTGTGTGTGTCATGCGCACGTGTGTGGTGCGCACGTGTGTGTCATGCGCACGTGCGCGTGTGATAAGCAGGTGTGTGTGTCATGCGCCACGTGTGTGATTCGCACGCGCGCGTGTGACGAGCACGTGTGTGTGTCATGCGCACGAGGCTTGGGAAAGTGGTGGCGACTCCACGTAGTGCTGCAAGCTCTGTCACATGGTCTAAAATCACCGCTGCGGATATGCGCCTTACGGGGTTTCACAATAGAATACTAATTAAATAATAGAGTGCCCAATGTTCATGCATTAAATAGCTCGCAATGCACAACAGGGTGGATCGATGTTCGCTCATTTAAATGTTATTACATGAAATATTTCTTGATTTTAAAAATATCCACGCGAAATCGGCTATTGTGGCAGGTGCCTGGTGGACATTTGCATCTTAGCACCGTGGAGGAGGCCTTCATCCAGCAGTGAATCGATCATGGCTGATGCTCATTATACAATTATCATTGTATACAGTGGCGGCTCCTGCAAAATCTCTCAGGGGGGGCAAATGTCTGGATGATTGATAAGGATAAGGTCCACCCATGTAATGGATAAATTAACAGCTTAAGCATGTAAAGGCAACTTCACTTCTTTAATATTAATGAAAAATAAAGTGACTCTTACAATACATCTTGTTTGTTTATATACTCACTATTAAAACAAACCACTGAAGTTTATTTTATTAAAGATTCCACTAGGTAGCGATAAATTATATTGTTGGATGAAACGTGCTTACGTATGATGACGTAAGCACGTATGATGACGTAAGCACGTTGGGGCTTGCCCTCCCGGAGCCATAGATAATGCATTGGAGTGCCCCCGTTCGAAAAAAAACATCTTTGAATGTAAGTCTATGGGGCCACTCGGGGCGATTCTCAGCCGGAGTGAAATCGCCCCAAAAGAGGCGGTACTCCACAGAACGTGACATGACGCTGATTGGACTATATCCAGAGGCTGCAGTGACGGCTAGCGTGACTGTGGTTCAATGACATTGGTGGTGCGTCGCCCAATCGCCCTAATGAAGAAACCGCCCCTGATTGTATAAGATATTTGTAGAAGTGACAGATCCGGAAAACGCATGAATGTGTGAATTCTAGTAGGGCGGTTATTGAAGGCCACCTGGGACCAGAAGAAGGCAAAAGAGATCCGGGTGGAGTGCTTTTAGAATACTGAACTTTAGAGGGTGCTTCAAAAAAATGTTAACACTTGTATGAGACTATCGTTTTTAATGGAAAAGAACGGAAATACGCTGTAACATAACAAAAGTATGTTAATAGCTTCGAAGAGTCAAAGAGTCTCCACTTGTTCGCCATCATTGTCAACACATTGTCTGGAATCTTCTCCAGGTGGTCTCCAGAGCCCGGAGGAACATTTCTTGTATTGTTGCAAATTCTCAGAAGTGTTAAAACATTTTTTTAAGCGCCCTGTATAATGACGAGCAGCATAACGATGCGCCGAAGGAGGACGCATCACCTTGTGGGAGGCCATTTCTTTGTCGGCGCCATTGACTCCGCTTTCCGTCCAGTTCTACGAAGATTCGTCAGATCTCCAGTCGAGTCCGGATGAGTTTAGTTCGACGTACAGGTCTTTAGTCATCTCCGGCAGCTTGGTGAATAGCCGTCGATGATTGGCCGCGTCGTAGGCTACCCAGTCGATCTACGGATACAGCTCCCGTAGTCAAACCAATTCTCGAAACCATCCTCGTTGTGCCGCACAAGGTTAAGCAGCTGGATGGTGCACGGTTTGCCTGGTCTCTGGAATCGACCTCTCTTCCGTACGCGGTGCAATACGGCTCAGGTTGAGTCTTTCTGATAGCTTGAATGCGTGGCACAGGAAGGAGGTCTAAAATTCGGCTTCCGATGGGTTTGAGGATGTGCTACTACCCAGGGCTTGCCGTCAGAGTTTTGGGATCTTTTGAGTAACCGTACACTAGTTGTAGAGGTGGAAGTCACGAGGCCTCAGCTTTCCGTCTGAAGTGTTTGAATTGTTCTGTCTGAATGTCATCCAGGACTGCCTTCTTTGCTGTTCTTCCATGAGTTAATGCCAGCCTCAATATATTGACCGCCGTGAGGGTTTTGGGGAATGCATGATTGTGTGGGTGTTGCTGTTGGTTTATGCGGGCTTTTGGTCGCCTGTTGGGTTGCATGTCCATTCAAAATCCGCTACTACGTGGGCCATTTGGTTCCGTGCAATGGTGTCTCGGTGCTCAATGTTTCTGCAGTGTAACAGCCGCAGCAGCGATTCTATTTTTAGTTGAGCGATCGTTAGTTAGCGCCGATTGTAAAAAAAAGAAAGTAGGACACCCCTTAGAGATGTAGCGAAATTAGGGAAGAGAGCTAGTGTGAAGATGGAGATGAGTTAGATTAATTAGCTTTTTTTATATTAATTGGCGTTTTATGTGTATTTGGGACCTGAAACCGAGCTGATATTTGGTGCATCCTCGAATTTTATGAATTCTAGGCCCCTTGAGCTGCTTGAGGCCAAAGCTTTGCTAGCGCCACCACTGCTGCCGGTCTATTTGATAGCATTGAGCTGTTGGTGTATTGTGGTGTATTGTGGTGTATTGTGGTGTATTGCATATCATAAGTAGGAATCCAGAGACCCTACGAGAGATAAACTTGGGTTTACACGTGTAAGAGATATTTGATGGTTTCTGCTAGGCCACTAATGACTAGACAACATTATTTATGGGAAATAAAAATGTGACTTACAATTGAATTAGGCTTCATCGAGCTGGAAGGGCTAACGATGAACATGTTTAACAGACGTTGAGAAACCAATGGCGAGGTCGTGCGTTTGCGATGTACAGAGACGTGTCTCCTGTGCACGCATATGCCACATTTGGATCATTCTGCAAGAGGAAATGCGGCTCTGGCACTGTGCGTGGGAGATTCAACGGTGGACACGTCGTGTGTGTTGTATGTCCAAGACATATCGCACATTTTAACGTAACTGCATGGTGACAACAAATGTAAACACAAAAACGCTTTAAAATTGTATTTTAACGCACGCTGACGTGCTCTTTCTTGTACACAACGATTGTACAATGGGATCAATAAAAAACCACAAGGCAGGATTCGAAAAAGCATAGCTAATAAGCGCAGGACCGCCAAACTATACTCTCGACCAATAGCTTTCCTTCATTTGCCTTCAGTGCATATACTATCGCGGAAAAAAAGACATGCACTCTTGTACATTCCGCATATTCCAAACGTCGTCCAGAGAGTTGAAGATTCTAGATTTGAAGTTTTCGTGACTGCAAGGATTCATCCTCTTTGGTTTTTTCGGTAAAGTCACGTAGGTAAAAAATAAATAAATGAAAAACAATAAAATCACGACGTTTCAGAGGCAACACAAGCTTCCGTCTTCAGGTGGAACCGTTACAGCCAAAATCACTGTAGTAAGCTACAGTGATTTTGGCTGCACAGTGATTTTGGCTGCAACGGTTCCACCTGAAGACGGAAGCCTGTGTTGCCTCCGAAACGTCGTGATTTAATTTAGTTGTTTTTCATTTATTTATTTTTCACCTACGTGACTTTACCGAAAAAAACAAAGAGTAAGAGTTGAAGATGCTTGGCGGCACGAATTGTTGAAGCTGAATAGCCCTCGCTGCTGCTGCGTTAGAACGGGGGCAGTGTTTATCGCTCATAAAATTGGCCACGCGCTAATACCGCGACCTGAACGCGTAAATAATCGAGGCACTTGAAAAAAACACACATTTTAAAGGTAAAACAGCAAATCTTTAATTAACTTTCCCAAGGTCTGCCAAAGCATAAAATCAGGACAGCCAATAGGTTACATAAGTGACCTATATCCGTGACCTCCTTCCAGTGACGAGGAAAATCACGCGCAGTATTTTATATATTGTTTAAATTATACAATTAATTTCTCAGACGTGTCGGTGTGGAAAACAAGTACGCATATTAACAATGCCACGATAATTACAATACAACTAATTGCTGTATCGTCTTGCGAAGCAGGCGCCCTGGATCGTCGCTTTACAGAGTGTTGTTGTTCGTCCGTTTTCTGGTCGTGTGTACGTGGCGGCCACTCGCCGTCTGTATGCTGCTCACGAGGTACCCATCTGTGTGCTGCTGCAAGGCACGGCGAAGCTGTTCTCGTCTGCGAGACGCGAGCTCGTTTCAATACCTACATCAGGAAGGGCTGTATTGGTTATTCATGCATACATATTGGTTAGTTATATAAATGAAGGCATGTCTCGGTACAATTCAATGCGTTTTCTGCTTCTAAACAATGCATGTTTGCGCAGGCAATGATAAATATGCAAGGCCGTGTCGCAGCAACACACACACGCCAGCACACACGCGTGTTTTGTCTATGTGCTACGTTTATGCAGAAGGAATGTACATGCTGTTCCCCGAACACCATCAGTCAGCCAACCATATACCACCATCGAGGTCTTCCCATCCTATTAGTGATAGCATTAAAGGCCTGTTATATATTTTTCATTGAATCGACCTATCCTTTTCGTGATACGTACACTGAAGCGGCAATGTAAAAATACATCGATAAGAATGCACGTACATGTATATTTATATGTCGTGGTATACTCTCAGTGAGAATAATCAGCACCAGCCTTTTCTTCGATCCGATTTTTAGTTGCTAGTCTGAAGACGTTGTCAAGACCTTCCACTATCTTTCTCAGAATATCCAAGCTTGACATCCATACACCATGGCATACATTTCTATGTTAAAACAACTGCTGCCATTCGCCACTAATTAATTCGTGGAGACATCGCTTTGTGCCAGGCTCGGTACGCTTCGAGGGCATGTGGAGTGGCCAGAGAGCCTCGCTGGTTGGAGCAGATCGCCGCACAGACCCGGGCACTGGGGGTCAGCAGGCGTTGGCGTCTGGGAGATGCGCCACTTTCCGCTCTTTCCATTGTGCCCGCTCGCCGTATTTCAGACGTCCCGACGCTCCGCACTTTGTCGTGGGCGTCGCTTCTCTGTCTGCCAATCGTCTCCGGAGAGGATCAGCAGCTGCCAAATGCCCCGGAGCAGCGGGGAAAGAAGCGCTCACACCTCCTGCGCAGCCGATTCACCAAAACGCTGATTCTCCAAGTCTTTTGACCTATACGGTGGGCGGCTGATGGGAGTACAGGGTTCGAAGCGAATTTCAATTAGCACAATGTTGACACTCCTCTCTGGGCAGAATGCTATGGGAATACCGTGCTTTCCCATCCTTTCGTAGGCCAAAAGTGAAAAGTATGAACATATTTTTTTTTCTACTTTGCCCAAAAATGAGTTAAAATGATGGCCTTAATCTAAGTTGTCTTGTGGTTGTTGTTGTTGTTTGACTTGCATCCCACTGGGATTTTTGCACAGCGTTGGTGTACGGTGCCTTTTTTCTGGAAGACTTTGCAGTTTTTTCCTGGATTTTTCTGTTTGCGCATAGTCACTTTAAGATGTTTTCTTGTTCATGTTTTTGTTTGTTGCGGTTGCACCCGATTCAAGAACCGAATGGCTCACAGGGCTATACCAAATAAATGAAACTGCAACTGTATTACAGTATTATGTAGCGTCAACCACGTTGTATTATTAGTATAATGGGGTTGTTATCATCAATATATGGGCGTCACTTTTATATAGGGTTGCCACGTCTTCCACAGACCAAACCCAGGCACATTTCTCAGCCAGCACGTGGTCTATCGTCAAATATTCTGTTCAGTTACCGTAATAACGTTCAACACAATTCCACCCGATCTCGGCAGAGCACACCTCAATTCCCGCCAACTTGAACGCAGTTGCTAATTCCCCGGCCAGATGACAAATCCTGGCTGTACACCTCCTTGATGGCGTGTGCACCCTCGCGGCCTGGTTGAAACGCTAATCGTTCTTGCTGAGCGCCAGAATGGGTCCTTTGGCTGTGAATCAAAGTCGCCCAAGTCGACGTTCAGTTAGAATTAGTCAGCTGTGAGTTAAACTTGATGATCTTTTGACTGGATGGCTCGTTTACCATCACGAGTGCGTTTGTGTGCGCACGCACAGAACGCCCCTTGAGACGCAACTAATTGGGAGGAAGGGGTGGGGGGGTGGTGACCCGGGAGGGGGTGACCCTCTCCATTTCTGGATGTCTGACAAACTGCAAAATAATTTAATAACGCCTAATTACCAAACTTAAACTACGGTTACACACAATTGACACCTAACACAGTTGATTAACGCCGAACAACTTATATAAGCAACTAAATATTAACAGTTTAATTACACTTGAAATAAATATCACTTACGGTGCCGTTTAATCAAAGTCGCCTACCATCGCCATGCAGTGGAGGTGGAAGTATGAGGTTCACTGCATATCGGCTGCTCAAGAGATTTTCTGATGGGCTTGAATAATTTATCTCGTTTATATGCATAAACAAACGTGGACACATGAATTCCATACAACGGATGAGTGTATATCTTAAGAACTGCGAGCGCCCAAATGCACATCAATTGTATTTATTACAAGGGTCAGTGGATAGTGCCTTTAACTTTCTCGTGTCGACGACGATACCTCTCGCGTTTCCTGCACATGGGTAGTGTGGAGTCCACGGTGGAGATCGGGGATCGAATGCAGGTGACAGCATCTCCTGCTCGCACCTTGGTTAGCGATCACGCGACGTTTTTTTGTTTGTTTTGATTTCTCAAGCATTCATTTCGGGTAACTTCTCTGGCTAACCCCAAATTCCAGCTTACTCTCGAGTCTCGCTTTGGAAGTTTTTTAAAATCCTGATTAGCATGGTTACTATCAACGTACGGGGCGCAAAACGTTCAACATACATATGAAATCTAGTGCATGTGCTACATATGTTGTTTGCATGTTCAACCGCACAGCTGGCTCCTCTCGCTTTAATGTCACTCCGATGAACAAATATTTCAAGAGACCGTTCATGGGCATTCCAATGCAATGTCCAATTAGTTCAGATATAATGAGAGGCTGATAGATAGGTAGGGATGGCTCCCTACTGGTTAACTGATTCTTGTTTGATAACGATAGCCATTGCTGCTGATACAATAAGGTTGTTAACGAATGTTCTGTTGATTTTAGGGCTTGTCGTAAAAGATTGAGGCCTTCCTAACAATTCCATAAATCGATATATACTATTGCACATATTTGATTTTTATACAAGTGGAAAAATAAAAAAAACCCACGAGTGAAAGAGAAATGTATTTTGTAAAAATCATAATCTGCAATACTTTACACCATCAAACATCTCGTCCTCAATGATATTGAATAAACTTGCAAGCAACGCACGGAATCACAACAAAGAAAGCAAAACCCCATTCGTTTTCATGATTACCGTCAATTCCATACAGGAGGTGGTAAGATTTTAGAAATGCTTTAAACATCGAGGAGCACGAGTGAAAAGGTGTATTCACTCACTCGATCTACGCGTCCCCAATACAACGCCGCACGAAGGTTCCCCATACCACGTACCTCCAGCTCCCCCCGCCTCTACCTCCCCCCCGCCTCTAATTCCCGCCCCCTCTAGCTCCCCCCTCTAGCTCCCCCCGCCTCCAGCTCCCCCACCTCTAGCTCCCTCCCCTAGCCCCCCCCCTCTAGCTCCCCCCTCTAGCTCCCCCCCCTCTAGCTCCCTCCCCTAGCCCCCCCCTCTAGCTCCCCCCCTCTAGCTCCCCCCCTCTAGCTCCCTCCCCTAGCCCCCCCCTCTAGCTCCCCCCTCTAGCTCCCCCCCCTCTAGCTCCCCCCCACCTCTAGCTCCCCCCCTCTAGCTCCCTCCCCTAGCCCCCCCCCTCTAGCTCCCCCCTCCAGCTCCCCCCCTCTAGCTCCCTCCCCTAGCCCCCCCCTCTAGCTCCCCCCTCCAGCTCCCCCCCCTCTAGCTCCCTCCCCTCTAACCCCCCCCCTCTAGCTCCCTCCTCTAGCCCCCCCACCTCTAGCTCCCCTCGCCTCCAGCTCCCCCCCCCCTCTCTAGCTCCCCCCTCTAGCTCCCCCCCCCTCTAACTCCCCCCCCTCTAACTCCCCCCCTCTAGCTCCCTCCCCTAGCCCCCCCCCCTCTAGCTCCCCCCCACCTCTAGCTCCCCCCCTCTAGCCCCCCCCTCTAGCTCCCTCCCTCTAACTCCCCCCCCCCCCTCTAGCTCCCTCCCCTAGCCCCCCCCACCTCTAGCTCCCCCCCCCCTCTAGGTCCCCCCCTCTAGCTCCCCCCCTCTAGCTCCCCCCCCTCTAGGTCCCCCCCTCTAGCTCCCCCCCTCTAGCTCCCCCCCCTCTAGGTCCCCCCCTCTAGCTCCCCCCCTCTAACTCCCCCCCCCTCTAGCTCCCTCCCCTAGCCCCCCCCACCTCTAGCTCCCTCCCCTAGCCCCCCCTCTAGTTCCCCCCCACCTCTAGCTCCCCCCCCTCTAGGTCCCCCCCTCTAGCTCCCCCCCCTCTTCGTGTAGTTACCAAACCATTGACTTATTCCATAAACAAACCATCTTTTCTAAAACCATAATTACATTCCAAATTACAACCCCTGTATGTTAAATTAGGATGATTTAGACATTGTGACTGTGAGATTGCCTAATTTTGTCTAACGGCCCGTTAAGTAAAGAAGGTAACAACTAGGGATCATATGACCACACGATCTTTAAAAAAATGTTATCAGTGGTCCATGCCTCGCATAGCAAATAACACAGGTTACACCCAACCTGATCATTCATCCAGTGTCATTTGAGTCCCGTACGATCTGTACACCATCCGGATAACTGAAGCCCCATCGTGTTTGGCTTACTTCTCATGCGCCGGGACATCCTGTTGATTTAGGTGTGGCTACCTAAACCGATATGGGGCTGGTTAGATAGCATTTGGGACACTACATTACTGCTACATGTCAATCACCAATTATTTAGTTGACACTGAATCCCACGCTGAGTTCAACAACAATGATGTGACTGGTGTTTCCTGGAAATGCTTGGACATCACTCTCTTGTCTGTGTGATGAATAGGTTTTTCACTGGAACATCACACTCCTTCGCCTTCGTTATGCTCACGAGCCAACCCAGTGAGAGGTGAGCATTGGACAGAGTAAGGAGGGCCAGTGCTTGTAGTCCATTCAGAGGATATGATTGACTGTTGAAGCAAAGTATCTACCTCTCCTACTACACCCCATCTAGTACTCTTATATAAGCGCACAAATGTATGTATCTGTGATGTTCCTGCGCCTCCGTCGTTCATGCAGGGGGCGTGTAGGTTTGCAGCACCCCCTGCATGAATACGACGGAGGCGCAGGAACAGACGTTTGATTACGTTGGAATCGATCTGCAGACGGCGGTCTTCTTGCACGGCCAGCTCTATGTCGCCTTATCTCGATCCCCGCAATCCCAAACAGGTGAAAGTCCGCATCGAATCGAACCCCCAGCAAGGCCATCTACTAACGACGACAGAAGATTCACACGAAATGTCCTTTTCAATGTAGAATGACATAAGCTTTTAATGAAGAAATGCAATTATCTAATTCAAAACATAATACAATTCAAAAATGTTTCATTTTAAAACTTCAAAACGGAGCATCGGGTGCTTGCGTGAATGTGTCGTTCGTGTGCAATTTTTTGTGACTTTCCTGGCCGAAGGCCGTAAATGGTTGTGAGGGGCGCCACAGGCACCCCCGAACAACCCCTAGTCCTACATTGATCATTTATAGAAAGAAGAATTCGTGTTAATATGGTCAAACACATACAAGTGGAAACTAAGATCACTGGAATAAAACATCTATCAAGTTAAAGGACATTTGTGTGGAACATCGGCAGCCATCTTGGAAAATGGAAGCGAATTTCTATTTTCAGCCGGCTTTCTTTATTTTTTTGAAATATAAAGCAATGAGAATGCTCATGGCAAGCTTCATGCCTGTATCATCATTCGGACGATTCCTAAAAAAAACAACTCTCATTGTCCTCTCTACTTTTAGGGCAGATATTGGCCGTCACTCTGTGTCCATTGTGCAGGAACGGTAGTGTAGCGGTTAGCGCACTGCGCTATGAACCTGGCAATCCGGGTTCGATTCCCCATCACGGCCAACACCAGTGACGATTATCTGGGCCTCCTTATCTGGGCCTCCTTATCTGGGCCTCCTTATCTGGGCCTCCCCTAGGTTGACTCAGCCTCGTGTACCGTTCCAGCCTTCATAGGTGCTCGCTAACAGCACTTGCCCCTACAGTCTGATAAGGCTATATGGGGGATATTTGTTTTTTTTTATTGTGCAGGAATCGCTGACGAAGTGTGGTGGTGGCAACAATGGCTCTGGCCTTGATGATGTCTTGATCTTGGGTGATTATTTAAAGTTTTAACCGTGTCACAATTTACTTTCGCTCAGAGTTCTATCTATCATGCTCTCCTTAGTAAATGCCGCAGCTGTTTGCGGAGCATGCAATGTGGATTGGGTTTTTTTTTAGGTGGGGCTATTGCAATTTAGTAAGAACCTATGACTGATCAAGGAATTGGTGATAGTTTGAAAGGGTTTAACTCCAAAATGGCTTTTAAAACAAAATGTTGATTCTGGTGCCATTTCTCGACAAGTAATGTTTCTCGGTCACCCACTTAATGCAACAGTCCCTTATTTATACACAAAACAAACTCAGACTCTTTATCAGGAGAGTTCTGCATGCCTTGTTGTAAAGTTCCCCATAAAGTAGTTTTGTTCACTGAAGTAAGCTGGTGTACTTACGTAAGGGAATACCATTCAATAATCTATTTAAATAGGTCAGAAACCCACTTGCTATGCTGTCAGATACTGTCCGACTAACAGCCTGACTGGTGTGTGTTTTTTAGACTTTTTTTAGAATATTTCAACAGTCCATCAAGAATGACTCCAATGTGCCAGACTAGAGGTGTGACTGGCTAAAGTATGTGTATAGCAGACAGGTAGTTTTCTGATTCATGAATTCCAGAAAGGTTTCTTTGGAGAAATTAGACCCAACCATGTATGAGAGTGGTGTTATTGTTAAATATTTAGCACGTACAGTCGTGTAGTGAATACCTAAAATGTGTGTTACCAACTCTCCAAATTTCAGTGGACAATTTACAAGATGCAAATCCTGTTTCACTCACAAATACATCGTTTGCAGTTCACGTAACGTGGCAAATGTTATGATGACAATGATGAAGAACTTGATCATACGTGCAGAAGGCCAAGCTCATAAAATATGGGACAAGGCAAGGGATAATTACGACAATAATGCTTATGATGGGGTGATAATGTTGATCATTATGGAGATAACAATGATTGAGCTGCTATTGCTGCTGATAATAACAACGATATGATGAAGCTAAACACGTGATATTAATTAATGGTGATGTTCTAGATAGTGCTCATATGGTTGCTGACTTTAACGAGGATAACAACGACGAGTAGAATAGTAATTATGATTGTGATGATACGTGGCTTGGGAACAACATACAGCAGATGGGCTGTTGGTGGTGGCAATGATTAAAAAACACAGGATGGGACAAACACATAGGTGGGATACAATCCGATATTTAAAAAAAACGTTCACGCTTTGCTTGTTAACGATATCGACGGCAGATCTTAGAACTCGAAAGGATTTTTTAAGGGTCCGGCGATCTGTTCCACATTGTCGAGCGGGTGCATTGTGGGTGAGTGTCGGGGCTTGCGAGGCAGAATCTCGGGTTTGGGAGGCAGTCACGGAAACAGGGAAGGTTGCCCGGAATATGTTCTGGCCCTGGTCAAACATTTGATTCACTGTGACCTTAATGTTGATCGCGGTGAAACTAATGAAGTTGACTATGGTTACAGATAATAACTCAGAAATGGCGTTTGCTTTAATTTGTTAATGGTTTAAACATGACCATAGCAAATCAATTACACCATACTGTATATAGATGGAGCAGTGTGCGAGGTGAGTGGGTAGGTCAGGGGATTGATGCCCAACTCACAGGACTGAGCCAGTTCCACTGGATCCAGATTGACTTCTGGAAACTACATTGTGATCAAATTAAAATCTCAAATTCCGTTCTTAACAATCCAATGTATGTTTGTGGTTGTTGATTTCCTAAGCTCGTGAAAGAAATCCAAACGGATTCGCTCATCAGGATGACATTGTAATGGCTCGCGTCAACAATTTATAACGTAACGGGGAAGTGCTATAATCTGCAATTTCATCATTGGACGAGGTATCAAAGGGGAAATTGCAGACCCGATAAGTTGACAAGTATTTGTCTAAAATATGCAGCCTGTCACCTGACCCACGGCATTCTCTTAGTTACGTTTTGTCGCGACTATATATATGTTTACTTTCAATGAAAACAAATACTGTAATTATAGTTGGTATTAATATTAAACATGCGGCCTCACTCACCTCTTTTTCATTCGGAGCAGCGAGGTGAGTACCAGCACAGTCCCTGAAGGCCCACGGTCTCAGACCATCTGCTGCCATTCGGCCATCTGGTAAAACTGGTGTGCGACATGACAGTATCGAGCGCGGACTTCTAACCAGTCGCAAAGAAGCCGCGGTCAGATGTTGATTCTTTAAAAAAACAATGCATCATCTCTCACGCGGACACATTTGAACGATGTGTCCATTAGCGGTGACTGCATCCACGATAAACATAGCGCTTAAGAGTCTGCGGCAAAATTGAGCTGCTCCGTAATACTACTGGGTGATTCCGCATCCATCTCGCCTCTCCTGCTGCAATGAGATCGACACAATGAACGGTGCTTTTTGATGAGAAGAGTGGACTTTTCCAGATTTCGTTTAATCGCTTATTAACACAGCGAATTGTCCGACGGTGTAACGTACAGGAAACCACATGGTGGCTTCATTTGTGACTGCGAACATTAATTTCTAATCATCTCCGTTGGCTGTCCATCCTTGAAGGTCAGTGGACAACGACAAGAATGATGTGTCCATTGGTCACCTTGCATCGTAGGATTCCCAAGTAAGATGATTTTGTATACGAGTCGTCATCGTCATGACTCTTTATCCATGCCGTACTCTATCCACTGCTGGAGTTAGGCCTTCCCAGTGCCCGTCACCATCTCTCGCGGCCATGTGATGCAGTAACCAATCTGGCTGCGGCACATGAGCCGATATTATTCCTCAATCTCTTCAGTCGCGGTCCTCTGGAGCATTGTTCGCTCCTCTGACTGCCACTCTGTTGTCAGTCTCCACCCCCGGTCACCGTCCCTACGAGCGATGCACCCTGCCCACGTTCGCTTACCTTTCCTAATTAGTCAATGCGATGTCTCTAATTTGCATTAGTTTTCTGATCCATGTGCTACTCGTTGTGCGTATCAGTGTGATTCCAATCACACATCTCTCGTGCTTCCTTGCACACTATTCAGGTGTTGTTCATTATAGTAAAAATATAGCAGTTTTTAAAACACACAAATGAATTCGAAGCCAATTTTCTGCAAATATATAGTCCAATTAGTTGTTCAGTATGTGATCAGAGTAAAGATATGATCGCATATGATTCTATGCCAAACCGATCAGATCACTCAATTTGCTCAAATTGGAAACAATTGGATTGGATCTGATCCTGAACCAAACCAATAATGTATTTCTATCTCCCACTATACCAACCAGCCCCAATCCCCCCAAAGAGATTATTGGTTGATTTGATCATTTAAGCTTAAAATTCAATGGAATTGATTCAGAAATTAAAAGCTTATCTGGCGCCTAATTACATAATTGTATGTATGGTGTGGAGAGCAATGTCCTTAGGTGCGATTATAAACCATGACAATAACCGATGTGGCAAAAACACAACTGACATGTTTGGTTTATGGTAGACAGATTAAAATGTGTTATGAAGTCAGGATAATGCAGACGTAAAGGAATTAAGATCTATTATATTGTTCAGAGGAGATGAAATCATTACCATAATAACATTTATAATGATGACATCAGGGATATTATAAATATAAAATGTGTGTAGTATTTTATTCAACAAGCTGGACCAACATGACATGAATACACAATCATATTATTATTTTCCTTTACGAGCACATGGACTGTATTAAAACTAAAACCCTGCACGAATCTGCATACAAAATAAAATAGGGGGCAAAACAGAATAGGGAGCTTTTGGGGGGGGGGAAGCATAGCAGCTGAAAGGATGGGTTTAAAAGCAACAGCAAGGGAGCCAGAGAGAGAGAGAGAGAGCGAGCACACACGAGCATGCAGGAGAGAGAAAGCCACTGCCGGGGCCACGATAAGGGCCTCCGCACAGAGCCAGACGTCAATCGATTAAAGCCTGCGCATGGGAGCGGAATAATTGGCTCGAGTCCCTGTCGGAGGCGGTAATCGAATCTGAAAATTACGAGCGACCCGAGGACAGGACACGGATGCTCCCCCTCCGCCCCCTTTTCTCCATGTGGGTTAGCTATCTGCTGGGATAAAAACAAAAAAAAAACAGTTTTTTGATCCACAGGCCACGCGCGATGCCCGGTGTGCCCCGAAATGCAGCGCGCAAAAACTCAGCTTTAGCGGTAAAAGTAATGAATAGTAATGAGCCATAGGTGGCTTTTTTTAAAGCTCACAATATGGCAGTTATTTTGCATATCCGATTTGATCCTTTTTACCCAAAATAAGGTGGCACTTTTTGGGCCTGCTGTTACCTCATAGTATTTCGTTAATAATAATAAAAAATACGCGATATATGTCAAAGTATTCATTTCAAATTGCTGCGTGAATTAAAAAGCGTTAAATGTGAACACCGCACTTGCAATTCCTCGTAAATATACCGACCCGGCTTCCAATCCAGAGTTGTCCCTCAAGGCAAAACAAAATTCCCATTAAAAAAATGTGTCATCCAGTGCGGCGTATTTTGGGACGGGGTTTATAAATTACGTGGCGTGGTGGACATCGCAAATCGCTCATATCTCTGCATGGAATAGAGCGAGGAACAAGCAGTCTGTCGTTTGCAAAGAGCAAGGAGGGTGGAGGAGCAATTGTAGAAGACATCTCAAGTAAACCACCGAGAGAGGATCTTCTCTGCCAGGGTCGTTTCCCGGAGCAGTGGCACCCTCGCCCACATCACCGCCTGGGTGGAGAGAATTCTAGAAATGGCAATCTTGTCGCGTGTCTCGATGCCAATGAGCAGTCGACGCCGATGGCAGTGGGAATTTGGCAGCGGGTTGGACTATCACCTTGCATGTGCAGACTAAAACGTGTCTGTATGTACGTGAAGCTGAAATAGCACGTAATGTACTACACTATTCACACAGATGGTTCGCTCGGTTGGGTTCAATGTCAAATCGAAGAGTTCAACGGGCGCGTTTTGCTTTCACGAAATATCGCAAAGCACGTACAATTTGATGGTTGTATAGCGTGCGGTGAATTTATTTCAACACGAAGGGGTGTTTATTTTTACGGACAATTTTTTTTTTAGACACGCAAACATTGTGTGGTTTTTTTTCTTCATAATTCTAGTTACGAAAAAAACCACAACCAACCTCCTCCATTGTGTAGCACGCATGCAAGATGTGTGTGGGTATAATAACGAAAACGCCAGCAATTGGCTGGGTTGTAATTAAACGCCCCGTAATACGCCACCAAGCCCGCTCATTCAGTTGCTGCAGTAGCGGCAGCGGCACCAGACGAGAGGATGGTGGTGGTGGTGGTTGTTGTGTCTGGCCACTCGTCGCCAGTGTATATTTCATCAGTCTCACGTGCTCCAAGGTGATTTACAGTACGCGGCAGACATTCGAATCCCCCCACCACCACCCACCACGAACAAAAGACAAAGATCCCCCGTATAGCCTTCGCAGACTTGCGGGGCAAGTGCTTTTAGCGAGCAGCACCACCAACCACTACGGCGCTCACCCCCCCCCCCTCTCTCTATCACCACCACCCACCCTACCCCCCACCACCAGCAGCATGTTGTGGCGGCCCCACGGGCACCCTATTTGCAGGAAAAGCGCATTAGCTGAGTCAACCGGCAGACTAATAACGGCGTCTGCACACCGAGTGACGCAGCCTGCAGAGGGCCAACCACAGCAAGGCGAACTGCACGAGATTTTATTCCGCTCTCCCTTCCCTCTTCCCACCCCCCCCGTGATACGAGCGGTGCGTGCCACAGCTATAAGATCACTACGACTGACTTCGCCTTCACCACCGCCACCACCACCACCACCACCAACCAACATCACCACCGCCAGCAGCACTCCTCAAGAGATATTTTATTGTTGGTCGGCCACCACCACCACCACCCCCCCTCTTCTTCACTCTTCTCTCTTCGTGTGTTTTTTTTTGCCCACCAATTAATAGTCAACTATTTGCCGGCCCGGAGCCTGCACAAGAATCCCAGGTGAGTGAGGATGCTGCTTGCAACCCTCTTTTTTTCCCTTCTGCATCACTTTGTCCGTTCTTCATTCTTTAATGATCCCATCGCTAAGGCGTCGTCCTTTGTGTTTAAACTACTGCTGCTTTGTTTTCTTGCGAGAGGTGTTAAACCGGGTGGTTTGCGGGACAGCACGATTTCACGTCGGTCGAATGTCATTTTATTTGTAATTCTGCAGAGCCGTACAAAGTGAGAGTTGTGCAGCCGTCTGTATGTCTGGGCGATACCACATCGACACATGCACAGACCACAGAAAACCTCAACGTTTCCGACATGATCCATTGTGAGGATTACGTCAATCACAATGAAACAAAATGTAGAATTAAGGAAATTGTTGAAAAGAACACCTTTGACAGCTGCGATCTTGCAAGACCCAAGGTGGTAATTAAACGTATCCTTTCCCCAGAGCTTCCTGCTTTGCCATTCAAATTGGGTAGACTCTGTAAATGAACAATGTTTGGCAATACAAAGTGGCCTTGTCAATTCTCCCGGTCCTCTGGCACGAGCTGGCCGAGGCATACTGGGCCCTTAGGGGGGAAGCCAGGCGGTGTTTCCAGGTAACACCGATATTAACACCTACGGCACCGAATTTGACTACCACTACTAACCCCTTCGATGAGCACGGATGGCTACGTACTGTGCGAAAGAAGTTCAACGTACGTACCAGGGTTAGGGGTTCGCCGTGGGAAAAAACCTCCTCCTGAAGATGTTGAAATAGTTACATAACAACTTGGACGTGGTGGTATTGTCTCAAATTGGTTTTTGAAAGCAAAAAACAAAGTACCCTTTTTGCATTCCACGCAAATGTATTCTTGTTATCATCATCCAACAACGACAATATTAATCAAGTTCTTCATTATAATTAGAGTCGTGAATAAGTTTGTGCACGTTGATGCAAGGGGATACGGTGCGTGCAGGTTATAGCAATTAGGCCATACACACAATTGCACTTAAGACTGCAAAGTGGAATTTATGTCACCGTGATTTATGTTTTTAAATGTAGAGATCCCAGCAAATAGCAACAACATAATATTCTATCATGATACATTTATTCTTAAATGAGCTGCAAAAGTATGCCAATTAGGAGTGATTATGCAGATTTTATAACCCCTGTAATAACTGAGAGATAATTGTAGAGGATTGTGTTGTAGCAAAATGTGAAAGTATGCAACTGAAATAATGTGCACCGCATGTTTAACTATCCACTGAAGTTTATGTAACAATTCTGCATCTCAAATATTTGCAATTTCAATGCATTGCAGTATACATACCGATTGTTCTGGGTAAAGTATTCCCATAATTGAAGCCTCTGGATTTCTGGAATAAAATGTTTACGGTTTAAAGTCTGATGATCATTATTAACAAGTAATATTCTGTTTACACGTGTGTGTGTTTGAACAACTTTATATATGATTGGGTTAATATCAAATTTCAGTTCTCCAGAACATAATACAGTCTGGGTCATGTTACATAACATACATGCGAGAATGCCTGTTTAATGTAAGATGTTTTACGTTTAGGGTTGAATGTTTTATTAAATTTGCTTGAATCACAGTGTTTCGATTTTGTATTGTGGGGGGAAATGTGTGATGTGTACAGTCCATTACAAACTACTCGATGAGTATAGAGAGATTGAAATTTAAAAAATACCATTTGCAGATTGTGGCTTATTGGACTACAAGTGTATTGATTAACATTTACTGCACGAATCACACACTGATTCTACCGATTGGTAACTACAAAAAAATATCGGTGTTCTTGCAAGGAGCCCGAAATATTTAATTGAGATCAGTCAACATTTTTGTTACAAAAACAAGACGACATTCCAAGGAATTTGACTGTAAAATATGTATGGTTCAACCGTGATAGAAAATTATAATACAAGCACCGCATAGCTTTTTCAGTTTATGCATCAATATGTCAAACACATTTTGACATCGCTGTGTTAAAATTGCTCTGTATCGGTGTTGTGTAGAAGAACTCCTAGGGAATGAACGCCGCCAGTCAGCAGTGGTCTAGCCACAGTGTTCTTCTTGTGTCTGGATTTTGTGAGAGAAAAAAAAGACAAATGCATACAGTACGGAGCGTCGTCACACGTGGTTGAGACGTGGATTTTTTTGTTGTTTGCTGTTCACATTGTCTCCCTCCGCCCGCACTTCGACAATGATGCTCATCAATTTTACCCGATCAGAACCTGATAAAAAAATATATTGCCGAATGGGGTTGAATTAATTAAATCACCTGTGCCCCGTTTTTCTAGCGATATGTCCTGTGGGGGTTAGCTGGGGCTCCTTCCTCCTTGAGTCTTAACCCCCCCCCCCACCCAGCATTTGTTGAGAGCTGCAAGAGGGTTTATGTAATACGGGCATCACTTTTCTGGCACATTTGAAATAAAAGCAGAAACCCTCATAATTTGCAAAGATGACTCAAATGAATTGATCATTAAGTCAATTTTGTTTTCGGCAATGCTATACGAGTTATTCATGTGCCTCACCCCCTCCAAATACCCCCTTCAACCCACACGAACAAGCATGGTGAAGTATGCCCAAACAGCACCCATAACTTGTCACGGCATCGGGAGGGGCCCTCATCCAGCAGTGGATTTAAAACGGCTGTGAATGTATTACTATTAATGCAATGATAGTTACAAGACAGCCAACTTATACAGAGGTTGTAGGTTAGTGTTCCACTACGTACAATGTACTTCGATATTAAATGTATTAAGTGCGTCCGAGAGGACGTATATCGAGGAGGTGGTGCAATGAAATCAGTTGGGGTGCAGGTGCTGGGTGGATTGTTGAATCGTAGGATCACGAGAAGAGGTAGCGGCTTTGGGAGGGCCTTCATCCAGCAGTGCAATGACCACGTCTGTCGATGATGAAGGGCACTGGAGCTGACTGGAATCGGCTGTAGTGACACCCACCTGTGCTAAGATTCAGCAGCAGCATCTGGAGTTGGTGTACTATAGAGAATATGTGGCACTTAATGTCAAGATACTGAGGTACACCTTCAATTATGGCTTTGTGAGTAAGCTAACCGCATTACCGCGTGTAACACGTGTATGCTTATGCGATGCTGAGCAAACGTACAGCTAAAAACCCATTTCAGAGGTAAACTATTGCCTGCAGTGTTACATTTTTGAGGCTTACGAACTTAATTTTTAGCCTTAAAATCTGGATTGAGAATTCAAATGAGGTAGAATTTAATTCAGTATTTAGGTAGACCTGTATAGTAGAGGAATTGTGTTTTAAATCTAAATCCACAAGTCAACAGCAGTTCATGGAATCTCTCCAGTACTTTGTTTGCTGTATATAGAAGTGGATTTAAGAGTTGGTGGAAAAGTAGTTCCCACCAATGTATACGTGAATAGCGATGGTCAAACCAGTAGGACGTCGTGACAATTTGTCCATTTTCACTCCTAATTTGGTATAACCTTTTCTCTTTCATAAACCTCATGGGGATCGCTTGTGTTGGCGAGTCGACTCCACAGAGATTGTCGCAGCACCAAAGCGAGTTTGCGGCTCATTCGCACGATCCCCCAGAGCTCCATTTGGTGGCTCTGTCCCAGGAGTTACTTTTACATTTTAACACAAGAATTAGTCCAGAGATGAAATCGTAACCTAGCCGTCGGTTAAGTACGGCAATTATTATGCACATCCTCGAAGAGTAATCTGTTTCAAGGCCACGTTCTGGTAGTTTAGTATAAAATTTTATGTATTTTGCTCCCTAATTATAGTTTCCTTCTGCACATGATTCCTAATTTTTACATATGCGTAGATTTGAACTATTGTGAGTGGCTTAGAGGTCACAGCGTTGCGCTGGCACTGCTGAGATCCTGGGTCCGAATCAAAGCAGCCACCCATGATTAAAGCGGCTTCTCAAGTCTACCAATGTTGATGGCCTTGGCCTGGTCAGTGAAAATCCCATCACCTAAAATGTTGTCTCACTAAATTTGGATAAATTCCATCTCTGGGAATTAAAACATATTGGCTTTCGCTGTCATGCGATGATCTCATAGCAGGATTTGGAGGAAAGTACAGCCCCTGCTGAGTAAATATAAAAAGGCCACCTGAAGGGCTTTTCAGAAGTTCTGAGAATATATTTTTGCAACCGTTATCTGTCACACGGGGTGGTCTGTTCTGGCAGATGTTTGGATGGATTATTTGCTTTATGACTTTACGTCAATAACTCGATGGAAATAAAATTGAGGAAAAAGATGGAAAAGGATATAATATTGCTGTCTAACTGATATAATAATGTAAACAAATGTATTTGGTTCTAAGTTTAAGAAACCAAACATAAGAGTGAGCAACTTATTAATACCAATTATATTCCAATGCCATAAAGAAAATAAATTATCGATTCGATGAGGTTTTGCAATTAAAATAGGAAACACAACCCAAAAACTATAAAACTAGGAGCGCTTTATTGGGAAAAACAAACGATGAAGACTTCCAAAAATACGACGATACAAGAGGAATGTAACAACAATGTGGGAAATTCCACAAAATGTCCTTTAAAATATTCTAGGAAAAGGGTTCGAGGAGAATACGAGAGGGAAACTCGAAGGGGTTGAGTCCTAATTAGAGAACACAGACAGAAAACAACCCAGCAGAAGGGACATTATTATGAATATAATGGTGCTCCTGATTGCACTGAATGACAACAGAACTTCAATAAATGACATACAAGCTCTTCTAGTATCAAACAGACAAATATTTACGTACGTGGTAAACGGACTGTTACATTAAGTTATATTGACAGCAGCATTCGCGGTTGATATGCCGAGTTCTGTCTTAAGTTATTCAGCAAATTCCTGCAGTTAATTTCCTTTGGTTGCTATCACGCCTCAGTCCACGGCAAATCTTGAGATTGTGAATCCTTTCTCCGTTCATGCTCATTCATTTATTTCTCTCTCCAGTACGATTTATAAAAACACATTTTCTTGGTTTGCCGTGTGTGACATTGTCGAGAACGTATCTCCCTGTCCACCTCCTCTGCCGATTTCTGTTTTGCCGCCTTCTGTGCATAATCTCAATGAAGCAGTAGCTCCTACTTTGCAAATGGTTTTTGACTATTTACTTTTTATTTTATTATTAAGCACTCGGAGAGCGAGACCTTCGATGACAGCATCAATTTCCACATAATTAATGCCTATTCATGGTTTATTACAGCCAGGCATAATGGCACTTGACGTGTGTCTTTCCTGTGCACTTATTGCTAGTGTCTATGTGATCAATGGTATAAACCTTTTTCTGAATCCAGATTCACTAAGTTGCTGAGTCTCTATAATGTCTATTATTACATTTTCTCTGATATTCGAGAACAACAACATAAAGTACACACATCTGATAGGAGGCTAATGCCTCTGGCATCCTGAACACTAGTCATTTGTCATTTTTTAAACTGCAGCAATAATGTATTGAGGCATCATTCTACAGTCGAGGTATGTAATTTCCACATTAATATTTAGGCGGGATTCCTCCAAAGGTTGTTCCCAGAAACATTCGAAGATATTTTCCAACAAAAGTCATTGGGAGAAATAATGGACATGCCAGAATACAAAATAATCGACAAATATTCCTTGAAGTTTTCAATATTTAAAGAACAATACACTTTGAAATACATCTTATTTAAATATCACAGTTCTGCATTACTACCTGTCAAAGTGACTGGTACGTATTGGTCAAGCACCCCAATGCTGAGGGGTTACATGCACATTTCTCAATCGGGATTACACTGCAGTAGCTGCAACATCGCCCCCTACTGTGAACACTTTGGCAGGACCCTCCTGAAAAAAGTGTTGAGAGACTTTTTTGGATAAACAAGCGGAGTAATGATCATACATAGAAACAATAACCCCACCCACCCCGCTTTGTTTGCATTACTCAGCACACTGAAGGTGTTTGATTACACAACGCAAATATTGTAAAGACAAAGGATTACCTGTGGATTACATTTGGTTTACAATTGTAATCTTAAGGATTTAAATTACTGGATACCATAATCCAAGCCTCTGATAGCCTTACGTTTGAAACATACATAATCTAATCCCTTTTTTTTGTAAAGGAATTAGATTAAAGGGATTAGATTAGACTGGTACTGTAGTTGTCTGACTTTAATACGGTGCTAGACAATTTTGGGATTATTTTGGATTACAATTGTAATCCTGAGACTGTAAATTGCCGTGACCCCTGAACCTTGACTCGCGAGACACCTGGCTTACATTGGCACCAAACATTTCAAACCAAGGTCACTGCCCAAGAAGAAAACCTCAAGCCAGATGGCAGGCACACTGAGAACCCGACAATGAAGGTCACGTGGCAACTGGGTCAGAGCCGAGGGAACTTGCAACAGGAAATGGTGTGGTGGGTGGTCGCGGTGTGACATCTATTGGCCGTAATGACCTCTTCACATTATTGTTGTTGTTATTAAAAGACACAATTATCTTTTGTCCGTGTTTGCCCCGCGCGGTTGCTATCGGAACGCTTTACGATCGGCAGAATGTTCAAGAAAAGTGTGATAATTGGGGAAGGGCTTGACAGTGGACTGAAAATGGAGTGATGACGTGTCCCTTATAATCACGACGGTTTCTAATTAGCCGTCTCATAGCATATCAAATAACCGTTAGGACATTAAAACGTAGACATGTTGTTGCTTGTTACATTAGCAGCATTCATTATCGGTGTGTATTATAAAGGACATGTTATATATAATTAATTAGATTAGTCGTAAATAGTGCATTATCAGATTTTCAGTCCCCTTACGATTCTCGCTTGGAGCTAAATGCCCTTGCGGTGTGCTGGGAGACAAAAATATTCTGGGCCACATTAACAGCACGACAATACTGTACCCACGCAAGTATATACTGTACATGATTCTGGTGTTAAATATAAGCAGCAGAACTACATCTGTAATGAAAATGCGGTGGGTGCATGTATATTTCTGCATGCATATCTGCAAATGTGCCTATTTATATCGGTGATGCTTTAACTATGATGACTTACAGTAATTAAATAATAGCCCATTCAGAGTCTGTTTAAACCGTCTTTGAAGTTTTCTTTTATTAACATCCAATTATCATGCAAATGATCAGATTATGCTTTTTACATGAATTATCTAATTAATTTATTTTGCCACTTTTTCATGGACAATTCAGAGTCACGTGGCAGCTACAAGCTTTACGATTCATTGGATTATCCTTGTTTTCTTGAATTTTGTGAATCCAATTTAGGTTGTTGGTAATCCTTCTTTAAGATAATTGGATAAAGATTATTCAGAGGACTGTTTATTCTCTACAGTATATATGTATATCACAGGTCGATACAGGTACACCTATAATCAATGCTATTCTCCATGACAATTACCAATGGATCTATCAGAAATCGCATTCATTTGACGCTCATTTGATTTTACAGGAAATCTTTTTTTTTCTTAGTTCATATGATGGAATAATCTTTTAAAATATTCCCAACAGAGTAAACATTATTTTCACGAATCTTAAAATCCGCGATGCACCGTGATAAATGATCCAAATTCGCCGATTTTGGGAGTTTGTCCGCAAACAATTAGCGAATTTCAGGAGTCGTCTGTTAAGTCACGAAAAACTCCAAAACTTCATGAATCATTTGCGAATGTTAGGAGTTTCAACGTGAATTATGAAGACTGAAATGGAGTGAATCTGTAATGTAAGTCGACAGTACTGTGGGGGATTGATTTTTTTTCCGTTCACCAGACCACAGCAGCAGGGAACGTAAGTCGGCGTGACACAAGGGGGTACAAAAACAAGATGACGCAAGTTTTTATTGGGGAGCTTTTTCTCCTTCCACACAACCAAACTAAGAAGACGAAAAAACACGTTCCCCTGGCCAGCAAACCACATGAAGGCGATGAGAAAAAGTACGTTCACTCCGAATCGTCTTCTCGCTGGTTGGAGTTCGATCTCAGAATGAGTTACTTGGACACTGGGACTCATGGGCCTTGATAGCCCCAGAGACCCCAGTTGTGGGGGGGAAGGGGACCCCGGACCGGGCAGTCGCGGCTGCTGCTCCTCCTCCTCTTCCTACTCGCCCTGCCGCGAGGAAATCTGTGCAAAAAGAGCTTTACACCTCTTCGGATTCCTCCAGTACGAATACATTTCTGATTCTGATCGTGCCAATTGCCTCGGCGGCGGTAGCTCGTTCCTCGCGAAGGCGCCTCAGGAGAGGCCTGCCCTCTGTGCCCTCCCCTTGGGAAGAGACGGTCTTCTCGGGAGAATTCCAGCAAGTTGGGTCGAGCGCCCGCAGCAGCAGCAGCAGCGGGGCACCCCGCACGGCCCTCTCGGCGCCAGTCTCCTTCTTTCTCCACGGCGTCTTTCTTGGCCGCGTTTTGTCGCCGTCGTTGCCACCGCCGCCGGCCGCTGAGCGGTGCAACAGGAACGATCGACTCTAGGCACCGTCTAGGTCTGTGCCTCCAGCAGTAATTGTTAAGTGTGCGAATCCTAAAAGGTGATGTAGTCTCGCTCTCTAAGTCTGGGCCATAACAGTAAGAGAAAAATCCCAAAGGTGCCTTAAATTGGCATTAGGAGCGTCAGGAAAAACTGCTCTGTGAGGCTCGGCTGAAAATGTAGAATCCAAGTATATAAAAAATCTATAGTGGCTTCGTTCTCAAATAGTATCAGGCAGTGGTGGAAACTCCATGAGCCTATGACAAGAAATCCAGCCATAGGACAACGTTTGACCTTCCACAAAGTGGTACCTCATTTTATCAACCTCAGATGAATGATTGGTAGAGTTGACCCCTGAATGAGAGTTGAACTGACAGCCCTCCTACTGGGAGTCATGTTGCTCTACCCGCTGCACCAACCGGGTGAAAGATGAATCCGCAGAAGGCTTTGGTGAACGGCGTTGCCTTGTGGTGGGCTTGGCATTCCTCACGTGAGTGCATGCCTATTGAGCAGTGGGATCGTAGATTAGACAGATTAAACATAATTCAATTAACCTTATCATTGCAGCCGATATCTGAACGAGTCCGAGCGCCCAATACCAACGTCACGTCCTTTTACTGACCGTCACGATGACAACGCGTACGGTCAATCAAACATCATGGCCGTCGTGTAAATTGGGAGGCCTTCATCCAGCAGTGGATTGACAAAGGACTGTATATTATTATTATTACCACTGCTGCATTGTTATCGTTGTTGTTCTTGTATAGCCGCATGATACATCGGTTGAAAGCTCCCCGCTGAAATGTGTTTCGCCTATGCTACTTTGTGCTGCTGCTGCAGTGATTGCATTGCTGCTGCAGGAGCAATGCGATCCTAGATTTAAAAATAAAAAAATATTTTTTAATCGCGATCTTTTGTTCCACCTGAAGGCGCCACCGACTGAAACTCGGCACACCGTGGGTGCATCGCGGCATTTTTTTTACGATGGGAGCTGTGGTCACCGGTCACACGGGCACCCCGATATACAGACCTTAACAAAGCAGCATCTGAACAAGCCAGACGCATCGGGAGAACAAAAGGGGATAATATGGATTTTGGTGGAAGAGTAGGGGGAGGGCGTGAGCAGGAGGACTGCTGTGGTGAGAAACACAGCACTGTACACAAAACTATACATCGCTAGAAACAATAACACGCAGAGAGGTGGCAATTCGCGCTTGAGAACTGTTCGGAAGCATCGCCGCCACATCTTGCCGCACGGTGGACTCCAAAAGAGGTGGTTAGTTTTGACCGCGGTATTATCCACGACCACTGTAATTCATAGGAGCCCTGTGATGTTCCAATACAGTATACAATCAACAATGCTGTATTGCAGTCATCACCACCACCTATCATCGACAGGAATTGCCACAACCATCCTATTTTTTGGTGCTGAAATGCAGACTGCCATAGGTTGGTATCATAATTAAAAGTTACAAATTTACTAGTTTCTGAAAATCATAATATATTAATAGGTTTAAGGTGGCCAAGCAGCTTAGCGGTTAGAGCATCCGAGCCAGCGTTGTTGAGAAACCCTGGGTTGTGTTTGAATCTGAGCAGACATTTTTGATTAAACTGGGTTTCCAAGTGTTGAATTATTAATTAATTAAAATATTTCCCCCGAAAAAGTCCCTTGAGATGCACCGCGTTGTGTGCAAAGCGTGTCCACGTTGATGAATGGTCTCAGTCCGTGTCAACAATTGGTGGGAAAAAAAAGCCATCACCTTAATTTGGCGTTTCACTTCAGGTGGCCCACGACAAAGAGAGTCCGCGATATGAAACATTCAGCTTGATAGACATACGGATGAGCAGCCTTTGCATGGCATTAATAGGGGTGCCCCTAGGGTGACTAGAGAGGCCGATTGGAGTGATGTCAAGGCTACGGCAGTGCATCACTCTGTCACAGAGTCTGTCAGAGTGATACACAGAGTGATGCACTGCTTGCTGCTGATTTCCGAATGAAGAGTCTTCATCTCACGATGATACCAAAAGCACAATTGAAATATAATTTTGGGGGAGGGGAAGCAACAAAATGTAAAGAAAATAATATTACATTTAAATAGGTTTTGGGTTGGCATTGTTATATTGATATAATGACCTTTATATAACCATATAAGAGGCCATTGAGATTCATAGGGTCATTCATTTGATACATTTTATGAGTTATATATTATAGTTTGAGCTATGGTACTAGTACAAATCATCAATCTCTCTCTCTGAGTAAAGTCCTGTTCTCATGAAATTGCTGAATACTGCCTAAACATGAATGCACACACACACACACTTCATAATTCCCACCACCCTGTGCAGTGTACACAGACAAGACGTATCCTCATGTGCAACATATTTGGCGGTGCTTATCGCCATTGGTGGTCTCAACTCAACGGTGGTGGATATTCTACCGTTGTATGGCAGGGAACAGTTTTGCCATGCAAAGGCAGACTACTTTTGTTTTCGCACTCGAGTCAACTATCGACTCTGGGTCGTATCCGTGGGGATTATTCGGGTCGTGCTCATCCTTTGTGCCTCTTCGGTGCACGTTGGTCTCATTATTGGCTGCTCCTCAATCACCGAGGGTCAGTGAGTCAGTGCCCACATGACGACAAAAACATCAGCAAATAAAACGATGACTGAAAACGGACAATACATTTGACATTTCCACTACCATTTAATGTAGGTAGACAATGTTTTAATGAGACATATTTTTTTGCATTATCCACGTTTTTGTTTTACCTGGTTGACTGTAATTTGTGCTAATGTGGAATGTACTGCCGAAGGAGGGATGATACAATTTGTAATTATAAACCCATCTGAATGTGACCCCACGTCGAGACACCGCACCACAGCCACATTCTAAAATAGATTTCTGGCTACAACAAAAAAAAGATAACCGTGACTGCCACATACCGAACGAACGCTCTACTTGTGCATTCTGCAGAGACACTAACCTTCTGGGACTTATTTATAGCAATGTAGCCAGAGTAATTTACAATTTCTCTGGCAATCCACTGTTGGTGGAATGCATCCCTAGGCCGTGTCAGGAACGTGGGGGTTGTTTACTTCACCACGCCGCCGTTCAGCGCGGGTTAATTAGCGTACACCCAGCACCGGTTCAGACATCAATTCGCCACTGACATTAGCCCTAAAGGCCAGGAATAGAACACAGCCTCACCAGGTTCACGGCGCAGCAGCAGCAGCGCGACAACCGCTACAACGTGCGGGAGAATGTCGTCAAGCTACCCCGCGACGGAGTACTGGTGGGGACCTGCATGATGATGCAGGTGCAACAGGATCTCAAGGTGACGAACGGCCTGAAGAGGGATGTTGGCAGTTGGGCATGAAGAGGGCCCACCAGGGTCAGCCCGTGTGTGGTGTTGCGGTTCGCACTTTGGGGTTGAAGCAAACTGCAAGTTTCTTAAATCCCCCTCCACCCCTGCCCGGCTCTGTCCACCCAACAGTGGGTGCATCAGTGGTGGGGTAAAGTATGGGTATTTCCACCTCTTCCAGGACATCTGGCCAGAGCGGAAGAGTAGGGAAATGCCCTCTAAGGGGGGGACTTTCTAGAGCTCCCTCTAGTAGGAGCCCCTTCTGCCAAGAGTCGCGTAAGGAAGCAGTTTCCAGGCTGTGCCTTTACCTGTTACATGGATAAGGAGGGGCGTACGAAACCACCACAACGAGAACAGCGTTAGTGAACAAAGTCAGTGGCAGGCGGGAGAAAAGAGGAATGTCTGGAGCCTGAGCTTGAACGTAAAGAAGAGAGCCGACAGTCCGGACAGCCAGCATGAGAGGTTCCCAGACTAGTCTAGCTGCAGCAGAGAAAGTGCATCAGCTTCCCATTGTATGTACTATATTGAATTTAGTTTGCACCGTACGTAAGCCAACCGTGCGAATCGGAGGTGTATTGAGCAATTGGCTGCTTCGGGCAATCGTACAATACACGACAGCGTACGTGGACAGCAGTGGGAGCTAATGCGGCTACATTGTTATAATGGGGTGGTTTGGGTTGAGGCTGGTGGGGGGAGAAGGGGGGAGGGGGGTAAAGATGTTGAAGGAGAAAGCAGATGATTTCAAACGGCGACATCACGATCAGCGATCTATCAAACGGCGCGAGGAGCGGTGACCGACCACTCACTCGGTGCGGGGGAGGGCACGGGCTGGGGGGCTGCTGCTGCTGCTGGTGGTGGTGCTGGGAGAGACCAGTGGGGCGCTATGATGGAGGGGGGTAAAGGGTCTAGACGGTCCTCGGTCGATTTGCCCAGTGGCACTTCCAGCTTCCCCCCCTCCCCGACCATTCGTCGTGGCGTCACCCTTGGTCGTGCCTCATCCTGTCTCAATCTAATTTTTCCATCCGATTTTTTTTGCGGTGGATTCACTTAAACGCGGAGAGCGGTCAGGGATGTACAAATGTGATGCACCGATCCGATGCGCAGGTCCTGTGCGTTTGCGTAGTGCACGCTACAGTATACACATACAAGACAAATACCATATTCCCGTTTACCTCGTGCAAGTAATCTTAGTGTACACCCATGGGAGAGAATTGAACGTTACTCAATATAACATTTTAATATGGTTCACCTTTAACGACGACATGTTTAAATGACAACTGATACACAATGGACCATTCCAGAGCGACTGAATTCAAAACTTGCACATTGGCGTTTACAGTGGATGTCGTGGTTGACAGCGATGAGCACACTGCATTATGAGCTCGGTGGTCCGAGTTCGATTAACATCAGTGGCAAGTGATACCTGGATCGGTTCTCGGCCCCTGTCCCCCTGCCACTGTTCACAAATACACACTGACCAGCGTGGTGAAGTATGGTCAAACAGCTCCCATTACCAACATGCCGTGGGGGAGGCCTACCTCTGCAGTGCATTGACAAAGGGTATTTAAATGAACGTTTTAAATCGTAACCGTTGCAGTCTGAGCTGTGAGTTCACAATCACCGGGGCCGATCGATGGTTGTCATTTGGCATGCGGTCTCAGCAATGAAGGCGCATGAGGAAAGAGTGGAAGGATTTTGTGTAAGAAGCATTGCAGAGCAACACCGTTACATAAGCATTACTCTAATGATCACTCTGGATCGTTGGCAACTGACGAATATTATTACAGTAAAGCCGTCAAGCCTTACACAAATGCATTCTAGCCAAAGCTCTGCTGCAACACATCCACTGGAATCAGAATATTTACACTGGAGGAATCACAGATGCGCTCTGAAGCTATTTTCCAGACATGTCCAGGGGTGCCTCGTGAACTCACCACCAGCCGCCATCTTCTCATATCTTTACTTTCTAAACTAAAATATTTTTTTCTATTTAACCAGGTAAGGTCCACTGAGCTCCACGGCTCTTTTTTCAGAAGCGACCTGGCCACAAATGATGAGCTCAACGAAGCGTGTTACCATCGTCGTGTGTCCACCAATGGCGTTCAAACACCCATCGACCTAAATCGCGCTCAGCAATCGAAATCTATGATAAATAAGTTATCCATCGATTCCAAAGAGTATGTGTTGAGGTAGTTGATTCACGTAATCATAGTGGGAAATTCACATGCAATATGTCCATTGCATTTTGTGAATGCAATGTCTAGCCCTATTAAATAATAGTAATTTCCAGTGCTTTGTCAGGCCACTACTGGATGAAGCCCTCCACATGCCAAGGCTTGTTACGGTTGTTGTTTGACCATACTTCACCATGCTGGTCAGTGTGGGTTGGTGGAGGGGTGGGGGGCCCAGGACCGCTTGAGATATCACTTGCCGCTGACATGAGCCATGGCTGGGAGTCAAACTCAGCTCGCCGGGTTCACAGTGCAGTGCGCTGTAACTATCTTGTGACAGCCACCGCTCGGCCCCAAAAACCACACACCCTGTTAGCCGTTGCTAAATATAAAAAAAAATCACGTGTCAATATTTTTTAATTGCGGCTTGAACAATTTATTTTTTTATTTGCTCGGACTCCTCGTCGTGTACATTGAGGAGTCTGCTCGTTAGCAGCAGTTATTGCAAGTTTTTTTTCTTCCTCTAGGTATGTGTGAATCTGCCATGGCTGGCATCGTACACTATGGGCACCCCGATAGGCGTTTTAACCCTTGCGGAGTTGTTGCAATCGTCGGTTGCTATTTGGTTGCGAGGTGTGGGGGAAGTGCGTTGGGTATTTTTAGTCCCCGCGTGTCGCTCCGCGATGTGCACTAACAAATCCCAGGGGCCAGTGTCGCCGCAGATTGCACGGGGAGGGAGGTGGCTCATTTAAAATGGTTGCGCTGTCAAAAATGTTTACCTTTGCTTAGTTTGATTTTGAGATTTCTTGAGTAATTTATGAATGCAAATTGAACTCCCGTGCTGCCGAGATGGCAAGTGGGTTGGACCCGTTCACCCCTCTTTCCCGTATACTGTACTTGAGCACGCACGAAATAAAAACTTTAACTCATCAAAGGTGGTTGTGCAAAACTCCTGTCATCATGGAACAATAGGCAGAGGTGGAGAGACTGTGAGAATGGAATTGCCCTCCAGGTGTGGTCACTGTTAATTCATATTACACGTGTGTGGACATTGGATGTGTGCATTAGATGTATATACCCTCATGTGAACAGTTGTTATACCCCAAAACAACTGCATTGTTATTTTCCAGGATGAGTATATGCTGCTTAGAGGTTTTTGGGTTGTTGCATAAGGTTATTGTGAACCTCTTCCAAGAGGAAATACATATACAGCCATCGACGTATCTCATCAATACATGTAGCGTTGGTTCCTAGGTAATGGTGCAGCTATGGAGCTTAGTGGTGGTGCAGTAGATGTCACACTGCACTCTGAACCTGGCACCCCGAGTTTAAAATTCCCGGCTAACACCAGTGGACAGTAAAATCTGAACCGGGCCTGTGCACTTCCTTCACCACCTAGGACTGACCAGCACGGTGAAGTATGGTGGTTAAACGATGCCGATGACTTATTGTGTGGGAAGGCCTTTACCCAGCAGCGTATTGATAAAGGGCTGAAGATTACGTATTTATTGATAGACGTGAGCACAGTCGGGGTCTGTACCAGCAACGCTGCAATGCCTTGAAGTCGTGTCCAGGTATTTTAAAAGCAGGATATAACGTATGTGACCATTATTTATATACGAATCGTATCGAAGGAATCGTAGAATTCATGAAAGTCAGACAAAGTGGACCCCAGCTCTCATGCGCAAGGCGTAGGTCGATACGGTGTGAAGAAGGGAGTCGTGAATCCCGATTCATGTTATTTTGGGGAGAGCAGGAATATGGCCAAATTTATGCAAAATCTCAGCGCAAATTAATATTTCCCCCACGATTCTGGCAGTCTTCATTATGTTGCGTGCGGTTTCCGCCACGTCTGGTTTTTGTTGAAAGTTTGGACCATTCCAGAATGATATCGGAGTAGCAGCACATAGTGGAAGAAGAGCCACACTTTGACACGGTGCCACTGCTTAGTGGGAGTGGTGGAAACCAGGATAGGGAGACTTTACATTTGCCTACAGCATCTGTTAAACCCTGCTCAGCCAATGAAGAAACGCGCGTGCTTCGGCGCAAGTCCCTTTGTGCGCGTGTGTGCGCGCGTGCGTGCGCACGATGAGTGGTGTCAAAGGTCACGCGCCGCACGAGGATAACGGCCACTTGGATTTGATTCCTGGCCAGGAGGCACTGCAGAGGTGGCAACTGATATCTCAAATTGGCCTCGGCATCCCCACAGGTTAAATTAGCTCAAAATGAAAACCTAGTGCGGTCTGTCAAAATCAACAGTGGTGAGACGACGGCTGGCTGGGCACGTGTGGTGCAGGCCAAGGTCTCCACTTCCGTGCAATGCAAGGTTTAATAGGCGCTCGCCAACATTTTTTTTCACTGACGTGTGCGTTTGTCTTTGCTCTCGGGGCCTGATTGGATGGCCCATTTGAAGAAAAAATATATACGGTTTGTATGTTAGCGTCATGACGGTACAGTATTTATAATAGGGGATTCGTTTAATATTCAACAAAGTATACGGCCAGATATTGCCCCCACTTCTGCCCCCAGCGCCGCCTGGAGCAGGTGCAGTGAGGGTGCTCAGACATTATTGTTGGGTGCGTCACAGGTCACGAGGGACACGACCCATACTGTACAGGGTGGTCCAAATGTCTTGTGACGCCCCCCCCCCCCCAATTGGTCCAGATGTCTTGGGACCCCCCCCTGGGACCCCCCCCCCTGGGACCCCCCCCCACCCCTCCCCCCCCCAATGAATTGACCCCGAAAACATTTTCCTTTGCATATTAATGTTTTAAATAAACCTTACTTCAAAATATTGAGTCTTAAGAGACCGAAATGGGGAGGGGGGGCTGGGGACACAAGGCATCTGGACCACCCTGTAACTGCATGCTGGACGAGCTACTTAATTTGGTTTCATCACTTGTGTGAAATAAATAAGCAAATAAATAAACGGATTGCAATTCTAATTACTGTACTGTAGGAGTATTTTTTTGGAACGGTGAGCTCTTAGATCTGTATTTTCTGTATTATATAAGACTCTTGAGTTTGAGCTAATATTTGGTGCACCCCTCTCTTGCTTATGAATCTTTTCCCCCTTGAGCAGCTTGAGGGTGAGGTGAGGAGAGAGGTGAGGAGAGAGGTGGGGGTGAGGGATGGGTGGGGGTGAGGAGAGAGGTGGGGGTGAGGAGAGAGGTGGGGGTGAGGAGAGAGGTGGGGGTGAGGAGAGAGGTGGGGGTGAGGAGAGAGGTGGGGGTGAGGAGAGAGGTGGGGGTGAGGAGAGAGGTGAGGAGAGAGGTGAGGAGAGAGGTGAGGAGAGAGGTGAGTAGAGAGGTGGGGGTGAGTAGAGAGGTGGGGGTGAGGGATGGGTGGGGGTGAGGGATAGGTGAGGGATAGGTGGGGGTGAGGAGAGAGGTGAGGAGAGAGGTGGGGGTGAGGAGAGAGGTGGGGGTGAGGAGAGAGGTGAGGAGAGAGGTGGGGGTGAGGAGAGAGGTGGGGGTGAGGAGAGAGGTGGGGGTGAGGGATGGGTGGGGGTGAGGGATGGGTGGGGGTGAGGGATGGGTGGGGGTGAGGGATGGGTGGGGTGGGGGTGAGGGATGGGTGAGGGACAGGTGGGGGTGAGGGTGGGTGAGCAAAGTCTGTGTGCGTATGTGTTACAGTAGATGTGTGTGCATGTATGTGTGCGAACGTGCGTGTGCAAGCGTGGAGCAGTGGCACAATGGTTCAATTCCCACCCACGGCCAACACGATGATCTGAACCGGTCCTGGGCCTCCCCTAGGTCGACGCAGCCTAAAACGAGTACCGAGTTCGATGTGTAAGAACTTTGCCGTGCCGCTCTTTGGAGGTGCTCGCTAACAGCACTTGCCCGAACAGTCTGTCAAGGCCATTGAGGGGGGATCTTTGTCTTTGTGTTCATATTATTGCTTTGCTTCGGCAGACTTTACACACAACCTGCCTGAGAATGAAAAAGCAGCTCCGGCGACTAGACGTTTTATATTTAGCTTTACTCACGCTGCACGATGTCCCCATTATATAATCCTGGCGGCATCAGAGACGCTGGCGTCATCCGCGGTGAGTAGAGGGCTACAGAGGTAGCCCCCCCCCCCCCATCTTAAAATTCACCGATGAACACCAAGCCGGTAACCATTCTGCAAAGTGAAGGGAATTGAATGGTCTCGAATGCACGTGAAATTGAGTTTTATTTTAAAGAAATCTGCGCGTGGAAATTCCCGCTGCGTTGTAAACGAGGTGACGGGAGCGTCCAATAAACAAGAACACAATGCGCTGAAATAAAGAGAACACCTCATTTTCTTTTTTTGGGGGGCAGTGGGGGGGGGGAGCCTTGGGGTTGTTTGAATAGAGGTCATCTTAAGAAGGACATTCACGGTCGTTGTGGTGCTCACTCCCAATACAACTACCAGGAAGTTGCTGGTGGTTGTTGTAAATGAGCAGCTGGTGTCTCCATCGCCACGATGGAGACAAAGGCGGCCGGGCGTGGTGCTGGCCAGCCAATCCCCTCGTGTGCCGTGCCGGCCTTCATAGGCACTGCTACTCGTGAACAGCACTTGCCCCAAAGTTGTTTAAGGCTATACGGGGGATCTTTGGCTTTTGTGCTGTAAGCAAGTGGGTGAAAAACAAGACTTTGTACCTCGGCAAAACCTTGCTTCCCTCTTCCACACTGCTGGTCATCTGGTCCAATATTATTAATGAATGGAAAAACCCCAACATTGGTGTTATTAAACACCAACAACGACAAGAGTGACGGATAACCTTTTTGTAAATAGTGCATATTATTATTTCCGATATTTGTGTTTTTTTTAAATAAATAACTATTATTATTCATTAGGGCTTGTTACCTAATGTCTTGCACGCGTGAAACTGAATTGCCTCAGCATGGGGACGGGGAGGGGGGTGCTTCATTCACGGCTCTTAATGTGGCCGAGTTACGAGGGTTTCTTTCCCTTCGTTATTTCATTAAAAAAATATCTGCGGCTCCTTGGGATCCGTGGATAACGAGAGACGAGATCAAGAAGGATGAACGGCATTGTCATTGCCGCCCCCTTCCTCCTCCCGCGTCGATGTCTCTCCACACTTCGCCATCGCCTCCTTCCTTCTGCCAGATCCTGCAGCCGTGGTCGCCGCACAGTTAGGCCCTGACCTCTCACAGTCTCGCACATGTGGTGGGGTCTAATATTGAGGATGTGAGTGTTCCCCCTCATCTACATGCAGCATAGGGTAACACTCCCGCCCCCATCCTCCGGAGCGAAAACTTGGGCCCAGGGCATTGGCATATCTTGGCAGTGCCAGCGCACGCTGCTTCACACTTGCAATGTTTGCATAACTTGGGGATGTAGCAGCAGGAATTAGTGTCAAGGTACCGTGGTGGCATCAGTGTCACTCGTCTGATGGGACTTCCCTTGACTATTATTTGTAAAAAAAAAACTTGTATATGATGGAAATTAAGATTAAAAATCATTCTCCACAGTAGAGGTTTTTTTTGGGTTAGATCGTGGAAATATGAATGTCTTTAAATCCGCCACCACCCGACACAGCCAATTATTAAGGTTTGTCACCTAAACTAACTACTAGTTCAGTTACAATTGTAACTGTTGTGGGTTTACTCTCAAACACACCACTGTGCTGAACCAGGAACTAATTGTCATGCTTTGTTTACATGGCAAAAGGTAGCTTTACTCACGCTGCAAGATGAAGGTTGGAGGTTCAGGAGCCTGGCTGGCATTTAAAAAAAATCATAATCAAAACAATAAAACATTTACGTCATTGCATGATTGTAGTTAATTTTAATGTCAAGGTATGTGGCCCACAAGGGTCTGAAACTGGAAGCCGTTGGGTTTCAAGTCAGGACGCCGTGACTGTTGAGCTACGGTGAGAGCTAAATGCAAAAAGGCTTCTTGCTCGCTCTTAGGCATTCGATGTATAACAATGCATCTCTCCAGCAACTCAATTAAATATCACGATTTGGGGTGGCGATTTGATTCATAATTCAAATTTGACAAATTCGCATGTTTTCGAGTCTCGTTTCTACACTCCTTTTTTTGCTTCTATTAGCCCAGATGTAACAATAGCATAGCATTTGCATATAGTATTCATAATTAGTAAGCGAGTGATTTTCATATGCATGCCTAGCATGTAATGATGCATCATTTGATTGAAATCCATTGTTATGATCACAATGCACTTGCACCGAGTCATACGTGCGAAAGTCAATTATTTGTAATTTATGCACATTTTGTGTAATGACATGCTAATGTTATATATATGTAGGCCAACAGGGTGAACAGACATTAAATGAGACGTAAAAAATGAGATATAAAAAAAACAATTGATTATTTTCATAAAATTGTCAAGTGGGTGAATCATAGCTTCCCTACATCGAGCAATGTAGCTCCAGCATCATCATCAGCAGCAGCAGCCATGGCATCATCATTATCACCATCATTACCATCTTCAAGGTCATTATCATAATCTTGTTACAATCATCCGCAGCATCGAGTGACACTCTAAATTATGTTTTCATCGTCGTCGTTCGCATCGACGGCATGATCGTCAATCAGCAGCAGCAGTTGCAACATCATAATTATTAATATCAGCAGTAGACAGAGCAGCAACAGCATCATATTCATCAGCATCCGTCGTCAGCAGCAAGATTAGCAGCTTCATCGGCAACAGCAGCTGAAATATTGTCAGCAACAGCATAAATCATCATGAGCAACAGTGGCTGCTGTAGGCGGGTGCAGTTGTGCATGCATATGATCCAACTGTTTGATTCAACAACGCATGTGTTATTACAAACAGCTATAAGGCATAACTCCCGTCATGCCTCACATGCATGTTACATGACCACCCCACTATATCTATAATACTCTCAGACTTGTCCAGACCACAAACTTAAAATAGTTGCCCGTTGGGATAGCCTCATTAAAACTGTGAAGTACAGCCATTAATGTTTGATATATGTCTGTGGGAACTGCATATGTGACGATGACTTGGAATTACGCTACGGGACCCTCAATATCATTTGCCTAAAGAAGACAGTTCTCATACAGATTCAACACTTTGTGTAAATGATGAGAAAATCCATCAGCAACAGAATGCACGCAGGCTGGTAATCAGGTTTTTTTTTATAACAAAGGTGTGCTGCTCACAAACATCTGGGAGGCATAACTCTCATCAAGCGTTGCATGTCACGTGATCACCACATTGCATGCACGTCGCTCTCAGCCTTGTACAGACCACCATCTCCGTAGCCAAATTTGTGGCTGCGTTATTACTTAAGACCACCAACTGATTAAAAAAAGTAAACAAATGTGGTCATCCCAACAGGTAGCGGAAATTGAGATGGCCAAGTGTTTTTGAGGCAAGGGTTTTGGGATCACGACTATTTGTGAATCGGGCTGTGAGCTGCTCAGGGCATTGCAGTAACAACAATTGGGTATGTGAACTCATGTGCGAACGTTTGTTTGTAATTGCCTCTTAAGAATAAGCTTTCCCTGGATACTCTGGTTTCTATACACATGCAAAAACTCATTAAAAAGAGTGTTTATGCTCAGTGGGGCTTTACAGGATAAATAAATAACTTACAGTATCATCAGTAACATCAGCAGCAGGTTAGCAGTTGCAACATAATCAATATCGTCGTCTTCATCATCATCACTGTCAAAATCATCATCATGATCAACATCATTGCATCTTCACCATTGGTCTTTTTCCATGTAATATAACTTCTCGTAGTGGGTGCAACTTCAGCACCATTGTCAAATCTCAGGTACGATGAATTAAACATGAACTTTAATCTCATTCACAAATCCCCTTTAGATAATAACTAATTAAGGATGCTCCTAACATCACCTGTTTATCCGCAACACCAGAGATGCATTGCAGTGCTCAAATTGTTGTCTTGTGGTGCAAAACAGAGCACACTTTTATTTTTTAGCGGGTATCTCTAACTAGGCCTACCCTAAAACGTGGACGTATTGAATGGCTTCATCGTCTTACAAATACAGATTAGAATTATAACAAATGAAGTATTTGTCACGCATCATAAAGTTACGTGTGAAGCAAGAAACAGGAGCTGGAGATGTTGATGATGATATAAAGAGGCGTTATATTGAGATGTTTTCACATGCACTGTCATCGTTGTTAGACCATGGTTCACCATGCTGCTCGGTGCATTTTGGTGATGCAGGGGGGTAAGGGACCGGCTCAGATCTCGCTTCCCACTGATGTTAGCCATGATGGGTTCAAAGGGCGGTGGCGCTAACCACTGCGTTACTGCACAGTCACAACGCGGCTAATGCTGCGGTGAACAGTGAATGCGAACATTTGTAGAAAAATTCATCGTGAGATATTTGGAAATTATATTGTTAAGGGGGGATGTGTCAAGGCACCACACAATGAATGACAACATTGTCAAGGCTATGAGAAGTTGGACGGTGGAGGTAAAATGTGTTTGAATAAGGAACACACATTAGTTAAGACCCAAAAAATGGTGTTAAATTTACAGATGACAGCCAGGCTTTCCGGTTTTGCACGCATATTTATAAAATAATGCTAATTAGGTGAAGTGACCTCTGAGAGAAGGCGAATATTAGTGACACGTTTTAAGATTAAGAATATCAATAATGCAGACCATCAAATTATGATGAACACAAAGTGGCTTAGACAAAACACTCATTGTAGAGGATTACATTTTTACAAAATATTCAGGTGTTTATGGATTAGGTTGTATTTGGACAGAATGTTTTGACATTGGGGAGAGGGTGACGCTGCCTCTATCCCCAGTGCATCCGGTGGGAGAATGCAGGAAAAAGAAGCAGGACTCGAATCACCACAGTGGTGGTGACAACACCGTGGCACTCGTACCAGGCTGTGTACACGGCAAAGCCACAAGGGAGTGGTTTCCATGTTGGTTGGGTTGCCATTGTTCACAGCATGGTTCTTTACAGGAGAGATTAGAATATTAAATTAGCCTCCTACCAGTGGCTCTGCCCGACCACCGATACGCAGCTTCAGTTTCGAACGTTATACTCTACCGTGCGGCAGACTCCCCATCATTAAGCTAATTTCCGGTGAGAGCCAACCGATAGAAAAGTCAATGACACTGAGGGCGCAGCAGCACGGAATACTAACGAAACTGGGTCGGTGTGAAATACCGGCCCCTAGGCCGCAGCGGTACAAGGCACTGGTTTTGAGGCTGCTGCAGCGGCGCCAAATGTCAGTTCTCAGAACACAACAAACGCGGAACGCCGTTGCAGAGGCCACAGAGAGCCCCCGGTAGCCAGAGGCTCGCAACGGATTGGGACACGGTGCAAAAGCTCGGTGGGCCCGAGCGCCCGGAAGAAAATCAAAACGTCAGCATGAAACTGCCCGAGCAGAGCCAGCGAGCCCACGTGAGCTGCCTCGGATGTCAGGGCCCTTGATCAACTGTATGCCTCCAAGGCAGCACACGTTGCACCTCCGATTAGCACGGTTGGCTACGTACGGTGCGAAAGAAGTTCAACGCGCATGCACGTTCCAGTGCCTTTGGGAGCTGCAGGGGAAGGCCTTGCCGAGGGCTGGGACCTTTCTGGGGGCTGAGAAACACACACAGAGCAGGGCCCAAGATGACAAGTGACTCTCGAGGAACACATCCAGAGGGCCACCTATAAAACTCCCCAAGAGGACACACCTGTCAACACGGGCAAGAGGAACGGCGAGCAGGAGAGCTCCGCAACATGAACATTCATGAACTTAATAAGAGTTTGGAAACAGGTGCCAAAAGGGAAACGATGTGTAAATATAGGGTAAGGATAAAGGCAGAGCTTACCGCTCCCCTTTGGGTTCACGTCCCTCTATGAGGGAGGAGAGAAGTTGGCATCAACTGAGCCGGAAGATGAAGACCCAAGAAAGTAGTTCCCCAAGGCGGGAATGAAAACATTTAAACCATGTCTCTTTGTGCAATCGTTGTTTGATAATGATGAAGACATTCTGCCTTGGATAATGTTGTGTGGTTTTTGGAGGTTTTGCTAAGTCAGTAAAAGGCGGTTTGCACGTATGTGATGCACGTGGTTGTGAAGCGTTGTTTTTGATCGTTCAGCTGCTTTTACCTGTACTGGTTACTTGCTGTTCATGCCGGAAAACCCGTACACGAAATGAAAGCATGTCCTCATCCAGATATCACGTGCCAGGGGAAGTCCAACACGTCTGCCATGCATTGCATCACACGGTGTCATAAAATAACCTCACAGGAAAATATACCCCACGTGACTTTGTCTGTAAATTTGGTTTATTTTATATATATTTTTTCATGTTATGTTTTCAACCACAGAATTGACAAACATCATGCGAACGGGTGGGCGTTAAAAATCGGGAAGCACGGAGATCTTATTTGGTCAGTGACGTTGTGAACGTCATAACTGTTTGGTGTTGCTCCGTCACGCGTGATGTGGGCTTTTGTTATTGTCCACAGCATGGGGATGTGCTGAGCTGCATCGTACGCAGATCCTGCTCATGACACGGCATGGACGTCACTGCAGAGAGCAAGGGGACTCCGTGCTAAGGGTAAGCAAGACCCACACATGGAGCGGCACCACCATACTCTTCTCCTCTAAACATTTTTTTAAATTGTACCAGGTAAGGCCCACTAAGCTATAATAGCTCTTTTTTTCAGAAGCGACCTGGCCACAAATGATAGCTCAACGAAGTGGCTTATCACGTGGAGATTTATAGCAGCCAAATACTCTAAACGCGCGTTGATTCTAAATGTGGAGGGAAAAACCGGAGGACCTGGAGAAAAATCCACGAGGGCAAAAGTGGCAACGCCGACGGTTTCGCAGCCGCGTATATTCGCCAATTGTGGTTTTCCGGGCTTGCCCGTCCATTAGAATTTCTACTCTCAAAGCTTTAGCCACACACTACTGCGGGCAACTCGTGAAGATGCCAACAGTAGTTAGTGGGGAAAGCTTGAGCAAAGAAACGCTCAAAAACGGAGCTTAAGCCGGAAAACCACCCGGAGGGTGGGGGTTGGTCGGTGGGTGGGGGGATGATGGAGGGGTTGGTGGGGGGATGGAACACTCTCTAATCTGTTGAAATCTTCCTCCCCAAACCTCATTATGGAGATGAGGTGATCTACTTCCCAAAGCGCATTGTGTGTGCGTCTCATGCTTTATTTTATTGCAAGGTGCATGAAGTATAAAATCATTTAATAAAAGGTTATGACAGCCATTGACTGACCCAAACATTTTGACTCGGAAACTTTGAAAACGCCTGACCATAAAAGTTTGTGATTCTCTTTAATCAGGAACGTGTTTAAAATGCTGGAAATTTAAGAACGGCTAATTCTCCGCAATGCAACTCGGTCCTGAACATGAGGTGCTACACAGGCTTGGGTTTTCACCGAGTCACTATAAAGCCCCCCGTATTACGGTTGATGCCAAACATGGAGATCTATTTTCAAAAAGCAAAAAAAAAATTGTCATTCTCCACCAAAAAAACCACACGTGCAAAAGGCCACGGATAAATATTCAAATGTCTCTCAAATTATCTTTTTTGGATCACCCCCTTTAAATTACCTTTTGTATTGGCTGTATTTAATTGCTATTTATTTTATTTAATCCCGACGACGACACAAGATTTTAAGGGGTTGTATTTTTACCCGGGGAGTGGAAGAACGGAGAATGTGTGCTCTTGCAATAAAGAGTCAAACTGCAGTGTAGAAAAGTCAGAATAGATTTTGATTTCAACAACACTCCTTGCATACATTTCACATTTATATGTTGAAATGTATTAAATTACTTTATGAGTCAATAAGTGTATGACATCACCTGGCGTTTGACCTAAAATCTTCATTCCGATTTCAAGTCTTCCCTTTGAACCAATGAACGCATACAGCTCCAACACAAAAGTTATTGTAGGTGAATGTTCAAATGATTGCACTTGTCTGTGGATATGCTTGCAATTAATATTAATACAAATTGAGTCTTAACTAGGCTTTGTTTATGCCGAATTTTATCAAGGAAAATTTTATTTCCTTTGTAAAAAAAAAAAACGGTTTTGTCTTTGGAACCAATCACCACTGCAATCACTCGAGAGAAACTGCACGGTTGTGTTTTAATGACCAATGGGATCAATCGTTTGTAGTGATAAGGCCTCGTAAAGGTCTCAGTGAAGGCGATCCTTTGGATTCAGCAGCCACAGTAGGGCAAGGCGATCATCGCGACATGCCAGTCTTGAAATCTGCTTCTAAGCCACCGAATGTCGTTCTCCGAACGTGACAACCACGTCGTGAACATTCACGACAAAACGCGCAACGTCACGAGTGCGTGTGACGTCATCGCACACTCTGCCCTTGGCATAACAGCAGGTGCGTACTTATGAATAGTAAAGAGATCACAAATGGAATTTGACGATTAACCCGAGTGTCTTGAGCAGCCCCTGCCTCGTCCTCAACCCACCCCATCCCTCACGCACTTCACACAATTGATTGACATCGTGCCAGCATGCAGCATTAATAAGTACTTTGCCCAGATATATAAATAGGCCTGTAAACTAAAATTTACTTTTAAAAAAACCAACATGCATATTTCTACATTTATCAATGTCATAGTTCTGAGAAGCATCCAGCTGAGGTTTTCACTGCAAGATTCAAGTAGCGGAGTTAGGTGTGGAGCCTATCATTGTATAGATACATCTGTTTATATGAGAATGTATAAAAAATAAATATTCTTCTATTAATGTGTTATTGTACGACATAGTCACGTTGTATTTGCCTTGAAGGCGAGGCTGTAGGTTTACATTTTTATTGTATTGGCCTCGGCTATCACAATAACCACTGAGAACCTCGTTTTCCGTACAAAAACATAACCCTGAAAATGAGATGAAATTTAAAAAGTAGCATTCTGATATATCCCCGAAAACTCCTAAGTACAACATTTCAAAGCTCGGCCATAGGCAAAGAGATTAATATTCAAACTTTAGGAAATTACATTAATTACCTTCTATGTGACCTTGAAGACAGCGTGAAATGTAAAAAAATATTGTAGCTGTAAAATACTCAGCGATCACAAAACCCTGAGTTGACCCAAGTTGTGTTACTCTGTTTAAATCGAGGCTTTCGCATTTTGGCGATGTTACACCGTATCTGTACCCGACGATCAAAGTACAATTTTATCCATTGAAAATGTAGTTCCCAATAACCTTAAAAAAGCTGGTGTTTAAGCATAAAGACACGGCAAATTCTTTAAAACACAATTGGATCCAGCTGTCAGAAAAAAACTCTCAGAACAAAATCGTGCGCTTCTGTATTAAAGTTTAGGAGTTGGCCATATTGGGGACCTCACACATATTACACTCAAGATGAGGCCATAATCTGAAGGTTGTATTTTTTTCCCAAACCAAGGAATCCCGTGCTCCTCCACGTAGGAAGATTAGGAGATTAGCGGCTATTTTCATATTATGAAAATGGTTCAAATTGGCAATAGCCACTCAAACGCTTAGCTAAATCCATCTTTATGCCGTATGGAAAGCATGTGCGTGTAAGCTTACATTGATCGCATGTTGATCACTGTAAGCTTGCGAGGTGGTCTCATGGGAACCAGAATGACCATGGAAATGTTTTTTGTGTTAAGTTCGTTGTCCTTCCCCTGCACCTCCGATACTTATCGTATGGTTGGCTTCGTAGAGTGTGAAAGAAGTTCAACATACATGCATACAAGGTTACAGGACAAATGAGATTGGCTGGTTGGCTCTAGATGATCAGGTAATAGAACGCATGTGAATTAAGATCAAGGGAACATCAATGGCGCTGCCATTAAAGCTGTCCACAGCTCTGAATGCGTGGAGTCACGGAGCTGTTTGCAACACCCGTTGTCGTGCATTTTAAGGCGATCCTAATATTCACTGTATTCTTCATTAATTACTTTGCTTCCTATATAAATGTGTTTTCTACCTTGAGAAGGGACTTCTATTCGTCGATGGTCAATTCCATTCAAAGATAATTAAACATACAATGTAAGCATGTTGGACAAGGAGATTTCTCGTGCATTGCTTCTCTGCTAAAGTGCACTTTGTCCACTGATAATATAATCCAAGACATTGATGCCAGATTCTCAAAACATACATTCAGAGCACCGACTTCACTAGTGTTAGAAAATCTTTTTCTTCCGAAGTATCTCTTTAACAGCTGAAAGATGTGGTAGCCACTGGGAAGCCAAGGGTGGTGAGTATGTGATTGACCAACTCGAATCTGGCTTTACAATCGGCAGCTGTGCCAATTCAGGACGTGTGAACGTGGGGATGTTTCCCGAATGAAACGGTGCACTCCATCGCAATTTTCCTCGACATTGTACTTTGACGTCATTGAATAGTGTTGTGGTTAGGCCGACACACTTCCTCCATAGTCCAAAATCACTGACTCCATCTGCATCCCAGCCCAAAATATAAGTTACATTTTTTGTTGTTGGGGTTCCACTGAACTCTGGTTTTAAGATCAATATTCTGGACCCACGTTTCACCCATTGTTTCAATTTTGTTGATAAAAACTGACCGGATTTATTTTGTACGGGTCCGCGAGTCCATCGCTATGCCCGACTTCTGGTTCACTTCTTGTCACCTAAATGAACATTCTCGGTTACCGCCTCGAATATACTCGGTTTTATCTTCAAGTTGTTCGTAAATGTATCTTGTGTGGTACCATAATGAAGGCCAAGGGTTTCATAAATCGGTATTATGGGCAGATTATGGTCTTACATGTTGAGATCGTGGGCTGTGTTGATCCTTCTTGAATTGTGGAGGTTTCTGGAGTTGTACTCAATGGCAGAAATGCTGTATATTTCGATTCCTCCAAATTCTGGTGGCCACAATAATAAAACTGTTCCCCATCTGGCAGCCAATCAGCAGCTGGGGGAGTGCCAAGGGAACTAATTCCGTGCGTCCTGACATCATCACGCTAGCCCCGCCGACGGGCTGAGCTGACCAATAGGGCTGCCTTTCATGAGACACGCATGCACGTACAAGCAGGTGCAAAAGCAAAGCGCAAATGGATTTCTACACAAACAACAATTATACTGGTGATGTTGATGACAGTGTTGTTTCTGTTGCTGATGACAAAAATGAGGACAACGATGCTTCTGTTGCTGATGATGATGAAGCTGATGCACACATACACAAGTCGCCATTCACTACAAAGTGGTGATGACGTCACCACAGTGGTTGTGCACACAACAACGCACACAAAGATCGTCTGCATAACCTTCATAGACCGTGGAGACAAGTGTTGTTAGCAAACACCGATCAAGTTTGACTCAGAACTGATGTATGTGAAAGGTGGTATTGTCAGGTCACACCTGCCCGCCTTTATCTCCCAAGTGGTGATATTTACGCTGCACAAAGTACTCCTTTTAAGGCTGAGTCGACATAGGGGAGGCCCATGACAGGTTCTTATATACTCACTTGCGACTGATGTGCATGGCTGGGAATTATACCCAGGTCACCGGGTTCACAGCTCAGTGCACAATTCACTTACAATGTTCCCCACTTATCCACACACACACACAAGCCCATACGTAAAAAAGACAAAGATCCCCCGTGTAGTCTGAACCGACTGTAGAGGCAAGTGCTGTTAGCGAGCGCCTATGAAGGCCGGCACGGCACACGAGGGAGTGGGTGGCCAACACCACGCTAAGCCACCTTTTGTCTCCCCAGTGGCGATGTTTACACACTGCACCAGGTACTCATTTGAGGCTGAGTCGACCTAGGGGAGGCCCAGGAGGAGTACAGATAATCGTCACTGGTGTTGGCCAGGATGGGTAATCGAACTCAGGTCGCTGGGTTCGTAGGACTTCGTAGCACAGCGTAGCGCTAACCGCTACACTACCGCTCCCCTACACACGCGGTCACATCCACACACATACCTGTACACAGCTATGCACTAACATATGCAGACATAAACGCGCACGTACACAGAAGTCCATAGAGCTTTTATAAAGACCAAGTACTGTCAAGTGTGAAGTGGTGGCGTAATGGTTAGCACGCAGCAGTGCTTACCAATCTAGCAAACCGAATTCCCATTCCCGGCTATTCCAAACCTGTCCTGTATCACCTTCACGTCACTCCCACCTGGTATGAGCACCTGGTGCAGTGGGTAAACATCAGAACAGATGCACGCGCCTGTTACCCGGCGCTTTGAGAGGCGAGGGTTGGTGGACCAGAGGAGGCTTGTGATTCTGAAATTACATTCGCATGCAGCACTCGTCTTCATTAATATATTAAACATTTGACATATTCTTACACTATCGCCATCTGGATGTCGTGTATTATATTGACGGTAGTTCACTTTCCCATCGGAATATCACATTTGCATGTTTAAGCAATCTGCCCATACATAGACGAAATAATACATTCGGAGAAGCCCACATTTCAGTGACCCTTTTTAAAACCGTTGACAATGCAAAACAAATGTTCAAATGTATTCACGACTGAACTACCAAAGTATTTATCGTTAATATTGTGCGCCTCGCTCTTTCTCTGTAATAATTATTTTTTTATTCATCAAAACAATCACCGACGGTAATTGTGGTAATGCAGTAATTTTATAAAGGACTATATTGTAATCCTGTGAGGTGGGTAGGTCTGATCATAAAACATTATGAAGCCTCTCTGGATTACAGAATTAATCTTTTGTATCGAGTGGTTGTCCATTCCGCGGAGTATCTCGCCCATCTTCTAAGACTCAAAAGTAATGCACAAAATCTGTTGTTTTAAAGTTTTATCCCTGTGTTTAAAGTGTCTGCATTATGCGACTTCTGAATCCCAGGATTAATTTCATCACCATGAGTTATTAACTGCAGCGTTGAACAGAAGTCGCCATCATCATCAACGTCATCGATTTTGTGCATCAGGCCTGACTGGTGAATCTTGTCATATAATGCTTGGGTGCCCGCAAGCCAGTTGAATTACACATTTTGATATGTTTTCATTTGCTAACGTGTTGCTGTAAGTATTCTCAGTTAACAATTAGAACTTCAGTTGAACTCTGTATATTGCGCTCTTAATAGAGACAACACTCACTCTTGCAAACAATCTCCAGGAATTACATTTATTGTTTCCTGTGTCCATGATTAAAGTTCTCGCATTAAGGGTGACTACCGTGAATGTGTACCGACCCATCCATTCAAGGTGTAAAAACGTGCAACCGTTACTTTTTCTTGGCTTTGTTAATGGCATCTTTGTTTCTTTGTGAGAAAAAAAAAACAGAGCTTGCATGTATACCGTGCACTGAGAAGAACAGCCTCATCACCTGTGGACCAAAGTAACCATTAAAGAGGTCACAGTTTAGTGCTTGAGAATTGCCACCTTGGCATAAGAGAGTAAGCGATGAGCGTAGAATGCTACAGCCCCCGCGTAAGATATTGCGAGTTTGTATGCTGCATTGTAGTACAGTGGTTCTACAAAGTGCCACATATACATTTCAAACAAAAAAAATGTCTTTCAAATAACAATTAGTAACTACAGCACTCATCTTATCCGCAACCCTATTCACACGTGACTGTTGTTATCCATGGGAGCCGTAGAGTTCACGTAAACTCTTATTTACCATGGCCCTACGCTTCCCATTATCCACGATTATCCGTGGGGTTTCCCATCCTGCTTTGCGGGACAGCTTCCCGTCATCCACAATTGTATTTTGACATGAGGAATGGCTCATTAAATCTATAACTTTTCCTGTAGGCAAGTGGAATAAAATCATAACCATGTCAAAAATAGGATCTCTGATCATGATCCCCCACTTCACCATAGATAAGAGGGATTCTCCTGGACTCTCTATAGTATATACAGTATTGTGAATGACGTGTACCATAATACACAGCTCATTGCTGAAGTCATTCACGCGTGCCCTTCACATGAAACATGACGTACAGCAGCGTTCCTCACTCATTCTCAGAGGGGGGGAGCCACCTTCGCCGATAAGACACCATCAGTGCGAGGGCCGCCACACATTTTAAAACCATTGGGTTTGACAGCACGATGGGGACGTGTTAACATTTGTGTATTGTCTGGGGCTGCACGTCAGGGGCAGCACTCAAGGCCATCATTAGGGGCCGCCAGTGGCCCGCGGGCCTTGCAGTGAAGAACACTGACATATATAAACTACAAAGACCCCCCATATACCGTTTAACAGACCTGGGCAGGCATTGTTAGCGAATGCCTATTAACGCCGGAACAGCACCTGGCGGGAGGTGGGTGGGACGGTGATGTTTAAACACTGCACCATGTGCTCATTCAAGACAGTCGCGCCTAGGGGTGGCTCAGTACCAGTCAGATATCGGTCGCTTATGATGGCCATGAGAAGGAATAGAATGCAGGTGGCCGGATTAATAAGTGCAGTGTAGAAACTACCAAATAGCTGCTCGACAGATACAACAAATAATAATAATAATCCACACATAGATGGTACTTCCATTGCCATAAACTGGTGAATAATCACTGAACGTGAAATAAACTATTTGGCTGTCCATCTATCAGTCCCGTGGCTCTATCAGTTCTCTGTACCGTTGCTTAACTGGAGAAAGTGGTGATGCCCAAGAGATGATTAAAAAAAAGATATCCGTGGTTGGCCAAGTTAATTTAATTAAGCTTCACAACACATAACCTAAAGGAGTCGAACTTTTCAATGAGAGGAACTAAACAGCGTTTGAAGGTGAGTGCTGCTGTAGCAAGCAGCTTTGCGATTGGCAAAGGCCAATTTACAGCAGCAATGCGCTGTTGAAATCAGAACCCACTCGTGACTGGTGACTTATTGGCAGCAGTTGTGGTGGTGTCACACTTTAAGGTGGGGCACACTTCCTGTATTTACACTAAACAAAAAATACATAATTTAAAGCTGCTTGGAATAGGGAACAGTTGCTTACAGAACTGAAAGGTAATTATCATACCACGAGATTTATCATGAAAATAATTATTACTCCGCTTGTTTACTCAGGAAAGCCTGAGCTGAGTCTCAATACTCTTTTTCAGGAGGGTACTGCCACGTTTTCTCAGTAGGGGGCGATGTTGCCGCTGTGAGTAATCCCAATTGAGTACCTTGCAGGTGATTTTTCAGCCTCGCGATGTTTGGCGAGTAGTCACAGTTACGCGATGGGTGGTTTTTTTTAGCTTCTGTTATATAATAGGGGATAAAAAGACGTGCACTCACTACGTCCATTGGGTATTCGAGGTAAATTCAATTATTACGCTAGCATCGAACCCTGTGTGGGCATCTATTATTACAATAAAAAAACGAAAGCATGCAGAGTACATGTCAATGAGATAATATGTATGAGATAGAATCAAATCGAATCTGTGGTAAAATCACGATCCCCAACTGACAATTGAATCGTGCAAGGGAGTGAACTGTTGTGCTCCTATGGAGTTTAAACAACTTCTAACGAAAGTACAATGGGGACCTCATAGCTTGCCCCCCCCCCCCGCATCGCGTTTTAGGGGTGCAACGATTGCACTAGTAGCCGTCACTCAAGGACATCCATTAATTCGTTAACGCCGCGGTGAATATAAGAGCCTTGGGTGAACGGAAGACGTCACCCGAATCCTTTGCCAAAAATTATACGAACAGAATCAAGTCGGCTCTTGCACTGGAGGTTTAAGCGTCTATCATGAGCTTAAAGTATCGATATTTTCTGATGGATTGATGCGTCGTCACGCCAAGAGTTGTTTGTTACTATCCCACTTCTCAGTGTCTCTCGTTCTGCCGATCTCCAAATTACTTCGTCCCCCAGTTCTCTCCCAACTCGTCTCACTGCCCCACACATTTCGTAATTTTTTAACACAATAATCTCCACAGTTCACCAATTAGAGTGGCGATACTTTAATCTTTCTAGCTGTGATCAAAGCGTTCCTCGAATTAAACATTTTGTTACTTGTTTGTGTTTATTGATTACCATAAGCACTCAAACAAACCCAATCTTTTTAAACATAAAAAACCCCAGAACACCCCTACAATCCCAAGCACTGCAATTTCCTCTGTGGGACACGGTGGATAATAATGTAAGCGATCCGAAAGTGACTACCTGCATCACATCTACCCACACACCAATATTTTCCTGGCCTGCATTGAGGACGCAGCTTTTGTAAATTTCTCAACGATCCAAATGGAAATAACCTCTTTGGGCTTGCGCCAAAAATAAAATAAAGTACGGTGCCGGATGACCCCCACCACCGGCACGGAATTTAAAGCTTGCTCTTTTCGACCAAAAAGCAATTCGTTTGTATTGCAGAATCGCTGGTGTCCGCGACAATGTGGCTGAGCAATTTCACTTCTCCTACTGCTGGCGCGGCGGTTACCTGCGAATTTGCCTCACCTCCATCCACTGAACATTTCGGATTAGTGCAGATAATTTAAGGAATTTGCCATTCAACTCCTCATTTCTGCAAATAAATTGCGGGTAATTGGAGTAACTATGTACTTTCCTGCGGTGGATGCTGGGAAAAATGGCAGGTCAGTGTCCATGGGTAATTTGATGAATTTGACTCCAGATTGATGCATAATTGGAAGTCTGTGAAAGTACAGCGGGCATCTTTGACTCGTATCTCTCAGTGTGTCTGTCTGTTATCTCTGCACGTCTATCTGTAAAACAGGGACATAGAGACACATGGAGATGCAGAGAGATAAGACATCCACAGGCACAAGGAAGCACACACACAGACCCACCGACAAGCACACAGACCAGACACACACCTCAATCAGTCCACTCGGACAGAGGTTGTGTTTTTTTTCACTGCAGAAACTGTGCTAACTTCACACACAATGAACAAGTCGAGACGTGTGTAGATGACGCAGTGACCCATACAGACATGTACATACATACACGCACACGTACAAGCACACTCGTACACAATCATATATACAAATATACTTTTCGCAAAAAGTATACCGTTGGGCCGTGGATAATAGGCGTCACAGGTAGTAGGGTAACAGATAAGAGTTCTCTTGTATTCACCCAACCAAGCATGTATGCACAATTCCATACATTCTGGAGTAATAAGAATAATTTACATTTATAAAGCGCCCTTAAACAATCGTTCTCAGGGTGCTATATCACGGAGGATTTTTGTAAACAGTGCACATTTTAACACCCAGTATTTAAGATAAAATTCCATAGCTGTTCACCGTACAGTGTGAGCTATGTATTGCAAATAGACTAATTAATTGTAATGATTATAATTATGTTTAGAATGAGGTGGGAGCAGTGGTTTGTGCACTTCACTGTGAACCCAGGAACCTGAATTTGATTCCCGATCGCGACCATCGTCAGTGGCGAGTTGATACCTGAAATAGTTGCTGGCTTGAACCCCTTTCACCAACCTGCACTGACCAGAGTGGCAAAATACGATGAACCACCACGGCAGAGGAGGAGGTGGGGGGGAACGCATCCCGCTGAATGACAAAGGGCTGCATTTCTAACCAGAGTTCTAGCCATTGCCTGTTCAGTTGTTGCGTTTGAATGTCCAATGTGTTTTTTGTTTTGTTTAAATCTCTCTCAAGTCCCCTTTTGTTCACCCACAGTGAGCAACGGGGTCATGCGGCTGGGTGGGATGCGCCCCAGCCCACAGGTGAACCTGCGTGGCCCTCACTCGCCGTGGGCTGGTTGTGCATCCCACCCCAGTACTGGCCGACTTAGAGGTCCTCCGCCATCATCACCACCACTAACCCCCACCCCGGAGCTGCACTGTTAAATCCATCACTGCCATGACGGTGGGCAGGAAAGGCCAGTGCGCAGACACACATGAGAAGATATAAATTACACATATTGAATGAAATGTGTAATGACGTGAATGTGAATGAAATTACTCCTCAAAATTTGATATACTTTTTTTTTTGGTCCGAAACAACAGACTTATTATTTTAAAAAGATGACGAAACCACTGGGTCGAGCATGAGTGCATGGCATGTCCTGCACACAGCCATCGCTGTGATTGGCCAGAGCACAAGCATTACCATGACTACTGTACTGTAAATCAACTGATGCCTTTGGTATTGCCCAGCAGGAGTATTCAATTTATCAATTGGTCTTTTTCCAGGCGAGAGACCATTAAAACGACACTCTCTTGCAGGGGAGGCAGGGAGAAACACAAGGGTTGCCTCTCAGAGAAAATTCTTTATAATTGGGATAAACATTTGCGCTTTAAAAGGTTGGAAACATGTCCCGTGTATGCTTCCCGATGAAACATCACCAAATTAAAAACGCAGTACAAATAAAATGGTTACCCACAAACGTAATGCCTTTTTTAAAAACTCTTAATAACGAAAGTCGTACGGCAGAGACAAAGCTGTGGCCTAGAACGCTCAGAGATCCCACGACTGCCCCTGTCAACCAGGGGCCCCAACCCCCGGTACCGGTCCGTGGCCTGTTAGGAACGGGGCCACACAGCAGCAGGTGTGAGCGGTGAGTCCCCGCGTGGCCTACCCATTATTTTATTTTATTTACCACTTCCATTCGCGCCTCTTTCCCGCACTGCGCACTTGTCTCAGTCACAGTTTTTGTTAAGCCCACGAACTCTAACCCCTAGCCAACATGAGAAAAAAACAAACGTCGCTGGAGAGCGTCTTTGAAAAGGGTGAAAGACCCAATGATGAACCCCCCCCCCCCCCCGGTCCGTGAAAAATTGTCTTCCACGAAACCGGTCCCTGGTGCCAAAAAGGTTGGGGACCGCTGCTGTAGACAACAGCAGCAGTACTGGCGTTGAAAATGGCGACGAACAGTGACATGCACATGGCGTGGCAGCGTGGTGCGATCGAATCCTAACAACTCCGCACGTGGTGCCGATTTGCTTTCACCCGCAGCAAGGGTAGTTTATGTGCGATGCATCACTGTCATGTGTTGCTATGAGCAATAAGAGACTGGGTAAAATGAATGGAGATCGGAAACTATTTGATTACGGTAGGAATCCCATAATCCTGAATCTTTGCCGGTGACCATTATATTCTTTTGGAACAAGGTGCAGCAGCTCATAGCTTGCAAAAGGTTTCTGTTTAAAGTTTTAACATCTTAACACCTGTTTTATTGCCAGAAAGAGTAAAACCTATTCTTATATTTTGATACTAGCAAGGAAGTTCCCATGTTGTAGCTGCTCACCCCGAGCTATAAATGCCCTAATAGTGCATTGTCTTTGTGCTGTTCTCCTTTTGGCGTTCTCTGGTCTGACGCTGGTAGTGAGACGAGGCCCTAAAGAAGATGTGTAGACCAATCAGTTTCAAAGACAATGCATATATTACCAGGGCATGTTTGTTTGCATGTTCACCACAAGTATCGTGTGGTTAATGCAGACATGATTCCTTGCAAAAGGTTTTTGTTTGGTGTTTTAACATCTTAACACTTGTTTTTTTGCCAGAAAGGGTGAAAACTGTTCTTATAGCTCATAGATTTTTGACAAACTGCTGTTGTTGTTTGCTTTTCTGGTCGACCAAAATGTTGTGAACAGCTGTTCACATCAACGGGCCATCATCTCATTCTTCGACCAAATCTCTACAACTTGATAGGGCTCTACATTTATTTTTGCAACATCCCCATGGTCAAAACATTTTTGGTTTAGAAATGTTCAAAAATAAAACCAACAGGGTCATCATCATCAGTCAATCCGCTGCTGGCTGATCACTCCCCCCCCCACCAAGCTGCCACCATCTGTGATGATCCTGTAATGTAACAATCCACCACTAAGCACCTCATCGTTCCATCTCCTCAGCGGTAAACGTCATCTCGGACGAGTTCCATACTTACGCTGCCATTCCGTCATTATTCTTGGCCGTGGGCCATTACGACTTCCAGTGACGTGTTTTGCATAAGCCCACTTACTTTTCCTAACAGGTTGAACGATGGTATTAGCCTGCGTACGTTATTTAATACATGATCCGATTTATTTCTCAATACAATTTACAAGCAGCAACAATAACAGAAGTCCCTAATTGTTGAGCGAAATTTATGTGTTGTGACCTTTGTCCTGCTCATGTTTATCCAGAGTCCAACTTTGCTGCCTTCTTTACCAAGTTATTCTATCATGTCCCGCACCTCACTCCCATTGAACGTGATAATGACTTTGACATCGGCAATGCTGGGGTTACCGTTTTGCCATGAATAAGTAACACTGTTTCTACAAAACATTTTTTAAAAAATACCTTTTGTTTTTGTAAACGTTGCTGAAAGTGCGTCACCTCGTCGTTTTTTACGGTGTATCTTGGTACTTTATTCAAGTTATCGTAATGTAGCTGTTCTGGCTGTGTAAATGGATATTATTTCTAAATAGGGTTGTATTAAGGGCTCTGTTTGTGAGAGCTTGGATTACTTCATTGACGTCTAACTAGTCAAATGCTTTCTTGTAGTCTACACAGGCTGGGCACAAGGGTGATTTCAATGTATCGGTCTTTTCCAAAATCTGATTCATATATATGTGGTCAGTGGCATAAACCCCGCATACTCGTGTGGTTGGTATCCATTTTTTATTCTGTTCCCCAATGATGTGCGTGAATGATCTGTATATGTGCGACAAGAGGCAAAGGGGTCTGTCGTTTAGAAATTTTTGTGAATATATTTTATTCACCCTTTTCGAACGGAATGGTGGACACATTATCCATCAAGCCTTTTCGTGCATTTCGCTTCTCCCGCTAGCATTCTGGGAAGTATGGCCAGAAGGCCGTTTCCTTCTGCCCGACCGACAAATTATTGCTCCTTTAGACCCCAAGACAAAACGTAACTAGCAAGTGGCGCCAATGCAAAAAAATGCTCGAATGAGCACCCCCTCCGACAAGCGCCAGCAGCCACTTGGGAAGGGACACTGGGTTCCCCATTCCGTTTGCCTACTGCGGGCCACCTTGCTACCTTATTTCCCACCTGGACCTGGATCACGACAGGTAGTGAGCCAGGGTTTAACGACTTGATTTTTTTTTCACCCTGCCTGACTCCATTCTGTGGATTCTTCCCCTCGCCACCTCCAGTGCACCCGGAGTATGCCCAGGGCCCTATGTCTAGAACGAGACCATCTCTATACATCCAGGCAAGTGGGTCAGTACCATTCAAAATCAACAGGGAACGAGGCCTTATTCCAAAGTTTCCATGGCGAAGAAGCAATCAGGGGGCTAGAAAGCTGACGAAGCTCATTACATTCCTCAGGCTATCAACATTTAAGAGATAGTCACTGGGCTCGATCTCCCAAAAGCCCTTCAACCACATGGCAAGCTTGACATTGGTGGAGTTGCAGAATCCATATTCCCAATGCACCCATCCATCCACCCACCCACACCATCATCAGAACCTACGCTTCTTCATCTTCTGGCAGCTCTTCCCTTCGGTTTTGGGTCGTCATCACGAGTATTCACCAGGGTCCTGTCTTGATTGCCCTGACAGCAGTGATCAAAGAGCACATTATACATATATATATCCCTATCTAGATTACGTGCCAACGCCTTTACCATCTAGGGATCATCCATTTTGACCAACGAATGTCTCATTTGCACTCTCGGACAAGAAATTATACTCTCCTTTCCCAATCGGCCCAAGCCTTGCAGTCTTGTCATCTGCGCAGACCAGAGACAAACCGAGGCAACTGGGTCACAACGTCCGCCATCACAGAACTTACACCGGGGGGCTAGCCTACACATGCGACCAATGCAATGGCCCCTCCTCTGCAGCTGGTACCCTGCTACGCAATAGTCTGAAACAGATGGTGAACCTCACAGACCAAGCTATCGGACAATCTCCTGTGGTGGCTAAGACTGCCGAAGCTCCGGGAGGCCCGCCGCCGGACTCCATCCTGAAGACAGACGGCATCGGCGCGGTGGGGGAGGGGGAGGGGGCGGCGGTGCCCACGTTCAAGAGAGTCCGGTTCGGTGCTGGTGGCCACCTCTCTGCCATGGGGAACAATCAATCTCCTCGAGCTTGGGGCCTGGCGCTCCGCCACTTGCAGCGACAGACACAAAGGGAAGTTGATCTTGATCCGCTGCGACAACACAACGGACGGTGGTCACGGACTGAAGCCTGGGAGTTTCCGCGCCAGGCAGAGACCCCCACACGTGGCACTCAGGGCGAGCCACCTGGCGGACAGCGGGGACATGGTGGGCGGACGCACTGAAGAAGCGGTGTGTTAGAATTGAGGCAATCTCGTTCCTCAAATGTGCGTTTGCGCTGAACCAAACGTGTTCCTACAATATATGCAGCTGCATTTTGAATCACTAATGAGCTATACATATATGTGTAGTTAAGAGAAGCCAGCCAAGGCAGTTGGTTTTTTGGCATTTTTATACCAAGAAATATTAAAAGGCAATTTTATTCTAATTAAATTTTACATCATTATCACTTAAGGGGGGAGTGATGGCACAGTGGCTAGCACAATACACTATACACCCAGCTGAGTTCCGTTCCCCAGCCGTGGCTAACATCAGTGGCAAGTGTTATCTGCGCTGGTCCTTAGCCATCTTTTCAGCAACCTAGAACTGACCAACGTGGTGAAGAATGGTCAAACAACTGGCAGGACTGACATGGCATGGGGATGAAAGCATCCCCATGCCAAAGGGCTAAAAAAAATTAACATTTATATCGCCGCTTCTTTTCTATATATTTTCGGCAATGACTCAACGTCTGTTGGGAAGTTTTTTGTTGGCTGACCATCAAACAAAGACGGTCTCTGCATTGCGCGGCGCTTTCAAATACATTTCTGCGTCCGCTTGCAATGCTCTTCCTTCTGATATTAGTAAACCACTGGAGCTTACACACTTTTAAATATAGATTGAAAACTAATTTATTTAGAAAGCTTTTTAATGTTTAGTTTGTTGTCCTTCCCCCGCACCTCCGATTATCACGGTTGGCTACGTACGATGCGAAAGAAGTTCAACATACATATAGGAAGGATAGGTGATGAGACGGTTAAGTTATGTACCAGCAGACAGATCATGACCTGCAGGTTTTGCAAAAGATACCATTTTGTCGATTCGTTTTTTGACAAACATTTTTTTTTTAAGAAAGACGATAACGTGGCTTCTGAAAGGGGAAAATGCCCCACAAATGCCCATCGATAGTCGCCTAGTCGGGCAGGTGCCTTCTTCCAGAAACAGAATGAATGTTTGCCTCCAGTCACAAACATCTGGTAGAATACAAACCGAGCAAATTAACATCAGATAACTTTATCGGAATCGTCAGTTAGACTGGAGGAATCCAGTATTTCACAGATGCACTTCTAAAGCAAGGGCAATTCTGGATGTATCTTCCGCATGAGGAGAGAGAGAGAGAATGGGGCAAGAGAGAGGGAGAAAAGTGAGAGGGGTGGAGGCGGGCGCCGGTTCCCGGTGGGAATCACAGCCTTCCTACTCGTTACCATTTATTATGGGGGAGCGGTGGCACGGCGGTTAGCACACTGCGTCATCAACCCGACCAACCTCGGTTTGATTTCGGACATGGATAACGTCCGTGGTGAATGATCTCACAGCCGACGTGGTATAGTACGGTCAGGCACTGCCGCAGGACCGACACGGCGTGGGGAGGCCTTTATCCAGCAGTGGGCTGACAATGGCTGTAAAAAATTCAACGTTATAAGTATGGTACTCTTGACATATCAATGTACTTTGAGGTCTATATACAGACTGTATCAGTACAAACTGTATACGTGGTGCGTTTTTCTCGGTCACTATTCAACATTGAAATTGTAGTTGTACCCATGTCAGCTGTAACATGGCCAAACCTTCAGTTGATTAAAATTATGGCTAGATTGTGCTGTTTTGAATATGCTACATATTAAAAAAATGTTGATGTTGGCAGTGGTACCTAAGCACAAATAAAAAAACCCAAGTCAATTGTCAATAACATTGTGGCCTTCAAAGGAAAATATATAATAGGGGACATTTTAGGCATTGCTCCTTCTTCATATCACGTAAAATAGGTTCTTGTTATACGTTCATACTGGTGGGGAAAAAAATATATCCCACCATGCTTTACCCCTTCATTTCATAGGCATGCATGAGGTGATAATGCACGCACATGTTAATGGTGGATGGGGTTTGTCATTGCGTGTTTGTGTCTTATTGGTAGTTTTCCTCGCTCCGGATTGAAACTAAAATAAAGTTATTCCCCTTCATCAGCCATACCTCCGTCTCTATCTCCATTTGTCTCGTTTCTCCATTTGTCTTTTTACTGTAAATAAAAGTCCACTACAACGTACTTAAAAACAAAATCGTTCCCATCGTGGTGTCTCACGAATTTTAGGAGAAATTGGTGACGCAACTACAAAAAATCCACAAGTAATTTGGGGATTATGGGAGTTTTTAGCGTTCTAAAAAAAAACCCACAAGCTCGCAGATATTGGAATTCGTGTCCTCGCGGATTAGAGGACTTGCCGCCAACCACAGTGGCTTCGCAGATTTAGGATTCACGATGATTTGGAGGTTCACTGCCGTTTCAAATAGAAAACACACGTGTTAAAAATTACATAAAACTGTGCTCTGAATTATATATTGTGTACAGTAATTGAGGCAAATGTGTGCGTGTGTGATGAATTGTCAAACAATATTGTACAATTTAGAAATCATTATTACAAATATTTCCAGTGTAACTCTTTGCATGCTGAAGTAGACACGTGTACAGCATGTTGATAGGCTTGATATTTTTTGTACCTAATGTACTGTAATAAATCTGTCTGGAGGCTGCCACTCATCATCGTAGCTTCATTACAGATATTCATTTGCATGCGCTACAGGCATTATAATTTTTTATGTTTGTTACCCATCAGTGCTGGAATCATTTTAATATTTCCAGCCCATTTTGTGTGGTTTTCAGAATGTATTTCAGATTTTTTTTTGATATAAATGTTTTAATTTATTTTTTAGGCTATCATTGGTGTTTTATATGCTCTTTGTGTAAAATATACGGATACTGTAAAAATATGTTTAGGTTGTAATGTCAGTACAGTATTACAAATCCCATGTCTGGATTTCACATTGTTGCTATGCTCATTACAGACGTGATTTATAAAAAAAAAAACCTTGTCCATTGTACTGTCTACGTTTGTACTTTGAAATTAATTTATTTAAACGTATAGTCTCATAAAGAAATATTTACAATACTATATGATATATTTAGTATCATTACATACCTTCAAACCAAGGACATGGCCACTTAATATGAACAATTGAATAATTTTTGTTTATTTTTTTGTTTCAAATTCGTAAATGCATATTTTATGTCGACTTGTGTGTATTTTCACGTTGTATTTTTATCCCATAGTGCACAAAAAATAAAACACGTTACACACTACCTAACGTGGATGCATATATATATTTTTGTTAAATACGGACTTTACACAGTTGCAGCCTCGTGCGTATTGCTGCGGCGTCTCCATCACTAATTGGGCGCAGTGATAAATGTGCATCCCGAAACAGGAAATGTCACGCAACACCCCGATACCTTTGTTGCCATTCTACGCGAGCGGGGAAATAAGAAATGCAACGTGAAAATTCCCCAAAAAGGTGTCAAAACGGCTGTACGCCCACCAAATCCTTAACATAAACGTTTTTTTAAAATGCAACGGGGGAAAAAAAATCTTCGCAAGCGTTAATGGCACGCGTACGCGCTGATGATATTTGCTCGACAGATTTATTTGCACCCCAATTGTTACTCCGACCGTATTGTGAAGAGAATAATGTTGCCTCCGCTTGCAGCCCGCAAGCCCAAACCCTCAAACAGTGCCAACGTCACGTGCTGTCTGCAGACGGTCGCCCCCCTCAAAACCCCCCACACCCCCACACACCCCCCCCCCCCAGCGGCTCTCGAGCCAACCCAGCCACTACCCCTCAGCATCCTCCTCCTCCTCGCCATCCCCAACCCAACCCACCCACCCCCTCGACTGCCTTGCACCCCGCTGGGGACCGCAGATTACGTCAGGGCTGATCAGCGTCAGATGACTGGGCAAGCCATGCACGCGGAGCAGCACATGTCTCTTCCACGAGCCATTGATTTTTTTTGGGCAAACCGTTTTTATATATATGTACATTTTTATTTAATTCTTCGTCTTCCTTCCACTACCCCGGTTGCAGAAGCCACTGAAAATTTTATTGCATACATTAAAGAAGAATTCCATTTTGAAATTCTACGCCGGTGTTTTTTCTCCAAACAAAACCCGGTAGCGTCTTTATTTCGCGGATTAGCGTTTGTCTATCCCCCCCCCGCCCCCCCCGTAAATAATAAAATCCATAAATGGTGTACACGGAACGTATTGTAACTACATGTATATACAGTAGGTACGTCTATAAATAGTGTACACCGTGCACGCCGCACATACAACGCACATACAGTATTTACGACTGCAGTGGGTTCTTTATATCCAGCACTGCCAATGCGGTTGGATGCTCGCCGTGGCACCGTGGTGGTTTAGCGGGACCGGGCTTGCGATCTTGAGAGATCGCCATGGTTCCATCTCCCGGCGGGGCAGCTGATAAAACACGACGGTGGTGGGTTACTTAAAAAACACCCCCCCCCCGGCTCTGTCCATCCAGCAGTCTCGTCAAAAGGCTTCACCGCCACAGTTTAGTCGATCGGCAGGCCGTGTGCGGTGGGGAAAAGTGTGGGTATTCCCACCTCTGCCAAGTCGTCTGGTTAGCGTGGAAGAGGATGCAAACAAAACAACCCGACTCTCTAGAGCTCCTCCAGTGAGGGCCTCTCCACCAGCAGCAGTGGCGTGAGCAGGCAATTGCAGGGCTGCGCCTTCAGCTTTGGCTGTGAACGTATTGAATGTACGACAGAGAAAAAAATATCCAAAATGGGGATGTGGAATGGTCGATGGATGGTGGGGGTGGTGCAAGTGTTGTGGGCCTGGGAAGCATTGAATGAATGACAGCTCATCACAATTCTCTCCCTGCTCAGCCTGAACGGACTTCAATCGAGCGCTTGCTGCCACTATTTGTTTGATCATCTGCATCCTTGAATGCAGAAGAAACTTGTCCAAATGATTAGCCATTACAGTGGCCAACAACTTGAGGGAGATGCCGAGACACCTGGGGAGAATCGTGGAGGACGCGACGGTGAGGAAGGCGGAGGGAGACAAAGCCAGGAGGCAGATGTGGCAAACGTGGAGAGAAACATTAAAAACTATTATGGAAGAGGGAGAGACACAAAACATAAGGGCAGAGACGAAGATGACTGGAGACAGAGATACATAAATTTGGACAATAGCAGAGAAAATGTATTTAGAGGTGGAGATAAAATAAAACAAAACTTTTAGAGACGGATGGACAAACATGGAGGAAAAGCGAGAGGCGTGGAGACAACCGTGGATGTGCAGACACATGCCGAGTCTCGCACGTGTTCTGACGAGTGGACCACAAATCATAGCGATGACATAATATTGCGATCACTGTGGAAGCAGACCCAATGTTACCACCTTGGTTTAACAACACGTGCCGTTTAAGCTGAAATTTGAAGCATTTTATTTTGTTGTATCTTTTTCCCCCCACTTATATTCCGCGGGACATTATCTGAAATTGAGAAACCAACAGAAGTGTATCGCCCCCACAACACAGAGAGAGTTACAGAATGACTCTGCAAGTCCCCCACTCTAAGTGACGCCTTCTCTACAATACGGCAGTGTCCGTCGGTGGCTCACATATTTGGCGACTCGCGTATTTGTTGGCTCACGTATTTGGTGGGTCACGTATTTGGCGGCTCACATATTTGGCACTCACGTATTTGGCGGCTCATGTATTTGGCAGCTCACGTATTTGGTGGCTAATGTATTCGGTGCGGAGGTGCTGGCGCTGTGGGAGCAGAGGGCACAATTAATGAATTTCAATTAATCAGTTATGCATCATTTTAACACTGCCATCCTTGCCAACGCCACCACCATCAACGCAATAATCCCGGCTATCCTCACCAACATCATCGTGTCACTACTATCCTCACCACCACCATAAGTAATGTTCTCACCACCTTCATCATCGTCATCCAATACCTACCAATCAATGTATATCATCATCAGCCAATGCATATCTGCATCATTATCATTATCACCACTATCATCAATAACATCCACGCCAGGCCAGGAATCATTGAGACAACGGAGCTAATGTAAACATTTTACAGCCCTTTCTGAATCCATTGCAAGATGAAGGCCTACCTGTGACTTGTCAATCATGGCGGTTGTTTGACCATACTTTGCCACGCGGATCACTGATATCGGAAGCCGTGGTCAGTGATCACACTCACCACTGTTAATGGGCCACTGGGTTTAAACCCGGGTCACCAAGTTCCAATCATGGTACTCTCACCATGATAGACTACGTACAAATGCAATCACGTTGACTCTTGCACCTACCGTGAGCTCGTCAACCGATAGTACACCTCCAGTTTAACACGTAGGCTTTCGCGACCAATATTACTAATAATCAACGTTTTTTTGGTTAAATCGCGTTATTTATAAATGTGTCGTAACCCTCCACCACCCGACACGCCAATCAGCAAAAAAGTGTCACGTTGACAAAAGATAGTTCACTGCTTTAGCCCATCGGTGTGTTGAAGCGTGAAACCACAACACTTTTTTGCTGATTGGCCGTGTCGGGTGGTGGAGGGTTACGACACATTTATAAATAAAGCGATCTAACCCAAAAAAACGTTGATTATGAGTACACCTCCATCCCACACGCCGCTAATGGCGCAACGACACGCGGCGGCTTTGTGACGTTGCGCGTGAGCAAAATTCCATGAGTTCTTTTAGCAGCTGAGTGGCTGCAATTGGAGAATTAAATGTGGATCGTCCGACTCTGAGGAGAAAAAAGTAGAAACGCGCGGCAGGGAGTGAGCGAGCAAGGTGCAGCGCAAGTGCAGAGGCGCGGTAAGGAGGGTGGTGATGGGAGATGTTTTGTCTGCGGATCGAAAATAATTAGAGCGGGAGTCGTTGAGTTGTTGGAAAAGTGTGTGGGAAGAGTGAGGAGAAGGGAAAAGGTGAAGTGGGTGGATTATAATGAGGGGAGAGCGAAAGGGCAACGCAGAACCTACGTTTATATGAGGGGAACCTTGTTGTGAATGCATGTCCGGTCGATCGCAACTTAACGCAGCAATTCATTTAAACATTCGACTTCCATCCTGAAACTTGTGCTCCGAATAGACCGCTGAGGGGGAAGAGTGAGGAAGGCAATCGTGGTCATGATGGTGGCGGTGAGAGTGAGGACTAAGGGGAAGGAGGAGTGTGGTGGGTGTGGAAAAACGGTGGTGGCAGAAGAACCGGAGAGGAAAGAGCCTCGACCACTTTTGTCATTACGAAGATAACATCCCGAGGCAATGACCCACACTCAAGCAAGCAACCCCAGAAGGGTCATTGTCAAAATAGGTGGCTTTTTACAATGTATTGTCACGAGGGAATTAGTTGTAATTACAAAAGAGGCTTACGTATTTTCATTATTTTCCTTTCACATCACTGCCAATGCTGGTCTTGAAATATTAAAGGCGGGAAGGGGTTTGTTAAGAGTTGGAGAGCAGGTTCTGGAAATAAAAATTGCTATTGCGCATATACAACATGGCCTCTTCTCCACAACGATACGGACAATGTCCCGATTGGATGAATTGCACGTGAGATTGGCTTCTAATGGGCCAGGACAGCCTCGTTTAGGGTTTGACAGTGGATCCTATATTCCACGGGCTGTGACACATGCTGCATCTTGCGTGTCACATGTGCGACAGGGCATCATTCCCATAAAGCACGGGGATGTCTGTTACTGTCAACGTAATGCACAGATTGCTCAATATACTCGGATACCCTCTTTGTCTAACAATTATCTTATCTCAATCATTGCCACTGATGTTTATTTATGACTAGTAACCATTGGTGGACTTTGTCAGATTTCTATTCTCTTTGGCTTCACACTTCAAGGGAGGTGAATTACTTTGTTTACAGATGAGACTTAAAGCAATGTGTGTTCCTGTAATAACGGAGACGCTACTGAGCTCCTCAATGCAGACACCGCCGTTCAAGTTCGAGTTTGCAAGTTTATTTTGTTTAACCAGGTAAAAACTCAAGAGACCAGGACAGACTAATTTTTCAAGAGTGACCTGGGGCATTAAGTCTGCCATCAGGGGGCGATGATTGCTGCTTGCGTGTATAATACCAATTATACAGTTTAACACGTATGTATTCGTGACCAATTGTAAATGTTGTGGGTTTACTCTCCAACACACAGGTGGGCTGAACTAGTAACATGTTTTGTTTACGCGAGAACCCTAATTGTCTGGATTGGGTGGTGGCGGGTTTAACGACACATTTGTGTTTATGCAATATAACCCAAAAAACCTCTATTATGGACCGATTGAGTCATTTTCAGAATTGGCAAATTTGGACCCCGACGCCTACTCTTGGGATCAGGGCATCTTTATCGCTAATTGTCAAGCAGACGGTGTGAGTTATTACAGTGATCACACGCCGTGACAATGATCAGGGCTGGCCAATGGATACGAACCGTGAACAAATTCCGAACGAACGCGCTAACGCTAGACCACATCACCGCCCCAGTCTGGCTAGTGTTGGCCAGATAAGTCATGCAGAATCATTTAGTAATAAGGATAACCTTTAAACGATTGCAAGCTTTGATTAGGAACAATATACTTTATTACATAAACGAGTAATCTGATCAAACGTAAGTGCTATAAAATGCAACCTAATAGTAGCTTGCTCGTGAGGCTGATGTTTGGGTTTCTGACGTTCCATTTCCGCAATCTCATCAAACTATTGCAATAGACAGAGACCAAAGCCGTTGATGCCACCACACCTCTCACCGCCGCTTTCTACCTTCCGCCAGATCCCACAGCTGCTTTCACAGTAGAAACACAGCGACCTCCACAATCTGCCCTTAGAGTGTCCCTCCATTCGGTCTTAGGTCTTCCCCTTGGTCACCAGGCTCGTGGAGGTCACTCCAATGCCTGTCTCGGTAGCCGGCCCCCTCCTCTATCCTTCAACCGCTCGACAAATCGTATCGACAACTCTGACTCGGAATGTTGTCTTCCGGACTCCTGTATTGTTCATCCAGTCTTGCTACAAAATTCCTGGTATTCGTCTAGAGACAGCTGAGCTCAAAATGCGAGCAAACTTCAGTGTCTCTCACAAGCTACCCATTAGAGTGCATTTCATAGCACCTCCGATTACCCACACCTCCGATTAGCACGGTTGACTACGTGAGATGCGAAATAATTTTTCAACATACACACAGTTGGAACAAATTCCTCCACTCGAGTGCATTTCGTACCACCTACAGAACCTACAGTTTTATAAAATGACTCATTTACTGCCCAAAGTCAAATGTCTGCAACTCTTTTCAAGCCGGTTAGTGAGTCTCCAGCTCTTGCGATCCCTACGGAAATGCGGACGACACCCCCTCCTGCCTCAAATACCCATCTCCTCTATGCTCAAGATTCAGTCCACCCGGCAGTGTAAGTGGGTGTGCCACAGCAGGGCGAGACGGGATGTTGTGTGTGGTGGGGTAAAGTGTAGACACTCCCAATGCTGCCACAATGCCGGGGGTCCAGCGTGGGAGAGGCTGCCTCCAAGGGGGGGTCTCTGGAGCTCCCGATTGCGGATGCCCTTCTACCAGTGTCCACACTGTGGTGGGGCGAGCACGGCAATTGCAGGGCTGCACCTTTATAATGTTTGTATTATCCGTGTTGTTTCTGAAACCGAAGTACAGTTTGTGTAATGTACCGTATTAGTGAAGTGTACAAAGATCCCCCATATAGCGTTAACAGACTGTTGGGGCAAGTGCTGTTGGAGAGCACCTGTGAAAGCCGGCGTGGCACACGAGGGAGTGAGTGGCCAACACCACGCTCGACCACCTTTGTCTCCCTAGTGGCAATGTTTACACACCACTGCACCAGGTACTCATGAGGCCCAGTCGACCTCGGGGAGGCCCAGGATTGGTTCAGATAATCATCACTGGTGTTGGTGGCCATGAGCGGGAATCGAACTCGGGTCGCCGGGTTTGTAGCGAAGTGAAGTGTATGCACCGTGTCGCCAGCCTTAAACACAGTGGAAGTAGGAATATGGAGGCAATTTGCATATCGGTAGTCGGAGATGCCAAGACTCTGCAGCAAGGAAACTGATGGCAACACAAATATGTAAAAAGTAGCCTCAGGAAAGAACCATTGGGAACATCAGTCTTGAGGTTCATGCTCCAAGGCAATTCACCAGTCAAACTTGAACAAGATGAGCCATTTCAGAGGTATAATACAGGTTCCACGATATTATCACAGCCATTGTAACAATATTGAATGATCTTATGGTATCGAACGCCGAAGGAATACATGACAGAACAAAGCTAGGCGGGCGACATCTGCAGCTATTCCTTAATAACCGATGACATTTAGAAGAGCAATATAAATACAGTGACGCTTTCAAAATTAACAATGCAATTAAGTAGCCGAGTATTTAACATGATTGACGTTTCATAGCAGAAACTTCAATAAAGTTAAATAAATATTGCAAAGTTGAAAGGGGGCTGTAATTTGTCTTAAGGGTTGGGTGGATGCAGACTATAAATGGTCGATAATGGTCTGGTAGACTTGTTTAAAGATTGTTTTCGAGCCAAAGTGAATGATGTATGACCAATTGCAAGAAAGATGCAATTATTTATTTTTACAGGAAAAGATCGGTTTGAAATAGGCCTATTCTCAAATGGGTTATTTTTTAATGTTTGCTTATTTCCTGAATTTTAACCAAGGAGACCTCTTTATGAGGAGTGCAACACACATTTGTAACGGGAACATGGGCATCGCACATTTGTAACGGGAACATGGCCAGAAACGTCAAAGCCTCTGGAAATATCAATAGAATGGAGGAATATTAATTCCTGCAGTCACGAAAGCTTTAAGTCAAGATTTAGAATGGAGGAAACCAGACGTTTACTCTTATGTGTTCTGATCTTTACACTTCTCGGTATCTATGAGTGCTACTTTGTGCGCAGAAAAAGTTCTCCTGCATAGAAACCGCGAAATACATGGTGAATGGCGTGCGTAAGTTTACGAAAAGACTGGTTCACTCAAGACTTCTGGAATAAATAACATAGCTCAAAGCGAAAGTGGTATCCATAACAACAGCCATCCCACATACGAGAGCAGCAGCCCAAATCTTGTCTCATTAGGGTCCCTTAGTTTGGCACATAGTCTTGGACAATTATGCTAAATATATATAAGCCTACTAAAATAATCCTAAACCGGTTAAATAGCATTACAATGTATATATTTAGAAGCAAATAAATGTAACATCTACTCCCACTCAGCATGCGTTAATATAGCAAATTGCAGCTTTTTTTAAGGCACTCTATATCATATAAATGTTAAAGTTTTAAAGTGATCTGCTGGTGCTGGGTCTGCTTTGTGTTGCATGCCATTACGTCACGTGGCCATTACCGGCTGGGCGATTGGTTAACCCGGGGCACATGAACCTACGGCCTCATTGAAATTGGCCACCTTGTCGTCCAGTTGTGCTTGATGAGCATTGTGAACATCCGACGCCACTTTCATCACCACCACGACCACCATCATCATTATCAGCAAGAATCAATCCACTGTTGGATAAAGGCCCGCCCCCAAGCCCTTGCCATATTTCACGATCCTGCGATGCAACAATCCACCCAGGCAAGTTCCGTTTCCCTGGCTTGCCACTCTTGTCATCATTCTTGACCATCGGCCGCGGTCCCTTCCAGTAGTGACATGTCCTTCCCTGATGCCGCTTGGTTTTCCAAACAGAACGACGACTGTGAACGTTGCGTACGTTGTCCGATCCACGAGATCCTCCACCTCTCGACGTAATTTTACGATTGCCCATCGCTCCACGCTTCTTTGTGAAATTTTCCAGAGGTAAAACTGCCCGAAAACATCACGCCAAGACTAACCTCGACAGACTTGGTAGCCTCCAGTCAAAACACGTGTGGTTCAACCTTGAGTTGAAACTTAACATTTTCCACATCTGCTCCACTCAGGAGTCTGCTCAACGTTGCACTTAACTCCAATTACGGTGTGATACTTATAATTACTGTCATTTTAATTAGATTCATGCAATATACAGCACTCACATACACAGCAGAACTCCTCTCATCTGTAATGAGTGGCGATTGTCATCATTAAGAAAAATAACGGATGAAACGAATGCTCGTCTTTTGATCTGCCCAAACAATATATATTCTTACAGTTTTCAACAAATCCATGTATTCACTTATCACAGATGACAGAATACATTTAGCCCTTGACTATACTCAACTGGTATTAACAAATGGGTAACGTGGAAATGTTTCCGTTCTCTGTATTTAAGATACATTTCATGCCCAGGATTTCTCGTTGTTTGGTGTGCAGTGCAAAACAACGAATTTCCGCTTTACTTGGTGTAACTCTATTCAGACAACGCAAGTCGGTGCCTTAAACAAAAATAATTTTCACACAAAAAAAACGTATACAATTTGTGCGTGTGCAAACTGCGCAAGGTTGGCCGGCGACGTCGCAAGTGGCGACGATGACCGACAGGTCAAGAATAATAACAAAAGTTGCGTTCAAGAAATGGAACGCCCCTGAGAGGCCATTGACCAGGGAGATGGAGCAATGAATAGTAACTCGTGCGCGAGTTGGAGGCAGATGTTTACGTTGCGGGTTTATGAGAGATGGTGGCGGCTTGGAGAGGTCTTTGCCCAGCGGTGGATTGTTCATAGCTGCTGATGATTAGTATTAATTAATGATTAAATGTATTTTTTAAACCATGAATAAACATGCTTGGTACAGAATAAAAGCGTACTGTAACCAGCGTGTGATTGCAGTACCTGTACGTCTCATACTCGTGTGTGTGTGTGTGTGTGCCTGGATTGCCCATACAGAAGTGCACAGCACTAACACCAAACGTCAAACCAGCAGCAGCGAGGGGTTGTCTGCCTCTTACGTATAATTCATCTTGCAGGAAAATAGGCACCGTTTCTGCAATTAAATTCACGTTCAACATTATAGGCAATTAATTCGTTTTTAACCCCCCTCCATCCCACAGTGCAAAGGGGCAAGACCTGGCATGCTGCACGCACGCACGAAGAAGGAGCGGGATGTGAATGTAGCTTCCGTATTTCAAAGATAATGCTACACAGCGAGGTCTGCCTGCATAAACCCAAGCCCTTGAACCCTCATCCTGGGAGATTGGCAACGTCGTGAGTAGAAGTCATCTGATAGTGATGGGATCCTTACCGTAGAGTTCAAATGCCAAAGGCAGATTGAGTCAATTGGCCACCTATTATATGGCGTCGGTATTCTGAGTATTTGTGGCATTATAAAAATATGGTGCGTTAGCAGTAGGGCAGGAGCATCCACAGACATTGTGGGAGGAGAAGCCACTGGTCAGTTGCCTGCAAGCAACCAACCACCATACAATGTACGTTACGTAGCCAACCGATTTGCACGGTTCAATTGCTCCGTATGGTGCGAAAGAGGTTCAACATACATACATACATGAGCCCCAATAAGATGTACCATTGCACCTGCGATGTCAATTTGATTAACAAGATGCGTATAGTTCACTCGGGTGCTGTGTTGGCTGTTAATAGTATCTGAGTAGAACCTGTATCTCCAAATGAGAGATAAATGTTGAGTGGAAGTAAGGATACTGCAACAAAGAAACAATATATCAAACAAGGAAGTTCCCAGGTTAATGGAAAGGTCAAAAGATTGACAGAGCACTTCCATGTGGGAATACTACCAAGTGAATTTAGCAATTAAATAATACGGATAGAGTTGTTTAAGATGCCAATGGACCTTTTGGAATAGTTGTCAAACAGACAGCAGGAAGAAGGTGCATATGGGATTCTCATTACAGTCGTAATACGATTGAAACGTGTTACCAAGTTTCTGCCAGTGGGTAAACAGATCATTTATATAAAGTGATGCACCATTGGTTGAAGCCTGTGCAAAAAACCGAGGCTGCATAAGATGACACAAAAAAAGAGTGGGAAGACGAATGGAGTGTGTCCTGGATGAAACCCGGGCTTGGCTGGTGGCCTCCTGATTCAGTTGCAGCCACATGAGGGGACATGTGTTGTATGTTACCCACCGATGAAAGGAAATGACGAGAGCAGCTCACGTGCGGGAGCTATTTGGGCTGTTGCATCGTGTGGTACTGTGAGCAAAGGTTCCAGCAGTGGATAGATTATTGCCGATCATAATTTAGATTTTTTTTTAAGTTCACTCGTAATTAGAACATGTTTCGAAATGCAATACACATTTAAATAGATCTTAAACTGGACAATGCATAATTGTATACCTAGAGCCATAGTATCGCCTACACGTTTATAACAATGCAAAACCAAGTAACTGCTTACTGATCACTGCATAGCATGGACATGCACCAACATATATTTCAGACTTGTTTCAGAAGATATCAACCATAATGTGTACAATGAGGCCTGTAGATAATGTTCTAAAACAAATATCTACTTGTAACAATTTGGCAAGCCAATCTCCGTGCTAGGGCAGTGGCAAGTGTCTATCTTAATACTGTTAATTCACTAATGGCTGAACACAATATTACAAAGATAATATCCGAATTCATCTCTTACTTAATAGGTTTGAGCATATTGGTTAAGGTGCATTGTAAATGAAAGATAATATATCATATTATTGTGTGGGCTTGTACAAGTTATTACTTATGTAAAAGGAATTGATACGTTTGATAAGAGCACCAAACATTAGTATTAACTTTAAGTGGAAGCAATTAACCCTTAACTGCCCAAGCAAAGCACATACCGAAGAATATAACTTTTTAAACGACTGTACAGTACTGTAATTCAATAACAGCTAGTCCAATGAGGCCCAGGATTCATTCTGAAAAGATCAGATTACATTGCACAATAGTAGATATTTAATAGGGATGGATTATTGGGAGCAGATTTTGTTAACTTAGTATACTGTATAAACAAGCAATTATTTAATAAAATAAAAATTGATGTTTACTATTTTTTTGTTCTCAGTAAAGCAGCCAAAAAGTACTGTAAGCGTTGTCTTTTTATTGAAGCTCGAGATAGTTTTAAAATGGCGGCAGGTGTTTTACAATAAAATGGCCGTGGTGAAAGGGGTCTTAGGCACAGCCCAGTGAAGCACAGTCCCAGCGCCCCGTAATTCCAGGGTTCTCAAGGGGCTCCGCTCTGTTTAGATACCTGGTTGAGATTGGTGGCCAGTACTTTATCTTTCTGTTGTAGTCGGTGTGTCCTCTCATGGTAGCTCTCCTGTTATAGTTGGATAGTGCTTGGGCAGTCCTCATTGAGAAAAGAGGCCTCTTATTTAAGGTTACGATGCTAAAAAAGAACAAATGAGAGTAAAGCATGCTAGGAACTAGAGAGTACGAGTTAGCTTTAGATCACTTACCCACTTCAAGATACTTTCATTTTACGATCCTTGCCAGTAGGTTTTATTTGTGACGCACCAGGAGAGAAAATGTAAACACTGCTTACAAAGACTTCAAATATATCTGAACAGTAATATCATTAGAGAAGCCAAATAACTAGTTTACTGCGTTTCTACCATAGACTTACTCACCAAGTAGAGTTAATATTTTATTGACCCGATAGACAATGGAAATTTGAATAACCAAAAATCAAGTGCTGTGTATAATGCACCAGCTGGATAGCTAACTGTATTAAACACGATGAGATTATTTAATTTGACTGGCACCGAGTGGCTCACGCATACATTGTTCTTCTGGCATTTACTGATAAGTAATCCAAGATGGTTGAACTGCCCAAGAGACAGAGTCCACAGTCCATGTGTCAGATTGATTTGTTTTATCATTCAAAGCACCAGGTTCATGAATGCAGAGGATTACATAGCTTTATTTTCTTTAAATGCTGTGAGTTATCATCTGTGAAAGAAATTATCTGTCTTTACAGACCTGGTTTGGCTCGGGTTGAGCTTGGACACAGCAATCGTTGTGAGTAGGCCATGCTCGATAGCTATTATTAGTATTCTTGTTCACCCAGCAAAGCCCCACTTGACTCATTTTCAGGAGGGTCCTACCAAGTTTTCACAGTAGGGGGTGATGATTGCTAATGTATGATCCCTATTAAATGATTTGTGGGTAATTTGTCAAATTAGGATGACTCAAGCATACCATGGTTTTCTCCTGCGAATGACGTCTAGGGATCTTGAAGGTCCATCGAGTAGCAGACAAGATGTGCTGTTCTTAATACACCTGCACGCACTCCCATTCCCCTGTAGCCAAACATCTCGCAAGATCTGAATATTTGCATATTAAAATGGCGGCGCTTCCGCTCTATTGTGACGAGCCACTATCTCTTTGGCCTATTGGTTGCTACAAGATCCCACTGTCAACTTGATTGGTCCTCCTGTGATTCGCCCCTCCAACAGACTTAATTTTCTTCCTCATGTTTATAGGGCGCCACGGTGGCGAGATGTTAATAACTCCCTCGCTTGGTATACAGAAGTCCATAGGTTCGATGCCGACACTGACGACTGTCTATTTGGAGTTTGATTGTTCTCCCCGTGGTCGTGTGGATTTTTCTCCGAGTCCTCCGGTTTTCACCCCCACATTTATAGTCAACGTGCGTTTCGTGTACATATTTGGCTGCAATAAATGTCTGCATCATAAGCCACTTCGTTGAGCTATCATTTGTGGCCAGGTACCTCCTGAAAAAGAGCTACATAGCTCACTGAGCCTTACCTGGTAAAAAACAAAGCTGAGTTTTTATATCTTTTCCCTGATTGGATGGAATTTGTATCATCGGCATTTAATAAAATTCCTCACTGCCACGCCTCGGCACCTCTTAGCTCACAAACAACCTTAGCCGTTCACACGTGACCCTCGTCCCCACGCCAGCGTAACACGCGGATACCGCACAATGACAACCGAACATCAGCCCCTCATTAACATTATCATCTCCAACACCAACGTGACCATCGTAATTCAACCCTGTAACTCGGTCACAACAGAAGCGAGGGTTGATGAATCATACGCAATATCATGGGACCTCCTTTGCCAGTCACAAAATATGAGAACAGGTTTTTTCCCCTTTTTTCTGGCAACAAAAAAAACCTTTTACAAGAAATCATGTCAGCATTAACCATAATACTTGTGGTCAGAATGCAAACAAAAAACATACTCTGCTAATATGTGCATTGTCTTTGAAACTGATTGGTCCACACCAGAGACAGCTTACTTTTGAGCCTCGTCTCAAACGGTGTTAGACCAGAGAACGCCAAAAGGCATATTCTGACCACAAGTATTGTGGTTAATGCAGACATGATTCCTTGTAAAAGGTTGTTTTTGTTGCCAGAAAAAGGGGGGGGGATGATCTATTCTCAATCATACGCAAGTTGTCAAACTCACTTCCCGTTTAGCATGGAGGTGCCATGCCCTAGCTCGTCAGAATGCGACAGTGTGGACTAATCCCCGTCTGTTCCATCATTATTTGATCGTGTTGTCCCCTCGCACGTGTGGGTTTTCTCCAGGTGCTCCGGTTTCCTCACACGTACAGTATATAAGGACTCATTTATCGTCTTCAAAACATTTAAATCTATGCGTCTCTGTGTTTGCAGAATGTGCAAAGGCCCTTCGTCACAGTACCCACACATCAGTAGCAAAGGAGAGATGATCTTTCCATATTGTGGGCCTGTTTCTCCATTGATGACCACTGTTGACTTGCCGAATGAGTACATATTTTATTGACCCCCGAGAATAATAGGGAATCCACTAACAAACCTACCAAATGAATCGGGTGCTCAGACCACAGCACCCTATAGACCAGATAACTTAAACACTTTGTGCATATCTGTATACAATCAACTCTAGATTGTTAAGGATCATTGGGAGTTGCTTAGATAAAAAAAAACACAGACAATGTAAAACATACGTAAATTAGGCTTAATAAACATATATATTACCTACGTATAATATCTCTGTTGTTTTTCATTGCTTCTTAAAGTTATTGGTTTACTTGCCTGCATGTCTGCGTTCTCGTGGGCTGGAGAACAAAGCCCCAAATGCTTTTGAATACATTACACGACCATTAAAATACGTGTTAAACGCATTTATTCGACTCTAAATACTATAAAGTGCGCTAAAATAACGATAACTTTAAACAGTGTCCGTGCTATGTGTTGTGTATGTTGTGCACTGTGTGGTGTAGTAATTTACGGTACAGTACTCACCAATTAAGCGTGCTGCCCTCACAAGAAACCAATAATCCCGAGTGTCGAGTGGCAAAAACAACGCCTCGCTAGACATTCTATTGCTGTACTATCACCAGCACGGCGACAATAGAGTACGCTGGACAATACTCAGAAAACACGTGGCAAATACAGTTGGGTGGGGGGGGGGGACCACGTGGTATCACTGTGAGACCACGTGCTCTCTCGGGGTAGTCACGTGCTCTAGAGGGGCGCCGCGTGCTCTCGCAAATGTAACCATTTGGAGATAATTTAACAATCCTCCATCCCAGCATAAATAGTCGCTCCAAGCCTGGAGCGTGCCATTCAGACTCTGTCTACTTGACGGACCTGTTCTCCACCTGAGGACGGCTGCTTGCGTTGTGGCCGAAACGTCGTGAGAATTATTTTATTATGTTTTATTTTTATTATTTTATTACTTCCCTTCTACGTGACTTTACCGAAAGAACCAAGAAGATAATTTAACAAATTTGGATCATGACGACAAGCACAAAATGGGCTACCCTTGCGTTTGACGTCACGTGAACTTCAACGTCCACTCCGAGGCAGACTGTGCATGTTGGCTTGCTGTATTTATGATTATTACAGCCGCAGTAATCAGAATATTTGTTGATTTATACTGCGGGGAATCCGACGAGCTATGAAGCTCTTGTTCACAATGTCCAGTAGGTGCAGGTCAGAAAGTTAGAACAACAAACAAGAGAAAACCACGATAGGGGTGCAAAGTAGAGGAGGTGTAATAATCAGGGCGGCCACCTGGATTCGAACCGTGAACCCTCTGAAACGAGCGGGGGAACGCGCTGCCGACACGTCACCGCCCCAATCACTGTCACCCCTCCCCCTGCTCACACCCCACTAGCCCCCCCCCTCCACCCCGACCCCCATCGCTTCGCACCCCCTCCCCCTCATGCTGTTAGCGCCCGGCACCCCCCTCCACCCCAACCCCCACCGCCTCGCGCTCACCCCCCCCCCATTCCCCAACGCACGCTGCGAGCGGCGTTGCCCCCTCTACCCCAACCCCCCCACCGCCTCGCCCCCCCCCCACTTCCCCCACGCACACCACGTTGTGAGCGCGTGGTTAACCCCCCCCCCACTCCGACCCCCCACCACCTCGCCCCCCCTCTTCCCCCACTCACACACCACGCTGTGAGCGCGTGGTTAACCCCCCCTACTCCGACCCCCCCCCCACCGCCTCGCCCCCCCCTCTTCCCCCACTCACACCACGCTGTGAGCGCGTGGTTAACCCCCCCTACTCCGAACCCCCACCGCCTCGCCCCCCCCCTCTTCCCCCACTCACACACCACGCTGTGAGCGCGTGGTTAACCCCGCCCCCCACTACTCCGACCCCCCCACCGCCTCGCCCTCACCCCTCCCTCGGACTCGCGTCGCTGAATCTGTGGGAATGCAAAGTCGCGTAGCCACTTCGTAGTCGCGTAGCCACTTCGCGATAGTCGAGGGGGGCTTGTGGCGCACGTGACGACGCCTCGAGGTGTCTGCGGACAGACACGCGCTCAAGGGGCACAGTCTCGGACGGGTATCCCCCAGCGCCTGCAAATACGCGGCGTCACGTATCGCGTTAACTGGGAAGGAAAAATCATGCATACGCATGGATTATGTAACGCTTGTAAAAAAAAATCGTGCGTTTGGCATCGGAAGTACGTACAACAAATAGCGACCATATTTACAAGAGTTGTAGTACCCAACCCCCTTGCATGAATGCCTGAATGCTTTAAACCTTAAGAGTTGGGAAGCGTTTATAAGTATCACTCCTCCACGTGTATGAATGTCACACATTTGATATTTACAGTGAATTATGGGGGGAAGGCTGCGTCTCGAATGGCAATGTCATTGTTGCTAGGCTGGGACCATGAACTTCCAACACTTGAGAACCCAACTACTGGACATCTGTGATTAAAGAGCTTTATAGCTCATCGGATTCCTCCAGTCTAAATAAATATCCTGACTCCGACAGTCATGGGTTCCCAGATTCAACGCCTTGATGGATCTCCGCACCAATGCTTTCCTGGCTAAATGCTAAACGAATGTTGGCTATCTGGCCACAAATCGACGGTCGTCTCAATCGTGATGGCATCGTCCTGTTCGACATGGGCATTATCCAGTGTGTCGGCCATTCCACTGCAGTTTCCTATGTTTTCATGCAACGACTGGTAATGGAGTTTAAGAAGATATTGGGCACTGTACACAAAATATAAATGGGGCTTTCTTTGTGTGTGGGAGGCATTTAAATTAATTGCCCATTAAGAACAAAATCACCTCTTAGGCAGATTAGCTCAAGGGCTCTTGGTAGGAACCACTTTTCTTTCTCTTGAGCCACACAATCTGGTGCTTTGCAGCAACTATAGCTGTGGCCGTTCACTGCATACTTTCCTACAGCCACATCCTCTTATAACGATGCTATTGGGAATGCAGCAAACTTTCGCCATATCGTAATAAAATGGAGCCCACCAAAATGAACACAAATTAAAAAAATCATATAAATATGTGCAGTCCTCTCAATATATCAGTGAAATTTACCAGCATAGCACTGCAGTCCAATTTACTTGCGTTTTATCGTATCAAACTTCAGAAACAATATCACTGCCACAACAGTTACATTAACTCCCAATACATTTGCAAGTAGTGACACAGATGAAAGACTACGCGTTGTACTGTATCTGGGCTTGGACTCATAAGCATTATCGGTGTTGTTTTAATTCACTCTCTTCAGACAAATCTACAATAACTTTTTCATAATCGAACAATTTATGAATGAGTGACTCAAGTGCCTAATTGCCTATGCTAGAGCACTCTGCCATCACTGCTTAGACCAGGGGTCGGCAACCTACGGCTCCGGAGCCGCATGCGGCTCTTTACGGGCTGCTTCTTGACGATGAGTACGTATGTACTCAGATGCATTGCGGCTCTTGAAATACTGAATTTTGTACCGAATTGGAAAGAAATGGCTCTTCTTGTTATTTTGGTTGCCGACCCCTGGCTTAGACCATGGGTTGGAATTAGGCCACCCACCCAAGATGATTAAGATTACAGGATTAAAGATATAATGTTGTTGGAAGATGGTCTAATCCAAGCGACCATTGACCCATCAAAAAACACCACAGTGCAAATTTGGTTTGCACATGTTAGGCTTTGACTGCGTTGGGAGGGATTTCCCCGCACAGCCACAATGTCAGTTTGTTGACTCCTACAGGACAAACACAGTCTGGAGGTCATAGTAAGGTACAGAAGATACAGGATATCAAAGGTCTGATGTCCCTTTCAGGCCATTTTGAATTACACAACAATTTTTTTCTCGGTTCTTTGAAATAACGACTGGTCTACAGGAGCAATTCAGTCTAGAGGTCACGATCAGGAGCTGCAGCGACACTTATTTACAGAAAGTTAAGATATCAGTGGTTGTAAGAACTGACATTTGTCAATTTATCTCTCGACGATTGTAGTTATTAAAACATGTGTTACAAAATTTTGACCAATTTTGCATGGAAAAAACATGCATTTTGCTTAACTGATATAATCAGATACTGCAATGATTTAAAAAAACACAACATTTGAAGTCCTATGGGGTTATTGATTTATTTTTAATGTGTTGTAATTAATTAGGACTGACTAAAAATGTGTAATGCTGAATGGCAAAATGCATGGGTTTAGAAGACTATACTCACATGTTTTACAATTTAAGCACAGTATTTGCACAATGCCTCTTACCACCATATCATGTAAAAATTAATGAAACGATGACAGAACAAGATATGTCAGTTATTAGCTCAGAAATTGTTAGTTTGTCCATTAGTTTTTTTTTTAGCGGACTTGAAATTCAATTGAAATTGTGTTTTAATGTGTGCTGCTGCTAAACAAATTCTTCAAAATGCCAGGTTTATTTTAAGAATCTTAATAGTGCTTTCTGTTGTGCACGGATCCTCAAACCCTGTTAGAATACACTATGATGTACAGCCTATCGCGGTATGAAGGCTTCTCTTCACATCGTGCCAATAAATCATGGGTTTGTTTAACTATACTATACTTCACCATTCTGGTCAGTGCAGGTTGATGAAATGGGTGCCCAGGACTGGTTCAGATATCACTCATCCATCGATGTTAGCCCTGCCAGGCAACTGAACTCTGATCTCCAGGTTCACTCCCCTGAATGCACTGTAACATCTTAAGTTATGCAAATGCTTTTGTCGATAATTAATTTGAAATCACAAACATGCAATTGCTGATTAAACAAAGAGTTGCATGGGAGTAGCACACAGAGACCATCACCTATGGTATAAGAAGGTTATTTACAGGGTGCTTCAAGAACATGTTAAAACTTATATGGCACTATAATTTTTAATGGAAAAAGAACGGATAATACACTGTGACATGATAACAAATGTAATGTTAATTGCTTCAACTAGTCAAAGAGTTTCCACTTGTTCGCCATCATTGTCAACGCGTGCCTGGAATCTTCTCCAGGTGGTCTCCAGAGCCCAGAGGCACATTTCATGTGGTATTGTTGCAAATTCTCAGAAATGCAAAAAAATTTTAAGCACCCTGTATAACTAGAGCAGTATACATTTGGATGCTCGTAATTTGGTGGACAATTCTGCCAATATGTAAACGGAGTACACAGTGTTGGGCCATATCATTGACCTGGAGAAAAGGTTGTTATTTCGGACAAATATACTAAACGTTTGAACAAAAATACGTTCAGGTGTTGGTAAGGATGCCAGAAGTTTTCATGATATTTGCATTTGCCTGTTTGGGACTCGTTTTACTGAACGGGGAGGGGGGCAGTGGGAGTTGATTGGTTGACTTTTAGCTTCATCGCACTATGTTGACTTACATTTAGAACTCCCTTACTGCTCTCCTGTCCCAGAACAGATATAATAAGCAGGCCTCACGAATGTCGCTCGTCCAATGCATGGACCAAGCAGTAGCGGCGCTCATTACGTTTTCTCGTGCGCGTCACGTGCGAGTGAACGTCACTCCGTTTAAAATCCAATCGTCCCTTACCCCCCCGGTCCATCTCGGAGCACCATTAATCTCACGCAGCATGCTGGCTACTTTCTCACACACATTGTACGTCTCGCAACGAGAGATGTTTGCACTGTGACTGCTGTAGAAGGCGAACGTTTGCACTTGTGGACACGCTATGACTGCAGAGAGATTCAGTGGGAATTTTGTTTTATTTATAACGACTCATTGCCATGTGTTACCATTATGACCAGTGGCGGCTCCTGCAAAATCTCTCAGGGGGGGCAAATGTCTGGATGATTGATAAGGATAAGGTCCACCCATGCAATGGATAAATTAACAGCTTAAGCATATAAAGGCAACTTCACTTCTTTAATATTAATGAAAAATAAAGTGACTCTTACAATACATATTGTTTGTTTTTATACTCACTATTATTACAATCCACTCAGTTTTTTTTATTAAAGATTCCACGAGGTAGCGACAAATAATATTGTTGACTGAAACGTGCTTACATATGATGACGTGAGCACGTTAGTGCAAGCCCTCCCGGAAGCCATAGAGAATGCATTGCAGCGCCCGCCGTTCGAAAAAAAACATCTTTGAATGTAAGTCTATGGGAACACTCTGGGCGATTCTCAGCCAGAGTGAAATCGCCCAAAAAGAGGCGGTACTCCACAGAACGTGACATGACGCTGATTGGACTATATCCAGAGGCACAGTAACGGCTGAGATTGGTGGTGCGTCGCCCAATCGCCCTAATGAAGAAACCGCCCCTGATTATGACTGTGATAGTCACATGGTAGTTGCAAGGTCTTGCGGAGTGAAGAAAGTGCTGGCAAGGTGTGGTGGCATCAATAGCTTTGGTTATGATGACATCCTGATCTTGATTTTAAAATGTCCTCACCCAATCGTACCTGAATCACATTTCTTCTACGTACAAATACAATTCGATTCCCGAAAACTCATCCTAGTACAGTTCATACTGTGATCATAATTTACACAAATGCCCAAACTTATCAAAATGGTCTTAATATTGATATTTAACTTGACATTTCTCACTTTCTCATCTCACATTTGTCAGCTTTGCAAAGTCCTCCAACAAAAGATAAGACCATCTCCAGTCTACCGCTAATTTCCGTGGTATTTTTGAAATAGTACAGTAAACCCCGAAGGGAGCGTATCGTGCTAAATGGTACATTGCATTTTTGGTTTGTTTTGCAGACACGAGGATTGCAGCACTGAACTGCAACGGACCTCAGAGTCTCCGACTACCCAAGATCAGGATGCGGGATCAAGCGTTGAGTCTACTACTCGCCAAGGCAGACACATGTTAATGGTACAACATCAATCCCTACGCTGCCAACAAACAGACAACTACACAGTTAACACAGCCCCATTGTGCCCGTGCCAACAACTTCAGCCATGACCACAAAAAGTATTTTCTTGGCTCACTCCTTTCCTACGTTTGTGGTAGGTTACTGAAAATTAACCTTCAGTAATTCTTATTTACTTCTTTAAACTTCCATGTTATTACGTAATTACATGATAAACACATAGATTGCAGGATAAACTCTTCGAATTACAATTGTTACGTTGAATTCTGTATATATGTGAAGTACCGGTGAGGACGCTTGACGCCGAGGTTGAGGCACACGTATGTTTATTCACAATATGACAGTGGGCATATACACACTCGAGGGGGTATCGGCCCCCTCAGCCGTATAACTCGGGATACACCCCTAGCTAACTCTGTCCTAGCCCCGAATCCTCCACTAATGGGCTAGGGGAGGCTAACTGGCCCGACACTGGTAAGTCGGGCCCGGTACCCGGAGTTCCAGACCAGCTCTTACAAGAGCACCGGCTCTGGCTTTCGGGACCACGCCGCTGGCTCAATCCTGTCCGGCCCTGAAAAGGACATCGAACCAGGGGAGTCCAGGGCTCTATCTAAGACGTCTTCAATCTTCTTCCCTTAGCTTAAACATAACTGCCGAGCCCTTTGAAACATCCCCTTTTATACCCAACCCCTCCCTGAGGGGTGGGGCCCCGGGGAATCATGACGTTCGAACCAGCCCCCCCCAGGGTGTCTGGCTCGGACGTCGTAGAGGGCACTTGCTCGTGCACTTACGTAGCCCCGCCCACTGTGTTTGTTTTCCATAGGCTGCCATGCATAACGGGCCCTCTCTTTAACACCCCTACATCTGTTTACGTGCACAAAAATTGTAACGACACAAAAACAGTTCAGTTACAGAGTGGTCGTGCTCTTAATATCTCACACATTAAAAAAAAACGCATTACATTACGCGTTTGGCAGAAGTATTATAAGCCTTTTTGATAAGGTTACGTTTTAAAACACTTCATGCTGCACTACAGTACTCATATGTCCTGTCCCAGTAAACGTGGAATGTTGGGCCTACGTTAGTCCATCGATTTAAATCACGTGCCAACATTGGTGCATGTTTTATTGGGGTCTTATGCGTGAATTTGTTGTTGATGTATGGCATTCATGAATGCAGCAAGTGATTCGCTTGCATTTAAAGTAACTCCACAATGACATAGTTTTCTAAATGCTGGTGTTACCAGATGATGGACACACATTGTTAAGTACGATACAAGGCTGGAAGCCTCTGCCTGGTCCACCATTTTCTCTCATCCATTGCTGTGAAGGTTGTGGTGTAAGCTCTCCCACTCATGAACCGTGATCTTATCCACCGGGAACTCCCCATTTTACCATCCAGATTTTCTGGAGGATCAACATTTTCAATCATCCATAATATAACAAATGTCACTTTATAAAATGAGTTAATATGCACATACTGTATACGCATTAGTGCCTCTGAATCTTTGGAATGGGAGCGCTATATAAATGCAGATTATTATAGTATATTGGCAGCTTCACATCACCTTGGGCAACCATAGAGCCTGTTGTGACTAATTAGATCATGCTAGCCAGTGAAATTGGGCTTCGTGTTTATGTTGAATTTATAATGGCCACATTCCAGTAATCACTGCTGCAACTGCAGAGATTGCTCATAACCTGTGTTTAATCAAATCAGCATGCTCCACCTCTGCTGCAGGCTGCACAGAAAATTAACGATCTTTCTTAATGGCTGCAATGGTTTTTTTTTTGGGGTTGTATTCAGTCTGCTAACGTGACATTTTATTTGGAACTTGCCTTAAATTCTTCAATTTTTTGTATGTTATAAATTCCGATGGAGTATTTCAATAATGTGTTGCATAAACTGCATACGTTAGTGATTTTCCATCAGTCTCACCTTAATACAAAAGGCCAACAATGTACACGAACACAAAAAAAACGAATGGCTTGTGTGTGCTAAATTCCAGTGGGCTGAATGCAGTACAGTGATATTTTGTACGCATTTAAGCAGTGCTCTATGTATTTCATGCTGCCGTTAATGCACTATTTATTGTAGGTACTGTATCCTATCGGAAACAATAATACAGGAATATGCGAGAGTACGTGTTGCAAATTATGCCATTTAGTTCAATTGCAAGTGTTAATTTCCCAAGCATGACATGTTAACGCCAGTGCAACGAGGAGACAGACAGCTTGTTCCATGACCTGTCAATATCTTAATCAAAAGATTGTCTCAAACTCACCAAGTTGCCTTTGGTTGTAAGATATTAGAATAACAATGAAATGCATGTGTGTGCGTGTGTGCGTTATTCTTAAAGTGCATAAAAGCCCAAGCACCTGGATTGTTTATTGGATAACACGATTAATCTACTTTCAGTCATACGTCACGTTTAATTAATTCCTCATATTAAACTAAATACATGAACATAGGTGGATTAAATAAGGCTGGACTCGTATGTGTAATGATTATAATCATAATTATGACAGGTAGATGCAAATAATACAATATTATAGGAACTGCAATTCAAAAGAAAGTTTTTTCAGGAAACAATCCTATCTGCTATAAAAAAAAACTTTTAACATGCATTGAACGTATCGTATCGTGGTAACCTTAAAATGAAATCGCTAAAGCTACGTATCATACATGCATTGAACGTATCGTAACGTATCATATTCTATACTCCCCAAGATTCTGTCCGTCGTCTACATACTTGAACGATGTTAGGTTGTTGATGGCAATTTTGTCGTATCGTTATCGCCATCGTAAGATCGAAATATCGTAAGTCGGACCATCGTAACTCGGAGACTACCTGTAATGTAAAAACTAAATTTGTTCACTTCTACTGAGACACATTGGAGAGATGAAGCGATAGAGGTGCATTTCCATTAATAACGAGAAGCCTTTGATCTTTTAACCAGATAGCACCGTGGAAACGATTAGACCTCAACAACAAACGACCGTAATTGAGGTGCATTGCCGGAGGCATCGCAAGATGGCAGATTGGAAAACTACTATTTTCTTTTTCTTGGGTCTTTCGGTAAACTACGACGTTTCGATCGCAACACAAGCAATCGTCATCAGGAGAAAAAATTGCGAGAAAGCTGCTGAGGCAGGATGTTTTAAAGATTTGAAATGGATGTGGCGGTGGCTCTACGACCTTACATTGACATGCTAATCTCTCACAATAGAATGGCCACTTCTGCAGCTTCGTCATCGTGGAAATAGCTCTCCGATCTTACATTGACATGCAAATTTCTCACTTTAACATCACTAGCCCCGCCCACTTCGCTTATAACCCTTGGGCTACACCCATTTCAAACCTTTAAAAATCCTGCCTTAGCAGCTTTCCCGCAATTTTTTCTATTGATGACGATTGTTTGTGTTGCGATCGAAACGTCGTAGTTTTTGTTATTTGTTTTATTATTTTCTTTGAACCTATCTACGTGACTTTACCGAAAGACCCAAGAATATGAATTCCTGCAGTCACGAAAGCTTTAAGTAAATATTAACTTTTTGCTTATATAATACCGTGAGCCTGCGTAGTTTATATCGTTCACCTTACGTCTAACAACAAGGTGCGCCTTTTGAGATAAGGTGAGGGAGCCCCCGTGCCCCGCCTGGAGAGTGCCCAGCCCGTGTCACGTAATGCGTGACACGGGCTGGGGGACAACGTGGGGACAGCGTGGTGAAGTGTTGGGAACGTGGCTAAATTCACAATGTCATCTACTTCATCATCTCGGTGGTGAATGAAGGCCTACCCATGCCATATTTGGACTTGGATAGTTCGCCTTTAGGCGTTCTCTGCTCTGACAATGGTGAGACTAGGCCATAAAGAAGGCTGTCTCTGGTGTAGGCCAATCGGTTTCAAAGACAATGCAGATATTATCATATCATGTTTGTTTGCATGTTCACCACAGGTACATGTGGTTAATGCGAACTTGATTCCTTACAAAAGGTGTCTATTTGGTGTTTAAACATCTTAACACCTGTTTTATTGTCAGAAAGGGTAAACCCTATCGTAATTTTTTTCATCAAAAAGTGTAGAATTGACATGAATGATTTCTTATCTGTGAATCAGTGGAGGTTCGTATATAATGTAATAATGCGGATTCCCTAGACCCTACAAACAGGAATTATGGGCATTAAAATAAAATATCAATAAGTGAAGGTCTTTGTACCAAATGTTTTAATACAAGAAAATGATGTAGCCATACAGTTTTACTTAGGAAGTGTGAAATATAAAGAATAATATCTGAAGTAATGAACATTGCATGTAAGAGCATTTATTTTAACATTGGTTTGCACTCCAATAATTAATGTACTATACGTTGACTCATTAATCCCCCCCCCCCCCCCCCCACTTTGTGCAAGAGCGCAGAAGCGTGGTCACCACATTTTTCTACTCCTCTATATAAGGAAGGAAACAGTAAGACTTCTCCACAAATCTGGCTGTCGCCTGATGAAGCTAGTTGTAATTACTGGCGAAACATTGTACTCAGATTGTAAATGTTGTGGCTTGGCTCTCCATCACACCGGTGTGCTGTACTAGTGACGAATTGGCCACGTTCTGTTAACGTGACAACCCTTACTAGTTGGCTGTATCGGGTGGTGGCGGGTTTTAACGACACTATACTTTTTTCAGGCGAGTCATACATTGGTACATTTAGCCAATTTTATCTTAAGGAGTGCTCGTAGTCTGAAACTGGAGTACCCAGAGAAAGTCCACGGGAATACGAGGGGATAACACTTAAAAGGTCCCACACATAGCTTCACTAACCTACTTGTTATTCTGACATTTCCTGGCCACCTCGCAGCCCAGAAGTATTAGTAGCTTCACGAAAGTACAAGATCTACAACCTTCACAGACAACGCATTGGATTACAGGCCTTTAAATTGTTTATTTTGCGTATTTACTGATATTGTAAGTACGTGTGTCGAACTCGCACCATACGTAGCGAGCCGTGCTAATATTTATATGATTAACCACTTGTTAATACAGTACCCACTTTATCTTTTGTAGTGTTTGCGAAACACAAAAAGGACCTTACCGTAATAGTTAAATATGGTAAATGATACATAACCACAAGTAGATATATGATAGTCTCAAAGAAAATGTTGCAATCTCTTATAAAATGATGACAACAAAAGCCTTTCCATTATGCAAAGTCTTCCTTATTATGTGAAATTTAAATGGACAAGCCGTATACCCAGAGGAACCTGCATTTTGTCATGCAAAAAAATTGCATGTGTATGATTAATTTTTCATCCATTTAATATTCATTATATGCTAAAAATGGCATAACCATGAATATTAAAGTATACTACAGTACATAGTAATATATGTAGGAATAGCACAGTGACATACAAAAACAAAGATCCCCCATACAGCCTTTAACAGACTTTTCGGGCAAGTGCCGTTTGCGAGCACCTATGAAGGCCGGAACGATACATGAAGGGGCTGGGTGGCCAGCACCACGTCCGAACAGTGGCATATAACGCTACAAAACACATGTACCCTCTCATATCTACATTTTACAGTTAGTTACTGTATTGCCCTTAAATATTTTTAAATTCACATTTCAGATTTCGTGCGTCGACCTTTCATGTTCCATCGCTGTGTCCTCTGCCATGCAAACTGGGTGTTGCTGACACAGCAACGTGGTCTCTTGCAATATCCACATTGCACCTCCGATCAGGACGGTTGGCTACGTACGGTGCGAAAGAACGTCAACAAACATACATACAAGGTATATGAGGCAAAAGGCAGTGCGCATGGACTTTAACAATAAGTAATTAGTTAGTACATTTTGTATCCGCGCCCTTGCTATAACGCAATGACCATCCCCAAGGTGCTGTGGTTCACAGATCAAATCTGCAAGTAAGGATCAATGTCGCTATGTGTACTCTCAATTGAGCCATTTGAGGGGTGATTTTTCAAAGTTTCATCTTCTTGGTTCTTTCGGGAAAGTCACGTAGAAGGGAAATAATAAAATGATAAAAATAAAACATAATAAAATACAATTCTCACGACGTTTCGGCGTCAGATGCTGTCTTTCCGACAGACCTGTTCTTCACCTGAGGATGGCTGCTTGCGTTGTGGTCGAAACGTCGTGAGAATTGTATTTTATTATGTTTTATTTTTATCATTTTATTATTTCCCTTCTACTTGACTTTACCAAAAGAACCAAGAAGATGAATCCCTGCAGTCACGAAAGCTTTAAATCGAATTTTTTTTCAAAGTTTGTCAAATTTCAACCGTGACGCCAGAATACAATGGTATATTCGTTTCAAATTACGCAAGGGGTGGTGGATCCTTAACGTCCACCGTCAAGCAGACGGCGCGTGCTTGTTAGGTGAATTCACTCGCAATATTTCCCAGGGCAGCCGTCGGAATTCGAGCCACGTAGTAGCTCTGCAACGAGCGTGCGGAAACGCGCTACCGCGAGGCCACGTGACCATCCTTTAACATCGACGAAAAGTGGGAGCACATGGCATAACACATGCGCGAATGTGCATTGTGCACTCACAATAAAATATACGCTCCACGTGCCTAAGGTGTGAGACCTATCAGCGGTGCTGAGAGCACGATGGTTTTTTAATCTATACATGGAGAACAAATCAATGGACTCGTGCCCTGTGCACACTGCGAGGATGTAAACAGCGTCTGTGCCCTCCAGGACACTGGGAGGGCCCCCTGTCTCATCGCCAATGCATTTGTCCACAAGAGACGAGGTGAAATTTTAAATTCTCATTTGACCTTGGCTTCGTGCAATCTGATGGAAAGCCCGTGACTCATCCGTGCGATATCTCACGAATGTAGAGATACCACGGGACTCTAATAGACCATGAGCCCTGCTTCATGCTGGTCGTAAGCGTACAGGACTTGCAGTGATGGTTGGCCTGTCACCGGAGAGACCATTTGAGTCTAGGTGTGTACTATGTATATATGTTAAACTTCTTTCGCACCGTACATAGCCACCCGCAGCAATCAGCGGTGCGGGGGAAGGAACACCAATCTAAACACAAAAAGCAGTTTAACATTTTTTTGTTTTGAATCTATATATATAAAATCGCAAATCTGTCTGTCTGTCGGTCTGTCTGTGTGTGTGTCTGTGTGGCCGGACCATACGCAGTTTCATTGGACGGCGGTTGCCCCTGGCAACGGGTAGCGACGCATTCGCTGCGGGGTGGACGCCATTTTTAATTCCCGTTAAAAATATGCGCACGCATTAACACGCGACTCTGAGGTAAATTCATCAAAGTTTCACGTCCTCTTCACTCCCCCCCCCACCCCAATGTGTGCAATTACTATTATAGGGTCGGTAGATAATAAAGTTATAGCGATTAGACAGTATTATTGTAGCGCGGCGGGGGGGGGGGGGTACCGGACCCAGTACCCAGCCTCAGCCGGGTGGGCAATCTAGGCGAGGCCGGAGGCTCTGCACGGTACTAGGCCTCGACACCCACCACGCGACTCTGAGGTAAATTCATCAAAGTTTCACGTCTTCTTCACTCCCACCCCAATGTGTGCAATTACTATTATAGGGTCGGTAGATAATAAAATTATAGCGATTAGACAGTATTATTGTAGCGCGGGGGGGGCGGGGGGGAATGGCACCCGTACCCAACCTCAGCCGGGTGGGCAATTTAGGCGAGGCCGGAGGCTCTGCACGGTACTAGGCCTCGACACCCCACCACACTATAGGCCGTACATATTACTGCACAGCGGCCGAGAAGATCGTGGCTGGGGGGGGGGGGGGGGGGGCAGGGGTAGCAGCCCATCTGTGTATATATGTAAGGTTATTAAGAAATATATTTTTCACCCGGGCAATGCCGGGTACTTATGCTAGTACAGATTTAAAAGTGCATAGCTCCAGTTGCTTCCTAGTGTCAGAAGGAAGAGCATTCCATTTGGCCGCAGAAGCACATTTGAAAGCGCTCGCCAAAAGCCGCTGCGATGATGATCGGAGTTCGCGTGATGATTATTCCAATAAGTGGAATTTACACAGCACTTCCCGTTAAAGGGCCACACCAAGGCGCCTTGAAATATACAACCTCGATTCACAGCAGTGACTCAAGCCGAGTAAGAATTCAGTAGCAGTGAGACTCTTCCTTTTAAACACTGTGACTATAAAGCCTGGACGCTTGGGTACATCTAAAGAATTGCCACTACTGTTATATACGCTGTAAGTAGCATGACACTATTCTTATATCAATGACGCTCAAACATCACACGTACAGAATAGCTATTCCATATATGTTTTAGATTATGAGAAATAATCAAAGATTAGGAAGAAAATCGTGTTCTTCTTGATATTTACCTTGTTGTAAAGGCGAAAAAAACCCATCAAGTAAATGAAGAGTACATAATATACCGGTAATGAATCCTGTGCAGTTTAAATTGAAGTAAGTTGACTAATACGGCTGGGTTTAATAGCGTATAACGACCATGGCAGGAACACAATTTGTCATTGCAGTGCTGCGCCTTTACCGTTTAGGTGAGAAAACCGAGAGGGATGTTGTGGATGGGGATGTCTTTTGCAGACTTTAAACGGTGACACACCAGGTGCAACGCTTTTATAAATTGAAACGTAATAAAGAGCTTTCATTTCGATGTAAAGCTTTCGTGACTGCAGGGATTCATCTTCTTGGTTCTTTCGGTAAAGTCACGTAGAAGGGAAATAATAAAATAATAAAAATAAAACATAATAAAATAATTGTCACGACGTTTCGGCCACAACGCAAGCAGCCGTCCTCAGGTGAAGAACAGGTCTGTCGGAAAGACAGCGTCTGAATGGGCACCACCAGGCTTGGCAGGGTATATTTAAGCTGGGTTGGAGGGGGAAGGGGCGCCTTGTCAAAGGAATTTGCATATGAAGACGAATTTGCATATCAAGATGATATTTGCATAAAATGATATGCCAATTAAGACTCTGTCTTTCCGACAGACCTGTTCTTCACCTGAGGACGGCTGCTTGCGTTGTGGCCGAAACGTCGTGAGAATTATTTTATAATGTTATATTTATTTTATATTATTTCCATTCTACGTGACTTTACCGAAAGAACCAAGAAAAAGAGCTTTCACTTCATTCATTAAAGTAACATTTGCCATTACATTTGTTTGAGGCGTGATCTAAAAAGTCCAAGGGCTGGAATACGACGACTCGATGACGACGCTGCCCGCGCATGCGCCTGGGGGGGAGTAGATGTTTGCAACAAGAAAAATCATGGAAGAATAGAGGATTGATCATCTAAATCAACCCTGTCAGATTGTGGTAGCTACTGATCGCAGCTGCCCGGGTTGTAAACCCCTGTGCAGCGATTGACGATGACAATGACGACGATTCTGATGATGGCTGACGGCAATGATCACAGTGATGATCATGATTGCAAACTTGTTGATGATGATGATGGGTGTTGATGATGAATGACGACACCCCGCGCACGGATCCTGGGTTGGGTGTTCGGCAGAGGGTGGGGTTGGGGTGGGGGGTGAGTGGCCACCGCACAGACGGCGCTGGGGGGGGGGGGGGTTGAGGAACGCGCGCTGTGCAGCAACCACGCCGGGTGCACGCGGCGCGGTCTGCCGCGTGCGTGCGCGAGACGTGCGGGGGGCACCAATCTGAGGGCGGAGATGCGGAACGCGTGAGCGGCGCACACGCTGTGCTTCTTGGCACAGCAGCACCACTCCCTCCGGGGGGGAGGGGGCAGTCGGTGTAGGCGACTGCCTTAGTTGGCGGTGCTGTGGGAGAAAATATTCCTTGGGGGGTAGCGGGGAGGGAGGGAGTGAAATATATGTTTGAAATAAACTGAATGAAATATGTAACAAAAATGAAATAAAAAGGAAAGCCCATAAAGAAGGGGCCTTAGCAGATTCACCGATCGCGCGAATCCACCGTGCGTTCCCGTAACGGCAGCCCTTGATGTCGCGTCGGCTGTGGGGAGTTTCATGCGAAAGAGCTGGGCCAAGAGGCGAGGGAGGCAAGCCCCGGTCGCAGCCCCCCCACACCACTCACCCACTCCCTTCGCCGCCACCCACACCACGCTGCTTGCGTGCAGCACACAACACGCACGCGCGTGCGTGCTTGTGCCACGCGCGGTGCTTGTGCCACGTGCGTATTGTGCTCATAAGCCATGCGGGACGACGGATTGCGAGAGGGCTGTGCGTGTTCGTAAGCACACACGCCGGTCTCATGGTGCAAGAGGCCCGTCTGGATGTCTTCTGACCCTCCAATTAATTGTCTGTTTTTTTTTGTAAGTAAGGTGGTTTATTTAAAACAGATGTGAATATGCAAGGGGGGAGGGGATTTCTGGGTCAATTAATTGGGGGTCACAAGACATATAGCTCAACCGTTCGGTGCAGGGAGAATTTTTTTTTACAAGTGGACTTTGGGGTAAGATTATTGATGTGACCAAGGTGGAGCTGTCAACCGCTAGCACCAGAAAGACAAAAATTGTGGATGTGCAGTGTATCAGAGGTCGTGTTCGATTAAAGGCCGAAATAGTGATTGTTGATTTCTACTTTTAGTTTACTAATTAAACGGGCATTAACGCAACGCACATTTGCGGTACCAGCTGAAATCATGACGGACGGCAGTGGACAGCAGCACAAACGTGCTTGCAAAACAATTAAGAGCTGGGACGATTACGTCGATTGGGTTGATGGACGGACTCAAATTTGTGGTCGATTTAAAAAAAACGGCGGTTGCCTCCACCACACGCGGCCTCGCGAAGGCTGGAAACCCCCCATACGACGTCAGGTCCAAATGTGACGCAGCTGATGTCGATGAGGTTTACCAAGCACCGCCCATCACCTCCCGTCTAGCGGGCACACCTGAGAACAGAGATTTTGTTTCCCGATCAAAATTGTCCGAGCGATCAAACCGATAATCGGGAGAGTAATCGATTACTGAAATAATCAGATAGCACAGCTCCGCAAACAAGATGTGACTTTGTAAATGGACAAAACGAACACACCCGTGTATTCTAGAATATTTACACCGTGTAAAATGTTTTCACCGTGTACGGAAAAAGTAAGTAGTGTAAATAAATCAACTCACGTTCAATTATAGATTTACAATGAATGGAATAGCCTCTCCTCCTATGAGGCCTTGCAAAACTGCTGGGAAGCACGTGGGCTCCGTTTGGCAGGAGCACGTCTCGTCGTGACACGGGTCCCTCCATTTAATTACATTTTAATGTTGGCGGGTTTTTTTTACCCCAAGTACCGACCGAGTCACGTGGCTACCTCTGGGCTCACGACGAGCAGCGAGCATTGGAATTCCAAGCACTTCTTGTCTAGACTTAGATTAGGCAAGGTTAAGCTTATATATATTTTTTTCTTCTTTATTTTTGTTCACCTTATTCGATATATTTTTTAAATTGTACAGCACGGTGCAGTGTTCGAATTTAAGTAATGAATTGCATTTAGATATTTTAGTTTTTATAATTCCACGAAGAAATATCTTCGCGCCTATTTATTTTAACACGTGATTTTTTTCTTGACGAAGTTTAATCTTTGAATATTGTTGTTATTTGTGATCCATTTTCATTGTAGATTCCGTTACATGTTATTAAACTCTTAGATTTATGAACCAATCCTTGTGGGGTTTTTCCGTACAATTTCTGTTCTTTCGTTAAATTTTTAATGATACGTTCCCTCATTTACTTCCGACTTTCTGTTGCTATTTTTGGTGTATTTACATTGCATATATTACACGTTTAAAACAATATGTTATGTTAGGAAAACGCACGAGGTTTGTATTTATGTGCTTTTTAGCCGAATATGCAGGTCCTGGTACACTGTTAATACCGCAAGACCAGTTGGAAACCTACAGTTTTTATCCAACAACAGTAAAGTTCTATGACAAATACAATATCTTGAAAAATTAGGTATCTAAGAGTCCAAAATGCCATTCTTAAGAATATATATTAATTTCAGAAGCTTCAGTGGCAGGTTTGCTGCATTCCTCCCAGACAACACGAAGGCCCCTCTATTTTACTATCTTGCTTCCTTGTTTTTACCCATGGGCTTAACATTTAACACGTACTTGATCACTATTATTCTATTAAGCAATCGTAGTAAATTGAAAAAAAAAGTTTTGCTGGCTGACACGCGGGGAGTGCGCCGTGGTAATGTCACCACGCATATCTGCGTTATGACGTTGAGCCGGGTTTGTGACGTCATGCCCCCTCCCACCCACCCAGCTTGCATTGCGGCTGTGTAGCCCTTACGCATGCACGGGCAGTCCTAGTGATTCCAATGTCATGATTTTTTTGACGTAAGCAAGATATAAAAATTAAAACCCGAGGTTGGCATCAACTTTTTTTTTATTTCAATATCAACCTAAATAATAATGTATAAAAAAAAACCCATGTCACCTGCATTTTATGAATTCTATTCCTCAAGCCTTTTGAATAATTATAATCGTCCTTGAATATTTGTCCATTCCATTTCACATGCTGGTCTCCATTCTTGTATATACAGTATATGCATTTTTTGTGAGGAGGTGAGAAAATGATGTACATACAACATGACCATTTGAGAGCAATGATTAGGTCATTTTTTGTAAGCAGACAAAACATTTTTTTTTCCAGACTATGATGCAGTGTGTTTCACTTGTCGTGCAGACGCAAGTCACGATCCCCTGCCAGCAGAACCAAGCCCGCTGCTTTGCTCTCCACAAAGCTGTAGAGCAGCCTCCACCACTCTCATTTCACCTGAACTGTTTGCGACTCTGGAGGTAATGTACACGCATTGTCTTCACGCAAACTCGAGCCAAAAGCAATGCTGTACGAAGCGATTTAATATAATAAATGCTGCAGTGGAAGTTAAGCCAGATGTTAATATACTTCTCGACACCACACCGACAAAGGCTGCCATGTTTGTCATATATATTATTAATGAAGGGACTGTATGAGACAGTGAATGTATAAATGTGTAATGCATTGGGAATTTGAAATAAAGTATTGGTATTGACAGTTACCTGTTTAAAATGCTGACATTAGCCTGTGTTGGCGAACGGCTAAGCTCATTGTGGCAACACAGGAGGATAGTAAAGTGAAACGTTGCTGCAAAAAAATAGGCTGGGCTGCTTTTGGTCATTGTTTACTTTTCCAACAAAAATATAATGAAATCAAAGTCGTATTTTGGTTTGGAACATCCAACATTGGTGCTGCAAACCAACAGCCAACGTTGGCCATTTTTTTTATCAAGTACCCTCTTGAGATATTTCGACTGGAGACATGAGCAATGCAATCGCAAGGATGCATCTTTTCCTTTATTTACCAATTTTAGAAGTGGCTGTCACACAGCTGATTGATTCGAACGCAGCAATCATCCAGTAATTTCTATGGTAAAATTATCAAAGCGCTGCCAACTTTCACGTAACCTGCATCAACTGTCAGAGGAGTCCAGATCTCAAATTTGGGAGATGTCCCACATGGCATTGCAGATACCACATCATGTAGGTGATATCAAATTGCAGCCATTCCTCGTTTTCAAGGTCTTCCATGAGAAACAAATGAAATGCATTGGGCCAGCACTTGTCCAATAAAAAAAAATTCCCTGATATTTGAACTCGTATGAATATATGCATGACTGTTAGTGGCTGCTGCCTGGACCTAACCCACATATCGCAAATAATGTACAGTGCTATGGTGTGCCTCTAAATATACCCATCTCTTATGAGTGAGTATAGGGTATTGTGACATGATAGCCTCAGGTCCGCACCTCCGATTAGTACGGTTGGCTATGTACGGTAGGAAACAAGTGCAACATACATACATACAAGGTCAGGGTTTATTTCTAAGTCCCGGTTTTTTTTTATGTGAAAGCATCATTATATACAGACCTTAAAATGTAACCACGAATCTTACTGCGCTTTTCTTTTATGTATCTTAGAGTCCATTACAAGCTTTGCTGAATTGGACATTAATTCCACATTTCTCTTGCACAATATAATGTTATATTCACCGCAGTCTAGAGTTAGCTATTTAAATGAGCTCGTAATGCACTGGTAAGAATGTTTTTTCATTGTAAGGGAGTACAAAGGGATGTCGCCCACAATAGTCATGAAGACGTATAACCAAATCGATCTTTGTAAGGTTCCGTGTACCCCGATGGCTGCAAACATCAAACGTGAAAAGTGCTTTTATAGAAATGTACGATGTTGCGCATAAAACCAATTACATGCATAAGCAAGCTCATTTGTTCAAATATACTGTCATCGTGTACAGTGCCAATTAATGTAGGATGAAGCTATGTGGTCAAATTAATCATTGCTCAGTCGTCGAAATGCGTGCACTCGCAAGCCACTGTAATTGATGATTGTAATTGACAAACATCATGTCATTGCATCGATGACAATTTTTTTTGTCGGCTTTCGTGGTCTCTGATGTTTGTGATAATATTACCGGCTCTGTGCGTATCAAACACACGAAACACACTCACCCTTTCGAGATGCGTGCGAGACAGTTAAACATGTAACGCGTTATAATATGGGTATCAGCGATGCTACCCACTCTGGTGTGATGATTGGCACACTGGAATTTCAATCCCGGGGCGTGGCAGCTGCAATAATGGAGTAAGTTTTTTTTTTTAACTCACCACCCTGCCCGTCTGTTCACCCAGCATAGTTTTTTTTTAAATAAATCATTTTACCAGGTAAGGTGGTCCCACTGAGCTATGTAGCCTTTTTTCATAAGCGACTTTGCCATCACAAATGATAGCTCAACGAAGTGGCTTATCACGTGGAAATGTATAGCAGCCAAATACTCTAAACGCGTGATGTTTATTCTAAATGTGGAGGGAAAGGTCCACGCGACCACGTGAAGAGAGACACGCAAACTCCAAATATACAGCAACAGGCGTCAGGGTCGGGATCGAACCCACGACCTCCTGTATACGAGGCGAGGTAGTTCACATATCATAGCCACCGTGGTGCCCCCACTATAAATGAGTACACCACAATTAGCCGATGGGCAAGATACAATGTGATCGGACAAATTGTCGATGCCCCAGCCTGCTCGAAGTCGTCAGGCCAGCGTGAACGAGTAGGCCAAATACACCCCTATAGAAGGGCTCTGCACAGCTCCATCGAGTGGAGGGGCCTTCCGCCGTCAGTGGCGTGAGGATCAATTGCAGACCTGCGCCCCTAACATAGTATAATCAATTGTTAATGTTTTAAACGTGTTTTTTTTTAATTTAGCATTCGTAAATGTTTTTACATTTTGTTCTCTAAAAAAATCATTAAACGGTTACACGAATTTGCTTGTACCGGAATGCATTTTAAAAGGGGCGGAGGGGGGGGAAGATACATGAAAATAGCTCGTATGAATGACTGCCATTGTTGTGTGGACGGAGAGAAGTTAGCACGGCACACTACATAGTCTCACCGCATTACATTTGACAGCAGTCTGCAAGCCTACTGACGTTGCCTCGTCAAATGTATGCATTTATATATATTTATTATTGTATCGTTTAATCAGTTTCATATTCACGGTATAATGTACGCCACGGTATTTAGGAAACACAGAAATAATTGGACCCCCTATTGGCAGACCGCATATACAGTCATAAAGTAATTATTTATTTCCCTATTCTACGGTGAACAAAAGCAGAGCTGTTCCGAATGACAACCTGTGCCATGATTGTCACGCTGTAATAATCCTAACCAGCACCACCGTTAATTTAAATTAAACCATATGAGAAGCTACTGCTGCAAGTAAATAAATAATATGAAATAAAAATGTTCATTGGGTGTTTTAGGGATCAAACACATTTATGCATGAATGATTTGTGATACATTCACAGCTATAAGGCTATATAACAGGACCGTGTGTGCATGCATTGAAGTCTGCTCGCTCATTGAATTTTCCCGTCTGCTTCTCTGTTAACTCATTGTATCTTCCGCCCCGACCAATATCTGGTTTCTCAGGTCAAACCCCCCACCCCCCCGGGTAGCCCTTTGAGTAGGACCTGATTATTATCAGATTCAAATATTCCCTTCAGGCCAGTTTAACACTCAAATCATCGACCTGAGCTTGGGCCGTACCAGGGGGGTCGGCAGCCCGCGTCTCCGGAGCATCACGCGGACTGCTTTGTGACGTCACCTTATTAAGGGTCACTGCCACCGTCTCGGATTCACCACGCACGCAGTGCATTGCGGCTCATGAAATATTGAGGTTTTTTTTTACCGAACTGGAACAAAAAGTTGCTCTTCTTGTTATTTTGGCTGCCGACCCTTGGGGCATTTGAATAAATATTTATATCGGGTGCCGTATATAGTGTGAGTGTTTAGATGATAACATGCATTATTATATTATTATAAAATATATTTTATTGGGCCCTATATAACTCGAGTGTTCAGGCATCAGTTAGAAAAAACATAATGAATGCCAATTGACTCTGGATTCTTTAGAGAATGCATTTATAGGTAAACTATTTATATTTTAAGAGTCGTTTATGCTTGTAAAACATTTTGGCAATACATTCTTTGTGAATTTTATTACAGATTGCATATATTTACCAGCATTAATTTAAGGATTACTATCCGTCATATCATCAAACACAACATTACACGATTTATTTGGCTTCATTTGGTCGGTAAATGTCCACAGAATTGGCTTAAAATACGTACAGTAATGTAAATCAGAAACCAATCAACAAGATGCATGTTGCCTTGCCTGCAATCACAATTGTACACTTTTAATCGAATTGGTTGATTGTTACAATCATGGTATTGTGTCGAACTGGGCTGCATGGAACCCAGCGTGATGTTCAGGCAGGAGAGAGAAGGGCCCGTTGGGGCCTGACCAGCTCATTGGAATCGCCAGTGAAATGTACGACCCATGCCTATGTAATCCATTTGTATGGCAATTCTGTCAATAACGGTCATTTGAAATTAACCCTGGGACCGGCCAGCCGGTATCGACCAGAATCGCCGTTAACCTTTACGGCCGATGCCCAGCAGTGTTCGTAATTTCATTCCCGATTGGTGCGTGGCATTCAAGACGGGCAGGAGGGGGTGGGGGGGGCTTGTGGGGCATGGACGGCCGAAGAGGCTGACTTGTGTATATGCTCCTTGCATGGATGAGACAACCTTGGCAGTGTGGGAATTCCATCCCAACAATGGATCGGGATAACACGTAGGCTTTCGCGACCAATGTTATTCATAATCAACGTTTTTCGGTTTAGATCGCGTTATTTATAATTGTAAATGTTGTGGCTTCAACACACCGGTGGGCTAAAGCAGTGAACTATTTGTCTTTTGTCAACGTGACACTTTTTACTGATTGGCCGTGTCGGGTGGTGGAGGGTTATGACACATTTATAAATAACGCGATCTAAACCCAAAAACGTTGATTATGAATGGATCGGGAATTACCCACAGAAGAATTGTGACTTCTGCAGAAATCAAAGACGTCTCGTGTCCATTTAAACAATTAGCCATTTACTATGTTTGATGAAAGGTTAACTTTTAAAAACTCGAAAGGACTCAATTTGGATGATACATTGCAATCATAACCCCTGATTGCGGATTAGTGCCCCAGGTCAGTCGTGCAATTGAGACTAGTCTGGTCTCTTGAGTTCTCACCAACCTGATTAAACAACATCAACTTGAAACTATATACTGATAAAAAACACATTTGAATCAGTAACAATGGAGCTACCATGTTTTAATTGGAAATTCAAATGAATGTGCCAAATTTTTGTCTGCAGCTGCAGCCTACCTATGCGTTTTTGTTGTTAATATTAAACAGTTTGATTGTGAGAAAAATAATTGCCTGAATTCAAGCACATTCTTAGCCTTTTTACTATTTTGTTGTTTCTCGAGGGACATTGCTCGGCAATTTCTGAGGATGTAAAGGTAACTTCGCCATATATATTTTGACAAGCTCTTCAACCACAATCCATTTTTTAAAGGATAAAATAAATTGGGTGTTAATTCATTCTGTCATCCGTGATATTGTAGATAAGTGATCCCAATTAAGGAAGGTGTTTTTTTTGCCAATAATAGGTTCCCGATCTGCGAATTAGATCATTTTCAACCCCATCACTTTGCATCGCCAAAGACAGAAGTCCAGTTATTTACACAAACATTACCGAAATGGTACCTTTTTTGAGGGCTTGGTTTTGGGGGTCATGAAGCCATCTTTAATACATCACTAGCAGCATGTGACCAGTCTCATGAGGTCTAGTTCACAGATTACCAGCAACATTTATACATTTTGGAATCATAAAATGAAGGTCACAAGGTCATCATGGTCACTGCTATAAATGCTACAACATCTCGCCATTGCTTTTTATGGTCTGCCAATACCGACATTTTTGCACATTTCATATTTCGTATTACTCACGACTGGGGATTCGTGAAACACCTCCTGTTTGCAGGCCTATTCCGATCACGCGATTTTGTTTCTCTACTCCTGTTCATGATCTTCAAGGTATCCAGTTAAGTCTTTCACCATCTAATGATCTTCCCTTCGAATGGAAACCTCTGCTTTTTCTCTGCCGATAGAACGATGGTGTATATTTTTAGCACTGCCAAGTGAACTACCAGAAAAAAGAGTTCTGTGTGTACTTTTTATTGATAATTCAATGGTACACAACAGCTCCGTTCGGCCCACAAACAGGGCGCCGTGGACACATCCCGTGTCCCAGTTTGCGTGCTCAGGCAACCCCAGGAACCGAGCCGCGTTTTCTACAGCCACCTTTATATAGCAGCAGCCGACACAATTACCCAGGCACACCCTGGGCAATGAATGCTCTCTTTCTCTATCCCGCCAATCAGATAAGCATTGTTATTATTTAATCATCGCGCAGCCCGATTGGATTCACCTGTTTCCAATCAGGAAATGCGACAGACGCCTCTGGGATTTCCAAGAGCCAGCAAAGAAGTATGTGGGCTTCAAAATAGCCACCGCTTTTTTTGCTTCTCTGGCAATAGAATGTAATGTTGGCTCGACCGGCGCCGCGAAATGGGCAACCCTTCCTTTTGCACTGCCCCACATCTTACACCCGTGTCCTGGCCATTTCACCCTCATTTCTTTTCATATATCTAGAGTGCCTTACTGTCAGATTGTATTTAGAATTTCCAAATTTCCTTTGCTAACTGGCCATGAAATTCCCAGCCTCGCCCTATACACAAAGGCTGCATGCTTGTTACGCTGTAAAACATTCAAGGGTGAGGGTCAGAGCACCGAGGTGGGTACCACTGAGACCTTCGGTTAAAATCTGTGGCAGTCCTCTTTGAAAACAACTAATGTCTCAATTTTAGCGAGTTGATGGTCTCAGTCTGGTCACAAATGACTGCACATATAACCCGTCATATTACAATCAATGTAATTTTGCTAAGTTCTAGCTCTGAGAATGAAAAATATAAGTTTGACTTTCACCTGATGAATACTCTATTCCTCACAGGGCAAGCGGTAAAGTGCTGCCTGCTATTGTGGATAATAGCTCACTTGAAGAGATTTTAACAAAACAATGGCCCAGGTATACTGTACATAGCTCTGCGATCTTACATTTATTTGCAAATTCCATCTCTAGCCCCGCCCACTTTCTCTTGGGTTGTACCCATCTGAAACCTTTATAACCATGGCTGCAGTAGCTCTTTCGCTACATTTCTTCCTGCCACAGCAGTCCGCCTGCTGTATTTTCCCCTGAAGAAAAATTGCTTGTTGCGATCGAAACGTCGTGATTTTTATTATGTTATTATTTTTCTATCTACGTGACTTTACCGAAAGACCCAAAGAGTATTTCAGCAGTAGTTTTGATAACGGCAGTAGTTCTGTGATATCTCCTTTCCCGGAATGTTCTCTAACACAGGGTGATGCACTACTCTCTGAGGGTTCTCAATGGGGTTATCTGTCCCATGACACGATGCTGACAGCACAATTGAGATAGAATTTGGGGGCCATATTCCATCCCACCTTGGGCAGTAGACGCAGTGCATTGTGGCCATGGAGTAGATGGGGGGGGGCATGGTTCCAAAAGTGGTTGGATAGTGGGGCACGGCGGCACAACTCTTGGGTGGTTAATGTCACATAATTTACACCAATGTGTGGCAAAGAATCACCACAAAACCTCGCCCACCACTCCAAGGCTGGAAGGGATGCCGCTGCAGCGTGAGATTGAAAATCCGGCCAGAGGCGTGGTCTGCCACATACATGCCCTCACACACACACAGTCGTACATACGGATTGATTGGATGGAATAACTGGGGACACCATCAAACTATTAACTATTTTTTTTATTTTACTAGATAAGATGTAGCTCTTTTTCAGAAGTGACCTGGCCGCAAATGATAGCTCAACGAAGTGGCTTATCATCACGTGGACATTTATAGTCGCAGCCACATACTTTAAATGCATGTTGATTATAAATGTGGAGGTAAAAACCGGAGGACCCGGGGAAAAATCCATGCGACCACAGGGAGAACATGCAAACTCAAAATATACAGGAGGCATTAGGGTCGGAATTGAACCCACAACCTCCTACATACGAGACGAGGGAGTTAACATCTCACCACCTTGGCATCAAAGAAGCGGAACCAGCTGATGGAGCTAAATTAGTGGATATTTAAGCATTTTTTTTACATAAAAATAAAATACCTCAATAGTGAAATGATGCCTCCATCATTCTTTGATTTAAAATTGAACAGAACCCGACGTTGCATTACAGACCCATGAGTCTTTTTAGCACGCAAATATACAGTGCTGTTAATGAAAAACTTAACAATGGTCACTTTAGAGGATACCCAATAGAAAATGGTGGTTTCAGCCATTGACTACGTGTGGAATATAAACTACAACTTGGATTTTATGATAGACAAATGAATATAAAATTCCTCTGGGCCTAGCTTTTGTAGACTGTGGAAAAGAATGTGATTCAGTGGAATCGACAAGGTCGTTGAACGACAATGAAATCATTATTGGAGGGATGTAACTGGAAAACGCAACAGAGATATGTTTAGCTTGGACAATTATTGACGGTGGAGTCAGACTCAGACAAAATTATAGAATAAAGAGGCAGTGAGAGCAGGACGGAGTGCTTTTGTAAAATTAAATTTGACAATAAGCAACGAAAGATTGTGCCTAAAGGGTTGCAATCAATCTGTGTGACCTGCCGTGGCATACGGATTAGAGACATGGATAAAGGGTATAGAACAAAGCTGAAAAGTACACAAACAAGAATAGATGAATACATGCACGCTGCGAATTACGCCGAGATACAGAAAGAGCAACACGTGGATCAAAGAGCAAATGCAAGTGAAAGGCACGCTATTGCCTGTTAGAAAGGCAAGTGGGCTTAAGCAGGCCAAGTTCGCGAGAAGGCATGACAGCAGATGGGCCAATTTGGAGACAGAATGGCGGCCAGAGGAGAGCACATGCCCGAGAGGATGCCCACTGTGGAGATAGAGCGGTGAGATCTGCCCATGCACGTGACCAATGGCGGACTGTGGCATCGCGGGACCGCGAGGGATAGAAATTACATGGGACCCCTTCATTAAACAGTGGCTAGAACATGGCTGATGATTAATGCATGTTGAACTTCTTTCGTGCCGTACGTAGCCAACCAACTAATCGGAGGTGCGATCGAGTTTTGAGAAAAAAACACGGTTCTTTTCCTATGCACAACATCCGACACGCTAAGCGGTGCCTTTTCAACACACTGTAAAATGAAATGCATGCATGCACTGTTCAAGGGAACTGAATTATGCATAGTATGTACTGTATGTACTGTATTCATGCAATTTCTCTGCTGACTTTGTTGTTGTTAATAGATAACAACATTAATGGATATAAGCATTTATTTAAGCAAAAAAAAACGAATGCAATCTTTTTTGTTGTTGTAAATTCAAACATCCCGTGTGCCAGAAATCCTAAGTCATTAAATTCTAAACACCTGGCAGATGCAAGAGGGCAGCTATGTTTAATTATTCATGGCCAAGTGACGCAACGCCAACTACGTTGTGTACCTTCATCGCGGTCATCAATGACTCATCCAGCCATTTTGGAGTGCCGATAGTTTGATATCACTTCTAGTACCTTCTTATAAGTTAAACTGCACATGTAAACACCCTCGATTATAGTTCATATACGAAAGGAATACCTCGACAGAATTGCGTTTGGCGTAGGAAAGAAAATAATCGCGGTTATTTTATTGTGATAACTCGTCAATATCCACCTTTCGCGCACTTTATTTTCTGCAGCCTGGTTTAATGCACGTTTGGACAAATGCATTGATGGTCGCCTGTCATTTCTTAAAAAGAAAAGAAACCCAGTAGCTCCCAGTAGAGTAGTTTGCACATATTTTGCCTAATAACCTCTTCCAATAACGATTTGATATGTGTTAACCTACAGCAATGACTAAGCGTATAATCCGCATTCTGATTTTGGTGGTCAGGTTGATATTTGACACTGTCTCACATCACAATCGCAGTCTAGGTGCAAATCTCGAAGGCAGCCCAACAGCATGCAACTTTCTACAGTAACCAGTCATTACTGTGGCAAAGTTTACCTTTGATGTTGCAGGGTGCTGTCTAAGGGCTAAGGAAGGGTTAAGACGTCAGTTAAAGGTCACTGCAAATGAGAACATTGATGGCACCATTTTATTGTGTTTTAATCAATGTAATGGATATGGAGGAAATTCATATTAATGTGGAAATACCACTCATAACGGCACGTATTAAGGTGTAAATTAAGTGACTTCATTTAATAATTCAAGCCTCAGACTCTTTCAGGAATGTCCAGAATTTTGTGATTTTTTTAAAAATAATTTTAAAGTACGCATAAAGAAATCTATAACAACTCAGGCATATCAAGGGGAACAACGCTGAATATTCCACACAGACTGATCACGAGACCATTTCCTGCACTGCCATCTCCTGCTCCGTTTTGCGGCCCAGTGGGTCACAGCACACGTGATTGAACCTGAATCATTAAAATTCTGCTACCCTTTCTCCGATTTAGAGTTGGCCACCGCAACAAGTTCAAGTTTTTTCAAGTTTATTTATTAGGTGTAGCCCTATGAGCCATGCGGCTCTTAAGTCGGGTGCAACCGCAACAAACAAAATATGAACACAGAACATCTTAAAGCGACGATGCGTAACAGAAACATCCTGGAATAAACCAGCAGATATAAAAAAAACGCATAACGGCTGGACAGGTGTAATCCAAATTAGCGGTTCAACGTTACGCAATAGTAGGAAAAATATAATTTCAAGATCTGTACTAGTTTGGTTTCGTTGAGATGATCAGTTTAGAATGGATAAAATATACTCCTGTGTTTTCCTCCATACATTTTTGTAATTATACGTTAGTTACGTTTTTTTTTAAAAGGTATGGTTTTGAAAGCTGGCATGTTGGCCCACACGTCACTGTTTGCTTTAAAATCGACGTCTCCGTGTTTTATTGCATTCACAATCACTTGTTTTGATTTCATTCACGTGATCATTTATTTGCAATGTTCATTTTACGCGGGTTCGGGATCGTGCACCTCGCACAGTACACGCGAGCCACCACGAGAGGGCAACGGTTTCCCAATCGCGCCTGGTTCGCGTCGAATTCTGTGCGCAGACATTTCGCTCATAATCAGTTGGTTGTTTCATTGAACCTGTCATCCCTTTGGGGAAGAGAGGGGAGTGAGTAAAATGAGTACCACTTTAGCGGGACGACAACATTTGTGCTCCCATGGAGGGAGACAGGCCAACGACATGGATTCGAGGGAGGATATTTCCACCCGTGGCACCGGGGCCCCCAAGGAAGGCGAAGCAAGATGCCCCCTTTGGCAATTGGAGTGGCGCAGGGGGGAACCGCTTTGACCTTTGACTTTAAGCGACTCGTTAATGTGCCAGGAGGGTTTATGCAGGGCGGGGAAGAGAATAAACATGTGGGTTTGTTGTTTGTTGTTGTTGAAAAGGTAGGAAGTTAAGAACGTTAAATATATTTTGGGGGGGGGGGGGGGGGGGGGGGCGGTGGAAACGTTTTGCGGAACAAGTAATGGCCAACGCATGTTTGTGGATGTCAACCAAAAAAATTTAACCCGTAAAAACAAAGTCTTTCACTATAAATCCTTTATATGCGTGGCGGCTAGAGTCCTCTCGTCCTCTGGCTTGAGATGGCTGCCACCTATGGGTCAGATGATTGTCTGCCAGTATTAAGAAATTGGTAATTAAATATTTAATTTGTTTTCCCTAAACGGTGTAAAATTTCACGAACATTAATTGTCTCGCACAACGAGTCTGTGTGCAAAATGTCAGCTCGATTGGATCACGGGAAGTGGATTAAAAAACGACCGAAAGATTTGCACGGTCGTAAGCAAGCAAGCAAGCACGCAAGCACGCAAGCAAGCAAGCGAACTTAATATAAAGGATTTAAAAATGCGAGCTCACACGCGGTTGTCTCTTTCTGAGACAAAATGGGTAAAAGGGCCGAGTGCCTTTGTGTCCAAACGAGGATGTTGTTTTTCAAGAGAGTCGATGATTTTCGGAGGCTGTAGATATTTTGTTTTGTTGGCGTGGGTCAAGTCAATTAGCTACGACACCAGGCAGAAAATGCGTCATCTCCACCGTCATCATTTCCAAAACACTCCCACCACCACTGCTCCAAAATTTCCAGTCAGTGACTGTTTCGACAGTGGCCTTTCAGACAATGGAGTAACAAATGAGGTGAGAGAATAAGGACAATCCAGTCATGAATGGTATGCCTAATCACATATTTTTTTAGAACAACAAGCACTGATATATATTTTTTTCCACCCCGGTAAGAAATGGCGAGTATGTGTTTGGGGTGCCAAGTACAGATTAGTATGTGCGGTTGAAGCTTGGAAGATTTTTTTTTCTACACGCGGTGCCGAATCTGTCTGGGCCCGCCACCCCGTGCTCTCTCCTCCTCCTCCACTGTCTGCGCCGCACTCCCCTGTCGCCGCTGGGCCTGAGCACAGGAACGGAGTGGGGATGGGGGGATGGGGGTGGTGTCGATGGGGGGAGGGAGCGGAGTGGGGATGGGGGATGGGGGGAGGGAGCGGAGTGGGAATGGGGGATGGGGGGGTGTCGATGGGGGGAGGGAGCGGAGTGGGAATGGGGGATGGGGGGAGGGAGCGGAGTGAGAATGGGGGATGGGGTGGGGATGGGGGGAGGGAGCGGAGTGGGAATGGGGATGGGGGCGGCGGAGTGGGGATGGAGTGAGGATGGGGGAGGGAGCGGAGTGGGGATAGGGGGATGAGGACGGGGGGGAGGGGATGGAGTGGGGCAGGGAGCGGAGTGGGGATGGGGGGGTGAGGACGGGAGGAGGGGATGGAGTGGGGATGGGAGGTGGGTGAGGACGGGGGGGGGATGGAGTGGGGCAGGGAGCGGAGTGAGGATGGGGAGGGAGTGGGGTGGGGATGGGGAGGGAGTGAGGTAGGGATGGGGGGAGGGAGCGGAGTGGGGAGTGCAGGAGGGCAATAAGGCACCACCGTGTCGCACCCATTGGTAGAAGCAGTGGAGAATGCAACGCTTTTTTATGTTGCACGCAAACTCTTTTCGAGAGCATCGAGTGTACGCGTACAAATGTGGCGTGCAAAGTATACGTGATGATGCATTGAAATGTATAGACAGTGCATGCGCGTACATCAGACTTAATCAGCCATAACAGCGACCACTTACGAACGTACAAATGCTATTAAGGCGGCATAACATCTGGGTATTTTGTAATGTATGGCAAAGAAACTCATTCTCCCTTTCACCATAATTGCAGTTACAGGTTACACGGCCATTACATGAGCTTTAATGGGTGTGAACACACACGCATATATGGGCATACCATGCTCAGTATTGTGTATGTATGTAGAGTACTATATATTGTTACGTATAAAACATAAATGCTGTTTCAGCCATATACAACTAAAAATATAAAACATGTAAGATGGCAATTTGTTTCCATGTCTCCCATGCCACGGACTGGCCATTGCTGGTTTAAGGATGAAGCGAAATTCGTCATTAAGAGAAATGTCCCCTCACACGCGTGTGGGTTTTCTCCCGGTGCTCCCCACGCAACCTCCGATTAGCACGGTTGGCTACGTACGGTGTGAAAGAAGTTCAACATACATCCGCACATGTGTAGTGACATCGCGGGATGCCACTGTGTAGTGCCAGCCCTAGAGAGGCACGGCGTGCGGTGTAGCAACATCGCGGGCACCACTATGATGTGGGTGTAGTACCGGCCCTAGAGGGGCCCGGTGAGCGCTGAGTGATAGCGCTGGATGGCATCACGCTCAGCGTGCAGTGCCAGCCCCTACAGGATAGGGTGTGGGAGTGCCAGCCGTAGGAAAGGGGTTACTATAGGCCATGGCACTCTGGTTGACCCGAGAGGACACGTGACCGGTTAAGGCTACAAAGGGGCCTCGAGTGGGGGCTAGGGGTGGTCACATGGTCAGGGTCCAGATCCTGCTCGAGGATTCTGGAAGGTGGTCGTGGCCAAGGGTGGAGCCGGCCATGCCACAGAGGATATTAGCCGGGTCTCCCAGAGGGACCGACGTTGTTGTTGATCCTGAAGAAACCTTCGTCTACGTTATCCGAGTCTCCGACACGTGGATCTGGACCCGAGCTGTTGGTGCCGGTCCGTAGTAGCAGTTACGTTGTAATTCGTGTCGCTAGCCTGGTGGTCACCACCATAGGTTGTTATTCTGTTAAGGGGCAGTTACCCCATGTGTTGGTGTTAAATAAATGTGTTGTCTCCAAGAGTACGTCTACGACTCAGTTGAACTCACTTCACATGTTTCTGGGCAATGTTTTTTTTGTATCTGTGTTTTGCTGAGTATACCTGCTTCATGCAAAATGTGGTCAGGTCACGTGAAGTGCTTTACCCTTCATGTAAATCTGAACTGTTATTTTGGGATCTATGGATCCCAAGTAATGGACTATGCCTCCACATAGCATCTGTAGTGTGGACACACTTCCCCGTGTTGTATCTCTTCCACAGGACGTACGAATTGTTCTTGACCTGTTGTATTCCCCGTAATTTAGTTTGCAGAGCTTGCAGTGACTCTGCGGGTGGTTACGCATAGCTGTGCATTCATTCTCGTTTTTGTCTGACTCAATACTATGCGCTTTTCAGAGAACAAACTCGCTATTTATTGAACGCTATAGCAGTATCAGGAGTTTTTCATATTCACTTTGACACGTGACGCAGAGGTGTTATATATGTTGTGGGTTCCACAGAGGCACACACTCGAACTTGGAGGCAACACGTTTATTCGCTAACACAACGGGGTAACTATCAATGTACACAGGATAACGACAGAGGGTGGTGACCACCACGGGTGTATGTGCAGGGTTGAAATGGATCGTGGCATCGTGGGACCATGACGGGTAGTGATGATGTGGGGAGGCCTTCATCCAGCATGGCTAATGATGACTTTGCGAGCAGAGAACTCAACTGAAAAGTATTATTGGGACCGATCAATGGGATTTCCACCAAATACTAGACTCTTTGGTTTACATACCGCATGAAGGATTGATGTTTCATCCTTTGTCATAGGCCTTGTGAGAAACGTCCATTGGATCTTTGCGGTACTGGTAGACATTCTGATGCACACATTCTAGGAGGCGCGGAGTCGCCATTGCTTGGCGAGACTTCCACTCTACGGGACAACTATATAATCGGACCAGGTCAGCTAACACGCTGCCTGGTCCACGATGTCGTCCGTGACGACCGAAGACCGAAGACGTAGCCGGTGGATTCCATCCCCAGAGACAGCCGAGATCGCTCTCGGAACTCGGCCTTTATGGGCCGCGGCGTGGCCGCGCTCCACCCTTGGCCACGCCCCTTTCCAGATCCTTCTCGGGGACTCTGGCCCCACCTCACGTGTCCCTCTCACCCCCTTTTGGGGCCCCCCATTGCCACCTCGTCCGGTCACGTGCCCTCTTGGGTTCACCCAGACTGTCATGTCCTCACTCGACCTCTCTGTCACTGTCACCAGAACTATGCCCCCCTAGGGAGCCCTTCCGTGCCGTACTCACTCCGGTGCTAGAGAGAGGCCCACACATACAGAACCACTCTTCTGTCGGCACTGGCGCTCCACTGCAGCGACTCCATACACGTCACTACATATGCACGACAACAGGTTTTTGTAATGAAGAGGATCACGGATAAAAAAAAAAGTTCTCCCGTTACGTGCACACCTCTGAAACATTCTCACTTGAAAGGTTCCGCCCTGTGCCGCAAGAGAAACGTCTACGAACGCAAATGGGCCACCTTCAATAAGGTGACGCTGCCCCCACACACTCTTTCATCTTGACTTCTGTGTGCTCTTCTGTTTTGGGTGCAGGCGAGAAGGGAGGGTTTGCCGGGGAATGGAATGGTATGGAATGGTATTGACGGGGCCCTCTCGCCCATTCACCGCACGTGCTGAGAGGGGGCAGGAGTGGGACGGGATGTCGGATCGATATTGGAGGGTTTTTTGTTGTTGTTGTTTCACTTGCTTCTGTGCAGGAAGGAGTTATGAGGAGATTCTTCGGGTTTTTTTTATAGAAACAACACGACATCTATGAACATGAAATAAAATAGAAAATATTTTTTTTCATTCAATAATGAGAATCATTAAAATTGATTGGTGCGAAACGAAAAAGAAATCCAATTTCCGAAACACGATGGTAAAGAGGTTAAATGGAAAGCAGGTCTTTGTATAAAGACATTCAAGCGTATTCCTTGGCACAACGCAGATAAACACGGCCAGACCAGTGCTTGGACAAATATTGAAGCTATTCACATTCTTGCAACTATGGTAGTTAAATGTGTAAGCATTGCTGTTATCTATGCCTCTTTGTGACATCTCTATCTTTCACGTATCTCGTGTCTCGCTGTATCACGGCAGTATTGCGTAGCTAAGTGTTGCATTATATCGGGACGGTGACCTGGCCCTGTGGCAGTGCATCCGTCGATTGTTGTCAAGGTTCACGATTGACGGCCGCCCTGGTTAATACTGCGGCTGTAATAACCATACAAAGTGTACCGCGCTGTCTGCTTAAAAGTGAACGTTAAAAGTCCGGTTTGCCGGCCTCAGGGCCCCAATTTGTCAAAATCAAAAGAAAAAGAACCCATACATTTATCATTTGAGAATCCACAGCAGCAATCATCACCCCTTACTGGCGGATTAGTGCCCGCTTGCTCGGCCAGGTGCTGAGTCTCCTTGTGGCCGCAGGGGCAGCTGCCACTGGGAGTGCCCCCATCCGCAGGGGCAGCTGCCACTGGGAGTGCCCCCTTGCAAACGTTTTGAGATGAGATGCGATGTCAAGCGCTCGCGAGACGCCCTTAGCACAAAGGGCGCATGACTCTCTATCAACAACAACTCATTCTCATCACACGTGCGGCTGAATTCAGATACGCACACGCGCGTCCCACAGAATAATAAGGATCACAATCTTATTTTGGCTGAATTGTGTCTCTAATTGAATACGGGCCGGTGCGCTGCTACAGCGTTGTCACAAGCACAACGGATATAATTAATGCGTTTAGTTTATTTTGATGTTGTTGTTGTTATTATTATTAGGCGGCTTGCACGTGGCCATTCGGTTATTCGAATCCGGACGTGACGCGTCGACGCCGCACGCGGCTGTTGGTGGCTGACACAACAAAAAAATGCCTCGTTCGGGACAAACCGCCGGAGTTTTGTCTCGCGCAGGTCCACGATACGACCCCTGCCCTAGAGCAAAGTCACCAGCGGTGATTGATTACTTTAATTACCGCCCCGCTGAAAAGAGGCGCGAGTGGTGGTGCTCGCTTCCAATGAGCGGCGTCTCGGTGGCGTCAGGGAGGATAAAAAAAACATTTTCAAAGCCAAAAAATAAGGGACAGTGCTGCGTATGCTAACATACGCGGCACATTCGATGTAGCGCGGTTGGCTAAGTACGACGCGAAAGAAGTTCAACATACATACAGTGCCGCGTATACTGTAAGACAGTAGTTAGGTGATATATGGGGGATTTTTCTGAACATTTCTCACAGCTATAAATGTTAGACGAAAGGCCCCATCATAGACCAATCATTGTACGTGACGTCTACATAGACGCACGATAATATCATCTGTTATGCCTATTCACGTGTACCGAATTCACCGATGCATTGTACCAAAGATAACACAGCAACTCAAAAATGCCGTATGAATTCGATACGAATATATTATTAAACTAACACAGTGCAAAAATGTAAGTGTTATCAGTTGTAAACGGGTCTCCGTATCACAGCCATACACAAATTGTATTGCTAGTAAACAATAATTATACAACCTACAGCACTGAATGTGTATTTGATGGTGTACCGTCGTTTAGTATTTGTACTGTATGCGAGTTTAAAAGAAAAAAACGTCGAGATCACAAAGAGTTGTTGCAGAAAAGGACATTTGTTAAATCCAGCTCCAAAAAAAATATCGGAAAATACTTGTTAAAAATTAATAAATGGGTATAGAACTGTTACAGGTTACTGTGAAACTAAATCTCACTAATTTGCAAGGGGATACTGAAAAGTCTGTGGTTTGGGACATGACCTTGAAAGTGGAGTGTTATTTCATCCACGCAGTCCTCCCCTTGATGTATAATGTACATGGTTCAAGGCTTTAAGCACCAATTGTAAGAGCTATTGGTCTCGCTCGTCAGACGACTTCATTCATTCAGAGTACAACATCGCATCACTGTCTGCAGCTTTCCCCATTCCGTGATTCGTTCAGCGTGGAAACACGAGAGAGCCAGGTGGGGTGAGTAGGGCAGGTGATCGATGATCATCAATTCAGATCCAGCATCGTGTCAGCCACGATACCTCGGCACTTGTGAACTGGATTGTTTGTAGTCCTTGTGAAACGACCATGACGCGCCTCACAATTTTCGAAGCTCTTTCCTTTTGCATTTCGCAATTTACGCGATTCTGAGTTATGGTTCTGAGTTACGACGCCCTGGGATGGTACCTCCATGTGCCAGGGAATCAGCCCGGATGACTATCTACGTATTGGAAAATTGAGGCTGACACTTTGCCAGTGGATAGATCGGAAAGAAGTACGCACGGATCAAGGAGAGAATGCAAATCAGTGACATCGTATCGACTGTTGAGGAAGGCATTTTGGCTTGGGAAACACATTGCGGCAACATACGATGGCCATTGGAAGATGCTGGTGATGAAATGGCAGACAAATGGAGATAACAGACCCAAGCGACCACCACGGAAATGGAGCGATGCCATCGGTACGGTGCTATGTGCAGGGTTGAGATGGATCGTGGCATCGTGGGACCATGACGGGTAGTGATGATGCGGGGAGGCCTTCATCCAGCATAGCTAATGATGACTTTGCGAGCAGAGAACTCAACTGAAAAGTATTATTGGGACTGATCAATGGGATTTCCACCAAATACTCGACTCTTTGGTTTACAGACCACGTGAAGGATTGATGTTGCATCCTTTGTCATAGGCCTTGTGAGAAACGTCCATTGGATCTTTGCGGTACTGGTGGACATTCTGATGCACACATTCTAGGAGGCGCAGAGTCGCCATTGCTTGGCGAGACTTTCGATTTGGTTCTTCGTCCCGTGATGTCGCAATTGAAATACAATTGGGGAAAAGCCCAAGTTTGAATATGATGATGTCATAGCTGCTGCCAGCTCATTCTTCTCAACAGTTAATTTGACAGACAAACAGGATCATTTCAAACATCATCATTCATCTCTCGCGATCTTGTCTAAACAGCTTCCTGGTCTCTTGAGCTCTAACCTGGTTAAACTAAATCAACCTGAAACTTGAAATCGGTTGTCAGGATGTGAAAAGTCAAAACCAGTAGATTTGTGTTATTCACTCGTATCTACTGGCCACCGAAGTTTCGAAGGTATAAATTCTCATCAGGGTGCAAACATCAGTGTAGAGCAGCGATAGCATTTTCTAAGCTTTAAATAGGCAGTCTCTATCCCTCTTTGGCATAACATGTATCATGTAACACATGCAAGTAATGACGCATAATATTCACGTGTTAAATAAAACATCTGATAATGGGGGATGTCACACGTACTCGGCCGATGTCAATCAAACTGTGGCCGAACCGTTGTTTTTGTTTTCAGTTGAAAAAAAACATACTTTTCTCAATTTTATTTTTTATAAATTTCAATTATGAATTGGAATTGCAGACAGATAATAGAGATAAAAAACTATATTTTATATAATGTGTTGCTTTGACCTAATGTCATTCGAAAAGACTGACCTTGACTGCGTATTAGTTGAAAGCTTTTTCCTTAGAGTGAAAGAATGTCACTTACGTATTTGTCATTAGGTATGTCATTTGCAGGGTTGATTTATCATTTTAAGTGCATGAACCACTACAAGTATGTGGTGGTACATGGTTACCATAGAAATAAAAGTGTCCCTACTATTATTGCTGCCCCTCCGGATCGAGAGGAGCCAGTTGAGGTGGTTCGGGTACCCGGCAAGGATGCCCCCTGGTAGACTCCGCCTGGAACTCTACCGGGCATCATCAGCACGTCCCACTGGGCGAAGACCCCGGGGCCGGACCAAGACACGCTGGCAGGACGATGTCGCTGGCCTGGGAACGCCTGGGAATTCCACACGAAGAGCTCGAGTCTGTGTATAATAGTGCATAGTGTAGTGTAGTAGTGCTAGAGTCCGTCGCCAGGGAAAGGGAGGTCTAGACCGCCACTACTAAACAGGCTGCCGCCGCGACCCTCACCGGGACAAGCGGATTGAGAAACGAACGAACGGACATTTGTATCGTCTGAACTATTGTCGAGTTTTTATCATCCTTTCATTACATTGCAAAGTCCTGTTGTTTTCCTGTAGAATTTTAAGTATTTCACCTTTTTAAAGTGGTAATTTGCACACGTATTACAACTTGATATTGCAAAACATCAAAATACACACGTACAGTATCTCGCATTGATTAGCAGAGTCATAACAATAGTATATAAAGATTATGTGAAAGGATGACAGTTAAATAAATATAGAGCTATCAAGCACTGCCATCGCTTCCAGTCACGTGTCACTTTTTTTCTAAATTTCAAGTTTTCGTGACTGCAAGGATCCATACTCTTTGGTTTTTTCGGTAAAGTCACGTAGGAAAAAAATAAAAAATAAATAAATAATTAAAACAAATACATTTTTGTTTCCCATTTTTTTATTATTATATCTTTTTTACCTACGTGACTTTACCGAAAAAACTAAAGAGTCATGTCTGTCACTCTCTGCTGGCTTTTGCGCCACCTCTCTCATTTAGCTGCCCCCAACTTCCCAAACCCTCGCGTATGCACCGCTCTTTTCTTTCAGCCGACGAATGTATGCAATGATCGCATTCTCCATCCTCGAATACTTTTCCGCTCGCGCCTCTCACATCATCACTAAATATTGCACTATATATGTTCAGCATGCAAAGCTTAAGTAGAATCCATATGATAATAATAGGGTTTTTACCCTTTTTTCTGGCAACAAAACTGAAACCTATTATCATATTTTGCTACTGGCAAAGGAGGCCTCATGATGTAGATATAATCCATATGCTCTAAGATGTACATACCCTGTGTGTCCAGTCTAGTGTTTTTGGTGATATGAGGTAGAACGATTCACTGTTGATCCTTACATGTTGTGAATATCTCAACCAGAGCGGCATAAAGACGCAGACATTCAACCGAACGCACCTCCACGTGTACCTACTGCACAACCCACTGTCGGACTTGCAATGCCATGGCACGTGTGCACACACTTGCAAGTGGAGTTTTTGCCAAACAGCTCAATATAGAACCACAGAGCTTGGACATACGTTGGTATCGATTCTGGCTGTCTTCGCGCTTTCCTGTGTTTCCTCGTGCCACCGAATTATTCTCTCCTTGAGAGCGAATGAAAAACCGTGCGCGATACAACGTTTTAAAATTATTCTAATTACAGGGCGAGGAAATTTTCTCAACCTCCTTTGCATCACGATCAAATGCCTTGCCCACGGTTCACAATTACCACCGGTGAACGTCAATGCTTTAATGGGGGTACTGCATTCGCAAAGATGTAGCAAATGTATTTTGTCGAGTCACTTCGCACCACGGCCTGCGCACGATGTTGCGTCCAGTGACGCGGAGATGCGTCACTCGACGCAACTGCAGCTGCTCGCAAACTGTTCGCAAATTAATTCCACGGGAAAAATGTGAGCCCCACGGAATGCGCAGACGGAGAGCAGAATGGGCTCGTGGGAAGGAGGTAGTCGTAGTAGTTTAGGGAGGACAGGTGGGGCAATCGTGTGAACGTCATTAGCTATGCTTATGATTGACTGTTGATGCTGACATGACTCATCATTTCAGTGAGCAGGAGTTTCTCAGCTCCGGTACCCGTATTGACTCGTTTTCATCTCTGCCCTGTCGATCGACATGGCTTCATCGACGACGTTAACTATTGATATTGCACGGTCATTAACAAAAAAAAACTTGGCTTATGTCAGCGGTGTCATTAAGCGCCCTTCATTTATGACATTTTTTTTAAAATCAGGATCCCAGGACTCCATACTCCCATTACACATATACCCACGATAAAAAATAGACGAAGCTCTTTCCTCCGTCCAATTCAGCACCTGTGATATGTCGACATTTAAACAGCATCAAGGACCAGACATGAAACTAATAAAACAAGAATCCTCACGAAATATTAATTGTTGACAGTGTTGCGTGCAACATGCAAAATGTACACGACTGTAGTTGGTCAAAAGTTTGCTGTTGTTTTGGATTACCGGTAAACGCTTGAGAAAAATAGGCCAGGGATCGTAACGAAGGGAGCTGCCTTTCGCGTGACGCTTCACACGCTGGACTTTGCGAACCAGAGGGACGCAGGTTCGATTCTATCTCCAGGCGCGGCGTGGGAAATAATGGAGCGAGCTGTCAGTATCGACTTGTTCACCAGAGTGGTTCGATCGGCATTTTGACCCACTAATAAACCGCAGACATCTCGAGTATTGCATTGTGGAACAACACCACGTGACATTGAGAAGCCACCCACTGGAATACAGAGGAAAGGGAGTGTTTACTTAACAGGCATTTCACACTATTGAACCGGTCGATTCGTTTTCAGAATGTCCTTTTCAGAAATACGAGTGGACATTGAATCCTTTAGTAATCGATTTAAATCGATAATAACACCACGGCTTCAGTGACATTCTTTGAGTCCCAATTTCTCATAAAATGTTTTGTATATGTTTGTGAAAAGACATAAGTGTACACAAACAACGGAAACATTATTTCTCGCCAGCTCATTATTAACAACTCACAAGTGCACAGATATAACGTTTTGATAGAAATTCAGCTGAAATCCGCCCTGACCGCCTCCTACCCTGTCCCTACAGCTGTCTGTCTACATTTGCAATTCCTATTCTGACTCTGGTGGAACAGCATGCTTCACATCGCGATCGCCTCGAGTCTTGCCATCTGCCGCGGGGGTGGCTCGTCTCGTCGCATCAGTGTCTGCCCCGACTCAGTTGTTGTTGTTGCTGCCCTGCATGGCCCGAGGCGAGCGGGGGGGGGGGGGGCTTCACGGAGGGGGGGCCGCGGTGGTGCTGGATGGTAACGAGGTGCAGCAAACACGTGGAGGAAATACATTTGGACTATGCAAGCCAAAAAGCTACGCGCTCTATTTTACAATGGGATCAAACAAAATACGCAACAAAAGTGATAGCTTTAAGCGTTTAAGCGATGCGTTAACAGCGTGCTCATGATTTGCATAATAAATTAGGAGCTTTTGCAACATCCGGGTAGATGATTGTTTTCGCGTGATATTTTTGGATGAGTCGTCACTTGTTGATCCAGGTGACCCATGTAAGAGACTGTTTCAGTCTCGTTGGCGTCTCACCTCTGGTGAAACTGACTGGCTGATGTAGGCACATTGTTCTGAAACGCTATTATTGCTTCTCGTAAGCGTCAGGTTTTTTAAATGGTTTTATCTCGTCCATAGATTTGACATTTCAAACTTGCCTCCGTCTCCCCTTCCTCCAATTCGATGTGAGCAGGGGCAAGAGTGAGCAGCTTAGGTAGAAGTGGTGTCTCTGATATCATCGCGTGTATTCGGGGTTCAACATTACCATTGTAAAGTTACCATCATTTAGCTCTCGCAAGTACATGCACCATAGTCCCTGCCTAACATTTCCCCATAAACTTACGCTGTCGAAATCCAACAGCATTCGTCAGTTTATGAAATTTCTGAGTTTGATTTTTGTCTCAAGAACATGGGTCAGACAAACTGTTAAACTGATAAACATAGGGCTGGTATGGATGAGGTCGTGGGTTCGATCCCGACCCTGACGCCTGCTGTATATTTAAAGTTTGTATGTTCTCCCCATGGTCACGTGGATTTTTCTCCGGGTCCTCTAGTTTTTCCCCTCTACATTTAGAAACATGCGTTTCGAGTATTTGCTATACATTTCAACGTGATAAGCTACTTCGTTGAACTGTTATTTGTAGCTTCTGAAAAAAGAGCTATACAGCTCAGTATAAGAGCTAAGTAAAATAAAATAAAATTTTAGTTTATCACCCCTCTGACTCTTTATGGCACGTTCATATGTTTTCTTGAACGATCTTAAATCATTTCATTTTCGCACCCACTCCTATTGTCATCGTAGCGGCCGACAACGTTGGCTACAATGGCAAGTTTGCCTTGTGTCCAGTAGTAAAGATTACGGGCAAGACATTTACCCACCCATAGTTGTGCACGTGAATGTTTTGGGGTGTTGTCAATTCTCGTCTGTAGTAAAACCTCACGGAGCCAGACTCGAGTAAGCCAGACTTCTGGGTAGGCCAAAAAGGCTCCCGAAATAAATGAATAAGGTAAATCGGCAGGCAGGAAGCTTAACCTCCTTTCTTCTTAACATGGACATTTATTAACGGAAAACATAGCAGGTAAAATGAATATGAAGTCAACAAAATGGTAAGCGCAAAGATTCAAGTACATTTAATACACCCAAAGTGCAACTTTTTAAATAAAATAAAAATGCAGTAGTAATTAGTGGATTCTCAGCAACCAATTGCTGGATTTTATTGTGTGTCTAACTACACCGTACACACATGAAACTTAATTTTGCGTATTATACTCTTTAGAATTATCGTTACAGAATAAAAGTTATCTTATCTGCAATTATAAAAGGGAAGATGGTAATTGGTTAAATAAAATTAGTTTTTTCCGAGTGTTGATGTGTTTTCATCGAGTGTGAAAATGGTTATTCTGTGGCTGTGTAACATTAAGATAATAAAGCAAACCATTTGAAATCAACAGCCACGAGACACGTTTTGGCACCTCTGGTGCAGTAATTACAGAAACTATACAGCTTAAACGTTTTAAACAATCTATAGTTAGTTTAGACATAAACACTGATCCACGAAGATGCAGGAATGGATGTAATTAAACTCTTGTTCTGTCATGCAAATATAGATGTCCACAGAATCAAGCGCACCTCCAGATGAGATGCATAGTCGAAGGGTAAAATACACGCAGATCTCCCTGGGTTTGTTCAGGAGATGGCACATCCAGTACATTATTAACGCGATTATGTTCGTTAGCTTTGGCTGAGTGTACTTTACCAGACCTTATCAACAGTGTCCCACAATCAAGTGTGTCAAAATATACCAATGCAAGATTGTTAACTGCAGAGGAAACCTAGGTGAGCTTCATCGAAAGGTGTTATTATGGCTACATCATCAATCCCAACTCAGTGCACGGACGGCATACACTGAGAAGCCCATGGTACACGGTGTTCCTGCTTTGTGCACTCAGCGGGAACACACAACATAATTTAGCTGCGAGTGATGGGTTATTTAAAATGGAAAGCATTAATCCAGTCATTAAAATGATCAGTCATGGGAAGTGCTGTGTCGGAACGTGTCTCGAGACTGTTGATCTCAGTTGCTTTGCTGCGGGAGAATGTTAAGCGTGATTGAAATAATGTTGCACAGGCACTCTTGAATAGAACTCGTCAACATCGACACAGTGATCACCACGGCCAATGTCGCTGATGCCACCACAGCTCGCCCTTGCCACTTTCTTCCTGCCAGATCCGACAATCGATACACGTTCTGTAGCCAACCCCAAGGTATCTTGCTAAATAATCCCACCTTGTTGATGTAGATCCTCCCCTTGGCTGCCTGTCCCGATAATATGCCTCCCATCTTAGACATGCACCCTACCTATCACAACCTCCTCTTGCTGACTACAACTACGGCTATTTCATTATTTCCACACTTTATTCTTAAAATCCAAGCAGCTTGTTTTATCCTGCCGTTTGGAAGCCTTATCATCCTCTACATACACCTCAACAGTATTCAAAAGTGAGAAGCATATTTGCTAATGGCTTTGTTAAAGTCTATTTCTTTGACCTGCGCCGTAACATCGACTTTGTTCTCACCTCAAACGCCCAACTCTCAATATTACAATTGACCTCGACAGACTTCCAAGTTGGAAGAGATTTTTACTGCGCGATTGAGGGAATGTGTTACACAGAGTCTCACTGTGTGGAATGATCAAGAAGATTAAAGTTTGCTCATGCGAAAAACCAGTGTGGGTTTGGAATAGGAGAGTTTTTAATGATTACATTGTTTTTACTGTCAGGCTACTCATATATATTGGGAATATGGGAAGATCTTGGCGTTAGTTTTGTAGTCTTTTAAAGCAAACATGATTACGTTTGGAAATGAGAGCTCTGGGAACATTTGGCGTGTTGTGATATTCCAGGTATGCCAAGCCAACTGATGAAGAGCTTGTATGATTGTATTAAAAATGTGTTTTTATGTCAGGAAAGACTATTTGGAAAGGTTTGGGGTAAGTTGATTAATGGAATTTTATATATATGAAGATTCTTGAATTGATTGGTGACCCTGAATCATGGCCGTGCTGGTGAATCTTATTGTTCACATTTGACTGGTTGAAGGGGGCCCCATTAGGCAGACTTTAGCCACGGTTCGAGATTGTGGAATTCGTAAAATAACAATAAATGTATCGAAAATGATTTACGTTCTTTTTTTAACACCACAAACCACTCGGCACTTTTTCCCGTTCCATCGGTAGAAAAGGATGATAAATACATTGCCACTGGTAACCTTGTCAAGTGAGCGGTTATTTATTTATTTTTACTCGAATGTGAAGTTAAAAAAAAGTAGAAATTCAATTTTAAAAATAACATAGTATTGCAGTGCCCAAAAAAAAAATCAGTCCAGCTGTTATTCTAAAATATTAACGACAAGCAGATCTGATTATATGTTGACTGTAAACTGGATGGTACATTTTAATTCCGCACATTGTTATCTAACTGCTAATCACAATAAAATGTCGGTTTCTAAACCATAATTTACTTAACACAATTGCTTTTAATTTAGCAGTTTATTTCATACTCAGTAGTAATAGTTGGTCTGGACATCACGTTTAGGAAAAGGCGTACAATTTGTAATGAGGCAAGTGATAGTGGCTTTTTTTACGTGCCTGCGGTGGCAGATATGTAATTGCTATCATCGATTTTCTTGATTATGCACTTTATCCAGATGTGTTTTAGTTGTTTATGCAATACTGTACATTTGTATTATTTGTTACTTATGTTTTTAAGAGTTAATATTTTTTGTTACCTTGGGTATCTACAAATTGAAATGTGCCACTGTGTGCCGTCGTTCTCCCCAGCGTTCTCACGCGCAGCCAACCGCGCCTTCTGATTGGGTCCCTTCCACGAACTTGGAGTCTGTGACGTCAGGGGAGAGAGGTGGTGGGTGGGAGGGGTGACCCAGCGCGCGGTTGGGGGCAGGGGGGGGGGCGAGGGGAGGTGCCGCGTGGGTGGGAGCGCGCCCGGTGGGGGGGGGGGGGGCAGAGTCACGTGTGCCCAGCGAGGCGAGCTGAGGGGTTCACTCGGGGAGGGGCGTGCGGGTGAGTAGGGGGGGCAAGGGGAAGGGTGCACGCACGAGGGCTGGGGGGGGTCACTTGGGGGTTGGCACGCACGAGGGGGGGGGGGGGGGGGGGACACCCGGGGGGGTGGAGAGGTGGGGGTTGTCGCTTGTCGCTCAGCGATGGCTACTTCGGCTCGTTCAAAATTAAGGGCTAAGGACCATGTTGAAATGTACGTGGTTGTTTACATTGAAAAAAAATCGTATTTTGTTTTCCACAAATAACAAGGAATTCGTGCAAGTTGTAGAACGATTATACGTGTGTGCAGATGTTCTTGTATGATCAACTAATGTTGGCAAACTGTTCAAGACAACATTGAAGATTTGGTGTACGGTGCTGTGGGTTGTAACATGACAATATTCTCAGGGAGGATCCAACCGACTTATCAGCTATTGCTTTGGCTCGTGCATTCAACTTTGACACTTTGAGGTAGTCTTTGACCGCGCCACGCGTATATTTCAACAAGCCATGCGTTCATTCTCTGCAATGGCTTTTCTCTGACTCTTCAGCATATATGTATATATGTACGAGATGACTCTAATTTAGATTTTCCCATTACACAGCTAATGTCAGTCAATAGATTCCCAGCTCCCCAGCAACAACCCTGTAATTGGCTGAAAATTCAGTCACAAAGTCCGATTGCTTGTTGCTGGATGGTGGAATTGAAACCAATGTTGCTCCCTTCCATTCCCTGCCTCCAAAGTGTGCAACTTGGGAATGCGCTAGGAGATCTGAGTATAAGTGACACACACCAACACCTCCGATGCGACGTCACGTTCACCGAGTTCAACACAGTCTCCTCCGATTAGCACGGTCAGCTACGTACGGCGCGAAAGAAGTCCAACATCACACACACGCGCGCAAGCAGTGCGCTACGACGGAGTGGGGAATTTTGGTCTTGAAACGTAGCACGAGATGTGTGTGCCGGATTTGAAGTTGTGCCTGTGCGTCATGAAGTAGTCCACTTGGTCCCCGCACGGAGGTGGAACGATGCCGCGCACTTGTGCCGCAGTGGTTTGCGGCAGCCCTTCATGAGTTGTCCCTGAGAGAGAACCCTCAGAATGAATGTCTGTGAGGGTCAAGTGCGTGGTTGGAAAGGTTGGCGAGGTCTAGTTGAGAGACGTTTCCTTTGTTGCGGCATCTTCTCGTGAAATGAAAACGTTTTTGTTGTTGTTGTTGTTGATACTGGGTGGGGCGTGAGAGGGTGAGGCCTGGGAATGTTTAATGGATGTCGGTCCAGCAATGCAGCATTACAACACAGACACCTTGGGGGTGAGCCCTGTTCGTGGACTCATTCGGTGTTGTTGCATTGGGTTTGCATTTGTAGAGAGCAGTCTTGTGGTTAGTGTCAGGCAGGTCACGTAGAGCCCTCTCAATGTATGGGTTATTTCTGATGGCTTTATTGATATCCTAAGTTGCTTTGGAGAAAAGGAGCCATTAAGACTGACATTTCCTCATTAGCAGGATTTGTGTACTTCACTTGAGCACAGGCATGTAGACGTTTAATGTTCTCCTGGATTTGCCCTGAGGCTTATTTTATATATAGTTTTACAAACAGGTCAATTTAAGTGTTCTACCATGGATACAGAAAGAGATCCAAATTTTGGCAATGTTTTGGTTGGATAGTTGAATAACTGTATGTTTTCCAGATGCATAGGCCTTAAGCCTCACTTGTGCAATTGCAGCAACACTTATCTCACAATGGGACTTCCAAAAATGTGTTTGATGGAATTGAGGACATTGCAACACTACCTTTATAAACATTACACTATATTCGCAGATCAACTGCAAGATTACATCACAATTAATTCAATTAATATCAAACCAAAACTCCAGATGTATCCAATAGACTGTTTCTCATAAATATTCTGTTAAGATTTTAATATTCCAGTTTTCACTGAAGTTCTATTGGATACATTCAACGAGTGGACCTATTTTAATGTATTCCCAGGAGCATTAAACACTGTCTTGTGCATGAACAAGATGTTACAAAAAGCAAACACTACGTTATGGAAGTCCAGTGGTTAATAATGTCCCCACTTCAGGACTTAGTGCCAAAAGGCTTGGGATTAGCGTAATCGTTCGACTGGTTCAAGGCTATCATGAGAGATTCGTTCATGAGGCGATCCACATATACAAACACAGAGACAATTTTAACCGAGAAGATGGATTCTGGCTTAGCAATCATTGGAAGGACGTAATAAACCATTTCGGATCTTAACTGATTGTGTTCACGTTTACGGTGACTTTCAGACCGCGTTCCACTCACTGGCATGGTGCAGTGTGCAGAGTAATGTATGGTGTCGTAATTGTATAGTAAATATATAGCAGTGTGATACACATTAAGGTGGGTAGAATAATACATAGTGTTATATTAAAAATGGATAAGGCAGCAACTGCAGCAGCAGCAGCAACTGCAGCAGCAGCAGCAACTGCAGCAGCAGCAGCAACTACAGCAGCAGTAGCAGCAACTGCAGCAGCAGCAGCAACTGCAGCAGCAGCAACTGCAGCAGCAGCAGCAACTGCAGCAGCAGCAGCAACTGCAGCAGCAGCAGCAACTGTAGCTCCCTTTGATGCTGTTAATCCTGCATAATGCACATGCATATGCAGTACTAATCACATTCCTGCATTTCCCATGAATATGCTAAATTCCTATTGATATGCAAATTCCTTTGTCAATGCGCCCAGCTTATATATATGCTCCAAGCTCGTGTGCTGCTTCATTCAGACTCTGTCGCCTCGACGGACCTGGTTTTCACCTGAGGACGGCTGCTTGCGTTGTGGCCGAAACGTCGTGAGAATTATTTTATTATGTTTTATTTTTATTATTGTATTACTTCCCTTCTACGTGACTTTACCGAAAGAACCAAGAAGATGAATCCCTGCAGTCACGAAAGCTTTAAATCGAAATTCAGTGATGAAAACTCTGTGGAAATGTCAGGCTGCAGTGGTGATGTTTACCATTCCACCAGCCAAAGTGAGAAAATGGCTCTGAAGGGAACAGTCATAGAATAGCCGAGATGCTGCAAACAGAGAGTTGGAGAGCTGAAGACAAAAAAAAGCAGGAAGCGTTATCACGATCCCAATAACCCTGCACTGGTACCAAGATGGTGGCACAAAGTCCAGGGATGACACTGGCCGGAGTGGACAAGTCCAAACTAACTAGAGTCGAAGAGCTAACGTATTTCCCCACTGGCATGTGTAATGAGGAGGATATTCCACATTCTTATGACAGGAGCTCGTTATGGTTACCAGGCAGATAATGGGCTGGGGTTGACCACAAACCCCGAAAAGTGATTTAAAGGGCCAAAGTGTATGTTGGAAAAGGAGGAAATAAATACAACTGTAGGTATGGACACGAACTCTGCGTGGAACTCTAAAGAATAATAAATATTGAGGTGCGATAAGGGATGAGGAAGAGGAGACCTCATTTGGTTCAACTCGATGACAAAAAGTCAATGATAATGCCGGAGTCACACATGTAGTTGAACAATGAATGACATTATTCCTTTGCCTCAGCGGGGAAACCAGTTGTGGATCAAGAGATCAGCCGGCGTATTACAACGGGTGTGGCATTATTAATGCTTTAAAAACATGCCTCCTCTGAAAACACAGAGAAAACAAGTTCAGTATCACTAACAACAGCAACAACAGCCATAGTGACAGAAGCGATTCAAGATATCGTAAGAGAACGTAGATAAACTTTGAGGGTGTGTATTAACGAATATTTGATTTTTAAAGACCAGAAGAAGGAAACATCAGCATACCTGGTAAGTGCTTTACAAATAACTGAGAAAGCAAAACATTACGATTAAGGTTGCATACCGCATCAACGAAAATATCACGCCTGATCAAATCAGGAGCTAAGACCGCTTATCCATGAGAGAGAAGTTGCCCATTGTCCAACTGAGTCTCTAGGTTACCGCACACCACGTGTTGCAATACACGATGACAGAAATGAATAAACATTCACGTCATAATGATAACAATTAATTCCACATGTACATAGTTACGGGTATTAACAGCAAATATGGTGCCCACTTCATCTTCGTTAGAGGTCCCGGTCTTACGAGATTCTTTGCAATACCCTGGCATCATAGCGAGAATTGCCGTTTGCGCCTAAGCACGATCGGACACGGCACCTAGTTCTCCCGAAACGAACAAATGCGAGAGAGATGAGTGGCCCCCTTATATGTGTAGGGATGTTGGAGAGAGGGCCGTTATGCATGGCAGCCTATGGGAAAGAAACACAGTGGGCGGGGCTACGTGTGTGCACAGGGAGATGCCCTCTGCGACGTCCGAGCCAGACACCCTGGGGGGGGGCTGGTTCGGCGTTACGATCCCCCGGGGCCCCACCCCTCAAGGAGGGTTGGGTATAAAAAGGGGTCGTTATATGGGCTTAGGCAGTTATGTTATAGTTAAGCTAAGAAGTCGGAAGACGTCGTAGCTAGAGCCCTGGACTCCCCCTGATCGCCGCCCTTATCAGGGCCCCACGGGATCAGGCTCGAGCCAGTGGCGTGGTCCCGTGAACCAGAGCCAGTGCTCTGGGACTCCGGGTACCGTAGCCCGATTACCAGTGTCGGGCCAGACAGCCTCCCCTAGCTCTTTAGTGGAGGACTCAGGGGATAGGCTATGGATAGCTAGGGGTATTCCCTGAGTTATACGGGTGAGGGGGCCGCTACCCCCTCTAGTGCTGTCCTGTACTGGCAACTTGTTAAATAAATATACGTGTGCCTCAACTCCGTTGTCAAGCGTCCTCGACGGGTACTTCATCTGGCGTCAGAAGTGGTAAAAATGGAAACGCGCCATACAGCTCGGACCAGGGTACCACGAGAGGAGGACGCCGCGGAAATCGCCGAGCCCGAGACAGAGCAACAAGATGGGGTGCAGCCGGAGCCTGGCGCCTTCTCACCGGGACGTCAGCATGGAGAGGGGCCGCAGCCAGATGCACTACGACTGGCTCACGAACGGCTGGCGGAGCTACTTTATGCCGCTGCCGCCACACTGGAAGGCATTACGCGGTTGGGGGCTGGTGGTCCACCGCAGGGCGAGGAGAACCGGCGGCCGGAGCACTTTCCCGCCATTTCAGCGACTTCAAAATTTGAATTTCCCGCCATGGACGCCGCGGCTGTTCGGGGCGTGGCCAGCTTAGACATCGGCTCCGACATCGCCGTCGCCGGGGCTGCAGCGTCATCGCAGCCGAAGGATGCGTCATCGCTGCCGCGACAGGCGATGCCATCGGCCAGTCGCGCCGAGGCACCGCCAAAGGGAGGTGAAAGCAACCTGCGGGAGTCCACATCGACCGCTGCGCTTCACCAAAGACTGCCCCCGCTGAAAGAATTCATCGGTGCGGAGGGTGACTGGGGCGGCTTCCGGCGACGCTTCCTCGCCCATCAGGAGATGGCGCGGTGGTCCGACGAGGAGGCCCTTTGCGCGCTGCCGGCGCTCCTCGATGGGGACGCGCTCGTCGCACTCACGTCGGCGCCAAAAGAAAAGCGGGCTACACTACCAATGGCGCTACAGCTGCTGGCCGGGGTCTATGGACCTTCAGCCGAATGCCGTCAGCAGTTCTACGATCGCAGGCGGGGTGAAAAAGAGTCGCCTCTGGCTTTCCGGACAAGTCTTCTGGTGCTGGCAAAAACAGCCTTTCCCCGCATGGACGACGACGGCGTGGACGCAATGGTCGCGGAGAAGATCCTCCTCTTGGCGGACGACCTCGACATCGTCGTCATCGCACAAGGGGATGCAGAAATGACCTCCCTCCAGGCTGCGCGACTCCTCCACGCCAACCTTCTGCAGCAGCGGCGAAAGGCAAACAGGGCATCGGCTGGGCGTGCGGTGGCTGCAGCCACCCTTCCGTCAGAAGAACTTTATGCCGTCGACCATCGACGGCAACAGACGACGGGGGCGCGGCCGGGTCGGGACGGGTCGAGGCGTTTCGACCGTCCATCGTCTCCATCGGCGCTCCCGCGGTGCTTCAACTGCGGCATCCGGGGCCATGTCGCCTCGGGGTGCCGTTCTCCTCGACAGCGGGGGACGACGCCTCGACAGGACGCCGGCCCTCCTCTTCCTCCTCCCAAGCTCCAGCACCATGATCCGGCGAGTCGCGGCACCTCACATGTTTGGCCAACGCACCCACCTGTCGCACACTCTCGCACCGTAACGAACGGGGGGCCGGTGGGGCGCTGCGATGGACCGGCGCGGATCACTGCGGGGACTCAAATCGAGCCCGAGCGGTGGTCCGTGTTGGCCCATCGCGTGGTGGCCGCGGCGTCGGGATCGTCGGCCGTGGTCGGTTACATTGATGGGGTGGAGGTACGCATCATAGTCGATACAGGGGCATCGGCGACAATTATTTCGGAACTAATTTACAATATTCTACCGGTGCAGAGCCGTCCTTTGCTACCGGTTAATGTCCCTTTCTATGCCGCTAACGGGGGCTCTCTCGGCATCGTGGGACAGATTCGAGCGCAAATTTCTATCGGGGACATCAAATTGTCGGGGCCGATTTTTGTCTCCTCCTCACTGGCAGTTCCGTGCCTGCTGGGGACGGACTTCTTGGGCAGGATGCCAATTCGTATTTTGATCGACCAAGGATGCATTGAGCTTCCGTCGGGGCGACGTATGGCGTTCCTGCCTTCCCCTGTAGCGACTCGGACGGCGTTCGCGACGGTACCGGCGTTCGTCGTAAAAACAGTGCGTGTGCCGCCGGGGGCACAAATGCTGGTACCTCTTAAACTTCGTAGGCCCTTCGCTAAGGGTGTTGGGGATCAGGGTGTTGTGCTGGGGCCGTCTAGGGCCGGGGTTAATGGGCCTCATTTAATTCCGGCCCAGACCATCGTAAGGGGGGACGAGGATCCCTTCATCGCGGTCCTCAATGTCGGGTCGCAGACAGTAGTGGTTCCCCAAGGGACTGTGCTCGCTCACGCGACGCCGGTGCCCTGCGAGGAACCTGCCGTGAACCACATTGACACTGCTGCTCGGACGCACCCGCATTTGGACGGCGATGAAGGGTGGCTCGACGCGCTTTGTGCGGGATCGACGAACCTGTCCAATTTAGAGCGCCAACGGCTTAGATCGCTGCTAAAGGAATTTTCCGACGTTTTCAGTCGGAATAAATACGATTTGGGTTGTACTCACCTGCTGCGTCACCATATTGACACGGGTGACAGCGCGCCTATTCGCCAAAATCCTTTTCGGTTGAGTCCCGCCGAAAAGGACCATGTCAAATCGGCTGTCGATGACATGTTAGCCGCCGACATTATCTCTCCCTCTACCAGCCCTTGGGGAGCACCGATTGTCCTGGTTAAGAAACAGGATGGCTCGTTGCGGTTTTGCGTAGATTTCCGTCGCCTTAATAAGGTTTCGGTTGCCGACGCATACCCGCTCCCACGGATGGACGAATCGCTGGACGCCTTGGCGGGAGCGCGATTCTTCTCCACACTAGATTTACTTTCGGGATTCTGGCAGCTTCCTCTGGACGATGACTCGAAGCCTAAAACCGCTTTCCGTACACCGCACGGCCTGTTCCAATTCAACCGGTTACCGATGGGCTTACACTCAGCGCCGGCAACCTTCCAGCGGTTGATGGAATTGGTTTTGGCTGGATTGCAATGGGAATCGTGCCTGATTTATTTGGATGACGTAATTGTTTTTGGAAGAACCTTTGACGAACATCTCCAGAGGCTGCGGGCGGTTTTCCAAAGGATGCGGGCTGCTAATTTGAAATTTAAGCCCCAAAAATGCTATTTGTTTCGCGAGTCAGTGCGTTATTTGGGGCACATCGTGGGGCGCTCGGGTATTGCTACCGATCCCGCCAAAACGCAGTGTGTCAGCTCCTGGCCAATTCCGACCTCGGTGGGGGAGGTGAGGAGTTTTATTGGCTTCGCTTCATATTACCGACGGTTCGTCGCTAATTTTGCTACAATTGCCAAACCCCTACATGCTTTGACATCAAAAGGGGTTCGGTTCCACTGGGGTCGGGATGAGGAAGTAGCTTTCTGCTCCCTTCGGGATGCATTGGTGAAGGCTCCTCCTTTGACTTACCCCGATTTTTCGAGGCCGTTTTTGCTCGACACCGACGCGAGCAACACAGGTATCGGAGGCGTGCTTTCCCAGGTGGTTGATGGCGTGGAACGGGTGGTTGCGTACGGCAGTCGGGTGTTGTCTCCAGCGGAGCAAAAATATTGTGTCACCCGTAGAGAACTGTTGGCAATTGTTTTCTTCATCCAACAGTACCGCCCATATCTGTACGGTCAGCATTTCACTGTCCGTACGGATCATGCGGCACTGCAGTACGCCCTGAAGGTTCAACAGCCATCGGGACAATTGTCCCGATGGCTGGAGGTCCTCCAGGAATTCGATTTTGACACCACCTATCGTAAGGGCATTCGCCACACAAATGCGGACGCTCTGTCGCGCATGCCAACCACCTCCGAATGCGCATGCCTCCTGGGGTCGGGGCGTTGCAAGCCAGCTGGGGACATGACGGTTCCAGTCCTGGCGGCCGCCGCCGATGTTGACACATCGCTCCCCGATGAGATCGGGAAACAGGGAAGGGATTCCCTGCTTGGGTTGCCTGTGATTGAGTGGGGACGCCTCCAGATGGAGGACGCCTCCCTCCTCGCGCTGCGTCGTCGCGCCAGGGAGAGGGGGTGTGGGACGGGTGATGCCGACAATTGGGAAATACACGCGGGCTTGCTCATGCATTGGGACGGTAAATCCCACCGTCACCGGCTGGTAGTTCCTGCGGGGTTACGGGGTAAGGTGGTGTGGGCTGCTCATGAGCGCCTCCTCCACCTGGGTACCCAAAAGACCCTCGCCTCGCTCCAGCTGGATTTTTTTTGGCCGGGCATGACACGGGATGTCACGGATCTGCTGGCAGCATGCCCCCGGTGTGCGCAACGCAAACCACCAGCTCGGGAGTCGAACCCGCCGTTGCAGTCCATCACAGTCTCCAGGGTGAACGAACTCGTAGCGTTGGATATCCTGGGGCCGTTTCCCGCCACCCCTAGGGGCAATAGATATTTGCTAACAGGGGTCGAATACTTCACACGCTGGCCTATGGCCTGGCCCCTGGCAAATCAGTCGGCAGCAGCCATCGTGGACGCCTTTGTCCAAGGCTACGTCATGGACAAAGGTGCTCCGGAGCGGCTGCTGACCGACCAGGGTAAAAATTTTTCCGGGAACCTCCTCAAACAAGTCTGTGATCTCCTAGGTACAAAGAAGATTCGTACCTCTCCCTATCACCCACAAACTGACGGGATGGTCGAGCGTCTGCATCGTACCATCACGTCTATGTTGTCGCACCTGGTTTCGGAGTCACAGACCAATTGGGACTTGCAAATTCAAGGGGTCCTGGCAGCATATCGATTGGCCCCCCATGCTGCCACGGGATTTTCACCCTTCTTTCTCATGTATGGTCGCGAACATGACCCACCTGTTCGGGCACAGCTGCAGATCCCCGCGCCTCTAGGTAAAATAAAATTGGACGAGCACGTTAAATTTAACCTTCAAAAGCTAACTGAGGCGCGGGATGCTGCCATGCTCAATTCCCGCATGCGCCAAAAGGCGAATGAGCGCCTCAGACTCGCGCGCGCGCACGTGCTGCAGTGGAAGCCAGGGGACAGGGCATGGCTGCACTGTCCCCAGGTACCGCTTGCGACCTCCTCGAAACTGGTACGGCCATGGCGGGGCCCCGTCGAGGTGGTCGAGGTTTTGCGACCGCAGTGCGTTCGTATCAAGTGGGGGAGGCGCCGGTGGTTCGTTCACCCCTCTAGACTAAAACCCTTCGTTGCGGTGCGGGGCTCTGCTCCACACGCGCAGGGCCAAGCATGTGAGGGGTCGACCGACCCGGAGGGTCCGCCTCTGTTGATCTCACCTGACGTCTTGCCGGTTGCCCCGCCCCCAGGTTCTCCCGGAATGACGGGCTCGCGCACATCCCTCACGGGGGATGCCGAGGGTCCCGCCACTCCAATTGCGGACTCGCCTCGGATGGGACAGCGGCCACCGAATGGTCCGCCGTCTGAGGTTGGCCCTTGTGACGGGCCTGCGGCAAGGACGCGCGCTAAAATGCGCAGACTCTTATAAAAACACTGGAACGCGAACAAGAAGTGAAAACGAAACGAAAATAAGAAGAAAATTTTTTTTATTTTTTTTGCGTTTTCTGGTACACTTTCGTGTGCTATTGTTACTGGACGCTGCGTTCGTGTGGCGCTCTTGGCGCGTTGTTGTATTATGGCTGAGTGTGTGTGTGCGTCTTGTGTGCGTGTTGTGTGTGCGCTGAGGGTTCCGGGAAATGTACATATCTTGCCTCTACGGATTTCGTATTTATTCGGGGGGGGGGCGCGTCGGTTTGTTCTCCCTTTAGGGGCATTGTTAGTGTTGTTGTTCAATTCTCGTTCTGTTAAATGAAAAAATGGGGCACACACGGGGGGAGTCAAGGGGTAAAGATTCATTTGTTGAAATTGTTGCAGCCGGGACGGCTGCGAGCTATGCGGGGGGGAGTGATGTAGGGATGTTGGAGAGAGGGCCGTTATGCATGGCAGCCTATGGGAAAGAAACACAGTGGGCGGGGCTACGTGTGTGCACAGGGAGATGCCCTCTGCGACGTCCGAGCCAGACACCCTGGGGGGGGGCTGGTTCGGCGTTACGATCCCCCGGGGCCCCACCCCTCAAGGAGGGTTGGGTATAAAAAGGGGTCGTTATATGGGCTTAGGCAGTTATGTTATAGTTAAGCTAAGAAGTCGGAAGACGTCGTAGCTAGAGCCCTGGACTCCCCCTGATCGCCGCCCTTATCAGGGCCCCACGGGATCAGGCTCGAGCCAGTGGCGTGGTCCCGTGAACCAGAGCCAGTGCTCTGGGACTCCGGGTACCGTAGCCCGATTACCAGTGTCGGGCCAGACAGCCTCCCCTAGCTCTTTAGTGGAGGACTCAGGGGATAGGCTATGGATAGCTAGGGGTATTCCCTGAGTTATACGGGTGAGGGGGCCGCTACCCCCTCTAGTGCTGTCCTGTACTGGCAACTTGTTAAATAAATATACGTGTGCCTCAACTCCGTTGTCAAGCGTCCTCGACGGGTACTTCATATGCATCCCTTCCAGGGCTGGTTAGAGGAGGAATGCTGGGGGTGAGCCCTGCGTCATCAAATGCCCCTTTGACACCACCCAAGTTCACCGTCCTTAGCGGCGTATATCATTGTTGTGGTGACCTCCCCATACACACAACAGCTCTGCTGCCTCCCTCCCCCGCCGTCTGAGAGGAGCTGGATGGAGTCAGCAGCCTGCTGCCTTCCCGAGTTATGGCTGAAGAAATCTAGCGTGGAGTGTAGTTGTTGAAAGGTGAAAAAGTATGGGAGGTCGGACGTGGCGGAGGGAGCTTGGACCAGGGACATGCCCTTGGGTAGAGAATGCAGGATAAGAATAAGAGAACCTTTAAATAACAATGTACCTTGTGACTGCAACATCAGCGGTGGCTGCAGGTGGCAGAGAGATGAAAACGAGGACAATATTATTTTATTGAATCCCGTAACGATATATTTTGTGCAGTATTTGTTGTTGTTGTTAGTTCTTCTGCAACGCAGTTGCACTTCTCAAATTTTGTTTAATTTATCTTGTTGTATGTCGTTTTTTTCTCTCTCTCTAATTTTGGTGACCCAGATCACGATTGCAAATGAGAAAATTCTAGTCTCTTGAGTTCTCACCTGGTTAAACAAAATAAAGAAAGCGAAACATCCGCATGATCCATCATCATCATCACCATCATCCTTATTCATCCATTCTAATCATCATCATCATCATCTGCCTCCGTCATCCATCAGCGTCGTCTTCATCGTCCATCCTCGCATCCATCATCGTTATTCCCTGTAGACGGTGCCCTGTTGACACCCGACCTCCAAGGACGACCCCAACAGTCTTCCCGCACACGTAGATAGTAGACACTCCACAGCGTCCTCATGATCGCGGACCTCGGAGTGGTCCCACCGTTGCCAATCACTGTGAGCAGCATGCGTGGCAACAATGACTGGCGATGGCAGAGGCGATGATGACCCACCATCTTCTTGTCATCATCATACACTTCGGCGATGGCAGTGACTGGCAACAAAAGATGGTGCTACGGCTCGTTTTAATGTGCCCATTTCCCAACGTATGCCAATTGTCCTATCTGCGTTGTGTCATGAGATGGAGAATCCATTTGGAAATCCCTTAGAGCAGTGCACTCTGAGAGTCATTAGACTTCTGGAAACAACCCCTTTAGTGGTATTTTTACCCTTGACAGAGCAGGGGTTGTGCTTCCCCCATACACTCTGTTATGAGATTGCTGTAAAGGCAAAACCACATTGTATATGATGGGTCTTTTTCCGTTTGCCTTGGTAGCTAGGCTTAAACTATTAACTCACTGCATCTGAGAAACCGGATTAATCACACAAGGTTGACTGAGTTGATCATCATTGTCAACTTCATCACTAAATCTTGACTTAAAGCTTTCGTGAGTGCAGGAATTCATATTCTTTGGGTCTGTCGGTAAAGTCACGTAGATAGGTTCAAAGAAAATAACAAAAATAACAACAAGAAAATACGACGTTTCGATCACAACACAAGCGATCGTCATCAGGAGGCAAAAACGAGGGGGAAAGCTGCTGAGGCAGACTGTTTTAAAGGTTTAAAATGGGTGTAGCCCAAGGGTCATACACGAAGTGGGCAGGGCTAGTGATGTTAATGTGAGAAATTAGCATGTTATTTATTGACTTAAAGCTTTCGTGACTGCAGGAATTCATATTTTCGCCGTCATCAGGCGGAGAGAAAAGGCTCTCCGCCTGATGACGGCCGCTTGTGTTGCGATCGAAACGTCGTAGTTTTTTGTTTATTTTATTTTTTATTCAATTTGAACCTATCTATGTGACTTTGCCGAAAGACCCAAAGAATATGAACTTCATCACTGTTATCCATTAATATCATCATCCACTGTCATCATCATCAGCATTACCATCATCGGCAGCAGCAGATCTGAATTAAGTGTGATTTGGTCATTCCTATTAAAAGCTCCCATGAAGAAAATGTTCGCAAATTATCCAAAACGTCTGCAGTGCAATGCTATCTAAATCCAGTTTGATAAATTCCAAAGTGCACATTTAACTTGAATACATTTCACACTTTTTGCTCAGCTTGAAAATCCCCCATCATTATATGCACGTGATCATAAAGTGATGTGTTGCAATTTTATTCCAGACGATGAACACTTACACGGCATTTATTAAAATCCGTTTGTAACGTAAAGTGAATAGCTAGCTTGCAGGTGGGTGCATGCATCTGAAAAATGGCATTTCTGTAGACAAATGGCAAGATTGCAATAATGAGAAACAAGGTTGGATTTGAAAGCAGGTTCCATCATTGCGAGGTTCAAAGCTCTGTGAGTCACAGAGCTCACGAGTGTTTGTGGTGGTTGGGAGGTTATTCGACTCATCAACGCGCTGCGGTTACAATTAATACATTTCTGAGTGCCGTGTATTCCCTGCAATCCAGTAGCACGCCCACAGATACATTTAGATCAATGATGTGTTATAGATGGGGCTAAACTTGTACATTTCCACAGTGGGAATAATGATGGTGTCTCCCATTGGAAGGCACAATCTTTTACAATTCAGGACAATTAATTTGAATCCTGCGTGATTTATTTAGGGTTGTGTGAATTCAATTGGGCAGAGTAGTGGTTCAGTGGCGAGCACACTGTGCTATGAACCCGGCAACCTCAGTTAAATTACCGGCCGTGGCTTCATTAGTGGCGAGTGATTTCTGAACCAGTTCCCATCACTAGCCCACACTGACTAGATTGGTGAAGTATGGTCAAACAACCGCTATGACCGACAATGGCGTGTGGAGCTATTCGTCCAGGGGCTGTGAATTAACAAGGGCCCGTACATTTAAACGTGAACTTTATCAAGTAATTAAAACGATGCGTGTGTCCGTTCAAAAACTATGTTTTTCTGACTTTGTTAAATGCACTTTCAAATTAGTAACCAAGTCGTTTTCAAATGGATGCACTGATTTGGAATCAATGGAAAGTTATTCAAATCTGTATTCTGTGGGTCTTTGGGTAAAGTCACGTAGATAGGTTCAAAGAAAATAACAAAAAAACTACGACGTAACACAAGCGCTCGTGTTGCGATCGAAACGTCGTAGTTTTTTTTAATTTTTGTTATTTCCTTTGAACCTATCTACGTGACTTTACCGAAAGACCCAAAGAATATAAATTCATGCAGTCACAATAGCTTTAAGTCAAGGTTTAGCCAAATATGGTTCTGCAGTTTTATCTCGAGCACTGTAAGATTTGGTCAAACCTGATGTAATTGAAACACTCCATGAATGTTGAATAAAAAAAAAACGCACTTAATTCAAAAAGGTAATTATCCAAAAAGCAGCAAATTTATTCAAATCAAATGCACACTTTTTGTAATTCGGTAAATTGGTTTTTAATTCATTGCATGGTATTTGACTCGTGGGCACACTGGTTATGGGGTATTTAATATATTTTTTATATTGATACCCTTCCAACAATCCCCCTGATTTGCTAAAAAATATATATTTAGAGACGGAACTCTAGGTGAAAATGTTCCGAAGAAATGATCAAATTTTTCAACGATGTCAAATATTTTCAATGCGTTTGCTTACGATCGAGCGCTTGTGCGGCAACGGCAGGACGGACGTGGCCACGCAGGGAGACGTGGGAGGTGGGAGATGCGATGGGGAGGGAGACGGACTCCAACGACGGGGATCAAAGAGGGGGGGGGGGTAAGCTGCCGATGAGACGGCGGCAGCAGCGGAAGAGTACAAAAGAGGAGAAAGCGACAGGAACGAGAGCGCAAAATAGGAAGCGGGGCACAAAGCAAGGTACTAAAAAGAAGAAAAAAAGACGCAAAAGTTAAAGTGCAAGAGGAAAGAAAGGGGCATGCAGCGCACACGATAGGGATTAAACACGCGACAGACGAGGCGGCGTGAAAGGGAACACGGCGCAAGTGCAAAGCGATGTTGTCGCGCCAAAAAAATAAAGGTCCGACAAAAGACAGAAAATACAGTGCAGACGACAAAAATGTATGTCTGATTCAAGAATAGAATCTGTACCCCAAATCGGATACGATGGATCGAAATGCCAGCTGATGAAATCCTTCCTGATTTACGATTGATCTTTCGTGTCGTAAACCCTCCTCCACCCGACACAACCAATTAATAAAATGTGTCACGTGACGAACAAACATGCCGATGTTACTACTGCGTCAGCACACGACCGGCTTGTTGGAGAGGAATCTCGCGACATTCATCAATCGTGAATCACATTTATCGGTCGCGAGAGCCCACGTGTGGAATCGTTCCTTTTTTCCCCCGGTTGATAATGTCCAAATTCCATCTCACTCGCGAACTCCTGCAAGTAAGATGATGTAGGTGGCCGTTTGTTAGTCCCCCTGTATGTCCACAGCAGATGCAGCCGGTTCCCAGGGGTGCATCTCATCCCTGGGGACTGTTGGCAGACCTACCGCTTATGGAGAGGCCCTGTGGACATCAGGAAGAGTTAGGCATCGCCCGTGCCTCTCGTCTCTCTCTTAATCTGCAAAATTTCAGATAATATAAAGGACCGAACCCTAAGGTCATAGACGATGCAGACAAAAAGGGCCACAGGTAAATGGAGTTGCACAGTTATGTACACTAGTTTCGGTTGGTGACATGTAGGATGCCACGAAGGGTAATTGTTGAACTAAACCCCGGGGTCCCGAATAAACGGAAGTAAAAAAAATCGTAATTTATTTCTTCTTGGCGACTCCGTCCCACCGCACAAATTAACGCCGCGACCCACCTGGCGCAGATCGTTCAGTTGTCGTCCAAGCGCAGCAGCGAGGACGAATGCGCAGAAGAGCTGAACAAGCGAATGCTGCACTCCATGCTCGGGTATGGGCAGGATCATAAGTCTCATCCAAAGCTGCTCAAACTGCCTACACGACTTAAGTCCTTTATTTGTCATCACGGGATGCATGATACGGTGAAACTGCTCTCTTCATTATTATTTGTGACCTCCCAATGTCTGCAGCTCAGGATCAATCGATGACAATCCTATTACCTGCAGATATTTAACAGATGAGATGCGTTGCATCGTTAATTCTCCTGTTCGTATGCATCTGTGCAGATAGGTTTTGCGGTTAAGCCATAGTCCTCACATACCGCTCGTATCAATGCGGATAAGAGGAGCGGCGACCCACTACTCTGTAGAGTAACATTGGTATAAACGCTTGCTGTAATATGAACAGCGCATTGAAAACGCGTAGTATTTTATGTATTGTTTACAAAGTGTGTTCACAAATTCACACTGAGAAACACAATGATTGACAGAGGGGTGTAAATTTTTTTTTCGATAGTGTTTTTAAATAGAGGTACTGCAGGTAAGTCGTTTTCAGTTTTAAAGGCATAGTTTAACAAGACAACACTTGCCACCATCCTTCAAACGCATTGGTGAAAAAGAGCAAAGTTGTTGTTTACTTTATACCTATCACCCAGGAATGTCCTCAACGCTCGTGACGTGACTCCACGTCGACCACCCCCCTTATTAATATTCATGAGCAGGTGACGTCCTCCAAATGGACACCCCCCCCCCCCCCATTATTATTAGCTACTATAATGAGCCAAGCATCTCTGTGTGCAACGCTCGTGACGTCAATCCACATGCCCCCCCCCCTCATTAATAATCATGAGCAGATGACATCACTCCACATGGAGCCCCCTCATTAATAATCATGAGCAGGTGACGTAACTCCACATCGAACAGCCCCCCCTCATTAATAATCATTATAAGGTGACGTCCTCCCAATGGACACTCTCCCCCTCATTCATAATAATTAGCGGCTGACGTCACTCCACATGGGGGTGGGGGCGAGGCGCCTCCTCCCCCCTCCTCGGCGTCAACTGACAACCCTCACTACAAATGCAGAACCCTCACGTCACGTGATCTCCGTCACGCTGTTGAGACATCAAAGTAAAAAGGACGTCATTATGAACAGGGGATTATAACCTTCAAATTAAATAGGTCTGTGTCACCGCGGCCTTACAAATTGCACACGCATTAATGCAATGCATATTACGTCGCTGTCTGCTTTTCGCTGGCAAGTTTCTGATTTACTGCAATACACCCGTCCTTGGACGGGCAAAAGGCGAGTAATATAATGTTTTTGCGAGAGCTGGGGGCTTATGGGACCTCGGAGTCCCACCATAAGGTTCAAATGTTGAACGAGTGAAGGATTTAGTTTTAGAATACTCAGAACATCACCAGAAGGACATGGGTATATACTCATGGCTATATTTATGATGCACGACCGCTAAGTATGTTTGAAGTGATCGCGTAACTTGAAACACGACTGGCGTGCATCAATTCTTCTCGTAATAGTTTTTTTATCAATGGAAAACATACTGAGGGGTTCTTTTCTTTTAATCAAAATGAGGAGCTGTGGGGAGGGGGGGGGTCTAAGGAGAAATCCCCTGCACGACGTGTCGTGTTGCAGCATCATGTTAGGGTCATTCGTGACTCCAGACATTCCTGTCAACATTTCCCTGACAGGCGAGATCATTGGTGAGCTAATCATGGCGAGTGAGACGAGCGCTGAATGCGTTATTAGTTTCGTCGGTGACTTGTGACCAACGCTTCCTGGCTGACTCCAGCAAATGTGATGCAGATCACGTTACACATTCTGCGGTGTAGGCTGCATCCAGTGTAGATTTAACCCCTGCAGAATATTACATTGGGTATATGTGTCTGTAATGTATTATGTTATGTATATTTTGGGGAATGGGGGGGGGGGGGATAGAATTGAAGAAGTAATGTTTTTCTGTTTTATAACTGATATATATTTGTACGTGACTTTTGTTGCGGCACCGTTTTGACCAAACCGCTCCAAAACTCAAACTGAACAGAAGCTTTGAAAATATAACGTCAATACGTACAGTAAAGATGTGAATCGTTCTTCTGAAATATAATAAGCAGTCGGTGTTTATAAACATTTTACTCTCTTATCAAAAAGCCTCCCACGAACGTTGCCTCGGTGTGCCGTAGTGGTGGGGCAGTGTCCATCTCCATCGTGAGCCACTAGGAGACAGCTCTCACGCTCCTGTGTTGGGCAGCAGTCTCCCCACATCGTGGTACTATGCTGGCTTTATCGACCCCAAAGTGATGATGAGTCAGGTTTGGCGGTTTGAATTGTTGGGTTGAATGTATCATCGTGATCAAAGCTGCAATAAGTGCACGGCTGTTTATACTGTAAACATGTGCAAAGAATAAAACGTGAGGAGGGAAAATAGCCAATCTCAACATATTCAACTTTTGACTCAGTTAGAAATGTCCGTGTTTTTTGTGTAACGATGCATCGATGATTCTACTGCTCGCAATACATGCGGTGAATTGTGCTCACACTAATCGATTAAGTATGCTTATCTTACGCAACTATTTAAGTGTAATGGAGTGAACAAAACTGCACGAATGAGCCAAAACGAAAACAAAACTACGAATAAGAATAAGACAATGACATTGTTTTATGTACACATACGAGGAATCGATCTCAATATTCTCACTGTTAGCCAACAGTCTTTTGTAGGCATCACCGGAGTTACAATTTCCCTCACGCTGGGCCAGTGTCCTTCATTACAAGGCCCCGCGGGGCCTTTCGTGTGCCCCCCCAACAATACACAAGTCGTGAAAACACCCCCATCATGATCGTCATCATCGTGCTGCTGTCAGACCCAACAATGGTTTCAAATGGTGTGGCAACCCTTCTCACACTGATGATGTCCCCCCTTTCTCTATTTAAGGCCTCGACACAGAGGCGTAGTTTCTCTTTGTGCCTATGTTTGCTCTCTCTCTATGTATCTCTGTGATATCTGTCTGCTTATATGTATGTCTATGTTCCTGGTTCTGTGTTTAATCTCTTTCTCAAGTTTAGCATTCTCAGTAAGAACGTAATCAACCAGGTTGGGTGTTGACTGTTATGTTATCTGACTCTCTGTTGTATTACATTACATTTCTAAGTATACTAGATTTGTGTTTCTATTTAATTTATACCTGATGATGATTGCTTGTGTTGCAATCGAAACGTCGTATGCTAGTTTTTAATTACATTTATTATTTTATCTTTATACGTGACTTTACCGAAAGAACCAAAGAATGATGATGTCTTATTGGCCAAAGTGCCCCCCCCCCCTCTGTGGTAAATGAGTGAAGAACACTGGGCTGGGTGACACTTGCGGTGGCACGGGTGCATGAGAACAGCTAACTCAAACAGCCAACAGATTCATACTTCTAGATTTAAAGTTTTCGTGACTGCAAGGATCCATACTCTTTGGTTCTTTCGGTAAAGTCACGTAGACGAAATTGTTTTAACTAAATAAATAATAAAATGTTAATAACTAAATTAAATCACGACGTTTCGGGCGCAACACAAGCGTCCGTCATCAGTTGGGACAACCACAGCAAGAAACAATTGCTGCCTTTTTGCCCACTTCAGCAATTGTTTATTTCTGTGGGTGTCCCACCTGATGACGGACGCTTGTGTTGCACCCAAAATGTCGTGATTTAATTTATTTTATTTTCTACCTACGTGACTTTACCGAAAGAACCAAAGAGTATGGATCCCTGCAGTCACGAAAACTTCAAATCAAGCCAACAGATTCGTCAATAACACTTCCTTAAAAATAAAAATGTGTATTATAATAGGTGACATTTTAGGCAATGGCTCTCATGCACAGCCAATCGCCCCTTCTCTCTCTCTTTCTGTTTGTGCTGTGAAGAAGGACCAATGCCAAATCATCACCTATTATATACAGTTTAAGGCAGTATTATTGACGGATGTGTTGAAATTCCCATACAACTCTATCACAGCAGTGCCTTCTCCGGTCCCGTATATTACATGTATATATATATTGCATAAGCTGCAATCGGTATCACAACTCATAACCAACTGCATAAACTAATGGCAAAAATAGTAAAACAATGAGGTTATAATCTGTATATCCTGAAGAGATTACCGTTGTCATGAATTATATTTATCCAGTTATCCACAATTTCGCACAGGTAAGTAGTCGGCTAGCTGTGTTCAGCTGGGCCTACTTGCAGAGTAAGAATCGCTCGTGGACGAACGTGACTTGTAAACTCACGCCCAGCGTTGTCGTCGTGGATTAGACGATGTTAAGCAACATGGATAGAGCGGCTATCGCTTCATGTTATGCCTTGTTTGCAGATAAGCACTTCCATGCATTGTATTGTGCTATGACTTGGATAACAAGAGTTGAGATTAGGACTACGCTGAGTTGTGTTTCTATGAAAACAAATTCTCGTGGTTGTGTTCAGGCCATATGCACTGCTGGTCACGGGCGAATTTTTTGTCAATTTGGTTATTTTAATTTTTGGTGATGAGTTAGGGGCTGGTTTAGCTTTGCGATTAGGATCCTGGCATGCTAAATGCCATTTTTGTTGTTGTCCCAGTGAGGATGTATGTGTGCAGTAAGCATTTTTGTGACACATTTCGAGTAGCATGTGTGTCGCAGCCGACTGTTGGTATGATGTATAAAAAAAACGAACCAACAGATAATGTCTCAGGCCAAGGGATTTAAATTGTGACGAAACGGGCCAGGCATGTCATCAAGTGTGATGTGTGACCAGTTAACGAAATAATAAAAATGCTGCTACATTTAGCGACCGGTGTAGTGGCCACCACCACCCGACTCTGAACAGCCTCGGGAGGGATGAGAAAGGAAGGGGATTGTGGGAGATGGGGTAGACATGGTGGAGGGAAGGTGGGAAGGCGGGATGATGATGATGATGGTGGCGGGGGGGATGTCGGGGGAGGGTGTAGCAAGCACTGCGTGCACGTGGGAATGAGTTTGACAGACATGCGGGAATACATGCGCGTGTGTGCATAGGTTCGTACACGTGAGATGTGTATCGCAGCGTTGTGTGTGAGCGCGTGCCGTGTTTAACGCGTGCATGTTGAGCATGTATCGGCACTGCCGTTCTGGTCTTCACGAGTACTAACAGCACTTGTACCAACAGCACGTTCAAGATATATGGGGGATCGTTGTAATTTTGTTTTTGTTATGCATTATATGTATGTGTATGTAAGTAACTATTTGCGTGACAGTATATATGTCATATGTGTGATTTTGTATATGTTAGGAAATAGCAATGTATTACACAGCACAGTACTACTCTATATTGCAAATTAGGTGTATGTGAATGCTGTACATATGTCCGTATTATATGTACCAAATTATCTATATTGTATTTGTATCTGTTTTATAAGAGCAGTGTGTATATACAGTATGTGTATATATGGACTGCAAGTTTATAAATATTATATTTTAATTGACCTATGTTGTATTTACTCCTTTAAAAAAATGTGAGATCCTTCTAAATTATTTATTTGTTCTTTTTTTTAAATCAATGGGTAGCGTGCGTGTTGATAAAATATAAATACACGATACATAATGCATACCCT